>NW_026606060.1:23402500-24652500 GCF_029834395.1 Sorex fumeus
ATTTAGGCTTTTAGAACCACAATATTACTTAGGGCAAACAAAATTTCAGAGTAATACAGCCCTTGTTCAGGAAGTTATTTACTATCCTTGTTCAGATGCTAGAAAAAAGCTTTATAAGTTAAAATGTTTTGGAATTTTATACAAAATTTTTTTAAATCGGAGCATTTTTCTGGGACAACTCTGTCATTAAATTCTCAGAAGGGGCCTGTCAACCACAAAATTAAGCAAAATTAAGAGTGAATGTTTGGAATGATTTTATTTTTAGATGATCTCATCCATTGCATGGCGTTTGAGTGGAACAATGTAGAGAAACTCCTTGTCATTTATAAAAATTTGGTTGTTTTCCTTTGTAGATTTGTTTAAATAGGCCATCTTAATTACAGCAGCATTTTATAGTAGAATAATACCTGTAATGTTGATTATTTTTACGCTTACGAGCAATGCAGAAACAAGACAAAGCTTCAAGATGTGTATGATCACACCTAATTCTTCTTTCTTTTGCATTTTGGGTCACACCTGCCGATGCACAGGGGTTACTCCTGGCTCTGCACTCAGGAATCACTCCTGGCAGTGCTCGGGGGACCGTATAGGATGCTGGGAATCGAACCCAGGTTGGCTGCATGCAAGGCAAACACCCTACCCAGTGTGCTATCACGCTAGCCCCCATACCTAATTTTTTAGTCTAACTTTTACTGTGTTCATAGTCCTCCTTCAACCCAGGTGTTGGGGAACATCCAGCCCACAGGCCATCAAATGCCAACAAAATCATGAGGTCTGACCTTGATACATGACGAGACAGATACGTGTAATTTTTGTCTGCTCCCCTCAGCCTGTATTGTCTGGCTGGCAAATGATGTCATAAATACTCTGACCCTTTGCCTTTTTTCACTTACTTGCTATTTGCCTGGAAAGTTGCTATTTATAATGAGGAAAAGAAATACAATACTAAATTTTCATAGGTTAAAATTACTTAAAAAATATTAGAGCCTAATTTTAATGCTCTCCATAGTATATTGAGGTCTTTATATATTAAGGGGGGGGGGGTGGTTAGCGCAATAGCACAGCAGGTAGGGCATTTGCTTTTCACGCGGCCAACATGGCCAACCTGAGTTCGATTCCTCCACCCCTCTAGGAGAGTCCGGCAAGCTACCGAGAGTATCTCGCCCGCACGGCAAAGCCTGGCAAGCTACCTGTGATGTATTAGACATGCCAAACACAGTAACAAGTTTCACAATGTTACTGGGCACTCTTGAGCAAATTGATGAATGAAGGGAGAACAGTGACAGTACAGTATATATTAAGAAAAGAATGAATTCGGTCCAGTGGTTAGACTTTTCACGTCAAAATCACACCCATCGGGACATTTTGAGTTTTGAGTAAAGAGTCAACAATTTGGTCTGAGTGCTCTACATATTACTTGGTAGCTTTCCTGATCCTGTTATCTTTTGTGAAATCCAGGTGTGATTATGTTTTATATAATTTTATTCAAGATACATGTTATGAAGTCATCATTTCTCTACATTTTATCTATTCTTTAGAAATTCGAAATACTGAGTAGAAATAGATGGCTTATTTAAAAATATTTTATTGTGTGATTTTTGTTTTTCATTATAGTAGTATTGGAAATAATAGGTCCACTGTTATTTACTGTGTCTGTTCTTTACTGTGTACACTAGTATTTACTGTAAATGCTGTGTAGCTACTGTGCTTTTGGCTCAGCTCTGCATTTCTATTTTTCTTTTCCCCATTTCTTCCTCATTTTTTCCATCAGACCATTTTTGCGTTAGATCTGCAGTTGGAAGTAAAGGTCATTGCTTTCCTTATCTGACCTAGTGAAGGGTAGGGCAGAAAGAGAGATTTATTTATTAATCTTCAGGGTAGCTTTTGGCAATACCGATAGTATTTGATTTGGGAATTGTTTTTTGGCAAGACCTTATTTCTTGGTAATCATGTATAGGCTAATCACTTAAATACCAGTATGAGAAAAAGCAATTGCATATGGAAAATTTGTTATGTTTTATGTTTAATATGTAGTAAACATTCGTGAATATTGCCTGTTAATCTTGCAGAGTTGCCAGATAGATAATGTTCTTTGTAATTACTGTATTTCTAGAGATTATAGATTCTTTTTCTTGTTGTTTTGGTTTTTGGGCCACACCGAACTGTGCTCAGGAATTTCTCCTGGCTCTGTGCTCAGAAATCACTCCTCTCAGGCTTGGGGGAACCATATGGGATACCAAGGATTGAACCCGAATCAGTTGCATGCAGGACAAGCACCCAACCCGCTGTATTATCTCTTTGACCCCTGAGACTATCAATTCTTTACTTTTTTCTGTTCCGTGTTGCTTTTTTCCCTTTGAACATTTGAAGTGATTAATAAGGCTAAAGTCAGGAGTTTGATCCCCGAAGTGATCTCCTGAGTATGTCAGGTGGCCCTGGTGACTCCCAGCACTACTGGGTCTAGGCAGCACTGGTCTGTCAGCTCGGAGCATTGAACTCTTTGGCCTGGACCTCTGAGCACTGCTTTGGAGCCACTTCTTCCACCTTCTTGCTCCCAACCCTGATGAAAAAAAGATAGGCATCTGACTATTACTCTCCACGGTTTCTCATGAATTTGAGTGAGGGACCATAGCCTTTCAAGTGGACACTACTTAGGAGAGAATTATCAGACTGGTCAAATGATGACTTCTCCTGAGATGAGTCTTTGATGAGCCCATTGAGGAGCACAAACTTAGTTTTCAAAGGGTGCTGAGGAGCAGAGAATGCGGTTATGGTATTTTAAAAGGCTGCAGAGCTCTCTCAGGGAAGTTTAGTTATTTGTTTTTCTTCTAAATGTTTCCTGGATTACTGAAAGCCTTTGATTAATGTACAGAGTTCTGAAAATGTTGATCTCATAGGTTTTGCTAATGTTTTCATTGCTTTTGTAGAGAGGCAGACTTTGTAGGTTTTGGTTCACTAATGCCATCTATTTTTTGAATGTTATATATAATTATTGATGAAAGCATAATATGCCAACAAATATTTGCAAACAAATCAGTGTTCTACATTCATTTCTCCCCGCCCCCTTTTAAAAAATTGAATCACCGTGAGATACAGTTACAAAGCTTTCATGTTTGGGTTTCAGTCATACAATGATTGAACACCCATCCCTCCACCAGTGTACATTTCCCATCACCAGTGGTCCCAGTATCTCTCTTTCCCATCCCACCCCTCCCCCTGCCTCTATGACAGACAATTTTCCTCTTACTCTCTCTCTGTACTTGGGCATTATGGTTTGCAATACAGATACTGAGAGACCATCATGTTTGGTTCTTTATCTGCTTTCAGGACACATCTCCCATCCCCACTAATTCTTCCAACCATCATTGACTTAGGGATCTCTTCTCTATCCTAGCTGCCTTCTCCCCCAGCTCATGAGGCTGGCTTCCAATCGTGGAGCAATCCTCCTGGCCCTTATCTCTCCTGTCTTTGTGTGCTAATCTCATATTTGCATTCATTTCTATCTTTGAGACTTTGCTCCTTTTAATATCTCCTTTGTCATTGATCTGTCTCTAATGCATAATTTCTTTCAATGTTATGTCTTTCATCTGAACTAAAAAGCTTCCAAATCCTCTTGTAACTATACGATTTATTGATAAAGATGTATGTATACTGATTGTAATTTCTATTTTTGAAAATATAGTTTGAATCATTTCAGTTATTTAGAAAAGACAGGATACTGCAGAGAAAGAAAGAAAACAACCAAGATTATGGACGCAACCTGCTACTGCTGCACAATTTTTCTCTTTTTTTATCTATCAGATTAAACCCGTGCTAACAGTTTGCTGTAATTGCGCTGAGCTGCTCACTATTGTCCTCATACCCTTCTTTTCCCATGTAAACCTCTCAGAATCTCTCTCTGAATCTATATTTTTATACCTCTCTGTGAATGTTTCTTTACTTTCATGAATTTTTTTTACCTTCCTGCAAACATTGCTAAACAAAATAAGCATAAAATGTGTGTATGTTTGTTCTGTTCATCCTACTTTCTGTCCCCTGCTCTTAAAAAAATAAACTTATAAGTGCTGACACATAAGGTCCCATTTATTTGTTTAAATGCTGTGTGGTATTTATTGTTTTTTAATTGAATAACAGAAAATAGTCCATTAAAAACATTGCATCAGTGCATGTTCTTTTATCTCTTGTTCCTAAACATCTGAGCATGCGTTCCTCTTGGAGGGGATAGCTCAGTAGTGAGGTACCTACGCTGCAAGGGTGTGGATGGTAAGGCTGATAGTTCCATTCCGGGCATCACCCCACGTGCCCAGGTCTGGTCCCAGTGGCTTTGCTGTATCTCGCTTTCTCTGTACAACAATAGTGTCAAGTCTCTGGCACACTGCAGTCCAGTACATGAACATCATAGCCAAGTGTGTGTGACCTCCTGGTCATTGCAGGAACAGCATCAAAGGGAAGGGAAGTGGGATAAGATTCTTCTAGGTTAGACAATGCAGTTGGAATTTCTGCAGTGATTGCCAGGTTGGCTTTCAAAGTAGCTATGTCAGTTTATACTTCCACCTGCAGGAAGTGAGTTATTTTTCACTCAGTTTAGATCTCATCTCCATTGTGTCTAATTAGGTATTTTTTCCTGCAGCCAGGTGCTACAGCGCCTCTGGAAACCTTCACTTCCTAAGAGGATTTCTCTATGTTTTGCTCTTCTGTGTGGGTCTTCTATCTGGGGCTATCAGACCTTCAGCAAAAAGGTTGAGAACCGTTTCATGGGGCACTGAAAGGTCCCTAGCTGAGGCTTCGGTTTGGGTGCTTCCTATATAGTATATCACTCGATGAAACTCCTTAGAGCATCTGGTGATGGCTCCCATTGCAGCACTGTTGTTAATGTATGGGTGCCAAATTTCTCTTGTTGGGTGGGAATCAAATGATACTGTCTTATTTGACCGTGATACTGTTGTTACTTAATGGTTCTTTTCTGAATACTCCTTTCTCTTCCATTTTCTGTATCTTATATAGTGGCACTTGCTTTAGTCTAGTCATCAGAATTGTCTGCTATATTTGGCTTTTTAACTTTGTAAAGTAATTTTAGAGACTACTTTAGAAATTTATGAGCTATTCACTTGGAATTTTAGTTAAAATTTAATTAAATTTGTAAATCTGGAGGAAATTGGAATATATATTTCTTTAGGTCTTAATATTATTAATTTTGTCTATGCTGATATAATTACACTTAGGTAATTTTAAATTTAATGTTTTATTTTATAATGATGATATGGAAATTAATCCTAATTACGTTTTACTGGGGTATTTTGTTTTTACAATTTTCTTGCTGAAAAAAAAAACTCATAAAGATACAGAGCTACCCAATGAAAGACTACTAAATCATGCTAAATCAATTTACAAAGTCAATTTAACAAGTGATGGTAATTTTTTAAGTCCTAGTAATAAAGTTTTACTTTTTCACTATTACTCATGACAGAGATTTTACTGAGATTGTATTGTGTGAATATACATTTTCTGATGTGCTGGAGCGTAGCACAGCAGGTAGGGCGTTTGCCTTGCGTGCAGCCAGCCTGGCTGAGCCGGGTTCAATTCCTCCATCCCTCTCAGAGAGCCCGGCAAGCTACCGAGGGTATCTTGCCCACACAGCAAAGCCTGGTAAGCTCCCTGTGACGTATTCGATATGCCAAATACAGTAACAAGTCTCACAATGAAGATGTTTCTGGGCCCGCTCGAGCAAATCGATGAACATTGGGAGGACATTGCTACAGTGCTAAATTTTCTGATGATAGTTTTTGCAAACATTTGATTTTGGTAGTTTTATAATTTGAAAAGATGGGTTCACAAAGGATAAAAATTATTTTAGATTTGTTTTAGTGCCCAGAAAGTTGGGTTTTTTTGAATACGTGATATACTTAGTTTTTTTCACATATAGTGTTCGACACATTGCCAAACGTAGATTTTTTAAAAAATAATCTCTTTGGGCCGGAGTGATAGCACAGCGGGTAGGGCGTTTGCCTTGCACGCGGCCAACCTGGGTTCAGTCCCCGGCATCCCATATGGTCCCCCAAGCACCGCCAGGAATAATTCCTGAGTGCAGAGCCAGGAATAACCCCTGAGCATCGCTGGGTGTGACCCAAAAAGAAAAAAAAATAATAATAATCTCTTTATAGCAAGTGTTTTGCTGAAATAAAAGTAGTTATTTCCTCAGTGTCTGAAATGTTTTTCCTTAATCTTGAAGGCAGTTAATTAAATGCCTTGCTCATCTTAAGACTTTAGCAGGTATAATGCTTTTTTTTTTTTTCTGGATATCATTTTGTTACAATGTCAGTGAGGAAAAAAAAATGAATTTCTACCCAGGGCCACTGTCTGTAGTTTGCACATACTCCCCATATCTTTGTGTCTTTTCTTTGTGTAGTCCTTTTCTTTCAGTATCCCAAATATGTGTTTGTTGAGTTCTTGGTGTGTCTTACTGGGACTGTCAGCATGTGGGTGTGTATGTGATTGCCCTGTGCTTGAAGAGTTGGTTCCCACCTCATGCTCTTGAGATGCTCGCTACTCTTGGCCCTCAAGAACTGAATAAGGAAGTTGGGAGACTGAATGAATTACTATATACATAATGTTGTTTAATATTAAAACTATTTCCAGTCTTTGCAAATTTGGTGATTCCTTTTGGTGACTAAAATATGCTTTATTTACATTTATGTATTCTTGTTTTACATCAGTCTCTGCTGAAATTAGTTTCTTTGTAATCATTCACTTTGTTTCTAAGACCCCGATGACAGCCTCTTTATGCTTAGTCCTGTAACTACTCATAGTCATTTCCTATCACTGTCATATTTGCAGTGACCCAGTATTTTCTTTTTAGGGTAAAGTTGATGATTCTTGAAGATTGATGATAATTTTTTTGTGTTTTAATTTGCTATTCTCTTTATTTTTAGTATGCTTGAAAACTCTCTTAGATAAAAAATTTCCTTTTAAAATTTTATGCTGTTGGGACCAGAGAGGTATTCCAGAAGGCAGAGTGCTTGCCTTGCACACATCTGACCTAAGTTCAGTCCTTGGCAGCCCCCCCCCCCCCCCCCCCCCCGCCATCCAAGTTTCTCTAGGAGTGATTTTGAGCACAGAGCCAAGAATAAGTCCTTAGTACAACCTGGTGCTGCCCCTCCCCCTCCCCCCAAGAAATTCATGTTGCTACATAGACTAGGAGTGTAAAAATTAAGTTCTTTCCATGTGACTTTATCTTATGTCTCATTGTCTTGAATTCGTAGGACATTTTCCCCACCCATCAGTTTTCCACCCCCATACACCTTTTTTTTAAAAATTTGCCCTCAGAAATATCAGACCTAAATTTTAAAATAGAGAATCCTAAACCTTGTAAACCATGCTTTTCTTTTTGATGTTCTTTAGTAGTCCAGTAAAATACCAAATCAAAAGAAGAGATTGTTAAAAACTTTGTTTCTGGTATCCTTTTATCTTCTACCTGCATTCTGTAGAGGAGATACTTAAAACTATAAAGTGGATTACTAAAAGATGTTAGGATAGTAGGGTTTAAAAAGTAATGCTATGTAGATAAGATCACTTATCTTCGGATGTTAAGATGGTATATTTCCTTTTTGAAATGCTGTTTTCAGCTTTAAAATTTCTTATTAAAGAGTGGTAATGGTCTCATATTTTCTTTCTTTTCAAGATATGGAATATATGAACGCTGCCGAGAATTGGTGGAAGCAGGATACGACGTACGGCAACCGGACAAAGAAAATGTTACCCTTCTCCATTGGGCTGCCATCAATAACAGAATAGATTTAGTCAAGTATGTCTTTCTTGTATTTTTAAGTTTTTAATCCATATATTTAAAGATGTAGATTCTGTTTACACCCCTCCCCCTCCTCCGCCCTGTAAAGATTACTTTTAATATACATTGAATGCTTTTTATGTGCTGGGTTCTGCACCTGGTGCATTTTCCATACGTGTTTCCTTTATTCTCAATTCTTGAAAAACCTTTATGTGAAAGATAAAATTAGTGTTATCCTACTGACAATGGAAGCTGAAAGTTAAAGAGGTTCACTACGCTGCTAGTGACAGCAGCTGATAAAGGTTCATTCAGAACTAATTGAGGCAGTCTAAATTCAACTCATTCTCAAATAGGAGTTCTTGGGAAAAAAATGCTAAAGATAGTAATTTAATACTATGTAACATGTCAGCGTGAGAGATGAATATTTTACTCTGAAATAATTTTATTGCTTATTTAATCTCATTTAGTATTAATAAGTGGTACACAAATGAGAATAGGGAGTTTTCTGTTGTTCTGTTTAGTAGTCTCTGACAATTTGGAATTAGATTTTTAGATAAAGACAACTCTGATGGACTGTACTTGTGTAATTAGTATACTACTCATAGTCTAGAGGCAAGTAGGATTATCATGATAAATAAAGTTGCCCTTAGTATCCCAAAAGGATTGTTATGTAATCTTTGAAGGAGTCACTTTCTTTTTAAAAATTTTTTTTCTTATTATAACCATCATTTATAAAGTTGTTTGTAATACAGTTGTTTCAGGCATGCAGTGTTTCAACACCATTTCCACTACCAGTGTGACCTTCCCTCCTCCAATATCACCAGTTTCCCTCCCATCCTCAAGCCTACCCCCTTAGTAGTCACAAAGAAATTTGCTTCATCCTGCTTATTACAACAAAATAGCACATGAAATTATCAGAAAGCAGATCAATAAAAGTCAATTTGTGATAATTATTATTGCTCAGAGTGCAGTTATTAAAGCCGTTGTCATTGGATTTACTGAGCTGGGTGGTGCTAGTTGAGCCTTCTGTGTTACTGCTTTTGCTCCTTGAGCTTGGTGGGATCCTATGCAACTTTCCCATCAAATTTGCTTACCCCTAGGGGGCTGTTAGTATTGTGAAATTTGGAGGAGGTATCTTCAGGAGCTGTTGAGCTGTGCGCATTTACATGGTCGAGGAGGTCAGGTATGGTAGCTGCTGGGCCTAATCTGGAAGGGAGGGCAGTCAGCCTGACCCTCTCGGAGAAGGACACAGAGTTTTCAGCCTGGAGATCCATCTACTGGGACAACTTGGCGTTTTGGTGGTTTGTTTCCATGAGTCACTTTCTTAAAGAGGATATCACTCACTCTCTCTCCTCCCGTTGTTCATCGATTTGCTCGAGCGGGCCCAGTAACATCTCCATTTTGTTGTTACTGTGTTTTGCATATCGAATACATCACGGGCGGCTTGCCAGGCTCTGCCGTGCAGGTGAGATACTCTCGGTAGCTTGCCAGGCTCTCCGAGAGGGGCAGAGGAATTGAAACTCGGGTCAGCCATGTTGCCCTATTGCTGTGCTATTGCTCCAGCCCATAGAGGAGATAAAGGTAAAGGTAAAGGCCCTCCCGTTGATCGTCGATTTGCTCGAGCGGGCCCAGTAACGTCTCCATTGGAGACTTTGTTGTTACTGTGTCTGGCATATCGAATACTCTCGGTAGCTTGCCGGGCTCTCCGAGAGGGGCGGAGGAATCGAACTCGGGTCAGCCATGTTGGCCGCTTGTAAGGCAAACGCCCTACCCGCTGTGCTATCGCTCCAGCCCATAGAGGAGATATATATATATATATATATATATATATATATATATATATTACTTGTTTTCCCTTATTCCTTTGAATTTCTTACTCTATCTTTTCAGGATGACTCTGTTCTGGTTTTGTTTATTGGAAAATATTTCATATTTTCTCTTTGGAAGAAATTTTTCCCATGGTATAGAAATGTCATTTGCAGATTTGTTTCTTAGCCATTGGAAATACATAATTTCACAGTGTGTTGGCTTCTGTTAGTGTTTTAAAAATCAGTTTATATTATGCTTTTGAAATCGTTTCTTTTATGATTGCTTTTAAGATATTTTTTGTTTTCAGTTTTCTGCAGTATCATGAAGATTTATTTATCTAGGTGTGGATTTATTTTTCTTTTTTCCTGAGTGACAATGCAAGGAATTTTAAGTTAATTACAAAGAATTTTAATTTTGTGGATTGATGTCTTAACCAGTTCTGGAAAAATCTCAGCCTTTACCTCCCCCCGCACCCCCTTCTGGAACTTCAGTTAAAAGTGTTACTTTCTTATTATTTATATTCTATATCTTCTTTTTTCTGTATCTTCTATCCTTTTTGCTTCATTCTGGAAACTTGTTCTTGAATTTTAGGTATTCTCATTTGTATACTCTATTGTTAAATCTATTTAGTGTATTCCTAATTTTAATTTTCAGTTACAGATTCTTTCTTATTTCTTCCAAACTATATTATGTAAAGCATTTATTGCTGAAATTTTCAGTCTCATATTCTTGAACATAATGAATATAACCATTATATAATCTGGTTTTGCAAGTATTTTCTTTATAAAAATGATATATTTTTCTGTCTTTTTGTTTATGTACATAATTCATTGTTTTTCATATTAGTAGAAATAGAACATTTATTTTAAACAGTTATGACATATTCAGTTATATGCCAGTATCTTAATTGAATGGTTTCTCTATTAATGGACATTTATATTGATTCTGGTATTGTTATTGTTACAGTGCTGTAATGTTATATTCACATCACTTTTTTTTTTCTTTTTGGGTCACACCTCACAATGCTCAGGGGTCACCCTTGGCTCTGCACTCAGGAATTACTCTTGGCAGTGCTTTAGGGGATCATATGGGATGCTGGGAATTGAACCCGGGTTGGCCGTATGAAGGCAAACGCCCTACCCGCTGTGCTGTCACTCTAGCCCCTCACATCATTTTCTGTGTATTCATGTGTATCTGTAAAATTCTTAGGTGTAAGAAAGTTAGAAATGTGCATTTTGAATTTTGATAAATACTGCCAACTTTTATCCTGTTATCAGTTATATTTGACTTTCTATTTTGGAATAACTTGATATTCTGTCCTCAGTTGCCCTAGCACTAATACATTTCCCTCCATCTTATTTAAATCTCGGTTAAATCACAAAAGTTTAATTACTGTTCACGGTCCTCCCGTTGTTCATCGATTTGCTCAAGCGGGCCCAGTAGCGTCTCCATCATGAGACTAGTTGTTACTGTGTTTGGCATATCGAATACGTCACGGGGAGCTTGCCAGGCTCTGCTGTGCGAGCGAGATACTCTCGGTAGCTTGCCAGGCTCTCTGAGAGGGGCGGAGGAATCGAAATCGGGTCGGCCATGTTGTTAAACATGTAAATTTCTCAAATAGTTTATGATTATCTGGGGTTTATTTTTCTGTACAGTTTTTATTTATTTATTTTTTTTGCCATACTCCTTAAAGAGAAGTAAAAACCTCTGTATGAAAACAGTAGCAGATAATTCATCTGTTCCTTTTTTGGTAGAGGAGGGTGGATGAAATAATTTCTTGATTTCTTCATCTCTCTTCTCTAGCCCAGACTGTTTACTGTTTAGGCAGACAGACTAAGATTTTCTTTAACCATTATCCTGCAGAAATCTTTTATTCTAGTGTTGTTCCCTGTCTCCAGACTTGGAAGTTTTGTGTGTGTGTGTGTGTGTATGTGTGTGTGTGTGTGTGTGTTGACTTACTCTGTGTTTTAGTAGAGCATATGTACTCTCTTTGAGAGAGTGCTTAGAGGGTAAGTGTTTTGAAGTTGCTGTTTTCTGCCTTTATACCTTATTGGTTGTTGGCTGACTGTAGATTTCTTCATAAAGGTAATTTTCTCAGAATTCTGCGTGTTGCTTTATGATTTTTGTCTTTTAAATGTTAAGAGTTCAGATTGGCTTTATCTCATTCTATTAAAGTATTCCTATTTGGGACTACAGAGATGGTACAGTGGGTAAGGCCTTGTATATGGCTGACCTGGGTTTGTTCCCTGGCACTCGATATTATCCCTTGAGCACTGCCAGAAGAGATTCCTGAGTGCAAAGCCAGGGGTATCCCCTGAACTTTACCAGGTGTGGCATCAAAACAGCCAAATTTCACAATATTGGCAGCCCGTAGGAGCTTGGTAAATTTGTTGGGATAGTACCACAGAAGCCCACTAAGCTGAATCAGAAAAAACAATAACACAGAGGACTCAATTAGCATCAAATGGCTCAGTAAATCCACCATTGTGAAATATAACAATTATCACAAATTCACTTTTTTTTTTCTGGGTTTTTTTTTTTTTTTTTTTTGCTTTTTAGGTCACACCCGGCGATGCACAGGGGTTATTCCTGGGTCATGCACTCAGGAATTACTCCTGGCGGTGCTCCGGGAACCATATGGGATGCTGGGAATCAAACCCGGGTCAGCTGCGTGCAAGGCAAACACCCTACCCGCTGTGCTATCACTCCAGCCCTACAAATTCACGTTTTTTTGAATTTTAAATTTTATTTTATTTTTATAAAGTTGTTCATAGCAGTTTGTTACATTCAGTGGTCTAACACCAGTCCCACCATGATACTTTTTCACCACCTTTATTTCAAATTTTCCCAACCACCACCCAAGTCTGCCCCAGTAGAAGACTCTAAATAATTTATTTTGTGTTGCTTATTGTGGCAAATCTGCTAAAAATAATTTTTAAAACGTTTCCTTAGAAGAAAGTGTGTGAAAATTGTTCTATTTCACCCTGGAGCCATTAAGTCCTTGTATAAGAGATTGCTAACATGTTACAGATTGAGCCTTGCGTGTTAATTTTTTGATCGAGATCAGTTCCCTTTTACTTTACACCCCATCCAGTGTGGTGTGCTACTCTGGTATATCAGTGGTGTAGAGTTTGAGATGTCCAGGAATTCTAAAATTTTAAATAGAGTGATACAGCTGGAGTTAATGTTTCAATGGCTGGCGATTCTGGAGCTTGTTGATCTCTTCCGAGATTTATTTGTGAGTCTCTGCATTATGTTAAGGAGTTTATATGGCACCAGAGGCAGTTCATGGGCATGACTGCCAGGCTCCCGGGAGATGGGAGGTCACCCACTCCCGACTTTGAGAGCTTGGAGATTTTGGTCACAAAACCTGCATACCTAAATTTTTTTTTAACAGGTTCTTGGATGAGGCTCATCCGAGCCTGTGGAGATTAGCCGTGAGCATGGTGGCAATTGGGTTCTGGAGGTTTTTGGCTGCCAGTGCTCGGTTGGGGTGGGTGGTGGGCTCAATGATTGTTCCTTGGCATTGCTATGTTTCTGGAACAAAAAATGTGTTTATATAAAATATTTAATACATAAAGTACATTATCACTTTACATATTTATGAAGCAATATTAAATGTATTCTATGTGTAAAGTGTTGGAAGATAATTATAGTCAAAATAAACTCCCATATTAATTTTTAATTGAGATAATAGTTTATACTTATGTGTATGTATGCATGTTAGGGGTAAATATATTCTTAAACCATCACAAAAGATTCTTTTTAAAATAAGGCTTTAGATCTTAAGTGGAAAACATTAACTTGTAACTTATTTTTGTCCTGTAATTTCTTAAAGATGACAGCTATCTAAATCATTCAAAATTTTGTCTTGCAGATACTATATTTCGAAAGGTGCTATCGTGGATCAACTTGGAGGAGACCTAAATTCAACCCCATTGCACTGGGCCACAAGGTTTAAATTTGCTTCTGGATTTTTTTTCCTTTGGTTTCTTTATTAGTCAGTCCCTAAACAACTTTTTATTTATTTATTTTTAAACTGTTACACCAAACTAGTGGAAAGATGGACCAGGGAAATATCTCAAAAGATTGGAGCATATGCTTTGCATTTGGAAACCCCTGGTTTGATCTCCAACAGTTACTCGGTCCCCTCAGAACTGCGGAGAGCATCTCCCAGCACCTTGCTTTAGCACCCAAGCTTTACTGAGGGTGACCCAAAACTTAAAAATGGGGGAAAAAGGGTGGGGTAGTCATTACGATCAGTATACCAATATATTTATGTTCAGTGCTATTTGCATAGGTATCAAGATTTATCGTCTTAAGTATAATTTTGGAATTAATCATGCTGATAATAATCCAGTTAGTAATAAGATGGGTTAAGCTTTGAATTTGTAAGTGTAATAGTTTTGAAGCATATATCATAAATAAGTTAAACTAAAACTTAAAAACTTAAGCAGTAGCTGAGTACATTTGGTGATGAGTATATTATCAATAGGATTAAAATGTATCTTGACATATACCCACTTCCCCCCCCCCCCCCCCCAGTATATTTATAAAAGATCTTGGTCCAGAGAGATGATACAGAGGTAGGGCATTTGCCTTGAATATGGCTGACACAGGTACATAGCTCTACATAAGGTCCCTGGAGCACCACAATAGTGATCCCTGAGTACAGAGCCAGGAGTAGACCTTGAGCACCTTTGGGTATGGTCCCAAAAATCAAAAACAAAAACAAAAAAAATACCTTCCTGAGGACTTTGTTTCTAAGTATTTATTCTTTTATGTTTTAGACAAGGCCATCTATCTATGGTCGTGCAACTAATGAAATATGGTGCAGATCCTTCATTAATTGATGGAGAAGGATGTAGCTGCATTCATCTGGCTGCTCAGTTTGGACATACCTCAATTGTTGCTTATCTCATAGCAAAAGGACAGGTAAAAAAATCACAGGTGTATGGATTTTTGACAGATGTCTTTCTTGGTTTAAATGCCTTGTTTAAATGATGCTATTTTTAGAAGTGTTAACAATCTGGTGATAGTTCAATAGTACTTTCTGATGATTGAAAAAAACTAGTTTGGTATTGAAATATGTAATGTGGCTGGAAAAAATATGAAAGTAATCACGAACCAGCTAATCCATCAAGTTGAATTTTTTATTTCTGAGAGTAATAGAGATTAATCTCAGAAAGTAAAGGAGAAAATGTAGGTACATGTCTTTCATCTGAATTTATCTAAGCTTTTTGAAAATATTCATGGTTGTTTTCTATGTTGACTACCTCTTTGAGGGGAATAAATTCTTTCAGATCAGTTTTTCAGTTTCTACTGTATAAATAATGCTGCTGTTTACATGTCAGAAAATAGTTTCTCACAAATTGTGTGGTTCTTCGTGTTTTTTTCCTGTATGTGCAGTGACTTTAATTACATTAAAAAAATATTACTGGTTTATATGTACCATGTTTTTGTAATAAATGTATTTTGTTAAAAGTGATATGTCACCCAGTTTTTCTTTCATGTGTTTTCTCTGCTTATACTTAAACATTAGTTTTGAAGGCCAAGAATTCTCATCATAAGAGTAAGGAAAATATTTTTTAATTCATTGCTATTAACATCAGTTGTTATAATTTGAAGTTGTATGGTGAATTAGAATTTGAATGATATTTTATGAATTCTAGGTTGTTGTTGATGGCATCAGCAACTATACTGTGCATTATAGTTTAGGAAATTAGTCGTATATTGGATTACCGCTAAAATGGGAGTTTGTTATTCCTTTGTTAACAAACTGACCCCTGGATCTAAAAGCTATAGATCAGCCACTTATTTTTCACAGTTCATTGGGTTGAATGGGCTTTGCTATGTCGTGCTTTTCTTTGTGGTAATAACTGAGGGCTGTGGTCATTGGGGGCTCAAGTGAACTGAAGGATGGCTCACTCTCCTATTTTATTACTTTAGTAGAATTCCTTTACAGTTTGGGCTCACCTGGTTTGCTGGGACAGGTAGACCTTTCTCCTTTGCTCCAAGTAATCGCAGAACTTCTCAACACCTCTCCTTGTGGTCTCTTTAACATACTCCTCCGTGTGGTCTGTTAGCTTGACTTTGTGTATGCTGACTCAGTCTCTTTAAGAACAAGAGTAGAAGTTCTGCTGTTTAATGTTATTTATGTCTTGGATTGAGGCAGCAACATTTCGGTTTCTTTCTGTGAGTTAAAGCAAGCCATAGGGCCTTCCCATGTTTGTTGTGGGAACATGAAGACATGAGGTTTACTAAAGAGTAACTACCGCATGGGTTCGGCCTACAGTTTCTTCTAGACTGGAGGTGGTAGCAGTGCATGGGATTGTAGCACATGACACTGTCTGTAGTGACCTATCTTAAGGATATTAATTTATAAATATGGACTTACCTGTTTTTTGTCTTTATCTGGGAATGAAAAGTCTCAAACGTTGTTCAGTTTTCGTGGTCTTTTAGGTGGCTTATTGAATATGGAGACTGGAAGATGTCAGTCATCCTTTCAATCTGGCCTCCTAGGTAGGCTGTAAACTCTTTCAGGATATAAATTTCTATCAGTCACTCTTCCTTTTGTGCGGTAAATTCATGGTGATAGTCACATTTAATTTCTTTTTGGTATCTTTTTTTCTTTCCACAAAGGGCAACAGATTCTTGTTTCCAAGTATTCAAGCAAAATAGAAAAGTATGATCTAAAAATTAACACCCTCCCTTCATCCTCCCTTCTTCTACTGAAATAACTCATTTTGACAATAGCAAATATTTTTCCAGAATTCTTCTATGTAATGACTAACTTTTCATAAGTGAAAACACCTGTTTTGAATGAATTTCAAAGTCCTCCTCTGGTTTATAGTACTATGTGTGATTTAGCTCTGGTTATCCCTAGTATTCTTCTCTTCCTCCCTCAGCTTACTTTGCTCTAACCATACTAGTCTTCTGACTGTCCATTGAGAACTCTGATATGCTATTATTTTAAAATAATTTGTGCTGGCTGTTACTTTTGCTTGGTAAATCCTTTCCTTCAGTTAGTCACATAGTTTTCTTTCTATGACTTCAGTCACATTTACTCAAATTTTTTTAGTTTTGATTAGTTTCACTTATTAACAATGTAAATTAGCCTTTTATTCGTTCTCTTTCCTGTCTTTCACTGACTTTTGTCAATAATATTGTTTTTCTGATGTTAACTTGGTTCTGATAAATATAGAAACATTTCAATTGCTTAATTTTTCAGCCTTAAATAATATCCCTAGATTTGTAGCTATTACAGGTTAGGCACTCATCATACTCTCATTTTTACTTTCTTTTTTCATTTTCCCCCATTTTTGTTAATTGTATCAATTATACATTCTTAGGGCATATAACATTTCCATTCAGTTTGTCATTCTATTCTTCACAATTGTTTCATTTTAGTTATACTGTTAAATATATTCAGTGCTCACTACCAATTCTTTTGGATGATTTTCAGGAGAAAAAGGGGAAAATACTAAGTTATGGAGCCCTGTTGATCATGGAATTCCCATAAGCTTTTGATCTGGGCTTATTAATTCTTCCTAATAGAGAATACCCATACGTCCAGGCTGAACTTGGAAAAGAAGTACCAAGTTTTAAATTCCGACCCAAAGAGAGAAAAGGTTGAATTTCATTTTTCTTTTAGTACTCTAGAGATGTGGCATAATTTTACATTTTGATTTTATTTATTGATATTTTTAATAGTACCACTTTTTAAAAAAATGATACAAAAAGAAAACAAGGAAGAAGAAACTTAAAAAGAATGTATGTGTTTTAAGTATACATCAGATTTTGACTGAGCTTTCTGTAACCCAGGACAGTGAAAGAAGTAAAGTCACAGTACTTAGTTCATATAAGAAACAAGAAAGTTTGCCATTTCTTCAATTATTAAAAAAATTTTTTTTCATTGGAAAGAAGTGTATATGGAAAGTGAGTGAAGTTACAAAAGATGTTCCCAGCAACTAATATAAATCAAATCTAGAAGTAGATTTGTAATGGAAAAAAGTGTAACATGTGATTACAGTATTTATGATTACAGCATTCAGTATCAATAATACTGATGGCCAAGGATATGTGTTTCAGTTTGTGTAATGTTGTAGTTCTCAGCTTCGCCCCCCGCCCCCCCGCCCAAGTAAACTCAGATAATGTTAACATTTGAGACACATGCTCATCAGTAATAGTGACTCTGCACTATAATTGTCCTCTCTCCACTGTCTGGTAAAATTAAATGATATAGGTTGGATTAGAACTTCTGGTTTAATGTATTTGAGACCGGAAATGAGGTGGGTTGAAGAGGAAACTCAGTATTTCTTAAATGTCTGTTATGTTCCAGGCTATGAATTAGTTGCTTTACACACATTATCCATTTAATCATCACAAGTGTCTTATGAAGCCATCATTTTTAATCATATTTTAAGATGAGGAACTGAGACTCAGAATTAAAGTACTTTTGTTATTTTAGTTTTGTTAGTAGGTTGTACAAATATGAATTCAAAATTATGCCTTATTTCATAGCTTATGCCTTTTTCCAGCTTAGATGAATAGATAGATTAAGCACAACTTTCCATTTAACAATGATTTTTGATTATTACTGGGTGCTGAAAACACAAAATTGACTTGAATATAATTTTAATACTCAGAGAACTCTTTCTTCTAGTGAATGAGACAGAGACTTCAGGTTTTAAGGCTTATTAGTCTGGATTGGAGTAGACTATGTGAAATAATTTTAGACAAGTTAATAAGTTACTAGAATTCCTAATATATCGGAATGTCTTCAAAGAATATATAGATAACTAAGGAAGACTTTTGATTGACTAAATGGTAGTCCTAAATTCTAATTTGCAAAAATAAGCATAGGGAGTCAGTACTAAGAAAAGAAAAAGATAAGTTGTTTAGAAAAAGTTAAAATGAGTGTGTGATTCTCTCCTGTATGAGTCTACTGGGGGACATTTTTGGGGAGGCTGTGTGTGTGTGTGTATATATATATATATATAACAATGGGAATATAAAAAATATATTGTTAGATTATAGTACCTTGTTTGACAGGAAAGATACATAATTTTGTATTGGAGCAGAGAGAAGAAATTCCCATTTTTTTATACTAAGGAGTCTCAGATGTTCATGGCCTAAAAGTGAAAACTTAAAAAGTATCAGTTCAGGGCTAGTGAGATAGTAAAGCAGGTAAGGCACTTGCTTTGCACACAGCTGACCTGAGTTCTGTTCTTGACACAACTCAACCCCCACTTTCCCCAAAGCAATTCAGGTATCTGTTGAAAATGTGAAAGATGATTACCTGCAAAATTTTTCCTTTAAAAGGTAAAATGGTAGGTAATTCTGAACTTTTAGTTAACACTTTGTTTTTTCACTGCAAAATTTTCAGAACTATTTAGCTCGGGAAATATACATGTCCATAAACAAACTTTTTTGAGTTTATTAAAAATATAGGTGTTTTGATTCTTGGTTTTGAAATACCTAGGAATACAAAGAATTTTGTTATTTTCTCCTGTCATGAATTAGTCTAAGTAAGCTTTTTTTTCAGAGACTTAAGTCATCTAACATATCCTTTGTGATTGAAAGATCAAGAGTAAGTCAAGGGGTCTGAAAGATAGTGCTGACTAAGGTGATTGTCTTGTATACAGCCAGCCTGGGTTCAGACCCTGGCACCACAAGGGTCTCTGACCCCTGAGCGCAAAACCAGGAAGCTAGCCCTGAGCACCACTGAATATGACCCCAAAGTGAAACAAAGCAAACAAAGAATAAGTCAGGATCTTTAAATGCAAAACATTGAAAGGCTGATTAACTCTTCTTCAGAAAGAACACTGTAACCCTATATATAAACTAAATCCGAGTATGTGTCAGGTACATAGATGTTAATTAAAACATTGAATAGTGGTAGTTTTAAACTTAAAAGAGTTTCAATAATAAGTTATATTTGAGAAATTATCATAACTTCTGTGATATATAAATTAGATGCTTCCAAGGAAAATTGCTAAGAACTTAATGTAATGTTGACTTCATGATTTTTTTTTTAAATCAGGATGTAGATATGATGGATCAGAATGGAATGACACCTTTAATGTGGGCAGCTTATAGGACACACAGGTATGTAATCATCTTAAAACAATCATTAATTTCTAGCTAATCAAATTAAGATAATGATGAGAAAAAGCATTTAATATTACTTCATTATACTTGATTTCTTTTAAGTATGTAATATGTAACATGACCTTTTGGAATGTTTGAGTCTCTTGTAGTTTGATAATTTTAGTGTCTTTAATCTTTTAGGTATTATTTTTATGTTCTAAAAAGTAAAGGGGCTGGAAAGATAATACAGTAGGGCACTTGCCTTGCACATGACTGACCTCAGTTCAATTTCTGGCACCCCATATGGCCCCCTGAGCTCTTCCCAGAGTGATCCCTGAGTGCAGAACCAGGAGTAAGCACTGAGCACTGCCCAGTGTGGCCAAGAAGCCACTTCCTTCCCCCCTCCTGCCCCCCCCCCCAAAAAAAGGAATTTTTTTTTGCCTGGAGAGCTAGTTAGCAGATAAAGTGCTTGTCTTACATGTGCCTGAACCAGATTTGATTCTTAGCATCACATATCATCTCTGATCCCTGCCAGGAATGATCCCTGAGTGCAGGGGTTAAGAGTAAAGCCTAAGGGGCTGGAGAGATAGCACAGGGGGTAGAGCATTTGCCTTGCACGCGGCTGACCCGGGTTCGATTCCCAGCATCCCATATGGTCCCCTGAGCACTGCCAGGAGTAACTCCTGAGTGCAGAGCCAGGAGTAACCCTTGTGCATCACCAGGTGTGACCCAAAAAGCAGAATAAATAAATAATAAATAGTTTTTTTAATAAAAGAGTAACGCCTAAGCTCAGCCGAGCATGGCCGAAAAAACAAAAAGAATGAAAAGTTATTTTTTCATGTGACTTGCATATTAGAAATTCTTATATATATAATAGTTGCTTTAAGTATTTTTGAGACAGTCCAAACATAGTTTTTATTGTTTGTATAGATATTAAATGAGATTAGTTTATCAAAAATAGAAAATGCCAGGGCCAAGTAACCTGCTCTTGGAACAATATGGTATTGCACATATTTAGTACCTCATATTATAATGCTGTCTCATTATTGGTTATAAAGTTGAATGTAGGTTAGAATAGATGTGTTCCAAGATGAAATTTTAATGCAGCCACAATCAGTTTAGTGCCTGTAATGATTTCTATAATTGAAATTAGGGTTGTTGTTGTTTTTTGTTTTTTGTTTTTCCTTTTCAGTGTGGATCCAACTAGATTGCTTTTAACATTCAATGTTTCAGTTAACCTTGGTGACAAGTATCACAAAAACACTGCTTTGCATTGGGCAGTACTAGCAGGGAATACCACAGTCATTAGTCTACTTCTGGAAGCAGGAGCTAATGTTGATGCCCAGAATATCAAGGTAAAAAAAATCTGTTTTAATTATGCTTTATGAAATGTCTTTAGTAAAATGTGACCTCCTTAATTAAACAGCTTTTTCATGAACTGTCAAAGATAGAGGAAACTTTGCTTTATCTTTTGCTTCCACGCAGGGACTTATTTTGCAAGATTGATTTTCATCTTTTGGTATTCAACTAATTTTCAGATTTTCGTGGACATTTCTTTAGTGAATTCTTTTTTTTTTTTTCCTTTAGTGAATTCTTACTGGTTTTTGAAAATTAGGACAGTCTGGTTTTTTTATTTGCTGTTTCTTTGATTTTTTTAAAAAAATTATGTTTTTGGTAGCAGAAAGGGATACTTTTCTGTTTCTTTAGGAATGTTATTACAGACAATTACAAATTTGTGGTTAAACCACAGTGTGTGGAGTGGGAACTTCTAGTAATTCTTTGACTTTGTCTCTTACTGTCCCTTTTCAGATGTCAACTCTTGAAAATTTGAATACTTTTATGATGTTTAGAGGAAATCTCCTCTCCTATCCAGTGCTCAACTAAGCTAGGGAGAACTTACTTATCTTAGGAGCAAAGCATAATTAACATTTACTCTCCTAACATTTGAAACTTTGTATTTTATGAATCCTTGCAAGAAAATTGTTAGTGTTAATAACCAGTCTAATTTTTTAAAGACTCAAGATTTGCCACCTTGTCTTTCAGCAATTCTGTGATTTGACTTTAGACTGTCTTTTAATAATGTATACTTGTAGGTAACCTTTTCCCAATCAACAAGTGTTTCTTAATTCCAGCAAGAAACATAGTAATTTCTAGTTAAGTTTCTCTAAATTCTAAGGCTTTTATGCCAACTAAATATGAGAGCGGATTGACCCCCACAGGGATCGAAAATGGTAATCAGAAAGTAGGTTATCTCCTGCTGGATCAGGGCATCTATATTTATTTCAATGATTATTATTTCTTTATTTGATTTATTTAAGAGAAGAAAGTTGCATTATTAAAATAAAATAGCTCAGACTGTTGTACATGGATGCTCTTAGATAGCCACTTTCTGGAAATGAATCTAGTTAAAAATATTCAGTTAAAAGTAGGTATTCAGTATTTCATTGGCTGCTATAATTAAGAAAACCACATATTTTTTATTTCTCTTTTTCAATTTTAAGTTTTCTTTTGTCCCTGTGCAAAGTGATCAGAATAGACAAGTACCTAACCCAAAACAAGGAAAGAATAAAGTACGCATACCATTATGCCTAAGTACATGATGGATGCTCTGGCATTTTTTGTCTGACTTGAAAGAAGTTCTGTCTTGTCTTGAGTTTTACCTATAAGACCGTTCCCTTAAAAAAAAAAAGTAACAATAAAAAAAACCCTCTTCCTTTTTAAAATTACTGTATTGGTGAAATGAAAGAAATAGTTGCGTTGCCAAGTGTTTTTCAACACAAAGCTTTGAAAAGTTTCTACCATTGTAATTAGTAAATTAAGCTAACCTGAAGACCTGTAGTGAGTTTGGCTAAATTTGACCAGCATTCCAAAAAGAAAAAGATTATATTTCTTTATATTTTCTTAGTTGAATTGCGCTTTATTTATTTATTTTGGGACTATAACTGGCAGTGCGTGGAGGGGGCTGCTCTTGGCTGGGTGCTCAGTGGTCAGACCCCTGGGAGTGCTGGGGGACACTGCAGTGTAAGGGATTGAGCCCGGGGCAAAACATGCTCTTCGCTTCCTAGAATCATCTCTCTGGTCCTGAAGTGCTTTAGAATGTTATTTTTCTTCTTGCCACCAGTGATTGCTAAACCGGCTATACCCCAGATATACTTGTCAAGATATTTATACATTTCACATTAGTTTAAAAAAAAAGAATGCATTTCACTATGGTAAGGTGAATCTCAGTAGACTTTCTACCAAGTGTGCCAACAGTATGTTCAAATTACAGTAATGCCAAAGAATTACAGAGGACTACACATTCTGGAATTTGAAACTGATAGTCTATATTTTAAAGCATTTTAAAACATCTTCTATCCACACAGAGTCTTAGATAACTTATATTTGATCATGATTTTTACGTGAGAATAAATTGCAGTCTATAAGTTTAACATCTTTTCAAAAATATATTGAACACTTGCACTACATATTAGCCTTTAGATTAGTCTAAGACTTATCCGTGATAAACTTTAACAGACATGTAATGGTAAGTGCAGAGAATATTTGAAATACTTTAGATGGTGTCAGTCTTATATTTTTAGTACTATGTAGGTTTGGGCATATGAATTAGATTATGCAAAAATAGGATAAGCTGGAATATAGCTTCTTTGATTAAAGCAGTTCATGTGAATATCAAGTATTTTTGGCTAATTAATGATCTTTATACCTTTTAAAATTTAAAATCATGTTTTGTTAGTTACTTTTATTAATGTTTTATCTGACACATAATTAAGATTGGCAGTTGATTTTTCAAAAATGTTAGGTTAAATGCAATACCTGGTAGCTTCTGGGGTGATACTATTTTTATTGTTTTTTTGTGAGGTGGGGGGCTTGCCCTGTGGTGCTGAGGACTCAGTCTTGGCTCTGTGTACAGGGATCATGATGTAGGGGACCACATGTGGTACCAGGGGTCAAGACTGAGTTGAACATGTGCAAAGCAAGCCCCCTACCCACTATATTAGCTCACTGTATTATCTCTGTGGCCCAAGGACATTATTTTTAAATAAAATAATGAATTTTTTTTTAAGCAACAATGTCTAGGAGATTCGTGATTCGTGAATGTCTAGGAGTTGCTTAGGAAACATTTTCTTTTTGCTTTTTTTTTTTAATTGAATCACCATGAGATAGTTACAAAACTTCCATGATTGAATTTCAGTCATACAATGATTGAACACCTATTCCTCCACCAATGTACGTTTTCCACCACCGATGTCCCCAATGTCTCTCCCAACATCCCCACCCACCCTACCCCCTACCTCTATGTCAGACAATTTCCCTCTTAATCTCTCTCTCTACTTTTGGGCGTTATGGTTGCAATGCAGATACTGAGAGGCCATTATGTTTGATCCTTTATCTACTTTCAGCACACATCTCCCATCCGGAGTGATCCCTCCAACCATCATTGACCTAGTGATCCCTTCTCTGTTCCAGCTGCCTTCTCCCTCAGCTTGTGAGGCAAGCTTCCAACTACGAGCAGTCTTCCTGACCCTTATCTCTACTGTTCTTGGTGTTAGTCTCATAATATGTTACTTTATATTCCACAAATGAGTGCAGTCATTCTATGTCTGTCCCTCTCTTTCTGACTCATTTCCCTTAGCATATTCTTCGTATCCATCCACTTAGAAGGAAATTTCATGACTTCATTTTTTTTTCTCTAATAACTGCTTAGTATTCCATTGTGTAGATGTATCAAAGTTTCTTTAACTAGTTGTTTGTTCTCAGACATTTGGGTTGTTTCCAGATTCTGGCTATTGTCAACAGTGCTGCAATGAACATACAAATGCAAATGTCATATCTACTCTGTTTTTTTGCATCCTAGGAATATATTCCCAGAAGTGGTATTGTTGGGTTATATAGAAGCCCAATTTCTAGTTTTTTGAGGAATGCCCATATTATTTTCCAGAAGTGCTGGACCACTTGGAATTCCCACCAACAATACTCCCCTTCTCCCTACATCCACACCAGCACTGGTTGTTCTTGTTCTTTTTGATATGTGCCAGTCTCTGTGGTATTAGATGGTATCTCATTGTTTTGATTTATATCTCCCTGACGATTAGTGATGTAGAACATTTTTTCATGTGCCCTTTTTATTTTTTTGGTATTTCTTTTTTTTTTTGGTTCACACCCGGTGCTGCACAGGAGTTACTCCTGGCTCATGCACTCAGGAATTACTCCTGGCAGTGCTCGGGGAGACCATATGGGATGCTGGTAATTGAAATGGATTGGCCACGTGCAAGGCAAACATCCTATCCGCCATGCTATCGCTCCAGCCCGGTACTTAATTTTCTGAGGCATCATTGTAAACAGGATTTTTTAAAAAATATCTTTCTTCTCTTTCATTATTTGTATATAGAAAAGCCACGGACTTTTGGGTGTTGATTTTGTAGCCGCTTGCCACTTTACTATACAAACCTACTGTTTCTAAGGAGCTTTTTTTTTGTAATCTTTAGGATTTTGTAAGTATAGTATCACGTGCTTAGAAAACATTTTCATTGTAAAAATATTTTTATCCAAATTGATGAAAAAATGGATAGTTTTAAAATGTGGTGCATTTTATCTGATAAAAATTGTGAAATAAGTAGTAGTTGCCTTTTCTCCTGGAATTTGGCATTGTTAATGCACTTGAGTATAATCACTGCCTTTTAATAGAAGGCTTTTGTTAGTTATTTCAACAGATATTTGTTCACTACGTGGAAGTCACATTATTCAAGACACGAAGTCCCTATTCTCTTAGAACTGAACCCTTGTTGAGGAAATGATAATTAAAATTAAAAAAATCACACAGTGCAAATGGGGAGTTGGTGGTGAGAACAGAGGGAACCACATCAAGTGAGAGTGTTCTGGCAGTGCCTCTCTGCCAGCCAACATTTGCATGCGTAGGGATTACTGGTAGTACAAAGATAAGTGGCTTAAAAACTTGGCATATAGAGGAACCCTCAAGTGCAAAACCTGTGGTCAGGAATAGTCTTTCTGTGTCAAAGGTGCAGATAGAAGGACAGCCTAGACTGCACAGTGAATGAGGGCCAAAGCACTGAGACAGGCAGGTGCTAGATGAGTCATGAGAGGAAATTACAAGAATGAGTGTCGGCCAGTTACATAATGTGCTTTTGGGTTTCAGGTATTTTTAAAGGATTACTTTGGTTTGCTGTATGTACTAGTTAGGCTTTTGTGATAAATCAGAGAAGCAGTGATGGCAGTGTGGGCCATGAGAATGGAAGTAGACATGGAGAGAATTGGTCAGTGAATTTGAAAATGATTGTTTAGAAACTGAAAGCTAGCTTTAGATTAAAGAAAACATTGATGAAATTGATTGTGCTTCGAATGATTATCTCATGGAAAGACTGAGGATTTGAAGAAAGATAAATGGGGTGAAGGTGACATGGATTTAATTTTAGTCTGATAAAATTTGAGGTAGAAGCTTTTTAATGTGGAATGTCAAATGTCAAACTGGTCAAGTAAAAATAAATTGCAATAGTGTTTGAAATAAAATTTGAAATTTTTATCAAAAACATTAGTTTAATATATTATTTCTTTTTGGTGTACTATATTTTATCTGATACAGTATAAGTCCAACCAGGGAACAGTTTCTTAAAGTAAAATCAACTTGAATACTTTGTTCAGGAGCCTGACAAATTGAATATTTTCACTACATTTTTCCCTTATTTAAATTTTAAATCTTAGAAAAGAGTTCAGCTGATATAGTGACTTAGAGCATGAAGTAACCTGGAGCTATCTAGCCTCACAGCAGATAACCAGGAGTGGCCCTGAGCCTCGGAGCGCTACTTGGGGGCCTACAATTTTGTACTATAGTTACAACTTAAGTAACTAGTAAAAATAATATTCAAATGTATAAAAATTATATTTTGTATTATTTATAGTAGTTATAGTGGCTATAGATCGATATTATTTCCCAGATAAGATTGACTTTAGCCTCTTAGCAATCTGTCTTTATATTAACCAGATATTTACCCATGTAATTATTTTAATTAGAAGTCATTTCTATTAAAAAATTAAATGATTTCAAATCATAATATGCTGAAACTCATTTTGGAGAAAATATTAAGTGAAGTTAATTTTAAGTGGCTATTTTGATCCTATAAAAGGATTAGAGGTGACTGAATGCTAGATTAGAAATTCTTAATCTGGGATCCACTAGTAGATACTAGATAGATCCATAGGTCCCTGAAATTGTTAAAGATATGCAAAAAACACTTTTTGGGGAAAGGATTAATAGTTTTCATCATATATGATTCAAATGTAAGAGCAGTGGCCTAGATAATAGTTTTGTAGAACTGTGAGTCTAAGTGTAAATACCAATAGGGAAATGTAAAGTGATTTGAAATACTGAAGTGTTTTTTTTTAACTACCTACAAAATAACCCCACTTTTTATGGTACCATCTCAATTTTGAGTTTTCGTTTTGTTCTCTTTTGGGGGGCTACACCCAGCAATGCTCAGGAGTTACTCCTGGCTTTGTACTCTGGCATCACTCCTGGAAGGCTCTGGGGACTATATAGGATGCCAGGGATCAAACATACATCAGCCATATGCATGGCAAGCATCTTACCCATTGTACTGTAATCTCCAGTCCCTAAAGTGTGAATTTTTCAAAACTAATCTTTTACCCTCCCCTTAGGATGTGCTTTTTGGTTTACACAGATGAACTGAGTTTTAAATGGATGATTAATCGCTAATACTGTCCAAATATAATTATTCTTTCTAAGATTCAAAGCACATAATAGTTTGTTACAAAATGTAAACTTGCTGAACTTTGTTAAGGTGCTGAAAGACTTTTACATAGTTTCTTAAAATGAGGTTTAAAAAACTGTTTCAGAAAATAATTTTCATTACCTCAACCTTGATGGACTCCAAGGAACACTTTTTCTTTACTTTCAGTCCTAGGATTAGCCTCACATAGGAAAATAAGTCATTATTCACCTAGCCATAATGCTTATCTCTCACCCTTGAGGAATTTCTTTATTACCAATTACTTAGTCTATAAATGCTCCATGGTTCTTATTGTTAACTATTTTTATTATCACTTGCTCTTTTGACTGACATGGAGTGATCAAATATAGACTTAATTTTGAAACCTGGTCTTTAGTGTAATTTTTAAATTAATTGCTTATTTATTTTGCCAGCTGAATAAAAGAACTCTATAAAAATAGCCAGAAGACTAGAGGAATAGTTCAAAGATTTTTTTAAAGCTCCCTCCATCTTTTTATCTAGGCAATCCTTAGGTGTCACATGGCCCTCTAGTGGAAGGGATGCTCAGCTGGACCGAGGCAACTGCAGGATATTCTCTGGGAGTTGTTACTCAAGGGATTGCTTTTATTCAGGTAATATTTATAGTTTGGATTATTTAGCTGGTTTTGAAAACTCAGGTGATAGGATTTTTGATTAGGTAAGGAGATA
This sequence comes from Sorex fumeus, assembly GCF_029834395.1. Taxonomy (NCBI): domain Eukaryota; kingdom Metazoa; phylum Chordata; class Mammalia; order Eulipotyphla; family Soricidae; genus Sorex; species Sorex fumeus. Next base: position 23,430,638 of record NW_026606060.1, read on the forward strand.
TTTTGAAGTAAATAACCCTATCTGTGGAAAACTAACCTTGATCAGCCCATTCCTCATTAAAATACTGTTTTTTTTACACTGTCATCTTTTTACTAAAGAATTAATTGGAGCAATACTGTATTGAATAAATGGCCAGTCTGTCAGCTCACTTGAGTCTGCTCAGGCGACCCTCAAGCTTAAAAAAAAGAAGAAGGATTAATTGGGCTATTTGTTGTCGTGTAGTTGTTGTTGTTGGTGGTGTGCTAATATTTTTCAGTGCTTTTTATTTTTATTTAAACTGTACTTACACTTGATAGTTTCTTTCTCATAAGGTATTCCAAGAAAGACTCAATTTGTCATTTTGTTTTTTAAAACAAAAATTTCAGTTTTTTCTTCTTTTTAAAAGTAATTATAAACTGTATATTCCTGAATTGGGAAACAACTTTAGCACCATTTTCCTGTTTAATAAAATAGAGGTTGGGGCAGATGAATTAATACAGAGTTTGTGATATACACACACATTATGGAATGCTGCGAAGCTATAGGAAAAGATGATACTGTGTTGTCTGTGGCAACTAGAATGGAACTGGTGGGCATTGTGCTAAGTGAAATCAGTCAGAAGGAGGAGAACAAATACTGCGTGATCTCACTCATCAATGATCAATGCTATATCGAAAAAATCAGGGAGTACGATAGAATAGAAGAATGACAAACCCTTGACCTTTGATGGCAGAACTGAGAGTACTTAGGTGTGAGGGAAAGTTGGGTAAGGAAAAGATGGACCAGCACTGACACAGGACAGTGGTGGAGATGATGCAGTGACTTTGGACATCAAAACCATGAATGTTAACACTCTCTTATCACATTACCTAAACTACAATTTAAAAAGAGGGATTGAGGATGTAGGTCAGAGGTACAGCCCCTACTTCACATGTATAATGCCCCAGGTTTGGTGCCCCCCCCAAAAAAAAAGTAAAAAGAAATACAGTAGAAAATATTAAATAGAATAGAAATGTAGGTATCTTAATTTTCAAAAGGAGAAATAAACTTCTAAAATTGAAAAAGAAAAAAGAAACAGATTATTATTGGAGCTGTTTATTTCTTGTTTCTTAACTTCCTTTAAACCATTTTTCATTCTTTTTATCTTACTTGCCTTGGTGTTCTTGAGAGCTTCAAGTCCATCGTTTGAGTTTCACAAGTTTTGGTTACTGCTCTTATTTTTGGGGAATGTTTGGATAGGTAAACAAATTTTAGATCAAAAATGCTAGTATGACAGTAGAAGCGATAGAAGTGCTGTTTCTTTTTCTTTCCTCTCCCTTCTACAGACTTATCACTGAAATTGAACAAAAAAAATTGGCAATTTGGTGTTACAGGAAAACATTTTGTAGCAATTACTATTACTAATGAAATGTATAGTTATATAAAATAACTGACAACTCTAATTAGATAGTCTCTGATCCAGCAGGTGTTAAAGTACCTACCTTTTGATTTACTTTAACATAAGATAAAATGCAAGCAAAAGTATGATTATAGTGTATGATTCAAAAATACATTTGCTGATTTTTCTTTGAATGGAAAATCATGATTTAGATTCTTTCAGTAATTTACTTTGCTTATGTATAAGCAATGAACTCATAGCACAGCCAATTAACTGTGGGGTGGCTTACAAGTAAATTATTAAAATATTTTGTTTTCTTTTGTTCTTAATGTGTATATCATCTACTTATTTTCAGGGTGAATCTGCACTTGATTTGGCAAAACAGAGAAAAAATGTGTGGATGATCAACCATTTACAAGAGGCAAGGCAAGCAAAAGGATATGACAATCCATCTTTTCTTAGAAAATTAAAAGCTGATAAGGTAAATTCATGGTTGAAAATTGATATAGGAATCAATAGTGTTTTTAAGTAGGATTCATAGGCATGCTTTCTTATCATGACTATTGAGAGCCTTTAATTTTGGCATTGGTCTTGTTTTGTTGGTTGTGGGGCTATTCCAATCTGTGGCACCCAGTGCCTCCAGCACCACTCCACGTATTGGGCTTCCTTTTTTTTTTGCTTTTTTGGGTCACACCTGGCAATGCACAGGGTTTCCTCCTGGCTCTGCGCTCAGGAATTACCCCTGGCGGTGCTCAGGGGACCATATGGGATGCTGGCAATTGAACCCGGGTTGGCTGCATGCAAGGTAATCACCCTACCTGCTGTGCTATTTTTCTAGCCCCTGGGCTTCCTTTTTTGATGCTGAGATGTGGAATTGGTACAGGGCTATTCCCAGAGATGTTTGGTGCCCCTATGGCCATATCCAGTGGTAAGCAGGTTGTGGATCTGTGCAATGCTGGCGGATCAAACCAGGACCTGCCATATGCAAAATGTTTAGTACCACTTGTGTCATAATCCCCAACCCCAGTGTATTTTTGTTTTGAGGCTACATCTGGCTGTGCTCAGAGTTCACTCTTGGCAGTGTTCAGGGGCCTTTATGTGGTGCCGGGGATTGAACCCAGGCGGCTATTTGCAAGACCCAGTATAATTATTAAAATAACATTTCACCCAGAATAAAATGAAGGTAGAGAGCAAAGTTTCTCAGGCTCTGCTTATTTGGTTAATGGCCTATTTGTGTTATCTGAGAATTAAGAATGATGGGTTTCTGTGAAATTGTGTGAATCTCCATAAGCACTAAATTTAGTGATGTAAGTAAATTGGTCATTGAGTCAGCTGGCCTTTATTAAGTAATAAAAAGATAAAGGTGAATGAAATTTTCTGTCCAAGTACATTGATTAGTTAGTAGTAACACATTCTGATTAACATCCCAATGCTGTCTTTTCAAGTTACTATTAACTGTAGCTCTAATTAAGCTTTCCATATTTTGTGATATGTTAATATTTTCTTAAAAGAAAGAAACCTCTTTGCTTTTCTTTATAGAAAGCCCAGTTTAGGTCTGCCATATATTTTTAGTTTTAAATCTATGCCTTGATGCAAATGTCTAATTATAAATAATAATGTTTCCAAAACTTTGAATATTTCTTCCAAAGAGCACAAAATTCCTAAAAGGGAAAAATTAGCCGACAGTCTTTTTGTAGTAATAACCCAAGATATTTGCTAAATTTTTGTGTTAGCAGCTTGAATAACATTTAGTCTTTAGTACTGTTTTATGTGTCTTGCTCTATTTTACTGGTTATACTGCTTAATAATGTGAAAATGTTTATTGTAGTAAAATAATAATGTGAAACTTATATGAAAATATCTTACTTGTAGAAGAACTCAGACTTCCTGAATAACCTGGAAAGTTCATTGCCATTACTTAGACATCAGACTTCTGTTCTCAACTGCATACTTGAGAATAATAAGCAGTTTTGCATGTTGTATCAGCTCTTTTATGTCACTGTGAGATATGGTTATAGAAGATGCTTTATTGTTTATTTTCTTTGATATTGCTCACTAGTCTAGAAATTAGATCAGTTTTGAGTGAAATGGCTAATGTGTTATAATTATTGTCAAACTAATTATAGCTATAACTAGTTACTAGTTAGAACTAACTATATAAGTATTTATAAAAATGTTTTATTTTACTGTGGAAAATCGTATTCTTTGTTTCATTTTGATTGTTATTCTGAAAGTTTTTTGAACATACTGTCAGAATGACTTTGGAAATGATAGGTTTTAATATATGAAGTTATAGCAAAGATGAAATGGAATACTATTATGAGCACAGGTTTATTAGCTCTTTGTATATATTTTGTGGGGTGTTTTTTGTTTTTTTGGGGGGGTTGTTTTTGGGGGGGGGGGCGTCACACCTGGCTATGCACAGGAGTTACTCCTGGTTCATGCACTCAGGAATCACTCCTGGCGGTGCTCGGGGGACCATATGGGATGCTGGGAATCGAACCTGGGTCAGCCGTGTGCAAGGCAAACACCCTACTGGCTGTGCTGTTGCTCCAGCCCCTATTTTGTGTTTTTAGTGTTTTAAAACATAAATTTTATTTTTAAATCTGTAGCACAGCGGGTAGGGCGTTTGCCTTGCACATGGCCAACCCAGGTTCGATTCCTCCATCCCTCTTAGAGAGCCCAGCAAGCTACTGAGATTATCCCACCCGCACGGTAGAGCCTGGCAAGCTCCCCTGACATATTCGATATGTCAGAAACAGTAACAACAAGTCTCACAATAGAAACATTACTGCCACCTGCTCGAGCAAATCGATGAACAACAGGAGGACAGTGTTACAGTGCTATTTATAAATAGTTTGGAGGGTTTGTTTTGAGGGTTTTTTGTTTGTTTGTTTTGGTTTTTTGGGTCAAACCTGTCGATGCTCAGGGGTTACTCCTGGCTCTGTACTCAGGAGTGACTCCTGGCGGTGCTCAGAGGGGATCATATGGATGCCGGGAATCAAACTCAGGTTGGCTGCTTGCAAAGCAAACGCCTTCTCTACTGTGCTATCACTCAGGCCCCTATAAATAGTTTTTTTTTAAATAGTTTTTAAAGGTTACAAAAAACGTTCTTTTTAAGGTTACTAGATAAAAGTAACATGGAATTGCTATAAAGTTATTATAGCTATGTAAACAGTTTGGATCTTTTCCTGTCTCATATTAGAAAAATTTAAGTCATGAACATGATCTGCTAATCTGTAAAGTATGTTCAGTATTTAAAACTAAACAAGAAAATCGTGACACCCAGAACTAAATGTTATTTTACTAAAAATAAGTTATTCCAAAAGGAGTAAAAGTATTTTTGGATTTTGTAGCAGAGATACAATAGGGATGTTGATTTTGGGGAAAGTGTCTTAAAAGTTTTTGGATTCCACCTCATTCATCCCCCTTCCCCTCACACACACCCAAATTTGGATTTTTAGGATTAGAGAATGTCAGACATCCTTGTCTAAAGGATGATTTAAATGTCTAAAAGAGATTTAAGTGTTGCTTATTAGTAAATTGGAAGGAAAACATTACATTAGTATTTTCTGTATTAAAAAACCTGTGTTCATTTTAATACCAATAGAAATTTAATGTCTTTAATATTGTTGATTGACTATTAAAACCTGAGATGATTGAGTAGATATTCTTTCCCCTGTTTCTCCTTTTAATTATTATCTACAAAACCTGGGCGTTATGTACAAAACAAATATAAGATCACTGGGGGAAAGAAGAATACAGAAGGACTAGGGAACTTGGGACCTTAAGAATGATATCATGGTGAATTCCCTGAATTTTTTTTCATTCTTTTTTTGCTGCATATCTCTCTGATAGAGATATCTAGAGATATGTAGATAACCGCAAATGAGGCAGTTTAGCCAGCTCAAGATAAAAGCTTTTAAAAAAGCCATTTACCTACTGTAAGTAAACTGCCATCAGTTTTGTATTTTGTATATTCTCTCCTAAATGGTGCCAGAAGACTGTTTAAAGGTATAAGCATTGTCAGGTGTGCCGCTCCCCCCCCCCAAAAAAAAAAGTTGGAACTTGTTTCCCCACTAAGCTTCCTCAAAAAATGAAGGATTAGAATAGAGCTTTCATTATGACCCTGCCATTGCACTCCTGGGCATGTAAACAAGATACAAAAACACTCATTCAAAGGGCCATATGCCTACCTATGTATCACAGCATTATTCACAATAACAGATCTGGAAACAACCCACATGCCCAACAAGATGACGAGATAAAAACAAATGTGGTCTATTGACACACAGTGTAAAACTACTGAGCTGTGAGAAAAGATTTTATCTTGCAGTTTGTTGTAACTTGGATGGAATTGGAGGGTGTCATGCCAGTGAAGTGAGTCAGAAAAATAAGATAAACACCAGATCATCTCAGTCATATGTAGAATAGTAAGAAAAAGAACATAGGATCAGACAGTCTCCTGTGGAAACAGAGATCAGATCCTGAGATAGGATTAATGGAACTGTGATTTGAAGATTATAAGGTGGATGGGGGAAATCAACTCTGGGTTAATAGTGGAGGGAGTTGGCACTGGTAGTGGGCATGGTATAGCAGTACTCCTGAGTATAAACTGGTAATATTGATAATATTGTTTAACAAAATTAAATTTTAAAGTAACAGTGAAAATAAGAACTGAGAACTCCCTAGTCCAAAGAAATGAACAGAAATTCAGGAAGTTGATAGAACTCATAAATTTCTAAATGCAAAAAGACCTGTTTAAGAAATATAATTGTTTAAATATAAAAAGGGAACAATAAAGAACAAAACAACTTTTAAGGGTGCTAGGAAAAACTAATATAATGGCACCCAGAAGAGGAATGACCTCTTCACAATTCTAAAGGATGAAAACTTTAGCTAAGAATACGCAAAAGTGCTATTCAAATATGATAAAGAAATAAAGTCTCCCTTACAAAACAAAAGCCTGTGGAGTTACCAGTGCTATACTCCCCTGAAAGAAAAGTTGAAATATGTTCTTCATGTAAAGGTATAATAGAAAGATAAAATTACCTTGAACAAGATAACTAATGATTTAGAATTAAATACATATCTATTATATAATAGTAATGAACTGAGGCAACAAAACATAGGAGGAAGTAACATTTAGAATATGTTTCATGACAACTCATTACTAAATCAAGACTATTAGAGAGATGCAGAAATACTGATAGAGATGCAGAAATACCCATGGCGACCACAAAGTATGAATCTGGAAGAGATGAATTAGAATGAAAAATTAAAAATAGACTCACTAGGGAATTCACCAGAGAAAACCATCAAAATGAAAGCCTTTAGAAACCCAGTGGGGAAAAAATCTATACAGCAGGGGTTATGGAGGGAGTACAGGGGTTCTCTCCAAACCAACCCTGGTTCTGCCTCTGACACACTGTAGATCCCATAGCCTTGCTGCCTACAGCCTTAGAGGCCCCGAGTGCCTTGAGTGTGGTCCTGGATCCAGGCCTTGAGTACCACTGTGCGTGGCCCTGGTTGCTTCTGAGCACCTTGAAGGCGGTCCTGTGATTCCTGGTACCCAGAGCCCTGGCATTCTCAGGCCCTTGCATTGAACTATTGGAGCATCTGCATTCTATGCTACTGAGTTTTCTGGCTAATATTATTGTAGTAATAAATATTATATTGAAAGAAAAAAATAAGTTCTCTAAATAGAAGTGAAGTAATAAAAAAATCTTTTTTTTTTTTTTTCTTTTTGGGTCACACCTGGCAATGCACAGGGGTAATTCCTTGGATCTGCACTCAGGAATTACTTCTGGTGGCCCTCAGGGGACCATATGGGATGCTGGGAATTGAACTCAGGTCGGCCGCGTGCAAGGCAAACGCCCTACCTGCTGTGCTATTGCTCCAGCCCCAACCCCCAAAAATCTTTTGAGCATTAAATTCTGGTAAAGGAAATTATGGGTAAATTCAGTAGACTTTCTTAGTTCTTACAGATTATGCTAGACAGTCAAAAATATCAGTAAAATAAAAGTTACATTTATATAATGAATATTTATGGTAATCATTTATACAAGCTATGCAAAGAGGTATCCCGGTAAAGGAAATTATGGATAAATTCAGTAGGCTTTCTTAGTTCTTCCAGATTATGCTAGATAGCCAAAAATATCATAAAATAAAAGTTATGTTTGTATAATGCAGTAATTATGGCAACCATTATAAAGGCTATACAAGGAGTTTTACTGAGGAACATTACATGTAAATAAGACTGGAATTTGAAAAAATTTTGCAATAGGAAAAGGAAAACATCCCCACAGATAGACTATAATAATTACATTAAATATAAAGGACCTAAATATACCGATTAATAAACATATAGGCAATGTGTATTATAAAATAAACACACCAATGTACCGTTTACAAGAAATTGATTTCACAAAGAGTCGAGTTGCTTATGTAGGCAAGAGACGGAATAACAACAAATGAATATCGTTGAATATCAAACCCAGACCAAAAAACCTACCAAATTATAGACCAATATGTCCTATGAATCATTAATAAGATATTAATAGATAAAAGAAGCAGTATTTAAAAGCGGTTATGCATCATTACCAAGTGAGATTTCCCCTCTCCAGGGATGCCAGACCCATTTTATATTTTTTAATTATTCAGTATATTATTTTAACAGTTTAAAGAAGAAAACTATCTCATGATTACATACATCATTTGAAAAATGCAGAAAGGCATTAGATTAAGATCAGTATCCACTTATTGATTAAAACTCACTAAAAACAGGTAGGGATACGAGGTGAGCTTCCTGAATTCTATAAAGAGCATCTCTAAAGACTTCATTTAACATCTTCCTTAGTGGTGAAAGACAGAAGACAGAATGCTTTTGCTGGGCAAAGTAAATATATCCCTCTTTCTGCTCTTATAAAGCATTAGCCTGGAAGTGATTTTTTTCTCCTTAGCTTTTAGTTTTACAGCACTGGGTATTGAACCAAAGGCCCCACACATACAAGGCAAACACTGTCACTGAGCTACATTCCTGGCCCTTGCCTGGAAGTTATTTCTAGTGAGCTAAATTAAGAAAAGGAAATTAAGCCCTATTTAAAAGGAGGAAATAAAGTTATTCTTATTTGTGGTTGACATGATTCTCTGTATAAAAACAGTTCCTGTATTGTGCAAAGTAGATTCATGGAACTAGAAAATGAGCTCCTATAAGTTTAGTGAATATAAGAAATATATAAAATTCTGTTTATACTTGAGCCACTTTCAGGCGATGTAGCCACTTTCGGGTGATGGGGGAGATACTACAACTTGAAATTGCTGATGTGTTTTAAGGCATAAACCTAACCAAAACATAAATGGTCTTAGTACACTAAGGTTTTTTTTTTTTAATGTGAATGAAGGATATGAACGATAAATGCATGGAGAGACATACTATGTTCATGAATTGGAAAACTCAGCATTGTAGATATTTCCATTGTCTTTATATTGATAGTTTTGATTCAATTGAAATTCTAGCAAGATTTTTATGTGGATAATCAAGATAATTCTAAAATATCTCTGAAAAGGCAACAGAACCTAGGAAAACAGTTTTGAAAAAGAAAAATCACTTTACAGTTTTAAGACCTTTTGTACAAGCTGTAATGTCAAGACTGTATGGTATTGTTGAGGATCAGTGGAACAGAATAAGGCCCCAGAAGAGACATGCCCACTCACTTTTCTCAGAAATATAAAAGCAGTTCAGTGGAAGTAAAGAGAGTTATTTCAGTGGGTTATCTGGAATGTTTGGGACATGCTTAGGCAAAATAATGATGATGATGATGATAATAATAATAATAATAATCATAATATATACCTTTATTCAGATCTCATATAAGAGCTCAAATTAATCACAGACTTAAATGTGAAGTGTACTATTATAGAATCTCGAGGAAAAAAGTGGGGAAACTTTCAAAATCGAGGCCCATACAAAGAAGTTGGACTAGACTTGACAAACATAAGAGTAACTGTTGAGGGTATCAGATTCTACAGTGGGCAAGTCACTTGCCTTGCGTGCAGGCAGCCTGTTTAATATCCAAACAGATGGTCACCCATGCACCTGCCAGTAGCGATTTCTGAGCACAGAGTCAAGAGGTAAGTTCTGAGGAGATATTATTATTTGGATTGTGTCAGATTTAGAAACTTGTTTTACAAAGGAAGCTATTAATAGGATGAAATGACAGATAGTGAAAACTATTAGTAATCCACATACCCAGAAAGAACTAGTTTTAGAGTTTAATTTCTAGAATATATATTTTTTTCTTTTATTAGTGAAACACCATGAGGTACAGTTGTAGATTTACAATTTTTGTGCTTGGGTTTCGATTATACAATGCTCAGATACCCATCCCTCCACCAGTGCCCATTTTCCACCACCATGGATAATATTCCCCTCACCCCCATCCCCCCATCCCCCCCTGCCTCTGTGGCAGGGCAATTCCCTGTGTTCTCTCTCTCCTTTTGGGTGTTGTGGTCTGCAAAAGAGGCATTGAGTGGCAAACATGTTCAGTCCATAGTCTACTTTCGACATGCCTCTCCCCTCCTGGGAGGATCCTCCAAACACCCTTTATTTGGTGCTCCCTTAGAATATATTTAAAAGAGCTTTTAAAAGAGCATTTAAAAGAGCTTAAAAAAAAACTCAGCAGTTAATCAAATGGCCCATTTTAGGAAGTGGGCTAAAGACATGAAGAAAGATTTCACCAAAGATAGTGTAAAAGTGGCTGCCAGGCACATGAAAACTTATAAAGCACATGTGGTTGTATGTGTGAGGCCCTGGGTTTGATTGCTGGCAGTGAGTGGCTCTTTGAATACTGATAAACATGGCCCTAGTGGCCCCTGAGCATCACTGGACCTGAGCAGTGCTGGTGTAAATTGCACAACAATTAAAAAAGATGCTCAGAATCTTTAGCTGTTTAAGAAACGAGTGACTTATACACCTGTCAGAATAATTTAAAAAAAGTGAAAACACCAAATGCTGGTGAGGATGGAGACAGACTGTTACTTACTCATACAGTACTGGCAGGGATATAAAACAAGGCAGCATTCTGCAGAACAGTTTCATGGTATCTTTTTAAAAATTTAACTTGACAGTTAGCTTAATCACCCAGAAATTGCTCTCTTGGGCATTTATCCCACAGAAGTGAAGATTTAAATTCACATAAAATCCTGAATGGAATAATTACAGCAACTTTGTTCATAACATTCCCCAAATGATAATTAAAGCCTTTTAGTTAGTAAATGGTTAAACTGGTGCATTCATGCCATGAAGTATTCTAAATCAAGCAAAGGAAGTGTAATAACCTGCATTAATCTCCCAAGAATTGATGGGTGGGGGTGGGGTGGGGGCGGGGTTACTGTAAAGTTACAAGCTGAAAATTCACTTTATAAAAAGTTCTTGAAATTAACAGAATTGTAGAACAGGTTGAGAGTTCCTAGGAAATTAAAGGGAGTTGTCGAAGGAAGTTGTGATAGAAGGCAATCTCTTAAGGGAATCAATCATGTAGTGCAGTGAAGATTCTTGTAGTGTTGGGAATTTTCTGCAACTTCCCTGTGTCATTGTTAGTATCCTGTGAGGGATTGTACTGCTATTTGCCACGATGTTAGCTACCGGGGGAACCTGAGCAAAGGGTAAGATCTGTTATTATGATTGCATGGGTAAAGGTAAAGGTAAAGGCCCGCCCGTTGATCATCGATTTGCTCGAGCGGGCCCAGTAACGTCTCCATTGGAGACTTTGTTGTTACTGTGTCTGGCATATCGAATACTCTCAGTAGCTTGCCGGGCTCTCCGAGAGGGGCGGAGGAATCGAACTCGGGTCGGCCATGTTGGCTGCGTGCAAGGCAGACGCCCTACCCGCTGTGCTATGTGGAGACTTGCCCACACTAAGAAGCAGTTCGTTCTTGAACATCAGCAGTGTTGACACTAGGGTGATAGCAGAAGATTCCAGGGTTAAAGGAATCAGTCTTCCAAGTCTCTGTAGCTGCAAGTTATAAGCCCAAGAGCTTTATTTTATTTTATTTTTTTCCCTTTATTTTATTTTATTTTTTTTTACAGTGGTAAATTTATAATTTTTTGTGCTTTGGTTTCAATTATACAATGATCAGATACCCATCCCTCCACCAGTACCCATTTTCCACCACCATGGATAATATCCCTCCCACCCCCATCCCCCCATCCCCCCTGTCTCTGTGGCAGGGCAATCCCCTGTGTTCTCTCTCTCCTTTTGTGTGTTGTGGTCTGCAAAAGAGGCATTGAGTGGCAAACATGTTCAGTCCATAGTCTACTTTCGACATGCATCTCCCCTCCTGGGAGGATCCTCCAAACATCCTTTATTTGGTGCTCCCTTCTCTATCTGAACTGCCCTTTCCTCTAGGATACCCGGCTGGCCTCTAAGTTATGGAGTAATCCTCCTGGTGCTGATCTCAGCTATTCTTGAAGCCCAAGAGCTTTAAATCTGAGGTTTCCAGGGCATTGTACTCAGATGCGACTAGTTGCTGGAGTAGTTCATAGAATTATGCAAATATGCTTACTCCCTAGATCATTGATTTATTACTAAGACATTGTTCAGGAATAGTAGAATTTGGAAGTATAAATATCCCATTCTCCCCAAATACTCAACCTGGAAGATCTCTTTTGTTTTCCTAAACAAAAAAAAAAAAAAAGCGACATGGTCTGAGCTTTTAGAAAGGTAGTGAGTGGAGAAAGTAGTATTTACATGCAGGGCTGTGTTAGGTCCAGTTGTGGTATTTAAGTTTTGTCGTTTCAGATTACTTGAGAGACTTAATAGCTGCCAGTAAGCTTAATAGCTGCCAGTAAGTTTTTGAAGGGCTATTATATGGAACAGGCAATAGATGATTGTTTTTGAAGAAAAAATTGTAATCAGTGTTAAGGGAAGTAAATAGATTTATACTTACAGGTATGGACATGCCGTCAGATCTGTAAAGAGACAACTACATCTGTGGTGTAAAGCACACATGTCTTGATTTGTGTTCAAAGGCATATTGAACTCTATTCTGTGAACTGTAAGACTCTAGTTTTTTTGTTTTGTTTTATTTTTAAGTTTATTCGTTATTCTTTGTTTCAACTAAGCATCCTGTGGTTTCTTTCCCTGAAAAAACTAGTCCGTGATTCATTCTTGTCCTTGTCCCTCTATTTTTTTGAAGCTGTGAATGGTATTTTATCATGAACTGGTTTTCTTTTTTTTCTTTTCTTTTTTGGAATGATTTGGAATGTCTTACAAAAGCTTGCCACAACAAAAAAGGGTAATTACAAAATGTGTACATGACAACATGCTTTTTTTTTTTTTTAAGTGAAACACCATGAGGTACAGTTACAGACTTGCAAATTTTTGTGCTTGGGTTTAAAGACACTTTGCATTGTGCTCACATTCCCTTAGTGTTCCTACAGGTGCTTTGCCTCTAGCCCAAAGGGAATCTCTGGGGTAGAAGTGGAGACAGTTCGGGTGAAAACACAGCGGGGGTGGGAGTGAGGGTGGGATGGGGGCTAGGGGCAGTGAGGGAGAAAGCAGCTTTCCAGTTAAAGAAATCAGCTTCTGGTGGGCCGGCCTCAGATGAAGTCAGGGTTGAGGGAGGAGCAGCGGCAGGGTGGGGACTCTACATCTCATCCAGGTCCAGCAGAGTCTGGTCCAGCATCCTTCGTGTACAGAGGTGCTCCTCTTTGGTGCATTTCAGTCTATCTTCCAAATCATCAATTGTCTTTTCCAGCTTGGCTACCAATCTCTCAGCAAACTCAGCACGGGTCTCTGCCTCCTTGAGTTTATCAGTAAGAAATGTTTATCTCTTCTTCATATTTATCTTCTTTTTGAGAATACTTTTCCTCGCTCAGCACCACTCAGACACTTCAGGTTCTTGTCCATCAGTCTGATCTGCTCATCTCTCGGCAACGGGACTTGGCCAGCTCAGCCCATTCCTCTGTGCATTCCAAGTAGTCCTCAATAATCACCAACTTACGAGCCACCTCTTCATACTTCCCGTCTGCCTCTTCTGCAATATGCTTAGCTTCTTTGAGTTGAATTTCCTGAAGTTCCATTTTTGATTCATGTTTTAAAGCTTGGTTTTCAGTGACTTTTATTCCTCTCTCGCTCTCACCAGCTGCTTTCTCAGCTTCCTCCAGCTTTTGCAGGGCCATTGCCAGGCGCTCCTGAGCATGGTCCAATTCCTCTTCAACCAGCTGGATCCTTCGGTTCAAGGATGCCACCTCAGCCTTGGCCTGTTCCCGGGCCCGCCTTTCGCCCTCCACTTCCCGCTGCAGGTGCTTGGCCCTCTCCTCCGCGTCGTTGGCCTGCTGGTGTGGAACCTAAGGATCTTGCACTTCACTGCCTCGATGGTGTTGATCATCGATGGTGGTGATGGTCCCCCGACCCTGCTTCACTGCCTCCTCAGTCGCCTGTGCCTGCGCTCAGCGCTCCAGCCACCCCTCACTCCACTTCCTGAACGGGTTTTCTATCCCGTCTAGATTAGCAGATGATATTGCTATCTTCTATTTCTATGTAGATTCATTCCTATTTTTATTCTTTGATCATTTTACAAATTGTAGCCCTTTGTTTCAATGCCTGTCACCAGAACACAGAACAGCATCTTGTGTAGTACCTACATATAATATGCATTTTTGAATGGATGACTATCATCCTCTTGTTTTCACAAAGATTGTAAGTGGATCACAATGAGATGATTTGAAACATGCAGAAATTTCTAATTTTTTTTTCTTTTCCCTGTACAGGAATTTCGGCAGAAAGTAATGCTAGGAACTCCTTTCCTCGTTATTTGGCTGGTTGGATTTATAGCAGATCTAAATATTGATTCCTGGCTCATTAAGGGGCTAATGTATGGTGGTGTTTGGGCTACGGTACAGTTTCTTTCTAAGTAAGTGAGTTACTTTTAACCGTATATGGAAGAATATAATTTGTATCCTACATAAAATCAATGTTTTAATGTTTAGAATACTTTATATTTGATCTTCATAGGTAAAGAATTTTAGGAAATTTGTATGCCAAGTCATTTAGTTGTGTTTTTTTTTAAACATTATTAGAATTATTCTCACAGTGTATTCAGTGAAAAAGTCTGCAATGTAATTTTCAGGCTAAATATAGTTTGCAAACATTTTAATGAAGTGGACTTGAGTATGTTGAACTCTCAACATAATATGCATATCATTTATTCCCAAGTAATTGTAATACTTAAGCTAACCATTCCATAGGAATTACATTTTCTTCAGTCACATGTAGTTTTCAGAAAGAAGTTTTATAGTAGCAGAGTAGAATCTAAGCATATCATATAGGTTTGATTTTTAAATTTCTACTCCTGGGTCAGAGAGAGTATAGGAGATAAGGCGCTTGCTTGCACGTGACTGTGGCTGAAACCCTTGTTCAAAATCCAGCACCTGAGCACAGTTTGCCCAGCCTCTTCTCCTCACCCTCACTCCCACAAAAAAGATCTTTTTTATATATTTTATATTTATATATTCATATCTATCAGTATATTTATCTTCCTGGCCTTCGGTCTCGCTGGCTTAAAGCCGCCTCATGGAGCAAACCCAGGCAGGTGTCTGTGATTCAAACTGTCTCACCTCATTTCCTTTATTTTTATTTTAACCTGACATCGAGAGTTCTGAAGATGATTTACACAGAGATGAGAATACTTGTAACTACTGTAATGACTTGAATACTTGTAATACTTGTTCATTCTCAGGAAGAGTGGAAATTGAGTTTTTAGGTGTTTCCAAAGAGATTAAAAATAAGAAGTGATGGGGCCATGGAGATAGACCTCAGGGTTGGAATGCATGCCCTACTGGCCTCCAAGGGACTAGTGGTGTGATCCTGGTGGCCCCTAAGCACGACCTGGTGTGGCTCTAGCAGTACTCACTGCTAGGCAGAGGCTCACTGGGTGTGGTGATACTAGACCCCCAAGCACCTCTGGGGAGGTTGTCCCCAGGAAAAGTAGGAAGTGAGCAAAATTTTCTATTGAGCTGATGTGAGTGGTTCATCCTGCATATGTTAAATAAAAATCATTAATACTTATTTTTCATGAATTCTGAATATTGAAAATACTAACCTTTGTGTCCACTAAATTTGGATTTGTTCTATTTGAAAAGGTCTCCCCTGACTTGCTCTTCAAGTCCGTGTTCTCCCTTGAACACATTTGTCCCTATGCTCCTTTGCTGCTTGTTTCCACTCTGGAGAAGTCTGTTTTCTCTCTTGAACACGTATTTCCCCTCTTTCTCTCCTCTCTCCTAAGCAAGCTTCATTCGATAAAAGGCCCAAGGATATGACTTAGTGGCATAGAACTTGCCTTGCAGGCTTGATCATTTGCACTGCCTCACACAGAGTATGATCCTGGGGTACAGCGGAGTTAGCACACCCTGGGGAGCACTGAGACCAAGTGCTGGTGCTGCAGTCAAGTGTAATTGCATGTATTCCACCACAGCGACAGGGAGAAGGAAAATAACCCTCTCCCCTGTAGGACCCTGGAATATAATTTCTTTTCTTGCTGAATAAAAATGAGCTTTGTAAACTTGCTTAATTATTCAACTGTGAACTCATTTAGTATAGAGTATACTTACTTAGCATAAAAGCAGTATTGTTATGTAAGCATTTTAGTTGAACCATCTATGTGGAATATATGTAATTTTCATTTAAATGTTCGGTTTTACAATGAAATATACAGCTCAATACTTTAAAACTTGTGTTTTACAGATCCTTTTTTGATCATTCAATGCATAGTGCATTGCCCCTTGGAATATATTTGGCAACCAAATTCTGGATGTATGTGACGTGGTTCTTCTGGTTTTGGAATGATATCCTTTGGTTATACAGGTCACATCCAAGGCAATTTTTATTTGTTTAGACATCTGTTTGGTAATTTAGCACTCGGACCAAAATATTCACTTTAATAAAACATTATTTTGTAAATAGTGTGAACTAGTGTTAATATTGTTTTAATTTCAAGCTCAATAGATGGCTTTTTAAAATTATTTTTTTTTGTTTTTAATGGAATCACCATGAATTGCAAAGTTACAAAGTTATTTATGATTGAGTTCCAGGTGCACTATGTTCCAGCACCCATCCCTTCACCAGTGTCCCCAATTTTCCTCTCGTGTAATTCCCCACTTCTGCATCCCTCTTTCTTATAGTCACAGTGGCATACAATACATTTGTTAGTAGGATATCATGTGTGTCACTTTACCTCTTTTCAGCACCCTGTCCTCCTCCAGAGGGACCACTTCCCTGCACTATTGCATTAATTGTCCCTTCCCTGACCTACACTGCTCCCACCCACACCTGCGTGCACGCGCGCGCGCGCGCGCGCACACACACACACACACACACACACAAATACCCCTAGTGGCAAGCTGCCTAGTAAAGACTAATTCTCAATATTATTTGTTTTAATAGAGCACTTCTTAAAAAATTTATTCTTACAAAGTTGTTCATGGTTTATTACATTCAATATTCCGACACCAATCCCACCACCATTGCACCTTCCCACCACCATTATTTCCAACTTTCCCAACCACCCCTTAAGCCTGCTCCTATAGCAGGCCCTGAATAATTTATTTTGTAATTTTTGTTATAGATTATTGTTTGCTAAAAATGATCAAAAAATATTTCCTTAGAAGAAAGTATGTGAATATTATTGTATCTCACCATGAAGCTATTTAAGCCTTTGTAGAAGAGATTACTAATACGTTGTTACAGGTTAAACTTTGTGTGTTTATATATTTTATTTTCCAAAGGAATATTTATTCATTGGGCTTTCTAGAGACATTCAAATTACACATTACAATTAAATTATTTACGTTTGAAAAACAAAGTTTCAGTGTTGACTGCATAGGTCTTTAAACTGTTGGGTCACTTGGGAATTTGCAACATCACATCACTTCAGGAAGGTGCTTAAATGGTCTCTAAGGATTTTGAACACTTCTGATTATGAAAACAAGTTTTCATCTATATTTTCTAAGCTATTTCCTTATGTATAGCACTTTAAAAAAACTCACTATTACTCGTTTTTTTACTGCCTGATTGCTTAAGAGTTAATTGGTTCAGCACCTGGGCAGGAAACTATTTTGGCAGAAATTCTTCAAGTTTTAGCCATAAAATTCTGGATAGTGAATTGTAATCAGGTACTCCTTTTCTTTTTCTTTATTCCCCCCCCCCCCCTGCCCCCCACAATAGAGCATGCAAGAATACTTTCTGTGTTGAAGAAATTGTTGAGCACTCATTTGGAATATGAAAATAGTTCGTTGGTTATAATTTAGCATTAAAAGAGTACATTTCTATGGGCCAGAGCAATAGTATAGCAGGTAGGGTGTTTGCCTTGCACACAAGGTGGTGCTGGCTCTCTCTGTGTACTATCTCTCCTGCCTTTATGAAATTTTCTTAAAGCACTTCACATTCATTTAATTGCCGTTTGCTTCCTGCAAGACAAATGCCATACTCCCTATACTATTGCTTTGGCCCCTAAAGTCTGATTTTTATGTCTTAGTATCAAACTTCTAAGTATTTTTTAAATATCACAAATTAAATTTTGTTGTGGCAGGTAATAGCTATTATTTTTCTTCATGAACAGCTTTGCAGGTACTCATATTACTTCTGTGTCAGTATCCTTTGGAAAGCAGTATCATTTGATTCGAAAGGGTGGAGCATGTGCCTTCCATCTCGAGGTCCTGATTTGACCTTGAGCACTGCAATAGCCTGCATGGCCCCTCAATACCACAGTGCTGACTCTGAAGGCCTCTAGTGCCTCCAGCCTCTGTTACTGAATTGACAGTCCTAACCACTGGGCCGAGCATTGCAGGGAGTGACCAAGGCTTTGACAAAATTATAGAAAGTAATATAGTTTGAAAGTATAAATGTGGGGCCGGAGCAATAGTACAGTTGATTGGGCATTTGCCTTGCACGTGACCAACCCAGTTCAATCCCCAGCATCCCATGTGGTCCCCTGAACATTGCGAGGAGCAATTCCTGAGTGCAGAGCCAGGAGTAACCTCTTGAGCAACACTGGATGTGACCCAAAAAGCCAAAAAAAAAAAGTGTAAATGTGTGTGCGTGTTTTTGTATCAGAGAAATAAGGTCAGTAATAAATTTTAGGTGTGTTTATTTGGAAAAAGTTTAATCTGCAAGATAGCTGATATCTTATAAAGACACGTTTCATAAAAGCCTGTTAAATCATTTTCAAAACATGATTATAAATTACATTTCGAATGCTGTGCGGATTGCAGTAATTGTCAGCTATTCCAAATGATGTTGATTAATACCTGGTTTCATTTCACAGTCTTGCCTATTACTGTTTTCTTTTTATTAGCTTGTTTTTTAGGTGATAAAATATACTTATTTTTGAGACTAAGATACAGAATTGTGATTATATCTTCATAACATTATGTGATTACTTTGAGACAGCATAATACTTTCCCAGCGTCAGTATCTGTGGAAGTTTCCGTGTGACAGCTTTAGCTTATTCTGGCCTTACATTATACTTAGACATAAAAACTGCTCTTTAAGGATTTATTAAGCATTAAAATTGTCTTACTGGAACATTTAGTGTAAGTTAAGCAATAGCTTTGTTTTCATTACCTCACTATTTAGAAATTATAAAAAGCACTGACCTCTAAAATGACTTTAGTGTTCCAGACATATTTTCTAACTTTGTTTCCTAAATTGGACAATAAATTTTATGGCCAAGAAAGAAGTTAGAATCACATCTCAAATAATTTTAGACAGTTGCTGTAATGCATTTTAAGAAGGAAAATTAATAAATTGCAAAAAAATGAAACTTTTTTCCAAGGTAATTTTATACAGCATAATTTTAATTTTTTCTTTATGTGGATAGTTTAAAATAGCTATGCAGGTTTCTATAAAATCTCAATGCAAATGAGGGAATTGAGGACATGAGGGGTAGATGGGTACAGAGAACCTGAGCAAGAAAATTTATTTACTTGCCCTATTTCATTAATTCTGATTTTAAAATAAATTGACATATAGTTCACTTCACTTATCACTTTTTTTAAAAAAATTAATTTCACGTGTTGCTCTATCAGGTAAGAACTGGAGTTCAGGGGTTAAAAAATAGTAGAACCTTGCATGCAACTAATTTCAGTTCAGTCCCTAGTGCTGTATGGTCCTAGCATTGGATCGTCCCCCAACCACCATCTGATGTGAAAGCATAACCCATTCCACTAAAGGTATAGTGTAAGAATTCCAGCTTTAGGAGTTGGGGAGTTGCCATTGGCTCGGAGGGCTGGAGCACATGTTTTGCATGTGGAACTCCTGGGTTTGATATCCCACCTCTAAGGTTCCCCCCCCCCCCCCCCCCCAGCACTGCTGGGTGTGGGAATTTCCAGGGATCAAACCTAGGGCATCATATATATACTTGTACTCCGCTATTGAACTGCATATACTCTTGCCCCAAGACCACTATATTTTATAGTTGGCTATTAGGGAAGGATGATCATAGTACAGTTTTAGAGAATTGGAGATGAATGTAATATAACAGTATACATACGATTTGTAAAAGTTATTTAGTAATGAAATCACAATCCAACAAAATAATTATACTTTTATGTTATAAAAGAACCTTATAATATTTCAGAGTGGTATTTTTAATTGAGATTAGGGAGAGAAACTTAAGAAACGTATAGGAAGGAAACCTATTTTTTAATTTGTTTCTAGAATAATTTGTTCATCAATTGCCTTGAGCAGGCCCCAGTAACGTCTCCTTCGTCCTAGCCCTGAGATTTTTTTAGAAGTGCCATATTCAAGGCTCTTTCAGGGTTAGGAGAATGAGACCCATCATTGTTACTGGTATTTGGCATATTGGGTACGCCACGGGGGGGTTGCCAGACTCTGCCGTGTGAGCAGGTTACATTTGGTAGCCAACCAGGGTGTCCAGTGTAAGAATGAGATAATAAAATGTCAGCTTCCGGGAGCTGGGTTTTATAGTCTCTGGGTCCTGGCTGTTGGTGGGATTACACGGCGCCAGGGGGCCAGTTGGTGGGTGTGGCCCCTGCCTAGTGGAATATGGAGGATCTGGGTGGAGGATGCTCAACCCTCATCCGAGCAGGCTTAGAGATCTGAGCCCCGGGACCCGCATGCCTTTGTTCTTCTGCTGGTACCTTCATGCGTGTGGAGAGTGGTCTCAGCATGGTGGTGGCTGGTTCTGGAGGTCTTCGGCTGCAGGAGCCCTGGTCAGGGCAGGGAGGGAAACTCAACCCGCTCCCTCCAAGGGGCCCTGGCGAGGACAGCCAGGCATGGGGGTAGGAGCCTCTTAATTGAATAATTAATTCAATTAATTCAACTTAATTGAATAATTTATAATTAAAGTACAAAAGCTGTTAGGAGCCCAGAGAGGTAGTATAGTGGGCATGGCGGGTAGGATGCATGCTTTGCATAAGACCTGGGTTCAATTCTTGGTACCATATAAGGGTCTCTGAGCACCACCAGGAGTGATCCCTGAACGCGGAATAAGCTTTCAGCATAGCCAGGAGTGGTCCAGAAACTAAAAATATCCTTCTATCTCCTTATCATTGATAAGTACATAATCAGTGATAGTCTTAGATTTACTTACAGCTTGTGTATCTTAGTATTATAGTGGGGGAAATTGGAGGCAAACCAAAATACCCAATTCAAGTAAAAAAATGACTTTGTCAGTTGTGTCATAACGTAAATAGTCATTAAAATACCCAGGTTTTTGCGGGGGTCAGAAGGTGCACATCAGGCTTCTGCATTCAGGGTCATTCCTGGTGGCGCTGGGGGAACATATGGATTGCCAGGAAATGAATCCCTGTTGGTTGATACAAGCACCCTACCGTACTGTCTCTCCAGCTCCTGTTGTTAAAATACTTTAAGACTTAATGATGCACTGGTGGAGGGTTGGCTGTTCGAAACTCAAGTAGGAAAACTTTGTAACTGTATCTCTTGGTAATTCAGTGAAAAAAAATTAAAATGACCATTCTGAATTAAGAATAAAAAAGTAATGTGGAGTTCATGCCCAATTCAATCAGCTTAATCTATGACTGAATAAATAGCAGTATCCTACATTAAAAAAAAAAGACTAAATGATGTAGGCTCATGCTTAGAATATATTAGATGACAGAGTGGTAAAGTTTATTTATAGATGATTCTAATTTTAAAATGTACAAAGGTAAAAGCTGAAAAAAATGAGCCCATGTAATTTAGAGTCATAAGTTACAATTTTTCTTTTATTTAAAAGTATTTATTAAGCATATCTTTATAATTACTAGCAATTTTAAATTTCACTGTTATAACCAGTATAACTTATTATTTATTTTGTTGACACCACTTTTGAAATATTATGCACTGTTTGAAATTTTGTCTAAAATATTTTTCAGTCTATTTTTTTTTGAAGTAAATCGATTTTATTTGGAGGATTTTCTAAGGTGTGGAGTGGGGGGGAGAGAGAGAGAGAGAGAGAGAGAGAGAGAGAGAGAGAGAGAGAGAAAGGTTAGACACGAAAGCATGAAAGTACACATCTCAAGAGGGGAGATGCGGGCGACACATGTGCTTGGACACCACAAGTGCTCAGCCTTTTCAGTCTATTTTAAATGTAAATATAGTTTCTTATATTACAAACATCTGAGAAACTGAATCTGTATCTAAAAATGAAAGAGTTATAAAATTATTTTCACTATTTTGTTCTTTGCATTTTCCTCTTGAGTGTTTTCCCCTGTAGTTTACTCTTATGGAGTCTTTAAGTTTGTATTTCTCTCCTAAATTCTTCCTGATTTTCTCTAAACTTTTTACTCTCTAAAAGTATTCATTTTTCAGTTGTATAAACTCTAAGGGTATTGTCAAAAATACTCACATGTATCTTTTGTGTGTGTTGTGTGTATGTATGAAGATTTCTCTGAAGTCATTAAAGATATTATCCTACATTCTTAATTCTTGTATATTAGTACTTACATAAGTGCATTATTTATGATGAGTGGTCAATATCTTCTCTCTTATTAGAGAATTCATGGTTCTACTTCCCGTGTTCTTCACTCAGCTAGAGTAATGATCTTGATTATTTTCCTATGCTCTAGTCTGTTTATTGATCTATTGCTTGTGTCAATACTGGGCCAAAGAGATAGTATAGCATGTAAGGCATTTGCCTTGATAAAGCCTATAAAGATATCTGAAGAGGCCTATAAAAGTGTGTTTTATCCTATCATTTTGTTAATTATTCAAGAATGTTTTTAATTTTTATGTATTGATTTACTAAAAAAGTTGTCTAACTGACAAGTTTCTAAAGAAGTCACAGCTTTTTTATATTCAGTTAGGAACATAATAGAAGAATCATCTATTACGGTATCATAGGTAAGCCAGATATATAATAGATGTAGTCTTGCCCAGGATGGGAGATGCCTGCTGAAAGTAGTCTATGGACTGAACATGATTGCTACTCAATGTCTCTTCTGCAGACCACAGCACCCAAAAGGAGAGATAGAACAAAAGGGAGTGCCCTGCCACAGAGGGAGGGTGGGTTGGGGGATGGGGGGATGGGAGGGATACTGGTAATGGTGGGGGTAGAGAATGGGCACTGGTGGTGGGATGGGTACTCGATCATTGTATAACTGAAACCCAAGCACAACAACTTGTAAGCCTACAACTCATGGTGTTTCACTAATAAAATAAAATTAAATTAGATTAATAAAATAATAATAGATGTAGTCTGTTTTGGTGTAATAATCCAGCTTGTGTTTTTTTAAATTTTTAAAAATTTGGTCAGTGTTCTAGTGGTAAAATTTTATAGGTTACAACTTTACCAATAATGGCAGTTCATTTCTTTAGATTCCTTAA
The DNA here is from genome assembly GCF_029834395.1 of Sorex fumeus. Taxonomy (NCBI): domain Eukaryota; kingdom Metazoa; phylum Chordata; class Mammalia; order Eulipotyphla; family Soricidae; genus Sorex; species Sorex fumeus. The sequence continues at coordinate 23,453,843 of NW_026606060.1, forward strand.
CTTTCAGCACATCTCAATTTTTTATTTATTCATCTTCCATTCCTTGCCAATAGTGTTGCACTTTTCTACAATTTTGGAAAATCTTGGAAATCAGATCCAGGGATTATTAAAGCTACAGAAGAACAAAAGAAAAAGGTAGCATACTAAGTAGTCACATGTGTTTATTTATCAAATTGTACTTTAATTATGCCAGTGCCTCAGTTCTGTTTGCTGCAGTACTTCCAGCAGTCAATATAGTGTAAAGGAAGAAAAAAAAAATATATATATATACAATTATTATTATACTTTCAGAAGTAGGGTTGCAGTAATGTTTGTTTATGGTCTTGATAACACAGTGTTGCTGTACACCAGTGCCAACATCTAAGTGGCTGTGACCCTCAGTTCTGTACCTGTGTTGCCTCTGGTCTGCCCCTGGTCCCCTGATTGACAGTTAATGGTTTTGATCAGACTGTTATCCCTTAACCTGCCCGTGTTCCACACTCTCTGCCTGTGTTCCGTATTGCTTCTATTCAGCCCAGTTATTCTCCTCACCACCCTGACAACCAGAACTGCATTTCTTGGTCTTTATTCCAGTCTCCAATGTTTATTACCAATTGATATTGTCTATGCCCTCAGTTTGTTTCTTTGTATACCACAGATGAGTGAGATCATCCTTTATTTGTCCAAAGGGAGAAATAGTCTTTTGGAATACAAGGAAGTTTCGAGCCAAGCTGAGAGTCTCTGTAGCTCTAAAATAGATTTGTAACCACAGCACCCAGATTGTTCCTATATTGCTTGTCCTTTGACTTCCAAGACAGTATAGTTTTATTTTGCTCTTTGTGAAGCTGCTATAACTGCTTTTAGGAAAGAATATGAAATTTTAAAAAATCTTCATAAAGTCTCGGAAAATATTGATTGATAGATTAGATATACTATTCCAGTAATAAATACTTGCATATATGATTCAGGGCACCCCTTGTCTTTCAACCAGGTACTTGGGACTATAAATTCATAACTTAAAGATGTTATGTAAATGGGGAATTGCACTAGAGGCAGTTAAATTATTTTTGAAACTGTATAGTCTTTGACAATATAACAAATCTTAAACATTCCTGTTCACCATAGACTAAGATACTGCTGTATTCTTATGGTCTAAACATTTTCTAAATTAGGGTCTTGTCATAACGTACGTAATATAATATAAATAATCATAACATAATTTCTATTAATGAAAATACATAAATTTTATTTAGAAACCTGGGGGATTTTGTTTTCATTATTTAAAAATTTTGGTAATGTAAATTAAACGTAGTATCATTCATGTCAACAGAAAATTGTCTTTGATCTTTGATATATTTGTATAGGGGTTTGCTATCCTGATGTTATTTGTCCTTTAGACTTTATTGCTAATTAGTTTTCTAGGTTTTCTTCGTAATAATGCAGTTTTGAAAACTCAGTTCAGTTTTATTTTTATGTTGTAACCAGAATATATATTTAACTTCAATTGCAGAGGAATATTTCTGTAACTCAGTTTAGGGCCATATTATATCTTAAGAAAGAAACTTCCATTAATTATACTGTAATGAACTGAATTTACACTACAAATGAAATAGAAGTAAATGAAACAAAATTTGTATCGCAATGAAAACACTAAAAATGTTTAATGTTAAAGATGATGAACATCACGACTATTGATTCATACTGATAGTGTGGTAGTTGAACATTATTACTAAAAATAAAATTTTTAATTACTTTTTTTTTTTCCCATTCACAGACAATAGTTGAACTTGCAGAAACAGGAAGCCTGGACCTCAGTATATTCTGCAGTACCTGTTTGGTATTTATCTATTTTTATTATTATTATTATTATTCTCTGTCTTCTCTCTCTCTGTTAGTGGCATGGTATTGAGGGTTTGCAGGAGAACAGTTTATTTCACTGTCACATTCTCCTACCTCTATCCAAAAATATCCTTTATATTGTGTGCAGGAGAAAGGATGGTAAAATGTCTCCTTCTGAAGACACTTCCCTGCTGGGAGACCTTGATACGCTTCTAAATCAGCAGTGCTATTCATTCATAGTCATTCTTACTCTCTTTTTCTTTTTCTTTTTTTTTTTTGAATTATGAGCCACACCTGGCAATGTTCAGGGGTTACTCCTGCTCTGCACCCAGGAATCACTCCTGGCAGTTCTCAGGAGACCATACGGGTTGCTGGGGATCAAACCCAGGTTGGCCATGTGCAAGGCAACTGCCTTACCCATTGGGCTGTCTTTCCAGTCCCTTTATTCTCTTTTTCCTCTCTTAAAACATAATTCAGCAAAACTATAATATATATAGTTTTGAATCTCTGCATATTAGAGATCTCTATCGCGTTCTGATAGTCACTAAGGTGATTTGGAATATTATAGAGCTAAACATTTCTCAGCACTTAAAAATAGTCAAGTGTCCTAGGCATGAATTGTCTGTTAAGAGTCAAATAATGAACTTTATAGGCAATCCTATATTTGCACCAAGTAGGGACCACCTGCTGTCCCCTGAGCAGGTTGCACTTAGGCTCAGGCCTTCCCACAGGGCCACTGCAACCTCAGGTGGCACTTACAGAAAAACATCTGTTTTTGCTGGCATTCTTAACTTTGGGAAGACTTACATTTTACTAATGATTTTGAATTTTAAAAGTACCTTTGATTAACTGACCTTTATGAAAATAATTTTATTAAGGAGCAAGCGATAATATAATCGTTGATCCAATACATTTCTTTTTGTAGACTGGGGAATGTTGTTTTCATTATTTAAACATTTGAATAATGTAAATTAAATGCAGTACCATTCGTATCACAGAAAATTGATCTTTTGTAAATTGATGGCTCTACTCTATCCTTCAGCGTCTATGTCCTGTAGTCATCTTACTCTGTTATGTTTTTTGCATTTGAAACTTCATTAAAGAAGACTATCCTGATTTTCATTTGGTTTAGGGGAAATACTGTTTAGCTTTCTGTCTCAGATATAGTACTGTTCATAATCTTTTAACAATGCCTGTTAACAGATACGGAAACCTGTGAGGTCCAAACATTGTGGTGTGTGCAACCGCTGTATAGCAAAATTTGATCATCATTGCCCATGGGTGGGTAACTGCGTAGGTAAGCTTTTTTACTGATTTGTTAACATTGTTCTCTAGGCAAATAATAAAGTGCACTGTTAAAATTTGGGAGAGAAATGGGGCCAGAACAATAGTACAGCTGGTAGGGCACTTTGCCTTGCATGCTGCTGACCTGGGTTCAACACCCCCCGCCCACCCCCCTACCCCTCGACATCCCATGTGGTCCCGTGAGCCCTCCAGGGGTAATTCCTGAATGCAGAATTAGTTGTAATTCCTGAGTATCACAGAATGTGCCCACCTTTATCGCCCTCCTCTCCCCCCCAATTTTAAGAGAATTGATTCCTGCACTTTACTCCAGCAATGTCTGCTTTCTCTCTCCTACCCCATCCTCTATCCCAAAACCCTCTATCTTCTGGTGGACAAGCCAACAACTCAGTTGAGGGTCAAGCAGTTCATAAAAACCAGTGTTTAAAAAAGATTGATACATCTCCATCTATTCTTCTGGGGGCCTCTTTATCTCAAATTTCTTCATTGTAATAAATCAAGATGAAACTGCTGTCACTGTCACTGTCCTCCCTTTGTTCATTGACTTGCTCAAGTGGTCCCAGTAACATTGTGAGACTTGTTACCATGGTTGGCATATTGAATACATCTTGGGTAGCTTGCCGGCATTGCCGTGCGGGCGAGATACTCTCTATAGCTTGCCGGACTCTCCGAGAGGGGCGGAGGAATCGAACTCGGGTCAGCCGTGTCAGCTGTGTGCAAGGCAAATGCCCTACCTGCTGTGCTGTCGCTTCAGCCCGTGAAACTGCTATTTTTATTTAATTTTATTTTTATAAAGTTGCTCATGATTTATTACAGTCAATATTCCAACACCAATCTTACCACCATTTCACCTTCCCACCACCATTATTTCCAATTTTCCCAGCCACCACCCAAACCTCCAATGGCAGGCCCTAAATAGTTTATTTTATATTGCTTCTTATGACTAATTGCTAAAAATAATCAGAAAAGATTTCCTTAGAAGAAAGTTTGTGATGATTGTTGTGTCTCACCCTGGAGTCATTAAGCCCTGGTTTAAGTTATTACTAACATGTTGCGGTTAAGCCTTGTCTTAATATCTTCTTAATTAGTGGTGTGTAAAGTTGCCTTTTACTTTACATCCCATCCAATGTGTTGTGTTACTCCTGATGTATCAGTGATGTAGAGTATGAGATCTTGCTCCAGGAATTCTAAAATTTTGAATAGGGTGAAACAGCTGAAGTTAAATTTTTAACTGCATGGTGACTTTGGTGCTCTGGAAACATCTCTGCAGCTTGCTGATCTCTCGAGATTTTTTTATGAGTTTTCTGGATCATGACTGGTTTGATGAGCTTATGTGGCAGCAAAGGCAGTTCATGGGTGTGCCTGCCAGGCTTCCAGAAGAATGGGGGATGGAGAGGAGGTAGCCATCCCCAACTCTGTGAGAACCTGGAGATTTTGGTCACAAAACCTGAATACCTGATTTTTTCCAGATTCATTCCTGGATGAGGCTTGTCCTGAGCCTGTGGAGTTTGGTCATGAGCATGATGGCAATAGGAGTGTGGAGTTCTTTGGCTGCCAGGGTTCTGTTTGGGCGGTGGTGGGCTCACCCACCCCACTCTGGGGTACCCCAAATATGAGACTCAGCCTAGGACAGGGTTTGGAGGCATCTCTCACTGTTTATTTTTTATTGTGGGCATTGGGGGCTGTTAGGTCTTATTCACTGGTGCTCGGGTTACTCATGGCTCAGCACTCAGGGATCACTCCTGCTGGACTCTGGGGACCATGTGGGGTACCCGGGATTGAACCTGCATCAGTCACATTCAAGGCAAGTGCCCTACCTGCTATACTATCTCCATGGTCCCAAGGAACTAATGCTTTAACTAAAGGCAATAAAAACATTTGCAAGGGAGCTGGAGCAATAGTACAGTGAGTAGAGCACTTGCCTTGCACATGCTGATCCAGGTTCAATTCCCAGCACCAAATACTTAAACCTGGCCAGGAGTGGTCTCTGAGCACCACCAGGAGTGTCCTTAACCCAGCTCACACCCCCCCAAAAAAGAAAAATCAATTTGCAAGGATGTTAGCTACAGAGGGAGAGAGGGACAACAGCTAAGCACTTTGCATGGCTCCATATTTTAATGGAGTTTAAGGTGTAGTTTAATGATGTAGTTTAAGGAGTTGAACTAAATGGTCTGATAGTCATTTCTGGGTGTTCTATGAGATGACAACAGAAAAATAGAGTGTGTAGCCTTGGGGAAGAAGCTTTTGGAAAGCTGCTTTATAAAGTTATAAAGCTAAAGATAAAATAGGGTTATTTTTAAACTTCACGAAGCCAAACAAGAGAATTAAAACTACGAATTGTGATTTATTGGGTTCAGTGGTCCTCTTATGCCTTCGGAAATTTATATTTGCAATTATCTCATCTTTTGTGTAATTCTAAGCGATCATATTTAAGACTTTTGTTAAAACTTTTTTTGGACTGGCGTGGTAACTCAGGAATGGAACTGCATGTCTTGCATTCAGAAGTCTTAAGTTCAGTCCTGTTACTGGATGCCCCTACCCTCACCCCTTACACTGCTGGGTTGGCCCAACACCTTAACAATGAAAAAAATTTTTTTTCATAAAATAAAATTTTTTAAAGAAAATTTTGTAAAATAGTTAATGTATTTGATTATTGTTCACATTGTATCAGGCAGATTAAGACTGTTCTGACTTTCTCTCCCATCCCATTTTTACAGGTCTATTTCCAATTGGTTTTTTTTCCCCTTAGCTAAAAAAATACTACTTCTGTGTTGTTCTTTAGGTGCAGGCAACCATAGATACTTTATGGGCTACCTATTCTTCTTGCTTTTTATGATATGCTGGATGATTTATGGTTGTATTTCCTGTGAGTACAATTATATTACTTATATGTGGATACTCATACTTTCCATATTAACAGAAATTACAATTACAGTAGTCTTTCGATTTAAAAATTATGTTTGGGGTACCTCACACAAGGGAGTGCATAGTAATGATATAAGAACTATCAAATACAAGACTGTAGCACTGTAGCACTATAGCACTGTCCTCCCGTTGTTCACGATTTGCTAGAGTAGGCATCAGTAATGTCTCCATTGTGAGACTTGTTAGTGTTTTTGATGTATCGCATATGCCACGGGGAGTGTGCCAGGCTCTGCCATGTGGGCAGGATACTCTCGGTAGCTTGCGGGCTCTCCGAGAGGGATGGAGGAATCAAATCTGGGTCAGCTGCATGCGAGGCAAATGCCCTACTTGCTGTGCTATTGTTCCAGCTCATAAGACTGTAATTATGTTAAAATTGTAGTATAATCAACAGAATTCTAAATTAACTACATGTATCCTCCGAAAAACATATTATCTCAGTTGGCTTTGGATAGTATAATTATTGAATATTAATGGTAAGGGGTATTAGAAGTTGCTCCTTTGAGAATGAGTTGTCATTCATTTAATCATCTCAGTTTAGCATTTTTGAATTTTAAAATCGTGTCCGAGAACATAATTTGGAAAAAATTTTAATGAAAATATTAGTGACCATGTTTAAGGTTTGGTAGTAGTACTTAGCATGAAGTTGTATTAAATCCTGTCTTAAAAATTAAGTCTTAACATGTTTGCCACTCAATGCCTCTTTTGCAGACCACAACACCCAAAAGGAGAGAGAGAACACAGGGGATTGCCCTGCCACAGAGATGGGGGGATGGGGGGATGGGGGTGGGAGGGATATTATCCATGGTGGTGGAAAATGGGCACTGGTGGAGGGATGGGTATCTGATCATTGTATAATTGAAACCAAAGCACAAAAAATTGTAAATCTACAACTTTAAAAAAAATAAAATAAAATAAAGGGGAAAAAAAAAAAAAAATTAAGTCTTAAATGATTGATTTCCTAGTTCTACATTCACGGACATTAAGAATAACCTGTTATTATACTAATGAAAAAGAGAACGACCTCAAATAGAATTCAATAGAAAGATTTGGTCAAGGAGTAAAAGCAATAGTTCTTTATGGCAGCTACTTCCAAAGAGTCAATTTGTGTTTGTTTGAAAAAGCTCATCCTATCAAGTTGATGTTGTGTGACTTGCTCTCATTCTGCCTAAAATCTCATATCTGTTAAGGTTAAGTGTTTGGATAGCGAGTATATCTGTTACACTAATTTTAAAGACTATATTATTACAGTACAGTTTTTTAAAAAGCTTGTTTCTCATTTTTATAGGTTTGCTAATATATAATGAAATTATTTAATAGTATAAAAAATTTATTGTCATAAATTAAATTCAGATTATGTTTTTAAGTGGTGCTTAATCAAATGCCTCCAGGAGGCTATTTTTCTGATGACTAAATACATTTGAGTGCTTCTGTTCTGATTTTAGACTGGGGACTCCACTGTGAGACCACTTACACCAAGGATGGATTTTGGACATATATTACACAAATTGCCACTTGTTCACCTTGGATGTTTTGGATGTTTCTGAACAGTGTTTTTCATTTCATGTGGGTGGCTGTATTACTCATGTGTCAGATGTACCAGGTATGTATCAGGCTATTCTGAGCTCTCTAGTGTTCTAATACTGCCTATTTTTAACCACCCTTTACTTTTGAAGAATCCATTTTCAATTTTTCTCCCAGTACCTCTTTCCATTTCTTCTCTTCTTTCTCATGTTTTGAGCCTTAATAATGTTATTAGCAATTTTCAGTTGTTTCTAATTTCAGACTACAGGTCTAATTGGATTTGTGAGCATAGTTTGATGATGCCACTAATTTTGCCTTGACAGTAATCTGTTGTTATCCAGAAATAACAATTTGAGAATCTTTGTAATTAAGAATATAAAACAAAAAACTCATTTTTAGAGTTCAGAGAGCTCCACGGATTGAAGTACATGTTCAAGATGCACAGGGCTCTGAGTTCTATCCCCAGTAGCTTATGGCTTCCCCAGCTGAAGAGGCCTATGGAGAAAAGCTTCATTCTTAAAGGGGCTAAGGGAGAGTGATCTGTGCTGTAGTATCTGGCTCTCCACACATCTATGGGTAGGAAACTTGAATATTAACTGTTTATCCTGTGTAAACACCTGGTTGCTTTTCAAGGCTGAAATGTTACTATCTAAGGTACTTTCATCTTCTGATGGAAAACCGAAAGCAGAGCTCATTTTTCCTCTCTTTCCTGGTCTTCTTGAGGATTAACTTATTTTGCACTAAATATTAAGAGTCACAGTTAATGATTTGCTTTTTTCTTCTTAGATATCATGTTTAGGTATTACTACAAATGAAAGAATGAATGCCAGAAGATACAAGCACTTTAAAGTCACAACAACATCTATTGAAAGTCCATTCAAGTATGTATATGTTCATTATTACTAATACGTAGTACACCAAAAAGAAATGTTTTCTTAAGACATAGCATTAGAATATTAAGAATATTTCTTTTGGGTAAAATTAGCTTATACATCCTACTGAATTCTAAGATTTTGCCAGAGATAGCATGGTTAGTTCACTTTAGAATTCATCATATAAGTATAAATTTATGCTATTTTATGCACATATAATTTTAAAAATTGTGTGGTTTTATATATGTAAACAGTGTTACCCAATTTGAAATGCTTACCAAAATTTTAGGTTTTTTGCAAGCTGTTGTCTACTACCTTTAAGCAGTTATTTAGTGCTATTATTATATACCTCTTGAAATTTATTTTTAAAAATGAATTATTCTTAGGTTTACCATCAGATTCATGCTATTTGTAATTATGTTGTCTCTGACTTTCTTCATTTTTGGATAGAATTTGTTGTCTTTCTAAAGAGTCACTAATCAGTTTTTTTTATCAAGAATTATGTGTGGCCTAGAAATTACAGAAACGTATATCTAACGCTATAGTTGTATAACTCATTAAATTAACAAAAGACAAAAGAAAAATCAGTGTTGGCAGAACTGTAAAGAAACATGAATCTGTATGTAAATTTAGTAGTTAGAAGGAAATTTTTTTAACAAGTAACTTGAATATTTAAGTTCGGGGTGGGGGTATTAGCACCAGAATTCAATATAATATAGTTAATAATTCATAAATCAAAGCATTGTACTAATAGACTTTTTCTTTTTTGGGGGGGCTTATTTTCAGCCATGGATGTGTAAGGAATATTATAGACTTCTTTGAATTTCGATGCTGTGGCCTCTTTCGTCCTGTTATCGTGGACTGGACCAGGCAGTATACAATAGAATATGACCAAATATCAGGATCCGGGTACCAGCTCGTGTAGCAACATCTTTATCCTCTGACGCATATTGCTGAGTGGTGCCTGAAAATTGTGTCTGTCCACATCTCTCTCTTACTCGAATCCACATCCTTTGAACAATAGCATGCTATACGTAGGGCTAACAGTGAATTTCACACTTTTTTCCCCCCAGCACTTTTATTAATAAAAGTAAACATGGACAGAACACACTGCCACTGCTGAGAAGAACACAGATCTTTAAAAAGAATTTTAATGGTTCTCTTTGTGGGGATTCATAATACTCAACTCTTTGGTTTTATTCTCATAACATTTTTCATGGAAAGAGAGTGAACTTACTCTCTCAACAGACATGGCATGCTCATCAGAAATGTTCAGTTCTAGCTAAAACTAAGTTTTATAATGCAGTCTACGGATAGCATTGCATTTAATTCCAAGAAAGTTGTTTTAAATTGACTCAGACTAGTATTATGTACGTTTCAGAATGTACGTGTAAATACTGTGATGAAAATCATGTGGTTTTATTAGGGATCTACCATAATGTGTCTTTAAAGGCACAAGAAAATAATGCTCACCAAAAAAATGTGCTAACAATAATTTATTGCTGTCAGCTGTTGCAATGCTGATACATTTCTAGTTCAGTGAAATAATTTGTGACCTTGCTCTGAGGTTTTATGGTCTGATAAAGCACTTGCATGAGAATAGTAAGTCATGTTATTTTGTTCAAACTGAAAAGCCCTACTAAGTGCATGATACACCTCATAGAATGTATACTAGCACATACTATCCAGTAAAGCATAAATTAGAATTTAATTTGGTGTGCAAACAGTTCAATTTTTAAGAGTTGTATTTTTAAGGAAAGGAAAAAATAAGTTAATGCAAAATTTTATCAGAGATGAGTGGATATACTTTTAAAATTCTGAACTGCAAAATGTAGGCAAAATAATGGAGCTTAGCCAAAAGTGGAGCATGATCTCTGTACATAGCAATGTGAATAAAAACCAGTGATAAATTCTGGTTTTCTAAAAATGACCTTTGAGAAAGAATTTCCAAGATTATCTCAACTTTTCTCTCTATTGAATGTTTTGAAATTCATTAATACTCTCAGAGATAATTTCAGAACGATTTTCTTGTTACATGTGATGCACTGATCAATTTTTGTTGCAGCATTTTCATACTCTCATGGAGAACTATTAGTTCCTGCTTCTATAAATATTGTTTACAAAGTGAAGCTTGGTTTAGTCCTCTTAAGTGCTGTAGTAACTGTGGTTCGAGCAGCCTGTGGGAAACCTGTGAGAGGGAGCGGGCTGGGGGAGGGGGGGAACGGATGGTCAGACCATGACAGATCTTCGACCAGTGTAAAGATTGTGTATCTGTATATAAATAATTTATGGAATAGTTTCTTTGTGTCTGTGTTAGTATATTTAAAGCTGCTCATTTCATTTGATACAACCAAAAAAGAAAAGGGAGATAACTAACAAGCTTCTAGTAATATTCAATATTGCTGTTAATAGGCATTATACCCTGCAAGTTCACTGCATGTCTGATGCTTGGTAAAATTAGTATTCCCTGTACAATACAGATTACAGATATTAAGCAAACTAGTGGTATACCCGCCCCTTGCCTTAGTAAGAGGAGCAGTGAAAATGTATATAGTTGATGTTCAGTATTTCCAAGTATCATTTTTTTATATAGTTTCTTGACCATAAGTCACACACATTTAAAGAAAATTTTAAAAAGATTACCCTTAGTGTATGTGAGTGTTTTAATATTTAGAAAATTGGCATATGTACTTTATTTTTGAAAAGGGAAGCAGTGGGTGTGGGGTGGCAATAGCATTGTGCCATTTTGTCATAGAATGTAAAAAATTGGTTAACTTTACAAATGTCTGCTAGTTTTGACTACTAATTGGGGGAAATTTTAGATAATTTTTAAATTCAAAGTTATTTATAAAAGGCTAGAATTTGTTTTAATTTTTTTGTATTTTGAGCCACTTCACATGAAGACTCAGTTGCAATTTTTATCAAATACATTTGTATTAACAGTTGAATACGGTGGTGGTTTTCTCAAGAGTTAAGAGTGTTGTTACCATTTTCTCCGTAGGGACAATATTCTTTTCAGAATGAAAGAGGTGTCTTTCAGTTAAGTAGGGGGGGAAAACTTTAGCTGTATTAATTAAATGGAAGAAGATCTGTGAATGCTTTACACTAACCATCTCATTAACTACCACTGAAATCTATAACTCAGAACTGGTCCGATGGTCAGGAGCCAACTATGCAGCAGTGAACAGACTGTTTAATTATTCTGTAGGTTTTGTGTGTGAGAAGCAGGTTAACCCAGTTCTAAACTTGTGTATGAAGGTGACCCTTTGGGGAGTAGTTCATGTCAGTCGATTAATTGGTTACTTTTAGGGAGTAGAAACTTTTTTCTCAGCTCTGAACATGAATTACTACTTGGGAGGTTTTCCCCCCTTCATATTTTGGTTGTTTCCAGGAATTTGAAATATTAATGATATAAAGTAGCATTATTCTTAAGCTGTGGATATTTTTATTTTATATTTTATTTATAACTGTGCCAAGTATTATTTTGCTACTTAACCGTGTTACTCTGTGGAAAGAAAAACCTGTAAAGTGTTTAATAAATTAGCTCTCCTTACATAAATTAAATTGTTAAAATTTTTAAAAATATTAATCAGAATAAATATTGACTCTTAAGTGTGTGCTTGTGATTTCGTTCAGTTCACTTCAAAAAAATTGATGAAACACTACTTAGTGGTACCTATGATATGAGATTCTTATATATTTATATCAGGTAAACTAGGAATCAAGTGACATAGAATGTAGAAATTGGCAAAAGTAAAAGATGGTAGTATTCTAAACAAAATCTTCAATTCTGTATGTGTGTAATTTTTTAATAAAGAATAAATTTTTATTTAAAAATACCGGTTTCCATTGAGTTATTAGGATCCTCAGATTCTGTGGGACTATCCAGGTAATTTGTCTAGGTACTAGTGAAATATTGCAGAAAGAAACCTGCCAAAAACTGATCTTAAATATTTGATAAACTATGCATGACAGAACTTCATTGTTGAGGAATTTAAAAAGCAAAAATTATGAAAATGTTTTCTATTGTTCAAATGGTTTATGGTTTGAGAACTCTGATATTAAGTAGAAGTACTTTCAGATTGGACGAATGTTCAATTCATAATTATTTTATGACAATGAAAGTAATACCTCCAGAACTTCATAGTCTTCGAGACATTCTGAAGCAAGCGTACAAAACAAATCCAAGCACTGCATTTTCATTTCAGTTACATGTTTAGGTCGTAATCTGCTGGTCTACCTTTGATACTGATGGTTGGTTCTAAGAATTCATAGAATTAGAAATAAGTAGTACACACAAAGGCAAGGAATCTTACTGTGTCAGATTAACCTTTGGTTTCATAAAGTGCTTGTTCTAAGTTTTCTGTTAAATATCTTTAAAAGTAAAATCTATGTAATTCCAAGTGAATGCTGAAAATGTCCCTTCATCTAGGCCAACTAAAATCACAAGCTGAAAGATACAAAATATATCAGAGTTGGGAGTGTTTAAGTCAGTTAAAGTTGACTTGATTGGACTAGTTATCTGTCAGACATTTTTTTTTGGCTTGACAGCACTCTTAACAGCAGTGTTCTACTACTTCTATTTGGATCTGTAGGTTAGTTTTCATCAACTGTGGAGATTTTCCATCATTTCTTCAAATTTTTGTTGTCCTTTCTAGGAAGTTCCAGTTGTACACATACTAGGCCACTTGATACGCCTTATCCCTTATCCCTCAATTCATGTTTCTAATTTGTTGTTCATTCTGGGTGGTTTTCCTCCTTTGTACTATGTCTGTTATTCATCCTATTCAATGAAGAACACCTTCTACTTTATGCACCTACAAATGAACCTACAGTAGTTGACTTAGAAGGTCTTCTTAATCATTCCATCTCTCTGGGAAAAAAAAACCTGGAGTAAAGTCATAACTTTTACTATATTTTACCTTTTTCACTTCTGTGTCTGCCATGTTGGCCGCTTGTAAGGCGAACACCCTACCGCTGTGCTATCGCTCCAGCCATAGCACAGCGGGTAGGGCGATCGCCTTACAAGCGGCCAACATGGCCGACCCGAGTTCGATTCCTCCGCCCCTCTCGGAGAGCCCGGCAAGCTACCGAGAGTATTCGATATGCCAGACACAGTAACAACAAAGTCTCCAATGGAGACGTTACTGGGCCCGCTCGAGCAAATCGACGATCAACCGGAGGGCCTTTACTTTACTTACTTACTTCTGTGTCAGTTTTAGTCTGGTTTTAAATTACTTTATATGCCTGTAGGCCGTATATATAGATCGATAGATTTTTTTTTCTTTTTCCTTTTTGGATCACACCGGATGATGCTCAAGAGTTACTCCTGCCTCTGCACTCAGGAATCACTCCTGGCGGTGCTTGGAGGACCATATGGGAAGCTGGGAATCGAACCCGGGTTGGCCATGTGCAAGGCAAATACAAATTTCTTTGACTAGTGTACTTTTTCTTTTTAAGTTTCTGCTTAATTTTTGGCTCCCCCTTTAGCAATCTGGTGTGTTAAATTAGGCTTTGGAAAATGGTGTGTTTACAGGTCAGGCAGGTTCTGTTTTTCTGATATATATTACAGACCAATATCTCCCATACCCTCTAAAGGGAAATCTCAGTATACGCTTCCTTACACCAACTTGTTTTATAAATTGAATCTCCGGTAAAGAACTACAAATTTCCCGGGGAAGTACAGCATTCCTTAGTCTAACACTTTTGTTCTCCCTGAGCCAGCTGAATTTGCCATACACGCAGGACTGAAAAATGTGTGGATCAGAGAAACAGGTTTGTTTTTTGTGCAGCTAAGCCTGGTACATCCCTTGAGCACAGCTGGGTATGAACCCAATACCCCCACCCCCACCCCCCCAACACTGAAGTCTGTGAGAAAGTCATCCTAGTTTACAAGATATACTAAATTGCCACCTAGAAATAGAGTCCAGACTCTAGTTAATCTTTAGGCAGCTACCTGTAATAATGTAATAATTGTTAAAGATTTTTTTTAAAAAAATGTTTTTAAAGGGGCTGGAGCAATAGCATAGCGGGTAGGGCGTTTGCCTTGCACGCAGCCAACCCAGGTTTGATTCCCAGCATCCCATATGGTCTTCCAAGTACCGCCAGGAGTGATTCTTGAGTGCAAAGCCAGGAGTAACCCCTGACCATTGCCGGGTGTAACCCAAAAAGAAAAAAAAAAAATTTAAGTAGTATACCCATTCCAGTTTGGTTTTTGCTCTCCAGTCTTGGTAATTTTGGTGCATTACAAGCACATACACTTTAAACATAAACATATTAAATGCAATATTTTGTATGTTTCCATTTTTTCACTCTGCACTTAGAGAGCTCTTTCCATATATAACATTGATCAGGTGTTTTCTGTTTAATGACAATTTGGCATTCCATATATGGATATGCCAAAAAAAACTTAAATACACATGGCAGAGCCTGGCAAGCTACCCGTGGCGTATTCTATATGCCAAAAACAGTAATAACAGATCTCATTTCCCTGACCCTGAAAGAGTCTCCAAATTGTTGGGAAAGATAAGTAAGGAGAAGCTGATAAAATCTCAGGGCTGGGACGAATGGAGACATTACTGGCACCCGCTTGAGTAAATCGATGGAACAACGGGATGACAGTGATTCAGTGATACCCATCCAAAGGCCCGTGTACCTTGCTGGCACAAAGGCATTTCTATGGTCATCCCAAATTCTACTGCTGTGGTATTGAAGTGTTCCGTAGTTAGCCTAGAAATCTGCCCAAGTAATTCTAGTGGAAGTTGTTTCTGGGCTGTATTTGATAACCAATCAAAAAAAATGGTAGCATTATCACCAAGTATGAGTTGAGTAAGCAGGCAGATGTTTTATTCAAAGCCATCTCCGAGAAGAGAAAAAACTGGTAACGCCTATTGCCTGCCACTATCCTCTTAGGCATACTTGCTCACTTTAAAGAGAGGTCTTTTCCAATAGCTAGCATGCGCACAACCTGGTCACTTATGGGGTGTACTCCCCGTCACCAGTGAAATGCAGCTAGAGACAAATGACTTCCCACTACCCAAATTCACTGCAGCTCCTCCAAAAGGTTCATTAGAAGACAATGAACACCCAAATTAAGCTGTTTTATTTTAAATGTAAAAGAGTTCTTGAAAATGCTGATGAATAAAAAGCAAAGGATACAGTGCTGTCTTTCTACTAATGAGCCAGCCAATCCAAGTACAGGGCCAGTATACAGTGCTGGTAATTTTTCACAGTAGTTTAGTGTTAATCTGTGCTTAAGATTATGTAGAGATTCTAAGTGTGATGCTCAGCTCCACGTTACTGAGCATGTACAAGGGCCCCTGCTCCTTGGCCGTAGCCAAATCCCTTGGGCCCAAAGTTCTTTGCATAGCATCCTACAAAAGAAACACAAGAATTAGTGCAATAAAACAGTAAGTTTTAAGAGAATTAAGAATTGTTTCTTAGTAAAAACTAAGTCTAAGAAAATTAGGTTTTACTAACACTGCTACATGCTCCACCAGACCCCTGGTAAAAATTATGGCAAAACTCAAGTTATTTAACATGCAAAGTGTGCCATCTATACATTCTGGTTTCACGATGATTGACTCCTGGTTCTACTGGTTATCTAAAAATCAAATCAGGCATGTTCTGTCTATACTATCTTCAGATAGACTTTATATAGAAGCTGAAAGATTGGTAGGGTTTTTGTTTTTATAGGGTAGTTTTAAGTGATCAGTAACTTTGTTTTTGGTTTTTTGGTTTTTTTTTTGGTTTTTGGGTCACACCCGGCGATGCTCTGGGGTTACTCCTGGCTCATGCACTCAGGAATCATTCCTGGCGGTGCTCGGGGGACCATATGGGATGCTGGGAATCAAACCTGTATCGGCCATGTTGGCTGTGTTGCAAGGCAAACGCCCTACCCGCTGTGCTATCGCTCCAGCCCCTCAGTAATTTTGTTTTTAATAATCTAAAATTGTTTTTAACGGTTCTATCACCAGTAAGAATTCAGAACTTTTATTTGTAAATAGAGACATCTTTTTTTGTCAGGATATCTTTAAAGATGGAGACATTTCCTTAGCCTATTGTAAAGATGGGATATTCATATGGATTATAATAACTAAAGCTGCTTCTACAAATGTCAGAAATGCCTGGATTCAGAATGTGGTTGATTATGGTTTTCTTTAGTGAAGACTCATCCATAGATCAGCATTATTTGGGGGTCGGGTCTTTATCTGTGAGGCAGCAGCAGCAGCAACAACAAAAAATCTCAGTGATATAAAAAATTTTCCTTCGATAGGTGAAAGGATATACACTGAATCCAGGCCCACCAGTGTGATCATGGCTAGCAACTTAAGTTGAATATCTAACCACAGGTGGAAAGTGTAGAATAAAATTGGGTGCAAGGAAGGTGAATTTGCAGAGGCTTATTTGAATCGGCCAGAGAGGGAAAAACAACTTCATTTTTAGGCTGTGAAAAGCTCCAGGCCGTCTACGTCTAGCCCCTGGTGTGTATGCCAGAAGAGACCAGAGCCAGAGAGCCAGGTAATCAGAACATCTTACGCCTTGTTCTCTCTCTTTGCATTTCTGAGCACATAGAACAGCTCCATCCTGAGACGAGGATCTCAAATCAAAATACGGCATTTTCTTATTTATCTAGATGTCTAGAATCCCTATATGCCAAAGAAAAATGCTCTGCAAATGGTGCTCAGGAATGCAACCCGGCTAGGCCACATGCAAAGCAAGGGTCCTCCCCTCTGTACTCCAGGTCATTAATCATTATTTTCATGTAAAATTTTACTATACTGAGAAAAACCTGCTTGTCCCAATTGCACACAAACAAGCCTGCCTTCCCTGGGTGAAGCAGCTACTCAGAACTCTGTTGAGGAGTCTTCCTCCAGGCAGCCCTAAACTTAAAATAGTTTTTTCTTTTCCTCTCTACAGCAATGGTCCTTTAGTTAATATGCATGCACATTTACCTTTGCAGTAGATTTCACCTTCTTTCTCAGTCAGAGTGGTTGATTCAAGACTCTTCCCACACTTTGCACATCGAAAGCAATTTTTGTGCCAGGGCTAGAAGAAACACAAATGAATTCAATTTGGAGGTGATGGTTTTGGTAACATTATCTAGTGACTGCAGCAAGGTCAACCCAAAGTAAGGCCCTGACTGGTAGGTTTCAGCCCCAAGCAGAAGGCTGGAATCTGTGTGTGTTCACCTATAAAAGGTCAGAGTTAATGAATGATAGAAACCTTGGGCTGTGAGCCGTAGCACCAAAGAGCGTTTTCCACCTCTGTCTCTTGGAAAACAGAATCATTCCTATTCAAGGCCACAGTGCCTACCTTTCCAGCTCCGATGATCTTCTCGGCGGCATACACAGAATCCCCACACCTGGAGCACTTCTCAGCTCCTCCGAACTTCTGAGCAAATTTTGAAGTGTTTGGATTTGTTGTTGGTCTGTGAGGTTGGACACTTGTAGAAAAGGGAAGAAATTAGACCCAAGTTTTCTTTGTTTTGTTTTGTTTTCCCAAATGACACTTCTGTGAGACCAGAAGGCAGGCACAGCAGAACTCTGGGACTTAGCTGCCAAAATGGCAAGGCTGAGAGGCCTCTGAGACCAGAAATGGGGAGGCAAAGGCAGTGCAGGTGTGGCCAATTACATACTAACTGCGAGCCACAGCTTGTGGCTGCAGAAAGATAAGGCCCTCAGTTCATCAGAACTCCATCATATTTTTTTCATCTCCACCAAACAATGGCAGTGCTCTTATCCCAGATTCCTGTTACTACCTGTGGCGTCACATCAAACTTTTCACACATTTTTTTAAAATTGTCAATTTAATCAGTTAAAATCCTGCAGGTAGGTCAGTTAAAATAGCTGCCTGTGGTAAAGACACTTAATCATGTTTCACAGATGGAATGAAACAGAATCCAGGACGGAGATGACAGCTCACAGGGTAGAGCACACACATGCCTGTCATGTGAAGGCCTGAGTTCAATCCAGCCACATGACCACCCCCTCCCCACTCTCTTCCTCCAGCACTGCTGGGGTATCCATGAGGCCTCCAGCACCACTAGATGTGATCTGAGATGCAACGCACATGATGCAACAAAAGAATTCAAAAATGTAACCTAATCGCAAGAAAATGAGACTAATAGAAACCAATCCTCATTTGAGTCAAATGTTAAATTTGAGTAGGGATGGAAGGGTGGAGTCTGTTACAACTACAATGAAAAAAATGGAAAAATGCTTGTATATGAAATACCACTAGAGAAATATGGTCTATTATCAAAGAATCAAATATAAATTTTATTTTATTTTACTTTTTTTCATTTTGGGTCACACCCGGCATTGACAGGGGTTACTTCTGGCTCATGCACTCAGGAATTAGTCCTAGCGGTGCTCAGGGAACCATATGGGATGCCGGGAATTGAACCCAGGTTGGCCGTGTGCAAGGCAAACACCCTACCCACTGTACTATTGCTCCAGCCCCAACAAATATAAATTTTAGATCTGAAAATTTAGCTGGAATTTAAAATTAAATAGGATGGAGATAACAAGGAAATAATAGTTAATTTGAAAGTGAAGACTCCCTTTTATTACTCTCCCACATTTTATGCTATTTTGTGTATCTTGCTATATCTGGGTGCATTTTTTTTAACCCTTTCTATAAGTTCCTTAAGTCTTAGTGGCACTGAATTCTTTCAATCTTTGCTTGTCTGAGAAGCTCACTATTCCTCCTTCAACCTGAGTGTTAGACTAGTTGATTAGAGTATTCTTCGAGGTCTTTTTCATTCAGCATTTCAACAGACATGTAAAAATATACAGTAGTTTTGTTGCTGTTTCTAATGGTTGATGTAGCTACTATAAATTTTAATCAGGCACTGAATAGTGATTCATAGTACTATCCACCATTGGGTTTTCCAGTTGTCCCTGAGAAGTTTTTCTTTTTAATTACACACAAAACTTTCTTTTAAAAATGATTTTTAAAAGTTGTTCACAATTTTATGCAATGCAACACTTGCAGCTAGGAGTTTCCTAAAAAAAATAAATCTCGCTTTCTGCCACCCTGTTAAATAAGAATGTCATATATATTACCTGTCATCTGCCTTCTAATAACTTCAAAGGGTTACCTCCTATCAAGGTAAGGAAACAGAAGCTCAGGTATTAAGTAACTTGCTGCTTGGGCTGGGAATTTGAAAAATGATGAGATGTGCCCCTGCTCAGACTTCCTGCCCACGCACTGTTGTCTCTTCAGGAAGGTGTTTAGTTCCCAGAACTGTTGTGATCACCAGGTGGAGTCTGTCCAGGGCAGTCATTAAGAAGGGATTCTCTAGAAGGAAGGCCCTACCTTAGGGATGATTAGCAAGTGATCAGGCTGAGAAGGGAGATAAGGACATGGATGGAGACAGACCAGCCCAAAGAGCTTGTCAGTTATTGGAGAAGATGGAGCAGTAACAGTGAAAAAAAACTGACTGGTCTTTGTGAACTTTAAACTGTGGCCACATTTGTGCATTTGATTTTGTTTCGGGAGAAGGTATGTATGTGTATGTGTGTTTGGAAAGGTTTGGAATAACTTGTGGAAAACAAGAATGAATCTGAATAAGCTGAGAGCAGAGTAGGAGCAATGAAATTTAACAAAGGTGAAGGTAAGCTGGACTCCAGCAAATGATGCTCACAGCAATGAATGAGTTACACTTTGTACAATTCATACCTAAGGCACCATTTCTCAGAAACTGAATATGGAAAAAAAAAAAAAGGAACAGACAGGTAGGCCTCCAGATAGCACAGACTGCAGAGGAAAGAACATTTAAAAAAGCTCAGGAAATGATGAACAAGAATTCAAGTCTCGGCTCTGCCCCTGAACTTTGTGTCCTTTATTTTATAGGTGGGACAAAGTATCTAAATTCAGTCACCTTGAGAATTGTTTATTAGGGTATAAATGTTCACTCAGTCACAATTTTAGGTATATCATAATGTGCATTCAGGTATACCATAATACTAGTTTAAGTTCCAGGCTCTACAGTTTACAGTTAAGCAGTCACTTAAGTCACTTTGATTCTAGACTGATCACCTAGTTCTCATGGTCTCAATTTTGTACTGGAGTCAGATGGGAAACATTGCAGGGCAGCTGTGAGATCACCTGATTCCATGCTAATATTGCAGAACCCCAGCCAATTACTGGGAAGAGCCCAATTAACGGTCTTGTCCAAGGGAAGGTTTTCTCGCTGTGGTATTTATAAAAGTGTCACTCCACCTTTATAAAGTGGATGTGGAGAATGCGAAGTTCTAATGAGGGAATTACTGGGTCAAAAATAGGAATTAAAAAGATTCCAAATGAATGTATGTAATCTGAACATGAAATACTAAGTGAGGTTTAGCAGACGTTTATACCATGGTTTTTAGACCTGAAATATTTTTACGCTTAATAATTTCCTGAAGAGTCAAAATAGGAAATTACTGTAATTCTTTGGTTTAAAAAAGGAAATTTCTTGATGAGACATTATAAAAGAAATACTGGAAGAATTTTCTCTGCTTAAATCATTGATGTTAATGATTTAACACTGGTGGCTCACACCTAAATATGGTTAAATTAACACAAATTGCAGTGCCCGCATCAAACTATTAACTGCATATGAAAAATGATTATCATGATGCAGATACATTTTCCTATCACTTGATTCTATAACGTCAGGTCTTCAAGTGTTATAAAATAGATGCAAATTTAAACAACTTAATTTTTCAGAAGATCAGGATACCTGGACATCCCTTGAAATGCCGTAAAATCAGAACTAGACATCACTGGATAACCAATAATCAAGAACTTACTGAGTCCAATATTTTGAGCTTAGTGAACCAGTTCACACAAGAAAATCTAAATCA
Organism: Sorex fumeus; assembly: GCF_029834395.1. NCBI lineage: Eukaryota > Metazoa > Chordata > Mammalia > Eulipotyphla > Soricidae > Sorex > Sorex fumeus. Next base: position 23,475,135 of record NW_026606060.1, read on the forward strand.
TTTTGTTTGCTCACATAAAGAGCTGAAAACTCCCAGATTGCTGTTCACCAAGCAACATCATTCTGACTAATGTTTGAGGGTAACAAAATACGGTTCTTACTCACCTCTCTGGCTTGATGCCCAGCCTCTCACCACGGTCCATGTTGAGTGTGCCAGCGCCCTGGCCATAGCCATAGCCTTTTGGTCCATATTTCTTTCCATAGCAGGATTTGCAGTAGATCTCTTCATCATGAATTGCCACTGTTGTGCTATCTAAGTTTTTCCTGCAAACCACTTGAAGGAAAAGAATTAGACTTTAAACTTTCTTCTTGCCAGGGTTATCATTCAGTGATAGAGAACATATTACAAAGCCCTGGGTTTGATCCCTAGCTGCAAAAATTTTAAAAAGTAAAATGTATAAATGTTCCAAAGTTACCTTTTTCCTAACAGTGGTGGCACTGACACATGACTTTGTCAAAGCACAGGCACTCATATTCCTAGTTCATAGTGTCCCCAAAGGCTAGGAGACAGCATCAGACTGGTCAGCTACATTTAAAAACCACTTGCCTTGTATCTTGGTATCTTAGTAAAAAGCACTTGCATTTTAGTATCTTGAAGCCTCAAAGCTCTCAAGTGGATTTGGCTCTCAGGCAGAGGAGTTTCAGAGATGGCTATGTTACATGAATGAAGGAGAAAACCAATTTTGCTCCCAACCCCCAATATTCAGTCTCTTCGGTCACTCATACCAAATATTGTTAATTCACAATCGAAGGGGTACCTCTGTAGCCCTTTTCTCCCACAAAAGCACCCCAGAATAAAGAGTTTCAAACCAGAACTCGAGTTTTCATCAATAGTCTCAGAGAAAGAAGTATTCATTCTTTCCCCTCGCCACAGTCATCTACAGAAGTTGATAAGTGTGTCTGAAAACTGTAGAGTGGGTTAATGTCAGCATTTGTTTTCCCTTTGGTCCCCAAGGAAAACATTCCTTCCTGATGGATTTCTTGCCACAAGACATTTCCCTGTATCCCACTTCATAAACCTTCCAAATGGCATCATGTTTTATCCAGACATTATTTCACTTTCTAAAACTTCAATTAAACTTGAGAAGAAAAAAAATGTAAAGAACTCAATGGTAGCACATAGGACAGCTGGAAATCCAAGATTAGCACAAAAAGGGCTGCTCCCCCTTTAACTTTTTTAGAAAGGGAGAAATGAAAGGAAGAAGAAAGGACCGAATAATGAAAGGAGGGCAAGATGACTAGCTAGTTGGTTGGTTTAAAATAAAGTTACGGAGTTTCTATTATCTTCAAGTTACATGAACAAGAAAACATCATCTAATCTTGGAACCTTGTTGGAGAGCAAGTACTACAGTATATTATTTACAGTTAACCTAAAACCATACACTTCAGAGGAACAAGCACTGGCAGACATAATAAATATAAAAACTTTTATTTTTAAATGCATGCTTGTCTAAAGAAAAATGGGCATCTAAGAACTTTAAAACTGCCCTTTCCCTCCCAAGGGCCCCTTACCCAGTCTCCACAGTAAAATCCTAGTACTGCAAACCACTCGTTTATTTCCTTATAAGGCTTTCCTCAGCAGAGGCAAATAGTAAAGTCTAATAAAAATGACTAATAAAGAAGTTACTGTTTAGTAAATAGTTTACTATAGTGGCCAAAGCTGAAAATGGATGAAACTTCCAGGTTAAGGACAATTCTTTGTTTTTGTATTTGTGTATCCTCTTTGTTTTCATATTCTAGTGGCTACAGATCTGCTGAAAAATAAATTTGTTTGTATCTTCTCTTTGTTTTCATATTCTAGTGGCTACAAATCTGCTGAAAAATAGATCCTTTTAAAATCCCCAAAAGGAGTTCCAAGAAATGGTTGAACCAGATCTGAGGAATGATAGCGATTATGGAGGCATATGTAGTAAGCATTCATGATAGAGAGATAGAAACAAACATATATACACACATACACATCTGTACATATAGAGCATGTGTGAATGTTGGGGGCAGGGATCGGACAACCACCCTGAAGTGCTCAGGGGACCATGTGTAGTACCAGGAATCAAACCTGGGTCGGCATCATGCAAGGCAAGCATCTTACTGCTGTACTCTCTGACAACATATTTTTATTCTTTGAATTTATACCTTTATCATCTGTTACTAATTGTTTACAAAGCTGTTCTACTATGAGGAAGTCCAAACAGCTTGAGAGAGGTGGTGCCTAGAGGGGAAAGAACATTTGAAAGGTTTTTTCCCTCAATCTTTCTTTCTTTCTTTCTTTCTTTCTTTCTTTCTTTCTTTCTTTCTTCCTTCCTTTTTTCTTTTCTTTTTTTTTTTTTTGCTTTTTGGGTCACACCTGGAATTGCACGGGGGTTACTCCTGGCACATGACTCAGGAATTCCTGGTGATCCTCAGGGGATCATATGGGATGCTGGGAATGGAACCCGCGTCGGCCGCATGCAAGTTAAATGCCCTACCCACTGTGCTATGGCTCCAGTCCCTTCTCAAAATTTCTTAATGGAACCAGTTCTTTTTAACATATCTCATTTCTGTGTAGTGCAAGAGTCGCTGTTAAGGACTATTAAGCAAGTTATCGGCATTCACAGGTAGGTTTTTCAGGTAACAAATCCTGCATTAAAGAATATTTTGGCATTTGAACCAAAAGGAAATTCTTCCTGAAGCCGTGTCTGAAGTAGCTGCCTTGCTGTCTGGAATTGGAAGATTTGGCCTTATTCAGGGAAGCGCGAGCTGGCATCGGGCCCTGCTTCTCTCGTTAGCAGGAACCAGCTAGCTTTTGAGAATAGAGACATGCTATTCTGTGTCCTGTCTGTATCAGACATTGATCATCTCCCATCTGCAAACAATCAGAAGTCTCCCCTGGCCTCTGGGATTTTCATCATCTTACATTCCTTTCTCTCAAGTTTAGAATATCAATAACTAACAATGACTGAATACTTAACTACTCGCTAAAGAGAATTTGAGCTTCTAGAAAAAATGAGCTTCTAAACATCTGAATTTCAGCTGTCAAGATGGTAAAGAAGCAAGAAAGTAGGTTTCTAGGCAAAAGGAGCCCAGGCAGAAGAGAAAACTAGGAGCCATGCTTCATTCAGAAACTGGAGTGAAGCCCAAGCTATGTGAAACTGCCAGGTACCAGACTGTGAACACTCTAGCAAAACAGGGGAGAGCAAGGTAGAGCACAGGGAAATGTCAGCTTAGAATCCCAGAGCAATCACAGGAAGGGGAGGAACCTGGGCTTACACTGCCATCCAACTACAAGGCTGAGTCTTAAAATGTCTAGGAAGACAGATGGATTAAAACCATCCGCATTCTTTGTTAGCAAAGCCTGTCTTCCCCTTTGTTGTTTCTGTGATGTCCTGGGATTGCACACTCTACTTGTGGTGCTCCCACATATGGCCATGGGGTATCATAGATTATACACATTTTGTTGTGGCACCCGGGGTTCCCAACCAGGCATGTGGGACAATGCCAGGGGTCAAACTCTTGGCTCATTGACCTCATATGTAGGAGGCAGATAGTCTACTACTGAACCATCCCATCTCTGCAAAACCACAGATTTGTCCTTAGGAAGATCAGGGGGCACTTCTGACCCAGTTATTGCAGCCAAGACTGAGCAAGGAGGTACTTACTGCAGAGAAAGCAGCAGCGGTGGAAGCTTCTGCCGTCACACTGCACCTCCTCAGCATGGTACACGGTCCGCCCACAGGCCCCGCACTTGTTGCCACCTCCCCAGACAGGCATTCTGCAGAAATAAAGGGTTCATTTCAATATCCACAGCCCAGACAAGAGATCTCACAAGCTCCTTGGAAGGCTGTTGGAATGCAGGGTACAGCTGCACATTTTGTTTCTTTATGAATTGCTCTAACCACAACTTTAAAAGGTTCACATTCCTCCAAAATAACCTCATCTGGTCTCCCAAATTGCAGTTCTTTCATCAGGAAATCCTGGCTGGCCATGCACACGTTTTCAAAGACCAAAAGCCCGCATTCAGTAAAACAATACAGGTCGCCAGGCAGAAAACCTGCCATACCGCTGAAATCCAAGGGCAGAGAAAGGAGTGTGGGGAGGGGAAATGCCAACACAGCAGAGGCTTTTATTGTGTTTAATTCAGTGAAACACCCCACTCTCTACCCATTAAGCATATAGTGGATGACACTTTCAAGGGAGAAAGCACGTTTTTCATTTGTCAGATAGTTGTGTGAAAATCTAGCACACAGAGTTGTCTCCGGCTAGTACAGGTGCATGAGGGAAACATCGGTGGCCACAGCAGCCAACCAGAGGGCTCCAGTTCCAGTTTTTTTATGAATTGCTTCTCAAATTGCTTCTCATTTTATGAATATGCTTCTCAAATGCCACACCCAGCCAAAATTTAGTTTCCCCCCTGTGGTCAAACTGTCAATTTACATAGAACACACTACCAAGTTCCCTATCTGGCCAGATGCATTCTTTGTAGAGAACATTAAAATAATTTCTGAGTAATGGAGCCCAGCATGGTGGTGGAAATGGAAGTTTAAATCCTAGGTCTTCTTGCAAAGATTTCTCCGATTTTCTGTGTAAAATACCTAATTCTGGTGCCAGAGATAGTCCAGGAGCTAAGGCACTTGCCTTGCATGCAGTGACCCTGGTTTGATCCTTGGCACCACATATGGGTCCCTGGAGCATTGTCAGGGCATAGAGCATGCCTGAACATGGAGCAAATAGTAACCCCTGAGCACTGCTGAATGTTGCCCCCATTACCACCACCCTCCGTAAAAGTGCCTAGTTCTGAATAGCCAAAGTGTGCAAGATCCTTTGCCAGTACAGATTATCCTGCAGACAAGGCCTGTTGTACCTGGCCTGTCCTCAGTGCTAACTAACACAGTGAGAGAATTCTCATCATTCCCAGGCCTCCCTTCTTGTGAGTGGGATTTGCAGGCCTTGTCTGTTAGAAGTCTCCTTTGATGAGCTTTTTGACTTTCTAAAAAATAGCTAGTTAAGCAAGCAGAGACCTCCAGGTCTCTAAAAAAAAAGAGAGAAAGAGTGATCTATCAAGCAAAAGAATATCCACCTTTGGGTCCAACCTATATCACTAGGAACTCCAGATCCCAGCAATTCCCAAAAGGAAGATTCACAGAATTAATCTGTAATTTATAGAGTGCCAGACAGCAATCTCTTACCCCTCCTCTGATATTACTTCAACTAGATTTTTCTCTAGTAAAGCAATCATCTCTGAGTCTATGTACTTTATAGAAATATTTAATTAAATGATACTTATTACTACAGTCACAAGGGTGACTCAAATAAGCATTTATTTAGGAACTCTTCTAAAGTCCTATGCCACAGCAATCGAGAGCATGATTGGTGGGCTCATCTTAATAGACAATCAGAAAATCTGTATGTTAATATTAAAAACATAATATCGTCTGAGAAGTATTGGTGTAACACTGACTCAGCCCCTAGTGCCAGGGCTATGACTAACTTATAGCAATCAAGTCATCGCAGCCCCATTCCTACCAGGTTTAGGACTGGAATAAAGACTCAAGTCAGTTCAGAGTTAAACCCGGGCTTTGGGTTGGAATTTGGTGAATGTCGGGGTGGAGTTGCTAGCAGCTGTCAAGCCACTGTAACAGGGGACTGAAGCCAGTATGAAAAAAGCAGAGGAGGGCAGGAACAATAGTGCAGCAAGTAGGGCACTTGTCCGCATGTGGATGACCCGGGTTTGCTCTCCAGCACTACAGCTGGTCCTCCTAGTCCCGTGATCCCTGAGTGCAAGAGTCAGGAGTAAATCCTGAGAACTGACATGTATAGACCCCAAATGAACAAAAAGAACAGCGAGACTAGTGGAGCGGTGCCTCTTATGTTGTGCTGTTTGGTTCCGTGAGATCTGCTAAGTCATTTAGCCTCTACTCCTTGAAACCATCACCACAACCATATACAGACATTTAAACATACCAAGAACACTCAACAGCTATGATTCATTCCATGTAAAATGCCTCTTTCAGATAGGAACAAAGCCACTTTAAGGATCCAACAGTGTTGCCTGGCTACTGTGGAGATAGTCACCTAGGAGCACTATCTAGCAACAAGAAATGTACCTGCAAACTTGCCCCTAAAAGTTGCATAAATCACTTGTTTGTTCATTACAGCACTCTTTACAATAGCCAGAATCTGGAAAAAACCTGAGTGGCCGAGAACAGATGACTGGTTAAAGAAACTTTGGTATATTTACACAATGGAGTACTATGTAGCTGTTAGAAAAGACAAGTCATGAAATTTACATACAAGTGGTACTACATGGAAAGTATCATGTTAAGTGAAATGACTCAGAAAGAGATGGATAGACATAGAAGATTGCATTCATCTAGGGAACATAAAGGAACAAAATAGGAGACTAACACCCAAGAATGGCCAAGATTAGTACCAGGAATTTTGCTTCATGGCTTAGAGGCCAGCCACACATGCTAGGGGGAAAGGGAGCTCAGATAGAGAAGGGAGCACCAAATAAAGGGTGTTGGGAGGATCCTCCCAGGATGGGAGAAGTATGCTGAAAGTAGACTATAGGCCAAACATGATTGCCACTCATTGCCTCTTTTGCAAACCACAACCCCCAAAGGAGAGAGAGAACAAAAGGGAATGCCCTGCCACAGAGACAGGATGGGATGGGGGGATGGTGGTGGGAGGGATACTGGGATCCGTGGTGGTGGGAAATGGGCACTGGTGGAGGGATGGGTATTTGATCATTGTATAACTGAAACCCAAGCACAAAAATTTGTAAGTCTACAACTGTAACTCATGGTATCTCACTAATAAAATTTTTTTAAAAATTGAAAAAAAATTTAAAAAAATAAAAGTTGCATAAATCTCTCACTCTCTTGCATGCAGACAGGTGCTCCACTGCTTGAATCCCCAATGAATCTGAGCCTGACTTGGAAAACAGAGAGACAAAGTTTGTGCTCTGGTGGGCTGCGTGGCTTTGAGTTTGGGTATAATTGGGGGAACTGAAGTAAAACGAATGTTCCAGAATTCTCAGGAAGGCAAAAGACACCCACTGGAAGTGCCCTCGTGCTTCCTGAGGAAACTACAAGCCAAATCCAGGCTTGTAACTAATGACTCTGCAATTGCTTAAAGATGGATTCCATATATCAATAGCTCATCTGGCTTTTAAAATACTTTGTTATTGTCAAGGCATGGTTCATCACAATGGAGAGTGTACTGTTCAGTATCTAGAATCTCATATTTTCAAACATATTTGCCTTGGAACAATCACCAACAAGGAGCCAGATTTCTATCAAGACCATTACTCTCCTGCACTTGGTTTAAAAATACATTTTAAAAAACAAATCACTTTGTTATTTCCTCTCCATTAAAGAATGGCATGGATTTTTTAAAAGGAGGAATATCTTAACTTTCTCAGAGTACTTGAAGTTACCTTAAATTCACCGCTTGAAGATCAATTTTAAGTTTTATTATACAATACCACTCCAGCAAAATGGGAAAGTGTCATGCTTTCAGGAAATACCCCTCAAAAGTTTTACAACAGTCTGTAAGTTTTTCTTCAAAGGTGGGGACCACATGTCTAATTCTCTACCATCCACCAGCATACTTGGCATATTTCTCTTGTCTTAAGTAATCTTCTTCTTTTCAGCTATCTTGTAAAATCTCAATTAGATCTATACTTATCAAGACAAAGGTAGTACTGTACTTGTCACATTTTTGGCTTCTAAGTAAAAATTTCAAGTCATTAACTTTTTAAAAATTCCACCTAGTTTAAAAGCACTGCTAAGGGGTTCTGAATAACTGTCTCTGAGTGCAGGTGATGCTGGGTCAGAAAGAATATCCTGACTGGGGCTGGAGCAATAGCACAGCGGGTAGAGTGTTTGCCTTGCACGTGGCCGACTCAGGTTCAATTCCCAGCATCCCATATGGTCCCCCAAGCACTGCCAGGAGTAATTCCTGAGTGCATGATCCAGGAGTAACCTCTGTGCATCGTTGGGTGTGACCCAAAATGCAAAAAAAAAAAAAAAAAAATATCCTCACTGATTCATCCTAAACTGGATATTCCTTATATTATTCTCTATTTTGGAACTTGGAACTATTTCAGAATGGAAAGAGAGAGGGGGAAAGAAAGAAGGAAAAATAAAAGAGAAAGACGGAAGGAATAGAGGGAGGAAGGTAAGGTTAAGCTACGCCTGTGTTAATTTCACTGCTACAGCACTTTACAATCTAAGGCCTATTTTGCTCACCTGTATCTTGGTGAAATAGATATTATAACAATAAAACCAGGTAAGCAAAGACTGTCAGATGCCCAGTAACTGTTAGCCTGCACCTCACTCTTCATCCTACTGTCACTATCCTAATAGGAGAACCCAGCATCTAGCACTCACTTTACATAATCTAGAGTAGTGTTTCTCAACCAGGGGGCATTTAACTTTCTGTGCCCCCCAGGATATTCCAAGGGGGGTGGGGATAACAAGCGAAACTTGCATGAATGCAGATCAAGGAATGAAACTAGAAGGTCAACCAGCAAGGACTATGTGGACCCCAGGAAGGAAACAAAGTCAGACGGGGACCACAGCTGGAAGAAGGTTGAGGAACACTAGTTAAAGCTATTTGTTGAATGGGTGGAATTGTGCCTGGGGGTTGGCAAGGAAGGTGTAAGTAGTTTAGGTGCTGCTGAAGAACGTACTTTGTTTATGGACTTAAGGTAAATTTGGGAGGTCACTGAGTGATTTTTTTTTTCCTGAAGAGGTGTCAAAAGGACCATTCAGTTTGGTTTTGAGCAGCAGAGTTAAACAAAAAAATTGCTGGTTACTCAGAAAACCTTTTTCTGAGATTTTAAAACACCCTACAAGTATGACAATCATTCTACTAGTGGCGACTATCTAAGAAATGAAACTCAAATGTACAATTTGGGGTGAACCCCTGTAGACGTTTCCTGAATTTGGCAGAAGGAAGTGTGATGATCTTCCATTTCTGTCACTCTTGGCATTGCTATGCATATGAAAATATCCAAGGCTTAACTTTTCCTACAAGCCTTTGGCTGCCTTACTTCACAACAGCTGACATTAATCACAGCAAACTAGATTTACATGGAGCAATCTGGGCCGCATGCCTTGCGCCAATCCCCTGCATCAATTTACAGAATGGTGAGAGGCAAGAGAAAATCCTGTTTCACATACAGCGCGCAAGATAGGTCAGATCCAGGCTTGTTTTCAGTTTCATAGTCTTGTTCTTGGGTTTTCAATGTTGGAAAGAGTTCTAGCTCTAGGATTATCTTCTGTATTAGACTTGAAAGCTTGATTTACATCTGAACACCAACAGGCAGTTTATTTTGCTGCTCCTCCCCTGTCTAAAACAGTACTTGAAATGTATAATACATACCCCCACAGGAAAATTACTAGTCTAAATCCAAGTCACCTTGTGATTGAGTGACCTCATTCTCTAAATAATTCCCCAAAACCACAATGTGACCACATGGGTCATTCTCATACCACCTGTCCTGCACTTAGTGTCCATTTTAGGATCTGAGTGACTTGTCTCCATGAACTTCAAGTCACATATTACCACTTGCAGTCTAAATTATTTATTCTGATAGCAAAGGCTCAGAATGAATCCTCCTAGAAACTCAAATTCTAAATATTTCCAGAAGCACTGACATTTTATTAGTACATACAGAAGTTTATTATTTTGCTGAACCTGGATATAGTCCAGTTTCTCAAAAGGGACACTTGATTATAAACCAAATCTCAACTTGAGCCACATCCAGGAAAAGATATTAGAGTATGTTAGTAGTGCTGTCCCTGATAATGATTTTATCTTTCTGATGCCAAAGTTTGACATTACAAGTCTGCTGGAAATTAACCTTGCTCAAAGGCCCATTCTAAATAATTTTTATTTTGTACACAAAATACCTGCTTGTTAAATTTTCCTTATCTAAGTTGGTACCACATAGATAGACTCTTTCCATCTAATGATCAGCTGGTATCAAGCCAGATTGCAAGCTGATCTTTAAGACAGCTCAATCCAAGGATTAATTAAAAGCATGAATTTTGGCACAGTCACATTTTCATCATATGTAATGTGAAGGTAATAGTATCTTTCCCATGGAGTTGTTAAAAGAATGACACAATAAAAGAATGACTACTCAATTATGGGTAGTGTTTATATCAATGTTTAGCAGTGTTCAGTCTTTGTACCCATTTCATATATCCATTCCCTCAGTATACCCTGAATTCCTCCCAGCCAGGGCAACTGACTGTCTTACACCACTCCCAACCAACTCCCGACCCCATTTCTGCATCTAAATTCTAGGTCAGGAACAGCTAATCAGCACTGCACGCTGCATTACTTCTGATGAAGCTCTCATATAACTATTAATTCAGCATTTTTATAAACCATATCCTGAACTAGGAGCTGAGGATTAAAGGACTGTAATGAAGGGTGTTTCTCAGTGAGTCCTACTTTGGTAGTAGAAATATAAAAACAAATAATGGAAATAAAGCAGAGAGAAAGAACTTTGAGGCAAGTGCCTGGTTTCCTTCTACAACGATAGCAAAAATAGCTTCATTGTATAGATCTATTGATTCCTGAGTTACACTGAAAAAGATCATAAAATCAATGAGTCATATTAAAGCTGACTGCGAAAAAACTGAAGAGAAGTACAGAGTTAAGGCACTTCCCTGACATGTGGTTGACCCAAGTGACTGATCACATATGGTCCCGAGTTGAATATAAACCCTGACCACCATCATATGTGCCCCCTTCAAAATGGTGACTGTGATTAATATATGTAATCAAATGCCATACACAAGCCACCACTAAGATATTTCTGGTATAAGAAAAAGAGTATGGTCCATAGACTCAGACAGGTAAAAGTTTGAGTCATTTTTCAGCTCTGTGATCTTGGCTGAGTTTCTTAACCTCTGAGCTGCAACTTCCTCATCTAGGACTTGGCAATGGATAAACCTTCATGGAGTGGTTTTAAGGATTTCACAAGATAGCGTTTGTAAAGTACCTGGCATTGAGCCTGTACTCCACAAATCTCTTCTTTTTCCTTCAGGAGCACCGCTTGAGCCTGAATATGGTTACCAAAAGTTAATATCATTAGGTGACTTGCAAAGAAACAAATCCAAGCTCAACCCAGTCATGTCTGATCTAGAACCACGAGCTCTTCCCTAAACTCCCATAATATCTGACTTAAGGGTTGAGTGGGTGCAAGTCATGTGAGAATTATCACTCCTCAAATTAGCAAATTAGAGATGCACAGGAATACTCCTTCTTTGTCCCACCTTTGTCCACCCCAATGGCTGTTAGTAAGAGTCCTTTATGTGCCACTCTCACACCCCAGTTGCTACTTCCTTTCAAAAAAAAAATGTTGGGCCACACCCAGTAGTGCTCAGGACTTATCCTGGCTCTATGCTCAAGGATCACTTCTAACAGGGTTTGGGGGATCATGTAGGGTGCTCGGTATTGGACAAGAATTGATTGGCCTCATGCAAGGCAAACACCTACCCACTGTACTTTTGCTCCCACCCCCAAGCTGCTACTTTCAACCAAAAACTCTACCACACCTCTCTGCTAACCTTAATCCAACTTTGCTATAAAGAAAAACCTCCCTTCTAGGTAGTGAGTGCTCCTGAGTTCAGCTTAGACTACCAATTATACATCCTGTTACCGCTTAATGTCTCCAAGTTGGATATAACAAATTTCTTGATACAGAATTGGATACTACCAGCCAAATCGCCTTTGTAATTAGAATGCAACTATGCTATAAACTCTGTCACTCTGACCCACAATAGCTGCCATCATAACCCACAACCTGTGTGAACTACCAGATAATTATTAATTAAAGCAGTCTAATACTTGGATGATTTTTACATAGTCACAGGTTTATATGCCAAGACTACTATTTATGTGGCAAATGGTCTTTGGTTGGTTATTTGATCTGCTAGTTTTCTCATTATAAAAAATGGAAATAATGGGGTCAGAAAAAGTACTGTGGGTAAGGAACTTGCCTTTTATGCTACTTACTCAGGTTTACTCCTGGGTTCAATTCCGAGTACTATATATAATTTCCTGAACCCCGCCAGGAGTAAACCCTGAGTATAGTCAGGTGTGGCCCAAAAATCAAACAAAAAATGGAGATAATGCTTGTTTATATCATATTAAACAATGTGAGTAAAGCACTTAGAATGTGGTCTGCCACATTATAGAAGTAAAAATTGAAACTTATTCTATGCTAGGGGGCTGGAGAAATAGCACAGTGGGTAGGATGACTGCCTTGCATGCAGCCGACCTGGGTTCAGTTCCCAGCATCCCATATGGTCCCCTGAGAACCGCCGGGAGTAATTCCTGAGTGCATGAGACAGGAGTAACCCCTGTGCATTGCCGGGTGTGATCCAAAAAGTAAAAAAAAAAAAGCAAAAAAATAAAACCCTTATTCTATGCTTTACTTATGTTGAGTAGTTCACTTATATTAACTTTATCTCATCCTTATAACAATGAAGATAGGCATCATCCTTATCCCCATTAACTGTGAAGCTGTGAAATCAAAACAACAGTGTTGATTCAACTTGAAAACAACAAAATTCAAACTACCAAATTTCACAGTGTAATGATCACAGATTTCATGCTTTTTTTCTTTTTTTTAACAAAACAGTGCAACCATTATGTGAAGCTCTTTTAAAGGTTATAAACCTATTTTTGGAACAAAAAATCAGGGTGTGACAATTATGTGTTGAAGTACAACATACTAAGTTTGATGTTTCACTAAAACAACCACTGCTCGTTATCATAGAATCAACTTAAATGCCCTCAAGAGAAGACTGGCTAAGGAAGCTTTGGTGCATTCCTCTGCCATTGAAAAAGAGAAAAAATGAAATTGGGCTGAGAAGACAGCACAAGGGTCAGGGGTTACCAGGAGTGCCCCGCCCAGCCCTCTCTCTGAGCTCAATTTAGGAGCCCTCCCTTCTCTGCACCCCACTTTGAAAGATGAACTGTCTTTGGGGACAAAATGGATAGATCCTGAATGAAATATGTTAAGGAAGTAAAAGACATCAGTTTTACTAATATATTCTGAATAAATTGTATATGGACTATGGGATAGCAATGGCATTTTGGTGAGGAATACCCATAAAATTACCCTCACACAGATAATCCCCTAAAATTCCATAATAGTGTGAATTAGTGGTAAATCATTTTTAAAATCAAGTCACTGTTAGCAATATAAAAAAAATACCGACTTCTATGACTCTGGCATAGATCCTTTTTGAAATCGGGTGTTTCCTATCTGTTGTGTGCCAGATGGGAATTTAAGGCTCCAACTTTCTCTTTTGAAAGTACCAGGAAGCCATCCTGAAATGCATCCTTTCTTGAACTGGGAAGTTATTTGGAACTATTGTACATTATATAGCATCTGGTCTCTTATTCAGGAACAATAAGCACTGTTGGCACAGTGACATGGTAAATAAAAGAAAGCATGAATCCTTATATGCTATAAAGCAAACCATGTCTTCCTTTATGATTTAAGGCAAAACTTAAATTTTCTAATAATCACAACTTGTTTCTAGCTTCTCCAAAATCTAGTTTGAGAAAATTCCCCTAGATGAAGGTTCCTAACTCCAAGTCCAGATTCTGTGAAATTCTGAGAACAGGTAAACATGACACTATGGACTTCTGTTTTCTGAACTTAGAACTATTTTTCATTTTCATAAATTATGAAAACACCTTGTTTTCTGAACTGCCAGAAGGTCTACACACAAAAACAAGGTATCACGTCTGAGGATACCCAAAGGATGCCACACAAATATACCAGCTCAAAAAATGACAGCATGCCTGAGGAAGCCTGTGACTATCTGCAAGGGGAAGAAAGCTGGCTTCCAAACAAACCCTAGAAGGTTCTGGTGACTTCCACCTGAGTGCTCTCCAGGAAGACTCTCACTTTGAGTCAACTGCTCAAGTATTAACAAAGCGCAGAGGTGTCTAATTACAAGGAACCTCTCCCAGGCTTGGCTGAGCTTGGGACAAGGATCAACATGTCTCACAATAGCCCAAGGAGATACGGGCTATTACACCCATTTCACAAGATGAAGGCAGAGATTAGGGTCATCAACCCAGTGGGAGCTAGAGCTGGGAGGTGAATTTGGATCCAGCTAGCATTAGTTCGGCTTCCTCACCCTGACCAGACTTCTCTGAACACACTAAACACAAGGGGCTTGCTCTCTCCAGTTCTTCTGAGTTACCTTTTTTTTTTTAAATGTCCTAGATTTGGGCCACACCTAGTGGTGCTCAGGGGCAACTCCTGGCTCTGTGCTGAGGAGTCACTCCTGAAGGTACTCAGGGACCAAGTTGGGATTAGCAGCATGTTAGGCAAGTTCCTAAATCCCTGTACACTCTCTCCCAGCCCAGATTCGTCTCACTTCGGACTGAAGGAAAATTAGATCTCAATAATCATTAAGTGGCCATACTAAGGTTGGATCCAAGCTTCTAAAGCTCTTCGTTTACTCCTAAATCCCTCTTCCCCAAGCCATTCTTAAGTATTTCATGATAAAATAGAATTTTCCCAAATCCAAGTGACTCGCCAATGTCATGGGGCAAACTTCCAATACTAGTGTATACCAATATCAATCAAAATGTGTTGAATACACTTGGAAGAACCCTATAAAAACAATATATGAGGCAGGACAGGGTAGAGCATGTGAACACTACTGGGAGGAAAAGTTAAGATTTTTGAAAGTTAGCATAAAAATTTTTCTTTTTTTAATTTTATTTTTTAATTTTTATTAGTGAAACACCATGAGGTACACCTGTGGACACTACACGTTTTTGTGCTTGGGTTTCAGTTATACAATGATCGGCATAAAAATTTCTTATGAAGAAAACTTTCAATCAAATCTTTCAATATGGACATAACTATTGCTTGAAGCAATTTCAATCTTTGTTCCACTCTGGCAACCTTACTCCTTTATTATGCAGTTAATACTAACTCTGGTCCACCCAAGTAGTGATCTAGGTACCCAAGCAAGCATTGCTAGTTTCCATAACTCCAACTCGTGATCTTGTAGCTGTTTGTAACTGGACTCTAGAAAGAGCAAAGGAAGTAAAAGCCAACATGGAAAGATCCTTCAGAAATGCAGCTAAAGTGTCCATGGAAATCAACGGGTGGGAGCAAGGACCCAGCAATAGAGGTTGGGGTAAGGTCAGAGTCCCAGAGAGAATGTCATACATTCCATCAGAGACTCATATGCACTTTGCAAATCTTTTGAGATTCAGAGTCATCCTTTTAGAATCCGTGGCCTTTTCCTGAAAACTGAGTCACACTAGAGCCCACTCTGGTTCCCCACTTTGAATTTTGTACAAACAGTGCTTTAAAACTTCATTAAAAGAGAGTTAAGACGCTCCTTTTATGGGCGTAGTTTTTTTTTTCAGTCTTACCAAAAATTCATATAGTGAAAGAAAACGTGCCTGGTGTACAGACTACAAAGGAAACAGGTTGAACGTTTTGAGTAACGGAAACACGGTCCCGGCCGGGAGCAGTGGGGTGTCTCCTGACTTCACCCCTTCCCCACCCTTTCCCCCCCCCCCGCCCCCGCTCCCGGGAAGGGGCTGCCTACGTGGAGCTTGAGCGCCCAGGACGAGATTTTTCAAAAACCTGTTGCCGAATTTCACAATCACACGCTTCTCGCTTTCTAGTTGATCACTAACTGCATGGAGAAAGTTCTGCGGAGGGAAAAAAAAAAAGTGGCTGGCGTTCGACCTTCGGTCGCACGGCGGCTCCTCCAACATTGAGAGCGCAGCGCTGGGTGGGCAGGGACCACCGAACAATGGGGATGCCAGAAGCTCTGCCACGCAGCCGGGGAAGGCTCCGGGGCTCGGGGCGGGCGTGCAGACGGCCCCCGCCGACTCTGCATCGGCGCGGGCAGCGGAGACCCTCAGCCTCACACCCAGCACCGCCGTGCTGACCGCTGCGCTAGGGGGGCCCCCCCCCGAGACCCGCGGCTGCCCAGAGTGATCCGCGGCGCCGCGAACCTGCAGCCCATCTCTGCAGTGCTAACTAACGAAGGAAAAGGTCCTGCAAGACTAACTTACCTGACACGCCGGGCCGGGGTCCGAGGACCGGCGGGGCCCGGGGCAACTCGGGGTAGGCCGGCAGGTGTGCGTGTGCGTGTGTGCGTGTGTGCGTGTGTGTGCGCGTCTGTGTGTGTCGTGGAGGGAGAGGAAACCCGGGCGAGGAGGAAGACTGCGGGCCGAATGGGGGACCAGGATGGGGCTGCCAGGAGACTGGGGGTGCTGGTGGGGCTTCCTGAAGACCCCCGAGAGATCATGCAATCCCACCCGCTGCCTCAGACGTAGGAAGAGACGCCCCTACACCAGCTACTCACGCAATTCGAAGGCTGGAGCACAGGCGCGGGCGGAGCTGCAATGCTGAGGCTGGAACCCGAGCGCGCGCAGTCCCCGGCCGCAAGCCTGGGGGCGCCTTTAAAGTAGCTTCTTGTGGGCGTGTCCTCGGTGGGCCCCGCCCCCGCCCCCAGCGCCCCGCCCCCGCTTTGCAGGGCGGATTCCTGGGCCAGCTCCCTAGAGCTGGGGCCTCGGGACCCCGGGATACCGCCCGCCCGGCTCCGGAGACAAAAGGCAGGAATCCCACCCCGGCGCACCCCTCGCCCCTCATCTTCCCACCTCCCAGCACCTCTTCTGCCTCCCTTAGTAGGACAACCCCACAGTGCCGTCGGGGAGAAGCCCCCGCCGCCTTGCGAGATCTCAGGAAAGAACAAGCCAAGGTCTCAAAGAGTTCCCCCTTCTCCTGAAACCTCATAAAGGTTAAACGTAAACCCAAGAGATTTAACTTCCCCAGAAGACAAAATGTTTGCTAACACTTCGAGAATATTCTCTAACGCTTAGGCTTTCGGCTTCTGGGAATACGCAACCTTTCTGCAATTAAATGAAAATACTTCTCATCTAGACTAAATAAATGACGTTATGAAAACACCTCATTCCAGAATGTGTGTTGTTTTTCCCACCACGGAGGCACATTCGGGGGAAGAAAACTCAGCCAGAAACCCAAACGTCAAGGGTCCCGCTTGTTGTCAGGAGAGCCGCTGGATAACAGTGAACAACCCCGGGCACCTAATGCCT
The DNA here is from genome assembly GCF_029834395.1 of Sorex fumeus. Lineage (NCBI taxonomy): Eukaryota > Metazoa > Chordata > Mammalia > Eulipotyphla > Soricidae > Sorex > Sorex fumeus. Next base: position 23,492,249 of record NW_026606060.1, read on the forward strand.
GAGCTACAGAATGAGTATCATTTTCCACTAAAAAAATAAATAAACAATCGGTCTCTGTTGCACATTCTAGGTCTTCTCATGACCTCTCTCTGAGAAAAGAACTGATGGTGGGCAGGGGGAAGGATGCTCAAAAAGTGTGGGGTGCAGTGAATAAAACTCAAGCCACACATGCATGAGCCTCTCCGATTTCAGAGCTTCCCAGCCAGCGACCCTGGACATTTAGGGTTGGGTCATTTTTGTTGTGGAAGACAGAGCTGTACATTTCAGGATGCCAACGCCCATCACACACCAGCAGCGCCTGAGTGGAGAGAACACTGTTGAAAACCACTGATCGGGTATACGTGCATGACAAAATGCAGAACTGCCTTAAAATCTTTTAACTTTAATTTTATAAACTCAAGCCAATCCAGTCATAATAGCAACGTTGTTCTCTGCTCACCTAGTTTGGTGCAAAAACATTGGGATGATTGACCTCGATATCTTTGCAGGAGTCTGGAACTATTCCTACCTGCTGTGAACTTTTCTAAATATGGGCAACCCTTGTTTTCATGAAATCTGCTGATGTAAAAATGATTCACTCTTCAGGGACTACATAAAAACTCTGTCTTCAAAATGTATGTTCACATTATCTCTGTTGTTTACAGTATATGTATTGGGGGGATATTGGTTCATGTGATATTTCTATTGAATGAAACTAGTGAATTTTAGTACTATACTGCCTTTCAGCAAATCTTTGTCTTTTGTCTCACCTGCCCTCGGCTTCAAGACCTGACCTGCTTATACCTTCATTCCATAGTCATAGCTATCATTTGAAGTTGGGATTGCTTCTAAGTTTAAAGTATTTCTGCTCTCCGTTCCTATATGCATTTGTCTGGGTGTGTTTCAGAATGAGTCTGAGTCTGATGAATAACATTTGATTTTGAAAAAAAGAGTCTGTATCTGTGTTAGTTATCAACATTTTAAATGTATTTTATTTCCATTTCCTTCAAACATTTCTTTAAACAATTGATTCTTAATTATAAACACTAAATGATTCTTTTAGTTTATTTAGACAAAGTGGTGCAAACAAAAGTGCGCACTTTGGAACTAAACATATGTTTCAATGTATATCCCTGCCGGTAGTGGTTCTTGGAATTAGGCGCCAAGTACTTGACCTTTTCCTGCTTATTTTGTTATCTCTAAAATGATGATACTACAGATCTTTTTGAATTATTCACAGTAATAAATTAAAGGATGTTTGTTAAATGCTAACCATAGTACCTGTTACATAGTAAATAAGAAATGATGGGTATTATGGATGTCCTGTGAGCAATTTTCTTTGCCAGCTCTTCTCTTACATTATGGGCTGAAGGGCTTGGTAGTAAGGAGTTATTAAGTGTTTTGCAAAACAAAAGTTTTGCAATAGAAAGTAATGTTTGTACCTAGGGAAGAGCTAGGGGCAGAAATCTGCTAGTGGAAATGAATAAACCCTTCTCAATTCCACATGGCCCTTGTCTGTTTGACACTTTCAACCTAGTAAAGGCAAAAGTGGAAGTTAAATATGTCCTCAGAGAATGTGTCTTTTTCCCAACAAATGCATAATATACTTCTAACAGCTCTTTCATTTTCTGGAACCCATTAACCACTTTCAAAGCAAAGGCCTTTTTCAAGGTCACTGTCCTAAGGCAAGTTGAACCAACGTTGCCTTTCTTCATGACCTTGTGCTCCAAGTTCAGATTTTTCAAATATTTCTATTATTTTCATTTCATGGCTTTTTTTTCTTAACAAAACTCTGAAACAGATGAGTGTGACTATAAACATAAAGCCTCTTTATTTGGGGGCAAATACTCTTCCCAGAAATCAAGAAAACTGTCTTAGAGAGGAATTTTTAGCATAAGCTAAAGAGGACAAAACATTTCATTTTGCTAATCCACATGGTTTATAATACAAAAAGAAGTAGCTGTTTTACCTTATTTCTAAGCCACACTTTCACAACAGTCATGGGAATTAAAAATTACTCATGCCCACCCCTAATACTTTTTAAAGCATTTTCTGACAGGGCAGAGAAACCATATAAATTACATATGTTATATGGGCTTAAGTTTTTAAAGGTAGATTAGAGTATTTTAATCATGATGTTTATCATAGTTACTTTTTTAAAAAGGCACTTTCCCAATAACTTGCATGATTTCTTAATCTTCTTTCTCCTGTGAGTACTCTTTGTCTTCAACGTTATTATCTTCTGTTATGGCACTATTTACTTATGTTTTCTTTTCTAACAGAGCTTTGCAGATCTAGCTCTGATTGTCTGCCTTTTTTTTTTTTTTTTTTTTTTTTGCTTATTGCAGAGTATTTCTGGCTTTACTTTTACTTCATCCTTCAAAACAGCTCATTATATCTATTTTGGTTTAACTCCATAAATATTTTGCTTCACGTTTTTCCCTTATTTTCCTTTGGCGATATCACCCTTTTTGATCACACTACACCTTCATGTATGTGTTCAATCAACAGTAGCATTCTTCCTCTCTTCCTCCACTTTACCTCCATGTCCATCTTTTCTTTCATGTTTCTACTTGTTGCTGTTTTCAGAGGAAAAGGTGGTCCTTCCAGTTCTTACTAAAAATATCGACTCTGCCTTTTGATCTGTTTCTTCGATGGTCATTTTTGTTTGTTGGTTGATGGTACAGTGACAGGGCTCAAGACTTCATATATACAGAAACATGTACTCTACCACTAAACTCTATCCTTGATCCATCTTCAGAATTTAGTCAGGCCAGAGATGTCATTCACTCATAGAGCACTTGCATCATAGGTGTGAAGCCTTGCATTTAATCTTGCAAAAACAAATAAAAAGCTTCCCAGAACTATTTGAAATAGTTCATATATAGTTCATATATATTTATGTATAATATGTATTAATATATAATATATAAATATATTAATACTGTTTCCCTTCTTTTGAGATTATAAAAATGCTATCTATCCCACATTTTAATAAAGCTGGCATAAACTTGCTTGATCTTTGCTGTAGATATTTGTGGTTGCCTTTCCAAAATACATTCTTTTTTCCCACAGAAGCCTGAGTTTTTGTTTGGGGGTCCATGTGGTTCCAGGAAAGTACTTTCACATCCCTGGTTCAGGGTAAAAAACTGGGATTCATTAAAGTCTTCTAACCACTAGTTTAGATTCCAGGTAGAAGGGCAGACACAGCCTAAAGCCTGTCCCAGAGTGAGCCTATACACTGCAGGGGGACTGAGCCAGAAGTCCGCTCACCTGTTATGGAAGATGCTGCTCCCACAAAAGTACTGGCAGGCATATACCATAAATTATTAATCACCTATCAATTACAGTGTAGTACATTCTTTCCAAATTATTCTACTAACCATACTTATAATGTTCTACAGAGAAGCCTGACTTATAGTTTTTAGTAGAAATTATGCAATATGTAGGCATTATATTAAGCCTCAAGTGGTGCAGCCATTTTTGCTAGCCTGAAACCAGTTTGAGGGTGATTTAACACAAAAAGAACAGAGAGATGGAGCTGTAACCCATTTTTTCCCCCTTTTATTCTTGTTTTTGCTTTCAGGGTCACAGCCAGCAATGCACAGGGGTTACTCCTGGCTCATGCACTCAGGAATTACTCCTGTCAGTGCTCAGGGGCCTATAGGGGATGCTGGGAATCGAACCCAGGTTGGCCTCATGCAAGCCAAATACCCTACCTGCTGTACTATCGCTCCAGCTCCTGGAGCTAGAACTCTTAACAAACTACTCACCAAACAAACTCTTAACAAACTACTCCCCTGCAGATAGGTTAACTAAGTTAACCTATCTGCAGGGGAACAAATGAATTCCCATTGCTGCTGAATCCATTTAAAGAAAGAATTTTCTGTTCAACAGGTTGTAGACTCTCCACTGAGTATGGTGGTGAACACTGTCATAAATTCTTTTTATATTCCTCTCCTTTACCAGGTGGACTTTAGTTCCCCTTCTTCTGGACCTGTGTTGGATTTAATGGCTATTCTAGAAATAATATAAAGTCAAAGATTCTATCTAAGACTAATTCCAGAAAGGCATGGTGACTTCCTCCTTATCCTGCCCTCCCACTCCTCTCTGGTGATTTTCTGGGGACAGGAGAAGCCATATGAGAAGAGCCCTAAAGCAGCCTGTGGAGGTGGCCCACGAGGAGAGGAGCAAAGGCCACCATCAGCAAGCCAGAGCAGTGAGCCTCCTGCCAGTGAAAACAAGAGCTAACTTAGAAGGAGATTCTATAAACTGTTAAATCTTGAAATTACTCCAGTTTCGACTGATCCTTTGCAGCTCTTGAGAGAATTTGAACCTCACACTAGGGCAATCAAAAAGGCCCTAGTGCCAAACCAATGATTATTTTTCAATCCTTACCCTATTTTACATCTTCTTGATGCTTGGCACAATGTTGAATAAATATATGATTGTGTATATAGGCACAGAATGAAATCTTCTAAAGAAGATCCATTCCATCAGAAGTTTCACAAAGATGTTTCAAGATACTGCTCTGAGGAGAAATGGTAATAAATTCTCAAGCCCACAACCACTTAGAATTTAATTATGTACTCATCCAAAATTGTAATAAAAGGAATAGAACATGTAAAATATATTTTAATAATTACTATCTCATATTTGATAAGAATAGATATTTCTATAACAAAAATGATATTCATTACAATTGTTTTGTTTTTTTGAGTTCCAACCATATAGATTACAACTTTTATATCTAAATTTTTCATACTAATATTATATATAAAAAAATTTGTTTGGGGGCTAGAGCGATAGCACAGTGGGTAGGGCGTTTGCCTTGCACGCAGCCAACATGGCCGACCCTGGTTCAATTCCCAGCATCCCATATGGTCCCCCGAGCACTGCCAGGAGTAATTCCTGAGTGCATGAGTCAGGACTAACCCCTGAGCATCGCTGGGTGTGACCCAAAAAGCAAAAAAAAAAAAAAAATTTGTTTTTCACCAAAATTTAGGGGGGGAACTTAGAATGCAGTAGGACTTACAAAAGAATTATTTTCCCCTTGCTGAAAGGAGAACAGCATTTAGGTAGAATATTAGTATAATTTGGGATTTAAAAATTAACATTTAGGTATATATTTTATTTCAAATACAGCTAAACAAGATTTCCATCTGTATTTTTAGCATTGACCATAACTCCAGAGGAAATCTCATTAAAATTTCCACGTGAAATAGCATATATATGACCTACATATACTTCTCTGGGAAATGATGTAAGGAAGGTTAACAGGATTTTAGAAATAATGCACACTGCTATAATTGATAGGTGCTTAATTATTTATGGTATTTGTCTGCCAGGATTTTTTTTGGTAATCCTCACACATGGGATTAAAAGTCATTTGTCAAATTAATCTTTTCTTGTAAAACAAAATAAAAGCTGTCATGCTTCTGCAGCTCTCACCTCATAACAAAAGTGTTGAGCTATTGAAAACAGGTTAATAGTCTTTAAAATAATACTAGCTTCCATAAAGTCTATATTCATGTGTTTATAAGGAGAGCTGACTTAGATTTTACTTTAAACATCATCAACTTACATTGTTTAAAAGAGATTACAGAAAAACTTAATTCCCTATCTCTAATTCTTAAGTAATACTCTGTTAAAACACTCAAGTTTTTACCTGTCCCCATGATCACTTCAATAGAAGACTTGGAAAGCCAAGACAGGGCCAAGTACTGCTCACCTATCAATATGGTATGTTAACATGGTATGATTAACTATAATGTTGTTCATACAGTATAACTCAAATATATACCTTCCCCATGAACTTATAAAAACCACTGGAGTCTTTTGGAAAAGAATGTTGGGCTACTCTTGCCAAATTCAGCTATAAAATTGTAAGGAGTGAAAAAAGCCTGTGAGACAATATGGGAGTTAAGACACCACTTGCCTTGCAAACAGCCATCTTGGTTCAAACCTAGGCACCAGTTTTTTTTTTTTCTAGGCACCATTTTTAGTCCTCATGCACTGCCAGGAATGAGCCCTAAACATGGAGCCAGAAGTAAGGTGAACACTGCCAGGTGCAATTTCACTACCCTCAACACCTCCCCCCAAACCCCGACTCCACCCGCCATCCCCTGAAACACAAAACACACACACACGTACACACACACACACACACACACACACACACACACACACAGAATAATATAACAAATGGTGAAGAGCCAAAGCTCTTCCTCTGGCTGTTTTGTTTCATTTTTCATATATATTGCGACATGGTATCCACAAGTGTCCCATGCATATTCTGGTCCATAGAGTGGCCTTGCAAAATCAATCTCGTCTTTCCATTTTACAGATGAGTAAGGTAAGAGTCTATGGAAACTGAGTAACTTCCCCCTCAGTTTGTAAGGGGTAGAGCTAGGATTCCAGTGTAATCTGGATCCAAACTACATACTCTTCCCAACAGGGCCTTTGAGCAATTATTATTCCCTCCAATACAGCAAGAGAAAAATAAATATCTTCATGAAATGACACCACAGACTGCCAACTCCTTGGGAGTAAGTCTTTAGGGGAAGCCAGACAGAAATCTTTGCAGTCTAAAGCAATGTTCCTCAGCGTAGCTGATTGAGAGAAGAATACAACAGGGAGTGGAGTCACAAAGAATCCTTGCTTGTCTTCAATCAGCAAAGCAGGCCTGGGGAGGGGTCCCTTCAGGGCTAGGGTATAGAATTGAGGAGCATGAAAACACATTAAAAAGGCGTAACTGGGGATGGAGCCATAGTACAGTGGGTATGGTGTTTACCTTGTATCCAGCTGACCCACGTGTGATATCCGGCATCTCATATGTTCCTCAGAGCACCGCCAGCAGTAATTCCTGAGCCAGCGCCAATAGTAAGCTCTGAGTGCTGTTTTTTTTTGGGGGGGTATGGCCCCGAAAACAAAAATATAAATAACCAACAAAAAAGGCATTTCTGGGGAGCTGGAGAGAGAGAACAGAGGTTCAGGTGCTTGCCTTGCATGCAGAAGACACAGGTTTGATCCCTGGACATGCATATGATCCCGAGAGCCCTGCCAGGAGTGATCCCTCTGAATGTGTAAGACCTAGGTTCTATTCATGGCGATGCTACTAACAACAACAATAAAAAAAAAGTGAGTGAGTATTATGAGCCTGTGCACAAAGATTGCTCTGTTGTGTTATAGTGGAGTGTAAAATGGGGTTATATCCATAAGACTGTGGAGGAGGATCTTTGGCACTTAGGTGATGGTGCAGAAGTGTTGTAGCTTTCACAATGGAGTACTATGTAGCTGTTAGAAAAGATGAAGTAATGAAATTTTCATACAAGTGGTACTACATGGAAAGTATCATGCTAAGCGAAATGAGTCAGAAAGAAAGGGACAGACATAGAAAGATTGCATTCATCTGGGGAACATAAAGCAACAAAATAGGAGGCTAATACCCAAGAATAGCCAAGGTAAGTACTAGGAGGTTTAATACATGGCTTGGAGGCCAGTTACACATGCTAGGGGAAAAGGCAGCTCAGATAGAGAAGGCAGCACCAGGTAAAGGGTGTTGGGAGGATCCTCTCAGGATGAGAGATGCATGCTGAAACTAGACTATAGACCGAACATGATTGCCATTCAATGTCTCTTTTGCAGACCACAGCACCCAAAAGGAGAGAGAGAACAAAAGGGAATGCCCTGCCACAGAGGCAGGGTGGGATGGGGGGATGGGAGGGTGGGAGGGATACTGGGATAAGGGTGGTGGAGAATGGGCACTGGTGGAGAGATGGGTACTCGATCATTTTATAACTGAAACCCAAGCACAAAAATTTGTAAGTTTACAACTGTACCTAATGGTGTTTTATTAATAATTTTTTTTAATTTTTAAAAAAGAAGTGTTGTAAATGTACATCAAAAGCACAAACTTTAGCAACACTGTAAAGATATATTACCTGAATAATAATAATTAATAACTGAATAAACAAGAGACCCCCATATGCTCACATCAGTCTATATACATCCATCTGTATATGCATTCGTCGATTGCCTCGAGCAGGCCCCAGTAACGTCTCTTTCATCCTAGCCCTGAGATTATATTCAAGGCTCTTTAGGAGAATGAGACCCATCATTGTTACTGGTATTTGGCATATTTGGTACGCCACAGGGAGTTTACCAGACTCTGCCCTGTGGGCAGGCTACATTCGATAGCCTGCAAGTTTGTCCAAAGTAGAAATGAGATAATAAGATGTCATAAAAAGATGTTCTGATAAGATGTCATGCGGCCGCATTTGTGGCCGCGCGGTTCCGGGAGCTGGATTTTATAGTCTCTGAGTCTTGGCCGCTGATGGGATTACACGGCGCCAGGGGGCCAGGTGGTGGGTGTGACCCCCGCCTACTGGAATTTGGAGGATCTGGGTGGAGGATGCTCAACTCCAATCCGAGTAGGCTTGGAGATCTCGGCCCCGGAACCCGCGTGGCTTTGTCCCTCTGCCAGTACCTTCATGTGTGCAGAGAGTGGTCTCGGCATGGTGGTGGCTGGTCCTGGAGGTCTTCTGCTGCCGGAACCCTGGTCGGGGTGGGGAGGAAAGCTCAATCCGCTCCCCTCCAAGGGACCCCGGTGAGGAGCAGCCAGGCGCAGGGGCAGGAGACTGTATATGCATACCCATAGAAAAAAAGGTATACATTAAACTTTTAGTAGTGCTTTGCTTTAACTGTATCTCATCTCTTTGTTGACCAATTTCTCTACAATAAATGAGAAACACTCGTATCATTTCCTAAAAGAATGATGCTTCAGGGTGAAGCAATAGTACATCTGGCAGGGCATTTGCCTTGCTCCCAGCCAACCTGGGTTCCATCACCAGCATCACACTTTGCACCTGCCAGGAGTGATCCCTGAGCACAGAGCCAGGAGTAAACACTGAGCACTGCTGGGTGTGGCCCTAGAACTGAAAAAGAAAATATATGCTAGCCCGTGAGATCCTGAGTGTGTTTCTTGGTTCCTCCCACATGCACTAAATACAGCTCTGGTGTGTAGGTCTGGGGTCCCTAGTGCTGAGCACTGTGTAATTGCTGCCACACAGCCAGATGTATGTAAGCACCACAACTCAATTCATAATGACAACAAAAGGAAGGGCAGAAAAACTGATGTGAAGCTGAGGAGATCACTCAAAGGACAGAACAAAATCTCTGATTTGATCCCTGTCACTGCATGGTACCCCAGGTAACTTTCAGGGGTGACCCGCACCAGTATGACTAAAAAATAAAGATTCCTATTGTTTATGTGTGTATGATGCTTCATGACTCAGAGATACACATCCTGCTTCTTTGTGTCTTGTAGATATCTATCCTCAAGATACAGGCCACAGAGTTAAATCTTGGAAATAACTGCAGGGCATAGATCATTTCAGTTCAGGTTGTATTATCAAATTTCTAAGTGTCTGTATATATTTGGGGGAAGGGATTTCCCAGGAAGTACTGAAGGAACCTGGGGACTACTCCTAGTCATATGGGCCTGGCTGTGCAGTCGGACAGTTCAATGACTGTGACCAGCAATGAGATCTTGCTCAGGCCCCAAAGTGCTGATGGTGCCAGGGCTAGTCTGGGACAATGGTGGAGGGACAAGGTCGCCTGGCAGAGGGTATGGGGTTGTATGTATGGAACTCTATCATTAACAGTATTTAAACCATTCACTGTTCTCCCGTTGTTCATCAATTTGCTCGAGCGGGCATAGTAACATTGTGAGTCTTGTTACTATGTTTGGCATATCGAATACATCATGGGTAGCTTGTCAGGCTTTGCCGTGTGGACGAGATACTCTCGGTAGCTTGCCGGGCTCTCCCAGAGGGGCAGAAGAATCGAACTCGGGTTGGCCTTGTTGGCCGCGTGCAAGGCAAACGTCCTGCCCACTGTGCTATGGCTCCAGCCCATTTAAACCATGATGATTATAAAAACTTAAATAAAGTAAATGTATCTATTATAGCAATTTATAAATGCTGGATAACATTTCTTAATTTACGGAAGAAATTCCCTAAGTACATTGTGACAGAGTTAATAGTAGAAATGAAGTTTGGGCTCTGGTAAGAGTCACACTGATTAACTGTACCTTTCCTTCTCAGATATCTCCTTTTGTAAGGTCTGTAACTCAGGATGAAACACATCCTATTTCACCTAAGGCCACATCTCTCTTTTTAACATTACAGGACAAAAACAACAACAAAAAAATCTCTTTTAATTCTACAAGAAAACTTTATTTACTACAAATGACTTCACCTCCTATGACTTCCCAGAAAAACCTGCCCAAACTTCTGGCTTTCTTTTGAATCACCTTTCAGTCAGCAAGTGATTTTGTGTTATTTCGTTTTTCTAAGTTTTGTTTCTCACTAAAGCCAATCATAAGTTGTTTTTATGGTTTCAGTGTGGATTATAGGATTATATCATTAGCACACATACCAAATTAAAAAGCTTTGAAGGGATCAAGTATTTTTAAAAATTTTATTCCTAACGATATAACGAAAGTTAGGGGCTGGAGCGATAGCACAGCGGTAGGGTGTTTACCTTGCACGCAGCTAACATGGCCGACCCGAGTTCGATTCCTCCGCCCCTCTCGGAGAGCCCGGCAAGCTACCGAGTGTATCTCGCCCGCACGGCAGAGCCTGGCAAGCTCCCCGTGACGTATTTATTCGATATGCCAGACACAGTAACAACAAAGTCTCCGATGGAGACGTTACTGGGCTTGCTCGAGCAAATCGATGATCAACTGGAGGGCCTATTCCTAACGTTAACTTTCTTTTTCTCTTTTTTTTTTTTTTTTTTTTGCTTTTTGGGTCACACCCAGCGATGCTCAGCGGTTACTCCTGGCTCATGCACTCAGGAATTACTCCTGGTGGTGCTCGGAGGACCATATGGAATGCTGGGAATCGAACCTGGATTGGCCATGTTGGTTGCGTGTAAGGCAAACACCCTACCCGCTGTGCTATTGCTCCAGCCCCTAACTTTCTTTTTTTAATTAATTAATTAACTACTTTTTTTTTATTAGTGAAACACCACGAGGTACAGTTATAGACTTACAAATTTTTGTGCTTGGGTTTCAGTTATACAATGATCAAGTACCCATCCCTCCACCAGTGCCCATCCTCCACCACCACAGGTCCAAACATCTCTCCCCCCCCCCCCCCAATCCCACCCTGCCTCTGTGGCAGGGCATTCTCTTTTGTTCTCTCTCTCTCCTTTTGGGTTCTGTGGTTTGCAAGAGAGGCATTGAGTGGCAATTATGTTTGGTCTATAGTCTACTTTCAGCATGCTTCTCCCATCCTGGGAGGATCCTCCCTACACTCTTTATTTGGCGTGTCCTTCTCTATCTGAGCTTCATTTTCCCCTAGCACGTGTGGCTGGCCTCCAAGTCATGAAGCAAAATTCCTGGTATTAGTCTCAGTCACTCCTGGGTGTTAGTCTCCCATTATGTTACTTTATGTTCTCCAGATGAATGCAATCTTTCTGTGTCTATCCCGCTCTTTCTGACTCATTTCGCACTTTCTTGCCCATTTTAAAAAATCACTTCCAGTTCAACTTCTTCCTTCCTTCCTTCCTTCCTTCCTTCCTTCCTTCCTTCCTTCCTTCCTTCATTTCTTCCTTTCTTTCTTTCTCTCTCTTTTTCTTTCCTGCACCAGCAATTCTCAGGGGTTATTGCAATCACCCTACCTTCTGTACTATCTCTCTGGCCCAATCACTTCCTTTTTCTTCTTCTACATTTTCCCCCTCACCAAATCCTATTGGTGATTCTTTTATTTTTTTTTCAGAGTCATTTTCATAAAATGAATGAGTTTTCATTGGAATGCAAGGAACTGTATGAAGAACAGCAAACTGGAAAACCATGCCAGGGTATGTATGTGGAATGAGGGTTCGGGGCACCCACCAGCTGATTCTCCTCAGGCCTCCCACTTGCTCCTGCAGAATCACAAACTACTATAGCAATAGAAACCCTTCTTTCAAAAATGACTGGCAGTCAAAATGTCAAGGGTCAACTCTAGAATTTTCCAAGCTGGATTCTAAGAAAAGTAGAGTTTCTTACATTGTTAATGGGTAGTTGCAAACTAAGTTAAGTTTTTTATCAAAAAGTTTTGAGAAGCAGTTAATATTCTATCTTCCTCTTGAAAGTTTTATATAAGACACAAACATTTGACCCATTTCTAGCCCTGTTTGATGACAGAAACCTTTTTCAAAACACCCATTAATGACATTCAGAGTACAAATATCCTAAGAAATATCATTTGAAGATGATTGTGGTTTCTATTTCTTTCCTCAATTATTATATAAGAGGACAGTAACGACATTTTAGTTCTTAATATATTTGTTCACAATGGATTCAATTGCAATATGCTATAACTTCTGATTGTGTCTCGTGACTGACAGATTTTTCCTTGACCATCAGGTGTTTTGTGATTGGTTATTAATCTGTGGTGAACATTTTCTGAGGTGTTCTCAGTTGGAATAGTCTGACATGGAGGTGTTTGTTGAATTCAGAATAACTTGATAAATGGTTGGTAATTAAAATTCTCAGCTCCAAACTTTGTTTGGAAACTCTGGATGAAATTCCAGTAATCTGTATTTCAACAAGTTTGCCAGGAAATTCTGATGCATATAAAAGTTTGAGAACTATCAGTTTAACACTTTTTGTTTTTATTCAGAGGGGTTACAAGGATCAGATTTACCTTTTTGCTGGGAAAACTAGAGCATTAGACAAAATATGTGAAAGAATGATTTGAAGACTTGGAACTGTAATACCTCAGAAATAAAATGATCCCATGCTCCAATGCTCCAATTACTGTCTAGATAGATTCCTAAATTGAAGTCAGGGAGAGGGATTCCAGACCAGGGCTGGTCATCCCTCTAAATTAAGGAATGTACTTTGGAGGTCAAAGGCACAAAAGTGGCTAGAATTTTCAGGTCAGAGCACGAGATAAAAGAGACCTACACGGAGAGAAAGCTCCCTCAAATGGATCAGTGAAAACAATACTAACAGCTCATAAAGTTTTAGAGAAAGTTTATTCTCCCACAGTCAGAACTGTAGAACCTTCTAATCGGGAACTGTGACTGAGCACAAGGAATTGCCTCGAGCATAATGCAAAATTAGCCCATGGACTAACTGCAACTCTGGTCTTGACTGATAAAGTCAAAAAGCAAGATTTGAAGGGAATAACCATTTCAAAATAATATTTCTGCATCCCAGCACAAAGCTCTTGAATACTGATAGGAAAATTCAAAATAACTGGCATCTAATTAAAAATTATCATGCGTGCAAAGATGTAGGAAATATAATGAAGAAGCAGTATCATAAATTATGATGCTTTAGATAAGTAATAAAATTATGTGGGTCTAGAGTTAGTACAATGGATAGGGCACTTGCCTTGCACACATCTGATCCTGGTTTGATCCCTAGCACTAAATATGGCTCCCCAAGTTTCCCCACGAATGATCTCTGAGCACAGAGCTAGTACATAGCCCTGAATACAGCTGACTGTGACACCCAAACCAATAACAACAATACATTTTTAAAGAAAATATGAGTAAAAAAATTAATAGCAACAGATCCAGGAATGACACAGAAAAACCAAATTGTACACAAGAGCCATAAAATGCTATAATATTCCATAAATTCATAAAATGGTTGAAAAATTCTTGAGGATATTAAAGTAGAGATGCAAAAGACTTTTTTTAAAAAAATAAGACAGAAATTGAATTTCTAGAGCAAAAAATAAAAGCTTCTGAGGTAAAAACTTTAAGCAATTGGAATTAATACGATAAAAGATTAAATAGCTTAGTACACTGACACGCATTGCAATTTGTACTAATTAAGCCACAGCCAAGTGTGAGTCATCAGTGTTAAAGACAAAACAACAGAAATCAGTTAAAAAAGTGTTCAAGACAAAGCAACAGAAACCATCCAAAATGAGAAGAGAACAAAAGAAAAATGAGTGGAGCATTAGAGAATAGTGAAACAACTCTGAGTCACCTGATACATGTATTTAGTATTCTCAGAAGTGGGGCAGAAAAACCACTTGAAACAATAAGGACCAGAGACAGAGAGATAGTAGAGTGGGTAAGGCACTTGCGTATGACTCTGGTTCGATTCTTGGCGCTGCATGGTGCCTTGAGTGCTAACAGGAGTAATTCCTGAGCATGGTGCACCTTAGCAATATGGTCCATGAGCACCAATCAAGTGGGCCCAAACCTTCCACCACAAGAAAAAAAAAGGGGGACGAGGGAATAAAGAAAAATATCAGAAATTTTTTTTTTTGCATTTCTATGTTTATTTTATTTATTATTTTTATTTATTGAATCACCGTGGGAAAGGTTACAAAGCTTTCAGGTTTAGGTCTCAGTCATGCAAATATCAAACACATTTCCCTTTACCAAAACTTATTTTTTACCATGAAGAACTCCAATAAAACCCCACCCCCCACCCCTCCCAGTCCCTGTGGGGCAGATGAATTCTAGTTAACACTCTATCTGCTTTGATTAGATTCATTGTTTCAATAAAAGATTCACCACTATTATTTAGAGTTTACCCGCCCCCCCCCCCCCCAAATCAGACATGCTGAAAAAGCATTGTGAAGTGATTTGCTTTCTACAGCTGGGTTCAAGAATTTTATGTTGGTTTTGGATTTCTGCTATTTTACTTATTGACCCTGGAAGTATTTCTACTGAAAGTCAGATAGTTAAGAAATTGGTTTCTGTGCTCTGGAGACGTGGCCGTGCTGGAGAGCCGCTAGTGGGGGGCAACTGGTGGCCTCGGTAGGGCGTGAAGGGCGGACCGAAACGCCCCCCTTCCCATGAGGTTTTAGTCGCCCGCAGTCCCCGGGCTCATACCTGCTGTCCACAAGGCTCCCATGTGGCCTCCATCTTTCTTTCCAGAGAGGAGAAGGCGACTGGGGCAACAACCTTTCCCCTCCGGACAGACCTGATGGCCTGGATTAACGCATAGTCCTTTCACTTTTCTGCTCCAAGCTGCCGGGTTCTGCATTAAGTCCTTGTGCTTCTGGGGCCGTGGCCATGCTGGAGAGCCGCTCGCGGGGGGCAACTGGTGACCTCGGTAGGGCGTGAAGGACGGACCGAAACGCCCCCCTTCCCATGAGGTTTTAGTCGCCCCCACACCCCCGGCTCATACCTGCTGTCCACAAGGCTCCCATGTGGCCACCATCTTTCTTTCCAGAGGGAGGAGGGCGGAAGGGACCAACACCCTTTCCCCTCTGGGCAGACATGATGGCCTGGATTAACGCATAGTCCTTTCACTTTTCTGCTCCAAGCTGCTGGGTTCTGCATTAAGTCCTTGTGTTTCTGGGGCTCTGGCCGTGCTGGAGAGCTGCTTGTGGGGGTCAACTGGTGACCTCGGTAGGGTGTGAAGGACGGACCGGAACGCCCCCCTTCCCATGAGGTTTTAGTCGTCCCCCACTCCCCCGGCTCATGCCTGCTGTCCACAAGGCTCCCATGTGGCCACCATCTTTCTTTCCAGAGAGGAGAGGGCGAATGGGGCAACACCCTTTCCCCTCCGGACAGTCATGATGGCCTGGATTAACGCATAGCCCGTTCACTTTTCTGCTCCAAGCTGCTGGGTTCTGCATTAAGTCCTTGTGTTTCTGGGGCTGTGGCCGTGCTCCAAACTTAATTATGATTTTCAGAGAGAAACGTTGGGTGGTTTACTTCCCATGGATCACTTTGTATATAGAGAGATGTCGCACGGCCGCATAAGCGGCCACGCGGTTTTGAGGAAAAATCCTAGTTCCCGCATACTCGAGCTGTGGTTGTAGAGGCTTCTGGTCACCGGGGTTCCATCTGGGGGAGGCGGGATGCGGTACCTACCCCATCTGGGGCTTCCCGATGATCTCGGCTCTTTTTGGAACCTGTTTTTTTTTTTTTCCCTTCGGGATCTGTGGATCCCGCCCTCCATGTTGTCCTTCTCTTCGGCTGAATCAATATCAGAAAAATTTTCAAGATTTCATGAACAGATGAATAACATAGTTAAGCAACTGATTACACTCTATCAATAAGGAACATGAAAACTATGCCAATATTCATCAAAATCATACTACTTAAACCAGTGATATTAAAAACAAACTTAAAAGTAGCTATAGGGGAAGGTAACACAGTATCTGTATAGCAGAAAAATGGTAAGAATAACAACAGATGTCTTGTTGAAACAATGCACGCCACAAGACAGTGGAGAAATAACCTTAAGAATAGAAAAAAATCTGTCAACTTAAAATTTAACCTGAATCTCTTTCAAAAATTAATGTAAAAGGTAAAAGGTAAAGGTAAAGGCCCTCCCGTTGATTGTCGATTTGCTCGAGCAGGCCCAGTAACATCTCCATTGGAGACTTTGTTGTTACTGTGTCTGGCATATCGAATACTCTCGGTAGCTTGCTGGTCTCTTTATTTCAGGTATATAAATGCTGAACATTTTTTTCCTTTTAAAAAGTAATACAGGAAGAATTTGCCACAGATCCAAAAAGAAGTTTTGTTTTTATTTTGTTTTATTTTATTTTTTATTGAACCAACGGGCTGGAGAGATAGCACAATGGGTAGGGCGTTTGCCTTGCATGCAGCCAACATGACTGACCCAAGTTCAATTCCTCCGCCCCTCTCAGAGAGCCTGGCAAGCTACTGAGAGTATCTCACCTGCACGCCAAAGCCTGGCAAGCTACCTGTGATGTATTCAATATGCCAAACACAGTAACAAGTGTCACAATGGAGACGTTTCTGGTCCCACTCGAGCAAATCGATGAACAACGGGAGGACAGTGACAGATTGAACCAACATGAGATACACAGTTACATGTCATTCATGATTGGGTTTTCAGTGATACAATGTTCCGACACCCATCCCTTCCCCAGTGTACATTTCCCACCACCACTGTCCCCAGTTTCCCTCCCACCCCCCCATCCCAGAAAAAGTGCAGCAGACACTTTTCTTCTCTCTTGCACATGTGTTCTCTCCCAAAAGATGTTTTAAAAGGAAATCCTTCAAGGAGAAAAATTATGATCTTAGAAAGAAACAGGGAGGTCTTTAAGAAATATCCATAGCGATTTAGCCGAAGAGAAGGACAACATGGAGGGCGGGATCCACAGATCCCGAAGGAAAAAAAAAAAAAAAAAACAGGTTCCAAAAAGAGCCGAGATCATCGGGAAATCCCAGATGGGGTAGGTACCGCATCCCACCTCCCCCAGATGGAACCCCGGTGACCAGAAACCTCTACAAGCACAGCTCGAGTATGCCGGAACTAGGACTTCCTCAAAACCGCGCGGCCGCTTACGCGGCCGCGTGACATCTCTCTATATACAAAGTGATCCATGGGAAGTAAACCACCTAACGTTTCTCTCTGAAAATCATAGCTAAGCTTTGAGCACGGCCACAGCCCCAGAAACACAAGTACTTAATGCATAACCCAGCAGCTTGGAGCAGAAAAGTGAACGGGTTATGTGTTAACCCAGGCCATCAAGTCTGCCAGAGGGGAAAGGGTGTTGGTCCCTTCCACCCTCCCCCCTCTGGAAAGAAAGGTGGCGGCCACATGGGAGCCTTGTGGACAGCAGGTATGAGCTGGGGGTGTGGGGGCGACTAAAACCTCATGGGAAGGGGGGCGTTCCGGTCCGTCCTTCACGCCCTACCGAGGCCACCAGTTGCCCCCCACGAGCGGCTCTCCAGCACGACCACAGCCCCAGAAGCACAAGGACTTAATGCAGAACCCAACAGCTTGGAGCAGAAAAGTGAACGGACTATGCGTTAATCCAGGCCATCAAATCTGCTGGAGGGGAAAGGGTGTTGCCCCATTCGCCCTCTCCTCTCTGGAAAGAAAGATGGCGGCCACATGGGAGCCTTGTGGACAGCAGGCATGAGCCGGGGGAGCGGGGGCGACTAAAACCTCATGGGAAGGGGGGCGTTCCGGTCCGTCCTTCACGCCCTACCGAGGCCACCAGTTGCCCCCCACGAGCAGCTCTCCAGCACGGCCACAGCCCCAGAAGCACAAGGACTTAATGCAGAACCCAGCAGCTTGGAGCAGAAAAGTGAAAGGACTATGCGTTAATCCAGGCCATCATGTCTGCCCGGAGGGGAAAGGGTGTTGGTCCCTTCCGCCCTCCTCCCTCTGGAAAGAAAGGTGGCGGCCACATGGGAGCCTTGTGGACAGCAGGTATGAGCCAGGGGTGTGGGGGCGACTAAAACCTCATGGGAAGGGGGGCGTTCCGGTCCGTCCTTCACGCCCTACCGAGGCCACCAGTTGCCCCCCACGAGTGGCTCTCCAGCACGGCCACAGCCTCAGAAACACAAGGATTTAATGCAGAACCCAACAGCTTGGAGCAGAAAAGTGAACGGACTATGCGTTAATCCAGGCCATCAAATCTGCTGGAGGGGAAAGGGTGTTGCCCCATTCGCCCTCTCCTCTCTGGAAAGGAAGATGGCGGCCACATGGGAGCCTTGTGGACAGCAGGCATGAGCCGGGGTAGTGGGGGCGACTAAAACCTCATGGGAAGGGGGGCGTTCCGGTCCGTCCTTCACACCCTACCGAGGCCACCAGTTGCCCCCCACGAGCGGCTCTCCAGCACGGCCACAGCCCCAGAAGCACAAGGACTTAATGCAGAACCCAGCAGCTTGGAGCAGAAAAGTGAAAGGACTATGCGTTAATCCAGGCCATCAAGTCTGCCAGAGGGGAAAGGGTGTTGCCCCATTCGCCCTCTCTTCTCTGGAAAGAAGGATGGCGGCCGCATGGGAGCCTTGTGGACAGCAGGTATGAGCCGGGGGTGTGGGGGCGACTAAAACCTCATGGGAAGGGGGGCGTTCCGGTCCGTCCTTCACGCCCTACCGAGGTCACCAGTTGCCCCCCATGAACGGCTCTCCAGCACGGCCACAGCCCCAGAAGCACAAGGACTTAATGCAGAACCCAGCAGCTTGGAGCAGAAAAGTGAAAGGACTATGCGTTAATCCAGGCCATCATGTCTGCCCGGAGGGGAAAGGGTGTTGGTCCCTTCCGCCCTCCTCCCTCTGGAAAGAAAGGTGGCGGCCACATGGGAGCCTTGTGGACAGCAGGTATGCGCCAGGGGTGTGGGGGTGACTAAAACCTCATGGGAAGGGGGGCGTTTCGGTCCGTCCTTCACGCCCTACCGAGGCCACCAGTTGCCCCCCACGAGTGGCTCTCCAGCACGGCCACAGCCCCAGAAACACAAGGATTTAATGCAGAACCCAACATCTTGGAGCAGAAAAGTGAACGGACTATGCGTTAATCCAGGCCATCAAATCTGCTGGAGGGGAAAGGGTGTTGCCCCATTCGCCCTCTCCTCTCTGGAAAGAAAGATGGCGGCCTCATGGGAGCCTTGTGGACAGCAGGCATGAGCCGGGGGTGTGGGGGCGACTAAAACCTCATGGGAAGGGGGGCGTTCCGGTCCGTCCTTCACACCCTACCGAGGCCACCAGTTGCCCCACACGAGCGGCTCTCCAGCACGGCCACAGCCCCAGAAGCACAAGGACTTAAAGCATTACCCAGCAGCTTGGATCAGAAAAGTGAACGGACTATGCGTTAATCCAGGCCATCAAGTCTGCCAGAGGGGAAAGGGTGTTTCCCCATTCGCCCTCTCTTCTCTGGAAAGAAGGATGGCGGCCGCATGGGAGCCTTGTGGACAGCAGGTATGAGCCGGGGGTGTGGGGGCGACTAAAACCTCATGGGAAGGGGGGCGTTCCGGTCCGTCCTTCACGCCCTACCGAGGTCACCAGTTGCCCCCCATGAACGGCTCTCCAGCACGGCCACAGCCCCAGAAGCACAAGGACTTAATGCAGAACCCAGCAGCTTGGAGCAGAAAAGTGAAAGGACTATGCGTTAATCCAGGCCATCATGTCTGCCTGGAGGGGAAAGGGTGTTGGTCCCTTCCGCCCTCCTCCCTCTGGAAAGAAAGGTGGCGGCCACATGGGAGCCTTGTGGACAGCAGGTATGAGCCGGGGGTGTGGGGGCGACTAAAACCTCACGGGAAGGGGGGCGTTCCGGTCCGTCCTTCACGCCCTACCGAGGTCACCAGTTGCCCCCCGCGAGCGGCTCTCCAGCACGGCCACAGCCCCAGAAGCACAGGGACTTAATGCAGAACCCGGCAGCTTGGAGCAGAAAAGTGAAAGGACTATGCGTTAATCCAGGCCATCATGTCTGTCCGGAGGGGAAAGGGTGTTGCCCCAGTCGCCTTCTCCTCTCTGGAAAGAAAGATGGCGGCCGCATGGGAGCCTTGTGGACAGCAGGTATGAGCCGGGGGAGTGGGGGGGCGACTAAAACCTCATGGGAAGGGGGCGTTTCGGTCCGCCCTTCACGCCCTACCGAGGCCACCAGTTGCCCCCCACTAGCGGCTCTCCAGCACGGCCACGACTCCAGAGCACAGAAACCAATTTCTTAACTATCTGACTTTCAGTATAAATACTTCCAGGGTCAATAAGTAAAATAGCAGAAATCCAAAACCAACATTTAATTCTTGAACCCAGCTGTAGAAAGCAAATCACGTCACAATGCTTTTTCAGCATGTCTGATTTGGGGGGGGGGGGGTAAACTCTAAATTATATTGGTGAATCTTTTATTGAAACAATGAATCTAATCAAAGCAGATAGAGTGTTAACTAGAATTCATCTGCCCCACAGGGACTGGGAGGGGTGGGGGGTGGGGTTTTATTGGGGTTCTTCATGGTAAAAAAAAAAAGTATTGGTAAAGGGAAATGTGTTTGATATTTGCATGACTGAGACCTAAACCTGAAAGCTTTGTAACCTTTCCCAAGGTGATTCAATAAAAAAAATAAATAAATAAATAAATAAATAAATAAAAAAAAAAAAAAAAGAAATATCCATAGCATGGGCGAAATCTATGCATTTAAAAGGTAAATACGAACTACATTTTTTTCTTATAAAAAATTGTTTACAATACAGAGAAATAGTGTGGTGGGTAAGGTGTTTGCCTTGTACATACCCTACCAGGGTTTGATGCCTGGTACCACATAGGGTTTTCTGAGCCCTTTCAGGAGTGTTCCTTGAGCATGGAGATAGGAGTAAAACTTAAGCATTATGGGATGTGGCCAAAAAGCAAAAATCATAATGAAAAATAAAAAATTTTAAAAAATTTCCCCTCTCGGAGAGCCCGGCAAGCTACCGAGAGTATCTCGCCCGCACAGCAGAGCCTGGCAAGCTCCCCGTGACGTATTCGATATGCCAAACACAGTAACAACAAAGTCTCCAATGGAGACGTTACTGAGCCTGCTCGAGCAAATCGATGATCAACGGGAGGGCCTTTACCTTTACCTTTTAAAAAAATTTATAAAGGCAATTAATGGGGCCAAGGAGATAACTCAAATACCTAGAGCACATGCCTTGCATGCAGAAGCCTTCAGTCTGATCCCAACATTTGATAGTTTTCTGAGCCCTGCTGGGTGTGGTCCAGGTGGCTCCAAGAACTGCCTGGGCCCCAAGATCACCTCATCACCGGTCTGGGCACTGAACTGTCCAGCCTGCTCAATCGTGGACTATAACTAGGACTGCTCCAGGACTCATGAGCACCACTTGGAAGGTCCCCAAGTAAAAAGGATAACTGTTTAACAAGAAAGTAACGCAATATTTTCATGTGCATCACTTAGTGATAAATTCTTAGAAATGTGTTAAGTGATCTTTGTCATGTGATTATCACCGAACATGGTTATATAAACCTTAATGGTGTAGAGCCCATTACATTCCTTGACGATTTGATATAGCCTATTGGAACCACTGTTACATATTTGGTCCATTGCTTATTCAAGTGATATTAAGCAAAGCATGATTGCATAATGTACATAGAAATAGAATGTATGATAATGTATAACATTATGTAATGTATAATAATGTGTAATGTGTAATGTAATATGTAATTATAATAATGTATGATAATTTATAGCACAAAGACCTGAGGTGGGGAAAGGAAGAGTACTGTTAAAAAGTTTATTACACTGGGACCAGAGTGATAGTACAGTGAGTAGGATGCTTACCTTGCATGCAGATGACCTGGTTTCAATCCCTGGCACCCCCTATGATTCCCAGATCCCCTGCCAGAAGTGATCCCTGAGCTAAGAACCTCTGAGCATTGCTGGGTGTGGCCCCAAAACTAAAAAAGAAATTAAAAGAAATGTTTTCATTACACTGTTTGTGTAATGATATATTAGCACTTGAAAATAGATACTGTATGGGGTCAGAGAGATACTACATGGGTTGGTTAAGGTACTAACTGCGTATGTGGCAGACCATAATTCAATCCCCAGCACTGCATATGGATCCTCAAGCACTGCCAGGAGTGATCTCTGAGCACAGAGACAGGAGTAATCCCTGAACATTGTGGATGTAGCCCCAATATCAAAAAAGAAAAAAAATAGAAGGGAAGAGAAAATAAAAATGAAAAGAAAGTAAATAGTCCAGTAAAGGAAGTTTGCTCTGACTCTAAATCAATCACTAAAACAAATCAAAGTAAATAGGTATAGTAAACAAACCCCAAAATAAATAAAATCTTTAAAAGACCTCTAAGGACTGGAGTGCATGTCTTGCTTGATCCCTGTCACCACTTGGTTCCCCAAGAATTGCAGGTAGTGACCCTGGATACCAAGGCAGTCCCTTCCCACTGCCATGTATGGCTTCCAAACCAAAACCAAGCGTGAATAACCAATGACTACCCCCCTCCAAAAAAAAAATC
Source organism: Sorex fumeus (assembly GCF_029834395.1). Taxonomy (NCBI): domain Eukaryota; kingdom Metazoa; phylum Chordata; class Mammalia; order Eulipotyphla; family Soricidae; genus Sorex; species Sorex fumeus. The sequence continues at coordinate 23,514,933 of NW_026606060.1, forward strand.
ACCAAAATAAAGCCTAACCAAAAGAAAGCAAAAAAAAAAAAAGCCAACTTAAAACTACAACAAAAACTAGATGGGTCAAATAGAAAACAATGCCTGCAAGATGGTAGATTTAACTCAATAATATCAGTAAAGAGTTAGTCAGATAGTCTGCCTGTCTGCCTGCCTTCTCTCTCTCTCTCTTTCTCTCTTTCTTTCTTTCTTTCTTTCTTTCTTTCTTTCTTTCTTTCTTTCTCTCTCTCTCTTTCTCCCTCTTTTCTTTCTCTTTTTTCTTTCTTCTCTTTCTTTTTTTCTCTCTCTTATTTTCTTTTTTTCTTTTCTCTTAGGCAAACAAATTAACTGATTTTTCATAAGCATTAAATTTCTCTTTTAAAGTTGTACAGTGAAAGATTAGAAACTTGAACTAATCATGGTTATAACAGCAAACTGATCTTGGCAGTGATTCCTTCTCTGACTTAAGCATATCATAGAAAGATGTCTAACAAGTTCAGCCAAGAGACACTTAGCAGAAGGCACTTTTCACTTCTTCCTTCGCAGAGAGCTTACGTAACCCCGATAGCTGGAACGTAGCAACACAAGCATGAAGTGTTCGGAGGGGATTTCTTTCTCACAGGGCAGAAATTTAGGAATTCCATTAAAAGGACTTACCTTTGTCACTCTGAGACTTACGAAAACTCTGCAGACCTTTGGGGCCAAGTGTTTAGTTGATGCTTATGCTTTTGGAGACCACTGCTTTAGAATTATCTGAGCCTGCCCCTCGACCTCACCAAATGTCATGTTCCCCTTCTTTACTTCTAGTCAGTTCTCCCTTTTCTCTGGTAGAAGGCCTTCTCCACTTACATATCTTCTTCACATTCTCAACTGCCAAACACACGGATTTAGTTATTTCCCATTCATTCTTTATGTGTTAATTCTAAAATATGCAGCTGTATACCCCCTTCTCATCCTCACATTTCTTATGGTATAATGGGGCATGGCTATTTGAATGGCCAAGATGCAAGAAAAGACATGGCTTATTTTTATTTTTCACTTCTTAGGGTAGAACAGTTTGTTTGTAGCCACGTGGTCTCTTCTCACCCAGATTCATTGCCTTTTAAGGGCATTTCTGGAGTCTATCATGTAAGTTGAGGTAATCGTGGGATGGGGAGACATGAGACATAGATAAGCCTGAAAAATCCCCACCAGGGAAGGGAAGTACTAGAGGTCATGGAAAAGCAGAGTCAGCAAAAGGAGCTGAGCACCACTAATGAAGGAAGACAGTGGGGATATGAAGCAGAATTGTGAGGAGTTTTGATAGAGACTGGGGGATGGGGGTAAGTGCAGAGAGACCCTGGGTTGATATGGAAGATGAGTGATGATGCTGAGAGGGAGAGGGAAGGAAAAAGAATGTCAAATTGTGACTGCATGGGTAATGAATTGAAGCCCTTTTGAAATATGTAAGAGGCACTGTCAAGGATTGAAATTATTTGCCTTGCATGGTTTGAGATCCCAGCTGGTTGAATATATTAGGTGCCTCATAAATGTTGGCAGAATAAACCCATACATGAAAAAATATAAAATAAAATCAGATCAAGAGATTCTGGTACTCAACATGAAAAGATCATTTAACTTCACTTTTATAAACTGCCTTCCCATATAGACATTGTCAATCATTTTGAAGTGAAACATTGGCTCTTTTGGCAGATGTGGAAAAGCAGGATTGAATCAATCATAATTATTATTTTTTCTTCACCACTTTTTGGTTTGGTTTGATTTGGGGTCCACACCAGCAGTACTTGGGAGCTTGCTCCTGATTCTGCTAGGGATGACTTCTTGCAGGGTTTGGGGACCATATGGTGTCCTGGGGATAGAACCTGGTTGGCTGCTTGCAAGGCAAGTACCTCCTTCCCTCTGTACTATCTCTTTGGCCCTCTTCACCAGTTTAAAAAAATCATCAAAAATGATGATAACTGTTTACTATTTGATGATGATAATGATGATGATGATCATGATTATGATTTTGATTTTGGGCCACACTGTAGGGCTCAAGTATTACTTTTGCCTAAATACTTGGGAATCACTCCCAGTGGTATTCAGGGACCTTGTGGTATTAGGCATCAAGCCCTTGGCTCCTGATCCAGAGCACGTACTCTAGTCATTTTAACTATCTGACCCCACCATTTTTTTCTGTTTTGTGGAACACACCTGTAGGGGTCACTCCTGGTGGACCATGTATTGTTGGAAATCAAAACCAGTTCTCCAGCATGCAAAGCTTGTATCCCATCCATTCCATCCCATTTAGCCTTCTTTCCAGTCCATACTAATAGATTCTTATGCTCATGAATAAGAAGGCATACAATTGGGTATAGTACGTTAAAAATGGACCATGGTTAGCATAATTTAATAACATAATTTATAATCTGCAGTATCTAGTCTAAAATAATTGAAACACTATCGTAGTTACAATATCAGAAATTAAGGAAAATCTAAAGCAGCGTAAATTATTTCTAAATTATTTACAATTCTTATACAAGAGAAAATAATATCCAGTAGAGGCCCCATATAAAGCCCAGGTACAAGTTTTGTTCTTGCTCATGGACCGAAGCAAGCTATGATTCTGTTCTGATAATAAAAATTGTTTAAGTACTATATGTGACTTACCAATGATGGCAGAGTTTTCTTGAAAAGACCTGGATGGTGGATCTCCCAAGCATCTTCAGAAGTAGAAAGAAAAGATTGATTTCAGGAAATGGTGGATTTTGTAGGCCATCTTTTTGTGAGAGTATAGTTGGAAAGTAAGCTCCTGAAAAGAGGGAAAGGTTGCTTTTATCCAGCAAGACCAAACTAAAACCTAAAACCAGACCCAAACCTCAGAAAGCAAAAACAAATACATTGAAAACAAAACAGCATTTATCTCTACTAGTTTATGATAGTCGCTGATCATCTCTTTCACCTTCTTCTTGCCTTTTGAGTGAAATAACCCATTAAATGAACAGATTGGAGCCCATCAGGCAAAGATAAAAAGATTCTTTGTTGATCTTATCAATTAATTGATTCATGATGTAGTTAGAAGTCATGGAAGTTGACTCTATGAGACTGAGTCTTAGAAAATATAATCATTTTAAATAAGGAGTTTTGTTTTAAAGAATTCATGATTAGAAAGCAATTCTAAAAAGTAACTAACATTTATTCCCTTTATGGTGAAATAACAAGAAGAAAGATCTTAAAAAGAGGGTCATGTTTTCTTTCTTACATTAATTTCTAGAAACAGGAGTTAAGAATTGAGATAAGGTAGGAAGAAATAAGTGTCTCTTGACATCAGGATAAAAGAATTATGTGGCTTTCAACTATCACCCAGCTTGATTCTCCTCTTTACAGGAGATACATGAGTAAGGGGATTCTTTTGAAAAGAGAAATATGAAAAGTATTTGTTATACAACAGAAAATGTGTGTTGTAATCAAATCAGTAACACTCTGATCTTGTGGGTATCCTGCTATTATATTTTCGCATAATTGGCATTTATTTAATAGAATTTTATTTGTGCTATTAAAATAAGCATCAGTCACTTTAATATTAGGTCATGCACATATATATATATTCTAATAGCTAGTGTACAGTGAGTACTTAGTATATGTTTATACCAGATATGTTATAGGTACTTATTAAGTGTTGAAATAAGGGAAAACTATTGATTTGTTTTTAGCAAGTATTTATTAAATAATTCCTCTATCTTCTAATCTGATTCTTTTTTGGTAAGAGTAACCCGTAATTTAATATGCTTATCCTTTCCCAATAAAGTAGATAGAACTCCCACTGATGTCTGGAATCTATTTAACAGTCTTTGTAGTATTAAATTAAGTACTGATTAACTTATATGATAATTTTAATAGATTCATGCCAAAATTAGTTAATAGCTCTTTCCCCATTTCATACATAGGAGAGATTGTTTCTCTATGTGTCACTTTCTCAGGGAGAGTTTTGCAAATTAAAAAAGGAAAAAAGCTAATCAAGTTCTTTTGTCATAAACTGGTACTTTAAAATTTTAAACCCTGACATAAATATTGGGGTCATATGCAATTATTCAACATTTTCGTACAAATGTACTAACTCCTCTACATCTATATTTTAGAGAAGGTAGATAGTTATAGAACTTTTCTCTTAAACTTACAATGGCTAAGGAAGTTTGTTGTCTCTGGTTTTCACCATCTATTTTATTTTTCTCTGGTTTTCACCATCTATTTTATTTTTATATTTATTTTATTTTATTTAGTTTTTGGGTCACACCTGGCAATGCTCAGGGATTACTCCTGAATGCTCTGCATTCAGGAATTACTCTTGACAGTGATCAGGGGACTTTATGGGGGTGCCAGGGATTGAAACTGAGTTAGGCACATGCAAGACAAATGCCTTACCCACTGCACTATTTCCCTACCCCTATTTTTAATAAAATATTTTTAATTACAAGTGTATTATTTATTAATGCTCTGTGATGTCTAATACTGTTAATGATGGTTTCCCATGCATCTGTTTTAATACCACACCCCTTGCCAGTGTAGTGTACATCTTTCCCTCCCCCAAGGACCCCAAGGACTCCCTTTCAGCCTCAACTCAACTTTCAACCTCAACTTTGAATCAGATCTCCTATTGTGTTTCCTTTAGCTATCTTGCCATGTATCTTAAAGTCTCTCTCTCTCTCTCTCTCTCTCTCTCACTCTCACTCTCTCTCTCTCCTCTTTTTTCTCTCTCTCTTTCTCATTGATGTCTGGTTCACAGACATGAATCAACCTCTGAATCACATCCCTGGCCCTAATTTTAGTCATTTAGATTCAAGGAGCATGAAAGGAGAGATAGTTAATGACTGTATTTTCCCAAAATGATCAGCGCAGTATACCCTTTCTCTTACAATGCAGAGCTGACACTCTTTCTATGAAGAGGTGCCTTCTATATCTAGAGATTTCCATTCACTCTGAAGGGCCTATTATTATGGTAGACGTGATTTTATGTGACTTCTGAGGCTAGATCATAAAGATGGCGGGATTTCTGATTTGGGAACACTTTATCTTGAAACTCAATTTCATGTTGTGAGGTTGCCCAATTTACATCACACTCAATAGCCAGAATCAATGGGCCATGTGAATAATGAGTTTAAGGTGACTACAGTTAAATAAATAAATAAAAGGCTGCAGGAAGATTAAAAAAAACTACAGAAGAGAATTATCCCCATAGCTAAATAAATCTACAAATTTGTGAGAGTTAATAGTAAAATGGTAGTTGTAAGCAGCTAGATTGGCGGGGGGGGGGGGGGGGGGAGAGAAATACATTATGCAGTGGAAGATAACTAGGACAAGAAATAATGAACTCCCTTCAATTTACTAAAAAGGCTTTCATGCTCCAAAAAAACTTCATAGTATTGTGGAGAGCATTTCCTTCTGCTATTAGTATAACAAATTCTGGAATAAGAAGTCAGACTAGTAGACCAGAGATATAGCTCAGGCAGTAAAACACTTGCCAAACAAGTAGAATGACCTGAGTTCAATCCCCAGCACCCATCTTCCCCTGAAATGGTGTGGCTCCTATTAAAAATAATAATTCGCAGACTGGACTGCAATTATGTACCAATCAATGGTCATCTTATTTCTCAGTTCTTTCAACACTGCAGGGAAAATTACAAAAGTCTAACAAAATTAAAGGGATGCTTTAAAAAATTAATATAAAGGGCTGGAGAGATAATATGGACAGTAAGATGCTTGCTTCGCATCTTACTGTTCATATTAGGTCAATCTAGGTCAGTCCCAGGCACTGCTCATGGTCTCCCGAGCACCAACAAAGTGATCCCTGCGCACAGAAACAGGAATAAGCATTGTGCACCACCAGGCATGGTCTACTCCCCAGATAAAATGAGAAACAAATTTTTTTAAATGAAAAACAAAGTTAGCATAATGCAAAACCTATAGCAAAATTAGAAAAACTATAGTGTCTATTTTGTTTACATTTTTAAAAATATATAGTGGCTCAATAAGGATTTTTGTGTTTCATTCATGCCATACCCTTGAAGTCTGTAATTTATGTAAAATAAATGATTTTATTTTATTTGTACCCCAAATAAATAAAAATAAAATGAATTCTTGGTTTCTTTTTACAAAAAGATGTAAGGCTCAATAAAAAAAAAGGGTGAAATGAGTGAATAAACATAAGGATGCTTGGAAGGATAAATACTACATTTATTTCCAGTGGGTAGAATTGTGCGTGGGTTTCCTATCTGTGTCTCTAATTTCTTTACCATAGTCACAGTTCACCTGTATACTGCACTGGTAAAATTTTATAGTGTTTTATTTTAAACAACAAATGCTTTCAATTACCTACCTATCAAAATATATTTAGATATTTTTCTAAGCAAAATTCCCTCGTAGAAAAAAAATATATGGCACCAGAAATCTTTTTTTTTCTTTCTTGTTGACCATGTTTTATTGGATCACTGAGCAGTTTACAAGTTTATTGCAACTACCCAGTGATACAAGTTATAAGCAATAATAGAATTTATACAAATTACAAGTTTATACAAATTACAAACGAGTTAAAAGTTTATTGACTTTTTAAAAAAAATTTTACTAGTGAGACACCATGAGTTACAGTTGTAGACTTACAAATTTTTTGTGCTTTGGTTTCAAATATACAGTGATCAAATACCTATCCCTCCACCAGTGCCCATTTCCCACCACCACGGATCCCAGTATCCCTCCCACCCCCCATCCCCCGCATCCCACCTTGCCTCTGTGGCAGGGCATTCCCTTTTGTTCTCTCTCTCCTATTGGGTGTTGTGGTTTGCAAAAGAGGCAATGGGTGACAATCATGTTTGGTCTATAGTCTACTTTCAGCATGCTTCTCCCATCCTGGGAGGATCCTCCCAACACCCTTTATTTGGTGCTCCCTTCTCTATCTGAGCACCCTCTTCCCCTAGCATGTGTGGCTGGCCTCTGAGCCATGAAGTAAAATTCCTGGTATTAATCTTGGCCATTCTTGGGTGTTAGTCTCCTATTTTTTACTTTATGCTCCCCAGATGAATGCAACCTTTCTATGTCTATCTCTTTCTTTCTGAGTCATTTTACTTAACATGATACTTTCCATGTAGTACCACTTGTATGTAAACTTCATGACTTCATCTTTTCTAACAGCTACATAGTACTCCATTGTATAAATGTACCAAAGTTTCTTTAACCAGTCATCTGTTCTCGGGCACTCAGGTTTTTTCCAGATTCTGGCTATTGTAAAGAGTGGCACCAGAAATCTTAAGACAATATTGGGTAGGGTCTGTCGTAAATGTAGATTTTCTTAGCACTATGTGAATTCTCTATGAAGTATCATAAAAGGAGATTTCTGTCAGGGATTGAATTACTTTTTTTTTTTTACAGTTGTAGATTTACAATTTTTTGTGCTTTGGTTTCAATTATACAATGATCAGATACCCATCCCTCCACCAGTGCCCATTTTCCACCACCATGGATAATATCCCTCCCACCCCCATCCCCCCAAGGGATTGAATTACTTTACTTTACTTTACTCTTTTTTATTATCTAGTTAGCCCAACTAGTATCACTGTATCACTGTCATCCCGTTGTTCCTTGATTTACTCAAGCGGGTGCCAGTAACATCTCTATTCATCCCAGCCTAAGATTTTAGCAGCCTCTCCTTACTCATCTTTCCCAACCAATGGAGGCTCTTTCAGGGTCGGGGGAATGAGACCTGTTATCGTTACTGTTTTTGGCATATCAAATACACCACTGGGAGCTTGCAGGCTCTGCTTGTGCAGGCAGGATACTCTTGGTAGCTTGCCGGGCTCTCCAAGATATATATATATATATATACATATATATATATATATATAAAGGTAAAGGTAAAGGCCCTCCCGTTGATCGTCGATTTGCTCGAGCGGGCTCAGTAACGTCTCCATTGGAGACTTTGTTGTTACTGTGTCTGGCATATCGAATACTCTCGGTAGCTTGCCGGGCTCTCCGAGAGGGGCAGAGGAATCGAACTCGGGTCGGCCATGTTGGCTGCTTGTAAAGTGAACGCCCTACCCGCTGTGCTATCGCTCCAACCCTTATATATATATATATATATATATATATATATACCCTTACCTTATATATATATATGTATATATATATTTCTCTGTATAGTTTTGTTGCCTACTTCTGAACCCCATCAAATATGGTGTAGTAATTATGGGAAATGGGTAGGAAGTGTCTAATGTGTCGTGCAGCCGCAAAGTGGCCATACGGTCCAGAAAGTGGCCTGGAGTGTGGTGGTGTTTGGGTAGTGGAGGTCAGCTGCCAGGGCTGGATACCTTGGGGCATGGAAGGCTCTCATTCGCCCCACTCTGGGGCACCCCAAGTGAAAACAGCCTGGCCCGGATTCTGCAAGGAGTCTGCTTCTCCCGCTGACTCCTTGGTAGTCTGCTAGTGGGAGACCCTTGACTCTGATCCTTTGCTTTCTCCTGTCCCCAAACCCGGAAAGTCCTCATCATGAGTGAGTGCATCTCCGTCCACCTTGGCCAGGCTGGTGTCCAGATTGGCAATGCCTGCTGGGAGCTCTACTGCCTGGAACATGGCATCCAGCCCAATGGTCAGATGTCCAGTGACAAGACCATTGGGGGAGGAGACGACTCCTTCAACACCTTCTTCAGTGAAACGGACACTGGTAAGCATGTGCCCAGGACTTGGAGTGTTTGTAGGCTTGGAGTCCACAGTCACTGATGAAATTCGCACTGGCACCTACCACCAGCTCTTCCATCCTGAGCAGCTCATCACACTAAAAAAAAAAAAAATCCCAAAACCCACTGGCTACAGAAAAGGATCCTAACCTTAAATCTAAACCCTGGCCATCAGCCTTGCAAAAATGCCAGTGGTAATCAGAATTTTAGGTGGAGGTGACTCAGTTTAACCCCCTAAATGCTTTTCTGAGTAAGGAATATTGTAGGCAAATGCAAAGAATACTTTTTAAAGCCAGGAGAGCAGTTCATCTGACTTTCTCTTTGGAAGACTCTGACTGGGGCCGTCATAAAATGGAATCAATTACCATGCCCTTTATCTCTTGGGAATGGAATTTAAGAAAATCATTTTCCTGAGGGAGCATCGTGTCATCATTTGTGATAAATGAAAGTTTGGAAGGCTAACTTTACTATAGTTCAGCTAGTAGTCTCTTATTTTGCCTATTTAAAAACACCAGTGCAAGGGCCAGAGAGATAATATAGTGGGCAAGGTCCTTGTTTTGCATGCCGCCTACCGGTGTTTGATCCCTGGCATTCTATATGCTCTCCTGAGTCCATGAGTAGTAATTCCTGAGTACAAAGGCAGAAATAATTCTTGAGCATCACTGGGTGTGACCAAAATCAAAATTTAGTCCATTACTTTTTGCCATAAAAGTTCCTGAAAGTCTTTTACTACTGCAGTTGTCCAGATTTTAAATAGAAAAAATTTATAATCTGTGTGCCAGTTCTGATCCATAGTACCAGTGATCAGTGGGCATGGTGTGTGGAGAAGAATCCTAAAATAACAATGGTTTCTGGTTGATCAGTAATGTCTACCACAGATGAGATATAGGAGAGGGAAGATTGCTTTCTGAGTGCATGGCTGGGTCAATTACTGGTCACTTAAAGTCTTGTATTGGTCTTCTTCACAAACTCCTCATCCTAATTACCTTCTTGAGGTAAATTTAAAATTTGCTAGCTCAATAGTGACAGCACCCCCACCAACCCTCCCTACCCACTGCCAATGTTCATGTTTTAAGCACGCAAATTGGTATAAGAGTCTTGACTGAGAGGTGAGATGAGTACAGGTTAGCAGTATAGTTTAGCTTCTCTTTCCATAGTTAATTTGTGGACATGTAATGTTATGTGGAAAAGGGGATAAGGGAGCAGATGGAGCAAATTGTCAATCACCTAACCTGTAAACTGGGAGAGTGCCTTGAATTATCCAGGTGATCCCATTTTAATCACTAAGTCCTTAAAAGTGCACGAGGAAGACAGAAGGAAGGAAGTTAGAGGGTGGGCGTCAGAGCATTGGCACTACAAAAAGGGATTCAACTGATCCTGCCTTGAACTGAAGAAGGAAAGAGATTAAGACTGTTTAAGAACAAGAAAAGTGAAAGGTAAGGGGAAGAATTCTCCCTCCTCAAGTTCCAGAAAGAAATGTTCTCTGTTAACCTTGCTCTTAGTCTCAGGAGAGAAAACAAAATTTAGTGGATAAAAAGCAATTTTTTTTCTCTTAACTTCTGAGTTTTTACCTGAGACCACCTGATAACAAAAGACAGATTAACAAAATAAAGCTCACAGATGCTTCTATAGACACATATTCATGGAAGATGAGTAAATTCAAGGGAAAATGAGTAACTCCAAGAGGATTAAATGCTATATTGGTAAGAAAAGTCGATGAGGTTGTTTGCCTGTTGGGAATAAGTGACTTTTAGGAAAAAAGAATGGAGTACATGCTTGTGGAAGACCTGGGTTTGATTCCTGACCATGCCTTTCCCCACCAAAAAAGGAATGAACCCTTAGAATAACAGACAAGAGGAAAGATAGCTTATGGCACTCTGGCTAATTTCTAGGCTCCTTTCTGATAAGGAAATCTTTCTGGGTTTGAAATTCCTGGGGAGACTGATAACAATTGGGTTCCTTTGGGAGGTTCTATCCTTAGGCAGAGAAGGAAAGTTTAGAAAAAACTTCCGGCACTGGCTGTTTTTGAAGCAGTTAGAACTCAAAATAATCAACACAGCAAAGTAGCATATGTGGGGAAGGCATATTCTGCTATTTCTAATAACATAGTACTGTAACATGAGGACTGGGGAGATGGAGATTAGTCAAAGAGCTGAGTGCAAGCTTTGTCTGCCGGGTGGTTGAGTTCATTTCTTGACATCCCATGGTTCCCTGGAGCACAAAGTCAAGAGTAGCTTCTGAGCCTTGCCAGGTTTGCCCCCTCCCCCCGCACTAAAAACTTGTAAAATAAATTTGTGTTGGTTAAGACACCAAATTCACAGTAATTCGTTACAGCTGCAATGGAAAGGTAATAAAAAAACGTTTTTAGAACTCTAAAAAGAAAGGTGTGGGGCACGGGTCGAAACTCAGGGAGTAACCTCGGCGAAGCCAGTTCCTCCCGCCTCCTCCCATCCCCCCAACACAACCTCCTCTCTCCATCTCCCCCTCGCTGTGCCTGCAGCTCCCAAAAAGCCCCTGGAACAAGAGGAAATGGTTGCCTTGGACTTGAACAGCAGCGGCGGTGGCCCAGACAGGTGTTTTGGCTTCTGCACTGTTAGGAGGAGCACCAAACCGATGGGAGCTTTTTTTCAACTACACCCTCGACTATAAAAGATGAAGCTGGTAATCTATTACAGATTCCAGGTGCTGCTACTTCAAGTGGGTATTATGTCCTTCCCCTTCAGAATTTGCAGAATCAACAAATATTTTCAGTTGCACCAGGATCAGATTCATCAAATGGTACAGTGTCCAATGTTCAATATCAAATAATACCGCAGATTGAGTCAACAGGTAGTCAGCAGGTTCAAATTGGTTTCACAGGCTCGTCAGATAATGGGGGTATAAATCAAGAAAGTCGTCAAATTCAGATCATTCCTGGCTCTAATCAAACTTTGCTTTCTTTTGAAACTCCTCCTGCTAATATCCAGACTCTTACGCCTCAGACTGGTCAAGTCCAGGTCCAGGGAGTTGCAATTGGTGATTCATCTTTTCCTGGCCAAACTCAAGTAGTTGCTAATGTGCCTCTTAGTCTGCCAGGAAATATTACCTTTGTATCAATCAATAGTGTCGATCTAGATTCTTTGGGACTCTCGGGAAGTTCTCAGACAATGACTGCAGGAATTAATGCCAATGGACATTTGATAAATATAGGGCAAGCTATGGATAGTTCAGACAATTCAGAAAGGACTGGTGAGCGAATTTCTCCTGATATTAATGAAACTAATATTGATACAGATTTATTTGTGCCAATGTCCTCTTCATCACAGCTACCTGTTACTATAGATAGTACAGGTATTTTGCAACAAAACACAAAGAACTTGACTACGTCTAGTGGAAAAGTCCATTCTTCAGATCTTCAGGGAAATTATATCCAGTCGCCTGTTTCTGAAGAGACTCAGGCCCAGAATATTTAGGTTTCTACAGCACAGCCTACACATCTATAGCTTCAAGAGTCTCAGCAGCCAACCAGTCAAGCCCAAATTGTGCAAGGTATTATTACAGCACAGACAATCCACAGTGTGCAAGCCAGTGGTCAAAATATATCACAACAGGCTTTGTAAAATCTACAGTTGCAGCTAAATCCTGGAACCTTTTTAATACAGGCATAGACAGTGACCTCTTCTGGACAGATAACTTGGCAAACCTTTCAAGAACAAGGGATCCAGAACTTGCAAATACATAATACTGCTGCCCAACAAATAACCTTGACACCTGTTCAGACACTCACGCTTGGTCAAGTTGAAGCAAGTGGAGCCTTGACTTCAGCTCCAGTTTGTTTAAGCACTGATCAATTGCCAAATCTACAGAGTTACAGTTAACTCTATAGATTCTACTGGTATTCCTGGAGAGAATGCCGACAGTCCTTCAGATATTAGGATCAAGGAAGAAGAACCTGATACTGAAGAGTGGCAGCTCAGTGGTGATTCTACATTGAATACCAGTGATCTAACACTCGTAAGAGTACAAGTGGTAGATGAAGGGGACCGACAACATCAAGAAGGAAGAGACTTCAGAGGGTAGCTTGCACCTGTCCCAACTGTAAAGAAGATGGTAGGAGAGGTACTAATCTTGGGAAAAAGAAGCAACACATTTGTCATATACTAGGATGTGGCAAAGTCTATGGGAAGACCTCACATCTGAGAGCTCATCTTCGCTGGCATTCTGGGGAGCGCCCTTTTGTTTGTAATTGGATGTTCTGTGGTAGAAGATTTACTCGAAGTGATAAATTACAGAGGCACAGAAGAAAACATACAGGTGAGAAGAAATTTGTCAAGAATGTTCAAAACACTTTGAGAAGTGACCACCTTGCCAAACATATTAACACATCAGAATAAAAAAGGTATTCACTCTAGCAATATGGTGCTAGCATCTGTGGAGACTACACGAGATGATACTTTGATTACTGCAGGAGGAACAACACTTATCATTGCAAATATTCAACAAGGTTCTGTTTGAGGGATAGGAACTGTTAATATTTCCAACACCAGCAATGAAGATATCTTTACCAACACTGAAATACCTTTTACAGCTTCTCAGTTTCTGAAAATGAGACAATGGAGTAAATATTACACAAATACTTATTCATTGTGGTTATTTTTATACAATAATGAGAAGAATATTGTTCCTAAATTCTTAGATGTCTTTTTATTGATGTACAAAAATTTTTGGATTGACAGTAACTTGGTTATACATGACACTGAAATACCTTACTTTGTATGATATTCCATAGTATATTAAAAGTGTAATATTGAATGGGTTTTGTAGGTACTTTAGGAATCTAGAAGAAATGAAATTTTACCAAGTTATATAAAGAGAAAATTGAATTTAACAATGTGGATGGTAGTCTAACCAAATGCACCAATCCTCTGTGGTTTAGTGTAAAAATGAGAACATGTTGGTATTTATCTATTGTAAGATTAAAAATGTTGATGAGTGGAAGAAATCATGTTATGATAAAAAAATTATAATTTTCTTTTTTAAAAAAATTTTTATTAGTGATACACCATGAGGTACAGTTGTAGACAAATTTTTGTGCTTGAGTTTCAAGTATACAATGATTGAGTACTCATCCCTCCACCAGTGCCCATTCTCCACCTCCAATGCTCCCAGTATCCCTCCCACCCCATCCCTGTGGCAGGACATTCCCTTTTGTTCTCTCTCTCCTTTTGGGTGCTGTAGTTTGCAAAAGAGGCATTGAGTGGCAATCATGTTTGGTCTATAGTCTACTTTCAGCATGCATCTCCCATCCTGGGAGGATTCCCCGAACACCTTTACTTGGTGCTCCCTTCTCTATTTGAGCTTCCTTTTCCCCTAGCGTGTGCGGCTGGCCTCCAAGCCATACAGTGAATGTCCTGGTACTTATCTTGGTTATTCTTGGGTGTTAGTCTCCTATTTTGTTACTTATATTCTCCAGATGAATGCAATCTTTCTATGTCTGTCCCTCTCTTTCTGACTCATTTCACTAAGCATGATACTTTCCATGTAGTACCACTTGTATGTAAATTTCATGACTTCATCTTTTCTAACAGCTGCATAGTGCTCCATTGTGTAGATGTACCAAAGTTTCTTTAACCAGTCATCTGTTTTCGGGCACTCGGGTTTTTTCCAGATTTTGGCTATTGTGAATAGTGCAGCAATGAACATAGAAGTGCAGATGTCATTTTGACTGTACTTTTTTTTTTTTTTGCCTTTCTGGGATATATTCCCAGGAGTGGTATTGCAGGGTCAAATGGGAGCTCAATTTCTAATTTTTTGAGAATCGTCCATACTGTTTTCCAAAAGGGCTGAACCAGTCAGCATTCCCACCAGCAGTGAAGGAGAGTCCTTTTCTCACCACATTCACGCCAACACTGGTTGCTTTTGTTCTTTTGGATGTGGGCCAGTCTCTGTGGTATGAGATGATATCTCATTGTTTTGATCTGCATCTCCCTGATGATTAGTGATGTAGAACATTTTCTCATGTGCCTTTTAGACATTCGGATTTCTTCTTTGGGAAAGTTTCTGTTCATTTCATCACCCCATTTTTTGATGAGGTTGGATGTTTTCTTCTTGCAGAGTTCAACCAGTGCTTTGTATATCCTTTATATCAACCCCTTATTAGATGGATACTGGGTAAATATCCTTTCCCATTATGTAGATTGTCTTTGTATTCTGGTCACTGTATCTTTGAGGTGCAGAAGCTTCTTTTTTTTTTTCTTTTTCAAATTGTAAATTTTTTTTTTAATGTATCAGAAAGTTTATTTATTTAACTTTGATATCATTCTCACTGTGGACTTGGTAGAATGATGATGATTGTTCTTTGGGATTTTCTTTTTTTTTTTTTGATTTTTTTTATTTATTTATTTTTTTACAGTTGTAGATTTACAATTTTTTTTGTGCTTGGGTTTCAATTATACAATGATCAGATACCCATCCCTCCACCAGTGCCCGTTTTTCACCACCATGGATAATATCCCTCCCACCCCCATCCCCCCATCCCCCCCTGCCTCTGTGGCAGGGCAATCCCCTGTGTTCTCTCTCTCCGTTTGGGTGTTGTGGTCTGTAAAAGAGGCATTGAGTGGCAAACATGTTCAGTCCATAGTCTACTTTCGACATGCATCTCCCCTCCTGGGAGGATCCTCCAAACATCCTTTATTTGGTGCTCCCTTCTCTATCTGAACTGCCCTTTCCTCTAGGATACCCGGCTGGCCTCTAAATTATGGGGTAATCCTCCTGGTGCTGATCTCAGCTATTCTTGGGTATTAATCTCATACTTTGTTACTTTATATCCCCCAGATGAATGCAATCTTTCTATGTCTATCCCTCTCTTTCTGACTCATTTCGCTTAGCATGATACTTTCCATATTGTACCACTTGTATGTAAATTTCATGACTTCATCTTTTCTAACAGCTACATAGTACTCCATTGTGTAGATGTACCAAAGTTTCTTTAACCAGTCATCTGTTCTTGGGCATTCAGGTTTCTTCCAGTTTCTGGCTATTGTAAAGAGTGCTGCAATGAACAAACAAGTGCAGATGTCACTTCGACTATACATTTTTGCCTCTCTGGGATATATTCCCAGGAGTGGTATTGCTGGGTCAAATGGGATCTCAATTTCTAATTTTTTGAGAATCGTCCATACTGTTGTCCAGAAGGGCTGAACCAGTGGACATTCCCACCAACAGTGAAGGAGTGTCCCTTTCTCGCCACATCCACGCCAGCATCGGTTGCTTTTGTTCTTTTGAATGTGGGCCAGTCTCTGAGGTGTGAGATGGTATCTCATTGTGGTTTTGATCTGCATCTCCCTGATGATTAATGATGTAGAGCATTTTCTCATGTGCTTTTTTGCCATTCGGATTTCTTCTTTGAGAAAGCTTCTGTTCATTTCATGAGGTGCAGAAGCTTCTTAATTTGAGATAGTCCCATTTGTTAATCTCTCTTTGAAGATACCATTAGTCTCAATATCGTGGAGGCTTTTGCCAAACTTGTCTTCAATGTACCTTATGGATTTTGGCCTGATGCTAAGATCTTTAACCCATTTTGATCTGACTTTTGTACATGGTGTTAGTCAAGGTCTAAGCCCATTTTTTTTGCATGTGGTTGTTCAGTTATGCCAGCACCATTTGTTGAAGAGGCTTTCCTTGTTCCACTTCACATTTCTTGCTCCCTTGTCAAAAATTAGATGTTCATACATTCGGCATTGTGTGTACAGATATTCCACCCTGTTCCATTGGTCTACAGCCCTGCCTTTGTTCCAGTACCATGCTTGATGATTGGAATTTTTATTATGCATAACTGACAAATCAAATTTCCAAGCAAATGTTACATAGTGTAGGCTTTACTTATCAGTTTGTCATTTTGAAGCTAAATATTTTAATTAATTATTTTAATAGGTTAACTGTGTACAATATTTTAAGCATTACTGTTGTAAGATTTTGAAAACTACATTTTAACATGGAACTCTAGGGATAGTCACCTTTTAAATTCTGTTGAAAAGCCATGTTTAAGATTTAATTTTTTAATAAAATGAATTTTTATTTAAAAATTAAATAATATATTGTTAATATTATTTGAGCAATGAAGTTGGGCAATAAACCAATATTTTAAAATGGTTAAAAATGTATAAGTTAAGGCATTTGGATGGTGAGAAAATATTATAGTGAATTATCCCTTTCCTTGAATATTGGAGGACCAAAAAAAAAAAATTAAGGTGTATTGTGTCTTAGCAGTGATTTTTTTTTTTCTTTCAATCTTGTTTCCAAAAACCATATATCTGCCAGGACTTTAAAAGCCATCATGTAAATTACAATAAAGTATAACATATGCAAACATAACAAAATCACTTCCATAATGACGATACTCCAACCATATGGATATTAGTCATAGAAAACTAGAGGTTTTATGATATTTTTTAAGTCCTTTTTTTGGTCTAGGTAGTCAGTCTGCACCTAAATATCAACTATTTTCCTTCTTTGCTTCTTCCCTTAAAATTTATATATGTCCAGTACATTTAATTGAGAAAAGTATGTTTTTTTATTATGTTGTATTTTCTTTTTCTTTTTTAATTATTTATATTTTCAATTATTAATAAAATGTACAAAATAAAGTTTCATTGCTGGTCTTGTAAGAGCTATACAATTTTCTTAAATGTATACCTATAACTGCAGCAGTTCACCTATTCAGAAATTTGGGATTCTGCTCTTTTGTTATTCTTAGGACCACCTCAAATTTAAAGGCTACCTTATTGTACATTTAAAGTGTATTATAACAGTGTGGTAGTTAATAAAACACTATTTTTTTCTTTAAAAAAATTAAAAGGAAGGTGTTAGGGGCCCACAGTGATAGTACAGCAGGTAAGGCATTTGCCTTTCATGTGGTCCACCCATATGGTTCCCTGAGTCCCTTGAATGCAGAGCCAGGAAAAGCCCTGGGGGGCTCTGGGTATGGCCCAAAAGTCAAAGAATTAAAATTAAACAATAAAAATTAAAAGGAAGATGCTATTCCATATCCAACCCATTCTTTAAATGTTGCTTTAAAATTCTTCACCAAGGGGCTGGAGAGGTAGTAATAGCCCAGGTTTAATCCCTAGCACTCATGGTCCCCTTAACACTATCAAGTGTGCCTACTCCAACAAAAAATTCATGGCCTGTATCTTTTAACAACTTTTGGAGCAGTTCTCTAACTTAGTATGTTGTATTGAATTGTGTGAGAAATAAGCATATTTTATCAGTGGCCTATATAATTTCCTTTCTCTCAAATAATTCTTGTCTGTCTAGTAAGACAGCATTCATTGAACAAATAGAGAACAATACAAAATGAAGCATTTGAAAGTGGAGTGTTGTGTAATGAAAGAGAGGAAAAGGATTAATATCAGCTAGAATTGTTGGCTATGCCTGAGGAAAAACTATAATCACTGGATATAAATTTTTAAAAAATCGTTGCCATTATTAAATGCCGACAGTCACTTCATTTGACTATTCCTTCTTTAACCACTAGAATGAATTCAAAAGCAGGAACATAGGTCTCTTTTTTCCAAATGAGGATGTCAAGGTTCAGTTGAATTGCCCTAAGACTGGAATTTTCTTGGTGGATCAAGTCAGATTTTTCTTCCACTAAAAATAGTCTTCTGTCTGTTCTTTTAAATACTTAGTTTAAAACTCTTTCCTTCCACCATGGGATATTCAGATGATTTGTTTTTCTCCCAATAATTATAATTAACTTTAAGGGGAAATAGCACTAATATTTAATTACAACTAAGTCGAATTTGGTCACATTTTAGAAGCACCCAGATTATTTATTTTTTTAGCAAAACATCATGAGATACAGTAGTAGACTTACAAACTTTCATGCTTGGGTTTCAGTTTTACAATAATCGAGTACCCATCCCTCCACCAGTGCCCATTCTCCACCATCAATGTTCCTAGTAGCCCTCCCACCCCCATACTCCATCCCCTCACCCCGTCTCTGTGGCAGGGCATTCCTTTTTGCTCAATCTTTCCTTTAGGGTGTTGTAGTTTGAAATAGAGGTATTGAGTGGCTATCGTGTTCAGTCTATAGTCTATATTCAGCACACATCTCGCATCCTGAGTGAGTCCTCCAAACATCCTTTACTTGGTGTTCCCTTCTATATCTGAGCTGCCTTTTCCCCCCAGCGTGTGAGGCCAGCTTCCAAGCCCTGGAGCAGACCTCCTGGTACGTATCTCAACTATTCTTGGGTGAAGAAGCACCCAGATTTAAAAAAAAAATTCTAATGTCCAGACCATGCTCCAAACTGATCAAACCTTAATCTATAGGAGTGGGTTTAGATGTTAACATTTTCCCCCCCTAAAGCTTTTAAGGTGATTTAAAGTTTGGCAATTCCTGATTGGCAACAAGAGACTTTATTTGTGGTAATTCTATTCCCAGTATGTAATATTCAGTTACAAGAGCATATTTTAAAAAAACAACTAATGTTTAGGGATCACTATATAGTTCCTTGAGATTAGAAGTTCACTGAAAATCAGGTTCTCTTTTTAAAAAAATCTTTTCTTTAATTGAATCACTGTGAGATATACAGTTACAAAGTTGTTCATGATTGAGTTTCAGTCATTCAATATTCCAACTCTCATCCCTCGACTGGTGCATGTTTCCCACCACAAATATCCCTAGTTTTCCTCCCACCTGCACTCACCAAAGCCTGCCTCTATGGCAGACACTTTTCTTCTCTCTCTCCCTCTCTCTCCCCCACCTCCCCCTCTCTCTCCTTTTCTCCCCTTTTCTCCCCCTCTCTCCCCCGAATCCCCCTCTCTCCCATTCTCCCCTTTTAGGCACTGGGGAGAGTTACCTTTAAGCATTCAGTTTGTGCTCAGAGTGATCATTTCAGTCCCTTTTCTGTCCAAACTGCACTTCTTCTCCCACTTTGTGGCAAATCCTCCTCGTTCTTGTTTCTTTCTTTCCATTTTATTCACATATTACAATTTATTTATTTTTGTTTTTGTATCCCACAAATTAGTGCAACCATTTTATCCCTTTCCTTCAAGAATCAGGTTTCCTTAAACAACAGATTTATTTGATGCCCTTTTGGACTTCAGGGATCTGGAAAAAAATTCTTTTTTTCCTTAACTTGCATATATTTTTTCTCATTCTCTAATGGTTTACCAATGTGTCATTTCCCATTGATGATACATGTTAAAAAGAGATTTTCTCTTAGGCTAAGTAGTACAAGGGTTAAGGTCCTTGCTTGGCATGCAGCTGATCCCAGTTCCAAGCCTGAGAACTGCCGGATGTGGCACAAGCCCCCACTCCCATCCCAAAAAAGACATTTTTTGTCTATATAGTCTTTCAGTAAAGAGGAGGTTATGTTTTAGTGACATCAAGACAGAAAAATCAGGAAAGCTTTGGAAATGTACTGTAAATAAAGAAAATCCAAACAAAGATACTACCAGTTTTTTGATCTGGGGTAAAAACCTTATCTCCCAATGGGGCCAGGCAGGAATCTTAAATAAGTGAAATAAATAGACTGGTGTTTTTAAAGCAAATGGGAGGGTGCTGGTTGGGAGCCAGATTAAAGCGTATCCGTTGTTACGACATCTTTCAAGTTAAGTCCGAAATCGGGACATTCATTTTTTATTGTTTTATTATTATAACCGTCTGAGGTACAAAGTTGCTCATAATACAAATGCATTAGGCATCAGAGGTTCCAACACCAAACCCGCCACAAGTATCTTCCCTCCACCAATGTCCTTAGCTCCCCTGCCACCCCCTATCAAGCCTGTCCCGTTAGCAGGCACAAGCGAATTTACTTCATAGTGCTTGTTACAACAAAAGGGCAAATGAAATTATTAAAAGATCAATATAATTCAACTTGTGGTCATTGTTACAGCTGACAGTGGTGATACTAAGGACCATCGTCTCAGGATATTCTGGGCTGGTTGGTGCTAGTTGAGCCTTGTGGGTTACTGTTTTCACTCATTTGAGCTTCATGGATTGCCTGCAACTTTCCCTTCAAATTTACTGTGCTCCTACTGGGCTGTCACTGCTGTGAAATAGGCTCAGCAACTGCCCCCATACCTGACACCCCCCTCCCCTCCCCCCCCCCCCCCCCCCCCCCGCAAAGAGATGCCCAACTTCACAATGAATCTCGAAAAGCACACTAAGAAGCTAAATTGTCTTAGGTGGACCAGTCTCTGGACATTTGTTTTAAAACTATCTATTTTAACATATGTTCAAAGCTCAAACATGTAAAACATGGTCATTGAAACCAAATAATACCTATACTTGGAGCTCAGTCCTCTGGTCTTCCATTCTGCCATATTCTACGCACAGACACTGGTGGATGTGGAGAGGAAAGCATCCCCACATGAGGTGCTTTGGGTTCATAGGCTTGAATAGAATGATAGGGTGACACAATTCTGATTTTTTTTTTTTGCTTTTTGGGTCACACCTGGCAATGCACAGGGTTTACTCCTAGGGGCTCATACACTCAGGAATTACTCCTGGTGGTGCTTGGGCACCATATGGGATGCTGGAATCGAACCTGCTGTGCTATCACTCCAGCCCAATTCTGATTTTTTTTTTACTTGAGAGAGAGTAGAATAGTAGAACATTAGAATTAAAAATTAAAATTATGCTGTGTTAAGAGGAAAGTTTATAGCTCTACAAGCATTCCTCAGGAAGGAGGAGTGAGCACACATAAGTAACCTAACCTCACAGCTTAAGAGCTTGGAGAAGGACCAAAAAAAGGAGCACAACGCGAACAGGAGAAAGGAAATAATAAAACTCAGAGCAGAGATTAACGAGATGGAAACCCAAAAAACAATCCGAAAGATCAATGAAACCAAAAGCTGGTTCTTCGAGAAAATTAACAAGATCGATAAGCCTCTAGCAAAACTCACAAAGAAAGGGAGAGAGAAAACCCTAATAAACCGAATCAGAAATGAAAAGGGGGTCATTACAACAGAAACCACAGAAATTCAGAGGATCCTCAGGGAGTACTTTGAGAAGCTTTATGTCACGGAACATCAAAACCTTGAGGAAATGGATAAATTCCTAGACTCCTACAGACTCCCAAGGCTGAACCAAGAAGACCTGGAATACCTGAACAGACCTATCACCATCAAGGAAATTGAAATGGTAATAAAAAGTCTCCCCAAGCACAAAAGCCCTGGCCCGGATGGATTCACTAGTGAATTCTTCCAAATCTTTAAAGAGGACTTACTCCCGATGCTCTTTAAGCTTTTCCACAAAATTGAAATATCAAAAACACTTCCGAACAGTTTCTACGAAGCAAATATCACACTGATACCAAAAGCAGACAGAGATACCACAAAGAAAGAGAATTACAGGCCTATATCCCTGATGAACACAGATGCAAAGATCCTCAACAAACTACTAGCAAATAGAATCCAACTACTCATCAAAAAGATCATACACCATGACCAAGTAGGATTCATCCCAGGGATGCAAGGATGGTTTAACATTCGGAAATCAATCAACATAATCCACCATATCAAGAAAAGAAAAGATAAAAAGCATATGATCATATCAATAGATGCAGAGAAAGCATTTGATAAGATCCAGCACCCCTTTATGATGAAAACCCTAGCCAAAATGGGTATAGAGGGGACCTTCCTCAACATAATTAAAGCCATCTACCACAAGCCTACAGCAAGCATCATCCTCAATGGGGAAAAACTGAGAGCCTTCCCTCTAAGATCAGGGATGAGACAGGGATGCCCACTCTCTCCACTGCTGTTCAATATAGTACTGGAAGTACTTGCAATAGCGATTAGGCAGGAAAAAGATATTAAGGGCATTCAGGTAGGAAAGGAAGAAATCAAGCTCTCACTATTCGCAGATGATATGATACTCTACTTAGAGAACCCAATAACTTCCACCAAAAAACTCCTAGAAACAATAGACTCGTAAAGTTGCAGGTTATAAAATCAATACCCAAAAGTCCATGGCTTTCCTATACGCAAACAGTGAGAGAGAAGAAAGCAACATGAAAAAAACAATCCCATTCACAATTGTGCCCCAGAAAATCAAGTACCTAGGAATCAGCTTAACTAAGGAAGTAAAGGACCTGTACAAAGAAAACTACAAAACGCTACTTCAGGAAATAAAAGAGGACATGAGGAAATGGAAAGATATCCCCTGCTCATGGGTCGGGAGACTTAACATTGTCAAAATGGCAATACTACCGAAAGCATTGTATAAATTCAATGCAATCCCTATAAGGATACCCATGACATTCTTCAAAGAAATGGAGCAAACACTCTTGAAATTTATATGGAACAAAAAGCCCCCTCGAATAGCTAAAGCAATTCTTGGGAAAAAGAAAATGGGAGGAATCAACCTCCCGAACTTCAAACTGTACTACAAAGCAGTAATAATTAAAACAGCATGGTACTGGAACAAAGGCAGAACTGCAGACCAATGGAACAGGGTTGAATACACTGACATCTCCCCTCAATCATATGCTCATCTAATCTTTGATAAAGGTGCAAGTAATGTGAAGTGGAGTAAGGAAAGCCTTTTTAATAAATTGTGTTGGCATCACTGGACGGCTACATGCAAAAAAATAGGCTCAGAACTCTGCCTAACACCATGTACAAAAGTAAGATCAAAATGGATTAAAGACCTCAACATCAGACCAGAAACCATAAGGTACATTGAAGATAAAGTTGGCAAAACCCTCCATGACATTGAAGCTAATGGTATCTTCAAAGATGCCACGCCACTGGCCGAGCAAGTGAAAACAGAGATAGATAAATGGGACTATCTTAAACTAAGAAGCTTCTGCACCTCCAAAGAAACAGTGACCAAAATACAAAGACAGTCTACAGAATGGGAAAGGATATTCACCGAATACACATCTGACAAGGGGTTGATATCCAGGATATACAAAATACTGGTTAAACTCCACAAGAAGAAAACATCCAACCCTATCCAAAAATGGGGCAATGAAATGAACAGAAACTTTCTCAAAGAAGAAATCCGAATGGCAAAAAAGCACATGAGAAAATGCTCTACATCATTAATCATCAGGGAGATGCAGATCAAAACCACAATGAGATACCATCTCACACCTCAGAGACTGGCCCACATTCAAAAGAACAAAAGCAACCGATGCTGGCGTGGATGTGGCGAGAAAGGGACACTCCTTCACTGTTGGTGGGAATGTCCACTGGTTCAGCCCTTCTGGACAACAGTATGGACGATTCTCAAAAAGTTAGAAATTGAGATCCCATTTGACCCAGCAATACCACTCCTGGGAATATATCCCAGAGAGGCAAAAATGTATAGTCGAAGTGACATCTGCACTTGTTTGTTCATTGCAGCACTCTTTACAATAGCCAGAAACTGGAAGAAACCTGAATGCCCAAGAACAGATGACTGGTTAAAGAAACTTTGGTACATCTACACAATGGAGTACTATGTAGCTGTTAGAAAAGATGAAGTCATGAAATTTACATACAAGTGGTACAATATGGAAAGTATCATGCTAAGCGAAATGAGTCAGAAAGAGAGGGATAGACATAGAAAGATTGCATTCATCTGGGGGATATAAAGTAACAAAGTATGAGATTAATACCCAAGAATAGCTGAGATCAGCACCAGGAGGATTACTCCATAACTTAGAGGCTAGCCGGGTATCCTAGAGGAAAGGGCAGTTCAGATAGAGAAGGGAGCACCAAATAAAGGATGTTGGGAGGATCCTCCCAGGAGGGGAGATGCATGTCGAAAGTAGACTATGGACTGAACATGCTTGCCACTCAATGCCTCTTTTGCAGACCACAACACCCAAAAGGAGAGAGAGAACACAGGGGATTGCCCTGCCACAGAGACAGGGGGGATGGGGGGATGGGGGTGGGAGGGATATTATCCATGGTGGTGGAAAATAGGCACTGGTGGAGGGATGGGTATCTGATCATTGTATAATTGAAACCAAAGCACAAAAAATTGTAAATCTACAACTTTAAAAAAAATAAAATAAAATAAAGGGAAAAAAAATTAAAATTATGTTGGGCTGGAGTGATAGCACAGTGGGTAGGACATTTGCCTTGCACACAGCCGACCCGGGTTCGGTTCCTCCACCCCTCTCGGAGAGCCTGGCAAGCTACCGAGAGTATCTTGCCTGCACGGCAAAGCCTGGCAAGCTACCCATGATGTATTCGATATGCCAAAAACAGTAACAAGTCTCACAATTTGTTGATGAGACATCACTGGTGCCTAATAGAGCAAATTGATGACTAACGGGAGGACAGTGCTACAGAGCACGACAGAACACACATTTTCTTAAACATAGCTCTTGTGTATTATGCTTAAGGAAATTATAAGAGTGCACAATTCTGTATTAATACAGTTGCCCTGAATGCCTTTTTAAAATATGTTCTGCATAGCTAATGCTTTTAAATAACAGTATCGTTCAGTAACAACTTAGGAAGTAAAGAGAACCATTGACTGTGCACTCCCCCCACCCCCATCCCTCACCACTACAACCAAAAATTAATAAATAAAAGACACTGCCTAGTGGTGCTCGAGAGTAGCACAAATCGCCCTCATACCCAGCCAAAGATGTCTTAGTAAGAACCTAGGAATGTTTACATTTGTTTTATATTTTGCTCTCTTGTTCCCCCCCCCCCAAGCATTTATAAAAACCAAACGAGACATTGGTCTTTTTCCTCCACTTTTTATTTGCCTATGTAGATCAAATTCAATTTCTCAGACGTTTTTCATCTGCTTTCAGTTTTCATTTCCTGCTTGCTAGTTGCTTGGAATTGTGTGTATCAAAGCAACAGAGAATATACTCTGAAGAGAGTTAAAATGAGTAGCCCGCAATTCCTAAACTAGAAGTGAAAGCAAAAATGTTAAGATTTGTTCGGCAACTAATTTGCATAAATGAATTTCTCACTAAGACTTAACTCTTCTTTCATTCCCACTCCTGAGGGATCATGGAATGGGGGGTGGGGGAGGTGGGGATCATATGGGGTGTTGGGGATTGAAACCCAGTCAACCAAACGTCCTACCCACTCTTCTATTTCTCTGGCCCATGTTAATGGAAAACTCTTATAAATAATAAAATCAATATTCAAAAAGGCCTGTGTATAGCCCCTTCTGCTATAAACAGCATCAGCTGTCAAAGATGAGAAAGAATCGGACTAGAGAGATAGTACAGTGGGTAGAGTGCTTGCCTTTCATGAAGTCAGCCTGGGTTTGATCCCCAGCAATCTGGAGTAGTTCTGAGAAGTTGGATTAGTTCTGAGTGAGGATCCAGGAGTAAGTCCTGAGAATTATTGGGTATGCTCCTCCACACCCCTCAAAAAATGACAAAGGAAGTAGTGCTAAATTATCTCTCATGTTAAAGTATCACAGAATTCAATAATTAGCAAGGATGAAGGATCTATCTGGGCAAGCTCTTTTAACTGTGTAAGTTAGTTCTTGGCTGACATGAAACAGTTAACTAGGGAAACCATTAGAAGGTTTAACTGTGTGCAGAGAAGCCCCTGCCCACTAATAAAGCCCTCCCAGAAGGTCTTTTTGTACTTGGTTCTTTTGAATAGCACCGTGCAGAATTTAATAATCCACAATCACACATGATTAAGCTAGGTCTCCAATGTATCAATATATATTTCAGGCCTAATAACTAGAAACTAGAATTTCTCATGTTTAGGAATTTCTCAGCCATAGAAGCTAAGATGTCCCTTTTTCCTTTCTTGAGCCTCACATTAAAAAAGAACTGTTCGAACAGGATTACACTTATTTTCGAAAGTTTCCCGTTAACAAGCCATCTCTTTAACACGATCTCTAATCCCAAAGATGTTTATAGGTATAAGTTTAACTGAAGATAATATTGTTGAAAATGTACACTTTAGGAGATTTTAGGGTTAAATCTTTAAAATCTTGTGGGTGACCTCTGACCTCAATGGAGGAGGTTGTAGATTTGAGACCACGGTATGTCTGTTACCATTGAAATTCCCAAAATAAAGCATGCAAGATTTAGAATTCCTTTTCCTTCTTGGCGACACACCTGGCTTTTTGCTCAGGTGATCGTATGTATTCAAACCAGGATTGTGGTCACACCTGCATGCTAAGCAAGCACATTAACCCTTGTCCTATCAGACTTAAGGCTTTTTGAGCAGTTATCAGAAAGTCTACAGAAAGAGTAACAATGTCTAGAACTGTAGTCTGATAGAAAATTGAGAACACTTCTCCAAGAGGAAGGTGTGAGCAAGGGTAAGAAGTGGCCGAAGTTAATGGGTGTGGATGGAGGGGTTGGGTGGGAACTAAAGGCTAATTACCTTTGGCTCCCTCACCTGTGTTTGATTCAGAACATTGGAACCACTGCCAGCTGCTTCACAGAAAATAAATAAAATCTCCGCCACACCTGGGAACTAAGTCTCCTTTTCATTCTTACTCCCATTCTTCCTTTCAAAAATATTTGTCAGACATTTATTATACTCCTGAACTTGGACTATCTAGTGGAATAGAACCCGAAACTTCGCACACGTAAGTCTGAAAGTTAAAGAAAAAGACAAACTTGGAAACTAATAAGCAAGATAACTTGACACTTAATGAGCTGCATAAATGAAATTTCAAACAGCAAGAAGATAGGGTAGTTATTATACTCAGAGCAGGATTTGTTTACTCCAAGTAGTTCCTAATTTCTCACTCTGATAGAGCATTGATCAGAGATGCTCTTGCTTTTGTCAGACATGCTAGAGCAAACAGCAACAACTTTAAGACTAACAGACATTTGTCTGCTGTGATTGGCATATGCACATACCTAGTTAGAGATAAACACCCTGACCTGACAAATACAAATGCACTAAGCATAACTATGATGCAATGTAACCATTAGCACTAGAACAAACTCAGAATTTTCTCCATCTCTTCCAGTTATCTATCCCAGTTAGACATAAAGTATTTTGGAGTTTGTCTGCTGTGCTTTTGTTGTTTTATAACCCGTGGTACTTTCTTTTGAATTACCCCCAGTTAGAGTAAAATGTCTGTTTTTGAAGACAGATTTGACTGTGGGCAGGAACCAAAAATGTTTTCAGTCTATTCTGATAACATCATTCTTCTTTTTGAACAAATAAGCAAATTTTAAAATGCTTTCAATCATGGAAGGGTCATTAGAATAACTGTGTTTATTTTGGAAAAGATAAGTGATTATTTAAGGAAGATAAAATTTTATTTGAATAAATTCACATACATAGGAATAATTTCATTCTGTTTATTCAGTATAGCTTTTTTTTTTTTTGGAAAGGGGAGAAGTGTTTGGGGCCATGCTCAGCCTTGCTCAGGACTTATTCTTTGTGCTCAGGGATCACTCCTGGACCAGTGCTCAAGGGACTATATCTGGTCCTGGGGATGAACTAGGGTAGCTGTATGCTGTGCTAGTGCCTTACCTGCTGTACTACCTCTCTGACTCCATAGCAGAACACTCTTTAAGTTTTGGTTAGAAACATACAGATTCCTGGGGTTCATGAACTAGAGATGATCAGTTTCTTAATTTTATTTTCTTTTTTGTTTTGTTTTTGGGCCACACCCAGTGGTGCCTTGGCTCTTTGTTCAGGGCTCACTCCTGGTAGAGCTAGTGGGACCATATGAGGTGCCAGTGGTCAAACCTGAGTCATCTCTCCAGTCCCTGTATTTGATGCTTTTAAAGAATGCAATAAGCAGGATTGAAGTAATGATCTGATTATACTAATGATCAAATTGTATATCTAAGGTCTAGACATACATAGTTACTGAGCTGTAACACAGAAGAGAATAGATCATTTACACAGTTTCATTTTAAGTCTAAGGATTCTCTGGAAATACTTGTTAAAGACAAAAAATTGGGGGAACTTTCACGTGTAATATTAATATCCAGTCTATTTTTGTCATGTTTATTATAATTTACCCAAATAACTTGAAGTTTTCTTGTGTTTATACTTTTGTGTTTATGAAATCATGCAGCTATTTTAAAAACTATTTGGTATTTATTTTGGACTCAGATTCAGGCTGTGTTTTGCTACTACAGTTTTCCATTGGTTCATTAACTTTCATGTTTTTAGCTGCTCACCATAATTTGCATCCACTTAGGAGAGATTTGAGGTAGATGGCTTGGTAGTTATTAGTGTTTATGCTGTATCGTATTTGATAAATTTTTTTCAGGAATACTTCAAGTGTTTCTGATGAATGCTCCGCTGAAATTATAGTCTCTTAAGTTACTAGACTACCATACTTTTTGACATAAAACAGTTCTTCTACATGCTGTAGTATGCAATTTAAAGATCAGCCTACTACTTTTTTTTTCCAAAGCAATTTTACATGTGTTACCTCTAAACTTCAGAGGAAATTACGTATAATTCTTCCCATTTTCAGATCAGGAAAAAGGCTAAATTTAAACAAGTAGTCTGTTGATAACTAGTTGTAGAACAAGAATCTTAACTTCACTTGCCTTTCCACCATGCTCTTCTCATGTTGACATAAAAGAGAAATGTTTGTGGCCAACCACTCAGTACTTTAATATTTAGGAAAGTGAAAAATAACTGTTTGTATCTGCTCCTACTCTGGAAGGCTAGAGCTCCCAGCTCTTTTATCTTTAGCAACATTTTAAAAATTCTTGTATCTTTTTTCCAAAACTCAGCTCTGTTTTCTTGTACTTATACTCTGTTACTATCTATAATAAACACATGTTCTTTAAAAAAGTTTAAATTTAGTTTAGGTAATAGTGTATAATAATGTTTGTGCAAAGGAAGTGCAAACCACCCTCATTGCTTTATACTTACTTTCTTGTTTACCATTGTATCTGTTTTTTAAAATGAGTATTTATTCCTAGACTTGCCATAATTTGTAGAATCTAGTGCAAAATGAAAATGTGGGGCTCTAAATTTATTTAAAAAGACAGAAAAGTGCCATTAAAGGAATTAAAATATGAATTTCTTTTTAAAGTATTATTATTGAAAAATAAATGAATAATACTGATTCATGAGAAAGTCATATAAAATTACAAATTATGAAATGAATATTTTAGTGTAATTTTATTTAATAAAATAATAATGCATTTTAAATGTGATATCTTGATAGTATCATTTTTCTGGCTGAGTTTTCTGCAAATTCTTTCATTAGATTATCCAAAGGTATATTTTTTATAAATGTATTTAAAAATTACCTGCCATTCTTTTTCTCTTTTTTTTTTTTTGGCTTTTTGGGTCACACCTGGCAATGCACAGGGGTTACTCCTGGCTCTGAACTCAGGAATTACCCCTGGTGGTGCTCAAGGGACCATATGGGATGCTGGGAATTGAACCCAAATTGGCCGCGTGCAAAGCAAATGCCCTACCCACTGTGCTATTGCTCCAGCCCCAACCTGCCATTTTTGATGAGTGTCATACTGCAAGTATATTTTCGTAAATTTTTGGTGATTTTTTTTTGGGGGGGGAGGGCCATTACACCTGATAGTGATCAGGGCACACCCAGTCGCCCTCAGGGCTTACTTGTGGCTCTGTGAAGAGGGATTACTCCTGGTGGTACTCAGCTGACCATATGGTATGTCAGGCATCAAACCCCGGTTGGCCACATGCCAAATCAAGCGCCCTTCCTACTGTACTATTTGAATATGGGGTTCATTCCCAGCTGTGCTCTGCGATCTCTGGGGTCTCACACAGTGATGCTTTCTTGGAGGTTCTGGGGATCAAACTCAGTCTCCCAAAGTCCAGGCATGTTTTCTGACACTTGAACTCTTTTCACTTACACTTACTTTAAACATAAACTTATACAATGCTATTTTAATTTTTCCTCGGGATTTTCTGTAATGTGGGGCAGTTATACAAAAAGAAGAAATTTTATTTTATGTATACATATAAATAATAAATTCATCAATTTGTAAAAGTAATCTTGTGTATCTTCAGTTATAAGAATAAACATTTTGGAATTAGAAAGTTTTAATTTAACAAATTATCTTCCTTATTACTGATTCATTCGATCAATGCTTTCTATGGAAAGAGTGTCCTTTCTTACTGTATTCAATAATTTTTAAAATTAATTTCCCTTGCTAAGCTTGTAGAGATGGCCTTTTGCAACCATTTTCAACACCAGAGATTCTAAAATCTTCCAAAAAATTCTAAAGTTTTCAGCAAGCCTAAAGGACTAATGACTCCCACATGTGCTTTATTTCCCTGCCCATGTGCACACTTTCATTTTGTAATAATTAACTGAGAAAGTTCACTGTCTGCATGCTAGCAATTATAATCCCAATGTTCCAGCCAGCAGGAGAGTTAATATTTGTGCAGATGTGGCAAGGTCACTGGGGATAGGCCTGCAAGTGACCCGCTCCTACATGCCCCGGTGCTGCTTCCATTCAGAGCCTGTTCTCAGACGGGAGAGATAGCATGTGCTCTTCATGTGGGAGGGCCAGGTTCTGTCACCAGCACTACCTGGATTCTGAGAACCACTGGGTGTGTCTGACAAACAAAGGGAAGTTCCATTCTCTCTCCCCTGGCTGTTGCCATCAGTACTAATGCTGTGCGCCTGCCCACAGAGATCAGGTCCCAGTTCAGCACCCTCCTGGCCTCTGCAGCACCCCAGACTGGCCCCATCTGCTCTGTATGACTGCCAGACATGCGGTGGGTCTGATGCTTCATGTGCCTGGGCTGCTGCAGGACCATAAGCACTTGTACATAAGCTACTCAAGTTTATCCTCTGATCATGCTATGCTCCTTTATTCCCTCAGACTTTTGTATTAAACAGAAGTGCAAAATATTTAAGAAGTTAAGACTATAGGACAGAGCATTAAATTAGGGGCAGCCTTGGGCATATGCACAGACTTCATGCCCCTGAAGCCAACCCTGACTATGATTAAGCCTTTCTGAGCAGTGCTCAAGCCCTGCCATCTGATTACTTGCTGGTTAAATTCAGCAGTTCACACTATTCTCCCTGTTATTGACTACCCAACCCAATCACTACTCCAGACCTTCTTCTCAAGGGTTATTGATGACAAAGGTATTACCTATCCTTATCTGCTAATGCTGTTTACTTTTAGGGTATTGTCTCCCTTCTCAATTAGTCCTGTGTATTGACTTTCCTCCTTTGTCCATCTTACTTTCTTATTGCACTCATCTTTCTCCTTCAATACCTTGCAAACAGATCATGTGCAAACAAATGACTTGCCTGCGTGTCTTTATCTTAGGCTCTGCTTTCAAGAGAACTCAGTCTAGCAGTACGATACTTGGAGGTGTGGTCTCCTTTTCTTTTGAGATCTTGAGATATACCTGACATTGCACAGGAATTTCTCTCTCTGGAGTCTGGAAGATCATGAAGTGCTGGGAATTGAACGTGCAGAGCATGCACACTCGTCCTTTGAGCTAACTCCCCAGCAAGTATGACTTTCAATGTTTAAAAAACAAAACAAAACAAAATGGATGCACAATGGAAAAAAATTGTGAACTGATTTCTAATAGGAAACTCACCATAGGAGAGTGGAGGGAATGGAGGGAGTGAAGGAAAGAGAGTGGAGGGAATGGTGAAGTTTTATATATGAAACCATACCAATAATTGTTTCATAAACCGTGATCTTAGGATAATTTAAAATTTTTTTGTTTGGGGGACCAAACCTGGTGGTGGTCAGGGGCTACTCTTGACTGCTCTTTATTATTATTATTAATTTATTTATTGCTTTTTGGGTCACACCAAAAACTATTGGCTCTGCACTCAGGAATTACTCTTGGCGGTGCTCGCGGGACCATATGGGATGCTGGGAATCAAACCCGGGTTGGCCGGGTGCAAGGCAAATGCCCTACCCACTGTGCTTTCACTCCAGCTCCTTGACTGTTCTTGAGGGCTGAGTGGCGGTGCTTGGGTGACCATGTAATGCTAGTGATCAACTCAGTTTCCTGTGTGCTCAGCAACTGAGCACTCTCAGTCTAGCAAGTCACTTTTGTTGGATTTCATTTTACTTGATGATTAGCTATATTCTATATTCTATGCTGCTGTTCCATTTTAAGATACCAACATTCATTCATTCAAGAAACACTCATTGAGCTCTTGCTCTGTGCCAGGCCTAGTACAAAAGGAAAAAGAAGGCAAAAATCTCCTCCCAGGCTTTGTGGTGTTCTCATGAAAAGGTTTTTAGAGAGAAATAAAGCAGGGAAGCTGATAACAATTTTAAATAGTATGTTGGTAATGGCCTCATGGAACAGAGCTGAATGGGGCCCTCTAATCAAATGTAAAAGTTGCCTGTGTTCTGGAAACAAAGTGGAACCAACCAACATAGCTGGAGGGCTGTGGATGCAGGCTGAGTGGTAGGAGACTGGAGAGAAGTGAATTTTATTTCTGGTGATAACCTCTTAAATTAGGTAATCTTCATTCTTTAAGAAATGGGAAGTTTTCCCTGAGGCTCACCTAAACCCCTCAGGGTCTGTGACCTTAGCTCCACATACCAAGGTAGCCTGTTGTTCAAGAGGCCTCTCTGACCCTTTTTGAAGAGAGGGAGATGGGGGGGGGGGAAACAAAATAAACATAAGTCTGTGTTTATTAGGGAAACCAGGACAGTTTCTGTAGAAGAGTGACACCATCTGCTTTACTTCCAGATGCAGCAGAACCTTGCATGTGGAAAGTTGCTCCAACTGGAGACCCCAAACTCCACTAACTTTTCATTCTTTGTTCTAACTTTCAAATAATTCTAAGCAGGACTTTCTAATTTCTTTCTTTGGCAGTATGTTCAAGCTGTTCCTAACATTGGCATGGCATGCTTTGATTTCTTGATTAAAAATACTTTCTGAAACCTTGTTTTATTCAAGAAATATAAATTGCATATGCTATTGTCTGTGTTTTGAAAAGACCTTTTGTTTTCTGGTTTAAATGCTTTATATTAATCACTGCCTACATTCTTTGAAGACTAGTTTATGATGTGCACATAATTATGTTGTTTGAGACTGCATAGTTTCCACCCATTGAATTTCCATCTTGACTTTCTTTCCTTTGTTTTGCAATCAAATATCATTTTTCCTGTTAGCCAAGTATGTAAGTTAAATTTAAACTGAACTGTTATAGCTTAGAGGTATGATATAAATATAACATGAAATTTTATATGGAATCAATTATTCTCTGCCATAATTAAGTCAGGATGGCATAAAATTAGTTTTCTGATCAATAGTGAGTTTCTTCAAAGTTTCAAAGATGCTTTGAAATAAAGCCACTTAATCATATAGAGTAGACATCTCTCCCAAAACTTTAAACAAGTACTGACATCACATAATGTATTAATATTTATTTGTGTCTCAGAAAGCACATTTCAACCTATCTCCCAAAACCTCTTTCACCTCACTTCTCTAGCTCTGTCTTTCCTTTCTTGCATGCTTCTGATATCATTTTCTTTCTTTATCTTCTGCCCCTTCCTCTAAACTATCTCTGAGTCTACCAAATTGCTGCTGAAAAGGTCCTGGGGTCTAGATTACAGGCTGGACAGATTGTTCCAGTTCTGCTTGTTTTTCTACCTACAGCCTTGTCTAAATGCTAGTGACATCTTTCTCCCATTACTTCCGCAGGAACAAAATGTTCTTACTTGGCCAGATTAATGACCTGTGAAATCTGCAGCACAAAATGCTTTAGAAAGGACTCAAGATAACCTGTGCTCTTGAATACATGCTGTAAACTGCAAATGTGTTTCACTTGGTTTTCTTCCTTTCAACCCTATGTGGGAAAAGCCCAAGTTCTCTGTTCTTTGCTCTTGTTTCCTCAGTGCTGTGTGAAGGGCTTGGTAGAATGCTTGAGGAGTATTCAGCAAGGATTTGGTGACTAAATGAACAAAGAGCAAAATTTACTTATTTGGGTTGCCCCAGCAGTGCTAGGGGACCATATAGTCCCAATGCCATCTCTCCATACCATTGTGGTATTTTTAAGTGAAGGTACTTGGTTTATTAAAGACACGCTTGAAATGGTAAGTTAGGAACTAACATTGAGAAGTCACTGAGTTTGTTGGCTAATGTTTGTCAACAAAGAGTAAGAGATGTTTGAGGGCCAGAGAGATTGGTAAGGTATTTGGTAAGGTACCTGCCTTGCAGTTGGAAGACCCTGTTTTCACTGCTGGTGCTTCGTATGGTACCTCCAGTTCTGCCAGGGTTACTTCTGTGATCAAATCTTATCCCTGCCTTTGTCCAAATTTGTCCAACCTCAAATAGCCACTTCTGGCAAATGGTCTATAGTATTCAAGTGAATTTAATGGTGTTGAATCATTTCATATTTATTTTGTTATGTACTGAGCTATTTAGCAATGAATTCATCTTGGAGAACTCCTAAGGTTGGAATCTGATTTAAAATAAAACATTTCAGGATCTGGGTGATATCACAAGTTGATGGGCATAGACCCACCATTGGCCCTGGGTTGGAGCAAATGGGTATAGTGGTAGTGGACCCTTGTCCAACTCTCAGGCCTGCACCTCCTCCTGAGCATGGCCTGAGAATCCCCCCACCCCCACTGATACACACTAGCACTGCTGGGTGGGACGTCTGTTTTAAAAACAAACGCAAATGAAAACATTTCACTGAGATTGGGGCACACATCCTTTACTCCTGCCTGGGAACAGCCATCCACCATTCTTCTCCTACTGCACTTGTTTTTAGCTATTCCAGAGATATGTGACTCAGGCTCAGACAATGAGAGCATCAGATTCCTCAGCTCACAGTTGCTGGAGTTCTGATGAGCTCATCAGCCACCTACTGAGACTTTGGAAACTTGAGCCTTTGGCATTTGCTCAGCTGTAGCTGTTTTTATTTGGGGGATGAGGGTGTGGGCCACACTCAGAAGTATTCAGGAATTAACTCCTGGTTCTGTGCTTGGGAGTCACCGTTGTCTGAGATCAGGGGACCATATACTGTGCCAGGAATTGAATCAGGACCCCCTCAATTGAAATACCCCTCTGCCACCTATAGGATCAAACTGTTTGGCTAGCTGTGTGTTGGGGGGGGGGGGGGAAGAAGTGGGGCATGGATTGTTTGAGTCACACCTAGCAGCACTCAGGGCTACTCCTGGCAGTTTTTCAGGGACTGTTTTTGCTGCCACCAAGGATCAAATCAGGGCCTCTTGCATGTAAAGTGTGTGCTCAGCCCATGGAATGCTCATCTGCAGAGCGTAGTTAATGAGGATCTTGACTCTAGCTGTGTTACCCTTAGGGCAAAGAGTCTATTTGCCAACAGTGAATCTAACAAGAAAAGCAGACTTAAGAGACAGAGTTAAAATAGGGTTAAATCTGGGTTCCAGTAATGCAATTTAAACTCTTTATCAGTGCATATTTGTTTCAGGACTAGTATGAGCCCAAAAGTGCTATATTATGCACTGCACGCGCGCACACACACACACACACACACACACACACACACACACACCTACACGTATATTTTTAAATTCTTAATTTTCTTCTGACCTTATGTTTGCTCTATATGTTATCGAAGAGGAGGATGGTAAAAATCACCCATTAGGATTATGTATTAATATATTCTAGTTATAATGTTAAAGAGGTTAACTAGTTATGTTAACGTGCTCAGGAAAGTTATATCTTTATGTAAATAGATTTTGCCATTATGTAATATTTTTGTCTGAGAATGTTTGAGAACCACAATTATGATAGATACATCGCCGTACCAACTTTTTCCTTGTTAATATGTATTTCTTAATATTTTTCTATCCTTTCTCTCTAAATTTTATGTTCTTAAGTTTAAGTATTTCTTTTGCCAACACTGTCTCAAAGTATCTTAAGGTGATTTATAACTTTTTATTAATAGGATATTCACTAAAGGAAAAAATATGTCATTAAAAAGCTAATAGGGGGGAAATGGAATAATAAAAATTCAATAGTATAAAAGAAAATAAGCAAGAAATTTAGAAACAAAGAATAGTAGAATAGGAAAAAAGTAGTATAAAACATCCAACCCAACAATTGTAGTAATTTTAATAATTTATGTTCCAATTAAAATACAGATATTATTCAGAGTAGATAAAAAGAATAAAACTGCGTATGTCTTTGGATACTTTTGCTTCTAAGTGAGATCACCAGAGAGCTCAGTTTGGACTGTCTTCCTCTAGTCTTTAAAGCTGTTGCCTTCAACTGAGCTATAATTTCATGCTGTCTGCTTCTAATGTGGTGGATATAAGAAAGAGCCATGTAAGGAATATCTCTGATTATGCATAGACCGTTGATTAAAGGCATGACGTACTAAGTGGTTCAAAGTCTCATATAAAGTTTCATGCAATAAATTCCTCTCAGAGGAAAAAGTTTGATTTCTTGACAGTTTTCTCTTATTCAAATTATATGAAACATTTTCCTTTCCTGTCTCACAAGGAATAAACCCAGGCCAGGAATAAGCCTTGTGGTTATTTTTAGTGAACATCTTTAGTTTCAGTTTTTTATAGAACTATTTTTTCCCCTTCTAATTAACTACCACAAACTGAACACAGCATAGGAAGAGTAAGGAACAAAGGATACAAATATTTAAAAAAAATGGATATGAGAGGGGACAGAGAGCTAGTAAAGAAGTTAAAGTTCTCACGGTGATTCAATAAAGAGCACTGTAGCACTGTCCTCTCATTGTTCATCAATTTTGCTTGAGCGGGCACCAGTAATGTCTCACAACAAATTGTGAGACTTGTTGTTACTGTTTTTGGCATATTGAGTACGTCATAGGGAGCTTGCCAGGCTTTGCTGTGCGGGCGAGATACTCTCGGTAGCTTGCCAGGCTCTCCAAGAGGGGCAGAAGAATCAAACTCACGTCGGCCATGTCGGCTGTGTGCAAGGCAAACGTCTTACCCACTGTGCTATCGCTCAGATTCAATAAATAAAATTGTAAAAAAGAAAGAAAAAAAGTAAGGTGGAGTTCATGCCCAATTCAATCAGTCTAATCAATGGCTGAATAAATAACAATACTCCTACATTAAAAAAAAAAGAAGTTAAAGTTCTTGCCTTACATTTAGCTGGCTCTGGTTTAATCCTCAGCACCACTTATGGTTCCCAAGGACAGCCAGGTGTGATCCCTGAGCACAGAATAAGGAGCAAGTGCTAAGCACAACTGGCTATGTCCTAAAAGACCCCTGCCACACACACACCCAATAAAAAATAAAAATAGAAATAATAGCCGTATCATCAAATAATTACATTTGAATATGCTACATTTTCTGATAGAGGTCATGTTGAAAGAACTATAGCAGCATAAGTGAAATGATCAGTTTTCCTTGGTGTGGGGAGTTAAGCACTTTCCCAAGATAAGACTGGTGGACAAATGATATTTTAGAAGGAACAAAACAGATTAGTACAAATTTCTCCAAAAGAAATATGTTGAAACCACACAGGGCCTTTTACTTTTTTCTAGCAGCCATACTAAAAGTCAAAAGAAACATTCCTTTAAACAATACATTCATTATATTCAATTCATTATATCCACCGTATTATTTCTACTATATTGTCTGCTATATTATCTAGAGGTGCAATAATTGGTTGAGACATTATTAATGAAACGCTTGACATAAATTTTGGATGCATTCTGTTTGAAATCTGATGTGCTTTCACACCTTCAGTAATTCATTGTAGACTAGGCACATTGCAAGTGCTGAGTTAACTACATGTGGTTAGTGACCACCATATTAGATAGCTCAGAAAAGAGTGTTTTTGAAGATAGAAACAAAGTAGGATGTCTCAGAACCCATGAGTAAACCTGTGAGGCTGTTGGTCAGGGAAGATGAATGGATGAGTGTATGTGCATGTGTGTGCGCATGTGTGTGGTGGGGCAAGGGAAGGGAGGAGGTGGCATAGGGAATGTTTTGGAGAAAGGGAACTAAATGGAGGAAAAAGGGACCAGAAAATTCAATTGTGATAGGTGAATGACAAATCTTTTTAAATTTTTCACCAGAGCAAAAATATAATCATAGGTTTTTAATTTTTTTAGTTCTGGGGGTCCATTAGTACAGTGGGGTACTTGCCTGGGGCTGACCCTGGTTGCATCCCCAGCATACCATATCATCCCCCAAGCCTAACAGGGATTATCTTTGAGTGCAGAGGCAGGAGTAAGCTCTGAGCACTGCCAGAGTGACCCCAAAATTGAAATAAAAATTTAAAAAATAAAATTTTGAATTCT
The DNA here is from genome assembly GCF_029834395.1 of Sorex fumeus. Classification (NCBI taxonomy): domain Eukaryota; kingdom Metazoa; phylum Chordata; class Mammalia; order Eulipotyphla; family Soricidae; genus Sorex; species Sorex fumeus. The sequence goes on from NW_026606060.1 coordinate 23,553,729, forward strand.
TGGACTCAGGACTGTGGTTCAAGTGGTAGTTGAGAGCATGCCTTGTTCATATGAGGCCCTAGGTTTGACCCTCAGCTCCAGTGGAATAAATCTGAAACAGATTTAAGGAGAGTTGGGTACTGGAGATTAGTTAAATGTTAATGACAATTAATTTAAGATGTAACTTGGATCTGTAGTTTTGAGATGGATGAGGAAAGAACATTCCAAATATTTTTTTCTAGTTTAGTATTATCAGGAAATCACTTGGAAATGGGGAGTGATAAAAGTGAAACTGAATTTTCAGCTTGCACAACAGTATGAATTCATAAAGCAAAAGAAATTTTTTAAAAATTTCAAAAATTTTGGAAGAGTAATATTTGTTTGACCTGTTTAGTTTATTGTGAGTTGAGGTCTGTAATAGATATTGGAAAATATAGAGACATAACATATTTTAGTATAGGAAAATCTGTATAAAAATTAATCAGGTCTGTACAAAGAAAACTACAAAACGCTACTTCAGGAAATAAAAGAGGACACCAGGAAATGGAAAAATATCCCCTGTTCATGGATTGGGAGAATTAACATTGTCAAAATGGCAATACTTCCCAAAGCACTGTACAAATTCAATGCGATCCCTATAAGAATACCCATGACACTCTTCAAAGAAATGGAGCAAACACTCCGGAAATTTATATGGAATAATAAGCCTCCACGAATAGCTAAAGCAATTCTGGGGGAAAAGAAAATGGGAGGAATCAACCTCCCTAACTTCAAACTCTACTACAAAGCAGTCATGGTCACGGTCCTCTCATTGTTCATCGATTTGCTGAGCAGGCCCAGTAACGTCTCCATCATGAGACTTGTTACTGTGTTTGGCATATTGAATATGAATAGGGGTAGCTTGCCAGGCTCTGCCGTGCAGGCGAGATACTCTTGGAAGCTTGCTGGGCTCTCCGAGAGGCGCAGAGGAATCGAACTCAGGTCGGCCATGTTGGCCGCTTGTAAGGCAAACGCCCTACTGCTGTGCTATCGCTCCAGCCCCCTGTGCTAACAGCATGGTACTGGAACAAAGGCAGAGCTGCAGACCAATGGAACAGGGTCGAATATACTGACATCTCCCCCAAAGCATATGATCATTTAATCTTAGATAAGGGGGCAAGAAATGTGAAGTGGAGCAAGGAAAGCCTCTTTAACAAATTGTGCTGGCAAAACTGGACAGCTACATGTAAAAAAGCGGGCTCAGATCTGTCCGTAATTCCAAGTACAAAAGTAAGATCAAAATGGATTAAAGACCTCAACATCAGACCGGAATCCATAAGGTACATTAAAGACAAAGTTGGCAAAACCCTCCATGATATTGAAGCTAATGGTATCTTCAAAGATGTCACGCCACTGGCCAAGCAAGTGAAAACAGAGATAGACAAATGGGACTATCTTAAACTAAGAAGCTTCTGCACCTCCAAAGAAACAGTGACCAAAATACAAAGACAGTCTACAGAATGGGAAAGGATATTCACCGAATACACATCTGACAAGGGGTTGCTATCAAGGATATACAAAGTACTGGTTGAACTCCATAAGAAGAAAACATCCAACCCCATAAAAAAATAGGGCAAAGAAATGAACAAAAACTTCCTCAAAGATGAAATTCGAATGGCTAAAAAGCACATGAGTAAATGTTCTACATCATTAATCATAAGGGAGATGCAGATCAAAGCAACAATGAGATATCATTTCACACCACAGAGATTGGCCCACATCCACAAGACCAAAAGCAACTGGTGTTGGCGCGGATGTGGCGAGAAAGGGACCCTCCTTCACTGCTGGTGGGAATGCCGACTGGTTGAGCCCTTTTGGAAAACAGTATGGACAATCCTCAAAAAATTAGAAATTGAGCTCCCATTTGACCCAACAATACTACTACTCCTGCGAATATATCCCAGAGAGGCAAAAAAGTATAGTCGAAGTGACATCTGCACTTGTTTGTTCATTGCAGCACTCTTTACAATAGCTAGAATCTGGATAAAACCTGAGTGCTCGAGAACAGATGACTGGTTAAAGAAACTTTGGTACATCTACACAATGGAGTACTATGAAGCTGTTAGAAAAGATGAAGTCATGAAATTCATTTACAAAAGGTACTACATGGAAAGTATCATGCTAAGCGAAATGAGTCAGAAAGAAAGGGACAGACATAGAAAGATTGCATTCATCTGGGGAACATAAAGTAACAAAATAGGAGACTAAACCCAAGAATAGCTGAAATAAGTACCAGGAGGATTACTCCATGGCTTTGAGGACAGCTGCACATGCTAGGGGAAAAGGCAGCTCAGATAGAGAAGGGAGCCCCAAATAAAGGGTGTTGGGAGGTTCCTCTCAGGATGGGAAATGCGTGATGAGAGTAGACTATAGACCAAACAAGATTGCCACTCAATGTCTCTTTTGCAAACCATAGCACTCAAAAGAAGAGAGATAACAAAAGGGAATGCCCTGCCACAGAGGTAGGGTGGGATGGGAGGATGGGGGGGTGGGAGGATACTGGAACTGGTGGTGGTAGAGAATGGGCACTGGTTGAGGGATGGGTATTCGATCATTGTATAACTGAAACCCAAGCACAAAAAGTTGTAAGTCTACAACTGTACCTCATGGTGTTTCACTAATAAAAATTTAAGGGAAAAAAATTAATCAGGTCTGAAGAGCTAGTTCAGGATTAAACTATCTGGTTCACTTTCCTGTAGTACATATAGTCTCCTGAGTAGTGCCAGGAATGATCCCTGAGTACAGAGCTAGGAGTACACGCTGAGTAGCACAAAGTGTGGTTCTCAAACAAACAAAATTAAAAATCAATAGGTTAAAAATTTATTATCTCATTAAAATTGAGTATAATCTTAGTCATTTCAAATCTCTTTGAGGTATTCAGATTATTTTAACTTTTCTTGAAGATTATGAAAATTTAAAATTTGAAATTATGAAAAGTTTCTAGAAAATGAAAAATTCCAAGAAAATAATTAAGAATATTTTAAGCTGATAGTAAGCTGAATAGGTATCTGCTTGAAATATTCTTAATTATTTTCTTGGAACTTTTCATAATTTGCTATAATCCAATAGTATAAGCATAGGAAAACGTTACAAAAAACAGAAAGCATGCTCAAATTCCACTAGAAACTGAATTTAGAAGTGCCTATTTATAGAATTATTTGCAGGTTAAGTGAACCAACAGATGTTGAGGCATTTGGTGACAAAGCAAAGAATTGGGGAAAGAAATATTCCTTCCTCTCTCCTAATGACTCTGATCTGCTACTGTCTTCCACCGACCAAACCACATTTAAATCAGGAAGAAAGGTGATATAAAACTTAGAAGTTAGCTTCCTGGGATATAGAACTGGGCAGGGAATGAATCCAAGCAGCGGAAGAAAATTAATCATTCCACATGGAAATTTAATCGGTGATAGTTGGCATTTCACTTCAAAATATTTTACACATGGAGGAAAAGAGTTGAATCATATAATTAAAAAAATTCTATATGACCCTAAATGTTTAAAATAAAATTTGTGTAACTTATGATTGAGAGAGGTCTTTTCAAGAGAAGCTATTGAAAAAATTAAATTATTTACATGTCATTATGCAGCTTTATATGAAAAAGAGGTTAGATATATAACTGCAATACAAAAAAACAAATAATATATTAGGAGAAATATATGATGAATGTGGGGTGGTTATATCCTATATTAAAGAATTACTAAAATTAATATGAAGTTAAATGTTGTTTAAATGGACCAATTATATTCAGAGAAGAGAGAATTCATAAGAACATGAATGACCTTGGAAGAAAGTAAATAGTAGGTGCCACCATCTCCAACTCTAAACTGTACTACACAGCAGTAATTAAAACAGCATGGAATTGAAATAAAGACAGACCCCCAGACCAATGGAATAGAGTTGAATATCCTGATACACACCCTTAAATATATGGCCATTTAATCTTTGATAACAGAGCAAGAAATATAAAGTGGAGCAAGGAAAGCCTCTTTAACAAGTGGTGCTGGGAAAACTGGACAGCTACATGCAAAAAAATAGACTCAGACATCTAACACCATACACAAAAATCAGATCAAAATGGATTAAAGTCCACAACATCAGGCTTGAGTCTTTAAGTTACATGGAAGAAAATGTAGGCAAAAACCCTCCCGATATTGAAGCTGAAGACTTCTTCAAAGATGAGATGCCACTGACATCCACTGACATCCACTGCCACCACGTTCCACTGACAAGTGGAAGCAAAGATAAACAAATGGTACTACATTAAACTAAGAAGCTTCTGTACCTCAAAAGAAACTGTGACCAATGGGAAAGGATATTAACTCAATGCCTTTCTGATAAGGGGTTAATATCAAAGAGATACAAGGTACTGGTAGAACTTTACAAGAAAAATTGGGGAAAGAAAGAAAAGATAGAACAGAAACTTCCTCTAAGAAAAAAATTGAATGACCAAAAGGCACAGGAAAAAATGCTTTTTATAACTAATCATCAGGGAGATGCAAACCAAAGAACAATGAGATATTGCCTTACACCACAGAGGCTAGCACACATCCAAAAGAAAAAGAACCAGTGCTGGTCCGGATGTGGGGAGAAAGGGATTCTCCTTCATTGTTGGTGTGAATGCTGACTGGTCCAGTCATTTGGAAAACAATATGGACATTCCTCAAACAAAGTAGAAATTGAGCTCCCATTTGACCCAGCAATACCATTTCTGAAAATATACTCTGGGTGCCCCAAAACATAACACAAAACACCATCTGTACTCCAGTGTATATTGCAGCGCTATTCACAATAGCAAGAATCTGGAAACAATCTGACTACCTGAGAATAGATGAATGGATAAAGAAACTATGGGACATAATGGAATATTATGCAGCAGTTAGGAATACTATGCAGCAGTTAGGAAAAATGAAGTTATGCAATTTGCTTATAAATGGAGAGACAAAGAGTATCATGTTGAGTGAAATGAGTCAGAAGGAGAGGGACAGATATAGAATGACTGTATTCATTTGTGGTATATAAAAATATATAGTAGAAGACTAATATCCAAGTCCAGGGAAAACAAGGGCTAGGAGGATGGTCAGTGGTTGGAATCTATCACAAACATGTGTGGGACAGTAAGATAGAGAAGAGACCAGTATGACAATAATAGTTGGAAATGATTGCTCTGGACAAGAATTCAGTATTAAAAGTAGGTAACAGCAACCTTTCAGTATCTGTATTGCAAATCACAATACCCACCCAAAAAAGGGAGTAGAGAGAGAGGGGGGAGAGGGACGGGGAGAGAATGAGAGGAGAGAGGGTGAGGCAAGCTTGCCATAGAGGCAGGCTGGGATGGGGGTGTGATGGGAGGAAAATTGGGATACTGGTGCTGGGAAATGTACAATGGTGCAGGGATGGATGCCAGAATACTATATAACTGAAACCTAATCATGAACAGCTTTGTAAGGGTCTGTTTCACAGTGATTAATTTTTTTTTAAAAAATGAAGAAGAACGTGAATGATTTAAAAAGTATTTCCCCTCACTGTTAGGGAAATTTAAAGTCATGCAAGGAAATAATTTTTATCCCTTAGAGTGGAAAATTTCTCCATCATTTTTGTAAATTGAAAAATGACTGTAATAGGGGTCAGATAGATAGTACAGGAGGAAATGTTCTTGCTTGGATGAATCTCACCCTGGTTTGATCCTTGGCACCACTTGGTCCCTTAAACACTGCCAGGAGTGATGCCTATGTACTGCTGGGGTTGGTCTCTCCACCAAAATTATTTAAATTATATGCCAAAGTCAAATGGTAGAAAGTCTGTTTATTTAAGCCACTAATGCTATAGTATCTCTAGGGTCAGTCACTGCAAAGTTATTTGTGTATTTTCCTAATTATATTCTTTATATAATAGCTACATAGTGGAAAAATATCTAGACATGCACATACAATTTTAAAATAACAAAAATAATAAATTATATTGTTTCTCTTGAACTCATCCCATAGTTCTCAGGTGTACAGCTTGGTTTTCAGACTTTTTCCATCTTCTGTTTTTTTTTTTCTAGAGGTTTTCTGCATCTTACTTTGGAGTCTATTACCTTTTCCTCAACTGCTGTTATTCTAATTCTCAGGCCTTCTATTGAGTTTATTTAATGAATGTTTCTTTGGAGCATAGTTTTCCCATTGTCATTACATACCTGTGTTTTGTTGATTGTGCTGTTGTTTTGCTGTTTTGTTTTTTTGTGGGTTTTTCCTCATTAAACATTCTCAACATGGTGTCAGTAGTTATTCTCTGAGAGTTCATAGAACTGGTTGAGTTTATAGCACAAGTATTATTTACCTGTGTTATTATTTTTCATTCATTGAGTTTGGTGAGTGTCTATGCTTCTTTCCCATTGCGTTCACTGTACTTCTGCTGTGCTGAGGGTGGATATTTATAGTTGGCCCCTTGGGATTAGTTAGCCTTTGAGGGATTAGATTGGGTGTTGCTGTTTTCCTTCCCTGCTGGTTAACAACCAGTGACAGGAGGTTTAAGTGTGAGCAGTGTAAGGTCTGATGAGTGAAGCCGTTGCACATATGGCCATGCTTTTTAGGAGATGTGGAGGGAGGTGGCTGAAATGGTAGAGGTCAAGCATGGAGGCTTCGGGGATAGCCTGACCAGACTTGGCTGGAAGGGGAAGAATCCAATTCCACTTCTCAAAAGTCACCAGGGACGTCAGGCAGGATGTTAACATTATCTGGGAGGATGGGGAAGTGAGCAGAGGGTCTGAGATACGGAGGTGGGCCTACTCTTACTTGGTTTTGAAATCCAGTGTTTATTTTTTTCACTAAGCCTAATACACTTTACTTACATCCAAACATGTTGTGGCAAATGGCAGGATTTTTGTGTTTTGTTTTTGTTGTTTAGTATTCAGTTATATACAGATTACATCTGTGTTGAATAATTGGTTGATGGGCACTTAGATTGTTTCCAGGTCTTGGCCACTGTGAAGAGTGCTGCGATGAATGCCCAATGTGGGCATACATAAGTCTCCTCAAATTACTGTTCCTCAGTAAATGCCCAGAAGTGGGATAGCTGGATTGTATAAAATTTCCATTTTTAATTTTTTAAGGCATTTTCCTCAATGGCTCTGCCAATTTTCAGTTCCAGAAAGAGTGTACAAGAGTCTTCCTTCCTCCTTTCTTCTCCTGCTCTCCATCTCTTCTTCTTTTTCTTTTTTTTTCTTTTTTTTTTTGGTTAACAGCCATTATCATGGGTGTGAGGTGATACCTCAATGCTGTGCTTATTGGCCACCTTATTTCTCTTTTAAAAACATGTTTATATAGATTGTCTGCCAGTTTTTAACTGGATTTTGTATCTTTTTGTTGAATTTGATTCGATTTTTATATATGATAGATATTATCTTCTTGCCATGTATAATTTTCAAATTTCCTGTGGAATGTCTTTTAATTTGTATGGTATTTTCTTTTGTTGTGGGGAGCTTTTTAATTTGGTACAATCAAATTTGTTTTTGCTTTTGTTTTCATTGTTGGGGCAGTCAAATGTCCAAAAGCATCTCGAATTTTGATGACAAGAAAGATATTGGTGTACAAATAAACATTTCATTGGTTTTTAGGTCTCAGATGCAAATTTTTAGTCCCTGATGAATTAATTTTAATAAAGTTACAGTAGTTTGATTCTTTTTTCTTTTTGGATCACACCCGACAATGCACAGGGGTTACTCCTGGCTCTGCACATAGGAATTACTCCTGGCGGTGCTCAGGGGACCATATGGGATGCTGGGAATCGAATCGAACCTGGGTCGACTGCATGCAAGGCAAATGCCCTATGTGTTGTGCTATTGCTCCAGCCCCCTGATTCTTTTCTATGTGACTGTCCAGTTACTTCAATACTGTTCATCAAAGAGACTTGTTTTGTTCCATTTTATATTCTTCTGTCCTTTATCATAAATCAGTTTCCCATATATATGTGTGATTTTATTTCTGGGCTATCAATTTTGATCCATTGATCAGTGTATCTTTTTTTTTCTGATACTGTATGAAGTTTCTTGCTATTGCTGATTTTGCTAATTGAAAAAAACTAATATACATTTGAAAAAATTGTCTTTTTTTGAAGCAGAAACCTTACAAATGAATTAGCATTAAAAAGAGCAAAGCCTAACTAAAATGTAAAATAACATTATCTTGCCTTAGATGAATCAAGGGATTCAGAAGTTTTCTTCACCATTTGGCTACCTAGTATCGTTTTTCCCCTCCAAATCATTTAGAGATTGGGAAAACATTAGTGCCTGTTCCAAAGGGCTACATGTGGCCTGAGAGAATGCAGCATAGAGGAGGATGTTCACCAATGGTTTTTGTGAATGGGTATCTAGAGGTTTTCCTGACCCCACAGGTAAGAGCTCTGCTTGGGCTACTCTTCACTGCAGCTGTGAAGGAGAGCATAGAATTAAAAAAAAACCAACAAAAAAAAGCAAACTAAAAACAGGACCATTCCATGGGGCCTGGAATGATAGCACAGCGGGGAGGGTGTTTGCCTTGCATGTGGCCAGCCTCAGGTTCGATTCCCCACGTCCCATATGGTCCCCTGAGCACCTCCAGGAGTAACTCCTGAGTGCAGAGCCAGGAGTAACCCCTGAGCATCGCTGGGTGTGACCCAAAAAGCAAAAAAAAAAAAAAAAACCAACCAACCGAACAAAAAAAAACAGGACCATTCCTATAGCCATCCAGGGGAGAAACAAAAACAAACAGCTCCTGGCACTTGGAGTTAAGGCAGTAGAAAATGATGATGCCTTTGGCTATGCAGAAATAAAACAAAAGTAGGTGCTAAAGGGCTTCAGAAGACTCCAATAATATATTTTTACTGTTGGGTTATTTTGAGGATGGGAGTGGATCACACCACACACTGCCGGTGGGCTATTTCTGGCTCGGTGCTCAGGAGTGACCCTTGGAGATGCTCACAGAAACATATTTGGTGCCAGGAATTCCAACCACAGGCAAGGAGAGTGCCTTAACTTCAGTATAATCTCTTCAGCTTCATATTAGATTTTTAAAAAGAGAAAAGGTTTGCTCAATTATTGGAAATCTGAACAATCGCATTATTTGTGATGAAATATCTAAGAAAACGGTAAGGGGAGCTCTAGGGTAGAATAAAGTAGCCACAATAAAGTCACCTCATTCCTGACTCTTTTTCACCTTGCTGCCTGTATGCCTTGGGAGGTCAGGAGTAGGCCCAAGTCAACAGGAGTTCCTGCATGGTGCGTGCACTAAAGTTCTTTTAGCCTCCCTAAGGCAACCTTCAAGCTGAACCTGAGGCTTCCTTCAACTGTGCTGCTGAAAACTTGATCCTCCCGCCCAGATGTTTAGAGAGTGGCCGTTTTCAGGCTGAAGTGAGATTATGCTCTTACAAGAAAGGGAGACCTCAGTCCCAGTCGGAAATGGGGAGGTCTAGGTCCCTTTGTCTTCATGTTGGAAAAGAATTTTTTTCAGGTGGTGAGAGTAACGCAGAAGAATTTCATTAAGGGCAGATGAGACATGTTCAGGAAAGTCTGTGTCTTCTCCAGAGAGAGCTGAGAAACCAGGAAAATAAAAGGAAGAAGTCACACGCAGGCAGTAGAAATGTGGGTAACTCCGGAATGGAGTCACATAATGTAAAAGAAATTCGACTTCTCAAGTAGAGGTTCAGGCATCTCTCTACATGGGGTGCCCTGAGTTTCCTGGGGAGCCCTTTTCCAAACTGCCTGATATTGGGCTCTCCTTGAAGATGTGAGTAGTTGCTAGGACATTGTCAAGGAAGAGAACTTTGAACTCGGGTAGTCTCTTCATTCTTCCGGTCTTATCAGGATTCTTGTTCCTGCTGTGCATTGTCTGGGGAAGGGCTGTGCCTCGCCTGCAGTCTGACTTGGCACAGGAAGTCTCCTTCCAGATCTTATCTTGTCTCTCGTATCTTGGTTTTTATGGCTTCCTGAAATTCACTGCCAAGAAACACTGTTAACCGCCCATTTCTATATGAATAAGATGTAGGTTTTTCCTACTCAATTTTGTTTATACATCCTTTTTTGTAAAAAAAAATTTATTTTAATGAATCATCATGAGATACATTTACAGACTTACATGACTGTGTTTTAGTCAAAGAATGTTCCAGTACCCACCCCTTTACCAGTGTCCATTCCCCACCGCCAATGTTCCCAGTATCACTCCCCCCCACCTCCACCCCTTCCCACCTCCTGCCTCTGTGGCAGGCAACAATCCCTCCTACTCTCTGTCCTTTTGGGTGTTATGGTTTGCAATACAGGTAAAAAAACAGCCATCATGTTTGATCGATTTAACTTTTTATTGAATCACCATGAGGTACACTGTTATGAAGATGTTCATAATTGGGTTTCCGTTGTGCAATGTTCCAACCCTCATTCCTCCACCACTAATGTCCCAAATTTCCCTCTCGCCACCCACTCCACCGTGCCATAGCTTGCCTCTATGGCAGGCACTTTTCTTCTCTCCTTTTTGTCTACCCTAAATCTTAGTCTTCTGTGCATCAAATACACACTATGAATACCATAAAAGTTTTATTTATGCTCTATTAAAATAAAAGGTAATGTTATTATAACAACTTAATGACTTACCTATTTCCATATGGACAAATGTCAGTATATCTAAGTAGGAAATAACTGGTAAGCCTATCTACTTAAATAAAATATCTCCAGATTCTGCATACTTTTCACTACCAGAAGAGGTATGCAGGTTTAAGGTTTCATAATCAGTTGTCAGAAAAATAGCATATCCATGCAACGTCTCATTAGCATCTGACCCAAATTATTCTTAGATTACATGATTTAGTAAGACATCAAAAATCCATCTGAAAGTTTGTAATTGTTTTGAGATGGTGCCATCATTAACCCTAGGGTCATAAACAGAACAACAATGTGAAGTAGAAGAACAGCTAAATTGACATGACTAAAAATATACTCACTGTCAGAAAAAGAATCTGGTCATCTGGAAAAATTGTAGCTATAATCTGGGAACATGCCCACAGGCGCTATGCATCTGGCCAAGGCCCACGCATTCTAAGCAGGGAAACTGGTGATCTGTGGGAAGGGGAGGTAGGACACCTCTCAGGATAAGCCTAACATTTTCACACCCACATTTTTAGCACTGATCAGTTCAATTCCTGCTCAAGTTGCTTCATACACCCCTCCCCCCAGTCAACTTCAACCCAAAGTTTGGCTAACTGAGAAACCAAAAAGAGCATATTGGAGCATAAGTGAAGGGATATGTGTAACTCCAGAATAAAAGTCAAAGAATCATACTGGTGCAGAGGTGAAGAGATGTGTAAACTCTAGCCCATTCTTATTGCTGTAGTCAGTCTAAAGATGAGCACCAACCACCCAGAACAGCTATTGCAGATGCAAGTTCTGAGTAGTGTTGAATCCAAGAGACTCAATTGCACAGCTATGAAATTACGATAAGCCCATTTCCAAAGGAGTCTTAGATGTCAGAGATGAGTTGGGATTTGACTACAACAAATTTGCAGGCCTACTTGCACAGCATAACTTGCTTCCTGCCTGCCAGAGAAGGGATATGCTGGAGGCATGATGGTTTCTACCAGAAATATGGTTCACAGAAGTTCCAGGTTCTTCACGTCAGGATCATTCCTTGTGCAAAGTCTGATGTAGATAATGAGAAACTGGTTTCTTGGACTATAGCGCTATTTCTTTAAAAAGTCAATTGTGCTGCTTGTATAGTTCTATTACAATTGGTTCAGATTTAACCTCATCCATCTCCATGAAGGCTAAATCGGTGCTGGTAAACTTCTTTCTTTCTTTCTTTCTTTCTTTCTTTCTTTCTTTCTTTCTTTCCTTCCTTCCTTCCTTCCTTCCTTCCTTCCTTCCTTCTGCTTTTTGGGTCACACCCGGCAATGCACAGGGGTTATTCCTGGCTCTGCACTCAGGAATTATCCCTAGCGATGCTCAGGGAACCATATGGGATGTTGGGAATCCACCCAGGTTGGCCGCGTGCAAGGCAAATGCCCTACCCGCTGTGCTTTTGCTCGAGCCCCATCTTTTATGCTTCACAATGATGATCATCCTGTTGTTCTTTGATTGCCTCGAGCAGGCACCAGTAATGTCTCCTTTGCCCTAGACCTGGGATTTTAAAAAGTGCCATATTCAAGGTTTTTTCAGGATTAGGAGAATGAGACCCATCATTGTTACTGGTATTTGGCATATTGGGTATGCCACGGGGAGTTTGCCAGACTCTGCCGTATGGGCAGGTTACATTCGGCAGCCTGCCAGGTTGTCTAAAGTAAGAATGAGATAATAAGATGTCTGGGAGCTGGGTTTTATAGTCTCTGGGTCTTGGCCATTGATGGGATTACAGGGTGCCAGTGGAGGGGGGGTGGGGGCGGGTGGGTGGAGGGGGGGCAGTTGGTGGGTGCCTACTGGAAGATGGAGGATCTGGGTGGAGGATGCTCAGCCCTGATCTGAGCAGGCTTAGAGATCTCAGCCCCGGGACCTGCATGCCTTTGTTCCTCTGTCAGTACCTTCATGCATGTGGAGAGTGGTCTCAGCATGGTTGTGGCTGGTTCTGAAGGTCTTCAGCTGCTGGGACTCTGCTCTGGGCGGGGAGGGAAACTCAACCTGCCCCCCTCCAAGGGGCCCCAGTGAGGAGAGCCAGGCGCAGGGGCAGGAGATTCTGCCCTTTTATGCTTATTGTGTTATTGTGTTTGAATTCAAAGAAGATGGCTGCACTTTTGGTTGACTTTTCGTGTGCTTCTGGAGTTCGATGTCTACATTAAAATGCACATACACATCTTCTTTTCTCAAAGTCATGGGCCTATCTCAAACACAGTTTAAATCTGTGTCATTCAGATCCTTCACACTGACTGTGACATAGGGACCAATGGATGCACTTTCCGTCACCTTTCAGACTAATCTGATTCTGATCATCATTCTGGGTCCCGAGGGCAACCTTGGTAATAAAGTACCGGGAACTCAAGCAGGGAGGGAATTCCAAGGCCCTGCTCCAGCCTCGATCTCTTCTTTGTCTTTTTCAAATTGCAACGTCTCTTCTCCACTAGGAGCTAAGACTCTTCTTTCTTTTTTTCCCACTTTTTTTTATTAGTGAAACACCATGAGGTACAGTTATAGACTTACAAATTTTTGTGCTTGGGTTTCAGTTATACAATGATCAAGTACCCAGGCTGGACATCAGATGGTAATTCTTTCTTACATGTAAGAATATTCTATAGATTGGCTCTTGCTTCTTCAGATTCTCTAGCTTAAATTTTTCTTGGGGCTGCAAAGATGTACTTAATTCCAAGCATGCTGCAATTTTTCCCAGGGTCTTTTGTTATTCTGTGAGTTTAGAATAGTTATGTCGAACTTGGGCCTCCTTTTATAGCTGTCTTGCTAATATTTGATATTTGTCTATCTCCTTCACCAGTTGACCTCAGGAGTTGAAGTGGCTGCCTCTCTGCAACCTAGTGCCCCATTGATGCAGCATTGGTGACCCCAGTCACCTCGACATTGCCAGCACTTATACTCTACCTCTCCAGCCCCAGTGGCCTTGGTCTAGGGTGCCATCACCCCCTGACCAGGACGAACCACGCTGGTCTTCACTTCCCAAACTCTTCTTATTTGCCAGAAATTTCACTCTCCTAACTTGGTTGATTTTTTTTTTTTATTTATTAAATCACTGTGGGAAAGGTTACAAAGCTTTCAGGTTTATGTCTCAGTCATGCAAATATCAAACACATTTCCCTTTACCAATACTTATTTTTTACCATGAAGAACCCCAATAAAACCCCACCCCCCACCCCTCCCCGTCCCTGTGAGGCAGATGAATTCTAGTTAACACTCTATCTGCTTTGATTAGATTCATTGTTTCAATAAAAGATTCACCACTATTATTTAGAGTTTACCCCGCCCCCCCCCCCCCCCCCCCCCCGCCAAATCAGACATGCTGAAAAAGCATTGTGAAGTGATTTGCTTTCTACAGCTGGGCTCAAGAATTAAATGTTGGTTTTGGATTTCTGCTATTTTACCTATTGACCCTGGAAGTATTTCTACTGAAAGTCAGATAGTTAAGAAATTGGTTTCTGTGCTCTGGAGTCGTGGCCGTGCTGGAGAGCCGCTCGCGGGGGGCAACCGGTGGCCTCGGTAGGGCGTGAAGGGCGGAGCGAAACGCCCCCCTTCCCATGAGGTTTTAGTCGCCCCCACACTCCCGGCTCATACCTGCTGTCCACAAGGCTCCCATGTGGCCGCCATCTTTCTTTCCAGAGGGAGGAGGGCGGAAGGGAGCAACACCCTTTCCCCTCTGGGCAGAAATGATTGCCTGGATTAACGCATAGTCCTTTCACTCTTCTGCTCTAAGATGCTGGGTTCTGCATTAAGCCCTTGTGCTTCTGGGGCTGTGGCCGTGCTGGAGAGCCGCTCGTGGGGGAAAACCGGTGGAATCTTTAGACAAGGCAGAAAATTTAACTAGCATCATTCTCTAATAACAGAATGGAGGTTGCTAAGTGCGAAGAGAAGTGAAGTGCAAAGGGCAAAGGCTGATAAGAAAGGATCACAGAGAGAAAATGGTGGAGGAATATTTACATCTTGCTGGTTGACATAGTGCAGTAATGATATGGGGGGTGGGTGGAAGGGTGCAGCATCAGTGAATTAATTGTATTGGTCAGTTTAAATCTTGCCCACTGAAAAGATATCCGATCAAAATAGATAATGGGATGGCTAGGGGTGGAAGACAGTCTCAGATAAAAGGAAATCCTAGCCAGGGTCTGTCTCTTCTGAACAATCACCCAAACAAACAGCAGAACTAGGCAAAGCTCTTAGACACAGACAGCAGGACAGCAGGAATCTCCCCCACATGCATATGACCAGAGACTAAGGAAAGCCAGAATGATCAGGAACCACTGAGCACAGGCTAAGAGAGGCCCAGAGACAAGATTTCAGACTAGGAAAGTGTACACTGGGTAGAGAACTAGGTAGGGAGAAAACCAGCCACTGTATACTAGAAGCAAACAAATGACAAAAGAATAGGATTTAGGGGGGTTGTACATGGGTAAAACAGGCCTGGACATTGAGGAGGGTCCCATTACCTTGAAGTGTACAATAATCTCTAATTTCTTCTTTTTTTTAATGATTTTTTATTTTTAAATTTTATTTTATTTTGCTTTTTGGGTCACACCCAGTGATGCACAGGGGTTACTCCTGGCTCATGCACTCAGGAATTACTCCTGGCAGTGCTCGGGGACCATATGGGATGCTGGGAATAGAACCTGGGTCAGCCGCATGCAAGGCAAATACCCTACCCGCTGTGCTATTGCTCCAGCCCCTAATCTCTAATTTCTTAAGCTTCTTATTTATTTATATTTTAAATATAAACAAAAGCCCCAATTGTTGATATAATTCTATGGATTGGTATCAAAGCTCCAATATTAAAATCAATAATTACAAGAAATCAATCACTTGTTTTTCTTTGAAAATTGTTATGCCTGATCACAGGGTGGTTAAATTCTTGCCTAAGAAATTATTAAGTATTTATTGCTGGTTGAGCCTTCTGTGCTATTGTTTTTGCTTGCTAAGCTTAATTTGCTTCAATGTTACTTTCTCATCTAATTTGGTGTATTCCCACTCGAATTTCAGCAGGAAGGAATGAGAAGGTGTTTTGTATTTGTGACATGGTCCAGAGACTTCAGGATCTATGGCCTGGGTCAATGAATTGACATAGTTGTGACTGTAGTAGGTGGGCGTGTCTGCTGGGGCTTTTGGAAATACTGCACTTGGGGGGTGGCTGCCCACCCTGACTCCACAAAGACCCCAGAGTTCTCAGTCTGGGCCCAAGGGTACCTGAAATTATTCACAGTCTGGCATCTCTGCAAAGTTATTAGTGAGGCAGTGGAGTTGAGTCCTTGGCATGGCTGAAGCAGTGGGGTGTGGGTGCAGCTGCTGGAGTTTCAGCAGAGCAGATATGTGGCCTGCCTGTTCTCAGGGGTGGGAGGTGCCCCATGGAATTTTCAGCCACAGGGACTGTTGTTTCTATGTATTTTAGCAGCTTAGTATGCATCTCTGTAGTCAGAAATCAGTTGAGCAGAAGTCAAGTAGAATAGTCCACATGGCAGTAGCTGTCAAAGGTAGCAAGTTTCTGATGTTTGTCTGCAAATCTTTCATACAATTCTAAAGAACTCACCAGGACAGGAACAAACCCATTTGGGTGTTGACAGAAACGTTATATGCCTAAAGCCTATTCATGCTATCGTAAATCATATTATCATCAGCATCAAGTTACCTTCATGAAACCCTTTGAAAATCTGAATAAAGAAACAGGTAAGGATTATCCTACCTACCTGACGATCCTTTGAGAATCTGATGGGAGTTATGGACCCAAGATCCAAATCCATGAAAATATTCACGTAGGAAACCATTCACTCAGCATGTCAAGAGGTGTGTGGGTGCCTCTGAGGCCAAATATGAAACATGAGACAAATGTATACATAACTATTGTCAGACCTGGGAGATAACTTAAAACTGGAGCAACTGCCTTGATTATTCAAAGTCGAAGTTTGATGTCCTAGCATCTTTCGGACTTCTGGAATCCCCAGGATAGCTCAGTAAACAGCAAAAGCACCACATTGCCAGGTCCTAGAATTAACCAGTGCTGGAGTGGCCCCAGGTCCTTAAGTATACAGGAGTTACCACCCCCTAAATATTTATTTTCAGAACAGATTGAAGGAATTGATTTTGATATACATGAAAAGTATGAAACAGAATCCATAGACACAATCTCCCAAAGGAGTTGTTCTTGTACCTCTGGGGTCAGGATCAATTTTTTTAAGGTGGTGGCTAACAGGATTGGTGTGGGGGGCAACAAGGTGAGAGGCTGGGAGTACACTCCAGGGACAGGCAAGGCAGAGCTGCACCACATAGCTTACCATATAGGCAGCAACTCTGCAGTGCACCCCCTTGGAAGACAGAGGAGGAGGAAAGTGTAGAAGGAAATGCAAGGACCAGGGAAGGCGAGGTTATGGGGATCTTGTAAGACATGTTTGGGAATTTGGGTTTTAAACATGGGCTGGAGAATTTGTGGAGGCAGCTCCTATTGTGTTTCAGAAGGAACCCGTCAAAACAGTGGGGGAGGTGATACAATGGTATTAGCTGCAGATGCGGAAGTTGGTTGACCAGATAAGAAAACCTGTGAGGTTTGCCAGTGATTTTCTTGAGGCAGACATATTGGCAGGAGAAACAAATTTAACTTTTTACTAGGAGCTGGAGCAAGCACAAGAGCATGTCACTTGTCTTACATGTGGGACAGCAGAGCCCTGGTACTATTTTTGGTTCCCTGAGCACTGCCAGCAGTCACTCTTTAGAATAACCCCTAAACCAGGTATCCAGGTGAGGCCTCAAATAAATAAGTTTTTGTCAGATTCAAAAAAACTTGATGATTGTTAAGATGGAGAGGGTAGAGAGACTCTGGGGTTCCGGTGTCTTTTGCTATTTCTACCTACCTATACTCTAACCATGAATCATTGTCCAAGCACTCCCTCCTCAAATTTCCATCATTGTCAGTGCTGCTCCATTTACTACAATGTTCTCCTCTCTTCCCTGTGACCCCCCTGATGTCCTTTAAGATTGTGGTCAAAACTTGTCTCTGTTCAAGTCTCTGCTGCTGCACATTGTGTATCCCCTGACTAGTATGAATTATACGTTAGTGTAGCTAGTTGTACTGCAAGGTTCACAGTATTAGATTATTGGTCATGCGTACTTTGGGGAATCAGAATATGTGTGATCTGGGGCAAATATTTCTTGTTGATAAGTTTTTCTATAAGGAATTGAGGATCATTTCAGAAGAAAACTTCATGTGGTTGGAAGGAAAAACAAGAATATCCATTTGTTCTAAAACAGTCTTGTTTATAAGCAGGGCACTTAGAGGGTCATATGTCCACATGCTGATCATTAAGTTCTTCTCCCTCACATATGTATGTATGGGTTGTGTGCTCTTTATGATGCTGGCACTGGGTACTGTTCTCAGCAGAAGGAAATGGGTATGCAGGAGAGAAAAGGGACTTATTCTTCTGTTTCCTCTGTCATCTGTGTTTAAGTGACAGCATTTCCTCCTGGTAAGGCAGCTGGTTACCATTCCTCCTCAAAGAGGAAAGTACCTCTCGTTAAAGGTTGAATCCCAGCTATAAGGCTTTCTCCTTCAAACTCCTAGGTTCAAAAATAAAAAATTCCAACTATTCTCTTATCCCTCAGCTGCTTCCTGCACTTATGGGGAAAAATTACTTATTTACCATCTTACTTTGCTGCCCCCATTTTTTTATTTGGCCCCCAATATCTGTTTAATTCCATGTGTTAATTTTTCTGTTAAAAGTCACTGTTCTAGGCCCTGGAGAGATGGTATTGAGGTTAAGATGCTTGACTTGCATCCCACCAACCAAGGTTCAAGTGTGGCATCATGTGTGGTCTCCCAAGCACCACCAGGGGTCACTCCTGAGCACACAGTTAGGAATAGTCCCTGAGTGGTGCCAGTGTGGCCCCAGGTTGAAATCAGACAAAAATCAGTCGTGGCTACTATTTTCCTGTTGGACTATGACTGATACACATTTCTATTCAATTCTTCATGGACTTATGTCTGAATTCTTTAAAAATAGAAACATAGCTTTCTGCTAAAGCATTCCTTTTAGAAAAAAAAATCATTCCAAGGAAGCACAGTGCAAAAAATAGTACATTTTCTCCATTTGACCATAAAATCTAGAATTCTTCTGTGGAAGAATTCAATAACACCACTGAGATTTTGGAGAGCTTACTGTCATGTACACCAGATAAAAACACTGGAGGAGAGGAAATTGTGACTAATGGCCAAGCAAGTGAAGTAAATACATGAAATAGCTTGTCAGTAAAACAAAAGAGGTGGGTCATGGGTAAGCCAGAAACAAATACCTTGTAAAAAAATAGAAAAATATTTCTCAGCACAGCGGGTAGCGTGTGTTTGCCTTGCATGTGGCGGACCCGGGTTCGATTCCTCCATCCCTCTCAGAAGGCCAGCAAACTACAGAGAGTATCCCGCATGCATGGCAGAGCCTGGCAAGCTCCCCATGGCATATTCAATATGCCAAAAACAGTAACAAGTCTCACAATGGAGATGTTACTGGTGCCCACTAGAGCCAATCACTGAATAATAGGACAGTGCTACAGTTGCAGTCTATTTCAAACACTTGGAATTTTTTGGATCAGTACTAGCCACATTTTCAAGAAAGCCTAAAATTGTGGTTTTAGATTCAACTTGTTACCTTTCAAATGAGCAATAATTTTGTTTGGGAGGGGGTGCCCACACATAGGAGTGCTCAGGAGCTACTCCTGGCAGTGCTTGGGGGACTCTGTAGTTTTTTTTTCTTATTGGGTCACACTCGACGATGCTCAGGGGTTACTCCTGGTTTTGCAGTCAGGAATCACTCTTGGTGGTGCTTGGCGGACCATATGGGATGCTAGGAATTGAATCTGGGTCGGCCATGTGCAAGGAAAACACCCTACCCGCTGTGCTGTCACTCCAGCCCCACTCTATGTAGTTTTGAGGATCGAACCAGGGTCAGCCTAATGCAACCCAGGTGCTTTAACTCCTATCTCTCCAACCCTTCATCTTATTTTGAATTTTTAAAACTTTTATTAAAGCACCAGGATTTGCAAAATTATTCATAGTTGATATTTAGACATACAATGTTGAAGCACCTATCCCGCCAGTACCACCATTGTTGGAGGAACTTTCCCTCCCTTTAGAATTACATTACTAATCTCAATTTGTGAAGACAATGTGAAAGTGTCTTATGGAGGAATGAGCTAAGAATGGGCTGGATAGGGGTTCAAATGTTTCTTCTTCAGTAACTTGCTCTCTGTAGCAAGGGCCAAGACTCAAATATCCTGATCCCGTGACTTTACTTGTAAATGCTGACAGCCACAGACAAGTATTAGAAGATAATTCTATAATTAATTTTTCCTTTTTGGAATATCTAAGACTATGATTTGAGAAAATAATCTCTCGGAAATGTACTTTTTGGATTTCTTCCCAGAAGTCACTTACTTCAAATAATTTGAGAAAAGAATAAGTAAGGAGACTAGTCCTTTCGCAGAGTGCCAGGAATTCATGTGCTTGAGTTGTTGAGTTGTTTATGTGGTGCAATGGGTGCTGGGTGCCCCAGATAGACAGTCCCTTCCTCCCTATTCCTGCTAACTCTATTGCCTCCGCTATAGCATCTTCGTTCAATAGCATGACCCTAAGGCCTCTTGGGTCTGTTGTTTCTCCCTTATAGCTCACTTGACTGTCACTCCACAGCCAACAGCAAGTTTGGTCAGCTGATAAGGGAACAAAGGCCGATTTACTTCAATGTGTACAGATCCTGGGAAAACGAACTTCATGAAGTTTGATTGATTTGTGTTTGTCATCCAATTAATTTGCTTTGACTCAACTTAGTATAACCATTAAGGTTAAAAAAAAATAACATCAGTTTGATTGGTCAACCTATAGACTTTGTACTACAAGATTATACTATTATATAATTTCTCAAAACTATTTTTTTTTCTTTTTGGTCACACCTGGCAATGCACAGGGGTTACTCCTGGCTCATGCACTCAGGAATTACTCCTGGCGCTGCTTGGGAGACCATATGGGATGCTGGGAATCGAACCCGGGTTGGCCGCATGCAAGGCAAATGCCATACCCACTGTACTATCACTCCAGCCCCTCAAAACTATTTTAAAATAATTTCTCCTTCTATATCTTTAAAGCCAGCTAATTATATTTATATATAACTATATGTTACATATAAATCTTAGCTGAAGCAATTGCATAGCGGGTAGGGCACTTGCCTTACAAGTGGCTAACCTGGGTTCCACCCCTAGCATTGCTTATAGTTCATACAGGTCCCTATCCCTGAGCATAAAGCCAGGAGTTAATCCTGAGCATAACTGGGTATGATACAAAAATAAACAAAAAAAATCCCACATATGTAGATGTAAGTGGAGATGATATAGAACTAACAGTTTATGTACACAAATATACTTAAATTATGTATGTACATATATATTATATATGTATACATGCATAAATGCTTTTCTACCTACCTAGCTATATAATCTACACATAAATACACATACAAATATAGCCTTCTAGTTTTATTTCTCTAGAAACTCTGAGAAGTTTAATTTAAAGTTTAAAAGAATAAATGAATAAATGTAGCTTCATAAAACTTTCAGCATGAAGGAAATGAAAGGCATGCAGAGACTAGTAGAAATTATAGATGTATATACATATGCACTTTTATGGAAAAGTAATCGTATTCACAATATATAAGGGAATCTTACAACTCAATAAGAAGGTGGGGCTAGAGAGATAGTATAGCAGATAGGACACTTGCCTTACACTCTGCTAACCCGGGTTTGATCCCTAGCACCTCATATTGCACCCACCGCCCCAACCCCCCAGCCATACCAGGAGTGATCTTTGAGTGCAGAGCCAGGAGTAATCCCTGAACACAGTTGGGTATGATCCCCAAACAAACAATAAGGAAGTAACAGTACAGTCAGAGAGCAAGCTCTAAGGGCTGAGTGCACGCCGGGGCCTGGGTTCAATCCCCCAAGCACACCAGGATTGTCCCCCATCCACAAAGAAAAAAAAAAGGCAAGAAGGCAATCAAGATATGAACAGAAGCTACATGAGAAAAAATACGAAGTTCCTTGAATGTGGCAGACCAGGATTCAATCCTTGGCACCACCTATGGTCCCCTTAGTATGGCCAGGAGTGAAACCTAAGAGCAGAACTAGAAGGAAGTTCTGAGGTATAGCCCAAGATGGGAAAAAAAGGAAAAGAAAATATGTGAATTGCCATTATGTGAATGGCCATTTGCGATCATCCTGTTTTTCGTCGATTGCCTCGAGCAGGCACCAGTAACATCTCCTTTGTAATAGCCCTGAGTTTTTTTTTTATAAGTGCCATATTCAAGGCTCTTTCAGGCTTAGGAGAATGAGACCCATCATTGTTACTGGCATATGGCATATTGGGTACGACAACGGGAGTTTGCCAGACTCTGCCGTGTGGGCAGGTTACATTCGGTAGCCTGCCAGGTTGTCCAAAGTAAGAATGAGATAATAAGATGTTGCGCTTCTGGGAGCTGCATTTTATAGTCTCTGGGTCTTGGCCGTTGATGAGATTACACGCCACGGGTGGGGGGGGGAGGGGGGAGTTGGTGGGTGTGACCCCTGCCTACTGGAAGATGGAGGATCTGGGTGGAAGATGCTCCGCCCCGATCTGAGCAGGCTTGGAGATCTCAGCCCCGGGACCCACATGCCTGGGTTCCTCTACTGCTTCCTTCATGCATGAGGCTTGTCCCAGTGTGTGGAGAGTGGTCTCAGCACGGTTGTGGTTGGTTCTGTAGGTCTTCGGCTGCTGGGGCTCTGCTCTGGGCGGGGAGGGAAACTCAACCCGACCCCTCCAAGGGAACCCGGCGAGGACAGCCAGGTGCGGGGGCAGGAGACTCTGGCAGAATGGCCATTAATGGCAGAATGGCCATTAACACATAAAAAGACATTTCAATATAATTTACTTCAAAAATGAAGTCTGATGCTAGTGAAAGTGGTGAGAGTTTCCTCACACACACCCCCTCCCAGTAATCTAGGCCTGTGTGAAGTGCAGCTAAAAAAAGTAGCAGGGTGTTTTAAAGGGAGAAGAAGGGAAGGGAGAACTGTGGGGGCTTAAGAGGAGCCATAGCAATACAAATCTAGAAGAGCAGTTTCTTATTCTTACCTGGAGCAGAGACAAACGGGTTATGTCTTGCTTCTTAGTGGTTGTCCAGCAGTGTTCGGAGGACCAATTTAGTGCTGGAAATTGAAATTGGGGTTCTGGTATGCAAAACATGTGTACTCTTCCCCTCTCCCTTTTTGGAGCCATTTCTTTTTCTTTCTTTCTTCTTTTTTTTTCTTAATTTCTTTAAATCACCACTAGATAGTTACAAGCCTTCATGTTTGGGTTACAATCACACAATGATCAAACACCCATCCCTCCACCAGTGCACATTCCCCACCACCAATATCCCCGGTATACTCCCCTTCCCCACCTTCCCCCTGCCTCCATGGCAGACAATATTCCCCAAACTCTCTCTCTACTTTTGGGCATTATGGTTTTCAATGCAGATACTGAGAGGTTATCATGTTTGGTCCATTATCTACTTTCAGCACACATCTCCCAACCCTACCGGTTCGTCAAGCCATCATTTTCTTTTTTTTTTAAAATTTTTAATTTATTTTTAAATTTATTTATATATATTTTTTGCTTTTTGGGTCACACCCAGCGATGCACAGGGGTTACTCCTGGCTCTTCACTCAGGAATCACTCCTGGCGGTGCTCAGGGGACCATATTGGATGCTGGGAATTGGGTAGGCTGCATGCAAGGCAAATGCCCTACCCACTGTGCTATCGCTCCAGCCCCAAGCCATCATTTTCTTAGTGATCTCTTCTCTATTCCAGTTGCCTTCTCCCCTTTGCTCATGAGGCAGGCTTCCAGCTATGGAACAATCTTCCTGGTCCATGTATCTACTGTCCTTAAGAGTCAGCCTCATGTTGTATTGTTTTATACTCCACAATAGCCAAAAATCTGGAAACAGCCCAAGTGCCCTAGAACAGATGACTGGTTAAAGAAACTTTGATGTATCTACACAGTGGAACACTATGCAGCTGTTAGGAGAGATGAAGTCATGAAATTTGCTTATAAATGGAAATAAGTGGAGAGTATCCTGCTAAATGAAATAAGTCAGAAAGAGAGGGACAGACACAGATGGAACCATTTCTTTGACCCAAACAATATCTCCTTTTAGGACTAGAGGCTTTGATGTAAAGCAGAGCAAGGAACCAATGAAGTTGGGTCCTTATCCTGTCACCAGGAGTGGGAGCAAAACCAGAGTTAGATGCTGCTGCTGCTGCTGCTGAATATTTGCACTTCAATGAGATGGTAGCTCTTGTCCCAGAGAAAACAATTTGGCTACTGGAGGGGGTTGACTGGGAGGGGACATGGAAGTTAGAGTTTCATATCAAAGGGCAGTGAAAGATTTTTAATGATAATGTTTGGGCTGGGACAGAACTTTGTTGTTTGTATTGAGCCTTCTCAGGTAGGGACTGTTTAGGCTGGAGTAATCTTAAGGGTAATTTCTTGAGATGTTAAAAAAAATATGCAAGAACTCAGCAGCTGAGTTCTTGCCTCACTTGTATAAAGCCTGGGTTTGATTCTTGGTCCTTGGAAAGAAAATGAAAAAAAGAAAAAAGTAAAGAAACTGATTGCCTAATGTTTGTTCAAGTATCTTAGTGTGGGATTGGACAAAATCATTTGTGCTGACAGCCTGTAGCTTCTGGAGAAAGGCCAAGTGGAGAAAAGACTCAGAGAAGCCTAACTAGCTTTACAATGAAAGAGACTGATGATCATTGTCATCAGGAAAATACAAAGTAGCACTGCATTACTGAATCCACATTAGGGTGCTGGAGGCTTGAAAATCAACAACTTAAAAGAGAGGGGTTGTGAAAACAAGACTATTCTGGTACTGGTCACCTGAGAAAATGGTGCACTGTTGTCTCTCCTAACCGCCTTGCTCCTAGGTTGGGGCTAAGAGTTCGTAGTGGGTTGGTTTAAATGGGTTAGAATAAAAGTAGGTAGGGGCTGGAGTGATAGCACAGCAGGTAGGAAGTTTTCCTGGCATGCAGCTGACCCGATGTTTGATTCCCAGCATCCCATATTGTCCCCTGAGCACTGCCAGGAGTAATTCCTGAGTGCACAAACCAAGAGTAACCCGTGTGCATCACCGGGTATGACCGAAAAAGCAAAATAAAATGTCTTAAAAAAAGAATAAAAGTAGGTAGTGAGTTGGGAAGAGGGACAGAGGCTTGAGATAGTCCTGCTGGCAGCAGTGGTTGAATAAAGGGGGCTGGGGAGGAGTTGTTCCTTGTAAAACCTCTAGATAACATCTTTGGATAACATCTGCTGGGATCTGAGCTACAGGACAAGTCATCAGGAGTCTTCCCAGAGAGCCTGGTGTTTGCCCTTTCCCCTCCATCTGTAACAGGACCTGGCCTAACATTAAGTATACAGTGCAGGAGAACTGCCCTTAGGATCCAGAGACAGCACAAAGGTTAATAAGGACTGAGACATTCTGAGAAAAACATACTTGGTGAAGGAGATGAAGTCACTCGCCTGCTTGCTTACACAAGGAGATAGCTTTAAACATCTGGAATTGCTAGAAAGTGACTATGACAATAAGGGACAAGAGTTGCTGGAGGGAATATACAGTGGCACAAGTACTTTGGGAAAGTTTGTCAGTTTCTTGTAGTTAAATATATAGTTCGTCTGTTACTGAGAAAGTTTGCTTCTACATGTTTACCTGAGTAAAATAGCCATCATAAAATTAATGGGTAAATGAATCCTGGTGTATCTGTGTGCTGGAATCCTACTTATAAAATGGAACAAATAACAAAGCACACCACAAATATATGAATTACAAAATCATGCTGAGGGGAAGGGGCTGGAAGAAAAAGTACATATATGTGATTAATTTGGTTTTTAGTGAAATGCACTTTTGATCATTTAATAAATTTTCAGACAAGCCAAACTTACATATATTTTTCATGCTATGTCTTGATGGTGTTTGAACTGTAGGAAGCATGTCTATATCATTGCTTTGCAATGTCTAAGTCACCAGAATAATTTTGTAATATGAAGTTCTATAATACATGAATAGCTTGCATAAGGTAACATCAGGCAATAACATAAAAGTTTATTCCTTTTTTTGACTTGTTTCTTCTTGAGTCATATGTGGTGGTGCTCAGAGCTTCCTACTGGCTCAGTGCTGAGGCATCACTCCTGACTGCGCTTGGAGGCCCATAAGTGATGTCAGGGATCAAACCAGGGTGGCCACATACAAGGCAAGCATCTTACAGGCTGTACTGTTACCCCTGACCCAGAAAGTTTACTCTCACTTTTTTGGGGGGATAAAATAAGAAACAATCACATAAAATATCCTTAATTTTCATATAAAAGCTAAGTCACAATAATGAGTGCTTTAAATCAATTCTTTAAAATTAGTAAACTTTGTGTCAGAATTCATCTTATTTCGGAAAAAAACAAAACTATTTGATTGAGATTCTTTCTCATCCAAGAAATATTTATTAATAGATAATTAAGAGAATGTTAAACAAGTGACTATTCTAAATAAAATAAATTGCTAGATAAACTTATATGAAGTCCAGTATATTTATAAAAATCCAGTATGTTTCTCTCCCTCAGATTAAAATAGGAAAATGAAAATCATATGTGGGAAGAGTGATGAGTCACATTATTTTCTTTGCTGCTTTCTTGTAATTTACTTGGTCATGCGTATAGCATAGGAATAATTTATCTAGTTTATACAGAATTGTAATTTTCCTTATAATTTCACCGTGTGTCTGTTGAACTCATTTTGAGCTAACTGCTTTGGCTAATAAATCATTAGAATTCACTTTGTGATAGGTGTAATTAATAATAAAGACTTCTAGGCTCATTCCTTCCAAGTCTCTATATTAATCAAATTACTTGCATTTCTAAAAGCAGCAAGAGGCACCATATATATTTTGTAGGAAATACAAATTGTGTTAAGGATAAATATCTTAAAAGCATAATTCTGTCTTTTCAACTGGTTTTGTATTTCTCTAAGACTTAGAGGGTCATTTGATCTAGAAATTGAATTAAATTCATGAATTTCTTTGAGGTAACTTAATTCAGAAGAGAACCCAAAAGCAAAAATGTCAAATATTGGAAAACTCTGAGAAAAGTTTTTAATTTAAAAAAAAAAGGTTTTTTAATTTCAATCTTACTGGGAAAGGACAAGAAGGGAGAATGTATAGCAGGAGATCCCTTATAGGGTTGCTTTGAAGAATCTTGTGTTTTTATAATCCTTTTAAGACACCAGTTTTAGAGATTTTTATGAAAGCTGACCTATAATTTCATTTTACCTTACTTTGGAGGGAGCCACACCCAGTCATGCTCAAGGCTTAATTCTTGGCAGGAATCAGGGGACCATTTGTGGTGCCAGAGATCGAACCCGGTTCAGCAGTGTACAAGGCAAGTTCCCTATCCCTTTACTATTGCTATGGCTTAAGACCTGATCTTTCAAAACACATGAGCAGCTCCAACTTATGGAAAGTCAGTGTAGAGCGAGCGAGGTATGCTTTCTTGATGAGGGTTGACTCACATCTCTCAGACAGTGGTTAGTCCAGTGTAACTTTTAATAAAGATATAACATTGATAATAGTTCAATAGTGGTATTTCTTGTGTATAGGACAGTAGACAACAGGGCTGTTAGTAAATTCAGTTATGAAAGTGCAAACCATATTGTATAAATGTCAGAGAGCATGTATGATCCTAGCATATGGAAAACCACTTCAGATGTCTTATAACCATGATCTGAGCAATTAGAAGCCCACCTGGGAGTTGCTTTGTCTGGTGCTGGGAATAGCGAACCAAGTCTCAGGCTGCATAGAGAAGTATGTTTTGAGGATGGTTAATGGGTTAATGTGGATTCACATTTTTTCCTGGATGCAAAATTCCCCAGGCTGCAGGGGCTGGTCATTGGCACACATGAAGATTGTTAGTTCTAGCATGCAGGGGTCTTATTTTTCATGGCTTTATGTCTCTGGAAAGTGGGAGACTTATCAGGCAGCTGGTGTGGCAGTAATTTTTCAGATGCCAGAATATCTTTAAAAAGTCTTACTTCCAGACTCACAGATGTCATTTAGACACAGTTCACACACACACACACACACACACACAATTGAACACACTAATTCACACTCATGCAAATCAAAGAGCAAAATCTTCCCTGCCTCCTAATGATAGAAACCATATGGATGGGAAACACATTTTTTTTAAAAAAAATTTTTTTGGGAAACACATTTTAGATAATAAACACAGACTTGATTATTCACTGTAGTTTTAATCATACAGGATTAGAGATAATTATTGATTCAAGTTTCAATACAAGCATCTGATTTATAAGTTAAAAACAAAAACAAAAAATAACCAGAGACCCTTGAGTAAAAACCTACATGCTCAGATGGCAGTGGAATCAAATAACCTATCAGATACACTAGTACTTCAGGACTAGTAAGTCAGCATATAAACTTCTGTATTACAACCTTTTTGTGCAGAAAGGAATTCTGGAGGCAGGTGACCTGAAAACCATCGTGGGAAGCTCTTAGCCTTGGCATTCAGGGTCCTCAGGCTGGTGAGAAGAGAGAGAGTGGCACTAGCTTATTTGTGTTATTGGCCAAAATTTCTTGTTTCTTTCTTTGCAATTTACAATAGCACTGTGGTATTTCCCATCCATCCACATAAATGGCTTCTGAATTTAAAAAATAAATATTCTAAAGGAATAAATAGGAATGAATATGGGAGATTCTAAGGTGGCTTTAAGCAGGACAGAACAACCTCCACCCCCACTCTCCTGCATACTTTCTAACTCATGCCTAGTAATTCTTTTAATAACACAAGAAACAATAGAGGCATTGACAAATGTCTTCAAAGGCTTCGGGGAGGTCAGCCTGGAAACCCTGGAGATGGCAGTTTCAGAATTAACTGCCACCCAGGATAAAATGTGTGTGTGTGTGTGTGTGTGTGTGTGAGTGTTGGGGTTAGGGGAGATCCATTTTTTATGGTTTTTTCCCCTTAAAAATTAGGGATTCCAGGGATATTGGTGGAGAAAAACAGGCACTCTGGCAGTGGGTATGTTGTTGAAACAATGCATGGATAAAACTTACTAACAGTACTGAAAATCTCTGCAGTGCATCAATAAAAGTGGTAGGAAGAAGTCAGGAATATTTTGTTTACCATTTACCTAGAGCAAAGTACATCTGCTGTTGCAGGATGGGAGACATTTCATACAGAAAATATTTCCCCTTCTCTTTTCTGTGTGGTTGCTGACATTGTTGTTGCAGGGTCACAGTGCCCACACGCTGCCATGTCTCAGGGTCAAAAAAACAAAAAACAAGGGGGTATGGTGCTGCGAACAGGTCAATCTGTACCTGTGAGGCAAGTGCATAAGCAGCCTGATGGAGCCTTCAGACTTTCATATACCCCAAAATTGCTGCTGTGCCTTTGGCCAGAGCCCAACAACTTGGGGCCAAGTTTACCAAGAAATTAAATGGCCAAAAGTTAGGCATGTAGGAGACACACCCACAAATCACCTCCGGCTCAGCTATATAATTGGAGGCATGGCCTATCTGGTTCCTGATCAAACTGTTTAATGGCCATGATCCCAGAGACTCAGAAACAAATCTCAAAACCCAGCGGCTTTTGGCAGAAATGGGTTCGGACTCTGAGTAGGTTACTGTTCCGGGCCACCCAGTGGGGAAAGAGTGCTGTCCCTCCGCCTGCTCCCCCTAGGTGGCTCAGTGGCCGCCATCTTCTAAAGGCCATTGAACAGTCAGGATTGGGCCCACAGTGACGAGACACGGGGGCCTCATAGGACAGGGGTGGAGCTGGCCCTTTCCCTCCCACCCCAATGAGACCCCGAGTTGCCTCCCAAGAACAGCCTCTCTGGCTCCTGATCAAGCCCGCTTAATGGCCATGATCCGAGAGACTCAGGAACAAATCTCGGAACCCAGCAGTATTTGGCAGAAATCCCTACAAATTTAGTTGTTAAAATTTTGGAATTTCAAAATAGTGCAGCCACTACTGCAGCTGCATGACATCATATGTTATTCATAATCAGCAATAGAAAACAAATTGTCTACTGTTGCCTTTTCGGCAGATCTGAGTGTTGGGGTAAAATCCCAAATAGAGAGAGAGAGAAATGTGGAAATCATCTGCCCCACAGGTAGGAGGAGAATGTGGGATGGGGGTATACTGGGGTTTTTGGGGGTGGAGAACGGGCACTGGTAAAGGTACGGGTGTTTCATTGTATGACCGAGACTTAGACCGAAAAGCTTTGTAACTGCTCTCACAGTGATTCAATAAATAAAATTATTTAAAAAAAAAACAGCTCAAGAACTCTAGAGCCTGACTGGTCAAGGTCACGTGACTCACAATGTTCACCTGTGTCCTTCCTCTACTCCCTTCCCTACACTGCAGCAATTAGTAGCCCGTTTCTGTCTATCCACAGAGCTTCCCCACCTTGATCCCTCTCCTGGGCTTCCATTCCTGCCGTTTTCCTTTTCTCCTGACCTTCACAGGCCTGGCTGGCTGCTTGGCATCATTCAGTTCTAAGCTCCAAAATTACTTTGGCAAGTCCTTTTTGATCACACCCTGCTACCTTTCTCAGATCACCACATTTAATTTCCTCCTAGAACTGTCGAGCATCTGAAATGACATGTTTTTAAAGGTACTGTTGTCTCCCTCCATCTCTCCTCTCTGACCTAGCACACAGTCTTTAAGGCAAAGACTTCTACTGTTTTGGTGGGGCTTGTTGGGCCATACCTGGCAGTTCTTGGACTAACTCCTAACTCCTGGTCATGCTGTAGAACCATATATGGTGCCAGGGTTAGCTCCCTGCTGGTAAGTTATAGGATTGGCTATCTACTGGCTATCAACTGGGGTTGGCTATCTACAAGGTAAGCACCTTATCCATATCTCTACTGTCATACCGTCGCTCTGGTCTCTCTCATTACTCCTGATTCAACCACCTAATTCAGTGCCTGACACAAAGTGTAACAAGGTTAAATGAGTCAGTTGCGAGTCAGTGAGCTTAGCCAATGAACCATCCAAAGCTTTGGATGGTTTTAGAGACATGTCATCTTTCGTTTTACTTTGTTTTAATTAAGACCACACACCTTCCTCTAGGCCCAAATCATAAACAATTTTAGTAGACTGTATGTTAGCTCAAAGAGAGAAACCCTTATTTTTAGTGGTTTAAGTTTGTATAGATCTATCTTGTTTCACTGCATCTTGCTTTTGTACTTGGCATATTTTATATTTTTTCTAACAAATGGAAGTTTTGTGGCAACGCTGTACCCTTCAAGTTTACTTGCATCATGTTTCCATAAGCATGTACTCGTTTCTTGTCTCCATGTCACATCTAATTAATGTTTTTTCACTGGTGCTTTTCTTTTAAACCTAATACTATTGACCACTTAAAAGATTTCAGTGAATCATGAACATAGAATGTGTTTGCTCTGGAAACTTCCCGCCGCCC
This sequence comes from Sorex fumeus, assembly GCF_029834395.1. Lineage (NCBI taxonomy): Eukaryota > Metazoa > Chordata > Mammalia > Eulipotyphla > Soricidae > Sorex > Sorex fumeus. The sequence goes on from NW_026606060.1 coordinate 23,584,915, forward strand.
AAATGTGACTTACTTTATCCTACTATTTACTTTACTGTGGTCGTCTGAAACTGAACCTGCAATATTCCCGAGGTGTTCCTGGAGAAATTCCTGTTCATGTCACAGCTCAAAGTGGATTTCTGGTTTGTGGACTTCCATAGGCTCATTTGGGAACTGGGATTTGTTATGTCTGGTTCTCTGCCTGCCTGTCGACATCTTGTGTTCTCTTCACTCAGCCAGCAAATGGGGAAGAAGGTGGGAGAGGTTAGAGCATGATCTTAACCATTTTATTCACCAAGGATTGCCTGTCACCACATTCTCATTCCATTGGCCAAATTCAACCATGGGAGCCACGTGTAACTTGTCTAAGAAAGGGGACAGGGTTGGGGAACAACATTCTAGCAGTGAGTCAGGAGAAAAGGAAATAGAATTTGGTGAACACTGTTTAATTCATTCATTAAACAAGGAAAGCATTAGATTTAGGTGGCTCTAATATCTTGGCAACTAGCCTATGAACGCCTGAAGATAATGAAATAAAAACACCATGGGCAACCAATCACAGACAACCCACTAGAATTTAAACTACAGCCAATTCAAATACTTCTCTGGTTTCGGTATGTGGTGTCAATCTTTCCTGAGTTCATTCTCAGAGGACTCCTAGCCTTTTCTGCTTTGGTGCTACCTGATTCCCATTGACTTCTGCTCAAATTATTGAAATTTTCAAAGAAATTGATCACTTTGTTCTTGATAATGCATTATCTTACAGGAAATACTGCCTTCTTTCTCATGTCCAACAAAGGTTCAAATTCGTCAGAAGTTATAATTTGGGGGACTGTGGGGAGGTCACTACTGTTATAGGTTCTGGTCCAGTCAGCAGGTGTTCCTCTGGAATGGTCCCACATCTTCCTGAATTCCTGTTTTCATTCATTTTATTTTAAGCAGGCACCTATACTTTTGAAATGCGAACATTATTGCCCCTGCACATTGGCTACTGATTCCCTCAGTTTCAGACCTACTTACCTTTGGTCCTAAATTCATGTAATAGCTTGTGCTCTTGATCTGTATTTTTCTCATTTCTGTGACTCATCATCACAGTTCTGTCATCCCTCTAATCCTCTATACCTGTTTATGTTCACTTAGCTCTATCTTCTGCAGTCTCTCCATTAGGAATTTTCCATGGACTTTTTCATTTGTTGTTGTTCTTGCAGTGACCAGGGATCAGAACATGTGCATGCCAGGAGTCACGTACCTGGTTGCAGTGCTTGAACACACTTGGTTGTGGTATACCAGATCACATACTTGTGACACCAGGGATTATAACAGCAGTGTTGCTAGGATAACACATGGGGTCATGCTGGGGACCAAATTTATAGTCTCAAATCTCAAGACTGCTACTCCACCACCACGTGATTCTCAAGCCCCCTTTCTTTATATTAACTGCATGGGCTATTTCTTCTAGGATTACTAGGAAATAGTTTAAACTCTTTTATATTCCAGCATAATTTGCTGCTGTTTTTGTTTAGGTTTGGTTTGGTTTTTTGGTTTTGGGGCCACATCCAACAATGCTTAGGCATTATTCCCAGCTCTGTACTCAGGAATTACTCCTAGCAGTGCTAGGGAAACAAGATGATGTGTTGGGGACCAAACTGGTCAGCTGCTTGTAAGATTAAGCATCCTACCCATTATATTGACTTTCTAGGCCCACCAACATCAGTGTTTTGGTGGGAGTAGGACTTAACATCTGGTGTGTTCAGGGCTTACTCCTGGGTCTGTGCTCACAGATCAGTCCTACTTGCCAATAGGACTGATTCAAGGGAGAAATATGTGGTGCCAGAGATAAAACTGGAGTTGACCACGTGCATGGCAAACCACTGTACTATTTCTCCAGGCCCTCTAGCACCATCTTTATGACAACTAATTATCTCATTCTTTAGAACTGTTCATAACCAGTATGTTCTCATAATAATATGACAAAGTTTTTCATGCTTTGGGATTAAATAAATCTGGATTTAAATCCATGCTCCTATTTGTTAATTAAATTAATATTGCCATGTAAATTTCTCAAGAGGATTAATGGAAGTACAAGAATGCTTAGCATTTAGTTGTTTCTCAATAAATAATGAGCAAACTCACTTCCCTCATAATTTCTATCTATAGTTTTATATAATTCTGGAATAGATAATATAATACCTAGCAAGATAGAAGATGCTGCTAATTTGATTTCATAATAGCAATAATTTGAAAGCTTTGCTTTGCACCATGCGAAGACTCAGAATTGACTGGAAAAGTCTGTATTCTGATGGGTAGCAGGTGGGGTAGGGAAAATCAGAGTATGCCTGCAGTATTGTGTGGGCTGTTCACAGCACAGCTGCAGGAGTTGCCTTACGAATGTTAGTGAGTATAGCACCTCTGAGAGCTGTCCAGGGAGATAGTCCTGGGGAACATGGTTTGATTCAGTCAAAATAACTCTTTTCTTTCATTGCAATCCAGAGAAATAAGACTTTCTAGCTATATGTTTCATTTTATTTGGGGGCTATTTAATTTGGCAGCGCTCAGAGCTTACTTCTGGCTTAGGGATTGTTCTTGCTGGTGCTCAGGGAACTGTATTTTGTGCTTGGGGATAGAACTGGGGGTTGACTGTGTGCAGGGCAAATGCCTTACCCACTGTACTCTCTCTTCAGCCCTCTAACTATATGTTTTAAATGTTAAAATTCCAATGGAGAGGCTTGGACATAGCTCAGAAGGGTACAACATATGTCTGGCATTCCTGGGCCCTGAGATCTGTCCTTGGTACCACATGGACTACAAGTACTGTTGGATATAGCCCTTGAGGTCTCTGAGTTGGCCCCCAGTAGCCCTGTGCTCCAATACAGCTTTTCTGGATCCATGCAGTTCACACAGCCTGCTCTGTGTTTCTGGGAGTGGCTTTGAGCATCCCTGAGTACAGCTAGAAAAGTCTCTCAAGAAAAATAAAAATAGTAAACTCCACTTGATTTATTAAAACACATATTAGTGACATAATACTCAAAGATCAATATATGTGTCCACATAGTTATAAACAATATTTAAATCTGTTTATTTTTCAAACTGGGAAGAATGGGATGTCAAGTTAATTAAACTTACTGATCAAATAGAAAAGAAAGGAATAGTACTATTTTTTCTACATAACCGAGACACTTGATATTTGTTGAAAACAAGGCACAGAATGGTTAAAGTATATTTTCTGCTACAGGGAGAATATGTATTTTTCTCCTCTTGCCTGTATATTGTAATTTACTCCAATTGAGACACACATACGTGACTTCCCAGGCCTGCTTCGACAAGTTCCATAAGGGAATATGTTTCAGATTTACATTTTTATGTACTGTATATATCACGGAAAAAGGGAAGTCTGTTACTTTGAAATTCTAAGTTCTCACCAGAATAATTGGTATGGATTTATTTCATTAGTTCTCTGACACCATATGGCTATAAATGCTTTACAGATTTTTGATGTAGTCCAAAGAAAACAAATTACAACAATTCCCTCCTGCATTGTCAATTAGGCAAGCAGATGTAATTACTAAGAGGCAAGATCTTTAGGGAGTTGTTGCCTGTATTACCAAAATTAAAATTGGGTTGGATATTTGGGGCTCCCTACTCAAGTCCCCTAATTACATTGACCATAGCAAATCAATTTTTTTATAAAGCTTGACTGTGGCTTTATTGCTTAAGATTTAGAAGACAGTTTCTAATACTCCGTTAAGGGTGAAGGTAAAAAGATTAATGTCAGTGACTATTATTCTTGCCCTTCTTCAGGTGTCAAGGTTCTTTAGGGGGTATCTATTTAAATATTTTCAGCCAACAAAAATGAACCCTGCACTTTCTAACGCTGGTTTTACTATTTGGCTCATCCTCTGACATTTTTACAACCACCCAAGGGTCTGACTATCTTCCAAATTCAATTGAACTGGAGAAAAAAATGACATGACTTGAAGGTGGCCTTGTTAGCTTTATATGCTATCAAATTCATACAAGGTCTTGTCCCTGTGTGCAACACCCCCCCTTCCCCCTCCCCCCAATTTTTATTGGAAGTATTTCTTTATAGGGCTTGAATTTGTGTGTGTTCTGGCCATGGCCAAACTCTCTTTGTTCTCTAAATGGAAATTTAATGCACATAAAATTAACGACAAATCTGATTATGATGATTTGCATAAATTAGAAAACATTTTATTAATTTTCTGGGGGCTTATCTCTACAAGAGTAGACATATAAATTTGGACACTAATTAAGCCAGAATTACCTCTGCTAATAAAAACAAGCATGCATTAAGCTTCCTAATGAAGAAGAGCTGAAAGCACATAACGAAGGATGACACTAAGGCATAGGTGCAGGCAGAAATAATAACGCTGTATTGTGATATGCTGCAGCATGAGGATGGTTCATTTTTACAAGGAATATTTTTGTTTGTGTAAATGGGGGGAAGTAAAGCGAAAACATTAGACACAGCTCTTTCTCTTGAATAAAAGGTGATTGAAAAGGAAAAGAATGTCTCCTCTGATTGAAAAAGAAAAGCATGAATGCATATCGGGGGAGGAATCGTCTTATATTCTTAGTTGGTTCCTGATTAGAATCATCTTACCCTTCAATTGGTGTTTAGCTTTAGATAAGACTTCATTCTGTGTTTCTTCTGCCCCATAACGGTTTCATGATATTGCCATCTGAATTTTAATGATGCTATGGGAGAGATGTGGAAAAACTTGGAGCAGGTCAAATGTTAAGTCATTCAAAATAATTACAGTGTACAAAAGGGAACACAGGGAGAGTCCTGAATTGGATTTTGAAAAAGTTAAGAATTGTCTGTTAGGATTGAAAGCTTCTTTCTGTGCTTTTCATTTCATGTCTCCTGTATGCCTTTGAGTTTTGTTTCTCTCTACAATTCTTTCTTTTGCATTCTTTCTACAGTATCTCATGTTTATCTTCTCTGATTTCTCAGAGGGGGCCTGTTCTCACTGGGAGTGACCTTCTGATCTGAATTTTTCCCTTTCTGTTGCCATCCATCAAACCTACTCACTCTATGGCTGATTGTTTAAGTACCTTTCTGGGTATATCTAAACCTAGTAAACGGAGCAAACATTAGTGGCTTGGAAGAGGTTGAATAAATTACTACCCTGAAAGTAACAGCACTATGTGTACATTGTGCCCCAATAATGTTTTCCAAAATACTTTGGCCTTAGATAAGTCATTTAAGTTTTTTAAGCTTCTTTTTCTGTTTTTATAGAATGGGATTAATTGGGAGACCCAAAGACCATATAATAGCTAATGTTCAAGTGTTTACTATATGGCGGACTTTTGCATCTTTTCTAAGATTTTGTACTGTTTAATAAGTATCTCACTGATTGCCAAAAAGAGAGTATTACTATGACTAGTAATAGTTAGAAGTGACTATGGAAAGTGACTGTACAGCCATCATTTGTCTTTTCTTGAATTGTTGCAACAGATCCCTTTTTGCATACATCTATTTAGGCAAAGATAAAACAATGATTTTATTAAAACCTGATTGACGTCTTCTCTCTTTCAGTCATCTGTTTCCCATCTTTCTCAAGGTCAATGTCAAAATTGTCCTCATGCTTGAGCTGCTTCTCTGACTTCATCTTTCTCAATTTGTCCTTTGCTTGCTACAGTCAGCTATACCTGCCTCCTTGTGCTCTCACTTGCCTTGAACTTGGGGTCTTTATACCAATTTCTCTTTTTCTATTTAATGTCCCCCCACCACCACTGCTCAAACACTAATCTAAATTCAATACTTTCTCTCTCCCTTCTTTTCTCCCTTAAACATATATTTCTTTTCAGTACTTACTTGCTGAGTTTGATTCCTCCGCCCCTCTCAGAGAGCCTGGCAAGCTACCGAGAGTATCTCGCCTGCATGGCAAAGCCTGGCAAGCTACCCATGACATATTCAATATGCCAAACACAGTAACAACAAGTCTCGCAATGGAGACATTACTGGGCCTGCTCGAGCAAATCGATGAACAACAGGATGACAGTGACAGTGACCTGGGCATCATTTTCATAAATTTAGTTATTATTTCATTGTCTGTTTCTCCTGCTATCTCACAAGCTTCATAGTAGAAAGAGACTTTTGTTCATTGTTGTATCTCTAATTGATATATTATAACTCAATAAATAGTTGTTGAATAAGTGAATTGACTTACCCTGCATTAAGCAACCAGTAAGAGGTAATATTTGATCTTTAGGATACCTGATTTTAAGTCTTAAGCATTGCACCTTATTGCTGTGAAAATTGTAAAATATTAAGTAAATAATATTTTTCATGTGCTTTATGGAAAGACAACTGTACTGTATGCGAATACCTTCCATTTGCTCAACTGAGAGTCTGAAAGGATTTAATTCTCTAGTATATGGGAAAAAAAGCACCAATTGGAGACATAGGACTCATAAAAATTACTGGTACACTGAGGTACCCACCAATTCCCATTTTTTCCTTAACATTTCTAATATCCAGTTACATAGGAACTGGTTTAGGGAAAATTTGGCCCAGGGGCAGACCAGACTCTGAATCATTGATGTTGTTAGAAATCTTAAAGCAATCACAGCTGTCACTACCCCACTATGAGGCCAACATTACCCTGACAACCAAAAGCTGAGGCATTACTGAAAACAGCAAATCATAGACCAATATCCCTGATGAACATGGATGCAAAAATCTTTAACAAAATCTTAGAAAATAAAATTCAACAAAGCATTAAAGGATTACTCATTACGACCAAGTGGAATTTATTTCAGGTAATCAAGGATGATTCAATAAATGTAAAGTAAGTGCAAAACATCATCAATAAATGTAAAGATAAAAATATAATTATATAAGTAGGTGCAGGAAAAAGCCTTGAAAATATCCAACAACTATTTATGATTAAAAGTTTCAACAAAATGGGGATAGAAGGAACTTGCTTCAATGTAGTAAAGGTTGTAGGCAACAAACCCACAGCTAAAATACATTTTGTGGGGCTGGAGTAATGGCACAGTGGACAGGGCCTTTGCCTTACACACGGTCAACCCAGGTTCAATTCCCAGCATCCCATCTGGTCCCCCCAGGCACCACCAGGAGTGATTTCTGAGCGCAGAGCCAGGAGTAACCCCTGAGCATTGCTGGGTGTGACCCAAAAAGCAAAATAAAATAAGTTTTAAAAAGTTAAAAAAAATATTTTGTTTTTACCTCACAATAAAAACAAAATATATTTCCTAAGAAAGACTTGGTGGAAAGTAAGGATGCCCATTCCCACCACTGTTATTTAACATGACAAATAAGCATGAAAGATAAGATATTTAAGTTAAAAAATGAGTTAGATTATCATTATTTGCAGGTTATTTGACATACATAAAAACCTTAATGACTCCACTAAAATTATTAGAAGTAATAGATGAGTACAGTAAATGGCAAGCTAAAAATTATATAATTAAAATCAGTTGTAAATTTCTATACATACGCAACAAAGAAGATGAGAAAGAAATAAAATAGTCCTATCTAGAATCTCATAAAAAGAGATTTCTTTTTTAAGCACCTAGGAATCATTAGTAAAGGAGGTTAAAAATCTTGTAATGCAAAACTAAAAATTTCTATTTAAAGAAACTGAAGACTTAGGAAATAGAAAAAATTTTGTGTTCTATATGTAGAATAATGAAATAGTACTTAAAGCTCAGAAGTAAATTGTTACATATGTGGAAAACTTGTGATAGAGGAGCCAAAAATATAGAATAGAAAAAATAAAATTTCTTCAGATGGTGTCAGGAAAATTGGATAGACCCATGCAAAGGAATGAAATCGGATCACTATTTACACCATCAAAGAAGTGAATTCAAAAGGAATTAAAGGGGCTGGAGCAATAGCACAGTGGGTAGGGTATTTGCTTTGCACAAGGCCGACCTGGGTTTGGTTCCCAGCATCCCATATGGTCCCCTGAGTACTACCATCATGGGTAATTCCTGAGTGCAAGAGCCAGGAGTAACTCCTGTGCATAGCCGGTTGTGACCCAAAAAGAAAAAAAAGGAATTAAAGACTTGGATGTATACCTGAAACCATGGACAACATTGAATAAAAACAGGCAAAGTATTTAATGATTCTGGCTTTAGTAATGTCTTTGGAGATTCAACTATTATCAGCTAGAAAAACAAAAGGAAAGCAAACATCAACAGAAAAAAAATCAAACAAAAAGCTTCTGCAGAGCAAAAGAAATTATCATTAAAACAGCAAATATTTTGTTGAATGGAAGGAAATATTCACGTACCATGTATCTGGCAAAGAATAACACCCAAGATATATCTAAGTCATATAAGCACTGCAAATCTCAACAGGAACAGCCCCATCAAAAATGGGGGGATGAACTCAATAGATATTTCACCAAGGGAAGCATACATATATTCAACAGGAACGTGAAAGCATGCTTTTTACTGCTTACTGTTAGTATTTCATTGCTCTGATTTGCATTACCCTTTCTCATTCCTATGAGAATGACCTCTGTGAAAGAGTTCAGAAACAAGTGCTGGGAGGTATGTAGAAAAAGCAGCCTTTGTACACTCTTGGTAGGAATATAAACTAACCCCTGTGCAAAACAATATGGAAAGTTCTCAAAACAGTTAAATCAACCATATGATTTAGTGGATCCACCTGAAGAATACAAAAACACTGATTTGAACAGATAGATGCACAAAACCCACACCAATGTTCACTGCAGTTCTATTTTCAATAGCCATAATCTCAAAAGAATCTAAGTGCCTATCAACAGATGAATGGATTGAAGAAATTATGGTAATCCCAGAAGTGGATGCTAGTCAGTTATTCAAAAAGATAAAAATAATTGTCTTTTTGCTGTGCTATGGATGGAACTGAAGGAAAGCTGTCACTGTCACTGTCCTCCCGTTGTTCATCGATTTGCTCAAGCGGGCCCAGTAACGTCTCCATTGGAGACTGTGTTGTTACTGTGTTTGGCATATCGAATACATCATGGGTGGCTTGCCAGGCTCTGCTGTGCGGGCGAGATACTCTCGGTAGCTTGCTAAACAAAATAAGACAGAGGAGAAAAACCTAACCCTAACCAGATGATTTCTCTTATATATGGTATATAAATAAATAAAGCAAGGAAATGGAAAATGTCCAATGTAAACCAGTCCTTAGACTCTGACCACAAAACTGAAGCTACTAAAAGCAGGGGTGGGGGTATCGGGGTATAGGCTGAAAAGTGCCATGAGCCCAGTGGACAGTGATGAAGGTATATTGATACATTCGTTGTAGGTACAGTGTAGCAATGTCATACCCTTAAAACATAGAAACATTTGTAAGCTTGTAAACCAATTTTATCTCTTTAAAAAGAAAAATTGCTGGGATCCATCAAAGGTTTTGTTTATAACTGCTAGAAATTTAGAACTTTGTGGGGAAAAGCAAGGCATTTTAAGGAAACCCAACTTTAGCGATAGCACAGAGGGTAGGGCATTTGCCTTGCACGTGGCCAACCTGGCCAACCTGAGTTCGATTCCTCCGCTCCTCTCGGAGAGCCCTTCAAGCTATGGAGAGTATTTTGCCCGCACGGCAAAGCCTGGCAAGCTACCCGTGATGTATTCGATATGCCAAACACAGTAACAAGTCTCACAATGTTACTGGGCCCGCTCAAGCAAATGGATGAACAATGGGAGGACAGTGACAGTGACAGTGATACTATAGGACGAAATGTTTAGTAGTATGTTTTTAAAAAATCGTGGTCTGTTCAAATTGATTTTAAAATATTGAGCTCACTAAGTGTGTTTTAGAAATCAAGTAAAGGAATAAAAGATCTGATTTCCTCTTTCTTAGAGAGTTGGAAATTCTTTCCTTTATGACCTTCTGGTTTTGCTTTTAGTCTCTCTGCATGACAGTTTCCCTGAAAGCCACAGAGGACTGTCTATTTTGGCACTCTCGGAAGTCTTGTTCCATTTAATGGTGGTGTGAATATTATTTATTGGCCATAGAGTAAAAGCCTGCTGATTTTGGCACTTGTCCAAGATCATCCACATGGCAGACTGTTCTGACAATTCCCATTTTCCCTTTGCCTGTAGGTTTCACTTCCTTAAAAAAATTCTTTTGGTGGGAGGGAAGTTTGGGCCATTTCCAGCAGTGTTTAGGATTTACTCCTAGCTCTGCACTCAGCGATCATTCCTGGTAAAGCAAAACCTAGTAATCTAACTTGAATTTGTCGCATGCAAAGCAAGTGCCCTGGCTTTTGTACTATCTCTCCAGCCTCTTCTCATCCCTTTATTACCTCTTGGAAACTAATCATCTTAAAGAACAGAAGAGGAAATTATCAAATTCCCACTCATAGTTGACACTGATTGAAGCAGAGAAAAAGAAATAATTGTATCTTTATAATATCAGTGGTTGACAGTTTTAAAATGTACACCATGCCAGATATTATCCATAGTATTTAGTGTAGTATTCATAGCATTATTGCATTGAATCATCGTCAAATAACTGATCTTACAAGATAGTTGAGACTTAGAGAAGTGAAGTAAATGTTCCAATATTGCCTGCATAACCTTTCTCCTATCAAAATATCTTCTACCTCCTTTTCTTAAAGAGAGGCATCAGGTCCATTTGCTTCTGGCTATATATTACAGAAATTAAGGGAAACTTTTGTCTAATAAATTGTTTTTTTTTTTAAATTTAACTTTGTTTCCATCCACTTTTACTCCTTAGTCTTAGTCCTGTAGCACTGTCCTCCCATTGTTCATCAATTTGCTTGAGCGGGCCCAGTAATGTCTCCATTGTGAGACTTGTTGTTACTGTGTTTGGCATATCGAATACATCACGGGTAGCTTACCAGGCTTTGCCGTTTCTTACCAGTTTTTTTCCAGGCTTTGAAAAGAAAGAGAAAAGATTTTGGAAATAAAGAACACTTAGCTCTCACCATGCAACATTTTTAAGAGTTGGGTATTATATTATTTCTTTGAAACTTTGCTCTCATGTTTCAAAGGACTAATTATGAAATCAACAAAACAGAACTACAGGGGTAAGGCACTTGCCTTGCATCAAGCTGGCCAAGGTGTGGTCCTTGGCATTGCATGCGGTCCCTCAAAAACTGCCAAAAGGAACTTCTTAAGCATAGAACCAGAAGTAAACCCAGAGTATTGCCATATGTGGCCCCAAAACAAAAATAATAATATATTTTTTTCCATAAAGTTGTGGTAAAGTATAATCATATATATGTGAGAGTTGAATATTCTGGCCCATCTTTCTTTTCCCTTAAGTTTCTACTTCATTTCAGCAGAACACAATTTCACTTCCAAACATATTAAGAAAAAAATTGCTAAAGTGTCATTTAAAGGATAAAGGAGGGGCTGGAGTGATAGCACAGTGGGTAGAGTGCCTTGCACATGGCCAACCCAGGTTCTATTCCCAGCATCCCACATGATCCCTGAGCACCGCCAGGAGTAGTTCCTGAGTGCAGAGCCAGGAATAACCCCTGTGCATCATCAGGTGTGACCCAAAAAGCAAAAAATAAACTAAAATAAAATAAGCAACAACAAAAAAAAACAATAAAGGACAAAGGAAAGAGAAAATGCCATTATTCAACATTTATCAAAGCTTCCCAAGTATTCTCATCTCCCTGACTTCCAGTTCATAATACAACTACAACTCAGTCCAAAAATATTAATTATTCATGGTTTTCTGTTCTATTACCTTGCTACCTGGGCATATAGGAAAATTAATTGTTCTGTTGTATGAGTGTTAATAAAGAGGTAGCACTGTAGCACTGTCCTCCCATTGTTCATCAATTTGCTCAAGGGGGCACCAGTAACTGTAACGTCTCTTTTGTGAGACTTGTTGTTACTGTTTTTGGCATATTGAATACACCATAGGGAGCTTGCCAGGCTCTGCTGTGCAGGCAGGATACTCTTGGTAGCTCGCCAGGCTCTCCAAGAGGGACAGAGGAATCAAACCCGGGTTGGCCACGTACAAGGCAAACCCCCTACCTGCTGTGCTATCGCTCCAACCCAATAAAGAGGTATTGCTTCAAATTATTTCAAAATCATTTTCTTGGAACTAATAGCAAAATAAAAATTTCTATTGTTTTACTCTTCTTTCTTGCCTATTTTTTCCTGTCAATCATTTCTTCTACTATTTCCTAGTTCTAGTTTGTACTTCTCAAAACTAGCAGTACTTTGTTTTCGCTTAAATTTCTGATAGTACTTTCTTCTTTCTCTATTTATCTTAAGGTATTTTTGTTCCTAATTTTTCAAAGAAAATGTCAGTTTACTGATTTTGTTGGGAATGCTTTAGGCTGCACATAAAAGAAAATTTCGTTTAGAGTGGCTTAAATAGGGAATTGTTTTTCTTAGTGTAAAGAATAGGGGCTGGAGAGATAATACAGAGTGTAGGACATTTTCTTTGTTGCCAACCCAGCTTCAATCCTCAGCATCCCATATGGTCCCACAAACACTACCAGGAGTGATCCTTGAGGACAAAGCAGGAGTAAGTCCTAGCACCAGCATGTACAGGAAGGAAGGAGAGTAGGAGGGATGGAGGAAAGGAGGGAGGAGAGGAGGGAGGGAGGGAGGGAGGGAGGGAGGGAAGGAGGGAAGGAAGAAGAAAAAAATGTCAAGATGAGCTTAGGACTGGTCTCCAGCATCACATTGTGGTCCCTTGAGTACCATGAGCAACTCTGACTACAAAATTAGGAGTATCCCTGAATGTGGCCAAGTCAAATAAAATTTTCAAAAAATGTCAAGATGAAACCAGTGATTGGCTTGGCTTTGCAGCTCAGTATCTTTCATAGTTGCTGTTCTATTGTAAAAGCTTTTCCAAAAATACAAGCATATCTTTTTATATAGCTCTTTGGACTGGGCTATGTCAAATGGTAACATCAATTTCAGGCAACTGGGCATCTGAAAACCTGCTAGGGGAAATGACCTAGAGTTGGATTAGTTCTAAGGTCTATTCTACTCCCTAAAGACAGAACATTTTGATTATTGTAGCCTTACTCTATCTCATATCACTTCTAGAAAATAATACAGTGTTAAATTGATGAAATGATTAATAAATAAAAATAAATGTGTGGGTAATGACATTTTCAGCAGTCAAGGGCACATAGGCCTCACATAGTCCTTTGTGGGAGTGGAGTCAAAATGCAAGATAGAAAACTCTTCATGCTTCCATAAAATGCATTAGTAACAATACTATAAATCCATGTACCTCAATAAAAGTGGGTTAAAAAAATTTTACCAAACAACAAAAAGAAAAAAAAGTTCTTGATGCTAAAATGAGGAATCATGGCTTAATGCATACTCTGATCTGTAGAAATTCTTCAAAAGGTTTAGAGAGCTTCAGAGGGCCTACAGTGATCTTCTGTAACAGTCATACTAACTGCTAAATAAAGTATCACTGTCATCCAGTTGTTCATCGATTGCCTTGAGCAGGCCCCAGTAACGTCTTCTTTGTCCTAGTCCTGAGATTTTAAAAAGTGCCATATTCAAGGCTATTTCAGGGTCAGGTCCTGAGACCGATAATTGTTACTGTTTTTTGGCATATTGAATACGCCACGGGGAGTTTGCCAGACTCTGCCGTGTGGGCAGGATACTTTTGGTAGCCTGCCAGGTTCTCCAGAGTAAGAACTAGATAATAAGATGTTTTGGGAGCTGGGTTTTATAGTCACTGGGTCTTGGCCGTTGATGGGATTACACAGCGCTGGGGGCAGTTGGTGGGTGTAACGCCTACATACTGGAAGGTGGGGGATCTGGGTGGAGGAGGCTCCAGTCCCAATCTGAGCAGGCTTGGAGATCTACGCTCCAGGTCCTGCACACTGGGTTCCTCGGCCGGTTCCTTCATGCGTGAGGCTCATCCAAACGTGTGGAGAGTGGTCTTAAACATGACTGTGGCTGGAACCGGAGGTCTTCAGCTGCCGGGGCTCTACTTGGGTTGGGGAGGGAAACTCAACCCACCCTCCTCCAAGGGGCCCCGGTGAGGACAGCCAGGCACAGAGGCAGGAGACTCTGCTGTTCTCCTCTGTGCTGTTCTCTTCCAGGAGCAGGGTTGCTAAATAAAGTATTTTTAAAGTATCTGGAGAAGTGGATGAGTAGATTTAAGTATGGAGAAAGATACCAGAAACAGAACATGCTCAGTAGCACTGTTCACATCAAGTCAGCTCCACTAGGTTTATTCACTGATGTCCTCAAATATTAGGGGAACAAAGTCTATGCATGAACCAACACTCCTTAGAAATTTAACTTTTTGTTTATTAGCTTTATTTCCCCTCTGTTTTGTGCCTTCGTAAATTTTTTTTCTCACCTCATTTTGTCTGTGTTTAGAGGCTTTCTTAAATTCATCATAAATAAGGCAGCATGTAGATAGTGAAGATGCATGGTACTATTTCCTATGTTCATTTTATAGAATGAAAACTATAATTGCTTGAGTTTTAAAATAAGGCATATGCAAAAAAAGTCACAACATTTGTGATAGAACTGACATCAAAAGTAATTGAAAATGTTAGAGATTGAACTTGAAAACCTATCTGGGCATCTATGAAGTGTAACACATTGCAAGTTCATGGGTGGTTGGTATCACCAAGCTGTGAATGTAGGCACCTCATATGGCGTTCATATTTATGACAGGAAAATCTGTTGTTTTCACAATTGCTAGCTCACCCTCCCCTACTGCTTACTCTTAAACATGTGTGAATATTACATCATTTGAATTTTTGTATTCAATTAATGAGATAGAAAAGTATATTTTTTTTGGTAGAATTTGTTTGGAACCTATCAAATTGATATGAATGCTGATTTTCATTCAACAATAGCTTGTTGTTAGATAAAGTTTTTAAGTGATCTAGTCAAAGCTTTATTTTTAAAAGAGCTACTCATGGGAACAATTCTTCACTTAGTGTAATTTCTCAGTTTGCATTGTGAAGTAAATTATACTGAAAATATCACACTATCACAGGTAACTTAGCAATTGATGAACAAAAAGAACACTTATTATGCCACATTAAATGCTTGCAGATATGCTGGAGAGAAAATTAGATAATTTTTGTTTCTTGGTGCAGTTTTGACTTTTGGGTTTAGTGTTATCTTGACAGGATTCTATATAAATGAATTCAAGTGATCTTTTTTTTTGGCTTTTTGGGTCACACCCGGCAGATGCACAGGGGTTACTACTGGCTCTGCACTCAGGAATCGCCCCAGCGGTACTCAGGGGACCATATGGGATGCTGGGAATCGAACCCGGGTCGGTCGCGTGCAAGGAAAATGCCCTACCCACTGTGCTATCACTCCAGCCCCCTAAAGTGATTTTTTAAAAAAAATGTATAATCAGACTTTCAATAGGAAAGAAACTGCTGGAGTGATAGCACAGCGGTAGGGCGTTTGCCTTGCACGCAGCCAGCCTGGTCGAGCCAGGTTCGATTCCTCCGCCCCTCTCGGAGAGCCCAGCAAGCTACCGAGAGTATCTCGCCCGCACAGCAAAGCCTGGCAAGCTATCCATGATGTATTCGATATGCCAAACACAGTAACAACAAGTCTCAAAATGGAGACGTTACTGAGCCCGCTCGAGCAAATCGATGAACAACGGGAGGACAGTGCTACAACAGTGCTACAATGTAAAAATATTAAGACAATATAAATGGAATAAATTGCTCGTATATATTGAAACTAAGGGAAAGTGATTGATTACATGGTGAGCATAGAAGAAATGATATCAGAATTATAGAACTCTATTTGATGGTAGCAATGCTTTAGAATCTATATTTGAATCTTTCTGTGAGGGGCTGGAGTGACAGTACAGTGCGAAGGGCATTTGCCTTGCACGTGACCAAGTCAGGTTCAATCCCTAGCATGCTAGGAATAATTTCTGAGCACAGAGCAAGGAGTAACCCCTTAATACCATCAGTTGTGGCCCCCAAACTGAAAATAAATAAATATTTGTGGACATTCATGTGGACATTCTTCTTTGCCTACATGTGAAAATTCAATAACTTTTCTATATGAAAATGATAGAATAGAAGAGAAAAACTTTCTAAAAAATTCCATTCACAAAATCAAGTACCTAGAAATCGGTTTAACAAAAATGATTAAAGACCTTTACCAAAAAAACTACAAAATGCTACTAAAATTTTTTAAAAGAAGACATAAGAAATAAAAACAAATTCCCTGTTTTTGGATTGGGAAAATTAACATTGTCAAAATGGAAATACTTTTCAAAGTGTTTACAGACTAAACACAATTCAGTGTAGTTCCTATAAAATACCTATCTTATTTCTCAAATACTCATCATAGATAATACATTCTTGAAATTCATATAGCATTATTCCGTACCCCCCACCCCTGCAGTAGTTGAAGGAAAAAGATGAGAAGAATTCATCTTCCCAACTTCAAATTGTACTATAAAATTATAGTGAATAAAACAGTATGGCACTGGAATAAGGACAGACTCTCAGGTCAGTAAAATAGAATTGAAAATCCAGAGACAGATCCTTAGTTATATGGGCAACTAGTCTTCAATAAAGGAGCAAAAAGTATAAAGTGGAGCAAAGAAAACCTCTTCAACCAGTAGTGTTGGGAAAACTGGGTGGACACATGAAAAAAGGAAAAAAAAAGGAAAAAAACCCCTCAGATCTCTTTTTAACAACATGCACAAAAATCAAATAAAAATGAATTTAAGACCTCAATATAAGACCTAAGTTCATAAGATACAATAAGAAAAACATAGAATTTTCCATGATATTGAAGCTAGAGGCATCTTTAAGGAGTCAATGCCATTTACTAAGCAAACAAACAAAGAAAAGTGGGACTACATTAAATCAAGAAGTTTTGGCACCTCAAAGGAAGTAATGGCCAAAACACAGATAGAGACACACTACAGACTGGGAGAAATATTTGTATGCAACTTGTCTTAAATATCCAAGATATATAAAGCAATGACAGAACTTTGTAAGAAAAAAACCCAACCCCATGAAAAGAAACTTACTCAAACAAGACATAAAAATGACCAAAAGTCTGGGGGCCAGAGCAATAGTACAGCAGGTAGGGCATTTGTCTTGCATGTGGCCAATGCAGATTTCATCCCCTGCATCTCATATGGTCCCTTAAGCACCACCAAGAGTAATTCCTGAGTTCAGAGCCTAAAATAACCCCTGGACATTGCTGGGTGTGACCCAATAGAAAACAAACATGAAAAATGACCAAAAGTCATTTGAAAAAAATGCTGTATAGCACTACTCATCAGGGAAATGAAAATCTAAACAATGAGATATCACTTCACACCAAAGAGACTTGTGCACATCAAAAAGAACAAAAACAACTAGTTCATGTGGATGTAGGGGAAAAGGAATCATCATTCACTGCTGATAGAAATAGCAATTGGCTCCAGGCTTCATGGTAGCAGAGGAACCTGGGATGCCCCTCCCCAGGTCACCACCCACCCAGTAGATTGACTGACACATCTACAATTTGCTTCTGGGTGCCATCTTAGCACACCAACAGCCTTGGCCCAGAGACTTCTAACTGAATCCCAAAATGGATTAGTGCCATATAGAGATGTCGCTGGAACGCAACCATTTACAATCTAAAAATTTACATTTATAATCAAGGCTGTGTGAGCTATCATGATATTCAAAATGAGCAGTGGAAAATAAATTATCTAGTATCTGCCCCTGGCAGGTCGGCTTGAATGGTGGTGGGAAATTTTGAGCCAAACATAATGACCAAAATTAGATAGAAAGTACTGGGGAAATTGTCTGCCATAGAGGCAGATGAGGACTGGGATGTGGGTGGTGGAATATGTGCACTGGTAGAGGGATAGTTGTTTCATCATTGTATGGCTGAATCTCAAACATGAAAGTTTTGTAACTCATGGTGATACAATTTTTTAAAATAATGTGGAGTTTATGCCCAATTCAATCAGCTTAATCAATGGCTGAACAAATAGCACTCCTACATTATTAAAAAAAGAAGAAATAGTGATTGGTCCAAACATTTTTGCAAATAATATGTACACATTTACAAAAATCAGAATTTGAGCAATTTCACTTCTTGGAAAATACCCCAAGGATCATAAAAACTTATCACTTATCACTTAATCACTTAATCCCCGTTATTCATCGATTTATTCGAGCGGGTGCCAGTAATGTCTCCATTCATCCCGGTTGTGTACTAGCGTAGCCCAGTGGTATCTGTTCGTTCTAGGAATATGCAGAGCCTCAAACCGATCATTTAGGGTCTTGACGAAGAAGTCTGACCATCTTGTAGGTGGGCGTCCACGTGATCTTTTGATGTCCCATGGAATCCAATCAGTAATGGCTCTAGTCCAGTGGTTGTCTGTAAACCTCATTACATGTCCAGCCCATCTGATTTTTGATGTCTTGGCAAATGAGACAGCGTCCCTGATTCTTGAGCATTGACGAAGATCAGAACTCCGGATTCTATCTCTCATTTGAGTGAATCGTGATATTCCAAGCATAGTTCTTTCGATTCCTCTTTGAGATACCCAAATAGCGTTCTCATCCCGTTTTCATAGGGTCCAGGTCTCTGAGGCATATGTTAATGCAGGAAGAACAGTGGAATCAAAGAGATGTGCTCGTAGCTGGAGGTTCTTTGTCCTTTTAGTTATTTCTTCAATGCTCTTGAAGGCATTCCAAGCCGCTCTCTTCGTCCTGTGCAACTCAGGTGCCAGGTCATTCATCATGTTGATTTCTCGACCTAGGTATATATAACCGTTGCATTCGGAGATGGTGGTTCCGTTGAGAGCGAATGGAGCATCAGGAACAAGGCTGTTTCTCATAAACATTGTCTTCGTAAGATTCAGCTGTAGTCCGATCTTTCCACATTCACGGTCAAAGTCGTTCAGCATTTGTGCCGCTTGGCTGATGTTTGATGTTATTAGAACGATGTCATCAGCAAAGTGGAGGTGGTATAGTTGCCGACCATCTATCTTCACTCCCATGTTTTCCCATTCCAGTCGTCGCATGATGTTCTCGAGGGTGGCACTGAAGAGTTTTGGTGAAATGGTATCACCCTGCCGAACGCCTCTCTTGATATGGATGATTACTTCTTTGTAGAATGGTGAGATCTTGGTAGTGAATCTGCAATAGAGCTCATGAAGGATCCTGATGTATTGAGTTTGTATGCCCTGATTGGCTAGGGCTTCCATGACCGCTTCCGTCTCAACAGAATCAAAGGCCTTCTTTAAATCAATGAACGTTAGACAGAGCAGCATCTTGAACTCCGGAGAAACCTCAATGAGCTTAGTAATCGTGTGGATATGGTCGATGGTACTGAATCCTTTTCAGAATCCAGCTTGTTCACATGGTTGTCCTTCATCTAGTGTTCTGCTAATCCTATTCAGGATGACTCGAGTGAATAGTTTGTAGATGACAGACAATAGGCAGATTGGGCGATAGTTGCCAATGTTGTGGATGTCTCCTTTCTTGTATAGTAGTACAGTCCTGCTGGTTTTCCATTGGGATGGAACCTTGCATTCAGACAGGTAGCGTGTGAAGAGCCGAGCCAATGTATTGATGAGTACTGATGGTAAGTTCTTCAGGTGTTCAGGTCTGATCTTGTCTGGGCCAGGTGCTCTTTGTTTCTTTACCGATGAGATGGCATGTTGGATTTCAGAAGGGAGAACATTGGGAACGACATATCCATCATGTGGTATGTGGTATGTGGGCAAGAGGACATGGCTATTAAAGAGATCTGAGTAGAAGTCATAAATAATCTTCTCCATTGCCCTTCTGGAAGATGTGATAGATCCATCATGATGTCGGAGGGCAGTCATCTTGGTTTTGTAGTTGGTGAAGGACAGGCGGGCATTACGAATGTTTTTCCCAGCTTCTGCCACATCTACCAGTACTGCTGCTCTCCTGTTTTTGAGGTCATCCTTGATGGCTTCTCTGCACTGTTTTGCCAGTTCGGATGTTCGCTTGTGGTTGCCTGAGGCATGTGCCAAGCCACGTTGGTGAATAAGTTCAAGAGTGTTGTTATCCAGTAATAAATGGATCTCATTTCCCTAAATCATAAAAACAATGCAGAAAAAACATATACACTCCTATGTTCATTATAGTATTATTCACAATAGCCAAAGTCTGGAAACAACCCAAATATTCAAGAATAGATGACTTGAATAAAGAAACTATGGTACATGAACACAATGGTATACTAGTTGACTTTTAGAAATTAAAAAAATCAATCAATTTTCTGCTTTATATATACATTAGGAGAATATAATAAGGAATGATGTTAGGAAACAGACAGACACAGAATTGTCTTCTTTATATTTGAGATATAAACATAGTACAGGACTAACAAAAACCTAAAGGCAGCAGAAGAAGCTGAGAACTGGTTTCTCAGGACAAAACTTAACCACAAGGAGATGGTGATGAGATGGAGAATAACTGGGGCAATAGTGGAGGGAAGTGGACACTGGTGGAGGGTGTGGTACTGGAATGTTTCATGTATGAAAGCCCTAGCACTGTAGTACTGGCCTCCAGTTGTTCATCGGTTTGCTTGAGCGGGCACCAGTAACGTCTCCATTGTGAGACTTGTTACTGTTTTTGGCAAATCGAATATGTCACAAGTAGCTTGCCAGGCTTTGCCATGCACACAGGATACTCTCAGTAGCTTGCTGTGCTCTCTGAGAGGGGCTGAGGAATCAAACCCAGGTCAGCCAGGCCGTCCGTGTGTAAGGCATTTATGGTCTCTAATATAAAATGCTTAAAAATATAAAAGGTAAAGGCCCTCCCGTTGATCGTCGATTTGCTCAAGCGGGCCCAGTAACGTCTCCATTGGAGACTTTGTTGTTACTGTGTTTGGCATATCGAATACTCTCGGTAGCTTGCCGGGCTCTCCGAGAGGGGCAGAGGAATCGAACTCGGGTCGGCCATGTTGGCCGCTTGTAAGGCGAACGCCCTACTGCTGTGCTATCGCTCCAGCCCACTTATAAATTTCAAAAATTTATATATCACCTAGTTAGCCGATGGTTACTATGAGAAAATTATTCTGCTTCTCATATGCTTGACTCTGCTGTACATTTGAGATATGATACAAAGTCTTTGGATTCAGAGTGTCTGTTTACAAGCTAGGTTTCCCCTAGATTTTTGGTTTCTTCAAATTTGCACTCTTCCAGTGGGTTTAGTACTTTCAGTCATCTTCAGATAATCAAAAAACAACTATCAGTTGCTCGGGAGTTGAACTAGATGGTGTGGTTATTGTACTTGACCTATATTTCACAGTAAATATACTACAAAAGTACAATATGTATAATGACAATTACTCAGATAATAGTAGTGATTTCTTTTCAGGGCGGGGCAGGGGTGTTTGGACACTCCTGGTGATGCTCAGGGATTACTCTTGCCTAAGCAATCAGCAATTACTCCTGACAAGGCTAAGGGAACCATAAATAGGGTCAGTTGCATGCAAGGCAAATGCCCTACTTGGTGTATAATCACTCTGACCCCAAGTAGTAATGATATTTCTATAATTAAGTTGTATGCCATAGATTCATGTCAAGATATGCTTTACCTATCTACTAAGATGAAACCTTGAATCAATACTTAGTTTCATAGAACATGAAGCATGGTTTACAGTCTTCTTTACTCTCTTTAAGGTGGCACATCTGTGGTCCTCATGTTACTGAATAATTTGGGGTTATTCCTGGTTTAATGCTTAGGAATCACTTTGGGTAGTATCTGGAGAACCACATGATGTTGGGGATCTAACCTCGGTCTCCTGCATGTAAAGTATGTGCTCCAACGTTTTGTGGTATCTGTCCAACCCCTAGATTATAGTGTCTTACCAAGACATTTGTTTGTCAACTTGATAATATTCCACTTCTATTTCTTCAATGTTTCCCCTATCTTTAATAATAAAACTCAGAAGTAGAGTAACCTACAAAATCTCACCCAACTTCCATAATATTGTCCTGTTGGTCACCCTGGGAAGTGCTGGAATGGGTCAAGACTCAAAAGAATTTCAGGAGAAAGCAGTGAAGTAAAAACAGCTCTACTTAGAAAATATGAGGAAGAAAAGAGTGACACACTCAAGAAAGAGCGTGGATTTCCAAGATAAAAGAAAACTGAGAGTACCCCATAAATAAAAGAAACAAATTAAACATACCATGTTGAGAAATGGGTGCCCCACAGCATAAAGAATAGCCCTGATTGCCTTTGCAAAGGTGACTTTTATAGATACTCTCCCTGGCAGGGCAATTTGGGGGGGTATACGGGGAATTCTATGTAAATAAGGGTGGGTCTATGTAGATAAGAGTTTATCTACATAAAAGGGTGTTATCAAAAGAAATACCTCTGGATGTTTGCTTGTCCATCTTTTTGCTCCTATAGCCATTTCTACTGAAGTTTCTTATCTCTGGAGTGGAGTCCAACCTTCTTTGGGCTGGTACCAGGGTCTTATTGGCCTCAATTCCTGTGTCCAAGAAAAGTGCATTTGGTTTTCCTGGGAGTTTCTTTCTTCTTTCTTTCTTTTTAAGGGCGGAGGAATGCTATTTTTGAGTTAACAGCAGAGTAGCTTCTTTAAATCCCATCTTGGTTTTATTGGTTCCTGAGAATTCATTGACAGAGTCATCTCTTCTTTTGTGTGTCTGGTTAACAACTCTAGTTTTCACTTACTGTTCCAGGGGAAAAATCAGGTTTCAGGTTATGAGCTACACATCATGATTAGAGCTCTACATTGCCTAAATTTTATAATTAGACCTGATATCCCCATGTCTTGTAAAAGGGAGGGAAACTGATCTATCTGATCCAAACTACCGATGAGTATTGGAAATCTTGGAAAGATAAGACTGAGGGCAGGTTCCTCCCTAGGCACTTTCATTTGAAGTGAAAAGGTGTCTACTTGTACACATTTTGTTTCTTTTATATTTGGCCCTTCCTTGTATAATTTGTTTTGAAGAAAGGGCTCTGGCACTTTAAGAAAGGGCATAAACACCAAATCCAGAGAGCTGTTATTGGTTTGCCTTCCTCTCCCTTTTCTTGGTAGTGTGTGCTGGGGACTAAGAAAATAATTTAAGCTGTGGCCTCCTGGGGATTTTTTTAGCAAGGATGGTATATTTTGACAAGCACTAATACAGAGAGTGTGTTCCTGGTATAGAGGTTGACTTCCTGGTAAGAATGCTTTTGAAAAGTTGTTTTTAGATTGCTCCATGAAACACTGGGGTGAACAAAATCTTCCTTTATTTCTATTGCCTTTGGTTTTGTCTCTTTTTTTATAGTGAACGTTGGTTATTTTTCTTTTGAAGAAAAGAAAATATAATTGCTTATATTGGTAGTTGAAAAAGTTTAAGCAACTCTTCTAAGAGCAGTTATATGGTTACTGAGAAAATATGAAATTTTGATTTGCCAAAGAGTTTGTGGCTCAGTTTGAAGTCCTGCCAGGACTGGTAGCTTTCGGGTGGACAGGGGCTAAGGAATTCTACCACAACAGCTCCTGTGTTTTCAGAACTGAGAGCAACTTCACTGGAGACTCCCATAAACTTTCTTTCTCAATCCTATTTTTACTGTTAAACTATTTTTTAAAAGGAAGAAATTATGTACAAGTATAAAATTACCATACTCTTATCTCACAACTAAGTCCTCATATAGAACAATTTATGAGTCCAGAATAAAATGTAATGATGTTACTGTCACTGTCCTCCAGTTGTTCATTGATTTGCTTGAGCGGGACCAGTAACATTGTGAGACTTGTTACTGTGTTTGGCATATCGAATACATCACAGAGAGCTTGCCAGGCTTTGCCGTGTGGGTGGAATACTCTCAGTAGCTTGCTGGGCTCTCCAAGAGGGGCAGAGGAATCGAACTCGGGTCAACCATGTTGGCTGCGTGCAAGGCAAATGCCCTACCCGCTATGCTATCACTCTAGCCCATAATAATGTAAGTTGGTAAATAATAAAACAAACACTGTTCTCCCGTTGTTCATTGATTTGCTCAAGCAGGCCCAGTAACGTCTCCATAGTGACACTTGTTGCTGTGTTTGGCATATCGAATATGTCATGGGTAGCTTTCCAGGCTTTGCCATGCGGGCGAGATACTCTCTGTAGCTTGCCGGGCTCTCTGAGAGGGGCAGAGGAATTGAATCCGGCTCAGGCCAGCTGCGTGCAAGGCAAATGCCCTACTGCTGTGCTATCGCTCCAGCCCAGGTAAATAGTAACTACAGTGTAAAATTATTAGCTTGAGGTCCAGAATGCTAGTATAAGAGTTACAGCACTTTCCTTGCACTTGGCTAACCCTGACTGGGTCTCCTAAAGCACATTGTTTCCTGAGTACAACTGAGAGTGACCCCTGAGCACAAAACCTGAAATAGCCCCCCTCCAAGCATTGTGAGTATGTTCAACCCCCAAATAATTAAAATATTTTTATATGCATACTAGCTCAAGAGGTATAACGGGATGCTACTAAGAAAAAAAGAAATAATATATTCCAGATCATGACATGTTGAGGAAAGTTTCTTTATATTTCATCTGATAGAGTAGTAGCAGAAAAATTACCATGCAGTATGACATCCTATTCCCATCATTGTCTATTATATAGATATTGAAATGATCTTTTCACAATTCTATACTGATAGTAACTAAACTGGGCCTCTGGTTTCATTCTTTTACACTACTTTTACATTTTATTCTACAGTCTTTCCTTCTAAGTGATAGAAAATAAATTTTTCAATTTCTGGCCTTATAATGACCCATACTCTAGAAAGACATTTTTTTGATAAATAAATGAAGGAAGGATTTTCATAGTCCACTGCAAATGAGCAAGTGGAAGCATTTATTCCTACAAAATTACTCTAATGCTCTGAAAAATTGAATTATATTTTCTAAGCTGATCTTTTAAAACTCTGGGTATATGTGGATTCTTTTTTAAAAACTCATACCCAGTGGTTCTCAGGGATATCTCCTTGCTTTGCACTCAGGGATCACTCCTGGCAGGGCTCAGGGACCATAAGTGGATGCTGTGAATTAACCTGGTTGGCGGTGTGCAAGGCAAAGTCCTACTCTCTGTAATATTACTCCATATCCAAATTCTTGTACTTTATATTTATGAATTCATCTAAATTAATGAAAGAACCATAAGTCCTTTTTGTCAGCTTACAAATAAGGCTAAAAGAGTTGGATGCAAAGTACAATATCTAATATGCCTTATATTTAGAATAAATGTCGATTTAAAGTTTCTTTACTGGGGCTAGAGTGCAGTGAGTAGGGGACTTGCTCTGCATGAGGCTGACCTGGATTCAAAAACTGGAACCACATGAGGTCCCCGAGCACTGCTAGAAGTGATCCATGAGCACAAAACCAGGAGTAAACCCTGAGCACTTCTGAGTCTGACCCCCAAACCATAAAATATCTTTTATTTGTTTTAACCTAACTTTGTGAGAGTGTCTAGTTGCTCCAGTAGGATGTAAAAACCATTGCTCAACATCTTTTGTTTCTGTAGGAATGACTACTTTGTACTTTTTGGAGCAGAGGGGAAAGGTTTGGGTCACACCTGGTGGTACTTGGGGCTACTCCTGGCTCTGTGCTCAGGTATCATTTCTAACAGTGCTTGGTATCATGTGGTGCCAGAGATCAAAACAGGGTCAGCTCCATATAAGGTTAGCATCTTAAGTAGTACTATCTCTCCAGTCTGGAATGGCCATTTTGAGCCTTTGAGATTTTATCTCTTTCTCCAGATACTTATTTCTGGAATAGAGCTCTTAAAGAGATTTTGCCTCTGCAAAGAACCAAACTAGTTATATCATTTCTGACTTTAAAATACATCAATAATAAAAATGGGATTCAACACATGTAATTGGGCTGTGTAGAGCAAGTGTACAATCCTTTGGTGGAGCACAGCCATCCACCTAAATCAGTATTAAGTGGAAGCTGTTCTGTGTTTTTTAATCATAAAGAATTTATCAAGACTGTAACATAAAGCTCACAAGGACTCTTAGAAATCTGGTTTAGGTTTGACTCTTTGGGATATACATCTAAAATAACTAGATTTAGATTTCTAAATCTAATCTAATAATTTAGATTTCTCTCTA
Source organism: Sorex fumeus (assembly GCF_029834395.1). Lineage (NCBI taxonomy): Eukaryota > Metazoa > Chordata > Mammalia > Eulipotyphla > Soricidae > Sorex > Sorex fumeus. The sequence goes on from NW_026606060.1 coordinate 23,610,937, forward strand.
AAATAATTAACTCTAATATCATCTTCTCATGACATGCCCAATTTATATATAGTTTAGAATACCTCTAAAACAGTTTTTTTATATGGAACTAAAATTTATTTTATGAATAGTAAGATGCTAGGGAGCATTAACACTTTTTTTTTGGAATCCAATGAATGAAGCCAGCACTGATAAGTGGTTTTATTATCTAGAAGAGATTTCTACTGGTCAAAACATCTTGGCTTAGAGGAAATCTATTCATGATGGTAAGGTTAATGAATTTCTGTTTCTGAAAGGAATTGAGTTAGGCTGAACCATCAATGAATACAGTATTATAAAGGATATTCAAGCATCTAAATTGTAATGCTTTGCTTCATCCAACTCTGTAATATTATTTATTTTACAATAAATTTTAGAAGAGTCTTCTGCACTCTACACATGTACATCAAACTGTCTACTTGTCTTCTCCTTTTGGATATTTCAAATTCAAATCTACTCCCCAGATCTTTGATTTTCTTATTTAAAAAATTTCAATTCTACTCATCTAAAAAAATCTTCATAATGGCAAATGGGTCCTCTATACAGCAGGTCAGTATAATTTATTTAATAACTCTAGTGACTTCTCATTTTTTCTCTTTATCTGGAATTTATCTCTTTCACTCCCTGTATGATCTGACCTCAATTTCTTGACCTCTGCTAAATTATTGTCACTTCAGAGCAGTTCTCCAAGACCACAAAAGCTGATTCTGTCATCACCACCCACACTTTACCTAACATTATTTTACTACGATCAACTGACATCATAACAATGCTCTCTCATCTGGCTGTTAACTGTTTGCATCCCCAATAAGAATATAAGCTTCTTTGATGAAGAGAATTTGCTTTCTTGATAGTGATAGCCCTGGTGCTTGGAACCAATTATGGCCTGTTGTAGGTATTACAAAATAGGAGTTGAAATGGTATCAATACTAATATACATATAAGTAATATAAGAAAAAGTGAAAATATGGAATAACCACATGTAGTAGAACATGTATTTTACATTATGTATTGTATTATGATGTATTTTACATTAATAGAAAATTAATTTTGGAAATTGATACATGTTTAATGAATTATTCTCCCCAAGAAGGCAGCTTATTATGAACCTCCCATAATCACTGGCACACATGTTCACTCTTAGACTTCTAAGGGAATTGGGACACTGCACGGATCTCACTAGCATTGGCTGAGATCAATTTTCCTAGAAAATATGGGGCCCTGGACATACTAGGTACCAGATACTTGACTGTAGATGTCCAGGAGTAGGAAATAACTATTGATTTTTATCTCTAAATCAGTTTTTATAAGAGTAAGACAAATACACATTTCATAAGTAGAGCAAATAAAGCTTTGCTATTTGCTCGTTCCACAAACATGATCTTCTTCATTCTAAACCCTCTGCGATTAGGTTTTCTTAACCTGTACAAATTAAGTTTCAGAGTCTTTAAACACAGTAAAAACCTCCTATCTCAATTATACTTCGATGATCAGGCAAAATCACTTCCAATTTTATCACTAAATATGGGTATTTCCTTAATAAAATTGCATCCCAAATAATGATTATTTGTACATTTGCTTAAAGTAATAATTATTATATTCACATATATCTTAAGCTTCTGTTAGTGACAAAAATGACTTTTCAATATGAATACATCTAAAATCTTACTCATGTAATGGGTTTTAAATGGGAACGGGAAAAGAAATACATTTTTATTTTTCTTGAAACTGAATTTTATCATCTTAAAACTGTCATAGACTTTAAAAATGAGAAGATATTCTGTGGAACTTTTATTTTGTTTCTTGGAGACTGTATTTTATTGGTGAGTTTCAGTGAAAATAAATCTAGAGATTGTTTAAATCCACGGTGCATTCTGGAATTCAATTTAGCAAACTCATAAAATATCAGACTCTTTGACTCCATATTTCTACTTCCAGGCATTTACCCTTAGGATATGGTCATGTAATAATTAAAAGATGGATACATACAAATGTATTTTACAAATCTGTTTTTAATGTATGAAAATTGGAAATATCCCAGTCATCTATCAGCAGGGACCAATTAACTGAATTATTGCACATAAACACAGTAAAATTCTTAAGTCATTAAACTTAATGTAACTCAATACTTATTGACAAGGAGAGATGTTTATGACATATCATGAGTGAAGAAAAGTTGAAAAGCTTCTCAAATATGATTTGTGTAAAACTATATTCCCTTTAGAAAGACATTCACTGAAATGCAGTTGGCTACAGATAATGTGCTTTATTTCTTAATAAGTTTCAACAGTGTTGTATATAATTTTAAGAAAAATTATGCAGCATACAGTATATTTAAAATTTTTAATTTAAATCCATTTTTATTTGACATTGATTTATAATGTAAAATTTTGGGAGTACAGTGTATGTGTCTCACTGTACCCACCACTAAGTACAAGTACCATCACTAAATCCACTGGTCCCCTCTACCTATTCTTCCTGTATCTCCCTGCCCCCTTCATCTGGTAACCACCATATTTTCACAGGTAAAGGTAAAGGGAAAGGCCCTCCCGTTGTTCGTCGATTTGCTTGAGCGGGCCCAGTAACGTCTCCATTGGAGACTTTGTTGTTACTGTGTTTGGCATATCGAATACGTCACGGGGAGCTTGCCAGGCTCTGCCGTGTGGGCGAGATACTCTCGGTAGCTTGCCAGGCTCTCTGAGAAGGGCGGAGGAATCGAACTCGGGTTGGCCATGTTGGCTGCGTGCAAGGCAAACGCCCTACTGCTGTGCCTAAGAAAATATCTGCTTACCACTCATCTGACAAAAGGTCAATATCCTAATATAGACTTGTAAGACTTAACAACTAAAAAGTAAACAAACCCATAAATGGGGACAAGAGATGGACAGACATTTTCTCAAAGAAGATATACAGATGGCCAATAGGTATATTTTTTAAAAAATGCTCTTCATCACTTGTTATCAGAAAAATTCAAATCAAAACAGCAATAAGAGATCACCTCACACTGTGATTTGGCACATGTTAAAAAGAAAAGAAAAGAAAAGAAAAGAAAAAACAGTGCTGGCATGGCTGGAGGAAAAAGAAAGAACTATCCTCTGTTAATTGTTCGATCTCTTTGGAAAGTATATGGACACCTCTAAAAAAGATAAACTAAAACTTGAGTTCCTGTATGATGCAGCAATTCCACTTCCTGACCCAAGAGCCCAAAACTATCTTAAAAAGGCATGTGTACTCCTCTGTTAACTGCAACAGCATTCACAATAGCCAAAATATGGAAACAACCTAAGTCCAAGAACAGATGATTAGATAAAGAAATTGTGGTATAATAAGGTACATTGAAGATAAAGTTGGCAAAACCCTCCATGACATTGAAGCTAATGGTATCTTCAAAGATGCCACGCCACTGGCCGAGCAAGTGAAAACAGAGATAGATAAATGGGACTATCTTAAACTAAGAAGCTTCTGCACCTCCAAAGAAACAGTGACCAAAATACAAAGACAGTCTACAGAATGGGAAAGGATATTCACCGAATACACATCTGACAAGGGGTTGATATCCAGGATATACAAAATACTGGTTAAACTCCACAAGAAGAAAACATCCAACCCCATCCAAAAATGGGGCAATGAAATGAACAGAAACTTTCTCAAAGAAGAAATCCGAATGGCAAAAAAGCACATGAGAAAATGCTCTACATCATTAATCATCAGGGAGATGCAGATCAAAACCACAATGAGATACCATCTCACACCTCAGAGACTGGCCCACATTCAAAAGAACAAAAGCAACCGATGCTGGCGTGGATGTGGCGAGAAAGGGACACTCCTTCACTGTTGGTGGGAATGTCCACTGGTTCACCCTTCTGGAAAACAGTATGGACGATTCTCAAAAAGTTAGAAATTGAGATCCCATTTGACCCAGCAATACCACTCCTGGGAATATATCCCAGAGAGGCAAAAATGTATAGTCGAAGTGACATCTGCACTTGTTTGTTCATTGCAGCACTCTTTACAATAGCCAGAAACTGGAAGAAACCTGAATGCCCAAGAACAGATGACTGGTTAAAGAAACTTTGGTACATCTACACAATGGAGTACTATGTAGCTCTTAGAAAAGATGAAGTCATGAAATTTACATACAAGTGGTACAATATGGAAAGTATCATGCTAAGCGAAATGAGTCAGAAAGAGAGGGATAGACATAGAAAGATTGCATTCATCTGGGGGATATAAAGTAACAAAGTATGAGATTAATACCCAAGAATAGCTGAGATCAGCACCAGGAGGATTACTCCATAGCTTAGAGGCCAGCCGGGTATCCTAGTGGAAAGGGCAGTTCAGATAGAGCAGGGAGCACCAAATAAAGGATGTTTAGAGGATCCTCCCAGGAGGGGAGATGCATGTCGAAAGTAGACTATGGACTGAACATGTTTGCCACTCAATGCCTCTTTTGCAGACCACAACACCCAAAAGGAGAGAGAGAACACAGGGGATTTCCCTGCCACAGAGACAGGGGGGATGGGGGGATGGGGGTGGGAGGGATATTATCCATGGTGGTGGAAAATGGGCACTGGTGGAGGGATGGGTATCTGATCATTGTATAATTGAAACCAAAGCACAAAAAATTGTAAATCTACAACTTTAAAAAAAATAAAATAAAATAAAGGGGAAAAAAAAAAGAAATTGTGGTATATATACATAATGGAATACTACTTGGCTATTTAAAGAAAGAGGAAATCATGCTTTATGAATAGAGTTAGAGGGTATCATGCAGTAGAATCAGCCAGAATGAGAGGGACAGATACAGAATTATCTTTCTCATATGGAAGATATAAATACATACAATATGGGCCAAAGAAAACTGGCCAAAGGTAGCAGAACATGAGAACTGGTCTACACAACTGAGTTTACCAAGTGGGGAGAAATGGTTGGGAGAGGACCTTGGGACATCGGCGAAGGGAAGCGAATATTCCTCCATAATGATGGAGGGCATGGTGGTGGAATATTGTATATATGAAACCCTATTAAGAGTGCTGTAAAGCAAAGTCCCTTAATAGAAATTGAAGAGGAGAAAAAAATTCATTGAAATGTCTCCCCCTTCCTTTCCTTCTGTTCTTGGTGCAATAAATGGAGATCATAACTTGAATGTAGTGCCCCAGAGATTGTCACTTGGGAGAGAATCCCAACAGCAGTGCCAAGGGGAGCATATCCGGCCTGAGGGTGATGCTAAGGATCTGGCTCTGGCCTGACACCTGCCATACAGGTGCACCGACACTGAGCTACATCCCTGATCTCCTAAAAATAAATTTTATTGTATTTTGCCAGTTTGTATGCTTCAGTTATTTATATTCCACATGTGTATCAAATCATCCAGTAATTGTCTTTCACTTCCTTATTTATTTTGCTTAACATAATCCTCTCAGATTCTACCCACATTGCAAAAGCATGATTGCATATTTTTAAGCTACTGGGTAGTATTTCCTTGAGTATATATGCCATAGCTTCGTTATCCAGTTATCCAAAGTTGGGTGTTTGAGCTGATGTCCTGATTTTGGTATGTGAGAAGTGCTGCTATGAACACAGAAGCATATATTCTTTTTTTTTTTTCCCTTTATTTTATTTTATTTTTTTTAAAGTTGTAGATTTACAATTTTTTGTGCTTTGGTTTCAATTATACAATGATCAGATACCCATCCCTCCACCAGTGCCCATTTTCCACCACCATGGATAATATCCCTCCCACCCCCATCCCCCCATCCCCCCGTCTCTGTGGCAGGGCAATCCCCTGTGTTCTCTCTCTCCTTTTGAGTGTTGTGGTCTGCAAAAGAGGCATTGAGTGGCAAACATGTTCAGTCCATAGTCTACTTTCGACATGCATCTCCCCTCCTGGGAGGATCCTCCAAACATCCTTTATTTGGTGCTCCCTTCTCTATCTGAATAGCCCTTTCCTCTAGGATACCCGGCTGGCCTCTAAGTTATGGAGTAATCCTCCTGGTGCTGATCTCAGCTATTCTTGGGTATTAATCTCATACTTTGTTACTTTATATCCCCCAGATGAATGCAATCTTTCTATGTCTATCCCTCTCTTTCTGACTCATTTCGCTTAGCATGATACTTTCCATATTGTACCACTTGTATGTAAATTTCATGACTTCATCTTTTCTAAGAGCTACATAGTACTCCATTGTGTAGATGTACCAAAGTTTCTTTAACCAGTCATCTGTTCTTGGGCATTCAGGTTTCTTCCAGTTTCTGGCTATTGTAAAGAGTGCTGCAATGAACAAACAAGTGCAGATGTCACTTCGACTATACATTTTTGCCTCTCTGGGATATATTCCCAGGAGTGGTATTGCTGGGTCAAATGGGAGCTCAATTTCTAATTTTTTGAGAATCGTCCATACTGTTTTCCAGAAGGGCTGAACCAGTGGACATTCCCACCAACAGTGAAGGAGTGTCCCTTTCTCACCACATCCACGCCAGCATCGGTTGCTTTTGTTCTTTTGAATGTGGGCCAGTCTCTGAGGTGTGAGATGGTATCTCATTGTGGTTTTGATCTGCATCTCCCTGATGATTAATGATGTAGAGCATTTTCTCATGTGCTTTTTTGCCATTCGGATTTCTTCTTTGAGAAAGTTTCTGTTCATTTCATTGCCCCATTTTTGGATGGGGTTGGATGTTTTCTTCTTGTGGAGTTTAACCAGTATTTTGTATATCCAGGATATCAACCCCTTGTCAGATGTGTATTCGGTGAATATCCTTTCCCATTCTGTAGACTGTCTTTGTACTTTGGTCACTGTTTCTTTGGAGGTGCAGAAGAGAAGCATATATTCTTTTAAACTAGCACTTCCATACCTTTTAGGTTAATTACTAACCTAAAGTAGTATTACTAAACCTAAGTGGCATTTCTGGATACTGTAATAATTTTATTTTGTGTCTTTTAGGGGGCTACACTGGTGGTGCTACTGGCTCTGTGCTTAGGGTTCATTCTCAGTGGTATTTAGGGGACCATATGTGGTACTGGGGATGTAACAGAGTCAGCCACATACAAAGCAAGCACTTTAGACATTTTACTATCTCTCTAGCTCCACTTTACATATTTCAATATTTTATCTTTTTAAGGACTCCATACTGTTTTCCTTAAAGGCTGCACCATTTTATAATCCATAGGTGAATTTCTTTTAAGGAAGCAAAATCTGATAGTATACTACTTTGACCTATTTAGAGTAATAAATCTAACTATGGGTAATTGGGGATCATTTGTTTAATGAGAGGAAAAACTGTAAACATAGTTCCATAAAGAATTTCCTCATGAAAAGAAGTTATAAAAGGAAAAGAATCGTAAAACGTGACCTGAACATGATATAGTGTGTCATTTGAACCTAGTGTAAAGAAAACATATATTTTTTTAAATTTTTAGACTACATAGCAACACTCAGGTTACTCCTGGATCTTCACTCAGGAATTACTCCTGGCAGTGCTCGAGGAACCATATAAGATTCCTGGGATCAAATCCAGGTCAACCTCAAGCAAAGCTAGCACCCTACTCACTGGATTATTGCTTCGGGTCCATATTTTCCAATTTTTAAAAAATTATTAAAGCAATGATTTACAAAGTTATTCATAGTTGGGTTTTAGATGTACAATGTTCCAGCTTCTATCCTGCCACTGCTGTCAACTTCTATCCACCAGTGTTCCCAGGTTCCCTCTGCTATACCCCACTCCCAGCCTGCCCTCTTGACAAGCACCTTTTTATGTTTGGTTGTTAAAGTTTGTTCATGATTTCAGTGTGGTTGATTCTGTGATTTCTGATATTTAGGTCTATCATTCCCTGACACAACTGATATACCTGAATCCCCTTGGCCCTTGTTGCTTCTCATCTGAGAAGACATTTTCCTTAGTATTCCTAGAATTCTAAGAATTCTAGACACTTCCAGTACTTTCTTCCTGGAAAAAACTCTTTGAAGGACAGTTTCCAGAGTCTGCATCTTTGATATTTAGTCTATAACAGAAGAGAGCTTGTAAGCATGTGGAGGTCTTGGGAACATCCCCAGCACCCAGGATCTTTCTGGTGGTTAACACAGTTAAATGAATGATTAAATCTGCTCATCTGCTCTCCACTGACTGCTAGCAAGCTCATTATGTATTCTCTGGAAGCTTTTAAACTATATAGCTTTAATTTCAAAGCAGTCATTATCTTTTTATTGATTGCTTTTCACAGGCAAAGATGGAAACAGTTTCCATTGTTCTTTTAACATAAGCTCCCAAGAACAGCTTCACAATCTCAGAGTTGAGAAAATTCCATTGAGACTTCTATGACTATAATAATGAAAACAATGAGACGCATGTGCGTTTTACAAAGAGAATTAATGACATATTCAGAATTATATTCTTACAGCAGTTATAATTCAAAGAAAATATTATGATTGATCCATTCTATATAGACATATTTTTGCTGTTGTGGCTTTAGCAGGTACGATGCGGCTTTGAAACTAGACACTACAGCAACATGTCCCCAGATTGCAGCTAAAATGTGTTTCTGGAGCAAGACCTGCAATATCTTTTTAAATTGATCAAACCCCCCCCCCCCCCCCCCCACACACACACACACTATTATTCCCTTTGTTGTTGCTACTGTTGTTTCATTTGCTGTTGTGATGTCTAGGGCTGTGGAATTCACACACAAACACTCTTGGTTGGGGTATGCCAGAAAAAACATACTTTTTTATGGCACTAGGAATCATTAGGGAGTCCTGCTGGGTATCCGGGATCTGTGTAGGGCTCTGCAAGGGGTCGGGGGAGGGGATTTATGACCTCATGCCTGCACAGTTGTGGCCTCCGCCGCAAGGCAGCCCCTTTATCATTGAGCTTCGTTCCTACCTTCAGCAGTATGATTTTGATTCTTCAGCTTCCTGTCTGTGAACAAGATAAAAGCCCGGCTCCTGTTCCTTTAAGTCCCTCCCGCCGGGAACCCTTCCTGGAATCCGGGCCCTTGCCTGTTATTCTGTTCCTTCCTATGACCGTGTAAACACCTACATCCCTGTGTTAGATGCCAGTCTACAGGAAAGACTTAATTCAATGTATAATTGGATTCCAACCTATCACCCCTCATTTGATCCATATGTTTTTGCCTGGGGTGAGTGTAATACATAGGAACCTTTTTTTTTTCTCAAATTGTTTCTGGATTGTGGGCATTACAGTTGCTGGTGTACCCCTTTCCCAGCTGTAATGTTACTGATTTTTACCAGCAAAGGCTAAGCTTTCATTCTGTTTCAAAAGAGTGTCCTCAGGATACAGCAGGATTTCGCTCACAGATGCAGAAAACTGGAAGGGTTGATAGTTTACGATCCCCTCGGGTGAGGCTTAGCTAATGAATGATCACTTTGGGGGATAAAAATCCAGTCCCGGGCCTTGGAGCTGTAACTTAGATGACAGAAATCCATGGACTCATGCTGAAACTGCTCTCCCAGGAATTTGCTGAAATCAAAACTTCTTGGTTTGTGGTTTTTTGGTTTTTTTTTTTTTCTTTGTTGTGCTTCCTTTTCTTTCTTTCTACCAGTTTCTTCTGGGAGCAGTTGTTTGCACACAAATCCTGATCTCAGGCTGCTTCCAGGGGTATCCAACCAGACAATAGATCAAACACTGCTTTTTAAAGACTCCGATTTTCCAGACTTGAATCTGGAAAAATATAATATCTATGTCTTCTACATTTGAGGCAGACAGGGGTCACACTTGATTCTGGGAGTTTGCCTTGTTCTCCGTTGAATCTGAGAATAAGGATTCGCAAGGGTAAAGGAAGTTACTGAATAAATGGAGGATCTAGGATGAGCAGTTAGTAATTTTGTTTGGAATTGCAATTAGACGTAAGTGAAAATTCTCTCATTATAATTCCCGTGGATTGATTAGCTTGATGTCCCTGGACCAAAAAAAAAAAAAAACTGGTTTGCTTCTATAAACCACTATATAGAATTAGACTATAAAAGATGCATTCCACCCTTGAACGTTTTTGTTCCAAATAATGAGGAATTGAACCATACCAATCTTCCTTCAATTAAGATAAATTGCCTTTTCTATTGTGCTGGAGAGCAAGGGGAGAGACTGTTCTTTTGTTGCTTTTAAGTGTGTCTTATTTGCATAGCACTAAAAATTAGAGGACATATGTGGATAGCAGAAGTCAAGCTTGCAAGCGTGAAATTAATTTAATATGATGGTATGCCAGCTTATTGAGGTCTGTTTAGCCTTCGTTTTCTACATAATAGAGGCATAGTAAGTGATATGGGAAATTTGGTTAATGGTGATATTTTACATTCATGTCCGGCATGAAAGTAAATTTCTCTTGATTTGATTTAGTTCTCTGCATTAGGAAGTAAGATAACTAAAGAAAGTGATTACAGTACTAATTAAATATTTTCTGTCATTTGTCCTTAGAAACCCTACACACACACACACACACACACACACACACACACAGTATTCTGGAATAATGAAATCCTCTCATCAGATACATGTCTTTTTCACAGGTAATTTTTGTAGCCCTAGTATATATTTACTGTTCAAAAAATAACTGGTTAAGGGCTGGAGAGATAGTACAGCGGGTAGGGCATTTGCTTTGCATGCAACCGACCCAGGTTCGATTCCCAGCATCCCATATGGTTCCCTGAGCACCGCCAGGAGTAACTCCTGAGTGCAGAGCCAGGAGTAACGCCTGTGCATTGCCAGGTGTGATCCAAAAAGAAAAAAAAAATGGTTAAAATGGTAGAATACAATTTGATGATTTAACTGTAAATAAAAATATCATTTAGATTTTCATTCTTGTTTATTTCATAATATATACATATATAGTATAGAAAAAGTTCTATTTCTTTTCTGATCTTTAGTCAATCAAAAAAGTAAATACTGATAGGTTATCATGTTTGTACCCCTGCCCATTTTCGACACACAGTTCCTATCCAGAGTGACCATTTCCACCCATTTTTGTCCTTGTGGTCCCTTTTCTATCCCAACTGCCCTTTCCCCCAGCACTCAAGGCAGGCCTCCAACAGTGGCCCAATCCTCCTGGTCCTTGTTTCTACTGTCCTTGGGTATTAGTTTCATATTATGTTTTTCTATATCCCACAAAGGAGTCCAATCATTCTATATCTATCCCTCTTCTTCTAACTCATTTCATTCAACATGATATTCTCAATGTCCATCTAGTTATAAGTGAATTTACTAACTTCATTCTTCCTAGCTGTACAGTGCATGTATAGACCAGTCATCTGGTCTCAGGCACTCAGGTTGTTTCCAGATTCTGTCTGTTGTGAATAGTGCTGCAATGAACATAGAAGTGCAGATGGCATTTCTGCTGTGTGTTTTTGGGCTCCCGGGGTATATTCCCAAAAGTGATATTGCTGATCATATGGAAGCTAGAAATTATTCTAGCTTTTTGAGGAATTTCCATATTGTTACCCAAGAGTAATTATTTTTAATGTCCCTATAAGAAATAGATGATCCAATGCACATCCTTTCCATGTTTTTTTTTTTTCTTAGAAAACAGGGCCCACACCGAGTGGTGCTGGGGAGGTGGGTGTTGAGGTAACCCAGTGGTGTTCAGCCTGGCGCAGGTGCCCTTTCAGCGCTCAGGCAGCTGCACCAGCTCCAGCCAGTTCTGGGGTGGAGGGTTTGTTCCCAAACAAAGGGCTTTGCCACACGCTAGACATGTGCTCTGTCACTTTAGCTATCTGCCCATTCCAAACCTAGCTTTTCTGAAAGAGAATGTCTTAGAGCAAGTTGTAACCTGCTCTGGGTTCTTGAACCCGGAGCTTAGGCATGCAAATCACGCTCTCCAGACTTTAAGCCATCTCCATAGGGATTTTGAAAAAACTTTTAATTAAAGCATCATAAGTTATAGTTATTTATATTTGGGTTTTATATGTACTATATTATAGCACCAATCGCACCACCAATGTCTTCCTTGTTTAAAGTGTTTTAACATTTTTAAATATTTTTCTATTGAATCACTATGAGTTAGACCATTACAAAGGTGTTCATGATTTCAGTCATACAGTATTGCAAAACTCATCCCTCCACTAGTGTACACTTCCCAGTATCAGTGTCCCAGGTTTTCTCCCATTACCGCCCCCGCCCCCCGCCTGCTTCTATGGCAGGAGTGTTTTTTCTTCTTCTCTCTTTCTTTTTTCTTCTCTCTCTTCCTTCCTCTCTCTCTCTCCCTCTCTCTGTCCTTCTCTCTCTCCCTCTCTCCCTCCTTTTGGCATCACCAATGTCTTCATCTCTCCACCAGGGCTCCCGGATTCCCTCCCACACACAATCCCCACCCTGCACCCAGCCTGCCATCTTGACAGGCACATTTTTTATCTTGGTTGTTGAAGTTTGGGTTTCTTGTTTTTCGTGTTGCTAACTCTTGGTTTGGATATTGAACTATCCCATTCCTTTCAAAATTTTTGTATGTATTCTGCCTGGTATCTCTGAATTTCCAAAATGTGTTGTTAGGCATTTGACATTGATCACTTAATCACTTGACATCCCCCGTTACTCATTGATTTGCTCAAGCGGGCACCAGTAATGTCTCCATTTGTCCCTGTCACATGCTAGTGTAGCCCACTGGTGTCTCCTCATTCTAGGAACATGAAGAGCTTCAAACCTATCATTCAGGGTCTTGCTGAAGAAGTCTGACCATCTTGTAGGTGGGTGGCCATGTGATCTTTTGATGTTCCATGGAATCTAGTCATTAATGGCTCTAGTCCAGCAGTCATCTCCAAATCGCATTAAGTATCCAGCCCGTGTGATTTTTAATGCCTTGGCAAATGAAACAGTGTCCCTGATTCTTGACCATCAATGGAGGTCAGAACTCCGGATTCTTTCTCCCACTTGAGTGAAGCGTGATACTCCAAGCATAGCTCTTTCGATTCCTCTTTGGGAGACCTGAATAGCGTTCTCATCCTGTTTTTGTAGGGCCCAGGTCTCTGAGGCATATGTTAATGCAGAATGAACAGTGGAATCGAAGAGATGTACCTGGTGCTGGAGGTTCTTTGTCCTCTTAGTTATTTCTTCGACGCTCTTGAAGGTGTTCCAAATCGCTCTCTTCCTCCTACGCAACTCAGGTACCAGGTGATTAGTCATGTTGACTTCTTGACCTAGGTACACATAACTGCTGCATTCAGAGACGTTCGTTTTGTTGAGAGTGAATGCAACATCAGGAATGAGACTGTTTCTCATAAACATTGTCTTTGTGAGATTCAGCTGTAGTCTGACCTTTCCACACTCACGGTCGAAGTTGGCGAGCATTTGTGCCACTTGGCTAATGTTTGGTGTTATTAGAATGATGTTGTCAGCGAAGCGGAGGTGGTATAGTTGCCGACCGTCTATCTTCACTCCCATTTGTTTTCATTCCAGTCGTAGCATGACGTTCTCGAGGATGGCACTGGTGAAATGGTATGACCCTGCCAAACCCCTCTCTTGACATGGATGATCATTTCCTTGTATAATGGTGAGACCCTAGTAGTGGATCTGTAATACAGCTCATGGAGGATCCTGATGTATTGAGTTTGAATGCCCTGATTGGCTAGGGCTTCGATGATTGCTTCCATCTCAATAGAATCAAAGGCCTTCTTTAAACCAATGAATGTTAGACAGAGTGGCATCTTGAACTCCCGAGAAACCTCAATGAGTTTGGTTATCATGTGAATATGGTCGGTCATCCTGAATCCTTTTTAGAACCCTGCTTGCTTATATGATTGTCCTTCATTTAGTGTTCTGCCAATCCTATTCAGGATGACTCGAGTGAACAGCTTGTAGATGACAGACAACAGGCAGATTGGGCAGTAGTTGCCAATGTCGTGGATGTCTCCCTTCTTGTACAGTAGTACAGTCCTGCTGGTTTTCCACTGGGACAGAACCTTGCATTCAGACAGGTAGTGTGTGAAGAGCCGAGCCAGTGTATTGATGAGTACTATCGGCAGGTTCTTCAGGTGTTCGGATCTGACCTTGTCTGGGCCAGGTGTTATTTGCTCCTTTACCGATAAAATGGTGTGTCAGATTTTGGAAGGGAGAATATTGGGAATGAATATGGTTTGAACCATGGGACATCTGCAAGGGCAATTAGAGTTCGCCCTAAAAGCCTCTATACCTCTCAGAGAGCCTGGTAAGCTATTGAGAATATCCCGCCTGCACAGCTGAGCATGGAAAACTATCTGTGGCGTGTTTATATGCTAAAACCAGTAAATACAATGGGTCTCATTCCCCTGACCCCGAAAGAGCATCTGACATTAATTTGGAGAAATTTTCAGTTGTTGCTTCAAATATTTTTCTTGTTTCTTTTTCTATTTTTTCCTGGTAGTCCCACTATATGTATGTTAACCCATTAATATTTGTTTCATAGATCATATATATTCTATCCTGGTCTTTCTCTTTCAGGTTTGAAGGCTCTGTTGAGATGCTCTCAAAATCAGAGCTTCCTTTTTTAAACTGTATCTAGTCTACTAAGTGAAAACAAAAAACAGCATTTTTTTGAAAATTTAAACAGTTTTATAACTTTATAAGATTATATTTTATTTTAATAAAGTTGTTCGCAATAGTTTATTATATTCAATATTTCAACACAAATTCCACCACTATTACACCTTCCCACCACCATTATTTCCAATTTTCCCAACCACCACTCAAGCCTGCCCCAATAGCAGGCCCTAACTTATTTATTTTGTATTGCTTGCAATAAATAATTTGCTAAAAGTAATCACCTTAGAGCCCTTAAGCCCTTGTATGAGAGGAGCCATTGGTGCAAATATTTTTAATCGAGATTGGTTGCCTTCTACTTTACATCCCATCCAATGTGATGTGCTACTCCTGGTACATTGGTAGTATAAAGTAAGAAATGTCACTCCAGGAATTCTAAGATTTTAAAAGACGTGATACACCTGAAATCAAAATTTTAACTGTATGGAGACTTTGGGGTCTGGATCCATCTTTGCATCTTGTTGATCTCTTCTGAGGTTCATTTGTGAGTCTCAAAAACAGCATTTCTAACTTTTAAAAAAAATTTTTATTAGTGAAACACCATGAGGTACAGTTGTAGATTTACAATTTTTTGTGCTTGGGTTTTGATTATACAATGATCAGATACCCTTCCATCCACCAGTGCCCATTTTCTACCACCATGGATAATATCCCCCCCCATCCCCCCCATCCCACCCTTCCTCTGTGGCAGGGCATTCCCTTTTGTTCTCTCTCTCCTTTTGGGTGTTGTGGTCTGCAAAAGAGGCATTGAGTGGCAAACATGTTCAGTCCATAGTCTACTTTCAACATACATCTCCCCTCCTGGGAGGATCCTCCAAACACCCTTTATTTGGTGCTCCCTTCTGTATCTGAGCTGCCCTTTCCCCTAGAATGCCCGGCTGGCCTCTAAGCTATGGAGTAATCCTCCTGGTGCTGATTTCAGCTATTCTTGGGTATTAATCTCATATTTTGTTACTTTATATCCCCCAGATGAATGCAATCTTTCAATGTCTATCCCTCCCTTTCTGACTCATTTCGCTTAGCATGATACTTTCCATGTAGTACCACTTGTATGTAAATTTCATGACTTCATCTTTTCTAACAGCTACATAGTACTCCATTGTGTAGATGTACCAAAGTTTCTTTAACCAGACCTCTGTTCTTGGGCACTCAGGTTTCTTCCAGTTCCTGGCTATTGTAAAGAGTGCTGCAATGAACAAACAAGTGCAGATGTTACTTCGACTATACATTTTTGCCTCTCTGGGATATATTCCCAGGAGTCGTATTGCTGGGTCAAATGGGAGCTCAATTTCTAATTTTTTGAGAATGGTCCATATTGTTTTCCAAAAGAGTTGAACCAGTCGGCATTCCCACCAACAGTGAAGGAGGGTCCCTTTCTCGCCACATCTGCGCCAGCATTGATTGCTTTTGTTCTTTTGAATGTGGGCCAGTCTCTGAGGTGTGAGATGGTATCTCATTGTGGTTTTGATCTGTATCTCCCTGATGATTAATGATGTAGAGCATTTTCTCATGTGCTTTTTTGCCATTCGAATTTCATCTTTGAGGAAGTTTCTGTTCATTTCATTGCCCCATTTTTTGATGGGGTTGGATGTTTTCTTCTTGTGGAGTTCAACCAGTACTTTGTATATCCTTGATATCAACCCCTTGTCAAAAGTGTATTCGGCGAATATCCTTCCCATTCTGTAGACTGTCTTTGTATTTTGGTCACTGTTTCTTTGGAGGTGCAGAAGCTTCTTAGTTTAAGATAGTTCCATTTATCTATCTCTGTTTTCACTTGCTCGGCCAGTGGCGTGGCATCTTTGAAGATACCATTAGCTTCAATGTCATGGAGGGTTTTGCCAACTTTATCTTCAATGTACCTTATGGTTTCTGGTCTGATGTTGAGGTCTTTAATCCATTTTGATCTTACTTTTGTACATGGTGTTAGGCAGAGTTCTGAGCCCATTTTTTTTTGCATGTAGCTATCCAGTGATGCCAGCACAATTTGTTAAAGGGGCTTTCCTTTCTCCACTTCACATTTCTTGCACCTTTATCAAAGATTAGATGATAATATGATTAAGGGGAGATGTCAGTGTATTCAACCCTGTTCCATTGGTCTGCAGTTCTGCCTTTGTTCCAGTACCATGCTGTTTTAATTATTACTGCTTTGTAGTACAGTTTGAAGTTCGGGAGGTTGATTCCTCCCATTTTCTTTTTCCCAAGAATTGCTTTAGCTATTCGTGGGGGCTTATTGTTCCATATAAATTTCAGGAGTGTTTGCTCCATTTCTTTGAAGAATATCGTGGGTATCCTTATAGGAATTGCATTGAATTTATACAATGCTTTCGGTAGTATTGCCATTTTGACAATGTTAAGTCTCCCGACCCATGAGCAGGGGATATCTTTCCATTTCCTCATGTCCTCTTTTATTTCCTGAGGTAGTGTTTTGTAGTTTTCTTTGTACAGGTCCTTTACTTCCTTAGTTAAGCTGATTCCTAGGTACTTGATTTTCTGGGGCACAATTGTGAACGGGATTGTTTTTTATTTATGTAGCTTTCTTCTCTCTCACTGTTTGCATATAGGAAAGCCATGGACTTTTGGGTATTGATTTTATAGCCTGCAACTTTACTACGCAAGTCTATTGTTTCTAGGAGTTTTTTGGTGGAGGTTATTGGGTTCTCTAAGTATAGGATCATATCATCTGCGAATAGTGAGAGCTTGATTTCTTCCTTTCCTACCTGAATGCCCTTAATATCTTTTTCTTGCCTAAACACTATTGCAAGTACTTCCAGTACTATATTGAACAGCAGTGTGCATCCTTGTCTCATCCCTGATCTTAGAGGGAAGGCTCTAAATTTTTCCCCATTGAGGATGATGCTTGCTGTAGGCTTGTGGTAGATGGCTTTAACTATGTTGAGGAAGGTTCCCTCTATACCCATTTTGGCTAGGGTTTTCATCATAAAGGGGTGCTGGATCTTGTCAAATGCTTTCTCTGCATCTATTGATATGATCATATGCTTTTTATCTTTTCTTTTCTTGATATGATGGATTATGTTGATTGATTTCCGAACGTTAAACCATCCTTGCATCCCTGGGATGAATCCTACTTGGTCATGGTGTATGATCTTTTTGATGAGTAGTTGAATTCTATTTGCTAATAGTTTGTTGAGGATCTTTACATCTGTGTTCATCAGGGATATAGGCCTTAATTCTCTTTCTTTGTGGTATCTCTGTCTGCTTTTGGTATCAGTGTGATATTTGCTTCATAGAAACTGTTCAGAAGTGTTTTTGATATTTCAATTTCGTGGAAAAGCTTAAAGAGGATTGGGAGTAAGTCCTCTTTAAAGATTTAGAAGAATTCACTAGTGAATCCATCCGGGCCAGGGCTTTTGTGCTTGGGGAGAATTTTTATTACCATTTCAATTTCCTTGATGGTCATAGGTCTGTTCAGGTATTCCAGGTCTTCTTGGTTCGGCCTTGGGAGTCTGTAGGAGTCTAGGAATTTATCCATTTCCTCGAGGTTTTGATGTTCCGTGGCATAAAGCTTCTCAAAGTACTCCCTGAGGATCCTTTGAATTTCTGTAGTTTCTGTTGTGATGACCCCCTTTTCATTTCTGATTCGGTTTATTAGGGTTTTCTCTCTCCCTTTCTTTGTGAGTTTTGCTAGAGGCTTATCGATCTTGTTAATTTTCTCGAAGAACCAGCTCTTGGTTTCATTGATCTTTCGGATTGTTTTTTGGGTTTCCATCTCATTAATCTCTGCGCTGAGTTTTATTATTTCCTTTCTCCTGTTCGGGTGGTGCTCCTTTTTTTGGTCCTTCTCCAAGCTCTTAAGCTGTGAGGTAAGATTACTTATGTGTGCTCATTCCTCCTTCCTGAGGAATGCTTGTAGAGCTATAAACTTTCCTCTTAACACAGCTTTTGCTGTGTCCCATAAGTTTTGGTAACTCGTGTCCTCATTTTCATTCGTTTCTAGGAATCTTTTGATTTCCTCTTTGATTTTCTTCCTAAGTCACTCGTTGTTCAATAGCGCATTGTTTAATTTCCAGATGTTTGATTTAGCTTTCTGTTTTTGTGTGTGATTTACTTTTAGTTTCAGTGCATTATGGTCTGAGAAGATTGTTGATACAATCTCTATCTTCTTAATTTTATGGAGGCATGTTTTGTGGCTCAGCATGTGGTTTATCTTGAAGAATGTTCCATGTACGCTTGAGAAGAATGTGTATTCAGCTTTTTGAGGATGAAGTGTCCTGTATATATCTACTAAGTTCCTTTCTTCCATTGTTTCCCTCAGATGAAGTATGTCTTTGCTAAGCTTGAGTTTGGTTGATCCATCAAGAGATGACAAAGCGATGTTGAAGTCTCCCACTAGTATTGTGTTGCTATTGATGTCTTTTTCCAAATCTATGAGTAGTTGTTTTAAGTACTTTGCTGGTTTCTCATTAGGTGCATATACATTTATTATTGTAAGTTCTTCCTGTTGTAGAGATCCTTTGATCAATAAGAAATGGCCTTCACTGTCTCTTATGACCTTCTTCACTCTGAAATAGATGTGGTCTGATATTAGGATGGCTACCCCAGCTTTTTATGGGAGCTGTTTGCCTGTAGGATTGTTTTCCAGCCATTGACTCTGAGTCTGTGTTTGCTTTGACTATTGAGATGCGTTTCTTGCAGGCAGCAGAATGTTGGGTTCAATTTTCTAATCCATCCTGCCACTCTATGTCTTTTAATTGGTGCGTTTAGCCCATTGACATTGAGAGAGATTATTGTTATGGGATTTTGTCCTATTGTTCTGTTGAAATTTGGTGTATTTGAGGGGCCTGTCTTGCCTTAAAGTAACCCATTTAGTTGTTCTTGTAACCATGGTTTTGAGTCTATGAAGTTCCTGAGCTGTTGTTTTTCTGTGAAACTGTGTGTTGTTCCTTCTATTATGAATGAGAGTCTCGCTGGGTAAAGTATTTTTGGAGAGGCATTTATTTCATTGAGTTTTTTCACTATGTCCCACCACTGTTTTCGGGCCATGAGGGTTTCATCAGAAAAATCAGCTGTGAATTTTAAGGATGCTCCTTTGTAAGAGATTTCTTTCTTCGATCTTGCTGCTTTCAGAATTTTATCTCTGTCTAAGGTTTTGGTCATTTTGATCAGGATGTGTCTTCGGGTATTTTTATTCGGATTTCTTCTAGCTGGTACCCTTCAGGCCTCCTGAATGTGGTCACAAGTTTTCTTCATCTCTGGAAACGTTGTAGCAATGATGTCTTTGACAGTTTCTTCTTCATCAAGGTTTTCTTCCTGTCCCTCTTGGACTCCAATAATTCTTATGTTACCCCTCTTGGCTTCATCATGATCTTCTCTTGCCATCTGTTCCCAAATTGCGAGTTTCTTTTCCATTTTCTGCTCTTTTCTGGAGAGTCTCTGAACTTCATCTTCGAGCTCACTGATTCTGTTCTCAGCAGCTGTTACTCTGCTGCTGAGGCCTTCCACTGAGTTTTTCAAGTTGCCTACCAGGTTTTTCAGGTCTGACATTTCTGATTGCATTTTCCTCATTTCTGCCTTCAAATCCTCTTGTCTTTTATTGGCATTGCTTTCCATTGTTTCTTTTAGTTCCCTAAGCATCCTAAGTAGCTCCCTTCTGAATTCCTTGTCAGAAAGGTTGTCTAACACTACAGTACTGTTGGTGTCTTCTGGGCTAGCCTCGTGAATATGAAAGTTTGGTGGGCTTTTGCGTTGCTTTACCATTGTGACCAGTGTGGCTTAGTCCTTCACGTTCACTGTTACTATTCTGCTTGATATGCTGTGTGAGTTGAGATAGGCTTATGAGTTATTGGCTATTGTGTTTCTAGTGGCTGAGCTAACCTAGAGAAGGTTCCATCTAAGAGGGTAGCTTATGGTTCCTATAGCATATGTAGAGGGAGAATATTTGTGGCCGTGGCCGTGGCTCTGGAAAGGGTCCCTGGCGCTGGGCACCGGGCTGTACCTGGTTGAATGAGGAGAGAGTACCCAGAGACGTTCAGCTTTGTTGCCGAGAGATGGGATGGGCTTCAGTTCCCGTCCTGTGCAGATCGAGGGAGGAAAAAAAAGATTTCTAACTTTTATTAGTGTTTTTTAAAATCTTTGTTATTCCCTTTTGGTTCTTCATGCCCTTCTTTTATTTTTTTAAATTATTTTTATTTTTATTTTATTTTGCTTTTTGGGTCACACCCGGTGATGCACAAGGGTCACTCCTGGCTCTGAGCTCAGGAATTATCCCTGGCGGTGCTCAGGGGACCATATGGGATGCTGGGAATTGAACCTGGGTCGGCCATGTGCAAGGCAAACGCCCTACCCGCTGTGCTATCACTCCAGCACCCCCCCTTCTTTTAATTCTCATCTTTCTAGGTAAAGTTTCTCACCTAGAGTTCCTAGTAGTTTAAATCACAGTTGTTTCAGATTCCTAGTCAGTTAACTCTAATATACCTGCTATATTTGAGATGAGTTTATTATCCTTGATTTGAATCTTAAAATTGTGTTTCTTGCCTCTTAGTATTTCTTGCATATTTTTCTTGCTGTATTTGTTGTAACAGGTAAAAAGAACTGCAGGCCAGTAATGTGATGAGTTATGGATCAGTGAACGCGTTCTATGATTCATTGAAAAGTCCCAGTCTTTTAGTGAGCCTGACTCTGAACTGTGAACTTCACAGTATTTCAATTGTCCCTCACCTCCTTTTGGTATAACAAGACAACTAGAAGTTTTCTTCTCCCATGGCAGGCTAGAGAAAGCTAGGTTGTATATTACCCTTCCTCAGGTCAGTTAAAATTCCAGCAAGTTATGTTTTGCTTATGAGCTTTTCCTGGGGCAGACCTCATTAAGAATAGAATGCTCTAGCATATTTAAAAATGGATGCTTGGCTGAAGCTGGAAAAATAGAACAGTGGGTTGGACACTTGCATATGGCTGACCCGGGTTCCATCCCTGGCACTACATAAGGTCCCTCAAGTCTCTCTAGGAGTGATCCTTGAGCACAGAGCCAGGAGGAAGCACTGAGCAAAGTCAGATATGGACCCCAAATACCCCCACTTCACCAAAACAACAACAACAACAAAAAACCCCAAAGACTTCTGGGACAAAGAGATGGCACAGTGAATAGGGCACTTTCTTTGTGTGTGGCCAGCCTGAGTTAGCACCCCAATATCCCAAACGGTCCCCTGAGTACTACTAAGAGTGATCCCTGAGCATTGAGCCAAGATTAAGTCCGGAGGAATGCCAGGTATGACCAAAAACCAAAACAAAACAAAATTAAAATAAAATGTTTCTATTGCCCCTCTTTTTGTTTTTCCTTTTCATTTGCGCAAAAGAAGCTTGAGGAAAATTTTTCTCTAATACTGTGGGAATATGGGCTGGAGTGGCAGCACAGTGGGTAGGGCATTTGCCTTGCAAGCGGCCAATATGGCTGACCCCAGTTCAATTCCTCCGCCTTTCTCGGAGAGCCCTGCAAGCTACTGAGAGTATCTTGCCCTCATGGCAAAGCCTGGCAATCTACCCGTGGAGTATTCGATATGCCAAACACAGTAACAAGTCTCACAATGTTACTGGGCCCGCTTGAGCAAATCTATGAACAATGGAATGACAGCGACAGTGACTGTAGGAATATGGTATAGGACTCTAGAAGGTAAGTCATAGCTAAGTGTGAATCTTCAGGTCACTGGATTACCTGAAATTTTTCTCTCTTCAAAAAAAAATTCTTTCAAAAAATATCTGAGAGAATTTGTCAACACTAAACTTCTAGCAATTTACCAATTACACCTCAGGCTTTTCTGCTCTAGCATAGAGATAGATAGTATAAGTAAAACAAGACTGAAAAGTTCTTGGGACTGAGGAATCTGCAGTTTTACTTTCATATAAATGATCAACCTTATTTAAAATGAGCTAGAACAATAACTTACATAATGAGAATTCCAGTGGCTGAGTGGGTTCCAGTCACATTCTCTCAATCTTTTGGTTCTTCCATTTATTTTTCTCAACCTTATTCTGTTAGCCTCATCTTTGTGTTTTCATTATTTGATGGCATCTAGAAGAGTTATATTTTCTTTCAGTTCTTTTTCAGAACTACATAAATAATTCCTAACAATCTCTTTTGTCATCTCCAAATATATATATTTATTCTTCTCTTATTGACTACCTTAGAGTGAATTCTGGTTCCCAAGTCAAGATGAGGTAGTGTTCTGATTATCAGACGTGTAAATAGATGGCTGGCAATCAAAACTGTGAGCACATCAAGAAAAGAATATCCTTACAATTCAATGAAAACAGGGAGTTAGGCCATTTTTCTTCATAAGAAGCAGTTATTAGTGTCACAGGGTGACTGGGGAAATGGTTGCTTGAATATGAGCAGGGAGATTATGGTTCTGCTCTAAACTGGCATTTCTTCATTTAGTGTGACTCAACTTGAAACCTTATTTTCATCATGTTTATTTGAAATTATAATAAAATTTCACGAAAGCGAGTTTGTGAAAAAGAGATAGTTACAATTGGTCAAAATGTTGGGAAGTCCACCAGCTGTTGTTTCAATGGCATCATTATAAATGTATTTTATTCAAATAATTAAGAAAAAATTATAAAAGTTTCAGGGATGATCAGATGCTGAAGTAAGAATCTGGTCTTTCCATACTAAAGATCAACTCTTTTATTAGTGTTAAAAATCTTCAGGAGCTAATAAAGCTCATTTTTAGTAGAATCTTTACTCTAAAAAATTTTTTTGATAGTCCAAGTACTTCTGACTAAAAGCATTAATGCACTCTATCATTACTGTAAGGAGAATTTTCCCATGCTCAAATTTTAACCACAATTTAGTAATCTCTTTAATCATGTTTACATCAATTTAGTCAGCCTAAAGTGCAGTAGAAATGTAATTAAAGACACTAAGAAGAATATTTATCATTCCAGTGTTCCCTCAGAGGATTTAATTTTTTTCCTTTCGGACATTCTCTGAGGGAACTGATAGGGAATGATAAATGGGCTGTCTTATATATTTTGATGTTTTCAAGCTCTTCTACAACTTCTGGCACACATTAGCATAAGGGTCAAATTTGGGGGGTACATTAATTTTTTGAATGGTGACATTGTCTATCAATGTTAATACATACCATATTCTAAAATAAAATTAAACTGGTGATGTTTTAAAAGTTTGTAAACATCCAATAACCCCCTTAGAAACATGAGCAAAATTATTACAGCAACAATTTTCAGTAATCAGCTAGACCAGAGCTATAGAATTTGTTTTTAAAAAAATTAAATATAAATTTTTTTAAAAGTGAACTAAAACTATGTCTTGACTTAGACTTGAGATCTGGTCAGGATTTAGTTAGACTAAGGCTAGGGTGACGCGTAAACAGGACATGCTTACCCCTAGTACATGAATACTTATTTTAACAATAGATCAGGTATTGTTGAACACATTTCTATATAGTAAGTAATTTAAGACTCACAAGATCCCTCTGAAGAAATTGCCATTATCCCCGTTTTGTAGGTAGAAGAACTAAAACACATCCAAGCTAAGTAAAGGATCACAAGGTCCTGAGAAGGGCTGGGCCAAGATTAGAGCCCAGGCAATTTGCCAGTATTCTTCATATATTCAACCACTATCAATAACTATCTAATAAGAACAGTTTCTGCTATACTCAGAATCTTCAGTAACACTGATACAGAATTTCTTAGAGGTTTAAAGCCAGATTCTTACCACTTAATGGTTAAGAGACAGCAGATACTTAACTGTTCTCTGTATTCCTGAGCTTTAAATCTGGATTAGTGTTTGCATCTAGTTCTTCCCTAAAGATTGTGATTCAGTATGAAACTATTACCCACAGACAAAAGAAACAAGAGTCAAGAGGACTGGTCCACAGTTGGAAGCTTGTCACAAGCGGGGGAGAAAGCGATAGGACAGTTAGGAGAGAGAAGGGACTGATAATGACAGTTGGAAAGGATCACTCTGGACAAGAGTTAAGTGCTAAAAGTAGGTAAAGGGATATACATGATAACCTTACAGTACCCATACTGTAAGCCATAATGACAAAAAGAGAGAAACAGGGAAGGGGAGGGAGGGGGGAGAAGAGAGGAAGAGAGAGAAGAAAAGTGAATATCATAAGGCAGATGTGGGTGAGAGTGGAAGGAGGGAAATTAGGGACAGGGACTGGTATTGGAACATTGTATGACTGAAACCCAATCATGAACAACTTTGTAATTGTTTATTTCACAGTGATTTAATTTAAAAAAAATTTTAAGGTTGTGATTCAGTAAAATTAGGCTAGGTCCAAGAATCTGCATAATAATAATAATAATTATTATTTTTATTATTGACAGTCAGCACTGCTCAGGGACTATTTCTAGCTCTGCACTCGGGAGTGACCTCTGACCGTGCTCAGGGAACAGTGTGTGGCACCAGGGATAAAGCCAGAAGAATTCAGAGAATGTTCCAGTGGTCCAGCTTAGAGCTCATGTTTTTGGTCACCACAATTTTTTAAAAAGAAAAAAAAATAAGCATTACAAATATTTTGGAAATAATCTATCCTCATACTCACATTGGGAAATAGTGAATTCTATTTAATAGGAGAGATGAGGTGGTCAAGTCACTGAAACACTGTCATCACTCTTGGTTTTTGGTGTAGAAATGGCAGCTTCTATCTGAATGTTACAAAAATGCACAAGGTCAGGACAGAGAAGAGTCTCAGAATTCAGATGCTGCTGCAGATAAAGAGACACCATAAGCTAGGTAATGCTGATGATGAAGACAAAAGATGTAATTAGTATTATGGCACCCTCTATTTGGGGGTATCAAAAAAGAGTAAATAAGGCACTTGCTGTATATGTGGGTTGCCCTGGTTTCATTTAAACCTCAATTCTTCCAAAAAGGACTTACTTAAGTTTTTCTTTTGTTTCATTTTAAGGCTCACTAGCTCATTCTCTGCATATTTCTTTCTTTGTTCGACCATGCCAACATTCTTTATTAGGAACAATTTTTCACTTTGCAACTTAATGTGCAATCCAAAATGCAGATGTCCAGAGATGATGTGTCATTTCAATATGTTTTAGCAAGGTGTCATTAATCAGCCATTTAACAAATGCATATATCTACTTAATAAATTCTTCTTTATTTTGATAAGATGAAGTAGTGAAGGAAATTGGAGTTTTTACCATAGTTAAAACAAAGGAAGGAAATCCACAAGGATGAGGAAGGTCATTCTAGAGATCTCATATTGCTATAGACTTGTCTCACTTAGATTGACTTTGTTCTCTCAGTTGTACTGGTGAACTTAAGAACCATGTGGAAAGTTCTGCCATGTAGCCGCAGAGTTGGGTAGCTCTTCTTCATAGTTTGTTGAAGTTCCCATATTCTTTTTTGCCCCAAATAATTTTTTTTTTGCTTTTTGGGTCACACCCGGCAATGCACAGGGGTCATTCCTGGCTCTGCACTCAGGAACCACTCCTGGCGGTGCCCAGGGGACCATATGGGATGCTGGGAATCGAACTCAGGTCGGCCGCGTGCAAGGCAAACGCCCTACCCGCTGTGCTATTGCTCCAGCCCCAGCCCCAAATGATTTTAATGGAAGCAGCATTATGTTGTGGTATAATGTCTGGGTCACAGATGTAGTCTAGGAATAGATCTATAGCCTGTCTTCCGTAGATCAAAGTTGTGGCTGTATTTCATAACTACTGTCACAACCTTTTCAGGTCCACTAAAATGAAGACAAACCTTTAAAGTGTACCCCAGGGGCTGGAGAGATAGTAAAGCAGGTAAGGCATTGGCCTTGCATGTGGCTGACAAGGTTCAATATTTGGCACCACATATGGTCCCCTAAACACCACCAAGAGTGATCCCTGAGCACAAATCCAAGTGTATCTCTGAAAAACAGTAAACAAAAAAAAATTTTCTTTCCTTTTTACCCTGTCAGTTTCCAATCAGAGTGCATACTCACTTGCAGTCTCTAAGAACTGTGGTTTGTTGGTCCTGGTATTTTGGTGTGGAAGAGAAGGAACTCTCCGTGCCCCCAAAGTTTTGAGAGTTTGAGCATAAAGTTTGAAGCAGATTCACCAGGCACAGGACTTGGGATTTATGTGACATTTTGAAAATCTCTCAACATCTCTGAAGCTCAAAGTTTCTTTATGTGGAGCACTCAAAAGGAGAGAGAGAACAAAAGGGAATGCCCTGCCACAGAGGTAGGATGGGATGAGGGAAGGGGGTTGGGAGGGATATTGGGACTGGTGGTGGTGGAGAATGGGCACTGGTGGAGGGATGGGTATTCAATCATTGTATAACTGAAACCCAAGAACAAAAATTTGTAAGTCTACAAGTGTACCTCATGGTGTTTCACTAATAAAAATTTAAAGAAAAAAAAAGGTTTCTTTATGTGGAAAGTGAGGAGTCTTAGAATTAAGAAAAACGGTGTTTATTAAATATCTCCTCCGTAATCTGGCACATAGCATGAAGACATGCAAGATGTGGCAGCAGCTCAGTACAGTTTCCTTTAGCTTCCCCTCTCCTCTTCCCTTCCCTATGTTGCTGCCATTGTTAGGATGAAGCAGGGCACAGTCCTTGGGTGTGATGCTTTGGGAGGTGCTCCCACACCTGTTGCAATGCTTGTGCACATGCTTGCTGAGGCTGCACTCTTTTTGTTGTGATGCTCACACTCATTTGGTTGTAGTACTTTCTGTTGTGGTGTTCACACTTGTGTTCACTGGGGCTGCCATGCCTAGCCTTGTACTCAGACACCTTGAAGTGCTTGCGTGTTCCTTTCAGTGTATCAAAGATCACACACTGCTATGACACAGGGGCAAGGGGGAGTGGGGGAAGGTCCACACAGTAGTGCTACTGGGTCCATGCTTGATGCTTGTGGGTGGCACCAGGGATAGAACTCACGGCATCATGCTTGTAAAGCTGGTGGGTTTTTTTTTTTTTGCCTTTTCCAATTGAACTATCTTCTAAGTCCAATATTAACATTTCTTAAATGTTTATTATCTTCACACTAAACCATCATCTAGCATACAACAACATCAACACATATGTCAGCACATATAAAGTAACTATGTATATCAATACATAAATTATAGTACATATAGATAAATAGTTTAACACTATTGTAACAATGCTATCTAAATTACAATAAATAAAACTAAAATCCTAAAATATTTTCTCCTTTTCTCTTTTTGCTTTTAGTGGTTATGGAATCTTTGCATTCCTTGGCTAATACAATTCTGGATGTATTGCACCATTCTGTGGCTCTGTTTTCACCTGGTTATCTTTTATATGTGTCTCTTCTGTGTCCCCATGTTTTCTTCTCCTTAAGAAAACATCCACTATTAAATTTTTTCTGCTCCCTAAATCCAATATGACATCACCCTAACTTGACTACTCTGCAGTAGCCTTCTTTTCAAATAAGGTGGTACTCATGGGTTTGGGGTAGACGTGAATTTTAAGGGGAAAATTATTCAATTTATTGCAGGGGCAAATCCCGGGTGTGTCTGCCTTTCAAAGGAAGAAATCACCTCTTCCTTTCCATCCCTAACATCACAAATGCAAAGGGATTGACTTTAGGTCTTCCATATCTAGCAGCAGTGTGCAAACATTTTCTTTTCAGCCATCAACTTTTTCCCAATTTTACCTCTCAAAGTCCTAACAACGTTGCTATTTCTGGGCTGAAATAGGACTCCTTCCTGTCATTTGCTTTGGAAAGTTAGAGATAGTTGGCATATATTGACAACATATTCCTGTAATGCTAAGATGAATTTTTATGGATTGATGGACTATTATCACCCTGGCTGAGGAGTAAATTAGCACTGAGCTGGCTGCTCAGTTAATATCTGCTATTTATTATTTTGATATATTTTCCCATCATCACTCTTTAGTGTTAAGTAGTATCACCCCATTTTACAGCAAAGGAAATTGAGGCCATAGAGCAAGTTAATAGCAGAACTGGGACTGAAATCCCAAATGTGAGCACTGCTTTCTCCTAAAAGAATTTGGGGAGTAATTAGCTTCTGACATAAGAGAACTGTTTTTTTCTATGTCTTACTTAAATGGATTCAATTGTAACTATATCTGAAATGAAACTGTCAAATCACTCTTGTTTTTCCATCCACTCTGAATCTGAGG
Organism: Sorex fumeus; assembly: GCF_029834395.1. Classification (NCBI taxonomy): domain Eukaryota; kingdom Metazoa; phylum Chordata; class Mammalia; order Eulipotyphla; family Soricidae; genus Sorex; species Sorex fumeus. Next base: position 23,639,561 of record NW_026606060.1, read on the forward strand.
AAAGGCAGGCTGCTCCAAGGAAGTTGACTGGCACCAGGAGCCTGCTGGCAAACAATTTGGAAATACTTGCTGACACACACCCAAAGTTTGAATTTGAATAATGTTTTTATTTCCAAAAGAGACCTTCTAAAATGCTTTCTTTAAGAGAATAACCACAAGACAAGGTTATACTTAAAGAGAACAAGTTTGGATGGAGAAGTAGAGTTTTTAAAAAATATTATTTTACTTTTTCATAAGTCAGAAACCATATGGAATTTCCACTCTCACATAGCTCATAAATGACTTTGCCTGGTTTCCTGGAAATTTGACCCTCCAAACCCCAAACTCAGCAAAGTCTGAAGATGAGTTGGTTGTCTGGAACTGATATTCTACAGGCTAGTCTGTGACACCAGATGACTTGTTCAGGAAGGAAGGGAAAATATGAGACATCTTTTCAGCCATCAAATTTTGCCCAATTTTACCTCTCAAAGTCCTAACAATGTTTCTATTTCTGGGTTGAAATAGGACTTCTTCCTCTGTCATTTGCTTTGGAAAATTAGGGGTAGTTGGCACATATTTAGAAGAACAAATTCCTGTAATGCTTAGGTGATTTTTTTATGGATTGATGGGCTATTATCACCCTTGATCTAGTTTAGATGCAATATTTTCCTTATTTCAGTTGATAATTACTGAGTAATCCCATCAATGGCCAAGACTCAGAGACTATAAAATCCAGCGTGATATCTTATCAGGACATTTTTTATGACATTTTATTATCTCATTCCTACTTTGGACAAACTTGCAGGCTATTCGAATGTAGCCTGCCCACAGGGCAGAGTCTGGCAAACTCCCCGTGGCGTACCAAATATGCCAAATACCAGTAACAATGATGGGTCTCATTCTCCTAAATAGCCTTGAATATAATCTCAGGGCTAGGATGAAAGTGATGTTACTGGGGCCTGCTCGAGGCAATCGACGAATAACAGGATGATGAAATGAAAATGAAATGAAAAATTACTGAGTAGAAACCACTCTCAAATGTACCTCAGAGTTAAATATTAAGAGATCATTTTAATATGGAGCGAATGTAAAATGGATTTTTAAAAATAGCCATTTCTTATCACTCACTAGATTGTGGGTCTGGTGAACATGGTGCTGCCCTTGCTTGACTGATGTTGCTTGGTCTTGTTCATGTTTTCTGTGAACTGTGAGTTGGTTGTGAGCTGGCTGGTTTAGAAAAGTCTGCTAGATGGCATATTCTCTATACTAAATGCTTAACCCAGGTTGGGTATTTTTTATTTGTTTGTTTTTTTTTTATCATGGTAGAGACTTAGAGTCCAAGTTAGAAAAATATAAAGGCACAACCAGATTTAAAGAGTAGGCAAATAAACTTCACCCGCTCTTAAGAAGTGAAGTCGCATTTCAATGAGGGTGATGGAAATTGGGGCCATATTTATAATCCACTTGCCATGTGATATAACAGTAAAAATATGAAGTGAATGTAGTTGACCTTTGGTAACTCACCAGTCCCTTTCTTACTACAGATGTTGAATGCAAATTTGGTATGTTTGAAGCCAAAAGCCCAGTTTGAGGTTCGAGGTCTATGGTTTCTTTGGAAAGTCATTTGCTTGGAGTCAATTTGCTGTCTGAGAATAGTGTGCTCATCTTTATCAGAATGACTTCTACTTATTTCTTTCAGAATATTTTTGCTACTCAAACTCTCATGTGTGTAATCCATAAATTTTGAAAAATCCCTTTTTTAGATGTGTGAAGACTTTGTGCTGGTTCTCAGCTGCAGAATCCCCTTTTCACTGCCATCATCACTCTGATCCCCATCTCTGTCCCATGTTATAGTTTTGGCTCAAGTTAGGTTTCTCTTATCAAACCCCTCCTCCCACCCACCCTCATTTAAACCTTCCCTGAATCTCAATTCATCCTTCTCAGAAGTTCTCTCATTATTTCTTTCTCTTGCTTTGAAGTTGTTTAGCTAATTTGATAAATGTCTTCAACAGAAAGTGACATTGATTCTACAGAAAATTGGCATTTTAACATCAGCCTTTTTAGGAAATCATTAATGTTTACACACTTCTCATCAGCTCTACTGAGTTCTCAAAGCACTTTGCATGTCCTTCGTCAATAATTGCAACCATCTCTTGAGCACTGACAAGGGCTTTAGATGTACTTTTTCCTCATCATCAACTTGATTAGTTGTCAAGAGCGCCAGGCTTGCCACTAGCTGTGTGACATGCTTGGGGCATGTCATCTCTCATTACACTTTAGTTTTCTCCCCTCAAGACTGAGGAAACTTGACAAACTGACCTTGAGAGGTCTTTCAATTCTGATAACTTCTAGAATATTTGCCTTCTAAAAGGTAATTCCTGAAGAATTCCATATTGTTTTGAATATCTCTTTAATTTGTGGTTTGGTAAGTCAAGTATTCTTTAGCCAGTGATGCCACAGAAAAGAAATCATAATCATAATTAAGATTGCTAATATCTTATTAGTAGCTTTGAATCCTGCTTGACAAATTGTGATAAAAATCATCTTGTCTCTAGCTCATAGTTTAGTATCAATTAAATAATTATCATACTGTATTTAGTGGTATTGTTTTAAATGAGATTTTTTTCTATATTGAGGAATGAGAAAGAAAGAGAGGAAACTCAGGGAGAGAAAGGAAGAAATTAACACTAACTGAACTCTTACTATGTGTGTAGTAAAAATGGTTACCAAAACATGGTCTTTGGAAAAATTACTAGAGTTGTCCAAGTTCTAGATATTGTTCTCCACAGTCATATACTTCACACTCATGGTTCACAGTTCACACTCCATTTCCTCTGCCCTCAGCCACATAACATCTACCAGCCTCTTGCAGAAGGCTGTGTCTGTATGTCCGAGTTCCACACATCAGAATGTATATGGCATCCTGCCTCTCAGACTTGACAAAAACCTTCCAAAGTTGCTTCCCCTGCTTTTGCCCACAGTCAGATTTCCTAAATTGAAATGATGACACTCATGTCATGAGATCCAGTTGTTGGGAGCATAAAGATAGAATAGAGGTTAAGGCACTTGCCTTACACATAGCCACCTCTGATTTAATTCCCAACATAGCATATGGTCCCCGCAGCACCTACACAAGTGATCCCTAAGTAAAGCCCAGTGGGTCTCCCCACCCCAAAAGAAAGTCATTGCTGAATACAGCAGGCATGTTATCAACCTGCTAACTTGATCCAGAGTTATACCGCCAACTCAACATGGCTGCTTTAGCCTACAAGGTGAATGAATGGGAAGAACATCGGTATGATATTTGAGCCACTGTACATCGGAGGTATGTATGTTACAGAAGGATATGTTAGCATCTCTTAAAACACATGATTATTTTAAAAATTATCTCGAAGACAGATACTATTTATTTTTACAGTGGGGAAACTGAGGCCCAAGTGAGGAGGTGACATTCTCAGTCATACAAGTGGCAAAGCTACATTTAAATTTGGGTCAGTTCAGCTCTGCTCACATGGATCACAAACTTTCCAAATGAGCAGAGAAGATTCCACATGGTTTAATTTGAAAAATCCTGGTCATACTTGCATATGCTGGACAAAGGTCTGCTTATGAATAAATGAGTAAAACTAATTCCTACAGGGTCTGAAGCCAATATGCACAAGAGGCACAATGGTGTTAAGGTCTGACAATCTAAATCTGTCATTAGTAGGACTTAGGCAGCTTTTTGAGCATCTATAGGTCCCAGGGTTCCAATATGGACAATTTCAATAAAGATGAACAGAACAAATTTGTTTATGAATGACTGGTAAACAGTGATCTTTCAAAGTTTTCTGCTCCCAATTTCCTTTTGTCAATAAATCTTAAATAACAAAACAAAAACACAACTTGCATCCAAGTCAGTCTTACAAAATTGTGTTGTTTGGGGGTAAAAAGCCCTTCAAAAATAGAGGTCAAAATTGCAATTGAGAAATATATTTTATTGTCGTTATTATTTTTGGGCCACACTCAGCGGTGCTCAGGGATTACTCCTGTCTCTGAACTCAGGGATCACTCCTAGCAGGCTCAGGGGGCCATTTGGGTGCCAGGGATCCAACCCTGAGCCCAGGTCAGCTGTGTGCAAGGCACACGCCCTATCTGCTGTACTATAGCTCAAGTCCCTGAAAAAAATATTTTGGAGATTGAAAAGACAATGTTAAGCACTTAGTAAAGTCATACATGTTCAATAATATTGGATCTCTTAAGTAAGGCAAACGAGCCTTTATTTGTACCATGTTTGGGAACTTGGTCAGAGTTACTCAAGCATTCGAGGTTTCTTCTTCCTGTATTTATCTATTGGGTTCTTATTTTCCTTACTATTAACATAAGTCATAAGTATCCTGCTCTAAGTTTCTTTTTTTTTCTTCAGGAAAAGGAGGTAATTTGGGCAACAGCCATGTTCTCATTAGAGAAAATGAGAGCTGTTAATGGTTAGTGTTCAAGAACCACAAAACTCTTTTAGTTGCTTAGCAACTGAAGCTGGGGTGGCGAGGTGGTGGACAGAGACTGTGTGAGAAGTGGGGGAGAGAAAAGCAGAGAGCAGTATGAAAAATTGAGTTTAATGTCCGGGTCATTCCCAGGTGGCTGAGAAGAGCTTGAGATAGCTTTGGGATTTTTAACTGTGCTTATCTTTTCCATGACTGGAAAATTTAATGAAATACTAATACTTTGAAATTCATCAGTGGTAAGTTTCAGTTGTCATTAATTGTTCTAATGTAATATGTAAACTGTTTACTTAATGTGTTGATTGCAAATGAAATACCGGGAAGATTTTAAGCCCCCCGAGTTTGGAAATGCCTCTTTCTGTACAGACACTACTGCCACCATGTGGACAAAGCTGGGAAGACAGACCCGCTGTGGAAGGGTAAGGGATGGGGAGGAAGGTTCCATTCATGGAAAATATGGTGGTCTGCATGGATCCCTTAGAATAATTCTGATAAATATTCAAGTTAGCATGTAAAAATGATAACAGTTTAATTTTTGCTAAGAAATACAGTCTCTTCTGATTGTGAATATTGGCATATATAAATAAAAGTGCTCTATGGCTCTTTTAAATGTGTACAATCAAATCTTAATATCATTAGTGATTTACTAGTACCACCAACCATTTTAAGATGACATGAGCAAACGCTTTTCAGTGATTAATTTCCATGTATTTTATTTTGCTCCTTAAATCTCCATTTGAACTCAACTTTTCCAATAGAGATATTCTTACAAGTAACAAGTGGGACCTCAGCTATGAAATTTTTGGAAGAATTTAATTATATATATTCAACATATAGTTAAAAAGAAATATAATAAATGTTGATCAATAATTACTAAATATTAAAAAAATAATGCTATGGGTGTTGCCTCCTAAGCATTGCTCAGGGGATCTGGGGACAATTTCTAGCTGTTCTCAGTCCCCTGGGCTGGAAAGTTGAATGCTAAGCTCTGAGGATATGGTGCTGCTTTGAACTTGTGCCAGGGATGACCAGGTCCATGTGGGGGTAGATGGGACCACCTAGTGGTGCTTGGGGACCCCAGGGTGTGGAGGAATTGAACAAGAGTGGGGACAGTGGGCTTTTAGCCCTATCCTATTTCCTGGCCTCAAAAGGTAAGCTTTCTTTGAAAATCGACCTCTAAATGAGATAGATGAGACTTGGCTTAAAACAGTGACAGCTCCATTACTGTTTGAGTCATCTGGCCTTTTGTTTGGGTCATCTGGTCTCTTAATAGCAGGAAGAACTGTGTAGAAAGCCATGAGCACTTAAGTCTCTCAAATCTTCAGATCCAAAGGGATATGCATCACTTCCGCATACATTGATTTGGAAAAAAAGCAAGTTCCTGGCCTCTACTGAGTTCGTCATGGTAAGGATGTACAAACTTCCTGCAGGAAGAGGCAACTGATATTCTGACTGATCTGTAATCTCCCACACTCATGATCCCCCCAAATCTTGTGATTGTGACTTGTGTAAACAGGTGATAATCACTTTGTAAAATTATTCTGGTAAAAATAAGTTTTATGTTTTGTTTTTAGACACAACCAGTTATGCACAAGGGTTACTCCTGGCTCTGCACTGAGGAATCACTCCTGGTAGTGCTCAGGGAACCATATGGGATGCCAGCAATCAAACTTGGGTCAGCTGCATGCAAGTCAAGCGCTTTACCCTCCGTACTATCTTTGCAGCACCAAACAAATTTTAATTAGAAGATATTTCTGATATTCAGATAAATACAGAGCTGAATATAACAAAGGTATGGATACTTATATCCAGAATAAGCAACTATAGACATTTTTCATCTTAAGAACATTTTATTAAAAAGGAGATATACAAATTTATTGAAGTACCCTGAAAATCCCATCTTCTTCCCTTTTCAAAATGTATTCTGAGTCTAGTATTTTGTGTGTGTGTGTGTATTCTTTTATATTTTTATTATAGAAATACTTTTAAAAAGTGAGATGTGCATATCTCTAACTACTATTTTTTGTACTTAGTGTTGTTTTAGATGTGTCTATATAAATGCCTATAGATTTATATAGTTATATAGTTATTTCATTTAAGCAATTGAGTACTAGTAGGTGACCTCAATAGATTTTTCATGTTGTTGAATCTATGAGCTGTTTGTGCCTTATTATTACAAACAGCTGAACAATAAATACCTTTAGCTCTGTCTCTATGCATGGGTTCCTTCAAATCTGCTTGAAATGTTTTTCCAGTTCAGTCTCACAGGATTGACAAAATCTGATTTCTTTTGCATGTTAACTTGAAGATTCATGTAAATGGTGACACCAAAGGGGCCAGTGAACAGAAAATGAGACTTGTGACTCAGTCTCCCCCAGATCATCTTCTTGGCAGAGAGAGAGAGAAAGAGAACCAAAGCCTCTCTCAAGACTTTCCTGGGGGCACAAAGTAGTTGGAAGACCACTGTTCTAGAAAATCAGCTGATTTCTAGGGGCCACAAGTAACATGGTGAATGTGGACTGAAAACTGGCAGAACAAGAAGCACCATCTGGTTGGAAGAGAGAGGCCCAGCAGGGGAGTTCTGGGGGGTGAGTGGGAAGCTGGGTGTCTCAGGATGTCCAAGCAGTGGATGTCAAAAGGGATAACAGGAACCAAGATATGGAGGGGGTCATGCGCATCTCAGCAGGTGACACTCTGAAGAGGTCAGGGCTGATTGCTAGTCACCCTCCTGCCCTGGTGCCAGGCAACTGCCAGAAGAGGGGTGGGGCCATTGCTAACCAGCATCTGTGTCCTCTTCTCTCTGTCTTAACAGAATCCACCTTTTGTTCAAGAATCACCTTCCGTACAGAGCTGTTGTGCTTCAGTTCCAAGGTCAGATCAAAAATAGAATAAAGGTAATTCCATATCTCCTGTCACTATTCATCGAGAAATGAACATAATTTGAGCTAATACAAATGAGAGATTTTCCGGGGAACTCAGACAATGTTCTGGAAGAGCTTCCAAAGAATTGCTTTTTCTCTTCTATTGAGCTTGGCTTGTGTGAAATTGTACTTGCAGCAGCTTATAGATAAAAATGACATACAGAGGAATGCAGGGTCAAAGGAATAGGATGACAATGAGCAGAAGTCGTTGTCCTATCACAAATTTCAGTGATATAAGTCAACAGGCTTGCTTGTTGCTTAAATTTGTTTAAATTGTGTTTTTAAATACGTGCCACCAAAAGTGATGCTTCTAGAGAGGCAGGAAGTATGGAGCATATAAAGGGAGGCAGAATTGACTGATAATATTCTGAATAATTGGTAAATATTATTCTAACTAGAACTAGATTAATTTCTGCCACAGGAAACAAAGTTTTAAAATAGAATTCTCTTCCAATCATAGACTCTATACAAATAATTCTTGTTTTGTGCAGTTCTGATATGCAGACATGTCAGGTGCCATGATTCAGGTTAAGTAATCCCCATTCGCAATAACATAATTTAAATTTCAGTAACTATGATATGATAGACCAGCAGTAATTGCCTGAAATGCCAAGGTCTCTATTTCAACCCACAGTTTAGCATGCAGACAACAAATTCCATTGTGGCCAATTACGTGTGACAGGTCACATGTCTTCCTTCAAGTCTGATCTTTATGTGGCTATTAAAGCATGTAGCTCTGTCGTCTCTGTGTTTCTCAGTGATAAAGAGGCAGAGACCTTTATAAAGCGGATGTTCAGAAGAGACCAAAAGAATTGAAGTGGCACAAAGAAGCAAAATGAGCATCTTGGAATCAAAATTTGAATTAAACATATAGTTGATAAGTATTTGAATTAAACATATAGTTGATAATTGAAATTTGGATTAAACATATAGTTGGTAAGTGTAGTTGATAAGAAGTAGCTGATAGTGGCAATGTTGACTGCTTCTGTCTGAGAGACTCCAGCTCTTCAGCTAGAGGAGCGCAAAGAAGCTCCATTTTTTTTGCCTTTTGGTGAAAAAAGGGATTGTAACAATAAAAAAAAAAGGTAAAGATACCCCAGAGAAAGCAATGTGCAGAAATGTCACATTGAACAGACTTTTGGAGATATTTTATGGAATTTTAAGTACAAATGAGAAAATTTGGATATTGATTTAAACTTAGAGATGAGAATCAACCTTAAAACAAAGTATAATCACTTCTTGTTGTAATTTGTCTAATTTGTTCAGCACTATTCAAACCATTCTTATATTTCTTTTGCAAAAAAATTATAAGTGTTTGTAATCTTTTAAAATTAGATGCTCCATAAATTGAGTTTAGTAATTTTAAAATATATATAGTCTACAGTAAGAAAACTTCTAGTATTTAGATAAATTAAAGAATGTAGAATGAAGGCCAGGGTGATAAAGATGTGGATAATTCACTTGCTTTGCACATGGCCAGCCCTGGTTTGATCTCTGGTGATCCCCTAAGTATACCAGGAGTGATCCCAATGCAGAGCCAGGAATTAGTCCTCAGTACTGCTGAGTGTGACCCAAAAAATGAAAAATAAGAAGAGTATAGAGTAATTGCTGTTATGCACCCGTGTCTTTGCATAAGCCAACAGTCACCCACTTTACCCCAATATCTCTCCCACTCTTGTCTCTGAAATGTCATGGACATTTTTCTAGAATAAGGTCCTGTATTCAAATTGCTTTGTACAGTTTCAGTTTGCTTGACCACTTTCTTAGTCCCACATTATTTTGCAAAGAGAGCACTGTATACGCTGCCCACGTAATAAAAGAACAACTTTCTACACACCTGAGTTTGTCATTGGTAGCCTTCATAATCCTGAAAGTTGAACAGGCTTGTATGGTTGGCTCCTTCAAAATTTGCCTTTGGCTCGCTAAGAGGTGGGGAATAGGAATAAGGGTGCTGGCCTGGGCTATCAAAGTTTTTGCTTCTAGTCTTGGTTCTGTGGTAAAGTGGTTATACAATCCAGGGTAAATCACTTAATCCCTTTGCTTCTATTTCCTCCTATAAAATGAGAGGGTGAATAAGGTCATTTTCAATGTCTTTTGGAAATATAACTCTTCAGTATCATCTATCATTATTAAAGAGAAAAAGGGTGGAAAGTCTTCAACTCCAACACTACTTTACACAGTGACGATAAATATTTGAGTGATTAAATAATTGATATGACTGGTGGAACAGGGCTATGCTAGATTTGGGCAAGGCAAGAACCAGTGAGCACTTGATTCTGGTAAGAAGCTGTGCTCACTTGCTGTACTGACTGTATCTGTGTTGCCATTGCATATTAATTCACAGTTGGTAACTTCTGGTGAAGTCTCGTGATTCTGACATGTTGGTTAACCTCTTGTTTACATACTCAGTAAGCACAATGCTAGCATTTGAAAAACTTAATTCCCGGATCCCTTTTTGTGGTGGGAAAAGAATTCATTCTTCCTGAGGGATGGTTATTTGGACTGGATTTTGGTAAATAATGGAAATACTTGGTTGTGAGATAACAAGAGAGAAAGAACTGGGTGAGAGAAAGACAATTTAGACCATGGTAAATGTCACCTCAAAGAGGTATAAGGATGCATACGATAATAGGAGGAATGTGAGCCTGGAGCATAAAGTGACTGATAAAGATGGGCAGAGTGGATGAGAGGGAGGGAGGAATTTGTGGAAATTTGTGGAAATCAAACTGGGTCAGTTCAGTGTGGAAACTTGTAGACACTAGATATCTCTTGCAGGAAGGTTTAATACAGGTTTAATCTTCAGCAAGAAGGTTCAATACAGGTTTAATACAGAGAATTAAGGGGCTACACATTTTCTGGATATAGAGTAGAACGAGGGCATTGTTCTAAAATGTTTAGAAGATGATATGCTGTTCCAAGAAAAAGTGACTATTTCCTTGTGATGATTGGAAACAGTATAAAACCACACCAGTATTGCTATGAGTACATAATTCTGAATGAGATTGTAGAATGAAGTAGATCCTCCAAACCTGTCTGCTCTAAACTGTGCATGAGTTGCTCTCACTGTAAGTAATATAAGAACATTAGTTTTCTATCTCTCTTGTAAATATCCTGCATGAGTATATCTATTTTACTGACACAATCCCAATGGGATCCTCAGAGCAGGGAGCTCTGGGAAATGTAGTCCCCAGAGCTGTGATAAAGAGAACATTTAGAAGGGGAGTGGAAATAAATAGTATAGATCAATAAACAATTTCTAAGGTAAGTTCATGGATTATAAATTCATGCCAAAAGAAATAGAAAAATGCCACAAGGGCTTTACTCTGCAAATTTAAAAGCAAAGACTGCCACAATTCACTTATCCACATTGCTGACAATGGTGGGAGGCATTTTTCTAAATTAAAAACAGAGTTTAAAAGCAAAAAAAAAAAAAGAGTTAAAAACCAACGCACTCCCCACCCCTGCCCGCCACAACCTATATGCCACATTGATTAACTTTTACGTATTTAATTTGACCAATGCATTTTCAAAAATCCCCTTAACTTAAAAAATATTAATGGTAACTCATCAATATTCTTTCTACCAATTTAAGATATCACTATCACTGTCCTCCCCTTGTTCATTGATTTGCTCGAGCGGGCCAGTAACGACTCCATTGGAGAATTTGTTGTTACTGTGTCTGGCATATCGAGTACATCACAGGTAGCTTGCCAGGCTCTGCCGTGCGGGCGAAGATACTCTTGGTAGCTTGCCGGGCTCTCCAAGAGGGGCGGTGGAATCGAACTCGGGTCGGCCATGTTGGCTGCGTGCAAGGCAAACGCCCTACCGCTGTGCTATCGCTCCATGTGCATATATATACACATACATACATACATAAATATATCTATATATCTAAGCCATGGAATCAACAAAACTGGGAAGCAGAGATCCAAACTACAAACTTAAAAGCATGCCTGTCAAGGACACAGGCTGTGGGGTGGGAGGGAAAAGGGGGGCACTAGAGAAAGAAACTTGACACCGGTAGTGGGAAGGGTGTTGGAAAAATTATAATCCCAATATTCAAATCTGAATAACTTTTTTAATTATGGTTCCTAACTTAAAAAGCAAATTACACACACACACACACACACACACACACACACACACTTGTTTGGCAGGGGGCACACCCAGTGATGCTCAAAGGACCATATGCTGTGCTGAGATTCAAGCCAAGGTCTCGGTGGTCACAGCTGCATGCTAGGTGAGTGCCTTAACCTGTGTGCTATCTCTGCCAGTTTTTTATTGGGTGCGGTTTGTAGCAGGCATTATGAACACAAATTTAGATCATCTGTAGTCTCTGACTATGAGAAGCTATTGTTGGTTCTTTTGCTTTTTGAGTGAGCACAAAGTTTTACAGGGATATCTGGTAGGTTTGTTGTCTGTTTTATTTGTTTTGTTACTCATGAGATACCTCCAGTTCAGTGCTTTTGAGCTACACATGATAGTGTCTGGGGACCATGCAGTGCTGGGGATTAACCAAGGTTTCCTGTATTGCGAAACATGTACTCTGGCCCTTTGAGCTTTCTCTCCAGCCATAATTCTCTATTTTTTTTTAAAATTTTATTTTTATAAATTAGTTCACAGTATTTGATTATGCGTAATATTCCAATCCCACCACTTATATATAACAATATAATATTAATATTCCAATCCCACTGCTTAACATACAAATCCTACCACCAATATACCTTCCCACCATATAACTGTCTCTTAAAGTAACTCTAACTGAACTGTAATCTTCTAGGATTATCACAAAAAAAATATGGTCTATCAGACCAGTTTTTAAAAATGGTATTATATATACTAGTTGTTCTTTAATAAATTTGATTCTAAAACATCCTATAGAAAAAAAATAATTTTATTATGCCATGATTGCCCACTTTTATTTGGCTCATTAAGTAAGTAAGTAAGTAAGTAAAGGCCCTCCCGTTGTTCATCGATTTGCTCGAGCGGGCCCAGTAACGTCTCCATTGGAGACTTTGTTGTTATTGTGTCTGGCATATCGAATACATCACGGGGAGCTTGCCAGGCTCTGCCGTGCGGGCGAGATACTCTCGGTAGCTTGCCGGGCTTTCCGAGAGGGGCAGAGGAATCGAACTGGGGTCGGCCATGTTGGATGCGTGCAAGGCAAACGCCCTACCGCTGTGCTATCACTCCAACCGATTGGCTCATTACTTTTTAAAATTTATTTTTTATATTTTTTATATTGGTAAAGGGAAATGTGTTTGATATTTGCATGACCGAGACTAAAACCTGAAAGCTTTGTAACTTTTCCCACAGTGGTTCAATAAATAAATAAATTTTATTTTTTAAATTCACAGTAACAAAGCTGTTCATGGTCAAGTTTCAGTCATAAATGTTCCAAAACTCATCCCTCTACTAGTGTACATTTCCTACTTCCAATGTCCCCAGTTTCCTTCCTGCCACCTCTCACCCCTTTTCTCTGTCTCTGTCTCTGTCTCTCTCTCTCCCCCTCTCTCCTTCCCTCCTCCATTTTGGACATTATGGTTTACCATATACTGTGAGGTTCTCGTGCTTGTTCCTTTACCAATTTACAGCGCACAGTTCTAATCCAGAGTGATTATTTCCAACTATCATTGTCATAGTGCTTCTTTCTGTATCCCAAGCAACTTCTGCTCCAGCATTTGAGGCAGGCTTCCAACCAAGGATTAATCCTCATGGCCCTTATTTCTATTATCCTTGGATACTAGTCTCATACTGTTTTTTATGTCCACAAATGAGTGCAATCATTCTGACTAATTTCGTTTGCATGATACTCTCCATGCTTATCCATTTATAAATGAAATTCATGACTTCATTTTTCCTAACAGCTGCATAGTATTCCACTATATAGATAGATGTTCCATAGTTTCTTCCAGTCGTCTGTTCTCGGGAACTTGGATTGTTTCCAGATTCTGGCTATTGTGAATAGATGGACCTGCAATGAACATAGAAGTGCAGGTTTTTCTGCTGTGTGTTGTGCCCCTGAGATATATTCCCAGAATATACTGGGTCATATGGAAGCTCCATTTCTAGTTTTTTGAGGAATGCCCATACTGTTTTCCAAAAAGGCTGGGACCAGTCGGCATTCCCACCAACAATGAGAGTCCCTTTCTCCCCATATCCGCACCAATACTGATTTTTTTTAATTCATTTTGATGTGTGCGAGTCTCCTTGGTGTAATATGATAACGTAATTGTTGCTTCAATTAGCATCTCCCTGTTGATTAGTGATGTAGAGCATTTTTTTTATGTGCCTTTTGGCTATTTATATTTCTTCTTTGAGCAAGTTTCTGTTTATTCCTCTTCCCTCCTTTTCCTATTCCTTTTTCCTTTTCGTTTTTGATGAGCTTGGATATTTTTTTCTTATAAAGTACTACCAGTTCTTACATATCTCAGATATTAACCCATTATCTGATAAGTATTAGGTAGATAATTTTTCCCATTCTGTGGGCTGTCCTAGTCACTATTTCTTTTGAGGTACAGAAGCATCTTAGTTTAATGTAACCCCATTTGTTAATATTTGCTTTCACTTGCTTGGTCAGTGGTGTTTCATCTTTGAAGATGCCTTTAGCTTCAATGTCATGGAAGGTTTTGCCTATGTTTTTCTCCATGTACCATATGAATTCAGGTGTGATACTGAGGTCTTTAATTCATTTTGATCTGATTTTTGTGCTGGCATTAGAGAGAGATGTGGTTCATTTCTTTGCATGTAGCTACCTAGTTTTCCTTGCACAACTTACTGAAGGGGCTTTTCTTGCTCCACTTCACACTTCTGCTCCTTTATAAAAGATTAAGTGGTCATATACTTGAGGGTCTGTGTCAGGATATTCAACTCTATTCTATTGGTCTGGTGGTCTGTCTTTATTCCAATACCATGCTGTTTTAATTACTACTACTTTGTAGTAGTTTGAAGTTGGGGAAGCTGATGCCTCCCATCTTCTTTTTCCCAAGAAAAAGTGGGGATTTATTGTTCTATATTAATTTCAGGAGTGTTTTATCTATTTTTTAAAAAATGTCATTGGTATCTTTATAGGGAGCACATGGAATTTGTATAAAGCTTTGGGCAAATAACATTGCCTTTTTGACAATGTTAATCCTCCCGATACATGAGCAGGGGATATGTCTTCATTTCCTTGTGTCCTCCTTTTTAACTCAGTATTTTTAACTCTTGAGTTCTTCAGGGTCTTTTTTTGGGAAGGGCTGGGTGCTTATAGAGAAAAGCCAATCAAACTGACAACTACTAATGGGTTCATTACAAGAAGGATTTAGATGAGAAAACTAACCAAAAGAACAGTGCTATTTAACCTTAGGGGTTTTTTTTTTTTTTTTCAGATTTCAGAAGCAGTTTCTGGTCACAAAATCACATGGAATCAAACCAAAATGGAATCATTTTTAGCACTTTAACACTAAAAACAAATGAATAGCTATGAAAAATTGCTTCTGTCAGGTTGAATTTATCAAGTGCCATACTAATTCTCTAGAAAACTGCAAATCTTAGACATTGGTAATTTATAACTATTGTAACGGGATGTTAAATGGTGAGCTGGCATGCAGCTCCTAATGTGGCATCTGAAGAACTGATAAAGGTATTTTTTCAAAGCTTTTACACAAACAGAAAGTCCCTATCCATAAAGACTTAAGTAAATGGATTTAAAAATGGATTATGCAGACTTTTTTAAAAAATTAATTTTATTAAATCACCATGAGATAGTTACAAGCTTCTATGTTTGGGTTACAATCACACAATGATCAAAAACCCATCCCTCCACAGTGCACATTCTCCACCACCAATATCCCCAGTATACTCCCACTTTCCCTCTGCCTCCATGGCGGATATGATTCCCCATAATCTCTACTTTTTGGCATTATGGCTTGTTATACAGACACTGAGAGGTTATCATGTTTGGTCCTTTATCTACTTTCTGCACACATCTCCCATCCCTGATTCCTCCAGCCATCTTTTTCTTAGTGATCCCTTCTCTATTCCAGCTGCCTTCTCTCCTTTGCTCATGAGGCAGGCTTCCAGCTATGGAGAAATCTACCTGTCCCGTGTTAGGTGTCAGCCTCATGTTATGTTGTTTTATACTCCACAAATGAGTGCAGTCCATCTATGACTGTCCCTCTCTTTCTGACTCATTTCACTTAGCATGATACTCTCCATGCCTATCCATTTATAAGCAAAATTCATGACTTCATCTCTCCTGACAGCTGCATAGTATTCCATTGTGTAGATGTACCAAAGATTCTTTAACCAGTCATCTGTTCTAGGGCACTTGGGTTGATTCCAGATTTTGGCTATTGCGAACAGTGCTGCAATGAACATATAGGTACAGATGTCATTTCTACTGTGCTTTTTCGCATCCTTGGGATATATTCCCAGAAGTGGTATTGTGGGGTCATATGGAAGCTCATGGCTATGCTATGGCTGGAGCGATAGCACAGCAGTAGTGTGTGAAGGATTGCACTCATTTGTGGAGTATAAAACCCGGCTCAGCCTTGCTAACAGCTGGCCCGGCTGAGCCGGGTTTGATTCCTTCGCCCCTCTTGGAGAGCCTGGCAAGCTACCAAGATTATCTCGCCTGCACGGCAAAGCCTGGCAAGCTACCCATGACGTAGTCAATATGCCAAACACAGTAACAGGTCTCAAGATGGAGACGTTACTGGGCCCGCTTGAGCAAATTGATGAATAACAGGAGAACCGTGACCATGATGGAAGCTTAATTTTTAGTTTTTGAAGGACTGTCCATATTGTTTTCTAGAAAGGCTGGACTAGTGGGCATTCCCACCAACAGTATAAGAGTGTCCCTTTTCCCCCACATCCACATCAGCACTGGTTGCTTTTGTTCATTTGAATGTGTGCTAGTCTCTGTGGTGTGAGATGATATCTCATTGTTGTTTTGATTTGCATCATGTGGAGACTTCTTAAATCATGCTGGTTCCTCATCTCTGCCAAGCTAGAGACCTAAAGGAAAGGGTATTAGGGTCTGCAGGCCTCTCAGCTCGGGCCTGCAATTGGAGCTGTCTTGGTATCTGGTTCTGTCTGGGCAACTGTCCAGTGGCCAGCAGAAGGAAGGGAAAGTGACCTGGGGTTATGGCTAAGTATCAGGGCAATGGGTACCAGAGTTGACCTGTACCCATTGGTCCAAAGTGCTAGCCTAGGACTGTTCTAAAATCCTGCCTGAATATGTGGAGCAGGTGGCAGGAAAGCCAGAACTGAGCAGATTTGGGAAATGTAGGACTTCATCACTGGTTCAGGTAAATGCTCCCCAAGTGGATATCCCAGAGGACTGTTCACATCCATCAGCTCAGACATCTGTGAGACCCAATACTGAGAAGTCCAATAGCCCTCCCACCTCCTACTCTGACCATGCTGGGCCTAGAATGTAGGCCAGCACACTGAAGAACTTCTCTACAGGGAACACACAAGGGACCATGGCCTTCTCTTACTTCCTAAGTAACTAAGGTGAGCCCCAGCTGTACAAGTACCAAGCATTCATTCTGCATAACGAGCTGTAATCACTTTTGTGACTTAAAATGCTAAAAATTGTTATTTTTAGTTGTCGGAGAAATTACCTATTTTCAAACAAGGCCAAGTACGTCACCCTCCCCCTGTCCCTTGTCCAGCCTTAAACAAAACAATTGCTCTCAAGAATGACTATATGCTTGTTCCATGTAGTTTACCAATCTAGCAAGACTACCATATTAAGTAAAAATGTCATTATGTCTCCAATTTTACTCATGTAGAATAAAATCCTAACACTGTTGCATGTGTGGAAGTGAGCTATTATCTTAAGTCTTGAAATAAGAAATGTGTTGGGGACTTATGCTATTGGGATTCCAAGCCAGTGTATTCCTTAACACCTCACATTTATCAGGGGAGACTGAGAATAATGTATTAACGTTGCAGCTATTAGGAGCAAGGGAAAACTGCTGTTTGGGAACTTCATTTAAAAAGAAAAGGTTAAAGCTCCTCCTTAACTCGGTGAAGTTCTGGTGACCCCAGCACCATTAGGTCTGAGCAGCATCTGTTATCAGGCCAAAACACCAAATAGTACAATTTAGTTGAAGAACATTGCCAGGACTGGTAACTGGTACCTTTCGTGTGGGGTACCCCTCCCAGTCTCAAATTCTGTTGTTTGAAGCAACAGAATCTGGCTTTGAACGATGTTTGCTAGATATTTAACCTTGCAGATATTTAGAACTTCTACGTTCACCTATGATTTTTTCTAGGTAAATCGTAAGAATTACCAAGAACTTCCAAACTTGAGATTCTGACTCAGAAATTGAAAGGTGGACTCAGCGGCTCATAAACCCATGTAATTTCAATGTGTGTTGAAAATATGTCTTCAAAATGTCAATATGTCTTGACATTTAGAAACCACCCAAAGGCCTTAGCAAAGAGATCTACCTTAGGTCCGCAACAGCCTGGCTGGGTAGGCTGCCACTGTTCATTGTTCTACTGAAAATGTCAGAGAGATGCTCAACAACAAACACCCAACCTCATTTATTAAAAGAATGAATTTTTATTGCTATTTTATAAAGTTTAATATTTTTTCTAAAAGAAAACAAAATCAGCTTACATGGGATAAAGTCACAAGTAGATAGCTATACAGGTAACAGGCATGAGAAAACAAAAGAGGACTAAATCATATGAAAACGAAAGCAGTAAGCAGCAATAAACTTAATACCTACATAACACTAGCAGTGCAATAAGATAAGCAGAAAGCAGCTTTACACGAAAACAAAAAATACAGAAGTAGCACCTTAAAACAAGGAACTGAAAAATGTAAACTCGGTAGGTAGATTCAAGTATAAAAGTTAACCCCCCAGCTCTTGTACCGGAATGAAAGGGTTTCACAAACCCTGGACGGTGGAGGCCCACACCTCAGTGCCAACTCAGAGCTGCGTTTCCCTAGCAGGATCACTGACAATGATTGGTTTCAATTAACTAGGCCATACAACAGACTAAGATTGTCCCACTTCTTCAATACCCAAATGTCCAGGTCTAGCTCAGCAGCCTCATGATCACTACAGATGATTTTCCTGACAGAAACCACCCAGCATTATTTCTTGTTCACATACAAGTCAGATAAAGGGATGAGTATGAATACAAATCTCATTTTCTATTGTTCCAGAGTCATAAGGACATAACATTCTCATATAGGGGGTTGCTTCCTGATACCCCTCAAAAAATTCTGAGGTTCATATGATCCTATCACAAACAGAATTTAAAAATGAATGAGAAAAATATTAAGGTGATGAGCATGCAAAAACATTACGGGGAAAATTAGTTTGTGTTTTCAAATGTAAACTTGCCTGATGAAAATATTTTGTGGAAGAGTACATGAGATATTTAAATTTCGTGTACTTTTGTAGTTTTCTATGTTGTGGTTCCTATAGTCTATTTGAAAAAAGGCTCTTTCAATTTGTCCTATTAGAACCCAGCATATTAACCAGAGCAAGTATTATAGTGTCATTATAATTATTAGAAACATAAAAAATACTATTATTTTATGTTTCATTTGAGAGAAGACAACAAAAAAGGAGAAAATGTAGTCTTGTAAACTTTAAAAGCTTAGTGTTGATAAAAATTTTATATAGTAGCAAGTTTATTGAATCTAGCTACGTACCTCAAGTTTTCAAAAATCATATGGGGGTAATAAGGCTAATATTATCCTGGAGTTAATATAAAGCTACTTTACTCAGACTCCCAGAGTCTCTTATATTAATATTTTTATTCTTTCATATAATATTTTATTGGGTCCAAAATAAAAATCCCACACCAAGATTCCAAATGTAAGACGTTTTAAAAAAGAGAAGGAGAGAAATAAAAGACGAGAGAAAGAAGGGTGGGAGGAAGACATGTACTCTGAAGAAATGAATGACGTAAATACTAGGAATACAAAGATGTAGTTTGGCTACTTTAATGAAACGCTAAAGTAATGTGGGTGAATGAAGGGATATTGCATCATGATTTCCAGAATTGCACTCATGCTGGAACAGTGACCACGCATCCATCTATGGTTATTTTCTTAGAAGAGCCATGTAACTCTGATATGAATCTCCTCAGATACTGAACATAATGCATCATTTCCTCTACCCTCTCCAAACATTAAAATCCACGTCTCCCCCCGCACCTCCCCAAAATCACCAGATGTCCTTTACCATTCCTCTTCAGAATTCTACCCAGAGGTACCATCTAGGTTCCAAGTCTCCAGACAATTCCTTTCTACCATCCTGATTTATTCAATGAACAGCAACTGTCACAAGGCACCCAAATCTGCTACTCTATGTTAAATTAAAAACAAAACAAAACAAAAATACCACTGGGGCATGGAGTGAAGGAAGCTGAGCTCTCCCAAGACTCACGGTTCCCAGGGGCTAGAGACGCAGTGCCAAGGCTGTTAGAGTTCTTCTTTGTCCTGGTGACCCAGCAGGGCCCGCGTAAGTCCATGACAGGAAGGTGTATCATTCACAGTTATTTTGGTCTTGACATTTTGTCACACATCTACATTTATCCACATTATTACTAGGTTGTAAAGTAAGTGCAGGGTAAATTATAGGGGAAAAAAAAAAGTTATCAACATTCAAGTAGTCTTACCCTGAAAAACGTGTTTTGCTGTAGCTGTAAACCTTTTGCACTCAATCCCATTCCAGGAATAAAATAAATAATACCATAGGATTCACAACTGAAGCAGGCTTCCTGAGGAAGCTGAAGGAAGCAGTAGCTTTCTGGAACTGCCAAAAGGATGTTGCTCTCGCCCCAGAGTAGGGTGCAGGTGGCAGTGCAGGTGAAGAATGCTCGCTCACCCCGGTTAAGTGCTAGACAGGCCCCCCCCACCCCCGCCTTTAGAAAAGCCACAAGTCTCCAGCAGCCTGTTGAGGCCAACTTGCCGCAAAATGAGGATTCCAGTTGGTGCATTCACTGTGACACCTGGTCCAGAGTCTGGACTCTATCTGGGACTAAATGCATTAATTCCTAACAATGACTTTCAAGAAAAGGGATACACAAAGACGGGAAGTAACATTAGAAGCAGTGGATGGATGAGAAAGGAAACATGTGCTGTAGTCTGGAGTTTTTGCATCCTGCTGTCTGTGCAGTGTCGTGAAGATGTGCCCGGCGACCCAGAGCGAAATGGGCAGCTAGCGACAGGCTAGTCAGGGCCGCTGCCGGGAATTTCGAGCCTTCTCTGTGCCGAGCTGCTGTTTCGCTTCTGGCTCCTCTCTTTCCTCTTCAGAACGGGCTCTCCATGGCTGCCGGGTGTTTTGAAAAATGTCTCGCGATGTGTACCTCGGATGCTTTTGGGAGTTACTGGGGCTGGAGACTAAAAAAAAAAAAATCCCAACCAAAAAGGGTAAACAGATAATATGGATCCCGATTTCTTTTTCTGTTTTGGGTCAAACCCTGTGATGCTCAAGGGTTACTCCTGGCTCTGCACTCAGGAATCACTTCTGGCAGTGCTGGGGGACCACATGGGATGCTGGGGATTGAACCCTGGTCGGCCATGTGCAAGGCAAACACCCTACCTGCTGTACTATCCCTCCAGCTCCATGGGCCCTGATTTCTGAAATGCATGTTTTTTCCTTTTTTCTACATAACTGAGCTTACTATGGTGGAGACAGTGGGGGGTGGGAGAGGGGTTTCAGGGGAGATGATCCTGATGGAGGGAAGTGGACACTGGTGGAAGGTGTGGGTTGGAATGTTATGTGCATGGAACCTATCGTTAACAATATTGTAAACGGTGGTGGCAGAAACTTTTAAAAACATTTTCAGTTTAAAAGAGAAAATTTAAACATACAAAAATGCATGCACAAAATTCTAAACAATGTTTAACGCAAAATATCAATTCCGTACTTATTGGTTAAATTAACTACAAGTGGAACTGGGAGAACAAACAAAAGTGCCAATTAGCTTATGTTGACTATATACGCATTTACGTTTTTACCTGAATATATTTGATACCACTGCATTTACCTAAACACCGCATTTTGAGAGATACTAAAATTTTTTTGAGTATCAAGATTTCTTTAACCCCTTGATTGTCTCTCTAGCTGGCCCATAGAAAGTCAGAGTGGTCATCTTCATTGACTCAGGGGAAGATTGGAGAAAGCATCTGAATATGTAGCATTTCTTAAAAATTCTATTTTTAGGGGGCCAGAGACAGTTAAGGCACTTACCTTACTAACAGCCAACCCCAGGTGATCCCTGGCCCCGCATACGGTCCCAGGAGCCCTGCCAAGAGTGATCTCTGAACACAGCGTGAACAGTGCTGAGCACTGTCCAATGTGGCCCCCAAACAAAGCAAAACCCTCTTGACTATGTCTAGAGGAATTCATTTTAAGAAACAGATTTATAATGAAAAAACATTTTCACCATGAAACATAGTCTTGGTGTTTACAAAACACCACGGGTATTTGTAAAACTCTGGAGAATATTTTACAGTCACGTGTATATTTTATATACTCTTTTTTAATATATAAAATACTGGAGGTTACACGGTCACTAAGTAGAAGCGAACCCAGAACCCACTGTGAAGTATGAAACTGAAATAAATACAGGAAAACTTCCCCCCCCCCCCCCCCCCCCCCCGGGAAGAGCCTCTCTGTGCCAAACTGTGATGAAATGCAGGACTTACCTGTTGTAATTTGACTACAGAGACTGGATGGCCCCCGTAGACGGGGGAGTCGGGTTGGATCACGTGGTGTGATCTGGACATCACTGGACTCAGGTTAAGTGAGCACGGACCCGGGAGCTGAGGGTCTGCTGAGGGGAGTATCGATGATTTGGGATTCACCATGGTGGCGGGGCTGATGAGAAGGTGAGCCGTGGAGCCAAGGCCAGGCAGGCCAAAATTCACCGGTCCTGTGGGTGGGAGTGTGCCGGGAGCAGAGGGCACCGGCTGGGGCATGGTGGGGGAGTAGAGAACAGGAAAAGGGCCCAGCGTGGGTGACGGTAAGACCATGCAAGGAACGCCGATGGATGGTAGCTGAGCTGAAGGGGGCCCCAGGTTATGAGGGGACTGACTGCCAGGTAAGAGCACGTTGAAACCATTTAACCCTGAAACAGAAGAAGAAAACAATACGAAATGAGATTATCATTCAAGCTCTCACGTCTTTGTTTTTTTGCTTTTTGGGTCACACTCTATGATGCTCAGGGGTTACTCCTGGCTCTGCACTCAAGAGTCACTCCGGGCAGTGCTCAGGGGACCAGATGCGATGAGGAGGGGGATCGAATCCTGGTAGGCCGCGTGCAATGCAAATGCCCTACCTGCTGTACCATCTTTCAATTTTTTGCTTGTTTTTGTCTTACGGTCACATCTGTTGATGCTCAGGGGCCATAGCTGTGCTGGGGGACCCAAATGAGGCTGGTTGAGTGTAAGAGAAGTGCCTGAACCCCTACATTCTTTGGCGTATCAAGCTCCCACTGTTTCACATGGGAGTGCACAATGGATCAACCAACCCACCCCTTCTGTCCTCTGCTCAAACCACATCACTCCTGCAGTGCAGTGACCACGATTATAATCCCAGTTACTGGACAATAATAATCTATTGCTAGCCGTGTATCCTGAGAGGGTTCTTTGGTTTACAGGCCACACCTGGTAGTGCTCAGGAGTCACCCCTGGTTGCCGGGACAGGATGGAGTATACGCAACACCAGCACTCCAGTCCCTTGGATGGGCTGTCCCCCAGACTTGTGAGAGCGCTTCTTTCAAGTGAGCTCCACAGGTCACAAAGTGAGAAGCAAAGTGAACCTGGATGGAAAAAATTCTATCATTGTGTTCTGAACTTCAAACTGAAACCTTTTCTTCCCTGATTAGGATCAAAGGCAACAAATCACAACGATGTTAACAGAACCAGGACTTGGCCACTAGTAAAAAGCAGGAATATGGTCTGAGTACATTAAAAGACAGGAACGTTTGGAATTATGAGAATGCTGGACTTTTCAGATCTTTTTTATGAGCATAATTAAAGTTTTTTCCTGCTGTATTCCAAGAGAAGTGCCTTCCTTTGTATCCCTATGTACTTAATCCTACAAATTTTCTGAGGAAGGAACTATAGTATTTAAAGGTCTATGGCACAGAAAATATTAAAATCTCTGTGCTGGGAGTATATTTCATTCAGTGGTGGCTGAAACTGTTTTTAGTTTATTAATGTACCTATTTAAAGTAAGCCCTCAAACATATTTGCTCAAGGAAAACAATATTTTATGTGTGCAGCAGATACCTATCCTGTGAAGAAAATAAGGAACTGAGAAAAACCATTTCAATGCTCTCTATATGAAGAGCAGATATACAATACATGATCTTAAAAATTAGGTATACATAGTATATTTGCTTTATTTCGGAATATTAACAGCATTTATGGCATACCCACATGCTTTAGGTACCATATATATTTTTTTTAATTCAATTCTCAGGTTTGAAGTGATAGTACAAGACTTGCGCTCCAAGTAGCAAACTCAGGTGAGCCACCCCCGCCTCCTGGAGTGATCCCTGAGCATCACTGAATGTGCCTCCTATCCCCCCATTTAACAAACAAACAAACAAAACCCTTCAGTTTCCAAAACTATATAGAGAGTACAAGGGTTAAGGCACCTGCCTTGCATGTGCCAAGCCCAGTTCGATCCCAGGCACCACATGGTCCAGCAAGCACAGCCGGGAGCAATTCCTGAGCATCACATCCCCAACCCAAATCCAGTTTTCATAGTACTCTCATGAATAGTAGGTGCTATTATCATTGATGATTTACTAATCAGGATAGCTGAATACTTGTTCCAAGTTCATGCGGAGAGTTAAGGGTCATTCACACCTCCCTTTCCTCCAGACCATGCCGTTGGTCGTGGTGGCGTGTTCAGCGCTGCTGGACACATAAAGCAGCATAGCTGCGTGGCCAACAGGTGCAAAATATCATCCCCAGCCGGGGCCGGCATCAGCTGAATGACAGGGACTCATTTTTGAAGTTTGTTGTGCCTTTTTCTCTTAACCAATTAATATTCAATGCATTAAGACAGGAAATCGCAGATTTCCCCCAGGATCTTTGATCTTGGTGCCGGTGAAAGGAGCTGCTCTATAGATGGGGAGAACATGGAGGCTACGAGGAAAAGTCCCCACCACAGACAGCAGCTCAATGAACCATGTTGGCTGGGGGACATGGAAAATAATGTAAAAATCTGCATTATGATCCAAATCCCTTCAAAGGGCCTGTGAGAAATCACAATGACAAAAGAGCCCTTACCGGCCGGTGACTGTACATAAAGATATGGCAGCAAAGAGGGTTCTTTGGCGCTCTCTGTTTCTTGCGAAGGCTTTTCAATGTCTGGGTTTCTTGGAGGGTTGCCCCACTCAGAAGACACGAAGCTGTTGGCTATTGCTTTTCCCAAACCCTCCTTTGCAGCAGGATGCTGGCCGTTCAGGTGGCCATCTTCAAGAAGTGCAGGTCCCGGGATCCTGGGAGAAGCAGTGTCCTCGGACTCTGAGGATTTCTAAATGCAAGCGCGCCAGGAACCAGAAAAGTCACAAGCCCAGTCATAAAACTACATAGCAGCTTTATGAGAACAGTTAAACCATAAAAAAAAAAGTCAAGCCTAGCTGTCTGCTGCACTAATCATCAGTGAATATCAGTGTTCTCAGTCATATTTATAGGAATGGGCTGAAAATCAGTGTCACAGCAGATGCATCTGATTTCTTAAAAATTTCGAGATTTTAATCAAGGGAGACTGAACATCAGGTTGAAACCATGAAATAAATTTTGGAAGTACTGCTATGCCAATCAAGGCTATAGGTACCAGTCTGTTAAGAACCCGACAAGAATGACAGGGCTGAGCTCAAAACCCTGTGGTTATGTGATATGTACCACTCCCATCGCTCACTTCTGGCCCATAACCCCAGGGTCTATTCTAAACCAGAACAATTTATCTGGCAAGAGGAAGGAGGAAGGTTCTTAATTACTGGACTGATTTCTATGCAGGGTACCTCGCTGACCCACTGCAAACTGCTGTCACTGCAGTGTGGCTTCTTTCTGCGTCTGACCGGCCACATCTCATTAACCTCAAATGGCAACTAAGCAGGAGAAGAGGAGACTGTGTGTTTTTGTTCTTCGCATTTCACAGAAAAATAGGCAAAGGAAACGGAAAAGAAATGGCAAGTGTAGAGATACTGAGAACCAAGTTGTACACCCATTCCTGAGCTTAGAATTCAGTTGCATCTTAGACTCACATGATTATTTTAATGATCTCAATTTGGGTGTTTTTTTTGTTGTTGTTGTTGGGTTTGTTTTTTTTCTAATTTGTTTATTTTTGGACCATACCCAAAGTAAGACCGTACCCAGACTCCTACTCTGCAGTCAAGATTCATTCCTTGTGGTGCTTGGGGGACCGTATGGGGTGCTGGGGATGGAACTCAGGTCGACCATGTGCAAAGCCAGCACCTTAGCCATTGGACTATCTTTCCAGCAGGATCTCAATTTGTTTTACAAAAAAGTGGGGTGGGGGGCAGGCGGAAATATAGTACAAGGTATTAAGGTACTCGGCTTGCATGCAGCCAACTCTAGTTTACATCCTTGACACCTGAGATGGTCCCCAGAGCACCACTAGGGGTCACTCCTGGGTGCAGATCCAGGAATATTCCCTGAGCATGACTGGGTGTTACCCAAACCCATGTCACAGGGCCAGAGTGATAGTACAAAGGGCAGGGCACTTTCCTTGGATGCAGCTAAATCAGGTTCGATCTCTGGCACCCCATATGGTCCCCTGAGTACTGTCACATGTGATCCCTGAGCATAAAGCCAGAAGTAAGCCCTGAGCACTTCTGGCTCTGTGCCCAGCATGTACCCCACCCCCACAATCTGCCTCAGCCCCTTCCATGAGGTGCTCAGAAGACCAAGAGCCCCACCCACTAATCCTTGGCCAATCAGACCTGAGGATGAGGTGCTCTCAGTGTCTCCAGGGACAAACCCAGCAGTGCTGGGCCTAAAGGGCAGCATGTGGTGACACTTGGGTGACCACGTGGTACAGGGCTCAAACCAGGGTCAGTCACATGTTAGTCAAGTGCTCCAACTCCTATAATATCTCTCCTGCCCCATTAATCTCTTTAAAACATTTCAGTAGCAGAAAGACTGAGAGGAAGTATATGTTAAAAGTGACTGCCTTTCAAAAAAGCACATGAGAAAATGCTCTACATCATTAATCATCAGGGAGATGCAGATCAAAACCACAATGAGATACCATCTCACACCTCAGAGACTGGCCCACATTCAAAAGAACAAAAGCAACCGATGCTGGCGTGGATGTGGCGAGAAAGGGACACTCCTTCACTGTTGGTGGGAATGTCCACTGGTTCAGCCCTTCTGGAAAACAGTATGGACGATTCTCAAAAAATTAGAAATTGAGCTCCCATTTGACCCAGCAATACCACTCCTGGGAATATATCCCAGAGAGGCAAAAATGTATAGTCGAAGTGACATCTGCACTTATTTGTTCATTGCAGCACTCTTTACAATTGCCAGAAACTGGAAGAAACCTGAATGCCCAAGAACAGATGACTGGTTAAAGAAACTTTGGTACATCTACACAATGGAGTACTATGTAGCTGTTAGAAAAGATGAAGTCATGAAATTTACATACAAATGGTACAATATGGAAAGTATCATGCTAAGCGAAATGAGTCAGAAAGAGAGGGATAGACATAGAAAGATTGCATTCATCTGGGGGATATAAAGTAACAAAGTATGAGATTAATACCCAAGAATAGCTGAGATCAGCACCAGGAGGATTACTCCATAACTTAGAGGCCAGCCGGGTATCCTAGAGGAAAGGGCAGTTCAGATAGAGAAGGGAGCACCAAATAAAGGATGTTTGGAGGATCCTCCCAGGAGGGGAGATGCATGTCGAAAGTAGACTATGGACTGAACATGTTTGCCACTCAATGCCTCTTTTGCAGACCACAACACCCAAAAGGAGAGAGAGAACACAGGGGATTGCCCTGCCACAGAGACAGGGGGGATGGGGGGATGGGGGTGGGAGGGATATTATCCATGGTGGTGGAAAATGGGCACTGGTGGAGGGATGGGTATCTGATCATTGTATAATTGAAACCAAAGCACAAAAAATTGTAAATCTACAACTATAAAAAAAAATAAAATAAAATAAAGGGGGGGAAAAAAAAAGTGACTGCCTTTATGAACCGTGATGACAGGTAGGGTTTTCTTTGCTTTATCATCTTTGCATTTTATGCAAAATGAGACCTTTAACAAAAACCACTTCTCTCAGACTCATTCTCCCAGGGAAGATTCTTCTTTTGGGAGAGCCAGTCCCAAGTTGAATGAGATCACTGATTCCTGAGATGTCCTCCCATTTCAGGCTCTGCAGCTTAGTGACACGTGTCTTAGAGCAAAGCCATGAGTTCACAAAATGGCACTCAGCAAGCCCACCCTTACCCCTTACCTTGGGCACGACGAGGGACAGAGGACCGTCCTCGTAGTCCCGGCTCTGCCGTTTACTGGCTGGCTGCTCCTCTTCAGGGCTCCTCTCCTCCCCAAGGCGCTTCTGAACTGTGGATGATGGCTCCGCTGCTGTGGTGCTTTCTGCACTCCGGCTGTCCCTCTCTGACCCTGGGCCCGGGGACGCTCCCTCCGGTAGGCTCCCATACAGCATGAATAGTGAGGTGGAAGGCACGTACACCATGGGCTGGCCGGCCAGCAGGGCTGGCTTCAGGCTCTCCAAGTCCGAGGGTGCTGAAGCGAATGAGATGCCTACGTGTCCATTTACACCGTTCTGTACAGAGAAGGCCTGCACGTCCTTTTGAGCCACGGAAAACACAGGGTGGGCTGAGGGATTCACACAGTATTCAGGATCCATGGAGGGGATGAGGCCGGGAGCAGCAGGGTCCAGGCTGCCCACTGGAGGCACTGCGCCCTTACTGGCAAAGGCGTCCCCCCTGCGAGGACAAGAAAGACAACGGATACTGTCAGGGGACCACATTTCCTCAGCTCCATACCGCCTGCTTGCCTAATGGGAAAAATACCAGAGCAGCAGTGAAGGGACTCTAAAGGCTGACATTAGCATCCCACCCCAGAGCACTTATTAGCTGACCCCAGGGGCAGGTGAGGAAGGATAATCTGGAAGGGTTGGGATGCTTTGGGGAGACAACGCTAGACAAGACCTTGGAGGACATTTCAGGGACATTACAGGTAACACTGGGTCTTACCCAGCTTCTTTCACAACTAGGAACTCTCCATTACTTCACATACTCTCCTAATACAGGTACTATGCTGTTTACTGTTGTAGAATAAGTCTACAGCAGTGCTGGAGAAACAGTAGAGCTAAGGCACTGACGCTGGTATGAATTCTTGGCATCACATAAGGTCTCCTGAGTACTGCCAGGGGTCATTCCTGAGCACAGTCGGGAATAGCCGCTAAGCAACATCAGGTATGCCCCTCCTACCCCCGATTATAATAGCTTTTCTAATTCTGTCCACTTTCGATTTTTTTAGGGGGTAAAGCTGAAACTCAGACATTAAACAATCTGCTGAAGATCACTCAGTCTGACAGCAGTAAGGCTGGTTCTCACATTCAGATGCTGGGAAGGGACCTAGCAGGATACCAGCTGGGACTAGACTTTGACTTCAAGGACACATCTAGTTTGCCTCAAATGCACTGTGAAACAAATCAAGTGGGCAATGAGTGAGAAAATAAGCTCGACTGCAAAATTAGTTTTTTTCTATCAATCTCATCCTGCTCTGCTTAGTATTGCTTATACAATTTTTAGGTAAGTGCATATTAAAAATTAAGTCATTATGAGATTATAAATGATGTCTGGGTCTTGAAACAGAAACATTTTCAAATGAAAAACCATACATATATGTCTGATACATTTTTAGCAACAGATGAGAAAACGTAAGATTCCTTTAAGAGGTAGCAAGGCTCCCAACCCTTGTGATTAAATCACTGAGACCTATTTTGCTCCCAATTTTTCCATCCTTGTGTTGCAGAGTTGAGCAAATTTCTCTAACCACAGCCCTTCTTGGTGGGGTATGGGTCATGCTTACTCTGGGAGATCAGATGTACCCACACTGAGTATCTCACCCATCTTCTCAGTAACACCAGTATCAGCATCATCTGAAACTCAGATATTCTTTCAACTTCAATGAATCTTGCTGACTCACTCTTCTCAACTGATTTCCATTTCTCTCCATCTCCAGCTGACATAGCTCTGACCTGTCTCCACGGCAGACAGAATGAGTGCTTGGGTATCAGCTCACCCAGAACTCTGCTGTCTGCCCCCAGTCCCATTGGCTGGAAGAAGTCAGAATGGTTTTCTCCAGTGAACCGATACGTTCTTTACTGTCTGACAAGTCCAAGTTTTTCTGACTTTCAAAGCTCTTTGTCAGTCCCAAATGTTTGTCTCTAAACAGCCACCTTCTTATGCCACACCTAGCAGTGCTCAGGGTTTATCCCTGGCTCTGCATCCAGGGGTCACTCCTGGAGGGACTGAGGAACCATATGTGGGGTACTGGGGATTAAACCCCGGTCAGCTGAGTGCACTGCAAGTGCATTACCCACTGTACTATCTCGTCGCCCCGTATTTGCACAAATATGGCTCAACTCATTCTCTAGTTTCTATCCCTGGCCCAGTCTTGCCTCACAATGTTTCTTTCCACATCAGTTACTAAGAATCTCCCTTGTTCCTGCTCTTTCACAGTTCCTCTGTTCCCTAAGAATAAGGTGATTTCCTTCAAAACCAGATGCCAAATTAAGAGTCAGATGCCAGGGTCTGAAGAGTAGCAGTGTGGCATGAGACATACTGTTTAACCTCTCTGCGCTTCAGTTTTTTCTGTAGAATGAGGATATAAAGTACCCACCTCATAAGTTAGGTAGGTCTGTATTCATGAGATATCAAGAATAATTAATTGCAAAAAAAAAAAAGCTATGATGACAAAATGACTCCTGTGTCTATCATTTCTCAGTGTCATGTTAGTGAAATAATCTTTTATTTTTTGTTGTCAGTGTTTTAAAATTTTTTTTCCCTGTAAGCTTTCATAGCCCAGGGGATAAAATATCTATACTTCTATGTCCCAGATGTTACATTCTATACCAGGTTGGACACGAAGGGGAAAATTCTTCAACAGATGGCTGACTTATGAGCAAGACTACTATATTTTACCATTTGTGGGATGGCATTTCAATCCAGTCAAATTTAACAGTAAGAAATAAAAAGGGATACACTTAAGAGTTTCAGCAGACTACTTACTGTGATTTTTCTTCTATTTTCTGTCTGTAGACAGCTGCCACACTTCCAATTTCTAAGGAGTAGCCCCCTGTTCCTGAAAAGGAAAGTGAAGGTCTAGCAAATACAGCAAGAGATCGAAACATGCCAATTATAAATAGCAGGGCTTATTATTCATAGTTCAGGGATTGAAAGACGATCCCAAATCTGTGCTGGTTTTATCCAGAAGCTGGCTATTCATGGTGAATTAGGGTCTCATCAGAAATTAGTGAGAAAACAAGCAATATAAAACAAATTATTTCTGTGCCTGCCAACGGGCAGGCTGGGAGTTAGGAGAGAGTGGGGAACTGGGACAATGGCAGAGGGAAGGTCATACTGGTGGTAGGATTGGTGTAGGAACACTGAATGCCCGAAACAACTAAACAGCTCTGTAAACCACAGTGTTTAAATAAAGTTTTAAAAAGAAAAGAATTAGTAAGCAAACTAAGTTTGACTCTCTAAGTCCGATGAATTTCTGAGAGGCTTCCAACAGGCCAACCATAACAAACATATCGATCTTCAAGGCTAATCAGCCATGAGACTCCAGCCATAGACTGTGATATCAGCAACTCTTTTACCCTTAATAACCTCTGCAACTTCAGTTAAATGAAAACACAAGCACAGCCGTGAGAGTCAGCTCACTGAAAATGTCTGGGCGTGACTACAGTGTGGTGACAGGCGGATTCTGTGGATTTCATGAAGGCAGATACCTTGCGCTTTGTAAGGGCTGTTGGGTTCTGAGTTCACTTTCCTCTGGATCCTCTCAGAAGCCTGAACTGTGGGAAAAGAACCATGTCGAGCCAGCCTCTGTTTTGCACAGACCCGAATCTGGCCATATGATTCTTTCTTCAGTTCTGGTAAGATAGAGGCAGAAACATCCACGAGTTCTTCATCTAAATAAATGAGAGAATAGGTCGTGCTGCTATAGAGCTGCAATTCAGGATAATTTTAGCTTTTTTTTTTTCCTTCCCAAAAAGAAATGGCTTTGAGAGCCTGCAATTGTAATAGAGCTACCCTATAAATTAAAAACGAAGATAATCCAAGGGAGTTTATGAGCGTTACTCAAACTTCAATTTCTTTGGATGTACTAATCTCTTTTACAAGTTAGTAGACGACTACAAAGTGAGTCCAAATCCACATATATTCTAAAATTATCTGAACTGCAACAAAAGTAGAGCAAGATGCTCTTCAACCCAAATTAGAATGGACCTGACATTTCAGTTGCTTTCTCTGGGCACAGTATCAAAGGATAACCCAGTCATACTTAGCTCAACATGCATATTTTGAGAGTTTTAACATTAACAGAGATCAGCCTCATACCACAGCTCTAGCACAATGAGTCTTAAAGTCTATTTTTTTCCATTTAGCTTTATTATGTCTTTCTTACGCAGTAGGAGGTTCAGTTACAAAAAGTGACCAAAGGAATAAGGTCACCAGAAATCTCATGATTGAAATGTCACAGAACACTGAGAATAATAGAAGCCTGGACCTGGGCCTCAGCAACCCATTTTATGCTTCAAGAAGGCTGTGTGAAGTCAGGATAAAACTTTGTATAGAGAACCAGGACTATACTTCTGTATATAAAAGGAGTCCTTTTCCTAGCCTGTTCATCTGGGCTATTTTTCCTAAGTTGAAAGCAAACATGGCTTAATTATAAGGCTAGTTTAATGAAATGAAAGGCCTTGCTAGACTAACACTTTCTAAAACACACCAAACTTGAAAAAGAGAAGAACTTATGGCAGAAAGCCAATGGATATTCTTTTCAGAAAAATCAGAAATTATAGGATCATAAACAAGAAAAGTAGGTAAAGGCCACACAGGGATCTTATTTACCCACTTTTCTGAAACAAATACGGAAAAACAACAACTACCACAAAAAAAAAACCACACAACCGGTGGTTTTCAAGACATTGGACATCAGGACCTGGTGGACAGTCTCTCTTAGAACAGGAATGGGGGACGCCTGGCCCACATACAGGCCTGTAAAATCAAGTAGTCTGGCCACAGTACAGGATGGATAAACACTGTGCTTCTCACTGGCTGCCAGTAGCCGATTGTAAGACCACAAGTAATACTATAAATATACAAATGGCCCTTGGCAGAAACAAATTTCCCTATCTCTGGCGTAAATCAAGTAAGAGTGAGCTGTGTGGTTGCCCCAGCTTACTGTGTAATGAATACTTCCAGGTTAGGGTACAGAGAAGAGATCTGACTAGAGCCCGGAAGCCTCCTAGGTTGAAGAGAGTGGGGACAGTTAGAGCTCACAGGACACAAGAACTGTACAAAGAGAAAGGCTGGAGATCTAGAAAGAGGCCCCTTAAGCATTCGGTGAAGAATGCATGCCCGCATGCTCACATATGCAAAAACTTACTATCCAAGCCCAGGAAAAAGACCACTCAAAAGAGGGGCGGCAAGAAAAGTATGGAGATAAGATGCTTGCCTTGTACCCAGTTGACTCTGGTTTAATCCCTGATCCAGGTCCCAATTGGATCCCCCAGCATTGCATATGGTTCTCCGAGCATCAACAGAAGTGATCCTTGAACACAGAACCAGACCCTGAGCGCTGCTAGGTGTGGCCCCCAAACAACGAAATAGAGGAATAGTGTCTGCAGCTCACAGTGGGCTGGAAATATTGCTTACTGCTAATAGTCATAGCGGAAAATTCTCATAATTTATGGGGAATTATGGACAACACCAAAAACGGTGTCATCTTGGTAGTCAGGACAATGTACTCAAGCTAAGTGTTGATCGGATCCTGTTGGGGAAGTTTAAACGCAAGATCTGAAACAACTGTTTCTAAGTACATTCATCGCATAGTAATAGAGAATTATCTGGCACCTAACAGCATATAATTCATAGTGTCAGATACAATCGAAAATCCCCAGGAATACAAAGAGACACAAGAGAATATAACCCACACACGGAGGCCAAATATTTTTTTTCACTTTTGGGTAAAAAACCAATGATAAAATCAGGAACAGATAAGCAGCATAACATAGCTATAATTCTTCTCATCAATTCAAGAAACTGGAGGAAAGATTACATACATGATTACATACATACAAATATGTATATATGTATATATTTAATGTATATATTTAATATATATACATTAAAAATATAACTGAAATCAGTGATTAAAGACTATAATGCTGGAGATGAAAGATACAATGAATGGAACTAATGGAAGTTCAGATATTATCAGAAAGAAGTAGTTGAACTTGAAGAGAGTAAAAGATTCCATCCAAGATGAAAGAGAAAAGAAGAAAAAAAAACCACCATGAGTGTGAAAAACAGTGGGGCAATTTCAAGCAACCAAATGTAAATGCAATTGGAATCTTCAAAAGGAAAAACATTAAAGGAAATAACGGATGAAAATTTGCCAAATTGATGAAAACCATAAACCCACCAATCCAGGAATTTCAACAAACCCAAATGAAAGAAATATGAAGAAATACACACCAAGACGCACATAATCCAACTGCTTAAATAGGTCATAGAGAAATACTGAAAAAAAAAAATCACATAAAAGGATGTGCTAGATATAGAAGAACAGGATGATGGCCGATTCCTTGTTAGAAACAAGAAACAAGCCAGGAAGTAGCTCACACAGATGGAGTGAATGCCTGAAGTTTGATCCCTGGCACAACTAAGCATCGCCCCTGAGGCCTCCAAGCACCTCCAGCTGTGGCTCTGGTAGCTTCTGAGCATGCGGCTATGGCCCTGGACCAAGCAGCATCATATTGTCAGGCCTGAGCATTGAACCATTTGGTCCTGCTGGCTGAGTACTGTTGAGTGATTTCTCTTCTTTAATAGGGGCCAAACAAAGTAATGCTTGTGGAAGCCAGGGGCCACTCCCCACAGACACTAGCTGACCTGATACTCAAACCAAGGGTGCCCGGGGCCACCAAGTTTGTGCCCAGTAGTGCTAAGGGTGGTGCTGTAGATTGATGCTGAGTTGTGCCAGGGATCAAACTTCAGGCATTGACTCCAGCTGCGTGACCATCTCCCTGACTTGTTTCTTGACGGACTTTTCTGCTTGAAGAGTCCATCAAGCAGAAAAGTAATAGCAAATGAAACTATGCAGCAATGCTCAAGTGGCCACAAGATGTTGGGAACTGAACCCAGAAAATTGCACATGGTGATTTTCAATGATGCACACTAAACTTCTACGCCACAATGCAACATTTAGTGAAAAGTAAAGGATGAAATTAAAGCTGAAGAGAGAGTACAGTGGGTAGAGAACTTGCCTTGCACACAACTCACCTTGGTTCTCATGCTTGGTTCACCATGGCACATGCAGTCCCCTGGGCAGTGCCAGGATTCATCACTGAGCAGAGCCTGGGAAGCCCTGTGCACAGCTGAGCATGGCCCCAAAGCAAAAACAGAAAAAAACCAAAAATGTTTAAGGAAAAAAAAATTCTCCGAACATCAGTAACTGGATTAAATGTAAATGGTTTAAACCAGTTTCTGAACTGGAGGCCCCCAGGATATTCTAATGGGGCCAAAGGTGAAAACTGTGTAAATGCAGGACACTACATGAGACAGAGGGAGCCAGCCTCTAGAATGGGAGGGGCAAAGAAGGGAAACAGGGTGGGAAGGCTAACCACGGTTAGAAAAATGTTGAGAAACAAGGATTTAAATCCAATTAATAAACAGAAATGGTCAGATTACATTTAAAAAAATTCTCAGCTTTACCATAAAATGACTTTAAATATACTTATCATTTAAAAAAAAACTATGCTATATGAACAGAGAATTTTATCAGGTACAAAGGAGATATTTTCATTTAAAAAAAAAAGGCTCAGCTCATTCAAAAGGCATAACAATCAATTCCAAATGTTTATGCGTTTACTGACAGCTTCAAATACATGAAACAAAACTGAACAGAACTGCAAGGTAAAACAAAATCAAACTAGTAATTATAATTCAGATTCCAACATCCCTCTATCTATAATAAGTAAACATAAAATGATAAGGATTTAAATTAGATAACACTATCAATCAACTAGCTGCCATTTGTAGAACATTCCACTCAGCCCAAGCAGAGGATACAACAGTTAGAGCACATGCCTAGCACCATCTGGTGCCCCGAGCATTGCCAGGTGCAGTGCTGGAGGCTCCCTGGGCGTTCAGGTGGCCCAGGTAGTTCCTGGCTCTGCAGGGTGTGAGCAACCTGGCACTCCAGGGTCTTTGCATTGAGTCACTGGCCCAATGAACAATTCTTGGGAGGCCCAACAAAAATTTTTTTTTGGTAGAATATAAATTTTTCAAGTGTAAATGGAATATATAGTATGCCTGTCTTTATCTGTTTGATAAAATTGATCTCAATAAATTTAAAAGGATTCAAGTTTCATATGAAGTATGTCTTCTGCTCACATGGAATGAAATTACAAGTGATTATGAAAAATACATGGAAAATCTCAAAGTATTTGGAAACTAACATATCTAAATAAGCTGTGGGTTAAAGGAGAAATCAAAAGGGAAGTTGCAAAGTATTTTGAACTAGAAGACAATGAAAGCACACATATCAAAGTCTGTGGGAAAGAGAACAGTACTTAGAGGAAAATGTATAGCATTAATATTAGGGGAAAAAAAGTTCATAGTAATAACCCCACTTCTACCTTAAGAAATTTGAAAAAGAGATCAAATTAAACACAAAGCAAAGGAATTTACAGAGATAGACTATAGCTATTACAGAAAAAGAATCTGGTTAAAAAACCTTCATACAGACCAGAGCGATAGTATAGCTGGTAGGGCATTTGCCTTGCATGGGACCAACCTGGGTTCGATCCCCAGCATCCCATATGGTTTGCCAAGCAGGTCCCCTGAGCACTACTAGGAATAATTCCTGGGTACAGAGCCAAGTAGTAACCCCTGAGCATTGCTGGGTATAATCCAAAAAGGCCAAACAAAACAAAACAAACAAACAAACAAAATACCCTCTTGCACAGAAAAGTCCAGACCTACAAGACTTCACTGGTGAATTCTATCATGTAAAGATATGCACAACTTTTATGTGATGAACAAAACCTGGAAATGATCCAAGGTTCATCAATAAGGAAATGAACAAAGATATAAAATTGAATACTCTGCAATAAAGAATGCATAAATGTCATATATTTTAAAATAATTCATCTAGAATAATTATTAAAGCAGCTTGCTAAAGAGCTAGCAAATACCGAAAAATTGAACCATTGCTCCTAAAGGAAATATATGATTAGGTTTCCTGTGAGTGTCTCTCAGGTCAATGATCAAAATACAATCTTATGTGTCTTTCTGTTTAAAGAAATCTTCTTTAAAACATTACACTGACCTATTAGCACTGAAGTGGATGGCGAAGTAGCACTAGAAATCTCACCTGAATGAAGCTCCTCAAATGTATGTATGTTTTGTCAGGCATACCATAGCCTTCTGACACTCAAAAACACTAGACTGTACTTCAGCATATCAGCTGGGAACCCTCAGCCGTGCTCAAGGGCTAATCCTGGCTCGGTTCTTGGGAGTCATGTCAGATGGTACTTGGGGTACCATGTCATGCCTTAGATAGAAACTGACTGAACCTCCTGTGTGCAAAATCATGCACTTAGGAATAGCCCCTCAGCACCGCCAGATATGGCTTCCCTCCACCCCAGGAAAGAATGATGGTGTCGTAATGGAATTAGGGAATGTTTTCTAAGGATAAAGAAATTAGGTTCAGTTTGAGACTCCTGACCTGATTCCAGGCTTTTTCCTGTCAGAGCAGCCTTCTTCCAGTTTCCTATCTAGCTATGCAATGCAGGAACTCTTTGGCTTATCAACACCAACTCTCAACCTCTTTATTTTCTGTAGTAACACCCCCAACTTTTGAATACCTTCATTTAAATTCTCTACATCTAAAGATCCTTTTGTCACTTCTACAACATTTAGCTCAAACTTCTTGGCCTAACTTTTTTTTTTTTTCCTTGTTTGGTTGTTTTATTTTTGGACCACACCCGGCAATGCTCAGTGGTAACTCCAGGCTCTGTGTTCAGGAATCACTTCTGGCAGTACTCACGGGACCATATGGGATAACAAAAATTGAACCCAGGTCACCTCTGTGCAAATGCCTTACCACTGTCCTACTGCTCTGGCCACTTTTTGGCCTAACTTTACAGGCCTTCCAGAATGTGACCATAACTGAGCACACACCTTATTTCTCATTAATCTTAATCCTATAACGTTTCATTCAAATCAGAGTGGCTGATTTCTTTAATACAAACCATATTTGTTCTTAGGCATGCTATTCCTTCTCTACTCCTTCAAAATCCAACAATCAATCCATCAGAACAGCCCATATTTTAAGTTTCTCTGTGTTTCTTTCAGGCCACATTTGGCAGTCCTCAGAACTTACTCCTAGCAGAGTTCCAGGATGGCAGTGGTATCAGACTGGGGTTAGCCACATACAAGGCAAGTGTCTCACTCAACCCCTGTGCTAGCTCTCTGGCCCCACAACTCTATATTCTCATAAAGGTAGTGCTCGTGTGCAGTGCATAACCTCTGTCTAATTTTCAGATGTGTACTATTTATATAGTCTCACGGAATCTTCATGAAACAGCTAAAGTAAGGCACTGATCTATGTGGTGCTCAAAGATGAAGACTGCACTGGCCTCCAATATGCAGAGTAGGGACAAAGCATACCATCACCATTACCAAGTATCACAGCAAAGGTACAGATGAGACACTGCACTAGGAGATCAGGGAAAACTTCCTGAAGGAGATGCCAGACACTTGAGTTAGAGCTCGAAGGGTGAAGAGAGTCTTTTTATATTGAAACAAAGAGTTTTAAAGGTGAAAATACTAAGAGGAACCAAAAGCAAAGATAACACAGGAGTGTAGTAGGTTCTATAATAATGTTATTTTGTTAAAGCATAAAGGTAAAGGTAAAGGGCCTCCCGTTGATGGTCGATTTGCTCGAGCGGGCCCAGTAACGTCTCCATTGGAGACTTTGTTGTTACTGTGTCTGGCATATCGAATACTCTCGGTAGCTTGCTGGGCTCTCCGAGAGGGGCGTAGGAATCGAACTCGGGTCGGCCATCTTGGCCACTTGTAAGGCGAACGCCCTACCCGCTGTGCAAAAAAAATCAACCAAAGTTCTATGAAACCTTATTAAAGAACCTGTTTTTTATTTGTTTGGGGCCATACCCAGTGATGCTCAGGACTTGCTCTTAGCTTTGTACTCAGAATTTTTCCTGGTAGTGTCCAAGGACCATATGGGGTAGCAGGAATTGACCCTTACCTGCTGTACTATCTCTCCAACCCCATAGAACCTATATGCCTGTTATGTGACGCCCCAACATATATTCATGTAGAGGGAGGACTGTGCTATATGTATTTTTTAACTCTCTCATGGCATTTAGTGTAGTAATTATGTATTGGCTTTGCTGTTCAGAAAGTATTGGCTGTGCTGACTTAGTTATACTTGATTTTAAATGGCTTCATCTAGATCCTAAGTGACTAATGTTTTGCAAGTGAAGCTGAGAGCTCTATCTTTTATGTGCCTGGGTTAAGTGGCAGGAATTTATGCCAATGGTGCTGAAATTGGAAGGGTGATTTAAAAATAACTGTAATGGCTTTTCTCCAGGCAGCACAGCTCTATGAAAAGTAACTGGGGCAGAGATTCAGTCTCCTATTACTCAGATATTACCTGTGAAATAAGTAGAAGGTAATATCCTCATTTGCTCTAGGTTTGTAAAATTACAACATCCATAACCTTTTAAATAAATTACAAAAGAGGGGTTCATCACATGCACACTGTATTTAAAAGCTATGTTCCTACATAT
Organism: Sorex fumeus; assembly: GCF_029834395.1. Taxonomy (NCBI): domain Eukaryota; kingdom Metazoa; phylum Chordata; class Mammalia; order Eulipotyphla; family Soricidae; genus Sorex; species Sorex fumeus. The sequence goes on from NW_026606060.1 coordinate 23,679,044, forward strand.
CAATATTGTCATAGAAACTGACATAATGTCTACATCATCTGAAATTTCAAAGAAAAGCGATGTTTTCTTCAGCAAATAAGGAAACATCCAAAGTTCCAAAGCAGTTCTTCTCAGCATTCAACCCCAAAGCTCCAGAACACTTCAAAACACAACTACACAATTGACCAAGTACTGTAATTTACTAGAGAGATTGTGTGCAAGCTACCCAGCACAGAGGGACAAATGCTCTGTGTTCTCAGAGTGACATTACCAGGTAAATGTTGAATGCGAAGAAGCCAGATGAGACAGAGAGTGCTAGCTCAAAGCCTTAGAACTCCAAGATTGTTTCCTGGCATTGTCTGTCCTCCACATATAGCAAGACTAGAAGACAGTTGGGCCTCAGTGCTGAATTGTCTGGCCCAGAGAACCAGGACAAGCATAACCAAGAGTTGCCACTGGCCCCTTCAGTGCTGCAAAAACAGGGTCCTACCCCAAGAGCTGCTGCCTTACCACTAGAACTAAAGTCAACGGGCCCAATCCACTTGAAGGCAGGTTTCCGGCCTCTCTCTTCCGTGACATGCACTTTCTTGATGAGTGCCAAGCTGGTCAGAACATTGGCGATGTCATAGAGACGCCGTACCTTTGCTTGAAAGAGAACACACAGTGAGGGTCACACTTTCCATGATGCCATGACATTTGAGTTGACGTGACAAGTCACTTTTCTTGGCCACCACACCAACTGCAGTTGTAAAAACCAGGGGTAGGAGGAAGAGACAAACGGCTCTGTCACGAAATCACCCATGGTGGCATGTGCCCAATGACACTAACTCAGGGAAGGTCAGTGTGTCCCCTCTGTGCTACTGTGTCTCACCTGTAGAAGAAGCACTGGTGACAAGCAGGGAGCCCTGCGATTACTGAGTCACCTGGGAGGGAGCTAGTAATTAAAGGCTTAGCAAAAGCAATTTTGTGCATGTCAAAAAGACAGCCTGAGTCTTCTCCTGCAGGAGTTCAGGGCAGTGGGCATCTGGCCTGTGAAAACCAGAGTCCCTGGAGCTTCCGGTGAAGTTGTACTGCCGGGCACACTGGCAGGGTCGAGCTCAAGATGATGAGGTGGGACCTCGCTAAGGACAGTCAGCTCCTCAACCACATCTGCCACCATCCTCCAGGCCCCAGGAGGGCGGGAGCACCTTTGAAATATTCATGTTAACGCTTGAGTTAAAAGAGAAACTCAGAGGGGCGGTAACTCATCAGCGAGGCAAGACAATGTCCAGAAAAGCCATTTTTTGTTCCAGAAATCAATTTCTGGTAAGAAACCTACTTGATCTCAGGGCACAGATCAAGTGAAGGAGCTTTATCATCCGGAAACATCAAGCCTTCATCTAGATGTCACTTTGTTCCCAGACCCAAGAGAGCTGGATTCCAACCTATTTCTTCCACAAGGTGGCTCTGATTCCAAGTTAAAAACAAAAACAAAACAAAACAAAAACACCAACAACACCAGCAAAATCTCCACAAACAAAGAAGGGGCCTAAGAGCTGTGCTGTGCTGCCCGGGGTTGGAAAGGGGTGGCAGCAGCAGAAGCACCTTCATTGGCCAGAGGGAAGCAGCCCTGACATCGGGCCTGGGAGTACCTTCCTCATCCGTCAGTCACTCCGCCACCCAGCCCCTACCCTGTCATTCCTCTGGTTCTTACCTGCAAATAACTGTCATTTCCACCCATCAGAAGAGTATGCAGGGGGTGAGGAGAAAAGGGGAAAGAAAACTCAGACATTCTGTTCTGGACGCAGCATCACCCAAGAGAAATACAAAGGATCAGACACAGACACACTCCCTTACCTGCCCCTTTGGGCAAAACTTCAGCTTCCACCGAACACTTTAACTGCCAAGGAAAAGGTCAGAACTTTCACGGGAGTTCTAGCACATGACAACTTACCTCTCAGCAGCAAGGGCACTTTCCTAAGTACAGGAAGGCATGCACTTCTCAAAAAACTCTCTTCTCCTCAGAGTCAGAAAAATATCAACAGAGGAAATCCCGCCCTTTTGGTCTTGATAAATGGATTTATGAAAAGATGCTTACTTTTAAATTTACTGTGGTCAGGGGTGTCTTGGCTTTCTTCTATCAGGATTTTGGCAGCCACGTCAAGAGTAACAATCTTGGTTTTGGAGACCAGGAACAGCATGACAAACTTCTGGCTCATTATTCTCAGAGACTTGTCTTTTCGACTGTTTGCAGATGCTACGAAAAGAATCAGAGGAAAATAGCAAAACAGATCACTAACCACAACACTTGAAAGAGTTTGATAAAATTTGATCTAACTACCAGCACATGGAAAGACCACTCTTGTTGGCAGAAGTGTACACTCAACAGTTGGACCATTAGGAAATAAGGCAGAGGGAGCTGGAGGGATAGCACAGCAGGTAGGGTGTTTGCCTCGCATGTGGCCGGCCTGGGTTCGATTCCCAGAATCCATATGGTCCCCTTGCACCGCCAAGAGTAATCCCCTGAGCATCACCGGATGTGACCCAAAAAGCAAAAAAAAAAAAAAAATCGAATTTCTTTTATATCCTTTGCAATGCTTTACCCTAAGTCACTCTAAATGCTTTACACTCATTTCTCATAGAGCAGAATCCAGGAGGTAGTTATCTTGAAGCAATTTTAAAAAGATCTACATTAAAAAGATGAACACAGATGGAAAGATGGCTATGTAGCAGGAATTATTTTGAGGGTATCAACTCTCTTCTCAAAAGCAAGGAATCTTTATATCTTCTGTGCCCAAAATAACTAGACTATGCTTTTAACATAGCTGGGACCAAGTGTACCCATTTCTCTTCAAACTTTTCCCAAAAGATGGGGGATCTTCTGTTTAGTCAAATGAGAATGACCCATCGGGTGGAGCTAGACGGCATGAGGCAATAACTCTAATAAAAACCAGCCGGCCCCCTTCTTTCCATTCTCTTTCTTATAACTACGGGAAAGAGAGTGATGTTCACACTTATTTTCACTGCATGGGGGAGCAAAGTGAGAATGATGATGGTCCACTGGGTGGAACAAGAAGAAAAAGGAGAGGAACAAGAGAAGTGAAATATTCTGCATGAGCCCAAAGCAAGGCTGTCTGTCTTTCTAACCAACACTTTCTGTTAATGGGGTTCTTGGCTAAGGAACCTTAATATATCACTTTGAAAGTTCAGTTCTTTGAAAAACATTCACTTCTTTCATAGGGAGTTTTCCTGGAGGGCTCACACACAGAATGAATCACGATGCTGTCTATGTGGAATGCCAGCACTGTGGGCAACCTCAGGCACCCAGCACCCCCAGAAAGTACCCACTGCTCTGTGCTTCTGGGAGGCTGGGCTGACTGGGCCTTTCTTCTGTAGAGAAAATCTACAAAAGGGCACGGGCCTCCTGGGATTCGGTGTGGTATATCGCACCTTAGTATCACTTTTCTTTTTTAAATTTCATTTTAGGCACTATGATTTACAACATTGATCAAGGCAGGGTTTCATGCAAAAACCATTCCAACCCCACCCCCTCCAGCAGAGTGTCAGCTTCCCTGCCCCAGGCCCAGCGACCCCCTCACTTTATTCCCCCATTCCTCCCTACAGTGATAGCAGCATCATTTCTCATCTCTGCCGAGGTCTCTCCAGAAGAGACTGTCGCCTTCTCTCTCTGCCATTCCTCCTGCAGTGATAAAGGGACTCACAAGAGTGATAGTCGGGTTCAGAGAAGTCCAGTAGTTGTGGATCTTGGGAATCGGGATAACCATCTTTTTTACGGTCTCCAAATTTATAATCCATGAGGTCAAGCTCCTTCTGCTGGAGGTGCGCCATCTGCTCTTCATATTTCTGCTCCTCCCCGAGTCTCTGGAGGCTCCTCAGGGTCTGGGGCAGGCTGTGCCGTCCATGCCAGCCATACTGATTCTTGGCCACCCGGCTGACCAGGTGCAGAGACTCCAGCACATTCACGATGTCATAGATCCGCCTCCGCTCAACACCTGTGTGAGAAGCCGAAGCAGACAGTCATCAGGGGGAATGCTTATGAGGATAACTCCATGAAAGCCTGCACCAGGTCTGTGAACTAACTGGCAGGACCCCAGTGTGACACCCACCATGCAGATGCTCAGTAGGATTAAGCTTGAAGAATACATGCAAGGGGAATTTATTTTTTCTTTTGTCTTCTTGGTATCCAGACCTCAACAAGACCTGGGATCAAGCATTCACCCAGAGATGGATGACAGGGTCATCTGTATTACATAACCAATTGCATAGGATTGCTTTATACTACGCAAATAGTTCAGGGTTAAAACCTGTGGGATCCGATAATGGGGTCATTAAAGTCCTTGTCTGAGGGTTCACTCAGCTGTTTGTTGCCAGTTGAACCTTCAGTGTTATTGTTTTTGTTTACTGAGCTTAGCTGGCTTCTATATTCCTTTCCTGCCTAATTTTCTATGCTCCTACTGGGCTGTTGACCCCATGCTGAGATATAACAACTTTCACAAATTTTCTTCCACTTAAATAGTTTTTGATAATCCAATTAGCCATTTTGTTGTAACAAGCAATATAAAATAAACCATTCTGTGCTGGATAAAGGGGCAGGCTTGCGGAGTGGGTAAGAAACTGGAGACAATGGTGAAGGGAAGGTTACACTGGTTGTAGGATTGGTGTGGAACAATGAATGCAAAACAAAACAAAACAAAAAATCAAACTGCATTATGAACAATTCTGTTAATCAGGGTGTTTAAATAAAGTTTTTTAAAAAAAACTAGTGGGATCGGGCAATTCTAGGTACATGCCTAATGGATCGCTGGCTGGATGCTGGATGGTTGTTACTAAACATAAGGACTTTGACTTACTAAACATCAACTATGTCTAATAATTAATATTCCATTATTGGACAATGCTTTCCCTTTCCTTGAGTTTGGTACGAAAATATTACCATATTTCTCTTAATGGCTTAATGTAGGAAGGAAAACAGATGCAAATACTTATTTCCTGATTTCACCCGGAAATTCAGAAGTCAAGGACTTTGCCAGGATTCCCAAGGTGCTAGGGGAAACTCTAAGTAGGGTTTAAACAACTGAGTCACTTCTTTCTTGTCAGGTATACGACAACTCTCCTTATTCTCATTCATCTGTCCTGCCAGACAGTTGAACACAGAATCCATTATAATACTGGCTTACCAGATAGTGAGTTCATCGTTTGCTATCCATGTTTCTAACTTCCTCCCAAAATTTATTATTATGAGTTATCTACCAAATGTACCAGAAGTATTTACAGTATTTACTACTTCAATCTGAATTTCAACTCTGTTCCTTAAAAGTTGTTTTTTCATTTTTAATTGTTTGGGGGTAGGGCATGCCCCGCAGTAGTGCTAGAGGCTTACTCCAGTGCTCAGAGATCACTCTTGATAGTGCCAAGGTGGTGGTGGTGCCTATAATCAGACCAGTCAGACCAGGGTCAGTACATCCAAGGCAAGTACCTTAACCCCTATACTATATCTCAAGCCCTGTCTCTAACTAGTTGGGATGGACCTTGACCTTATCTTTCTGTGTATTAATATTTATCTCATAAAATGATGACCATAAACATAAAGGGTCTCCAGTGGGTATTAATTTACCCATGGCATGGAGCGAGAGCACAGCGGATAGGATGTTTGCCTTGCACTTGGCCGACCCAGCCAACCCGAGTTTGATTCCTCCGCCCCTCTTGGAGAGCCAGGCAAGCTACTGAGAGTATCTCGTCCACATGGCAAAGCCTGGCAAGCTCCCCGTGACGTATTCAATACGCCAAACACAGTAACAACAAGTCTCATGATGTAGACGTTACTGGGCCCGCTCGAGTAAATCGACGAACAGGACGACAGTGCTACTAGAGTGCTACTTCCTGCATGGCACTGTGGATAACTGAGATCCTTGCTAGCATGTAAGGCCAAAGGAGAAACAGATTTTTAAGATCCGCCTATGAGTCATCCTGTTGTGCAACAGACTGTCAGGCTTTTGGAATCCACCAGCCTCCTTGCTCTCCTCCAAGTATCCATAACAAAGCCTCCAGGCATGGCCTGCAAACAGGCCGGCTAGATGCCCTTTTTCTGTTTACTTGCCAGGAGTGCTGTACAATAAGGGCAGGCGCTGAATGCAGCTTCTGGCCCTGCAACGATTTAACATGAGAAACAGACTGCTATGATGAAGACTTTGCACCTCTAAGAACATTTGGCCACACGCATGAAGAGGCATTCAGTCAATCAGAGCGTTTCTGCTCATGACCCCGTAGGGCTCTTCACTCTCTGAAGCTTGGGGAAGCAGGTGTCCGTTGGATCATGCTAGCAGGGACGGGCGGCAGCCTTGGGTCTATATCCATCATGTCCTCTATTCTGGCCTCTTTGCCACATTAGCACATCTCTTTTTTTTTAATAGAGTGTAACATTCTACAAACCTTCCCATTAGAAATGTCAAGTGAATGCAACTGAGACACCCCAGGGCTAGCCATATGCCTGGCCGCTCTGCTATTCTGAATTAGATACAAGCTGTTCAGTCTCCATCTAGTGGCTAGACGGCCACTGTCCAGCAGTGGGGGGGCGGGGGAGATGGAAAAAAGAAGATTCCGAGCACTGGGGAAAATGACATACAGCACAGCTGTTTAGACATGGTGCTGGCAAAAGCGAATGTGTAGCCCAGTTCCTGGGCAATCACTTTTTTTATCTGGATTTTATTAACTATCCACTATTTGGTGTTTTTTGTTTGTTTGTTTGGTTGGTTTTTGGGAGGGTCACACCCAGCAATGGTCAGAGGTTACTCCTGGCTCTGCATTCAGGAATTACTCCTGGTGGTGTTCAGGTACCGTATGGGATGCCAGGGATTAAACCTGGATCAGCTGCATGAAAGGCAGGCGCTCTATCTGCTGTGTTATCATTCCCGCCCCTTTGGTATGTTTTTTTTAATTTAAAAAATTTTTTTTATTAGTGAAACACCATGAGGTACAGTTATAGACTTACAAATTTTTGTGCTTGGGTTTCAGTCACACAATGATCAAGTACCCATCCCTCCACCAGCGCCCATCCTCCACCAGCACGGGTCCCAGCATCTCTCCCACCCCCCATACCCCCTTTCCAACCTGCCTCTGTGGCAGGGCATTCCCCCTTGTTCTCTCTCCTTTTGGTATGTTTTTTGAAAGTTTCCTTTCACATATCTCAACAGCTGTAGGTTACTCTGGGGTATACTGTCAGGAAAGTTTTCCCTGGCACTAGTCTTCTTTTTCTTTCATCTATAGCAATCCTACGAATCCTAGACACGACATTCTTATGTCTTCAAGGATCAGCTAATATGCCCATGCTTTCTTCATCCCTGATGGAACTTACCCAGAACATCTCTCAACCCTGTAAAACAATTTCCTAAGCTACCACATTTCCCAAGTGCTCAAGTGACTCCTGGTCCTTTAACTTCTTATTGATGATGCCCATATCAAATCTACATAGCACTAGAAGCTGGATGACAATGTAATCCAAGTGGCCTGCATATCCTTGGTTGCAATTTATGACTTAGGAAACAGCAGGGAGCTGGGACTCAGCCCCAGGAGACGGACCGCCCCTCCCACAGATCTTGGGAAGGAAACCCAGATTTCCGCCTCACGTGGCAAGTTCACTTGGGAGATCTGTGTGGTCAGGAGTCATTAGAACTATAACACTGTTGCCCCATTGTTCATCGATTTGCTCAAGCAGGCACCAGTAACGTCTCCATTGTGAGACTTGTTATTACTGTTTTTGGCATATCAAATGCACCACCGGGAGCTTGCCAGGCTCTGCAGTGTGGGCGGGATACTCTCAGTAGCTTGCTGGGCTCTCTGAGAGGAATCAAAGTCGGGTTGGCCGCATGCAAGGCAAACGTCCTACCTGCTGTGCTACCTATCACTCAAGCATTAGAAACTGTGACAAAAGTCTCTGAGGTTCTACTCTGGGGCAGTTATACTGGCAGGCTCCAGAACCCATGACAGTAAGAATTGGCCTTTCTGTCCCTTGGGTTATGGAAACACAGCCTTCCAACAGAGTCTGCCATGTCTACACAGACATCAGCAAAAGGCCCCTTGATGGAAGTTAGATATGGAGATGTTGTTGAATGAGCTCCAGTGAGAACAATACCGTATGAGCCGTTGCTGTATCTTCATCATCTGTGAGACTAGTTTCAGGACTCTGTGCCTCAACCAAGGCCACCCCAGGTCTGTCCAGCACAGTCACTTTACCTGTTGATTCACTGGCATGAACATCAAATACTGTATGCTATTTTTAGGTTCAGAAATGACTTCACACCCCTTCCCCTGGCTTCAGAGTTTGACTTGATGACTTGGAGAAAAAAAAGCGATCTAGTGAAAACAGAGGAGAATCTGTTCCACCCAACACAGCATTACCTGTGCTGAACCCTTAGTGAGAAATGTCTTATAAGTACCACACGCTACCTGATTGTGCCACTGGAGCCACACCAGATGTGGGTCCTGAGCAAGTAATGTCACTAACATTATTCCCAGCTTTGCTAAGTTTCAGCAAGATAGGGCAAGTGGGTCCTAGGTTTTAGTCAAGAAAACTGCTGATTTTATTTATTTTTTGGTTTTGGGGTCAGACCTGGCGGTTTTCAGGGCTTACTCCTGACTCTGGTCCAGGATTAGCTGTGTGCAAGGCAAACATGTCCCTGCTGTATTTTCTGCCCTCAATTTTTAAAAGCTCTTACAGCTCATTAAATAAAGAGCTACACCTCAAAGTTAGCTCTCTCTGACTGAAAGTCCAGGCCATGGTATTTCAGTCACAGTCTGCTGCTGCTTATTTATTTAGGCTTTTTTTTTTTTTAGTCACACCCAGCAATGCACAGGGATTACTCCTGGCTCATGCAATCAGGAATCACTCCTTGGCGGTGCTTGGGAGACCATATGGGATGCTGGAAATTGAACCCGGGTTAGCTGCATGCAAGGCAAACACCCTACCCGCTGCACTCTAGCCGCCCCCCCCCCCTTATTTTTTTGCTGCTGCTTTTTTAAATCTCAGTTTCCCACAATTAAAAATATTGTTTGGAAGCCAACAGCTAGCCAAGCCCACTAGGGGTCTCTATTTGCAGCTGCTGCAGGCTACACACCATTGTGCATTACATATACCCAGGCTGTCAGAACACGCCTTCCTCTTTGTTAGAAGGTTTAGCTGTTTGGGTTATGTCCAGATGTGTTTTCCCTTGCTGGACAGGTTTGCTATGGATAGCACAGCGTAGGGCCGCAAATAAAATGCTCTTGCTCGCAAATCTTATTTACTAATGGAAATCATACCAGCTCTGAACTCCTAGAAGCATTATTAAAAGCAAACAACAGGAATGAGCTGAAGACAAAGTACAGTGGGTAAGGCACTTGCCTTGCATGCAGCCAATCCAGGTTCGATTGCAAGCTTCACCAGGATCTATCCTGAACACAGAGCCAAGAGTAAGCTCTGATCTCTGAGTGTGGCTCTCAAAACAAGTAAAACCAAACCAAAACAACAGCAACAACAACAACAAAACCCTGTAGATCTGTCTAAATACTTTTGAACCTGTCTGAAATAAGATCAAATTGATGATATTCAATCTATCATGTGAGTCTATCATAAAGATATTTTTTTAAGGTTAAAAACAAATCTCAAAGTTTTGATTCTCAGGCCTCACCCATTTGGTGGGCCCACTCTAGATTGTGCAGAGTTTGCTAAAACCCCCACCCTGTCCGAGAAACCAGTTTCCCACCTCCACAAGAGACAGGTCCCCAGGTAATGAGGATACATACCAAGACTGACAGCAACTTCATCGAGGGAGATGGTAGTTTTCTCAGTTGACAAGGGATAACTTGGATAGCGAGCTAGGAACTTCTGGCATAGGAGTCCTAAACTTTTCTGTTTCCTGCTTGGCCTTTGCTTTTCAAACTCATCAACTGCACTGTCCCCAACAACGTCAAGCTACAGAGGGCAAGCAGAAGGGAAGGGGAGATGTCACAGTTATCATCCAAATGGACAAATCACAATGGGCAGGATTAGTGAGTAGCGAGTCATCCCAGTCCACACCATCCTTGAATCTGGTTAAAATCTACTTTTTTTTTTTTATACCCGGTGATGCACAGGGGTTATTCCTGGCTCATATACTCAGGAATTACTCCTGACAGTGCTCAGGGGACCATATGGAATGTTGAAATCGAACCTGAGTCAGCTGCATGCAGGCAAATGCCCTACTTGCTGTGCTATCACTCCAGCCCCTAAAATCTACTTCTTAATCTAATTTCTTTACTGCTGTTTTTCCTATATTTTCTTCTGGACTGAGTTTCATTCGCCTTTGAAACTGTAGGCTGAGTCTACGGGGAAAAGCCTTGAAAAGAAAGTTGGGTGGGGAGGGTGTGATCTTTTGTAGGTTGCATACACTTGTGTTGAACTGTGATCAGCATTATCCTGAGTCTTTTAGAGAAGTAAAATTGCAGGGCTCATTCCGAAGTCTGATAAATCCCAGTGTATCAGAATCCATCTTTCTATAGGACTCTGTGATTCCCTATTGAAATGAAGGTTTGAGATGTATTGGCCTGGTCAAGAAATGATGGAATTGAACAAAGGGAGATGAACCTTATCCAATTCTTCCTTACTCTTTAAGTACAGTCTGGTGTACTTGTCTCATCAGCTCACATTTGAAAAGGGACATCTCTGAGTCCAGAAAAAGTAAAAGGCTTTTCAGTGAGCATATTCAAGGAAAGAGGTAAAATTCTCTCAATAGCTCCAGAAAGAAGCATTTAATAAGTTTAACACTCATTTGTGACTTTCAGAAATGCCCTTGAAAACTAGTAGTGGACAAATTATTTAATAAAATGTTCAAAGCATTAAAACGGAAAGGCAAATATCTATCTGTCTTAGTGGGAATACCTTAGAAGCATCCCCTTGAGATCAGAAAAATAAAAACAATGCCTAGTATCACTGCTTCTCTTTGACATATTATATTAAAGACACTAAATGATGTATGGGGTCAGAAACAGAGGCATAGGCATCGGAAAGAAATAAGTAAACGTTCATTCTGCAAAAGCACAATTGCTTCTATAAGATAATTTAAAATTATTTAAAATAACAGAATTTAACAATGTAGCTAAAAAAGTCAGTAATATTGAAAAACCCATTGCATTGCTATGTTATAGTAATAGAAAGAGAACTAAAAACATCTATTATAATAGCAACAAAAATGGTAACACTTTTAGGAGCGCATCTAGTAAAACTCTATTTGCATAAAATACTAAAATTGAGGTCGTTGAGAAATGTAAATGTAAAGTGTGGATAAATATGATCCTTCATGCATAGTATACTCAGTACCACAAAGAACATGAATTCTCAAATTCATCTACATGCAAAGCAATTCTAATTAAAATCAAATCCAAAGTTTATATGCAAGCACAAAGGGTGAAGAAGAACTAACACATTGAAGGGAAATTGAGGTTCTTCTATTATGGGACATCAGTGTTTATTACTATGTGGTACAGGGGTAGGTATAAATAACTTACCACCAGAACAGAAAAGAGCCCAGAAGGAGATGTATGCATGAATCAAACTTTGACATAAGACAGAAGTAGAATTGCCAACTAGAGGGAAAAGGAAGGACTGAATAAGTGGTTCAGGAAAAATAGATTCCTAGCAGCAAAATAACGGGGAGAGAAAGACAAACACCACACTGAAATGTAATACTTGTAACTGACAAAGATTTAGTGTCTAGAATATAGACCATAAACTCCTAAAAATAATATTAAGAAGGAAAACCTAGTAAAAATCAGCTAAGAACTTAGGCAGGATTTCACAGAAGAGAAAAACATGCAAACACATGGAATGAAGCTTCAACTCATTAGTAATCAAGGAAAGGCAAATTAATTCCACAAAATACACAATCATACACCCACGAGATTGGCAAGAAATTAATATGTTTGACAATTTCAAGTGTCAGAGAGGATGTGAATATATCAATGCCCACACATTAGTGGTGGAAGCAAACAGCCCTTGAGAAGGCAATTTGGCATCATCTTGTGAACATCTGCAAATTCAGTGACCGAGCAATGACACTCCTCGGCCTACATGCGGGAAAGCAGTTCTCAAACTTTCTGGACACAGGATCCTTACAGATTCTGAAAAATTTGGGGCTGGAGCAATAGTACAGCGGGTTGGGCATTTGTCTTGCACACGGCTAACCCAGTTTCAATTCCCAGCATACCATACCCCAGGCATGGCCAGGAGTAATTCCTGAGTACAAAGCCTGGAGTAACCCCTGTGCATCAAGGGGTGTGATCCAAAAAGCACAAAAAAAAAAAAAAAAAAAAAGAACAACCGAAACAACAGACTGAAAAATTTGATTATGTGGGGTTTGTCTATAGATACTTTAAGCCTAGTGATACTTAATTTTTAATTAAAAATTAAAAGACAGTTCAATTATAGGGAAAAGGACAGTTTTTCTAATTGTTTCACATCTCTTTAGTGTGTGGCATAGCAGAAAAGATTCTCATCTCTGCTGTATTCAATCTGTTATAATATCTGCATCATGTAGTTACTGAAAAATTAGTGTACAAAGAGTTTGAATGGCAAAAGTCTTGGATATTGTTATAAAAATCAGTTTGACGTTTCTGACACTCAAAGAGTTTCAGGGACTCTCTGGTCCCCAGTCCACATTTTGAGAACCACTGTGTCAGAGAAACTCTAGGACATATTAGCAAGAATTATACAGGTTGTATAGTTTCTATTAGTTCAAAATTGAAAGCCTAAACCTAAGGGCTATTCTGGGAAGGATGCTTGCTTTGCATATGGCTGACCCAGGTTTGATCCCTGACATCCCATATGGTCCCTGGAGCCCTGCCAGGAGTGATTCCTAAGTGTAGAGACAGAAGTAAGCCCTGAGTACTGACAGGAAACCCAACCTCACCCCCACAAAAGTTCTAAGAAATATGTTGTTAGACAATTCTGTCATTGGATGATCACCAAAACATAAATATAAAAACCTGGATGGTGTTGTCTATTGGAACCACCATCCTATAAATAGTCCATAATTGACCATAATATCATTAAAGTGATTCAAAAGAGTGTTGTGCTGTGAAGAGATAGCATAAGCAGTGAAAACAAAATGACAACGATATGAAGAACACTGATGAATTTTAGAAATCTATGTTGGTGGTGAAAAGCAAGTGCCAGAAAATTATACACCATACAGTTTCACAGTAACAAAAGCCTACGATTCAAAGCAAAGCAAAAAAACCACTTAAGCAATATATTATAAAGACAATATATATATGTACATGTCTATAATAATGATTTAAAATTAGCAAGGAAATGAAAAATACATAAGAGGTTACTCTGTGGAAGATAAATCTTGAGTACTTACATCCTGGTTTGGAGGTTGGAAAGTAAAATCATGATATTACATATACAATAGGATATTAAGGATATTACATAAACAATAAGTGTATTTTATGTCAGGCCAAAAATTTCAAAAGCAATAAGATATTAAAGAACAATTAAGATATTAAATGATCTTAATGGCTATTTTAAGACCACTCAACTTTTAAGCATTTACTTCCTAGAAGGGAATATTTCTAACAATTGATTCGCTTGGGGGGGAGGGTAAACTAGCTTTACCAAAATAAGAAATCAAGAGTATTTTCTTGTGAAAGACATCACTAACAATTTCCCAGAGTGATTTTTATTCTGCTGTTGTTTCTTGATCAAGAAAATGAAAACTAAATGATATTTAGAAAGTTTTGACAGCAAAATGTGCATTTAATTGTGATTAATTCCTAAAACCCTACTAGAACCAGGGCAGGTACTGCAACTCTCATCTTAAAGGTGAGTCAGCTGAATACAGAGTGCCCTCGGAATTTATCCCAAGATTCTAGCTAGTGTGTGTCCACAAATATTTCTGAAAACAAATCCCTTTGCTTTCTCCAGGATTATAAAATGAAAGAAAGTCATCTTATGGAAGAATTATTAAAACTTTCTGACTTTGACTACATAGGAATTCTCTCAAAACTGCAATTTGTATTTAGTTAGGCAGAAGAATCTATCAGTTTTATCACTCCAAAGTAGTATATAGCAGATCAATTCTTTTTGCTCTATTAATTTCAAGTTGTAATTCAGAACACCCTTTTCTTTACCCATTCTCTTCAGGGTGGTAATTTTTATAGCTCAGAAAATCTGCTCAATGGATAAAAATATGGAAAAAGAAAATTCTAACTTTTCTAGTAATTCTGGAAAGAATTAGGTAAGAGTAAAAATATTGACCATAATTTTTTTTAAAAAGTAGAGATGTGCCAGTTATCTGCAGCTCTGACTTCCCACATAATAGGTAACTTAAAGATAACTTTAAAATCTAAAACCAATTAAATAAATATATAGGGAATAATTAAATTTATCAAGTTAAAAATAATTAATGTTAACTGTAAAACTGGGCTGGAGCAATAGCATGGTGGTAGGGCATTTGCCTTGCATGCTGCCAACGTGGTCGACCCAAGTTCTATTCCTCCGCCCCTCTTGGAGAGCCCAGCAAGCTACCGAGAGTATCTTGTCCGCACGGCAAAGCCTGGCAAGCTGCCCGTGACATATTCGATAAGCCAAAACGCAGTAACAACAAAGTCTCACAATGGAGATGCTACTGGGCCCACTCCAGCAAATCGATGAAAAACGGGAGCACCGTGACTGTGAACTGTAAAACTAGAGCAGGGCTTGATAGAACAGTGGGTAGGGCACTTTCCTTGCATGTAAGAGACGCAGGTTTGACCCCAGCATCCCATACGGTCCCCCGAGCAACAGCAGGAGTTAATTCCTAAGTGCAGAGTCAGGAATGACCCTGATATTTGTTGAGTGTGACTCTCCCCGGTCCCTACTGGAGGGGGGAAAACATGGCAGTGCATAAATCATTAATAGTGTTAAAAAGAAAACCAAAAAAAAAAAAATCATTACATCATAACTATAATTATTGCTTTAAAATCATTTAAAAATGTGTGTAGACCAAGGGAGTAGCATAAAAGAAAATATTCACATAAAAAGTGAAAGTCAGTTTCATTTTAGCTAGAAAGACATTTTAAAAATATATCGAGTTTTGCATCCAATAGTAAATAGAAATTAAAAATTCGACCATCTGTTGATAATCAAATAAAAAATTAGAAATTCTCTAAAAGTCCTAGGTGCCCAGTCTACTTACTTGCAGAGAATCTGTAAAGGCATCATCTTTATTCTCAATGGGTCTGAACAATTCCTTTTTCTTCTCCCGGTCTCTTATGTCTGGGCTGGCAGCACTAATGAGCATCTTTAGGTTAGCTGTGGGCGTCCATGGTTCTGTCTGCTGTCTATCCACCAGCTTGACGGGAGTAATAGGATTTCTTTCTGGAGAGAAGATTTTTTGCTTCGATAAATCAATTGGCTCATTTTTTATTGGCGTCTTCGGAGCCATCCTCAAGCGATCAACAAAAATATTTTCCTGTTTGAAAAAAGAAAAAAAAGACACCTTTTAGCAAAAGCAACAAAGGGCAAGTATCATCAGTTCAGAGTATCCCTATATACTTATCACTGACCAAGGTAGGAAAATACACAGGAACCTGAAGGTTCCTGGCTGAAAAATCAGGACAAGACAACAAAAGCCAGATTAGTTAGATCTATTAGATAGCTCTCTCTCTCTCTCTCTCTCTCTCTCTCTCTCTCTCTCTCTCTCTCTCTCTCTTTCTCTCTCTCGTCACACCCAGGGCTTACTCCTGGCTCTGCACTCAGGAATTACTCCTGGCGGTGCTCTGGGGAGCATATGGGATGCCTGGGATCAAACATGGGTACACCGTGTCCAAGGCTAACGCCTTACTCACTGTCCTATCGGTCTGGCTCCTGGATCCCCTAGATCTGTTAGTCTTTAAACTTATGTTTAAGGTGTCTTGAGAAAGAAGTGAGGTAACTCAGTGGTGTATTTTTGTGACAGGTGGGGATGGTAAATACAAGTTGAGCCCATACTGTTTCTAAGTACTGTATTTCATTAAACATTATTGACAACTTTACACAACGGTAAAGATAATTAAGCATGTGTAGTCCACAAGTTCTAATATAGCAATTTGTAACAGAACTGACTGAAAGAACATTCCAAATCCCACATTTCAAACCAACCTGGAGTACCATGTAATGCTAATTCCCCAGAGCTGTGCTTCTCAAACAATCTATGGCAAAAGATCAGAGGTTTCCGCATGTTGGTATGTGGTCTTACTTCACGTGAGGAATCTGTATCTCCTGCCACATATGTGTGACTCTCAATTTGAGCTTGTTGCGCAAACTGACCTACAGCCTGTTTTGCCAGAAGAAAACACTGTTCCACAGGTCTTGCTGTCAGAGACAAGATTAAATTGCCACAAAGGCGAGCAAGCTCTTTTCTGAATATATTGCAGTTTGCTAACAGTTTGTGGACTAGATCAGTTCCCCCTGATACATTTTGAGCACACAGCCTTAGATAATTATAAGACAAGATTAACGATAGTTCTCTTAGTATGAAAAAAAGGACGATGTATAGAAAAACCCAAGTTTAGAATTATTAAAAAATCAAAACAAATTCCTTTCCCTTAAAATAAGTTTGTACCACTGGGAAGCAAAGATCTTGCTTTTCCTATAGAATTCCCCTCCAGGCAACAGCATCTTATGTAACAATGAAGGTAGATGAGTTAAGTATTTGTCACTCCTTTCCCTGCACATGTATTACTTGGTGGCTGCTGTAGGCTTGGCTGAGCAGTGGTTTAAATCAAATGCTTTCATGGGGGCTGGAAAGATAGTACAGCAGGGAAGGTATTTGACTTGCATGCAATTGACCCAGGTTTAATCCTTGGCATCCTATATGGCTCCTGGAGCACCACCAGGAGTAATTCCTTTGTGCAGATCCAGGAGTAACCCCTGAATACTGCCAGGTGTGCCCCTAAAAAGTAAAAAGGAATTGGAGCTGGAGTTGGCTGGTTCCTTGGACCAGCAAAAGCCCCACCCCACTCCGCCCCCCAGCCATGGTGCAGGACAGTTTACAAAATGTGAAGGGAGATAGTTGGGATGAAGGTAACTGTTTCTCACACCACAGCAGTAACAGGCAGCCAGGGTGTGGGCACGTTTCCTAACAAGTCCCTGCTAGTGTATAATCCGGATGAATTCTTCTAGGAGGAAAATGACTGAGAGTTTCCCATTAGCCACACCCTGTCTCATGCATTTAAGCTGTCTTCTGACCCCCTACCCAGTCCCTTCTCATCTCTCATCGTTGTGATAAACAGGAATCTAACACATATAATTATGGTACTGTCCACTCATTTTGGTTGCAACAATCACCAGGAGACATATAGGTGGTCATGAAGCTCATCACTCAGCTGCAGTGACCGATACGGTTGCACACGTTAGTTGTGGTGCCAGGGATCACACTAAGCAGGAGGGCAATGCCAGGGATCGAACTCACAGCCGCAATCCTGCAAAGCAGGCACCCTATCACTGAACCATCCCCGGGTTCCTTCTTCACGTGTACGAACTCCTCATCTGTATCCTGGGACATGGACGGGCGTTATAATTTTCCCAGGCTACAGATGACAGAAATGGAGGCATGGAAGGGTTAAATAACTTGCCTGGGGTCAGAGAAGCTTATTCATCCCAGGTCACTGGGATGCAAGAAACAGCTGAAAACAGCAGTTTCTGAAATTCCGTTTCTAGAAGTGAGCCAGCTCTGGGAGCACACGGGCAGTTACCTTTGTCCATGTCAACAAAAGGCACCCAGCGGGTTGCTGATGCCCACTGGCATGTATGGAGCACAGAAGAGGAAAGCAATCGTGCCCGTGGGCAGAGATAGGCCCAGCTGAGCTGCCTTTCTTTGCTCCTTCTCCAGCGTTGAGGCTGTGTTCTTCCTCGCCCCTTCTCCTCATTACACTCATCACTAAGATGTTTGGAAACAACCAACCTGAAGGACCGTGAGAAACAGTTCCTGGGCTGCAAGGGCCTGCAAAAAACTTCACGATGATCTTTTCTCCCTTTTCCTATTCTTTATCAGCACTTGGCACTTCGAGTTAAGCTAATATACGGCACCATATCACCACTAAATTTCCTGGGCATATGTCTCATCTCATTTGTGATGCCGAGTACTGAGTGCTTGGGGAGATTGAGGAGCAAGTATGCGTGCCTCACTGCTCACAATTGCCTTGTCACTTACAGGTGCTCAGAGGACACGCCTGAACGGGTCTCGTGGGGCCAGAGCAACAGTACAGCAGGTGGGGCGTAAGCCTTTTCTGAGGCCAGTCTAGGTTCGATCTCTGGCACCCCCTATGGTCTCCTGGGCACCACCAGGAGTAATTTTTGAGCACACAACCAGAAGTAGCTCTGAGCATCACAAGCTGTTGTCGCAAGAACAGCCAAAAAATAGCAACAACAAAAAGGTGTTTTTGGGGGAGACAAAAAGGCCCAGGCCTGCCAGGATGCAAAGTACTGACTCTCTTGCCCTAGTGCCTAATGTTTCTGGACTTAAGAAAAAGAGGAGCAATGTAGGCAAATTAGCACTGTAGCACTGTCCTCCAGTTGTTCACCAATTTGCTTGAGTGGGCACCAGTAATGTCTCCATTGTGAGACTTTTTGTTACTGTTTTTGGCATATCGAATATGTCACGGGTAGTTTGCCAGGCTTGGTCGTGTGGGTGAGATACTCTCGGTAGCTTGCCGGGCTCTCCGAGAGGGACAGAGGAATCGAACCCGGGTCAGTTGTGTGCAAGGCAAACACCCTACCTGCCATGCTATTGCTCCGGCCCAAATTATTTCCATCTATATCTTGATTGACTTTTCCTTAGAATTTAAGTCATGTTTAAAGTGAGAAGGGTGTTAGGATACCCGGTAGGTCATGACTAGCAGATCCTTTTCAGCCAACAATAAAAACGTGCAGCAAACTGTTTCTTAAGGAGTTGGGTGGGCAGAAGGTCACCTGAAAGTCAGTCATATCTTGCCCCATCCATCCATTCATGCTATGATCCTGACCCTGGACCAGGTAGCAGAAAGGGCATTGCAACAAAGACGTGGACTCCTGGCTTGTTTCAGTCTTTGTGTTTTTGATATTGGGTCAATATTCCTTTTCCATGAGCCCAAGTCTCCTCCTGACTCACAATAGAAGTGATTCAGCCTGAAGTCTGTGTGCAGAACTCTCCAGAGAGGCTGAATGATGGATTCTGAGCATCCCCAGGAAATAATGACAGTTCTCCAGTGGTAGAAAAAAGGCCCGCAGTAAGCTTCTTACGTTGGCTTCAGAGGCTGATTCTTTGGGGATCATGCCCTTCTCAGAGAATCTGGGCTCCCACAATGGCAAGTCAAAGTGACATGTAAAAAACCTGACTCTCTTTGCCCTACTCAGGACTCCATCCAAGGGTCATGTGGGAACGCACCATGAGGTATAATGAGGCTGCATCTCCGCGTCTCCCTCTGTCCAGTTACACTAATCTCAAGTGTATTCCCAAACAAGCCTCTGCTCACTAAACCCCATATCACGTCGGCCTGCCAAGAAATCAAAGGTGCAACATGCAGGAAGCCACTTCCTCAAGGAGAGAACCAGGAAGCAGTCACGCAGCAAACAAGCCTCAGTGCTCATCTGTAAATGCTGCCCTGTGACTTCAACTTACCTGCCACAGAGATGCGTGAGGATCAGATAAGATAAAGAAAGTGAATGCAGTTTGTAATCTGTGAGTGCTATGCAAACACTGAGTATTAATTATACCAGCATGATAACTATGCCTTCATTGAAAGTGCTTTTTAGTTAAAAGGTCTTGGTTCTACTCCTGCTTCTGTCTCAGATATGGCTTTGATCATGTGACTTCAAATAGTACAAAGCCATCTCCTTGTCAGGCCCTGGGCAATGTTTCTAGCCTCTGTCCCAGTTCTGTTTCAAGCCTATCTAATGTTTTTTTTTTCCCCCCTCAAAAAGTATGCTGTTTTTCTTTAAACCAGCCCTGTACTTCTTCGTCACATCTGAGCTGTTGCTTACATCAGCACTTTGTTTTGAATGTCAACAGCTGAGCAGTGCCCCAGACATCCCTGCCTATTGTTTAAGGCTCCCTGCAAGTTAGGGAGTGTCTCCTGCTAGCTACTGGCTAACAGCTCTCATCCCTTCTGAACAGTTTCCAGAATAGGTGGTTCACAGTGAGTGCCTCCCAGGAGGGTCTCAAAGCAAAGGTTGGTTCTGAACACTCAACTGCACTCTTTCTTTTTGTTCTCTTCCTCGTTCTCTGACTTTCCTTGTTAGTCTCCTTCACTGGTTCTTTGTTTCCACTGTTAGGAACTTCAGTCTTTCCCCCTTTGCTATTTGTCTCTCTGGGGTGGATCACCCATACTCAAGTGCTTGGTTTTAAGATCAATCATGTACGTAATTCCCAAATTTGTATCCAACTAGCACCCTCGCGCTCACCTCCCCCCACCCCCAGCCAATTCCCACAGGTAGCATCTAGATGCTTCCTGCACAAACTAATCTTCATAGCTAAGTCACACAAATAGTTTATATCATTTAACATTTTGGTCAATGACACTGAATATACAATGGTGATCGCAGTGCGCGTGATTCCATACAGCCTAGGAGTGAAGTGGGCCCAACATCCAGATGCGTGTGTTTACAGTCTGTAGACATTTGTAGCACTGTCCTCACGTTTTTCATCCATTTGCTCGAGCGGGCACCAGTAATGTCTCCATTGTGAGACTTGTTGTTACTGTGACTGGCATATTGAATATGCCATGGGGAGCTTGCCAGGCTTTGTTGTGCGGGCGGGATACTCTCGGTAGTTTGCCGGGTTCTCCCAGAGGGACCGAGAAATCGAACTCGGGTCAGCTGCGTGCAGGGCAAATGCCCTACCTGCTGTGCTATTGCTAGAGATTTGTACATTGGTGAAATTGTCGTTATTTCTCAAAATGCGTCTTTTTGTTGACATGCATGACTATATAAATATATTTAAAATTGAATGTGCCTTTCTGCACCACTCTCCCAAATGAAAGACCATTAAAAAAGACCCATTGGGGCTGGAGTGATAGCACAGTGGGTAGGGCAGTTGCCTTGCATGTGGCCAGCCCCAGTTCGATTTCCAGCATCCCATATAGTCCCCTGAGCACTGCCAGGAGTAATTCCTGTGTGCAGAACCAGGAGAAACCCCGTGTATCACCAGGTGTGACCCAAAAAGAAAAAAAAAAAAACACGCACTGAGAGTCCACTAAATGTGGCCTTATGTGAAACAGACCATTCTCATTTTTGTGCCTCTTTACTGGTTCCTGCATTTCTCTACATGCCTGCAGTCTTAGCATCCATTGCTTCAAAACCCTCAAGTACAAGCCCTTCTTCACAGAACCTTCTTAAATGCTCAATCCTATTAATCATGTCTTGAATCCAAACCATCATTTTCGACTTTAGCTGTCCCCAATTGCACTGACAACAACTTAAGATGACATTCTTGCTTCTAATCCCACAACTGAAAACAGTAAACGTAGGTAATAAAAGTACAGATTATATTTAAAGAAATTAAGTTTCTCCACAAGCAGGAAGAAGGTATTTGCATAAAACAGTATTATTAGATGTTGGTCAGTTTGCAGACAGTCAAAAGGAGATACCTCGGGGCTGGAGTGAGAGCACAGTGGGTAAGGTGTTTGCCTTGCACGCGGCGGACCCAGGTTTGATTCTCAGCATCCCATATGGTTCCCCGAGCACTGCCAGGAGTAATTCCTGAGTGCAGAGCCAGGAGTGACTCCTGAGTACAGAACCAGGAGTGATTCCTGAGCATTGCTTGGTGTAACCCAAAAAGGAAAAAAAAAAAGAGAAAGAGAGAGATACCTCAGGCTGGGAGCGGGTAGGGCATTTGTCTTGCACATGGCCGACCCGGGTTTGATCTCTCTGCCCCTCTCGGAAAGCCCAGCAAGGCACCAAGAGTATCCCCCGCCCGCACGGCAAAGCCTGGCAAGCTCCCCGTGATGTATTCGATATGCCAAAAACAGTAACAAGTCTCATAATAGAGATGTCACTGGTGCCCACTCAAGCAAACTGATGAACAACGGGAGGACAGTGCTACAGTACCTCTGGCTGAGGAGATACCACAAAAGACTGGAGTACATGCCTGCATGTAGAAGGCCCTGAGTTCAATCCCTACCACTGTATGACACCCATCTATACCACTAGGATTGGCCAGTGGTATTGACCCAAGGACCCCTCTGAGCATCTGCAGAGTGACCCCAGTGGCCTCCAGCATTACTGGGTCAGAGCAGCACAGTATTGTAAGGCCCGAGCATTCAACTCTTTGGCTCAGATAACCTCACATCACCAGAAGTGGTACCCAGACTCCTTCAGCATTGCTTGGGAGGCCCCCAAAATACATTACAAAAATTTTAAAAAATTAATAAAAATGATAAATGCATTAAATGCCAATTTGCCCCCAAAGATCGCTCAAAGGAGGTTTAGAAACAAGTAAGCACCTCGAGCTTTTGGCCACTTTGAATACCCTGAACATTACTTCCTGTCCATCTCTCTTCTGCTACAATTTCCATCTCACTCATGTTTTTTTGTAGGTGAAGTGCTGAATATCCTCAGCCCAGATATGATCTCCTCTGGGAAGCTCCCCAATTTCCATGCATTTGTTCCCAGCATTCACCAAATCATAGTAGAGTTGGTTAGTGTTATAGCTGAGTTCCTGAAAGACCAGCTCAGGTAAAAGGCGGGGGTGGGGGGCGGGGGGCTGATATTCATTTGTGTACTGTCAGTTTAAGTGAGTAAAATGTGAACACTTAGTGTTGCCAGGTTCCTTACAACATACACAGGAAGAGGTGCAATCTATTAACTTGAATTTATGGAAGGAAAAAAAAAAACACAACAGGCTTAGAGAGGTTAAGAGACTTATTACACCATGGTATCCCCAGCACCTCGAACATAAATATTTGTTGAAAGACTGAATAAATACATTTGTTTGAGGTTACATAGTTACTAAATAGCAAAACAAGAATCAGAGCAAGAATAAAACCCAGTTTTCACTGACTCCAAATCCAGTATTCTCACTATGCCTGGGAATTCTTGACTTCAGAGCAAAATGAAAGGAAAATAAAAGCCCCTCTTAGCATCTCTGCAAAGTACTCTTCTTGTCCATCTCATTGGGAGCTGAAATAATCCCTGCTCATACATTCTATTTCGCGCATTTCAAACATGTTCACAATCTCTTTTGGCTCATCTGGTTTTTCTCTCCAAACCCATTAAATGTGAAAGATAGCCCACCTGGACAGAGCACTTACTAAGTGCCAGCTAGGGTAGAGGTGCCTTTGATGAAGATACTTGATAAAACACTACTGACCCAGAAGAAAATAAGTGGGCACTGACTCATGCTTTATCTAAATGCATACAGTTTCTCCCAGAACAGTCCCATCCAAATTATGAAGGAAAACAAAAAAGTTTGCTCTGAAGCGAAAACTTTGACTATATTAATATTCAGAAGGCACGGCTACTGTTCCATGATTTAATTTAAAAAGAAAAAAAAAACAAATTTTGAGTGGGACTGTAGTAATAGTACAGGAAGGTAGGGTTCATGTGGCTGACCTAGGTTCAAACCCCAGCATTCCATATGGTCCCTCAAATGCTGCTGGGAGTAACTTCTGAGCATTGTGGGTGTGCCTCCCAAACTGAATGTTCTCTTCAAGGGGCTGGAGAGACCATACAGTGGGTAAGACCCTTGCCTTCCAGGCTGCTAACCTGGGTTCAGCTCATGGTCCACATAGCCCACCCCTAACTAAGCACCACGAGGAGTAATCCCTGAGCACACAGAAGGAAGCCGTCGCAGAGCCATGTGACCCCTAAGCAAAAAACTGTTCCCTTTAGAGCAATGTTGGGATATATTTTTTTCTGATAAAAATAAACTGAGTGCTGAGGACGGGGGTGGGGGGGGAGGTATGAGGAGACAGCTTCAGAGAAAACACACAATTTTTCACACCTATCCCAAATTAACAACTGTCAAGTATGCGTCAAAGGCCAGTTTAGCAGGTGCTTCGCACCCAGGCAGTATCATAGTTGATGTTAAGCCAGAAAATAAGACAAAAGAAATTCAGTGCTCACACAGGTTTGTTTCTAAAAACAGATTTGTAGTATCAACTTGCTTCTGCTTAAAACACTTTCACTGCTAACCAGTTATACCTTTTTGGTAATAATAGCAGGTGAGGACAACCGTGTTAATATGGGTTCAGTGATATGTATTTTAACAATTTCTCAGGCTAGATAGAGAGTACAGGGCTTAACACACTTGCCTTGCAAGTGGCCATCTGTGGCTT
The DNA here is from genome assembly GCF_029834395.1 of Sorex fumeus. Lineage (NCBI taxonomy): Eukaryota > Metazoa > Chordata > Mammalia > Eulipotyphla > Soricidae > Sorex > Sorex fumeus. The sequence continues at coordinate 23,703,308 of NW_026606060.1, forward strand.
GATACTGGCCTGGTGTACGGTCACCTGAGCACTGCTGGTTGCGATCCTGGGGCACTGCCATGCATGGCCCAAACATCACAACCCTTTCCCCCAAATTGCTATGTCTAGTTTCCTAAGCCATATTTTGGGAAGACAGCAAGGATCACTGACCATGAGGGGTGCAAAAGAAGGGAGGCAACGATTGCAAGACCAGTAACAGAACTGTGAAATACTGAGGGCACACTGGCAGACTCAATGGCTTAAACAGGCAATGGGCACAATCTTGGGCTCAGCCTATAGAAGTCTTGAGGAGAACATTCCACAACATTTTAATAATACAGCATTAATAGCAAAAGAGTCTATTTTCCCAGGAATTGGGGCTTAACATTCCTTTGAAGCATGAGCTAATTCCAGCATATTTTTCATATAAACTATTTCCAACAAGACCTATAAGCAAGCTCTGTTTCACTGCACAAAGACTGAATCTCAAAAATCAAGTCGAGAAGCCTGCATTTGACAAAAGTATGTTTCTATAATGTTCATCAATCAACTGTTGATAAGACAGGTGCAAGTGACATGTTGGAACACTTACTTGAACCAGACAGCACCATCACAAATCTGTGCCGGTATTGAAGAGCACTTACCTTTTGAGCATTTTCTCCGTCTTCAATTGCAAAATCTAGTCTGGGCGGCCTGGGGTGGATCAGGTCTTTGAGTGTTAAACAATTTACCTCCATCTGTAACGCATAATTTATATTGGAAAATGATTTTACATTTAGGTATTTCCTCCTCCAACAACAAAAAAGTTTATTTACTACGAGCTATGAACGTGAACTTCCCTTCCCTAAATACATCCTGGGAATTCCCAGGAGGGATCCTGGGCCCCAACCATCTCTAAAACGCACATGAACGAACACAACCCCCTAAAAGCAACCTGGGAAGAGAAAAAATAAATAAATAAATCAGTAAATTTCTACGAAAAGTAAGAGGGCAAAATGAGTTACCTAAGTCAGGAGGGCGCAGGGCAAGTCTGTCAGAAAGCGCAAGGTCTCCTAGGTCAGTTAATTTTGGCGCAAAGAACTGGGAGGAATTCGGCTTTGAGGGGGGTTTTGAATCAGGAGGGAAGGAAACCTGATCGCTAGACCAAACCCACTCAACACACTAAGCGCAGCCCATCCCCAGGCCTCGGAGCACAACTCCACGGAGAAACTCTCGCCAAGAAAGGTCCCAAAATCGAGAGCAAGGACGGGTCCCCTCTGCTGCCCAACTGCAAGGATCGCTCCAGGCACGCTCGGTCCGGCGGCAGAAATCCGCCCCCCGATTCCCCGCCAGCCCGGGGGATGGGAGGGGAGGTAGTCTGGGATCCCGAGAGCAAAAAGGGGGGTCCCTTTACCTCCCAATTCCCGCCTCCCCTCCAGCGCCCAGGCCGCCTTCTACTTACTCCTGCCGGGAGATGATTTCCTGCCTCCTCTCGGACCCCAAACACCCCACCAGGGAGCGATCAGCAGCGCTTTTTAAATGCGGGGCGTGGGGATCAGCAGTCGGGCGGCGGCATCGGGCGGGGAAAGCGACGCGTGCGGCTCCCCACCGCCACCGCACCACCAGGCTCTGCGGGTCCGGCGCAGGCGAGGACCCCCGCGGCTTCCCAGCGGCGTCAGCGCTACGACCCCGCAGAGCGCGTCTCCGGCGCCCCGGCTAGGAGTCCCCGCTAAAACACCTCCTCTGGCGCCTTGAGACCGAATTTGAGCACCGGCCAATCAGCGAGGGCCGGCGGGACGTCGCCGGCCAATGGCGCGGCGGCACGCCCCGGGCGCCCCGCCCCTCGGAGTCTTGGCGCTCCAGGCCCCGCGTTTCGGCCGCACCCGCCCAATTGTTGCCGCCTCGGCCCCCTCCCCCTTCCGGGTACCTGGAAACCTCGGGCCCGGGAGCCAGTTCCTGCCGCGGACCCGGGCCCCGGGCGGCCGCGCCAAGCCAAGGTGGGGGCGCGGCCCGGCGGCGCCGAGGGGGAGGGAGCTGGAGGACTCTTTTGTTATGCAAAAAAAAAAAAAAAAAGCCTCGAGCTCCCGCTCCCGTGGTTTGCCGCGTCTGGAGACCGCGAGCACTGCCAGGGGTGGGGAGGAGAGCAGATGGGATTTGGAAAAACGATCTAGAGGCGACCCGGGATGCGGCCACCGCCACCGCCACCCCAACCCCCAGCAACCTGCGCAGAAGCGAAGTTGTCGAGGCTTGTTGGGGCAAACTTCCCAACACGATCGCCGCTGGGACACGTGAGCCATGGTTACCACTCGGTGCTGCGAGCAGATGGCACGCCAGTTAGTCCTGGAAACTCGACTGCAAGCAGAACCAGCTGTTTGCCCCCCCACCCCCAAGTCCCACCACACCCCGGTTTAATTTTGCAAGCGTGGAAAAGTTTCTTGGCGGTGGTTCTCCTTCCCCCCTTCCCCCCAAAGCCTTGTTAAACGTGCTTTGCAGTCTGGACCAGCATTCTAGAAAGCCCTTACCGCGAATTTCCTCGACATTGCTGATTTATGTTAAGTGTTTCGCTACCTTCAATTCGGTAGATTCTGACTTAAAATAGGAAGGCCCATGGGCACACTGGCGTGTATTTTAATAGCCGTCCTTGTTTGGGACAGTTTCAATGGAAAAGTAAGATCGAGTTCTCCAATATTAGGCTCTTCATTTCCCCTAAGTTGGGCATATCTTACATTGATATGGTACCTTTGCTAAAATAAAACCAATACTGGTATATTATCCTTAATGAAAGTCGTTATTAGTCCCAGTTTTTTAAATTTTAAGTGAGGGGCTGGAGCGATAGCACAGCGGATAGGGCGTTTGCCTTGCACAGGGCCGACTGGGGTTCGATTCCCAGCATCCCATATGGTTCCCTGAGCACCGCCAAGAAGAATTCCTGAGGTCAGGAGCCAGGAGTAACCCCTCTGCATCACCTGGTGGTTAAAAAAAAATTTTAAAAATTGAAATGAATGTCCCTTTTCTTTTTCAGGATACTAAATGTCGTCATGTCTCCTAAGGTTGTTCAAATGTTCCTATTCCATGTTTTCATGACACTGATGCTTCTGAGGGTTGCTAATCATTTGGTAGAATATTCTGCCATTAAAATTCAGACCAACCTCTCTTAAGTGTCCTTACCGCTATCTCTCTAGAACACACTTTACAACAAGGATTTACTTTTTATCTTTTCTGTACCAAGTACTCTGTTCTCCACCTTCTCCTCCCAAATATCTATTTCCTAAACTAATGGCAGAGTACAGAATGCTCGATCAACTGCTTCACTTATACTCTATTTAGATTGTTGATATATACAGCCTGCAAATCACTGCTAGGTCTTCTTTGAAAAGTGAAAAAAAAGGGGGGGATGCATTCACTTGACATAGCAATGTTAATTAGAACTTAAAGTGTCTATAAAAGAAATGTTATTTTGAACAGAAATCTTCTAGTCAAAAACATAAGGAGAAAAGTGTTAACAATTGTAGTTTATTTGATCTCACAGTTATATGGAAGCAAGACATTTTTATTTGAAAAAAATATTCCAACTGTATTACCTGTGATTACTGGTGCTAGAATTGGTCTTTTAGCTTCTGGTAGCTCTAAGCAATTATTTTGTATTTGTTTTGTTTTGAAGCCACACCCAGTGATGCTCAGGGTTTACCCCTGGCTTTGCACTCAAGATTTACCCTTGGCAGTGTTCAGGGGACCATATGGGATGGCTGGATCAAACCTAGATCAGTGCTGTGCAAGGCAAACCCCCTACCTGCTATGCTATCTCTCCCGTTCTAGCAATTTTTGAAGTACAGCTGGCTACCTCAATCAGATCTCTGCACTGTGGGTCACATTGCCTTCCCTTTTCTCTTAAATTTCTCCTCTCTCTTAATAAGAACTATCATCACTGAATTTAGCCCCCCACCCCCCAACTTATGATCTAGGTGATTTCATCTCAAGATCTTTACATCTGCAAAGATCTTGAGATCTTTCTAATAACAGAATACTTATAGGGTCTGGGGATTAGGATATGTGTGTACCTTTTTTTGTAGCTACCCTTCAGGTACCTAGGCCAATATCTAATTAGTTATATCCATTTAATTTTATGATAATTCATATGTATTTTCAGGGTCTTAAGATTTGTTTTCAACTCAAATGTAGCCTCTATCTAAAATAAGAAAAGTTCAATATGTAGCTTCAGAAATTATAATTTCATGGATTGCTTAATGTAAGAATGAGTGGTTGGGGGAAAAATGCTCAAGTAGAAAAACTCATTCTGATATGTGCAAATTTCTGAGTTTGATCCCCAGCACTGCATTGCCTTCCAAGCACTGCCAGGTCTATCATACAGCCAGTACAAGCATCATCAGAAATGGTCCTTATAAAAATTAATAAAGGGAACTGGAAATGGCTCAGTAGCTGAAGTACCTGGTTTCCCCCCATCCCCATTTTTATTGAGGTATCATTTTTTGCAATAAGGTTGAGACATTGAGTTCCATTCCCAGTACAGTCTTCCACACATACAGCAAAGTGCATGTCTGGCAGCAAAGTGATTTCTGCCTATGCACAACCTGATGTGTGCAAGTGACACAACTAAAGACACAATCCTGTTGAGCCCCACGACTGAGTGATCCCACACCAAACAACAGCAGAAGCAGGAAGGGAAAGGGAAATAAAGTAAAATCAAATAATAGTTATCTCAGGTTTGGAAAACAAACTAATCCCCCCCCCCCGCCCGGGTCTAATGGTGAGATATTCAGGGACACTGTTCTAATATACTTATGTATATTGATGTTTTCAACTTCCATTATTTGTAAATAGCCTAGTAATGTCTTGGTTTTTGGTCGATACTATTAGTGCCTGGGAACTGAGCTGTAATATCATGTGAAGGACCTGCATCTGGTTCTGCATATATCTGATCTTGTAGCATGGTGGCAAAGGAAGTTGGATTGACAGGGTTAGCCAGGTTCCAAAATGAATGTTATCGCGCATGTAGTAGAAATGGCACAAACTTCCTTGACATTGCCTTCAACCACACACAACATCAATTTAGTTAAGCCAATCTTTTTCTACTTCAGATGGGTCTACAAACCAATAAACTCATAATCAATTGAAAATATTATTAAGTCAAAATTTCATTTAATGTACCCAACTTACATCATAACTTAGCCTCGCCTCCTTTAAACAATGACACACACTTAACATTTGTTTTAACATTTGGGCGATATCATCTAATACAAAGCCAATATTGTAATAAAGTGTTAAATATCTCATGTAATCCAAATGCTTTACTAAAAGTTTAAAAATAGCCTGTAGAGTATGCTTTGTTTGTTCTCTTGATTGTGCAGTTTGCTGTCTCTATTCAGCATCACTAGAGAGTGTACAAGTGCATACTGTGTGCTACTCCAGATGGAATCCTGGTGCCCAAGAGGTTCCACAAGCAAGGCCCAGGTATGCGGGTTCCAGGACGGAATCTCCAGGCCACATGGTGGCAGAGGACCCGGGTTGTCCCTCCCCAGGTCCCCTCTTACCCTCACCCAGCAGACTGGCTGTCATGCCCACAACTTGCCTCTGGGCACCATCTTAGCGCACCAACAGCCCTGGCCCAGGGTCACAGCAGCAAGTCCTGGAAGACACCACAGCACTGCAGATCTCTCCAGGGCCCCATACCGGGCCAATTTCACCAGTGCACTGCAGATGGAGCAGGTACAGTCTCCCTACCTACTCTAGATGGAGCAACAAAGAGCCTCCACAAGGAAGCACTCCCCCGCCCACCCCAGAATGTGGGTTCCAGGGCTAAGTCTCCAGGCCACATGATGGCAGAGGACCTGGACTGCCTCTCCCTGGGTCCCTGCCCACCCAGCAGACTGTCTGTCATGCCCACAATTTGCCTCTGGGTGCCATCTTAGCGCACCAACAGCCCTGGCCCAGAGACTCCCAATTGAATCCCAAAATGGATAAGTGCCATACAGAGATGTCTTTGGAATCCAATGATTTACAATCTAGAAATTTACATTTACAATCATGGCTGTGCAAGCTCTCATGATATTCAAAATGAGCAATGGAAAATAAATTATCCTGTGTCTGCCCTTGGCAGGTAGGCTTGATTGATGGTGGGAAATTTTGAGAACATAATGCCCAAAATTAGAGAGTATTGGGGAAATTGTCTGCCATAGAGGCAGGGTGAGGACCGGGATGTGGGTGGTAGAAAATGTGCAGTGGTGGAGGGATGGGTGTTCCAACATTGTATGGCTGAATCTCAAACATAAGTAAGTAAGTAAAGGCCCTCCCATTGTTCATCGATTTGCTCGAGCGGGCCCAGTAACGTCTCCATTGGAGATTTTGTTGTTACTGTGTTTGGCATATCGAATACATCACGGGTGGCTTGCCAGGCTCTGCTGTGAGGGAGAGATACTCTTGGTAGCTTGCCGGGCTCTCCGAGAGGGGCGGAGGAATCGAACTCGGGTCGGCCATGTTGGCTGCGTGCAAGGCAAATGCCTTACCGCTGTGCTATCGCTCCAGCCTGTATGGTACAGTTTTTTTTAACTGTATGGTGATACAGTTAAAAAAAAAAAGTAATGCGGAACTCATGCCCAATTCAGTCAGCTTAATCAATGGCTGAACAAATAACAGTACTCCTACATTATTTAATAAAAATAAAGCAAGTGCATATTATGATCCAGAGAAAGATGGAAATTCAAAACTAAGCATACTTTCTATTGGACACCCTACTGCTTGTGTATCACTGTAAAGTTAAAAATTGGAAGTCACAAGTTGGGAACTGACTTCACATTTTTATTTATTTATTTATTTTAGTTCACAAACAGCTTTAATTGTTTTAGACACATTTATTTAGATTACATTAAGGTGACAGAGATAATACAGGGATTAAGGTGTCTGTCACCTGAGCACTACCAGAAGTGATTCTTTTTTTTTTTTTATTATTGAATCACTGTGAGAAAAGTTACAACGCTTTCAGGTTTAAGTCTTGGCCATACAATGATCAAACACCCATTCCTTCACCATTGCATATTTTCCACTACCAAGAACCCCAATATACCCCCCATCCCACCCCTCCCGATGCCTGTGAGGCAGATGATTTCCACTTAACTCTCTCTCTACTTTGATTACATTCATTATTTTGACAAAAGATGCACCATTATTATTTGGAATTTTTCCCCAACAATCAGACCTGCTGAAAAGGCATTGTGAAATAATTTGTTTTCTATTGCTGGTTATGAAGACCATATGATTTTGGATTTCTGATATTTTACTAATTAAGTCTGGAGGGATTTCTGTCAAAAGCCACATAATTACCAAATTGGTTTGTGTGCCTCTGGGGCCATGGCCGTGCCAGAGAACTGCTCATGGGGGGTAACTCATGGCCTCGGCAGGGCAGGAAGGATGTGCTGGTTCCGCCCCCCATCCTATGAGGCCACAGTTATACCATCACTGTCGGATCATACCTGGCTGTCCAATAAGCTCTGAGGTGGAAGCCAATGTGCTGGGAGAGGGTCGGGGGGTGGATTGCGGAAGAAACAAGACACCCTTGGGGGGGAAGGTGGAAGAGACAGACACCCTTTCCCTCCCAGGGGGGCACGGAACCATAGTTTAATGCGTAGTCCATTCACATTTCTGCCGAAAGCTGCTGGGTTCCAAATTAGGTCCATGTGCCTCTGGGGCCATGACCGTGCTGAAGATTGACTTCACATTTTTAAATGAAGCATAAAACTCATATTCACTAGGAGAGGACATATACCCTATCTATTAGTGGGAACTGTCTGAATGAATTTGGGGCTCTACTTTTATTTTTAATTGCTTTTATAAAGCTGTTCATAATAATTTATTACATTCAATATTTCAATACCAATTCCACCATCATTACACCTTCCCACCACCGTTATTTCAAATTTTCCCATTACCACCCAAGCCTGTCCCACAGGTAGATACTGAATAATTTATTTTGTATTGCTTGTTATGAATAATCCATTAAAATGATCCCAAAAGGTTTTCTTAGAGGAAAGTATGTGAAAATTCTTGTACCTCACCTTGGATCCACTAAGTCCCTGTGTTAGATTATCACTAACATGTTGTTACAGGTTGAGCCTTGTGCGATATATATATATATATATATATATATATATATATGTAATATAGGTTGCCTTCTACTTACATCTCATCCAATGTGGTGTGCTACTCTTGGAATATCTGCAGCATTTTTGCAGCTTCACATTCCAGGAATTCTAAAATTTTAAATGGGGTATTAAAGCTAGAGTTAAATTTTTAACTGGATGGTGACTTTGGGGTCTGGAGGCATCTCTACAGGGTGTTGCTCTCTTATGAGATTTATTTGTAAGTCTCTGGATCGTGGCCATTCATGAGCTTATATGGTGCCAGAGGCAGTTGTGGGCATGGCTCCAAGGTACTAGGAAGCATAGGGAGATGGGGGGGGGGGGGAGAGAAGCTGTAATTTTAAACTTCCACAAGATTTTATATGAATTGAAGTCTTATATAGTGCTTCTTTAATATTTCTGCCTGAAATGCCATTGATTTCAGAGCATTATAGAATATCTGTATGGCAGTAGTCCCTAGGGATCTGATAAGCTCTTTGTTTTCAGCCTTGTCCATGTCTTAGAGTCATCTGGTAAAGATTTGTGGGAGTGAGGGTAGGTGACCACATCCAGAAGTGCTCAAGGCTTACTCCTGGTTCTGTGCTCAGAAATCATTCCTGGTGGTGCTTGGGGAACCATACGTGGCAGTGGGTTTCAAACCAAGGTTGCTGCTGAAGCTAGTCACATTCAAGGCAAATGGTTTATCTCCTATATTATCTTTATGGGTCAGGTGAATGAGACCAGTTGTAGTTACTGGTTAAGTGATTAAGTGATAAGTGATTATCTTTATGGGGCTGGAGCGATAGTACAGCAGGTAGGGCATCTGCCTTACACGCAGCCAACCCAGGTTCGATTCCTCCTCCCCTCTCAGAGAGCCCGGCAAGCTACTGAGAGTATCTCGCTTCCACGACAAAAGCCTTGCAAGCTACCCGTGATGTATTCAATATGCCAAAAACAGTAACAACAAGTCTCACAATTTGTTGTGAAACATTACTGGTTCCCCTCTCGAGCAAAATTGATGAACAATAGGAGGATAGTGATACAGTGATACAGTGATTATCTTTATGGCCCTGAGAACTTTTTATTACTTATATATGACCCCTATACTCAAAGGCTTCTAATTTACTAGAAAAGGAGTTGGGAAGATGTTTTATCCTCTGTAGTCAGTGCACCACTGTAAAGATACTGAGCTTTGCTGAATTGTGCTTTTTCTTTAGTTGTTGGAAGAAGCTGAGGATGTAAATGGGAACTTTTATGAGCAATGTGAAGGTAAAATGAAGAAGAACAGCAAGGCTGTGACTAGGAGACGATACACAGATGATGTTAGACATTCCTCCGGGTAAAGGACTGACTCCATGGGATCTTAAATAATCATTGCAAATAATTTTCTATCCTTTAGGAGTTTCAAATCCCAAGGTCTATCATACTACACAGAAAACAGAACCTTGTCACAGTTTTGATGAAAAAGCACAGTATAGTGGGGTGTCTAGTTCCTGTCAATCAGCACTAGGTCTGTGTTGTCCAGGTGATAAATAAGATCCTTTGATATTTGCCTTCTCTGTCTTTCTTGCAAATGCTGTCACCTTAGTGTGGCAACTGGTTTTAAAAGTCTAGTCTCAGAAGGGAACTATATCCATTGCACAACTAACAGAACAATCTTAGCTTCTTATTCTGGTATTCTCAAGTCTCTTTGAGTGGCTCTTTTTATCAGTTCTTTTTCAACTGAAGCTACCATTTGAATGACCTTTGTCCTTAGCCACATATGAATGTGAAACATTTTCTTCTCTGCTAACTAGTTAGGAGAAGGCATAAAATTGATAACTGGCTGAGAACAAGCAATGTCAGAAGGGGAATAGCTCCATGGTCGGCTCCACGCATGACCTTAGCAACGATAAAATAAAAATGATCATGCTAATAGCAAAGACCATTATGGCTCCCACACTCAAAGGGAGGAACCCAACTGCAATTACTTGTCCCGTAGGGAGCAGAGGGAGCTCATTCTTTATCTTTACGGACTCCTTGTCAACCTTAGCTCTATGGAGTGATGTCACTGTCTTTAATACTCATGTGATTTGTGTTCTCATAAAAAGAGCATATTTGGTGTGTGCTTGAGTGTGCCTATTGAAGACACTTTAGAGCTCAACAGTTAGGATTCATATTAAGTAGGTATGAGTGTTACTGGGAACATAATAATGAAGTTTGTATAATGTGGCATCCCTTTATGTGGCTTCATGTTTATTACACAGACTTGGGCAAGGTTGTGATGGAGAGTAAAAATAGGGTTCACCAATGCTTTGGAATGTTTAGTCTAAAGAAAATGGGGCAGGGGAGCCAGAGGAGAAGAGAAAACTTCCTATTAATCTCCCGAGCTTTAGCCAGAAAGAAAGAACTTACTTTGATGGAGAGGCAAACGTTCTTGATCAAATTTGACCTTCTCTGTGAGCTTGTTGACTGGCTAACCTGAAACAAATGTCTTTTCATCTTAGACCTCAGCTTTCTCTTCTAAGTGGTAGAACTAAGGGCCAGAGAGATAGTTCAGGGACAAGACCCTCGACTTGCATGCAGCCAACTCCTGTTTTATCCCTAGCACTGCATTTGACTCTTGAGCATCACTAGGAGTGATCCCAGGGTGAAGAGCCAGGAATAAGTCTGGAGCACAGCCAGGTGTCAACTAATCCCCCCAAAAATGATATAACTGATTTGAAAGACCTTGGAAAAATCTGTCAATTCTGACAGTCTAAAATACTTACGGAACACAGTATACCCTTGTGAAACTATTTGCTGTTAACATTTAATAAGTTAGAGTAGATATGTGAGAATAATGCTATAACACCTTTTTTTACCTGCAATTTGGTGAAATAGCATATATCTTAGTGCATTGTATTACATTTATTAGATGTATGTTCACATTGATAATGATAATTTTAAAAAGAGTCCCAAACTGACTTTTGTTACTACCGTTTTTCTAAACTTAGAATTAAACAGGATTGTATACTTTTCTTTTACAGGGACAACACCCAGTGGTGCTCTGGAGAGGGCCTGAGGCCACTCTTAGCAATGCTTGGTCTAGTGGTACAGGCCTGAGAGTTTGGGGCTTGGGCCAGCATTGCAGTGCTCAGGGCCTTCAGGACCACCCTGGAAGTGCTTGGCGGGTGTGGGTGGGATGTAAAGCACATGTAGTAAGGGGATCAAATACAGGGCTTTGCACATGACAGGCACGCCTTCTACCCCATTTAAGGTCTCTTTCTAGCCTGGCTGAAAGCAGTTTCTTATGTCTTCCCAGTAGCATTGTTTTCATAGCATTTATTCTTTTGAATACTGTGTAAGAATCTGGGGTTAAAGGTAAGGGACTGGATACTTAAAGAACTGAAATTAAAATATTATAATAAATATGACCAAATCCTAATTTAGAGCCACCTCCTCATAGGCAGGCTCTTTGAGCTTGGAGGTAGATTGAAGAAGTAGAAGATTAAGTTCAAACAGTGCTGCATTAGTTCAGACCTTCTGTAAGCAACATAGGGGAAATTGTCTTGAACAAAGGTCAGGGTACTGATTATTAGAAGTTCCTATTAAAATGCAGCCTATTTCTCGAAGAAAACGTTATTCATTTAACTCACGTCATCTTTCCTCAGCTTCTAACCTGGGGTGAAAATCAGGGTTCACCTTAAAGTATAAAGTACAGTTTCTCTTGTAAAGCCTTCTTTTAAAAAACAAAGAAACAAAATTAACTTAATACCTGTCTTCTACATGATTTATTGCTACTTAATTTTTAAAAATTGTATTGTTTTGGGCTGGAGCAATAGCACAGCAGGTAGGGCATTTGCCTTGCACATGACCAACCCAGGTTCGATTCCTCCGCCCCTCTCAGAGAGGCTGGCAAGCTAAGGAGAGTATCTCGCCCACACGGCAAAGCCTGGCAAGCTACCTGTGATGTATTTGATATGCCAAAAATAGTAACAACAAGTCTCACAATTTGTTATGAGATGTTACTGATGCCCACTCGAGCAAATTGATGAACAATGGGAGGACAGTAATACAGTATTGTTTTAACCACAATAATAAAACCCAGCACATACCTTCTACTAGTGTCTGCTGCTTCCCTCCACGTACCCGCTCTACCCCTACACCCAGTGGTGAATTTCCCATTGAAGCCCAGTTGTTAGTTTCTGTTATCTTTGTTATTTTTTTTTATGTAGGAGTACTGCTATTTATTCAGCCACTGATTAGCTGATTGAATTGTACATAAACTCCACCTTACTTTTTTTTTCATTTTTTATAATTTTATTTATTGAATCACCGTGAAAGCAGTTACAAAGCTTTCGGGTCTAAGTCTCGGTCATACAGTGAAACACCCGTACCTTCACCAGTGCCCATTATCCACCCCCCAAAACCCCAGTTTACCCCCATCCCACACCCTCCCCCTACCTGTGGGACAGATGATTTTCACATTACTCTCTCTCTACTTTGATCACATTCAATATTTTGACACCAGACCCACCATTATTATTTGAGATTTTACCCCAACACTCAGATCTGCTGAAAAGGCAACAGTAGACAATTTGTTTTCTATTGCTGGTTATGAATAACATACGATGTTGTGTGGCTGCAGTAGTGGCCACGTGATTTTGAAATTTTGAAATTTTAACACTTAAATCTGGAGGGATTTCTGCCCTCTGGGATTATGGCTGTTAAGCAGCTTGATCAGGAGCCAGAGAGGCCGTTTATGGGCAATGACTCGGGGTCTCGTTGGGGTGGGGAGGACAGGACTGGCTCCACTCCCATCCCATGAGACCCTGTGTGTCTCGTCACTGTGGGCCCAAACCTGACTGTCCAGTGGCCTCTGGAGGATGGTGTCCACCGGGTCACCAGTGGGAGCAGGCCAAGGCACAAAACCTATTCCCACCGGCCCAGCACCGGTAACCTACTGCACGAACTGAATGCATTTTTGCCAAAAGCTGCTGGGTTTCGAGATTTGTTTCTGAGTCTCTGGGATTATGGCCATTAAGCATTTCAATCAGGAACCAGAGAGGCCATGCCTCCAATTATGTAGCTGAGCCGGAGGTGGATTGTGGGTGTGTTTCCCACATACCTAACTTTTGGCAGTTTACTTTCTTGGTAAACTTTTCCCTAAGTTTTTGGGGTCTGGCCAAAGGCACAGCAGCAATTTTGGGGTATCTGGAAGTCTGAAGGGGCCATCAGGCTGCTGATGCACTGGCCTCACAGGTACAGATTGACCTGTTGGCGGCACCATACCCCCAATTTCTGTTATCTTTGGGCTTTTGTTGTTCCCCTACTATGTTTTTTTATATCCCCCCAAATAAAGAGATTATTCTTTGTCTTTCTCCTTCTGACTAACAGCGTGATATTCTTCCAATTCATCCACACTGCTGCAAATTTCATAATTTCATCTTTTCTTATGGCCTAGTAATATTCCATTGCATATTATGTATACCAAAGTTTTTTTTGTCCAGTCATCTATTCTCAGAGACTTGGGTTGTTTCCATATGTTTTGGGTTTTTTTTCTCATTTTTTATAATTTTATTTATTGAATCACCAAGAGAGCAGTCACAAACCTTTCGGGTTTAAGTCGCGGTCATACAATGAAACACCTGTACCTTCACCAGTGCCCATTCTCAAACCCTCAAAACCCCAGTATAACCCCATCCCACACCCTCTCCTTACCTGTGGGAGAGATGATTTCCGCATTATTCTCTCTCTACTTTGATGACATTCAATATGTTGACACCAGACCCACCATTATTATTTGGTGTTTTACCCCAACACTCAGATCTGCTGAAAAGGCAACAATAGACAATTTGTTTTCTATTGCTGGCTATGAATAACATATGATCTCACGTGGCTGCAGCAGTGGCTGCACGATTTTGAAATTCCGAAATTTTAGCAATTAAATCTGGAGGAATTTCTGTCAAAACCTGCTGGGTTCTGAGATTTGTTCCTGAGTCTCTTGGATCATGGCTGTTAAACCACTTGATCAGGAGCCAGAAAAGCCGTTCATGGGCGGTGACTCGGGGTCTCCTTGGGATGGGGAGGAAAGGGCCGGCTCCACCCCCATCCCATGAGGCCCCACATGTCTCATCACTGTGGGCCAAAACATGACTGTCCAATGGACTCTGGTGGATGGCAGCCACCGAGCCGCCAAGGGTGAGCAGGCAGAGGGACAACACCCTTTCCCCCTTGGGTTGACCCGGCGGCAGTAATCTACTTCGGAGTCCGGATGCATTTCTGCCAAAAGCTGCTGGGTTTCAAGATTTGTTTCTAAGTCTCTGGGATCATGGCCGATAAGCTGCTTGACCAGGAGCCAGAGAGGCCGTTCGTGGGCAGTGACTTGGGGTCTCATTGGGATGGGGAGGAAAGGACGGGCTCCACCCTCATCCTGTGAGGCCCCATGTGTCTCATCACTGTGAGCTCAAACGTGACTGTCCAGTGGCCTCTGGAGGATGGCAGCCACTGGACTGCCAGGGGGAACAGGCCAGGGCACGATACCTATTCCACCTGGGGTGGCCCAGAGCCTGTAACCTACTGCAGGGACTGGATGTATTTCTGCCAAAAGCCGTTGGGTTGGGAGATTTGTTTCTGAGTCTCTGGGATCATGGCCATTAAGCATTTCAATCAGGAACCAGAGAGGCCATGCCTCCAATTATGTAGCTGAGCCGGAGGTGATTTGTGGGTGTGTCTCCCACATACCTAACTTTTGACTGTTTACTTTCTTGGTAAACTTTGTCCCATGTTTTTGGGGTCTGGTCAAAGGCACAGCAGCAATTTTGGGGGTATCTGGAAGTCTGAAGGGGCCATCAGGCTGCTGATGCACTCGCCTCACAGGTACAGATTGACTGCTGGCAGCACCATACCTCCTGTTTCTATACGTTTTGCTATTGTCAACAGTGCTGCAATGAGCAAAGGAGTGCAAAATGTCTTTTTTGAATAGAGGGGTTTTTTTTTATGCCCTGGGGTAGGTGCCAAGAAGTGCAGTTTCTGGGTTAAGTGGAAGCTCAATTCCTACCTTTTTTTTTTTATTTGAGAAGTGTCCATGTCAGTTTGGACCAGTTGACATTTCCACCAGTAGTGAATGACGGTCCTTTTCTCCCCACATCAACACTGGTTGTTAATGTTCCTTTTGATATGTGTCAGTTTTTTGCCTTGATGAAAAGTGATTCAAGCCACTGGATCACCTGCATGTTTTCTTTTAGGAAGTGTCTGTTTACCTTTCCTCTCCATATTTGGATGGTATTGGTTTTTATTGTTCTTGTTCATTTTTTTTATTGAATCACTGTGAAATGCAGTTACAAGCTTTCATGTTTGAGTTACAGTTATACAATGATCAGACACTCATCCCTCCATTAGTGCACATTACCCACCACCAATGTCCCCAGTATAGCCCTCTTTTTCCACCCTCTCCCTGCCTCCATGGCAGGCAATTCTTTCCCCCATACTCTTTGTTTACCTTTGCTTTCACTTGCTTGCTAGTGTCACTGAATCATTGTAAATACCTCTAGATTCAATGCCATGAGTGTTCTGTTTCCTCATTGTGCTCTGTGGGTTCAGGTCTGAACCCATTTCACACTTTTGCTTTTTTATAAAAGATCAACTGTAAATATATTCCGGATTCTGTCTCTGAGTTCTCAATTCTTTTCCATTGTTTTGAGAGTCTATTCTTATTTTAGTACCACATTGTTTTGATTACTATAGCTTCATATTACTGTTTTAAGTCAGAAAAGAGAAGCTTCCCATCTTTTTTTCCCTAAGATTGCTTTAGTTATTCAAGGGTTGGGCAGGGTGGGTCTTGCTCTATATAAAATTCAACAGCATTTTAGCATATATTTAAAAAATGTTTTTTGTATAAATTTATTTATTGAATCACCATGAGAACAGTTAAGAAGCTTTTTGGATTAAGTCTCAGTTAAAAATGTATTTTTATAGGGACACATTGAAACTATATAATGGCTTGGACAAGACTGTCATCTAAACAATATTAAACCTCCCAATCCATGAATAGGGTATGTGTTTCCATTTCCTCTTTTATTTCTTTTAATAGTGATTTATAGTTTTCACCTGTTTTGTTAAACTGATTCCCAGATACTTCATTATTCTAAATATCAATTATTAATGACATTTGTGAAAAGCTCTCTCTCATATTTCATTCAAAATTTGCATATAGAAAAGTTGTGGATTGCTATGCTTTGATTTTGTAGCCTTTCACTTTATTGTGCAAGTCTATTGTTTTGAGAAGCATTTTTTTTGTATGGAGACTTTAGGATTTTCTAAGTATAGTATCATATCATCTGTATATAGTGAGAGTTTGACTTCTTTTGTCATCTGGATGCCTACAGTTTTTTTTCTTGCCTGATTGCAATGGCAAGGACTTCTAAATACTTAATTAAATAGTAATGGTGACAGTGGGCAGCACTGTCTTTATTTATTTATTTATTTATTATTCGTGAAACACCATGAGGTACAGTTGTAGACTTACAAAACTTTCGTGCTTGGGTTTCAGTTATACAATGATCAAATACCCATCCCTCCACCAGTGCCCATTCTCCACCACCAATGATCCTAGTAGCCCTCCCACCCCCGCACCCATCCTCCCCACCCCACCCCGCCTCTGTGGCAGGGCATTCCCTTTTGTTCACTCTTTCCTTCAGGGTCTTGTAGTTTTACAATAGAGGTATTCAGTGGCCATTGTGTTCGGTCTATAGTCTACTTTTAGTACTCATCTTGCATCCTGAGCAAGTCCTCCAAACCTTTACTTGGTGTTCCCTTCTCTATCTGAGCTGCCTTTTCCCCCAGCATGTGGAGCAGCATTGTCTTTAGCTGATAAAGTTAGGTCTTATTTGTTCTTTTGACTCAAGGATGATTTAATCCTATTTCCAAAAGCCATTTTTACTGCATTTTTTTGTTTGTCCATTTATGTCCTCATGTGCTCACTGCTATTATTTCTTAAGCTTGCTGAATTTACTCTGGAAATTTGATTTTCCATTTTATTAATTACTTTTAATACTAATTGCTAATTTTTTTAATGTTTGCAATTGTAGTAACTTGTTGCTTGAATAGACACTTAGGATCATTTGTATTTGTTCTTTTCCTAAAATTTTTGTAAACTTGTGATTTTTTTTATTATGAAAAATTTCCAGAAGAGTCCACCCTAGTGTTAACACAAACCAACCAAGAATATTAGCTGAATAATAATACAGCTATGTTAATGACTTACACGGTTTTTCCTAAAGAAATAAAACATTATAAACTCACCTGAAGCATAGCTGAAAATACGTCATAATGACAGGAAAGCAGATGTGATTGGCATGTAGAGGAGAGCATGTGATGTAACTATAGAGCAAAAATTTAAAACATTAAAGCAAAAGTGCTCTGTGGGTCTGGAGAGATAGCACAGCATGTAGGTCGCTTGCCTGCATGTAGCCAACATAGGTTCAATCCCCGTCACCACATAAGAACCACATATGATCCCCTTATCCCAGCCAGGACTTATTCCCTGAGCACAGAGCCAGGAATAAGCCTGAACACTGCCCGGTTTGTCCTAACAACAACAACAGCAGAAAATTCACAATACTAAGAAAATAATTTCTCTAACCAGTATCTAATGATTCTCTTGCTCAACAGATATTAGAAAGAGCAGGGCACCGCCATTGAGTTTGTGACATTCAGAGCTGTGAAATGCATCTTCATAATTTTTCTGTTAAAACTGGTAGCCCTATGGCTTGTTTTCTTAGAAACAGTCACAGGTGGCTGTTTGGAGAAACCCAGAGCTGTCTTGCCAGTTTCATTTCATTTTCATTTCATCTTCCTGTTATTCGTAGAATGCCTCGAGCAGGCCCCAGTAACGTCGTCTCTTTCATCCTAACCCTGAGATTATATTCAAGGCTCTTTAGGAGAATGAGACCCATCATTGTTACTGGTATTTGGCATATTTGGTACGCCACGGGGAGTTTGCCAGACTCTGCCCTGTGGGCAGGTTACATTCGATAGCCTGCAAGTTTGTCCAAAGTAGGTATGAGATGATAAAATGTCATAAAAGATGTCCTGAAAAGATGTTGCGGCCGCGAATGCGGCCGGGCGGTTCCGGGAGCTGGATTTTATAGTCTCTGAGTCTTGGCCGTTGATGGGATTACACGGCGCCAGGGGGCCAGGTGGTGGGTGTGACCCCCGCCTACTGGAATTTGGAGGATCTGGGTGGAGGATGCTCGACTCCAATCCGAGTAGGCTGGGAGATCTCGGCCCCGGAACCCGCGTGGATTTGTCCCTCTGCCAGTACCTTCAGGTGTGCGGAGAGTGGTCTCAGCATAGTGGTGGCTGGTCCTGGAGGTCTTCGGCTGCCGGAGCCCTGGTCGGGGTGGGGAGGAAAGCTCAACCCGCTCCCCTCCACCGGGTCCCGGCGAGGAACAGCCAGGCGCAGGGGCAGACTGCACTGTTCTCGTCCGGGAGCTGGATTTTATAGTCTCTGAGTCTTGGCCGTTGATGGGATTACACGGCGCCAGGGGGCCAGGTGGTGGGTGTTAGGCCAATGATAATATCAAAAGTTAATATTTTGCATTTCTTTCTGTGAGGTAATATATGTTTAGCATATAGGATTACCACACCAGGAAATATCGTGGTTAACATTAAAGATATCACTGAAGATGGATATATTTTACCAACATAAAATTTCAGAGAACAGTTTGTTGTTGCTTTTTGGGACACACCCAGCGATGCTCAGGAGTTACTCCTGGCTTTGCACTCAAGAATTACTCCTGGCTTGGGGGAACCACATCGGATGCTGGGAATCGAATCCAGGCCGGCTGCATGCAAACGCACTACCTGCTCCAACCCTGTTGTTGTCATTTTGTCTTTTGGTTTTGCGATCACACCCTGCAGTGTTCAGGACTTGGTCCTGCTCTGTGCTCAAGGATCACCTGGTAGACTTGAGGGACATTATGGTCTGCCGACTTTTAAAGGCAGAACCAGGTCAGCCACATGTCAGGTTAGTGGCCTACCCTTTGTACTATCTCTGCCATGCCCAGAGAACAGTTTTATATGTTGGGTAGTTTGAAAAGTATTCATAAGACCTTTAGTCTGTCAGTTTGATTGACATTTTACACATTAGTAAAATTTACTATTATGCACAGGTAAAAGACCTTTCCTTACATAATATACCAAACACTTTCTGAGCTGCTGGTAGCCAATTTCTATTCTTGATGCCCAGAGTTCTGTTTTGAGAGAGCCAGAAATGTAAATATCATTTATTTATGAATTGCAGACACTACCTGGAGGATGTATCCAAAATTCAAACATTGTTTTCCATCCCCCAACACAGCCTCCCTTTCCAAGATGTTTTTCTTCTGTGGATTGTTGTAATAGTCTTAAAGTGAGTTCTGTTGTCCCACTAAAATTTGTTTCTAAGCACCAGCCTAGTGTCCAAACACTTCAATGGCTCCTCAACTCACTCAAAATCAATACCAAAGTTCTTAGGAAGTTCTTACAGAGCCAACATTTTTTTTTCAGAGCCAACATTGTTGTCTTCCTCCTCCTCCTCCTCTTCTTCCTCCTTCTTCCTCTTCTACCTCCTTCCCCATGCTCTCCCCCTTCCCCCTAAATGTTTTTATCCAAATTGCTGCTTACCACTTTTCCTTCACTTTCTTCAGGAGTATATTGATTAGGATTACTTTTACAGCAAAGAAATCTTATATTTTAGTGGCATAACAGAGGAATTTGGTCTCATCTAACAGTCTGATTTTGGTCTTTGGGATCACAGGTAGCTTTTGGCCTGAAAGTTATAGGACAAATTTGGGGCCCATGTTTCTTCTATTTATAGATCTACAGTCTCTTTTGGAAGCCTCAAAGTTTTCTGTTTCTAGCTGGTAGGAGGGAAACAGAGTGGGCAAGGCACATATCACATAAACTCAACATTTTATTGTGAGAACAACTTTTCAAACAGCTGCACAGAGTTTAAGTCATCATAATCACCGAGTCAGCACCACATCTCAGCAAGAATCAAACCCTGTAGACAAGGGAGGAAGGACAGACAGGCCTCTTTGTGTTCTCCCAGAGTTCTCCCCAGCTGCTGCTTGCAAGACACAACTCAGGCATGCGGGGTAATGGATTCCTCTGCTCCAGACACCCATGAATTCAGAATCAGATTGTCTGCCTGTCTCCTCTCTGGCTGACAAACCTCATAGAGAACTAGGGGCTGGGGGTGCAGCTCTGTAGTAGAGTACTTGTAATGCTTTTGTCAGGCCCTGGATCCCCAGCACTGAAAACAAATTAGTATCATGTTCTTCCTTGGGACTAGGCAATATCTTAGTGGCAAAAAGCCCCTCTCTTGAAGCAGGAGGTCTTGAGGTCCATCCCTGATGCTCTCCTAATATGTTTGTGTGATCCTAGCAGCAGGAGTCTCTGGGACCTCTTGCAACCTCAACAAGGGTCAGTCTTGGGAGCATCACAGACAGGGGCATGTGAACATGTGAACTATAAATTGTATGCCCTCTGGCAAATACCATAGCTAAAAATTTGTGTACAATGCTGCCAGGTGTACAACCTCAGTGAGCCACGGGTGTGAGCATCATAGCAACCCCCAGTAAGCACCACAATCAGAGTGTATCGGAGTATCACAACTGAAGTGTATGACCTCAACAAGCATCACAACCAGAGGTGAGAGTACCACAGCAAGCAAGGGAGCCATCCCTTCTCCTCAATGCCATAGCCAAAGAGGTGGGAAGGACTGTGGGGGTGGTGGGTGGGAGTGAGGGAGGGATAAAAAGAAAATAATATTGTACCAGGGATCAGGTGAAAACAAATAGAAGCTGTGGTCATTTCACCTTATCCACAGTTCTTTCCATAATTTCAGTTGCCTGTAGTCAGTCTTGGTTAAAAATACCAGAGACCAGAGAGATAGTACAGTGGGCAGGGCACTAGCCTTGCTTGCATGCAGAGAACCTGGGTTCAATCACTGGCACTACATACGATCTTCTGAACACTACCAGAAATGACTCCTGGGCACAGAACCAAAAGTAAGCTCTTAGCACCACAGGGTGTAGGATCCCTTCCAGCCGTATTACAAAAGTCCTAAATTAAAATGTACAGAAATAAAGAATTCATGCATTTAAAATTGGAGAAGTAAGATGAAATCCCACACAGTCCTGCCAAGGATATGAATGGCACCTTTATTCAGAGTATCCACATGGTACAGGGGCTCACCCATTAGTCACTGAGAGGCCAGCTGGACTTTGAGATCACTGGAATAATCACATAAATAGAAGCCAAGAGGTCAATTGTAGCTGTATCACACACACACCGCCTATATCATTCGCTTCATCTTGCCACATCGGCACTATGTCATCTTACATCATCACAAGAGGAGTGAGTTCAGGAAAATTAGCTGCTTTGAGAGGGACAGAGTAAGAACATTTTCATCACTTTGTGCAGTATATTCTTTTAACTCTCTCATTTTATCATATTGTTAGTCTCTTATTGAGCCCCCAGTTATAAATTATAGCACATGCATGTATGTATAGAAAGAATCAGTTACACACACATACACACACACAATTAGTGTTCCACAGTTTTCAGGCAGGACTGTGGTCTTGGCTATATGTCCAGTTGAAAGGGGGACTGTGACATAGAAAGGGTCACACTGGGAGATCCACAGAAGTAACCAGCCCTTAGCCACAAGGAATCCAACAGAGGAGACTTCACGAAGACTTCCTGCCCTGGACCTGGAAGAGATTCCTCCAGAGACTGCTCCTGCCCAGGGAAGGAACTTGTTTATCTACTCTTCTTTGTAGTCTTGGCTCTGCCCTCCAGGATGTTCTTTCCTGCCATTACCTTCTCCATCAAAGAGCCTGGTAAAGGACTCAAACCTTGGAGCTTATACAGCTTCCATGGTCACCTTCCTGCTGTAGGGGATTGCAACCCCCTGA
Source organism: Sorex fumeus (assembly GCF_029834395.1). Taxonomy (NCBI): domain Eukaryota; kingdom Metazoa; phylum Chordata; class Mammalia; order Eulipotyphla; family Soricidae; genus Sorex; species Sorex fumeus. The sequence continues at coordinate 23,725,320 of NW_026606060.1, forward strand.
AAAAAGGTTTCACTGTCACAGGATATGTGTGTGTGTGTGTGTGTGTGTGTGTGTGTGTGTGTGTGTGTGTTGGTGGGGAAAGAGTCATTGTTTTGGGCCACACCTGGCTGAGATCAGGGTTTTATTCCTGTCTCTGTGACCTTAGTGTTGCTCTACAAACCATAACTGATGTGGGGGGTGGGAGGAACAAAATATGTCATCCCCATACAAGCACCTAAACCTGTGTACTGTCTCTCCTGCCCTTACAATAATAGGATTTTAAAGGTCCAGATTAGTATTCTCCAGAAACACTCATTATTCCCTTGCATTCTTTGGAACCACCCTTTTTCATTAGTTCTGTGGACTAGTAACCATATCCAAACTTCTTCCATAAAAAATGTTTCATGGGGCAGGGGTATGTAAGAGTGATAGAACACTTGCCTTGAATGTGTAAAGCTCTGAATTCAATGTTCAGCACTGCAAAAACCAATCAACCAATCAATCAAACAGAGTTAGGCATTATTTCTTTCCCATATTGCCCCAAGATTCCATGCTGAATTTTGTGGGTCTAACGTAAAGCCTTGAAGCAAGGGGGTTGTTGGGAGGAGAATAAGTTATCTGGATATCTATTTCATTAAAATTTTTTCACAGCGGGTAGGGCGTCTGCCTTGCACGCAGCCAACATGGCTGACCCGAGTTCGATTCCTCCGCCTCTCTCGGAGAGCCCGGCAAGCTACCGAATTCGATATGCCAGACAAAATAACAACAAAGTCTCCAATGGAGACGTTACTGGGTCCGCTCGAGCAAATCGATGATCAACGGGAGGGCCTTTACCTTTTACTTTACTTTATCAACCTTTACATTGCAAACCAACTTACTCGTGTTTCATTGCTATTGTTTGTTTATTCCTAAGTATATTACGTCTTATCTCTGACTGCTTGGTGTCTAAGAAGTTAATTTTTTGAAACTGCAATCTGCCTTCATTAATAGATTCTCCTTTATTTTTGCTTGTAATTTAGTCAAATTCTTTCCTGAACATATTTCTTGCTGGCAATTGTCATTCACTGCAAAGTGGAGCACTCAACATCTTTTATGGACTGAAATTGCTCCCCCAAACTAATGTGATGAAACGCTAAGAGCCAATGAATGTGACTGTATTTTGGATACAGGGCCTTTAGAGAGGTAATCACCACTCCCTACAACCTTCTCCCATTATCAGAAAACCTAGAAGCCCATGCCCAAACCCACCATTTTGTGGCAAATGGCCCAGCTCCACGACTAATCTTGAAAAGGACATGATACCTCGAAATTTCATAGTATTGCCATCCCAGTAGGATCACAGCAAGTCTGATAGGAAAGTTGTGTAGAAAACCACCAGGCTCAGTGAGCGAAAACAGTAACACAAAAGACTGAATTAGCCGCAACTCAATTACAGCCTGGTAAATCCTCAGACAATTACTTCAGTAACACCACTGTGAGGTATAACAATGGTCATATGTTGAATTTTATTGATCTAAGTTTTGATATTTCCATTTGTCTTTGTATTGCTACAAACAATATGAAGTAAATTTGTTTCTGCAAAGGGAGCAGACTGAGGTGGTAGGTGGGGAAACTGGTGAAGAGAAAGTAATACTTGTGGTAGGATTGTGCTAGAACATTGAATGCCTGAAACAAATGTAATGTACAGCTTGGTAAATGGTGTTTTAATAAAATAATTTTAAGAGGTAAAGTTAATCAAGGCCATCAGAAAAGCAGGTCTCCAATCCAATAAGATGGCATGCTTATAAGAAGAAGAAGGAGACCAGGAGTCACATACACAGGAAAGAGAACAGAATATATATATATATATGTATATATATATGTATTATATATGTATATATATGTATGTATATATATATATTGCTTTTTGGGTCACACCTGGTGATGCACAGGGGTTACTCCTAGTTCATGCACTCAGTAATTACTCCTGGTGGTGCTCAGGGGACCATATGGGATGCTGGTACTCGAACCCACGTCTGCTGCGTGCAAGGCAAACGCTCTACCAGCTGTGCTATCACTCCAGCCCTGACAATAAGATAACACACTGAGAAAGTAGCAAATAAACTGTTAGTGCTTTTCCAGAAATGAACTTTACTGGAAACTTGATCTTGGACATCCCAGCTTCCAGAGCTGTGAGAAAGTATGTTCTGTTGCATAGCCACCTATCTGTGGTGTTTTGTTAGGGCAGACCTACTTCACGGATCAATAATCATTCTGGATCTTTCAAACCTACTTTCTCTAATACTATGGTCTCACTAGAAATATATTCTATCTTACAAGTTTGCACAGAATCTATTTTTATCATTATAGAGCAGAGCTCACTGCTATTCAGCTTCAACATCTATTTTGTGCACCTGGCACTTGATCGTTAAATCACTGCTCTATATTTTTGTTTAGTTTTTGTTTTAATGTATCACCTGAAGAATCAATTTCTATAACAAAAAAGTCAGAATTTTGGAAACGAAGATTTATTTTTCTCATCGACTGATAAAGTGTGAGTATTCCTGGGCAGTGGACACTGTCCAGCAGAGGGATATTTGGGGATGCACCTTCTTTCATTTCACTGCCCTACCAGACTCTAGACTTCTGTAGTCCCAAGTGATCCTGCATGTGGCTATGAAGAACTTGAGAAAGAGTTCACAGCACCTATGTACAGTACTTTATACCATGCTAGAGTATAAAACACATACTGAATGTTGAAAATATGAATTTAAAGTACCTTATTTATATTTTTGTATAAAAATGATTTGGAAACAGTAGGCTCAAATATATACTGTTAGAATGAATTTCATTTATTATAATTTTTTCATTCATAATGTTGCTACTAGAAAAATTTAAGTAATAGAGGACACATTATGTTTGTGTTGGGTGCACAGCTCTAAAACCATAAGATTCTGCTCTAGTCAGAACACTGGAAAAATAGTGGAAAAAGCATTTTGACCTGTGAAAAGCCTGGCTTAAGGTTTGGGGAATACCTCAAAGGACTACAGTGCAGGTTTGATCCTCGGCATTGGTAAGTTCCCAGGAGCATTTAGTCAGGAGTAACCTCTCATGGATACCGCCAGGTATAGCCCCCTCTCCTTCACACAAGCACAACTTTGCTTAGAGGTAAGAGAAACAGATCTACTCTCAAATTTCACTGGGTAGAATTAGCCATATGGCTCTGTTTAGATCAAAGAGAGGATGAAAAACACAGTCTTGACTCAAGACCATCTCTTTGCAATGAATCCACCATGGAAGGGGAGAAACTTTAGTGGCCCTCTGAACTTCATGGACACAGGTTTTTTCTACCTCCTCAGTACTCTTACCTGACTGCAACTGCCACAAGGCCAATCAGTCCAGCATTTATTTTCTTTCTTGTATTGTATTTTCTCTAGAACATATCACCCTTCCTTCCTTCCTTCCTTCCTTCCTTCCTTCCTTCCTTCCTTCCTTCCTTCCTTGTTTTAGGCCACACCCAATGGTGCTCAGGTCTTATTCCTGGCTCTGTGCTCAGAGGTCACTCCTGGAAGGGATTGGGGGGCCATATGCTGTGCCAGGGATTTAACTGTGGTAGTGCAAGGCAAGCACCCTACCAGCTGTACTATCTCTCCAGCCATGTTCATTTTCTTTTCTAATCCCTACATACGAATATTTTCTACAGTTTTTATATTATGATAAATTCACATAACAACACCTACTGTCTTACCCGTTTATAAGTGTACTGTTCAGTGTTATTAAGAACAGTCATCTTGTTATGCAATCATTATCAGCATCATTTCTGGAAGTGCTTTCATCTTGCTAACAACCATTAAATTTCAAGTCCCTATTAACTTCTTCTCCCAAGTATCCAGCAGCTGCCATTATTTCAATAGGAGGATACTCCTAGTGGTGCAAAGGGGGTTAGATGGCCGGTTTCAGAGAGTTTTGGCTACTTGGCCAGCAGTTCAATGCAGAGATGCAAGGATATAGAATCTGTGTTGTTGGAAGTTATGTGGGCCACTTGGTGGTGCTCAGGGGCCTTCAAGGTCAAACTCAGTGATGCTTGGGGGATCCTGTGGTGTCAATAATTGAACCAGGATTGAGTACATGTAAGGCACGTACCTAAAACTCTGCACTACCTCCTTAGTTTTCCATATGCATATTTATGAGATACTCCTGAAGCATAAGAACTGAAAAGATGCTGTAAGTAAAATACTAAGATATGAAAGAAAAACAGTACCAAAAATTAAATTTAGCTGTATGAATTTGCATGAAAGCTGACTTTAAGAGGAAAAAGAACCCCTGAAGGCAGTTTAACAAAATGAGGCAATGCTCAGGGGCTGTTACTCAATGTTAGGTGGGTATTCCTAGTGGTGCTTGGGAGACTTGGGGAACCACCCAGTGCTCGGGATCCAACTGGGCCTCTTGCATGCAAATCATTCACAATAACCCTTTGACTTTTCTCCCTGGCCCAGAAAAAAATTCTTAAAGGTGAAAATTCACCATGTGGGGCCAGAGAGATAGCTCAAAGGCTGGAGTACATGCTTTACATGTGAGAGGCCCAGGTCCCAACCCACCACAAAGAGCAATTCCTAATCATGGAAGCAGGCAGGAGCAGCCCTGACCACTGCAGCGGTGGCCCTTAAACACACAAAACAAAAACAACAGCAATACTATAATGAAAGGTAGTATTTCATTTCAAAAGGAAGCGTCAAAGTTATTAGCACTTTAGAGTTACTGGATTTATAAAACATCAAAAATATATGAAATACTTCATGAAATTTATGAATTCTCAAAACATAAGGTATATATTATATATATAGCACAGCGGGTAGGGCGGTTGCCTTGCACGAGGCCGACCTGGGTTCGATTCCTCCACCCCTCTTGGAGAGCCTGGCAAGCTACTGAGAGTATCTCGCCCTCACGGCAAAGCTTGGCAAGCTACCCGTGACGTATTCAATATGCCAAAAACAGTAACAACAAGTCTCACAATTTGTTGTGAGACGTTACTGGTGCCCGCTTGAGCAAATCGATGAACAACGGGAGGATAGTGCTACAGTGCTACATATATATATATATATATATATATATATATATATATATTAGACAAATGCAGTGGCTCAATGGAAGAGTTTGACACATGACTCAATTTTATAGAGCATATTTAATGAATGTGTAGAAGACTGAGTTACACGTTTTACAAACTACAGTATAACTACGTTTACAGTACAGAATACACATTCTTTTCAAGAACAAAGAAAATTAAGAAAAACTCTTCTGATCATGTATGTGGTTATGGTGCAAGTCTTATAAATTTTAAACAATAGATATTATCATTTTTTTGTTAGCAATGCTAACTACTATAAAAGCAATAACAAAAAGCATATCCTTGTACATTTGATTTAAATGTATATATTTATAAATCTTCTCAATAAATGAATATAATGGTGGATTGAAATATTCTTGAAACCGGATTATGAAAATCTTATACATAAAAACTTGAGGGATTGGCAAGGAAGGTAAGTAGAGGGAAATATATAGTAGCAACTGCTTTAGAAAAAAATTAATATAGATGAATATCAAGAGACAACGTTTACTACTTTTTAATGGAATAAATCTATCAGAATTCAAGAAAATACATATAAAAATAAAAGTCAAAATTAGTGTAAAATGAAATGAAGATATAATGGTGAGACTAAACAAAGACTCAACTTTTGTATCTAAGTATATATTCTAGAGAAATTCTTACAGAAGTGCATTAGATAGAATAGACATAAATGACAGTAAATTAAAAAAATTAAATGAACAAAATGGAAATAAGTGAAAGTCATGATCAAGGCTGATACAAAAAAACATAAAGGATTAGTTTTTATTTCTTTTAAAAATTTTATGTCATTGCTGAAAGTAGACTATAGACCAAACATGATTGTCACCCATTGCCTCTTTTGCAAACCACAACACCCAATCAGAGAGAGAGAATGCCCTGCCACAGAGGCAGGGTGGGATGGGGGGGATGGGGGGTGGGAGGGATACTGGGATCCGTGGTGGTGGGAAATGGGCACTGGTGGAGGGATGGGTATTTGATCATTGTATAATTGAAACCCAAGCACAAAAATTTGTAAGTCTGCAACTGTACCTCATGATGTCTCACTAATAAAAAAAATTTATGTCATTACATCTTTTTAAATATTTGAAATGTATAATTAGAGGTTTTTTCGTAAAGAAAATCCCAGTCTTGAATGAACTTAAGAGAGAATTACAGTTGTATATGAAACTCTCCAGAAAATGGAAGGAAACCAAATCTTTTCATGAGAATAAAATTTCCTGATAACAAATTTATTAAAATGTTATTAAATTGAATAAAAAAAACTTCCAGGCACACACAGAGAGAGGTTATTAATTACATTGAACAAGACAAAAAGTAACAGATAAATAGGACAACTCCCAGGAACAAGTTACATTTATCTCAGACTTTTAAGATTGGTTTGACATTCAAAAATCAAAATGTCATTCTTCATAGCTAATAATAAGGGTGAATTTGTATGGTCATTTCCATATATGCAGTGAGAGTGTTTTCTAAAAATTTAACAGCCGTGAATGACTGGCAGGGGATGGGGCAGGGGGATGGGGGAGTGTGGCGTGCCGGGGGGGGAAGCAACCCTGGGAAAGAGTAAAGAAAAACTTTGAGAAAGAAGTCTGAAAACACAAATAACTTTAAACTTCATAGCTCTACTTTAAGGTAAGAGTGTATGCTTTCACCACTCTTATTCAGTATTTTCTTGGTTATTGGAGCTGTTCCAATGGGCAAAGAAAATGATAATAGGGTTAGAGAGATCATACAAAGGTTAAGGCTCTTGCTTAGCATGCAGCTCTTAGCGTGGTTAGAATTCTGCATGGAATATTGTCTCCTCCGCATTTCCAGGTGTCGCCCCTGAGTACAGAGCCAGGTGTGGTGGCCCCTCAACACTTCTGGGTGTGGTCCAAAAAGGACAAAAAATAAACAAAAATAAAAGAACCATATACAGATCACAAGGAAATAATACTTGCAATTTGCAGAAGATATGGTAATATATGCAAAAAAAGTAATAAATCTTTTTTTTAAAGCCTCTAGAACTAATAAGTAAATTTAGCCAGATGGCTTGGTACAAGTTCAATATACAAAATTCTGCTCAGTTTTTTTCACAACAGCAATAAACAATTGGAAAATCAAATTAAAAGAGTACTATTTACATAGAATAAAAATAAGAGACCTAAAAATAAATCCAACAAAATATAGTTGGTATTTTCACACAAAACATCACCAGATATTGCTGGAAAAATTGAAGATACAAAGAAATTGGGGCATGTACCACTTGTGGATTGAAGAGATGAGTGGGATTTAAATTTCAACTTTTCCCAAATTGTTCCATTGAACCTCACAGGTGGAGGCAAAGGAAAGTCAGCTTAGAGAGAAAGGAATGGCATAAACAAAGAATTTTTTTTAAGAGTAAAAAATCTAAGGTATTCTTGGGTCTAGAGCAATAGCACAGTGAGAAGGGTGTTTGCCTTGCACACAGCCGACCCAGGTTCAATTCCCAGCATCCCATATGGTTCCCTGAGCACCGTCAGGAGTAATTCCTGAGTGCATGAGCCAGGGGTAACCCCTGGGTTACACCGGGTGTGAACCAAAAAGAAAAAAACAAAAACAAAAAAGAATCTAGGTATTCTTTACTCTCCTTGTTATGAAAACTATTGAATCAAAGAGTAGGTTATCTCAGCAAACTTTCATATTTAATTTTTTCAAATTGTGTTCTTACCATTTCATGAATATTCACTAAATCAATACCTCAAAACTGAGCTGCCCCAAAGAGCAGAAGCAAGAGTATTATATAGCTAATGGGCTTTCAAAGCCTCACGTGATTATGTCACTCATGTAAATGTGTGACATCATATGCCTCTAACTGACATACAGAATGTTGGTTTTAGTCTCGCTTGACAGTAATTCAAAGAATTGTTGGAATCATAATAAAGGGAAACACTTTTCAATGTGGGGAAAATAAAAGGACATGTACCCAAGGTCAATGTAAATAGACAAGGAATAATGGACAGCATTAACATGTGCCTCAGAGACCTGGGCCCTACGCAAACAGGATGAGAACGCTATTCAGGTCTCCCAAAGAAGAATAGAAAGAGCTATGCTTGGAATATCACGTTTCACTCAAATGAGAGAAAGAATCTGGAGTTCTGACATCAGTCGACGATCAAGAATCAGGGACGCTGTCTCATTTGCCAAGGTGTCAAAAATCAGATGGGCTGGTCACGTAATGAGATTTAAAGACGACCGCTGGACTAGAGCTGTTACTGACTGGATTCCACGGGATGTCAAAAGACCCCGTGGCCGCCCACCTACCAGATGGTCAGACTTCTTCATCAAGATCATGAACGATCGGCCTGAGGCTCTTCATGTTCCCAGAGCGAACAGATGCCATTGGGCTACACTAGCACGCGGCAGGGACAAATGGAGACGTTACTGGCGCCCGCTCGAGCAAATCGACGACTAACGGGAAGTTAAGTGATTAAGTGATTAAGTGAATGGACAGCACTGCCCTTGGATTTGCTTCTTTTCTTCCGTCTCCACACCTCTGTGCTCCTCCTTCTCTAAGAAGAAAATGTTTCTGGGTCCTTTTTGAAGGATGGCTTAGACTCAGAACACGACCATTACATTATGCACTTTAGCAGCAGAGTAGCAGAAGACGGGGCAAGCAGCTCACCAGATACATAACCTAGAGGAAGAAGCCACATCCCGAGGAGAGGCTTAAAACTACAAGTGTTTCATTTCTCAGTGTTGATTTGAATTCCAGCAGGGTGCAGCTGCACTTTCCCTCTGCTTTACGTGATTATATCTGGGGTCATTCATGTGGCTAAATTCAACTGGGAACCCAGCTGGGGCTGAGATATGCAAGGCTTTTTGTCACTCAGGGATGCTTTCCACATCATTCACTGTTCGGCTTGTACTTTCTACATCTCACAGTGACTGAGCAAAAATTTGGTTCATATTTTTATACAAGCTTTTATCCCAACACTCTGTTTTCTAAACACTAAAGAAATATACTTCACAAGACATACTCATGTAGTTTTCTCTTTGTCCTCTTCCTACCTTCTGCCCACTGAAATCCCTTTCATCTTGCAGTATCCACCTCTGAGGGACTCTCTTGTTCTTATATTTTTGCTTTTCTTTCCCCCGGCTAGCAATCAGAGAGAAATAATCAGGCTGTAATTTAATGAGGAAGACATTTTTTTTCAAGAATAAGAATCATGTTTTGGGTTCATATCCAAGGGGCAGTCACAAGGTATGTACTAGATAGGTTAGGGCATGGGACAACTTTAAAGAATCAGGCAGAGAAGTGGTCTGAAATTGGGTCATTTGTTGCAATCTTTTGGATTGGTTTTTAAGTACATACTTTTATCTATGATTGAACTATGATTGGTGAGCAAAAGTTTTCAAATAGAAGGGTGTGTGAGAGAGAGAGAAAGAAAGAGAGAGAGTGAGTGAGAGAGAAAGAGAGTCAAGAGGACTCTTATAACAATCAGCACATATCTTCCCTTTTTTTCAGTGGAAAGGAGGTGGTGCAGATTCATCCAGGCTAAGCCACAATTGAGGCAAACTTAACCTCTGCACCATCTCTCTGGTCCCCTCTTCCATGTGTTTTTCTAAGTTCCCAGCTGCATCTGCAGTGACTTGCCCAGAGGTCTACACAGCAAGAGAGACAAGATAGATACTGTTTGACTCAAAGCGATAGACGGATTGCTTTGTGATGGTACAGTTTATCATCCTGTGATGGTAACACATTAGCTCTTTCTAAGCTTTCACAAAAAGCTTTGTGTCAATGTGTGTGTGTATGTGTGATTTTTTGGGCCATACCTAGCAGTGCTCAGGTCTTAAACTGTTACCCTGACTCTGGAGAAACCCCTGTCAGCTGTGTGCAAGACAAGTGTCCTGCCTGCTTCACTATCTCTCCCACCCTATGCCACAAGTCATTCTGCCGTATGTTCAACTGTTCAGTTGTCCTGAGAAAAGCTTGGCCTTACACATTTACACCTATTTGGTGGATTCACTTCTGTGTGGTTTTGAGGAGGCTCTCTTCAGACATACCCTCTTAATGTCCTCAACTTTCACAACAGATTGTCAATTACCTTCATTTCAACTGGCTAATGAAACATAAAATTGTGTATTATAGAACAGTTTGTATGGCAAGGGTTTGTCAGAGGTTACAATCTAGAAGCCTCTAGTGCCCAGTACCTAGCAAAAATGCGATTGTAAAAAGTTAGATATGTGGAGAATAAACTAAAAGTTATGTAGCCTATTCATTCTCTAGACACATTCCACATATAATTCCTGAACTAAGCTAAACTAAGAGTGAACTAGAACCTGAAATAGTTTCGTCTTAGATTCCTGAAGAATTGCTTCTAGGGAATTTGCCCTTATCATTATGCCATACTATTGGCTTCCATTTTGATGACTATTACAAGGAAGGAAAGCCTGTTTAGTATTTTTGCCAATGAATTTAAAAATCTATTTGAAGTAGGTGATTACATTTATATGTATGTTTGTATACATGTAAATGTATACATTCATTTATACAGGTAAAGTTAGAAAAATAGGAATAGATTGATGGCCATAGAAGGAATTTAAAAGGTTTCAAAATATATTATCCTTTATAAAAACATAGTAAAAGACTAATACCCAGGTATAGTAGAAACGAGAGTCAGGAGGATTGGTCCACAGTTGGAAGCCTTTCTCAAGTGCTGGAGGAGAAGGCAGTTGGGATAGAGAAGGAACAAATATGACAAAGATTGTTGGAAAAGATCACTCCAGATAAGAACTGCATGCTGAAAACAGGTAAAGGAACAAACAAGATACCTCTCAGTATCTGTATTGCAAACCATAGTGTCTGAAGGGGGTGGGGGGGGGGGAGAGAGAGAGAGAGAGAGAGAGAGAGAGAGAGAGAGAGAGAGAGAGAGAGAGAGAGAGAGAGAGAGGAAAAGAGAGGAAAACTGGGGACATTGGTGGTGGGAAATGTATACTGGTGGAGGGATGGGTGTTGGAACTCTGTATGACCATGAACCGCTTTGTAACTCTGTATCTCATGGTCATTCAATTAAAATATACATTATATATAATACATATAATTCCTCTCGCTACATCCTTGGGGGAGCTACAAAACCTCCTCCCCACTTTCAGTGGTTGTCAATTATGCTTATTTGTGTAGCAGTTCTTTCTTTTATATCATCAGTTACCACTTCTTTCTCTTCAGGTGTATCCTATCCTCTCCCATGACAATTCAATACTGCTATGGGAAATCACAGTATAGGTATTCCCTGGTTAAAAACTTTTTTCCATGACAGTTTAGGTAACATAGTTCCAGTAGTATAACCATGTTAACTTAGTGCCAGTGATTTTGATATATAAAGTTGCTGTGCCTTGGGCTGCAGGGAAGGTTTAACATATATTGTTTTCAAGCTAGAGACTTGGTGTTGATCTCCAAAACCACAGGAGTTCCTGGGTATTGCAAGGAGTGATCCTTGAGCACAAAACTGGCAGTCACCCCTTGGCCAAAAAAGGGGGGAAAATTAAAAACCCTCAAACCAAAACAAATTATTTGTACCTGGACCATCACTGAAATCCCCAAGACTCCCCACCACAGTCTTTACATCACTTCTAATCCACTTCTTCCTCCTCTTATATCCACTCCTCCCTAGATTGCTCAATACCAGCAGTTTTCTAATCAATGACCAAGGATTTTTGTCATTACTTGATATATCTTGATTTTTTTAAAGTTCCATTTACACATGTGGCTTCCATGAAAGACCTATTTTTAAAAACTAGTACCTATTTTTAAAAACTAGCCAGAAAAATACAAAGAGGCTCTCTTACTTTTATGATAAAGGAAGGAGAGCATGGTGTTCAGCTTTTGTTTTGTAGTGGCTGTTTCAAAGCGAGTAGCGCTCTGAGAATCCAGAGTGAGACAGCCCAGCTCTGGGCCCAAGATCCACTTTACACAGACTCTTATGTGTCACAGGAGTCCTGTGTTTATATGGTAGTGTTATTTTAGGCTGTATGTATTATTTGGTGTGTGTTGTAGGTTATTTTTAGGGATCTTGAATCCTGCCAAAATCCTTCATTTAAATTAATGCCAATTGCTTCTTTGCTTTATACCTTCCTTTTAGGCTATGGAAGTTTTAATAGGAATGTTGTGATTTTGGGTCATGGGGAAACTTCTAGTCTGATTTCTGGTCACAAGAACAAATCTATTGTACCTAACTATATTTTCATAAATCCTTGAATATGTTGCTCCATAATAGGGCACATCACCCAACTCACCCCAATAGAGTTAGTTGGAGTCCTTTCCTATAATTATGCATTCATGTCTGTGAAAAGAGCCTTTCTGGGTTGAAGAGGGGAATGCATATTTTTAGTTAAATCACTATGAATTACAAAGTTACAAAGATATTTATGATTGAGTTTTAGGCATAATTATTCCAACACCAATCCCTTCACCAGTGTCTACTACCATCTACCAATGTCCCCAGCTACCCCCCTCACATAAACTAAGCTCACTTACAATGGGAGATTAGAGAGACATAGAGAAGGGGTAGACAGAGACAGAGACAAGGAGAAGGAGAGGCACAGAGAAACAAAGAAATAAGCCCACATATGCACTGTCACATGATCAGGTACCCAGTCAAAAACTCTTGACAGAGACATGGAGCTGATGAAGAGACTAAAACCCACTGTCAGAAATCATCACAGAGACAATAAGAGAAAGAGTCTCCATTGTTTGAGTCCTCAGTGCTATTCTCTTTGTCCTTCCTTCATGTGAGCAATAATTTCGCGTGTGTGGGTGTGTGTGTGTGTGCATATATGGCTGGTTTTAGTTTAAGAATATTTCACTTACAAGAAAATATTTCTTTTTTTTTGTTTTTTGTTTTTTTTTTATTGTCATGATTTTTTTATTTTATTTTTTTTTTCATTTTTTTCCCTTTATTTTATTTTTTTTTACAGTTGTAGATTTACAATTTTTTGTGCTTGGGTTTCAATTATACAATGATCAGATACCCATCCCTCCACCAGTGCCCATTTTTCAACACCATGGATAATATCCCTCCCACCCCCATCCCCCCCATCCCCCCCTGTCTCTGTGGCAGGGCAATCCCCTGTGTTCTCTCTCCTTTTGGGTGTTGTGGTCTGCAAAAGAGGCATTGAGTGGCAAACATGTTCAGCCCATAGTCTACTTTCGACATGCATCTCCCCTCCTGGGAGGATCCTCCAAATATCCTTTATTTGGTGCTCCCTTCTCTATCTGAACTGCCCTTTCCTCTAGGATACCCGGCTGGCCTCTAAGTTATGGAGTAATCATCCTGGTGCTGATCTCAGCTATTACAAGAAAATATTTCTTATAAAAATTGTTTTATAGGTGAACTTTTACAAAAAGTAATTTAAAAGTTAACTCCTTCCTTTGAAAATTCTAAAACATAGAAAAAATCCTGAAATTTGTTTATGCATTTTTCAGTCTACCATCACTGTAATACTAAAGCTGAAAAGTCAGAGCACTAAAGGAATGTGCTGCATATACATGTTTATAGGTGCATATTCCTGCATGTAGCTCAGAAGACATTTGTCATCTTATCCTCATAGGAGACTCCATTTGACCCTCTTCCATTCAGTCTCGAAAATTGCCACTTCCTTGGTTTTCTCAGAGAAACTAATCATATTTTTTCAATATACACAAGGTTTTGCTGTGATAGCAAGTATCTCAAATTCTTAATAGTTTAAAGTCAACACATGCTTATTTTATCTTTACCCTACTGAGAGTCAGATGGAATTTTTTCACGTGAGGAAAGGGGCTTTTTAGAGTACAAACCATTTGGAAACCACCTCGCAACGCCTATCAGGGAAAGGAAACCCTAAGGTAAGGAGGATGAGGTTCTCCCTCTTAGTACATTGCCACAGAGATGATTTATGTCACTTAAGCTTAGATACCTTTTTCCAAGGCAAGTCACATGTCTGCATCTAACTTGTTTAACTGTAATTCACCCTTCGTCCTGGATATAAGGAAGAGCTGGAAAACTCACAAACCATCCTAATGATTACCCAGCAACTCCTTTTTGGTTTTGTTTCACTCTCCTTTCTATCTTCAAAACATAATTGTTCCTTCTTTAGCGAGACTAATCAAAATTTGATAGTGTCACAAAACCAGATTCCATTCAGGATCTCTGGATGATGCATGATTATGGTTTTTTCATCAAGAGAGAGACATGCCTAATATCTCTGAATGTGGCTTATTTCATTTGAAAATGTAGCACTGTAGCACTGTCCTCTGAGCGGGCAAATTGATGAACGTCAGTAACATATCCATTGTGAAACTTGTTGTTACTGTTTTTGGCATACTGAATACACCACGGGTAGCTTTCCAGGATCTGCTGTGTGGGCGGGATACTGTTGGTAGCTTTCTGGGCTAAGAAAGATAGAGGAATTGAACCCTGGTCAGCTGCATGCAAGGCAAACACCCTACCCACTGTGCTATTTTGGCTAAGATCAAGTTTAGTGATTTGAAAATGTATGAACCAAAATGTTTTCTGCTCCTCACGCACTCAATAAAAGTGCTTAAGTAACAGGCAAAGAATTCTGGATTACTTCTTGATCAATTATTAATTCTACTTACAAAACAATTGGTTGAGTAAGAGATACTTAAAGGTAGATGGTAGAGACAACATTAGAACAAAGAGAATAATGGTTCTTCCTTTCCATTATTCTCCAAAGAGAATATCTGAAGTAAGCATCAGGGACCATGTCTGTTATTGGGGTAAGCATTTTTATCAACCAACTTCCTGTTCAATGGAAGATTAAAACCCATGTTTTTCTTAAACTTGGAATGGTCATAATCATTTTTAGTCCAGATGGATGGTTCTTTCATAGTTCTTTCTAAAAAATCTGTTAGAAAGCATTTTTAAATTTCTTTACTATTTGATTTTAATCATCAACATGTGCCAATATAAATAATCAAAATTCTTTTCTGAAAATGATCTTCATACTTGTTATTTGTGGGTTTTTTTACCTTGTGCCTAATTATTTCTCATAGTATAACACATGTTTTTGTCTTATGTTTCAACGTTTTCTTTTCCTTCCATCTTTAATCCACCTATTTTAGTCTTTTTTCAAATACAGTAACATGGGTATCTTTGCATATTTAGGGTTTCATATCAGGATAGATCCGGTTATCCTTCAGTAAAAATATTAGAATTGTAAAGCATAAGATAGAAGAAGATTTACTTTCCATTTGCATTATGTTGACCTTTGTTTGACATTGACTTTTGCTGCATATAGTCCTTGTTTAGGAACATAGACTATCTGAAATTCCATTATCTAAAATGCAGCCAGTAGAGAAAGAGAATGTGGAAATTATGGGCATGACAATTTTCTGTCTAGAAGTGAGTGATCCATGTTACTTTTTCTCATGTTACTGGTCAGTCAAAAGCACCAATTTTAATTTAGGAGGCTGGTGAAATTAAATCCTACAAGGATATAAAAGTAGTATATCCAGGAAAATAAAAGGTAAAGGTAAAGGTAAAGGCCCTCCCGTTGATGGTCGATTTGCTCGAGCGGGCCCAGTAACGTCTCCATTGGAGACTTTGTTGTTACTGTGTTTGGCATATCGAATACTCTCGGTAGCTTGCCGGGCTCTCCGAGAGGGGCGGAGGAATCGAACTCGGGTCGGCCATGTTGGCCGCTTGTAAGGCGAACGCCCTACCCGCTGTGCTATGGCTCCATCCAGGAAAATAATCAATATCCAGGAAAATAATCAATCCAGGAAAATAATCAATACATAATGTACATTTCAATATTAATAATTTTTTAAAAATTCTACTGGAAATCTGTGGGAATCAAAGGAGGAAGTTACTTACCTCATATATAGAATCTTTAGAAAATCATCATCTAAAATCACTATCAAAAATTTCTCTTCCTTTTCTAGTTCCATTTCTGTGGTGTCACTAATGTTTTCTTTTTTTTTTCTTTTTCTCTACCTCTTTCTTCATGCACTACTTAGCCTGAGTGGCTGCACTCTGTCACTCTTGTTATTCTGTTTGGGTCTTAAAATTCCATACTCCTTCATTATGAAGAGCTAATTCCATTATCCTTGTTATTTGCACATTCCCTTAAGGTTTTTTATACTATCCCAAGAGACTTATGAAGCATTTCTTCTAAACAAATATAGTACTTCTCTAATAAGAATCCTGGTGAATGCAATTTTCTCCCTCTTACTTCATTAATAATATATTGGCAAGTCAAATCTAGCATAACCAAATAGATTTTGTCCCAGAAATGAAAGATGGTGTTTAGCATTAATATATCTATTATTTCAACAACTCATATTATAATAATAGAAAATGTATATATGAACATATAGATCTGCTTTATCAAAAATGGTAGACACTATCTGTTTGCAACTATTACAGTAGGAACTTGAATAATTTAAATTAAATTAATTTTAAAATTGGTTCTTCATTTCCACTAACAATATTTCAAATACTTACTAGTCACACATAACTGATACAAGGAGGAAAATTTTCATAATTGCAGAAAGTTCTGTGGGACAGTGCTAGTATGAATAAATGCTGAAGTCATTTGGTCAAATAATCATCTTTAATTTGTTTGTTGTTGTCTTGGGGCATACTCAGTGATGCTCAGGGCTTACTCCTGGCTCTGTGCTCAGAGATCTTTTTTTGTCAGTGCTCAAGGGACCAGATGTCAGGAACCAAATCAGGGTGGATCACTGCAAGGCAGGTTGCTAAAGCCCTATATTATCTTCTTAGGCCTCTAAGTTTTAATTTTTCATATATTATATAGAAAACAACTATAATTTTAAGGAAAAGTATTTTTAGTTAATGTTAACTTTTAACATGTTAAATGTTAAAGATCATACTAAGTATTGAAACACAAATAATATTTTCATTATATTCAGGACAGTGATGGAAGTCACAATTGTCTTTATTACAGTTAGGTGAGATTTTTCTCTCTGTCTTTAAAAACTGGAAGAAATAGTATTAAAAGTGGATCAACTCTATGGCCTTTTTGGTATCTAGGTTAATTCTATCACTTCTAGAATATTGTCTTTATTCCATATATATTTTAAGATAACAACTCAAGTTGTTGATAGTCATATGTGTATCTTATTTTCAAGGAAGAACAATAGAGAAATAGAGAATGGGAGAAACACCTAATTTAGTATCTCCTGTCTTTAAAGAATACTTAGGGAAATAGTCACATCATAACTTCTGCTGACATGGATCAGAAATTGCTCACATGTTTGTTCTGTTGTGAGAACTGGTAGAAGCCAGACTTTGCTCTTACTAGGCAGTGCCCATTGGAAAACTGGGGTTTTCTGTGGATAAAGAAGAGAACAAATACAGAGGAGAACTAACACTCTCTGCCTTACCACCTATTGAATAATATTCTGTATCTCTTAGTCAAAGTAAAAACGTAGAAAATACAAGTACAAAGAAAAGAAATGTGCAATTATTTTTCTTTTTAAATTTTTTTCAGATTAATTAATTGAAATATATTAGAAATGAATAAGAGATCAATAAGAAATGGAAAACAAGATATAAAAAATTAAGAATTTTCCATTGTTCCAGACAGCAAGATACAGGAAATAAAATATTTGAAATATAGAAATAAAATACAAGGCCTGTTGATAAATATAGCAAAACATTTTTGAAATGCATGAAGAACACTATAGTATTATTACATAAAAAGAAGATTCAGATAAAGAAAAAAAATCTTGGCTTATTTCTGGATGCAGTGACTCAGTGTTTCAAAAATGTCAGTTCTTTCAAAATTTGTAAATTTCATACAATTCTGTTCAAAATATATATTTTAACTTGTCAAGTAAATGGTAAAATTTATGTTGAATATTGTGAATAGCAAAAGTACAAAATAGAACCTGAGGGGCATGTTCCCCAGGAATGTGAAAAGTTATGCTAATAAAAGTGTGATAGCGGTTGAAGACTTGATAATGGGACAAAATAGAGTTCCTTGTCCTGAAGTCTATTCTTTCCCATTATCAAGCCCTCAACTGTCAGTGTAGCATGTCTGGAGGAATGTACAGATTCTGGAACCACATTGTTAAGGTGCATGATGCAGTTTTGTCATTTATAGCTTGAGACTGTGAACAAATTATTAAGCCCTTCATTATTTCAATTTTCTCATCTATGTCACTTGTCACTTGTCATCCCATTGATCTTCGAGTTGCTTGAGCAGGTCCCAGTAATGTCTCCATTCATCCCTGTCACGTGCTAGCGTAGCACAGTGGCATCTGCTTGCTCCAGGAACATGAAGAGCCTCAAAACGTTCGTTCAGGGTCTTGACGAAGAAGTCTGGCCATCTCATAGGTGGACAGCCATGGGTCCTTTTGACGTCCCGTGAAATCCAGTCAGTAACAGCTCTAGTCCAGCGGTCATCTCTAAATTGCATTACGTGTCTGGTCCATCTGATTTTCAATGTCTTGGCAAACGAGACAGCGACCCTGATTCTTGATCGTTGACAGAGGCCAGAACTCCGGATTCCTTTTCTCACTTGAGTGAAATGTGATATTCCAAGCATAACTTTTTCTATTCTGAGGTGTATGTTAGTGCAGAAATAATGGTGAAGTTGAAAAGATGTGCTGAGAGAGAGCCAGAGGATTTTTGTCCTCCTAACAACTTCTTCGAAGCTCTTGAAGGCACTCCACACTACTCTCTTCCTCCTGTGCAGTTCAGACACCAAGTTGTTCCTTATGTTGAGTTCTCGACCCAGGTACACATAGCTGCTCCATTTTCTCATCTATAAAGTGGTCTATTGTGCATAGATGGCAAAATACTTAAAGTATTAAAAAACTGCCTTTTTGGTAATCACAGTGAAAGGATAAACTGTTATTAATGCCATACTTTAATATACAATAAACTACCATTAAGATTAGTAGGGGGACAATGCATAATTTAATGTATAAAATTAAAGTAATTAGTTTTCATTTGAAATAAATAACAAAGGAAGAAAGGATGAAAAGTTAGGAAGAAAGAAGGAATGGAATAAAAAAGGAAGAACTTAAGCTTACATTCATTAATCATCACTTAATCACTTAATCCCCGTTATTCATCGATTTATTCGAGCGGGTGCCAGTAACGTCTCCATTCATCCCGGTTGCGTGCTAGCGTAGCCCAATGGTATCTGTTCGTTTTAGTAACATGTAGAGCTTCAAACCGATCATTTAGGGTCTTGACGAAGAAGTCTGACCATCTTATAGGTGGGCGTCCACGTGATCTTTTGATGTCTCGTGGAATCCAATCAGTAATGGCTCTAGTCCAGCGGTTGTCTGTAAACCTCATTACGTGTCCAGCCCATCTGATTTTTGATGTCTTGGCAAATGAGACAGCGTCCCTGATTCTTGAGCGTTGACGAAGATCAGAACTCCGGATTCTATCTCTCATTTGAGTGAATCGTGATATTCCAAGCATAGTTCTTTCGATTCCTCTTTGAGAGACCCGAATAGTGTTCTCATCCTGTTTTCGTAGGGTCCAGGTCTCTGAGGCATATGTTAATGCAGGAAGAATAGTGGAATCAAAGAGATGTGCTCGTAGCTGGAGGTTCTTTGTCCTTTTAGTTATTTCTTCAATGCTCTTGAAGGCATTCCAAGCCGCTCTCTTCCTCCTGCGCAACTCAGGTGCCAGGTCATTCATCATGTTGATTTCTCGACCTAGGTATATATAACTGTTGCATTCGGAGATGGTGGTTCCGTTGAGAGCGAATGGAGTATCAGGAACAAGGCTGTTTCTCATAAACATTGTCTTTGTAAGATTCAGCTGTAGTCCGACCTTTCCACATTCACGGTTAAAGTCGTTCAGCATTTGTGCCGCTTGGTTGATGTTTGGTGTTATTAGAACGATGTCATCAGCAAAGCGGAGGTGGTGTAGTTGCCGACCATCTATCTTCACTCCCATGTTTACCCATTCCAGTCGTCGCATGATGTTCTCGAGGGTGGCACTGAAGAGTTTTGGTGAAATGGTATCACCCTGCCGAACCCCTCTCTTGATATGGATGATTACTTCTTTGTAGAATGGTGAGATCTTGGTAGTGAATCCGCAATAGAGCTCACGAAGGATCCTGATGTATTGAGTTTGTACGCCCTGATTGGCTAGGGCTTCCATGACCGCTTCCGTCTCAACAGAATCAAAGGCCTTCTTTAAATCAATGAACGTTAGACAGAGCGGCATCTTGAACTCCCAAGATACCTCAATGAGCTTGGTTATTGTGTGGATATGGTCAATGGTACTGAATCCTTTTCGGAATCCAGCTTGTTCACGTGGTTGTCCTTCATCTAGTGTTCTGCTAATCCTATTCAGGATGACTCGAGTGAATAGTTTGTAGATGACAGACAATAGGCAGATTGGGCGATAGTTGCCAATGTCGTGGATGTCTCCTTTCTTGTATAGTAGTACAGTCCTGCTGGTTTTCCATTGGGATGGAACCTTGCATTCAGACAGGTAGCGTGTGAAGAGTCGAGCCAATGTATTGATGAGTACTGATGGTAAGTTCTTCAGGTGTTCAGGTCTGATCTTGTCTGGGCCAGGTGCTCTTTGTTTCTTTACTGACTAGATGGCATGTTGGATTTCGGAAGGGAGAACATTGGGAACGACATATCCATCATGTGGTATGTGGTATGTGGGCAAGTGGATGTGGCTATTAAAGAGATCTGAGTAGAAGTCATGAATAATCTTCTCCATTGCCCTTCTGGAAGATGTGATAGATCCATCATGATGTCGGAGGGCAGTCATCTTGGTTTTGTAGTTGGTGAAGGACAGGCGGGCATTACGAATGTTTTTCCCAGCTTCTGCTGCATCTACCAGTACTGCTGCTCTCCTGTTTTTGAGGTCATCCTTGATGGCTTTTCTGCACTGTTTTGCCAGTTCGGACGTTTGCTTGTGGTTGCCTGAGGCACGTGCCAAGCCACGTTGGCGAATAAGTTCAAGAGTGTTCGAAGAAAGACGTTTTTTTGTGGTTATCTCTCTCTTGGCATTCCTTGCACAATCATGGAGGTGCTGAATCATTCGATCGTATTCCTCATCAATGTTGTCATCTTCCCATGTTGCCGCAACAGAGCCAAAGAGTTCCCAGTTGGTGGTTGTTCTGGGAGTCCCCTTCGTAAACCTTGCATTCTTTTCTCCTCGTTCTGTGAGGTAGAATTTTGCACGAAGAAGACGGTGGTCTGATCCCGTTTGGAATTTTGGGACAACAGCAACATCGGTTAGGCAAAACTGCCGATTGAATATGATGTGGTCTATTTCATTGTGGAACCGTCCATCGGGAGACTCCCATGTCCAACGTTTAGATTCAGCCTTTTGGAATTGTGAGTTACCATGGAAGGTTTTGGTTGACATGATGAATTCAGCTAGTCTGTCACCCTGTTCGTTCCATTCCAGGCCATGGGTTCCGATGTGGAGTTCATCGACTGATCTTCTTGGTCCTATCTTGGCATTAAAATCACCGACAATGATCTTGTAGAGGTGTGATCTTCTTTATAGAATTTCTCCAGCTCCATGTAGAATTTCTCAGTTTCTTTTTCACCATAACTGGATGTTGGTGCATAGACAACAAAGATAGAAACTGCCGGTAGTGAGCCACATTTATTCAAGTGTAATCGTCCAATTCGGGTTGTTAGGCATTCAAATGAATCAATGCTCGTGACTAAGTTTGTGTTGACAAGGATACCGACACCACCGACGCCTCTTTTATCACATGTTCCAAGGAACAGTTCTTCTCCAGTGTCGAAAACAGCATGATGGGATTGATGTCTTCTCGTTTCGGTTAGACCAATGATGTCGTACTTGATCTTTCGTGCTTGTACCATAAGGTCTTCAATGGATGCAGCAGATGCCAGTGTACGAGCATTAAAAGTACAGACAATCATTTTTGTTTTTCTGCGTTTTGGCAGCCTATGTCTGCCTTGGTGTTTTATCAGCCTCTCCTTCCATATCCTTCTTGACTCTGTATATTCAGGGTTAGGGAAATGAGATCCATTTATTACTGGATTTGGCATATCAATTTGGTCTATTTGGCATTTTTGTGGGAGCTTGTTGTGATAATCTTTGGATCCTGGCCTTTGTTGGGGTTACACGGCAGTTGGAGGGTGTAACTGTCTAGCTACTGACAGGTCCAGTCCCAAACCGTGCAGGTTTGGGATATATATATTATATATATAATATACATTCATTATACATTAAAATTATAGTGTAATTATTTGATAATAAAAATCTCTCTAATGTTGCATGAAAAATTCCAAACGATTTTCCTAATTTTTTTAAACTTGGGATATGGCTCTGGTGGTAGAGCATGTGCCTAGTTTGTTCAAGGCTTTGGGTTTGATCCCTGAGACTGCAAAGCACCCAAACTCTGCTAGGTGTGACCTCAGGAGACTTAAACACTACTGTAGGTATAACAACAAAGAAAAACAAATGGCAATCTTTCAGGATGAAGTTTTAAAAAAATGTATTTTCCCATTTTCAGAATTTCAGCAAAGTACATTATAAAAAAATACTCTCAAATTTTACTGCTGATTAAAAAGGAAGGTGAAAGTCTAAATATCTATTGCATATGTAGCCCAACGTCAATCCAATCATTTAATCAATCAATCAATCAATTTTCTAGCTGAGGGGCCAGAGTGATAGTGCAGCAGGTAGGGTGTTTGCTTCGCCAGAGGTCTACCTGGGCTCCATCCCCACATGGTCCCCTAAACCTTCTAGGAGGGATCCTAGAGCACAGAGACAGGAGTAAGACTTGAGCACTACTGAGTCTCTCCCCAAACTAAAAAGCGAAACATAAAAGACTACCTTATAGTTTAAAAGTTAGATGATAGGGGCCAGAACAGTACTACTGCAGTAGGGCACTTGCTTTGCACGCTGCAGACCCAGATTTAATCCCTGGCATCCCATATGGTCCCCCGAACTTTTCAGGAATGATCTCTGATCACAGAGCCTAGAGTAAGATTTGAGCACCACCAGACATATTCCCCAAAATAAAAGAAAAACTAGATGGTAATGATGGGGAAGATATAATTATTGTAAACAAAATGCTTTAGATAACCATTCAGATTCTAAATTAGAAGCAAGTTGTTGTGATGAAGGAAGACATGTATGTGTGTGTTTGTGTACATAACAATTACATAAATATACATAATAATTATATATTGATTATATTAATATTGCACACACAACCATCCCGTATATCACAATTATATGGCAATATTCTTATTTTGTTTTTGCAATGCACATTTAATGTGATAAAAATAACTGTCTTTTTAAAAACTTGGTAGGTAGACATTTGTACAAATGTAAACAAATATAAAGCAACAGAGCAGGGCTCAATATTGTAAAACTGTAAGATTCTAGAGAGTAAGTATTGTTTGTATATAAAACTTAATGTAGAAGATAAAATATTTAGTTGGAAAATAGCTATTGAATTTAAATTTAGAAACTGTAAGATTTATTGTGTCTCTCTGGCTGCTATCCAGATCATTCACTATTCAAAGTTTCAAGTCAAAACTCTGTAAGAAGCAAGTGAGGACATACAATACAAAATGATCTTTACCAAAAAAATCTAATTATGTAGGCTCCCTCCTCAAATGCCCAAAAGTCTGACTGCCATAAAAGCATTAATGGACTTCTTTATTTTGTTGCAAAATACTCTCTGAGAATTTTTAGACATCAAAGAGTTTGTAGCCTCTAATTGGTATTTTCTTTAGTTTCATACATGAAAGAAACACTATTTTGAACAAAAGTTGTAAAAAAAAAAGACTGTTATATATATTTGATATCCTTTGATTTATGAAAGGATGCAAACAAGTTGAGGTTTTCCTCCCCCAGGATGTGAGTACAGCTTTTTACACAATTTATTCCCCCTGAGTTCTAAAAGGAAAGAATTAGGTCCCTGCGTCTCTAATTATAACTGTTAATTTATTAATGCCTTAAAAGCATTGCTTCCTTACCCACTACCATGACAAATCAGACACTTATTGACAATGTGGTTGTCTTACTCCTCTCTTTCCATCTTCCTCTTCTAAATAAATCAAAGTTTCATACCTCAGGTCCCATCTTGGTTAATATTGTGGCTGTACTATAGTTACTGTTTTTGTGGGGAGAAGTGTTCATTTTCGATTCAACACTTTATATCTGCTTCCCAGGTTGAGTCTCCATCAACTGACACCAGATATTTTTTGGGAAGCTTAGGTGTGTGGTGGTTGTTCTACACTTTTTCATGAATAGATATGAACTTTCCCTCTTTCTCCTCCATTTCCAATCTTTCTCCAAATAAAAAAATATTAGAGTGGGCAGTTGATTTCCCACCATCTTTCCCTAAATGAAATCTAGGCATTTTCTCATTTGCTCTCCTGAAGAAGTCTTACATGGAAAAACTGCAAAAAAAAAAAAATATAAAAAATATATTGCCTAGTGATAAATTTAGGAAGATGTAATTGAAACTTATGTAAAGAAGCCAATAACCTTTCATTTATTAATAACTGGTTAAGCTTGCCATCACTCAGAATCTCTGTATTCTAGGGCAGCATATGATTCTCTATCACTGTCATCATCCCTGGCAACCCATCTCTCTTTCACCTTTAAGTAAAGCACCCCCTCATCCCACCCCCATTCTCCAAGCTCCTTCTGACTGCCATCCAACTAAGGTCACTCTTTATTTATTGAGGATGTTGGCATGTTCACCAAAATGTTTCAAATCAATAATGTTTGTGGATGACTTTACTATTTACTCTCATTGCTAGAAGTCCAATGCGCTATCCATTGCGCCACAGAGCCATAGATAATAAAAGCAACATTTAAGTCTCAAAAGTTCTTTACCAACAAACTCATAATTCGATTGCCTACATGGCTGTATGCAAAAGCCCATATAGTACTTTTGTCATATACATGGTGTACAATTCTTTTCTTCCATTCAGTAGGAAATCTTTTTATTTTAACCATAGTTTCTTTAGTGTGTGTTTTTTAAATTTTTTATTAGTGAATAACCGTGAGGTACAGTTACAGACTTACAAACTTTTGTTTTTGTGTTCCAGTCCTACAATGCTCGAGTACCCATCCCTCCACCAGTGCCCATTCTCCGCCACCGATGATCCCAGTATCCCTCCACCCCCCATCTCCCCCCACCAACCCCACCCTGCCCCTGTCATAGTTTCTTTTAAATTACAAGAACCTCTTAGTTTGATGTAGTCCTATGTTTATTTTTGTTTTTATTTTCTTTGCCAATGGTGTCAAATCATTTAAGATGCCTCTGAAATTAATATCTTGAAAAGTTTTGTGTGTGTGTGTGTGAAGTGGGGTACGTTTTATTGAGACTATTTAGAAAGATGTGAGGGGAGAGGGAGAAATACATGTTTGTGAGAGAACACAGCCTTCTTTAGAGTAGAGATATGTGAGCAAAGAAAGATCGGCAAGCAAGAGACATGTTCAAGGGAGAACATGGACTTGACAAGCCAATATTATAAAGAGTTATGACTAAGATCTTCTAAATCTATCTTATCTATCTTATGGGTTTGGGTCTAACATTTAGATCTTTATTTCTTTATTTTTTAAAAAATATTTATTAGTGAAACACCATGAGGTACAGTTGTAGACCTACAAATTTTTGTGCTTGGGTTTCAGTTATACAATGATTGAGTACCCATCCCTCCACCAGTGCCCATTCTCCACCACCACCAGTCCCAGTATCCCTTCCACCCCCATCCCCCCTACCCCACCCTGCTTCTGTGGTAGGGCATTCCCTTTTGTTCTCTCTCTCTCTCTCTCTCTCTCTCTCTCTCTCTCTCTCTCTCTCATTTTGGGTGCTGTGGTTTGCAAAAGAGGCATTGAGTGGCAATCATGTTTGGTCTACAGTCTACTTTAAGCAAAACATTGAGATCTTTAATCAGTTTGGAATTGGCTTTGCATATGGTGTGAGGTAGTAGCCTAGTTTCACTTTTTTTTTTTTTTGGTCTGTGGCTTACCAATTTTTCCAAAACCATTTGTTGAAGAGAATTTTTTTCATTTGCTTCATGCATATACATTTCTTGTTGTAAATCAACAATAGATATATCTGAAGGTTTAATTCTGGACTCTTAATCCATTTGCATTAACATGAGCCCGCTTTTATTCTAGTACCATATTGTCTTGATTACTATAAATTTATATTATAGTTTAAAATCAGGGACTTAAATGCCTGCTATTTTCTTTTTTCCCCTTCATAATTATTTTGGCTATTTGAGGGGGAGTTTTGTGATTTAATAAACATTTTAGCAATACTACTTCTATGTCCTTGAAGAATGTCATGGAAATTTTGATAGTGATTGAAATGACTCTATATAGTACTAGAGAGTAGTCTGGTTATTGTACTATGTTGATTCTTTCAATCCATAAACATGGACTATTTTCACATTTCCTTGCATTTTCTATTTTTTCAATGTGTTTTACATATTTCAATATTTCAACAATTGTAAATGGGCCTTTTAAAGTTTTCTTTTTCAAAAACTTTCAACCCCATAAAAATGGGGAGAATAAATGAACAAAAACCTTTCTTTAAAAAGAAATATAAATAAGTAAAAATGTTCTACATCTCTAATTATCAGGGAGATGCAAATCAAAACAACAATGAGACTGGCAAACATCAAAAAGGACAAGAACAACCAGTGCTGGTGCGAATGTGGAGAAAAAGGGACTCTTATTCCTTGTTGGTGGGAACATCGATTGGTCCAGTCTTTTTGGAAAAAAAAAACAATTCCTCAAAAAACTAGAAATTGAGCTTCCATATGACCCAGCAATACCACAGCAATATATCCCAATGGTGCAAAAAACCACAGTAGAAATAACATTTGTATGTTCAATGCAGCACTGTTCACAATAGCCAGAAACTGAAAGCAACTCAAGTGCCCGAGAACAGATGACTGGTTAAAGATACTACGGAACATCTACACAATGTAATATTATGCATCTGTTAGAAAAGATGAAGTCATAAAATTTGTTTATATGTAGATGGACATGGAGAGTATTATGTTGAGTGAAATGAGTCAGAAAGAGAAGGACAGACATAGATTGACTGCATTCATTTGTGGAATGTAAAATAACATATTTTGAGAGTAACACTCAAGGACAATAGAGACAAGGTCCAGGAGAATTGCTCCATGATTGGGAGAAGGCAGTTGAGATAGAGAATATGACAATAATGACAATAATGGTTGGAGGGATCACTCCAGATCAGAGGTGTGCTGAAAGTAGACAAAGGACCAAAAATGATGGCCTCTCAGTATCTGTATTACAAACCATAATGCCCCATAAAGTAGAGAGAAAGAAGGAAATTGTCTTTCCAGAGAGGCAGGGAGTGGAGTAGGGTGGGGTGGCAGGAGGGATACTGGGGACATTGATGGTGGGAAAGGTACACCAGTGGAGGAATGGATGTTGGGACATTGTATGACTGAAACTCAATCATGAAAGCTTTGTAACTGTATCTCACGAGGATTCAATAAAAAACATTTTTTTCTTTCTCCTCTACATCATTGTTTATATATAAAAATGAAACTTAATTCTATTTTGTAATTTCCACTTTTGGCTGGACTGATAGCACAGCAGGTAGGCCGTTTGCCTTGAACGCGGCTGACCAGAGTCTCGATTCCTCCACCCCTCTCAGAGAGCCTGGCAAGCTACCCGTGTTGTATTCAATATGCCAAAAACAGTAACAACAAGTCTCACAATTTGTTGTGAGACATTGCTGGTGTTCACTAGAGCAAATCGATGAACAACAGAAGGACAGTGCTACAGTGCTAATCTTCCACTTTCTGTAGAAGTTTATTGTTTCTAGATATTTGAATAGTTTTGTGGGTTTTCTATGTTTATGATATCTTCTACAAATAGTGATAATTTGGCTCACCCCAACTTGAAGACCTTTGATTTCTCTTTACTGCCTAATTGCTGTGGCCAGGTCTTCCTTTTCTATGGGAAAATATGACTGAACATACTTGTCTTGTGCCTGATCTTAGAGAAGAAACTTTCAGTTTTTGTCATTGAGTATGATGTTAGCTGTGGATTTATGATATTTGGCCTTTCTATATTGAGTTAATTTCCGTCTACATTTTGTTGAGGATGCTTATCACAATAAATATTGAATCTTGTAAAAACAATTTTTCTGCATCCATTGATATGATAATTCAAATTTTCCTTTGTTGCTGTGGCATATCACATTTTCTTGTGTATATTGAAGCACCTCTGGATTAAATCCCACTTGATCATAATAATTATCCTTCTCACACATATTGTTGAATTTGGTTAATTAATATTGTTTTGAAGATGTTTGAATGTGTATTTATCAGGAATATTGGTCTAAGTTTTTTTTTTAGGTGTTACTTCTATTAACTTTTGGTATTAGTGTTTCAGTTTCTGTAGTAATACTTTTCTGTTGAAGTTTTCTACTTTTTCCTAACTTAATACTGGGAGGTGTAAGACTAAAGATTTATCTATTTTTTTAAAATTTAGTGGCATAAGATTATATATAGTAATATTTTGTGATTTTTGTATGTCTATAGTATTTTTTTTTTGATGTTTTTCATTCCCGATCCAATTTATCAGAGGTTTCCTCTCCATATTCTTTGTGAGTCTAGTTAAAGTTAAGGGTTTGTCTGTTCTGTTTATTCCTTTAAAAAAACAGCTCTTGGCTCTCTCCATTCTGGTGAAGCTTGTGTTCTATCGTAACACATATATTAATTTACCTCTCTTTACCTCTCTTTACACCCAGTAAACTTATTATATGTTAAAAAAAAGAAAAAAAATGCCAGCTCTTCTCTACATTGATCTATTGTATTGTTTTTAAAATGTCTGTCATTGATTTGCAATCTAAATTGTATTATTTGCTGCTTTCTATTTAGCTTGGGTTTATTTTCTTGTTCTTTTTCTAGCTTCTAAACATGTTATGGTAGGTTTACTTATTTGAGCCCTTTCTTATTTCTGATAAAAGTCTTTATTGCTGTGAACTTCGCTATTATTACTTCTTTTGCTTTGTCCCATGTATTCTAGTAGCCCATATCGTGATTCTCATTTGTTTCTAGGAATCTTCTTTTAAAATGCATTTTTATTTTTTATTTTGGGAAGGGGCACAGTGGTTCACAAAGTGTTATTGTAGGATTTCATATGTGAACCCAGCACTCTTGATTTATTATTTGAATTTTCCTCAACACACTTGTTGTTTAGTAAGATGTAGTTTGCTCGAGCGGGCCCAGTAACGTCTCCATTGGAGACTTTGTTGTTACTGTGTCTGGCATATCCAATACTCTCGGTAGCTTGCCGGGCTCTCCGAGAGGGGCGGAGGAATCGAACTCGGGTCGGCCATGTTGGCCGCTTGTTAGGCGAACGCCCTACCCGCTGTGCTATTTAGTTTCCAAATATTTATGTTTTCTCTGATTTCCTTTTATTGTTTTTTTCCTTCATAACACTGTTGTCTGAAAATATGCTTAATATGTTTTTTATCTTCATGATTTTACAGACACCTGTTTTGTATTCCAGCATGTACTCTGTCCTGGAGAATATCCTATGTGCACTGGAAAAGAATGTTTATTCCCATTATGGTGTGTGCAAAGTTCTATATCTATTTCTTAAACACAAGCTTTCCATTTCTTCCTTTAAGGACATTGTTTCCTTACTGTTTTGGTCTAGTTTATTATGCAATGGTGAGGGGTGAGGGTGCTACAATCTCTTACTACTATCTTGTAATTCTTGGAGCTAAGTATATGATGCAATATGAGATTGAAAAAGTGCTCAGCTGTAATTTCTTCAGCCAATAGCTCTTCCTCATTTTTATTTTCCTCTACTTCGGGATCCCTGAGCTGCAGATGCTATTCTTCTCCATTCTTTTCATAGATCGCTTATGCTTTCTTCTTTCTATTTTTCTTCTTTTCTTCCTTGATATTTTCATATATTTTCTGCTCAAGATTCATTCCTTGACTTCTTTCATTCTGCTGGTGTGCCCCTTTATTGTTTATCTATTAAGTTCTTCAATTCCCAATGACTTCTGATGGACTTTTCTCATACTTTCTCTTGTGAGGGCGAAGGGTGAGCATCTGGTTTTGTGCAGGCAGTGCATGGTTATCACTAATTCCACCCAGATACCATAGCACTTGTGTTTGTGATGCTCACGATTGCTGCTGGAACTTTGTTGTAATCAGCTACTGCGTTAGCTGTTTATCTGTTGGGCAGGCTAGTTCTGTATCCCAGAATTTGCCTTGACAGTGGAAGCCTTGACAGGGTTTTTTTTGGTGACAGGTCTCTGGTTTTGGCAGCAAACTGGAGCCTTGTGGTTTGGAGATTCAGATAGCACCTTAACTCTAAACAAGTCTGTTAATATGGGCATTTGCATTGCCAATATGTATTACCAGAATCAACATGGGAAGCATTCTGAGGTTCTAAATTTTACCTGGGCTTCAATCAAATGTTTAGTTTTTTAAACAAGACATGGGTATGGACACAGAAGACAATGAAATATTTGTTGCTTGTTTCCATATATTTTTTAAAGCCCCTGTGACTCTAGGTTTTCTTCACAGCCTGCCCTCCATTGTGGATTGGGAGGGTAAGGGCTTTGTTTTGCCTGAGGCTGGCAGATGTCACTCAATTCTCCCAGCTCAGCCTTGGGTTGGGAATGATGGAATTTGCCCTCAGGCTTCCTTTTCTAAAAGGACTCAGAGCTCCCTGCAGACTCAGAGGGAATCACCATTGTAAGGATGCTATACCTGCCAGGTTTAGTAATCTTGCTGACCTAGTTTTTCACTCCAGATAGGTCTGTGTTTTTTTCTTTTTTTTTTTTTGTTTGTTTGTTTCTTTTCCATTTTTATTGAGGTACCCTGGTTTACAGTACTCTTAATGAGAGTTTTATGCATATACTGTTTCAACATCACACCCACCACCAAAGTGCTCACTTATCTTCACCAAAATTCCAGGTACCCCTCTCAGCTCCCCAGGCTGTCTCAGGTAAACCCAGACAGGTTTTGTAAGAGTAAAGTCAAGGCTGGAGCACCAGTTTTTGTCTCTCTCTTCCCTTTTCCCCAGGGCAAAGTTTTGCCCTTTAGCTCTGTGTTGTCTCATCCTCTTCTGGATGCTAGCTTTCAGTTGCTACTTACTATTTCACCTAGAAGCTCCCAGGGATGCTGACTCTGGTCTCTGTGAACTTTCTCTGCAGGCTCCCACAGAGGTTTCTACACTCAATTCTGTTTGAGTTGTAAGGTTCTGACAGAGCTCTCCTTTCTGTCCTGTTGCCCTGATCCCCAGTCACAAATTTGGATGAAGGTATTCATTGTTTTTAATTATTTTTCTGTTTGCCCCCACACGGCAAAGCCTAGCAAACTACCCATGACGTATTCAATATGCCAAACAGAGTAACAACAAGTCTCATAATGGAGATGTTACTGGGCCTGCTCGAGCAAATCTATGAAGAACAGGAGGATAGTGACAGTGACAGTGACAGTGACAGTTAAGTGTTTATTGTAAACTACCGTTCGAAAGAATAATAGTTGTTCTCTTAAACTGCATGGGGTACATTTATCAAACTTTAGCAATTTTATTCAGTATTTTTATGTAGAACAGCACTTCTAATATTGAATATTCGTATTTAGTCATTCTTTTTGATCAAATATTTTAGAGATCAGCGAGAGAGAAAGAAGTGATCTAAATAACCCAAAGAGATTTTTATGTAGTAGACAGATAAAAAATTGAGTTTGCCTGTCGTACTGGGACATCTTTGATAATGTCAGGTGATGTCACTTAATCATCCAGAGTTCTTAGTTTCTTCAACTGTAAAGTGGGTGTTTTGATGCTACGTGGTTCGAAGGCATACAGGTCATAGGAAAAGTACATCAACTCACATAGTTAATGTAAAGTTCATAGCAAGGGGGTATTGTTTAAATTCTCGAAACTTGGAACTAATACTATCAATCCAAAGAGTTTTTTTTTTAAAAAATTGCACTTTCTAAGGTCTCTTTTACCCCACAGTTGTATTTACTCTAGGACTTGCATAGTATTTTTAAAAATTAATTTTAAAATTAATTAGTTTCCAAAAATTTTTAAATTTAGGAGCTATAAATGCATTTGGAGGGAGGATTTTTTTTTTGACAAATGAAACATTTGGCAATGATGCTTGTAGTAAACATCAAGTTTATCCTAGTAACATTCTCTTTTGTTTTACACAAGTTGTGCCTCTACCTCATTGTCATCCAGGAATTTCCATCTCTTGGATTCAAAGGTTTTGGTCAGCAAGTCTTATTTTAGGGATTTTAATATTTGATTTAAGGTGCACCAACTTCTGTGACTATTAGGGATGTCTCTTCAAAGAGTGTGCATGAACTGTGGTCTCTCATTTTTTTTTTTTTTGTTTTGAGGTGGTTAAAAAAGTTGCATGACACCTAATTTTCACTACTAAGTGAAAATCTGTGGTAGGCATGAGCTAACTCCTTGGGAAAACTCATTTTTTCTTTAAGGTGTTCACTATTGTATAGGAAGAAAACAGGCACACTTGTATGACTGAACATCAAGAAATAATGTAGTTGAATAGTCCAATAAGACTACTTAAAGGGCTACTTTACTACTTGTAAAGGGCTATAGGACCACATAGAGAAAAGAAATTTCTTAGGATAGATCTAGGAAAGAATGGTTTAAGGTCTCATTAAATCATTCATCAAGTACATTTCTACACACAAAAGTAGAGAAATCAATGGGAAGTGATAGAGCACGCCTTGGAGGGACCAGACATCTAGTAGGAGAGATGTGGATAAGTGAGACCAGTAAGTGTGATAGAGGAAGACTTCAAAGGACTTTAATGTGGCAGATAATTTTGTTGAATGATCAATTCAAGGGGCTGGAGCTATAGCAGAGCGGGAAGGGTGTTTGCCTTGCACGTGGCTGACCTGGTTGACCTGAGTTTGATTCCTCTGCCCCTCTCGGAGAACCCTGCAAGCTACTGAGAGTATCTCGCCCGCATGGCAAAGCCTGGCAAGCTACCTGTGACATATTCGATATGCCAAACACAGTAACAACAAGTCTCATAATGTTACTGGGCCCACTTGAGCAAATCAATGAACAATGGGAGGACAGTGACAGTGACAATGACAGTGATCAATTCAAGAAGAATTCATGTTGGGAAATGTGGACTCAGCTTCAAGAGACTTCAAAGAAGGGTTAACCCTGCGTTTGGAATCTTAATAGTGAGTCGATACTCAGGTCATAAAGCAGAAATTAAAGTGGTTTCGGGTAGATTAATTGAATTTTATGTAAAGAATAAGTTTTTTTTTCTTTTTGGGTCACACCCGGTGATGCACAGGGGTTACTCCTGGCTCTGTGCTCAGGAATTATTCCTGGCGGTGCTCAGGGGACCATATGGGATGCTGGGAATCAAACCCAGGTTAGCTGAGTGCAAGGCAAAAGCCCTACCCATTGTGCCATTGCTCCAGCCCCAAGAATAAGTTTTTAATAACACTAACTGGAATGTGGGAAAATCAGGTGGAAAGCACAGCAGGCATTTGAGCATAAGGCTTAGATCCTAATCAAGATTTTGATCTAGGACTGGATGCACTGAGGGAAAAGTGCCATTTCAGATGATGAAGACCAGGAGTGTCAAAGAGTTTAAGAAATGGGAGAGCCATAATGTTTGTTTTGGTATGGAAAGCCCAAAGTTACCCTATATGAATTCTGGAAATGTGTATGGGGGCTAGACTCTAGTGGGGAGGAACTGGTGGGAGTCATTGGCCAGTCTTGGCATGGACAAGGCTCTTTGGGGAGAACTGGGGTTGGGAGGATGTGTATTGCCTCTGAAACAGTGATTAGAAGGCCTGGGGCCTCTCCTAGTTATTTTTGGCAAACTATCCAGGCCATCCCCACGGTACTCTAGGTCCTCCAGGACAATGCCTGGTGGTAATTGGTGACCTCTAGAGCTGCACTTGGTGATGCTTGGGGGATTATGTGGTGCCACTGATCAAACCAGGGCCAAATGCATGAAGAGCATGTGTCTTAACTCCTGTACTAGCTCTTGGGCCTCAATCAAAAAAGTCTCTTATTGGCAGAGAGATATTAGGGTGGGGAATATTTCTACCTATTGCAGCAGTTACCTCATCATCCAAAAAAACTTACATAATTTCTTTTTCTTCTCCCTTTATCAACTAATAACCTATAGCAAAAGAAAATCTATTATGGAAGAAAATTCAATAAAAATATTAGATATTTGTTCACACTAACAATATTTGATATTTTACTGGTTCTGAATAATTTCATTCTTGAAACAACACTAGATGGTAGATATTTTAAATTACAATCTTACAAACCAAGTAAGCAAGACTTCCTTGAGTAAGTGACCCATGCAAGGTGATATAATGAGACAGTGGGAATGTCAAAACCTGAACCCAGGAATATCCAAATTTAAATACTACTTTTCTTTCAACAAATTCAACATACAGATATTTTTTGCATGTTTTTGTTCCCTTAGAAAATATTTTTCTTCTCTAGTTAAATTTGGCTGTGTTGCTATATCCTCAGTTGATGCAACATTCCAAATCTAGGCAGAAAGGGAAAGGATAAATTAGAGAAATACACACTAGTACAGATATTCTTTTCTTCATTCATGCAAGGCTACCTTTACATATTGAATAATATTCTTCTGTGAAATTAGCCAACCAGGATTGTAAATGACACTTTGTTCCTTTTTCTGATTGCTGGAGCTTATCTCACCTAAGATTAGAAAACATTACCTCTCACAGGAACATAAAAAATTAAATTGATAAATTTATGCACTACTGTGAATTCTTTATGACTTTGTTGTCAATTGCTTCCTTCAGGCAATAAGCCAATGTTTATTAAGTAGTTTCAATGGGCAGAGGCTTTGTGGAAAGTTTCAAAGAAATAGCTGTAGAAATAATTTCCATCACAAGAGGGTTATGATATAATGAAGACAAGCAGTATAAATAAGGAAAAAGAACAATTTATATCAATATAACTATAATATAAGCTTGCATGTTATTATAAAACAATGATCATAACAATATTAGATATGTACCTATAGACTATAGGAATATGTAGAACTAGGGGCTGGAGAGAAACAGGAATAAAGGTGCTTGCCTTGCATGTGGCCGAACTTGATTCCATCCCTAGCAGCCCACAGGGTCCCCCAATACATGAAAAGCAATCCCTGGCAGTACCAGGAGTAAGTCCTGAATACTGCTGGGTGTGCTCCAAAAACAAAAAATAAATAAAATACTGCCTAGAATGAAGTAAAAGTATTCCTCATAGGCTGAATATAGTAAAAGAATTCTGAAAGATTTTTAATGACAATTTTATAATTGGAAATTAATTAAAATGCTTATTTGATATTTTAATATCAAACTGAGGTGCTTATTAGACATTTTTATGGTTTCTTGTAAGCATTATTTGATTTTTGCAAGTTGCTAAGTCTGTAACTAATATGCTAGAAAATAGAAAAAATTCAATTCAAACAAATTTAGAAAGCACCCTTTACTTTTTCTCATATAACTCATTCTTTTTTAAGTGTTGCTCAAATTTAAACAAAAGAGAGTACTTGAAGTCAAGAAGTTGCAAATAAATGAGAGTACAAAGGATAATCGAAACAAACATTTATGACATTGGACAAAGGTTCCTTGTATTAACTCATTAGAACATTGATTATTTTGAATTTAACTGTAAAGTAAGGAATCATATTGATGTTCTGCATCAATAAAAGATAAATTGAAGTGGCGACTATTCTCTGGACCTTTTGCAGTTTGAATATAACTGTGAAAAATTACTGATTAGGAATTAATAGTCACATTCAAAATAGTTGAATCTATAATGGTAATGGTATATGATTCACATTAGTCAAGGAATGTGGCATCTTTGGAAATAAGGTTTTGAGTTCTGAAAGTTCTTAGTTTTTATATTTCTACTCCATGTATTTCCAGAAAAGCAAATGCTTCATACTCCTTTGGGAAAAGTATGAGACAGTGGTTCAAATGCTAGGTAATTATGATTTCATTTCTAACAGACAATTATTAACTCTTACCTGGAACAAACAATATATCTTTGAGCTTTAATTTCTTTCTTTGTCCATTTATTGTTTCATGAGGGCTAACAACATGACAGTCAGTTATAAAGTGATCATATCATAGTCTATGCCTTAATAGAATTTATATAATGGTGGAGAAAAACGTAAATACAGTAAAATACATTTCCATATTGTGAGAGATTCCTGAAAATGAAATAGCAGAATGCTAAAAATGAAAGCCAGTGGCACAAGTTCCAGGCTGAAACCCGAGGAAATGACATTTGGGCAAGACTTGGAGTTCTAAAACGACATGGCCAATTTCAAGAAAAGAAAGGGAGTTGATGCCAGCTGAAGGGAACCATGTATGTGAATACTGGTGGGAAAGAATGTGGGATGTAGGGGCTGGAGCAATTGCACAGCAGGTAGGACATTTTCCTTGTACGTAGGCGACCTGGGTTTGATTCCAAGCGAGCCAAGAGTAACCCCTGTGCATTGCCGGGTGTGACCCAAAAAAAGCAAAAAAAAAATTAAATAAATAAAGAATGTGAGATGTAGAAGAACATAGGGGATACTGACAGTTTCAACTTAAGAAACAAGAGCGTCATTCCTGGCTAAGCTGAGGTTAAGAACTGTAAATCCAAGGAAAGACCACTCAAACCTTTGGCATTTTCAGGGCACTGGCTTTTATGGTGAATGATATGGAAAGCCATTGAGTTCTGTTTGCTTGTTTTTTTTTGGGGTGGGGGGGGCGCAAACCTCGTGATGCTCATAGATTACTCTTGGCTCTGCATTCAGGAATTACTTTTGGTGGTCTTCTGGAGACCAAATAGGATGCTTGGATTGAGCCCATGTGAACCTTGAATAAGGCAAGTGCCCCAGCCCTACTATCTTTCTGATCCCACGTCATTGAGACAGGATGTCACGGTCATGGACCTCCATTGTTCATCGATTTGCTCGAGCGGGCCCTGTAACGTCTCCATTGGAGATTTTGTTGTTACTGTGTTTGGCATATTGAATACATCACGGGCGGCTTGCCAGGCTCTGCTGTGAGGGCGAGATACTCTCGGTAGCTTGCTGGGCTCTCCGAGAGGGGCGGAGGAATCGAACTCGGGTTGGCTATGTTGGCTGCGTGCAAGGCAAATGCCCTACCTGCTGTGCTATCGCTCCAGCCCTAGACACGATGAGTATTGTGAAAAAAAATAAACAGGAAGGAAAAGGAAGCAGGGAGGTCAGTTCAGACACTTTAACTGACCTGATGACAGTAATGATGGTGGACTTTCATTTCGTGATCACAATGTAAAAGAACTGAAGAGAGATGTATTATGGAAACAGATTGTACAAAACATTAGTTAACTAAGATAGTTATATAAATTTTTTTTAAAAAAAGAAAGTCTAGGAGTAATGATAATATACTTCTGTGTGCTTTTAGAGTACATCTGAAATGCTGGGAAGATGGATTATGGGCTAGAGCGGTAGCACAGCGGGTAGGGCATGTGCCTTGCATGCAGTCAACATAGCCGACCCGAGTTTGATTCCTCTGCCCCTCTTGGAGAGCCCGGCAAGCTACCGACAGTATCTCACCCACATGGCAAAGCCTGGCAAGCTCCCTGTGATGTATTCAATATGCCAAACACAGTAACAAGTCTCACAATGTTACTGGGCCTGCTTGAGCAAATAGATGAACAATGGGAGGACAGTGACAGTGACATAAATTACAATTTTATATCCACTTTTAGCCCAAGAGACTTGAAATGCATATAAACTGTAAAAAGCCCTCTGAGGGAACACTCTTTCTCTTTACTTTTTATTTTATTTCTTTGGGACACTCCCTGTAGTTCTCAGAGTTTACTCCTTGCTCTGTGCTCAGGGATCACTCCTGGTCAGACTTGGGTGACCATAAGGGCATACCGGGCAGGTGCTCTATCTTCTCCAGCCACTTGAATTTCTCTTCTCATGAAGAAAACCATTATTATCGAAAGAATTTTTGATAAAATTATGAACATAGGGATTAATAACCCTCCTACAAACTGGTTTCTTTGGAAAGTGGACAGAGTTTAGGTTTTTGGAGAAATTGGAATAAAGAGCTGCTTATTTTGAGTCACCATAGTCTTGAGTATATACATTGAACATCAGTCATACTTGTTCAGCAAATCACTAAGAACTATCTGATCTCTAGTGTTAGAAGGTCTGAGAAAGAATCTTAGTGAGAAGACATACATGGGTTATTACTTCTGTTATTAGGATAGAAGGAATCCTTTGTGGTGAGACAAATCTTTGGAAACATGACAATTTCTTTTGACAAGTCCTTTGCATTTCTATATACTAACAACAAACTAAGCAAAAAGGAATTTGAGAAACTAATCCTTTTTTTAAAAACAAAGCATAAAATAGTAAAATATATAGAAAAAGCTTAATCAAGGAGTGAGAGCCTTGATACCTTAAAATTACGGTGCTGGTAAAAGAAAGAAGCCATAAGCACATAACTTTTTATGTGATATTCAATGATCACTGTCACTGTCCTCCCGTTGTTCATCAATTTGCTCCAGCGGGTCCAGTAACGTCTCCATTGGAGACTTTGTTGTTACTGTGTTTGGCATATCGAATACATCACGGGGAGCTTGCCAGGCTCTGCCGTGCGGGCGAGATACTCTTGGTAGCTTGCCGGGCTCTCAGAGAGGGGCGGAGGAATTGAACTCGGGTCGGCCATGTTGGCTGCGTGCAAGGCAAACGCCCTGTCGCTGTGCTATCGCTCCAGCCCATGATCCAATGATCATGAACTAAAAAATTTTACATTGCTAAATGTTGTTTCTATGCAAAATTACCTACAGGTTTAATGCAATACCTTTCAAAATTCCAACAGCTTTTCTCACAAAAATTTTACAATCCAAAATTCATATGGAGTCTTGAGAAACCCCATTCAGAGCAATCTTGATAAAGAATTCACACTACCATGTCTCAATGTTTACTGCATTGCTATCTATGATAATCATAACAATGTAAGCACTTGCATAAAAATAGATATATCAGTAAGATAAGATAGAAATCAATATTTGATTTAAAAATCCATAAGATAGAAATAAATATTTTCATAGATGATCAAATGATTTTGGTAAGAGGCAAATAATTCAATGAAAAAAGGATAGTCACCTCTATAACCTTTAAAAATAGGTTGTCTATATCTGAAAGAATGAATTTGGACCTTATATATAAACATTAACTCAAAATGATATAAACATTTTTAATGTTTATAAAATATTTATAAAAGATATAAACATAGAATTGAAGATTCTGAAACAGAAGAAAGCGTTAGAAAGCTTTTCTGTCATTGGATATGGCAAAATATTCTTGGCTACGACAACACAAAACAAATTGAAATTTATCAGAATTAATGTCTTTGTTCTACAAAAGATACCACCATCAAGAACATAAAATGGCAACCCACAGAATGGGAAGGAATAGTTACAATATATTTATCTGACAAGGAGTCAATGTGTAATGTAAATAAAAAAAACACTACAACTTAACCACGAAAAATAGACAACTGTAAGAAAAATGACAAATGACTTGATCAGATATTTATTTAGAAAAGCACACAAATGAACTAAAGCACACAGAAGATGCTCAACATCACTAATATTTAGAGAACTGAAAGTTAAAAACAAAGTGAAATACTACTTTATGTACAGTAGGATGGTATGTATACATATATATATTTAAATAAAACAAGAAACAAATCTAAACAATAATTGGTAAGGATGTTGTGGCTTGAAGTCTTGAATATTGTTGGTAGGATGTAAAATGGTGCAGTTGCTGTGAAAAATAGCATGACAGTCCCACAAATAATAAAAAGCAGAATTACCATATTATCTGAAAGCACAGTGGGTAGGGCATTTGCCTTGCATGTGGCCGACCTGGGTTCGATTCCTCCATCCCTCTCGGAGAGCCTGGCAAGCTACCAAGAGTATCCCACCCGCACAGCATAGACTGGCAAGCTCCCCGTGGCATATTCGATATGCCAAACACAGCAACAACAAGTCTCACAATGGAGGCATTACCAGTACCTCCTCGAGCAAATCTATGAACAATGGGAGGACAGTGCTACAGTGCTACATAATTTTTTAGGTATTAGTCCCAGAGAATTAAAAACAGGGTCTTGAATAGATTGTCTTACACCCAGGTTCTTAGTAACATTATTCATAGTAGCAGAAAGATGGAAACTATTCTCTCTATGGATAAAGGGCTATAAAATGTGACATACACACATCCAAAGAAGCATTATTCAGTCATACAGAAAACAAGTCTGGCACAAGTTGTAACATGATTGAACTTAAGGCATAATTTTAAGTAAAATAAGATGGCTTCAAAAGTAGGACTGTTGATGATCTTATGAGAATATTTCAAAAAGTAAAATGGTGATTGTCAGGGTCTGGGTTAGGGGATAATATAGGTTGTCATTATTTAATGGATTTTAAGTCTATGTTTGGAAAGATAAGAATATTCTGGGGATGGATGTTGGCGATGGTCCAACAATATGAATGTATTTAATGTCACATAAATTTATCCTTAAAAATGATTAAGATGATGCCACATATGTTTTGTGGCAATAAAAAGGTAAAAGGGGGCAGTGGGTTAAATTTGGGTTGTGGGTTGTAGTTTATGGATTCCTGATATTGTTTCATTCTAATTCACTAACAATATGTGAATTAGAATGAAACTAAACTTTGTAGTTTGCCTTTAGAAAGTTATCTGCTTTCTGGGTTATTTTAAGAGCAAATGAGATGATGCAATATTTACCAAACTGCTTGATGATAGAAATTCTATTAAGTGCTTGCCAAAAATACAAGTTTTCCAGCTCTAGCACAAATTCAGTGTATCACAATCTCCAAAGGGAGGGTTTAGAGAATCTAAACAATGAAAAAATGGTAAGAAAATAGGCACATAAAACTCTTGGCATGATCCTAGCAATAGTAAGTGGTCAGTATGTAATGTAGCTTGTTTCCCCTTTGATTCAGTTTCCATATTAAACTCTTTTGATATCCTGGCTCTCAAAGTCAACAATTTCCCACAGAAGTAAACTTTATGAGTGAGATGGGCCCGCTAGTAACTGTGGAGAACTTGACAGCCTTGCTCTTTGGAAAAGAATGTTGCATTACCGTTGAATTTCATTGGTTGGAATATATTGTGTACATGCTACTCAGCTCTTGATCTTATTGTGGCATACAGCTTTTCTAGAGAGAAAAGAAATCCAAAGCTCTGTCTGTCTGTCTGTCTGTCTTCCCATTGCTAATCGATTTGCTCGAGTGGGCGCAGTATTACCTCCATTGTGAGACTTGTTGTTACTGTGCTTGGCATATTGAATACATCACAGGGAGCTTGCCAGGCTTTGCTGTGCGGGCGAGATATTTTCAGTAGCTTGTCAGGCTCTCTGAGAGTGGCGGAGGACTCAAAGCTGGCTCAGCTGGGCTGGCTGCATGCAAGGCAAATGGCCTACCGCTCCAGCCCAGCCCCCAAAGCTTAAAAATGTTATTAATTTTCTTAACCTGTTGGTGTTCAGGTTTCTGTTCTGGATCAACTCATTCAGTTATGGTTTCTCTGAGTCTTTGGGGGTGAAAGAGAATCCCTGCCTCTTACAGGGAGAAGAAACAGAGAAGATCAGGTCTAGCTTTGGTGAACAGGAATTTGAACAGACATGGGAAGTGTTGGTGATGAGATAGTGGCAGTAAAGGGGGAGGGATGCTGGGTAAAAGAGCTAATGTAATTTTAAATGTGTGCTGGAAGGGTAGCACTATTGCACTGTCCTCCCATTGTTCATCAATTTGCTCGAGTGGGCACCAGTAATGTCTCACAACAAATTGTGAGACTTGTTGTTACTGTTTTTGGCATATAAAATATGCCACGGGGAGCTTGCCAGGCTTTTCTGTGAGGGCGAGATACTCTTGGTAGCTTGCCAGGCTCTCCAAGAGGGATGGAGGAATCGAACCCAGGTCGGCCACGTGCAAGGCAAATGCCCTTCCCGATGTGGTATTGCTCCAGCCCAAGACAGCTGAAAAGGTACCCAGAAGAAAAAGGTAATGGGATTCCCTGGGGGTGGAGATAATAGGAGATAAAACGAAGCCTCTGGCTATGCCTCCTCTTTGCCCTTTTACCTTTGCCCTTCATACTGAGGTGGATGGCTTGGCAACTGAGGCTCTCACACTTGTAGAGGTAGTCAAAGGGTCAGGAGCCCTGGAATACTAACCTAAAGAGGCTCAGTGCCAAAGTATAGAGCAGTAAACCCCAAAAAGAGCACATAGATTACAGTGTTCCAGCTGCAGATTTCAAATCAGAATGCATACACTGGTTAGAGAATAGTTTAGGAATAAGACCAGGCCATGTACATTGGAGACGCACATTGCAGGGACAGGACCAGAACACTGTCATCTGGACAGGCACTGGGGGACAGGACAAGTGAAGCCATTTTCTGGTAAAAGGAGAATCCTGGTTATTGGGAAGGACCCAGATTTATCTATTTAACTGTTCGATCAACTATAACTTCTCAAGCATCTGAGTTTTTCCACACAAATCTCTCATGCAATACTCAAGGGCCTAATTTGGAGTAAATGCCTTTTTGCCATAACACTAGGTCAATGCGATGGCAACATTATAGAAAGACTGATCTTCAAAAGGAGGTGAGGAGACTCTGGCAGACTTGATTAACTGAGACACTAATATCCAACCTACCCTATCTACAGGGATCTTGGCAGAGAATAAATGCATCATGATAGCTTGGCAGCTAACATTTCATGAGAGTGGGTAAATGTCTCAGTTGTGTCCCCCTGGAAGCCATCTCATGCTGGGAGAACGGGAACGAGAGAGTGGTAGGTAATGTAACTTTCTACATTGTTGGCAGTACTACATTTGGATTCCTAAGTAGTTCTCAGTGTTGAGTGATCAACTCAATGATACTTGTGGAAGAGTTAAAGATATTTTTTTGTTTGTTTGTTTTTGTTTTTTTTTTGTGTCATACCTGGCAGTGCTCAGAATTCATTTCTGGCTCTGTGATCAGGAATCACTACTGGCAGACTTAGGAGACCAAATGGGATGTTGGGGATTGAATCCAGATTGGCTGCATGCATGTAAGGCAAGTCCCTACCTGCTGTACTATATCACTCCAGCCCCAAGATTTTTTTTTTCTTTTTGGGTCACACCTGGCGATGCACTGGCTTTGCACTCAGGAATCACTCCTGGTTGTGCACAGGGGACCATATGGGATTCTGGGAATTGAACCTGGGTTGGCCGCATGCAAGGCAAACGCCCTACCTGCTGTGTTATCACTCCAGGCCCCAGCCCTAAGATTTTTATTTTATTTTTTTGGCCACTAACAGCTGTGCTTAGGATTTACTCCTGGCTTTGTGCTAAGGGATCAGGATTCTTCCTTCCTCCCTTCCTCCATTTCTTCCTTCTTTCCCTCCTCCCTTCCATGTGACTGATAAAAATACATTTGATAAGATTCTTTCAATAGAAGTGCAGAAATGTAAGTTACACCATAACACAGTTTTTATCAGACTTGTAATTAGAAAAAAGACATGTTTATTATATTTATAAATGAAGACTGGCATGATAGCTAACACATTAGGCAATGGAATTGAGATTCCATTGAGATTCAAGAATTGTAGGAATGAATAATAAGTTTGATTGGATGATATTTTTCAGGGAATTTTTTTTTTTACTTTTAAAAAGTCCCTTTTAATTAATTTATTTATTTAATTAAAATTTTTTTAATAGTGAGACATCACGAGGTACAGTTGCAGACTTACACACTTTTGTGCTTGGGTTTCAATTATACAATGATCAAATACCCATCCCTTCACCAGTGCCCATTTCCCACCACCACGGGTCCCAGTATCCCTCCCACCCCCCATCCCCCCCCCCATCCCACCTTGTCTCTGTGGCAGGGCATTCCCCTCTGTTCTCTGTCTCCTTTTGGGTGTTGTGGTTTGCAAAAGAGACATTGAGTGGCAACTGTGTTTGGTCTATAGTCTACTTTCAGCATGCTTCTCTCATCCTGGGAGGATCCTCCCAACACCTTTATTTGGTGTTCTCCTCTTTATCTGAGCTCCCTTTTCCTCTAGTATGTGTGGTTGGCCTCCAGGTCATGGAGTAAAATTCCTGGTACTAATCTCAGCCATTCTTGGGTGTTAGT
Source organism: Sorex fumeus (assembly GCF_029834395.1). Classification (NCBI taxonomy): domain Eukaryota; kingdom Metazoa; phylum Chordata; class Mammalia; order Eulipotyphla; family Soricidae; genus Sorex; species Sorex fumeus. The sequence continues at coordinate 23,769,587 of NW_026606060.1, forward strand.
TTCCTATTTTGTTACTTTATGTTCCCCAGATGAATGTAATCTTTCTATGTCTATCCCTTTCTTTCTGAGTCATTTCGCTTAACATGATACTTTCCATGTAGTACCACTTGTATGTAAATTTCATGACTTCGTCTTTTCTAACAGCTACATAGTACTTCATTGTGTAAATGTACCAAAGTTTCTTTAACCAGTCATCTGTTCTCGGGCACTCAGGTTTTTTCCAGATTCTGGCTATTGTAAAGAGTGCTGCAATAAACAGACAATTGCAGATGTCACTTCGGCTATATTTTCTTGCCTCTCTGGGATATATTTCAGGGAATGTTTTAGTCTCAGTGAGAACATGGAGCTTGAGGACTGGTCCATCAGGAATACTTCTAAATTGTTTCTCTACTGTGCTTGCTTAGACTAGTCTCATTTTATTCTTTGAGATACAGCTTAAAAGTTTTCCACTGTAAACCACTTCTACATCTCCCTTCTCTGGGATGAATGAAGAGGTTTTGTTGAACTCCAGTAACACTTGTATTTGCTTATTTTACAACTCTCATCACACAGTGAGAAAATCAGATTGATTTGCTTGCCCTCATTCTCCGTCTTTCTGAACTCTTGAGTTTTTCAAAGTGAGAGACTGTTTCTATAACCTTAGTACTAATAAAAAAAGCTGGATAAAAATAGGTATTCAATATCTTTGTTGAATGTGTGCAATGACCTCACCCTGGTAAAAATAAATAAATCAAAGAAAGACAAAGAGAAATGCTCACTGTATAATTATAGGAAAAAAGAAATGTGATTTAGAAGTAGCACATACAATTTCATTTTGTCAGTGGTAGCTGGATGTCAGGGGCATTGTCTTATCTGTAAGAAGCACTGAGCTTAGAATGAGGAGGGCAATCTGCTTGTTGTGTTTTCAATAGACACCACTTATGGTCACATTATAATAATTTCTGGCCACTGTGTCTTATAAAATATGTGGCCTGATTGGAGTATGGTTAGTACACTTGGTGAAAAAATAATTCAGGCAATTAGGTAACTGATTTTAAATATTTGTCTGATGTTGTGAGAAACAGGAATAGACTTACATTTATATTTATAGACTAAGAGCAAGGACCAATTGATACTTATTCAAAGAAGTAGACTGTGACTCATAGTGAAGTCCAGAGGATCGGAGTCCATGGTTTCACATTAGTACTATCCACAACAGCTCATTATCCCAGGGGTTGAGGCTGACAAAGAGGATTTAGTGATAGAATTAAAGTTGTGATTTTTTGATGGGAGCATAGGGCAACAGGTAGAATGGTTTCTGAAGATGTAGGGAAATTGATCCAATTTTTCATGTGATGGGGCAAAAAGAAAAGTAAAACAAAACTCATGGATGGTGACCCCAAGAAATTAGTTATACCTTTATTGTGACTAGAAAATTAAACTCAAAATCCACCATTCAGGTCCCTGAATTAATTAGGAATAGCTGCTGCTTTGTTCGTCACAGGACAACTCTGTGAGACAGTGGCTAGAAGAAAGTTGACCCGGAAGGGCAGTGCTAGACCTGGTGGGCACTGAATAAAACTTTGGATAAGTTCCTTAACATCACTGGATCCATCTCTTCATTTCTAAAATAGGGACAATAGTACCTATCACAAGAGTGTTTCTGAAGGCCATACAACAATTTCTTTGTTAAAGTGTATAGATCCCAGGAGCTTTGGGTATTTACTGAACCCAAATTATGGAATTAAATATTGTAAATGTATAGATAATGAATGCATACTAAATAAATGTTTGTAGTGTTTACCTAAATTTATATTTAAAGTCCTCATTTTTAAAAAATTTTTATTAGTGAAACACCATGAGGTACAGTTGTAGACTTACAAATTTTTGTGCTTGAGTTTCAGTTATACAATTCTCATTTTTAAGTTGAGTTTTTTAGTTCCAGGGATGGAACCCTTGGCTCTTATCCTTGGCTCTATAAGCAAACTATGCTGGGCTATATCCTCCACCCTTACGTTGATATTTTATATCATTAAATTCTTAAGTTCATCTTTCTTCATGTAAACTCCTTTTTATTCCTGAAAGAATTGTAGAATTATGAAAGACAGATAAATACCAAATGGTTTGATGAATATCTAAGGAAACAAAGGAAATAAACAATAACCATTGATACCAGACCTGACAGTCAGTTTACAGGACAGAGTGTGCTAGGTGGGGGGAATAAAAAGGACCTAGATACAGTGATAAAGGGATATTTTGCTCTAGTAGAGTACAGTTGCATTGTATTCTTAAAATATTAATAATATTATAAATAAATCATGGTGCAGAAAAACAAATAAAATTATGATGGTAAAAAATAAAAAATAATTTTGGATGGACTGAGAATTTACTTCACAGTGGTGGAACACTTGCCTAGTATGCTCAAGACCAGTTTTGATTCCAGGCATAACATGAACTTCAAGAGTCAGCTGGCCCGGCCAAGTCGGGTTCGATTCCTCCACCCCTCTTGGAGAACCCGGGAAGCTACCGAGAGTATCTCGCCTGCACAGCAAAACCTGGCAAGCTACCCGTGACGTAATTCAATATGCCAAACACAGTAACAGCAAGTCTCACGAGGGAGACGTTACTGGGCCCGCTTGAGCAAATCGATGAATAACGGGAGGATCAGGACCAGGACCAGGGTCAGAGAGATAGTGTAGTTGTTAAGGTGCTTATTTTGCACATTATTGACCCAGGTTCGATTCCCAGCACCAGATATAGTCCCCCAAGCCCCACCAGCAGTAATTCCTGAGCACAGAGCCAGGAATAAGCTCTGAGCACTGCCAAATGTGGCCCAAGAACCAAAACAAAACAAAAAACAAAAAACAAAGAGAATAATTTGAATTCTTCTGACAACTGAATATAATTAAATAGTATAAATTGTCATGAAAGAGCTTGTAAAATGGCTACATATTGTTCGTTAACACTTTGCTGCTCCCGCAGAGAGTTTAAGGTTTATTGAGCCACTCCTACAAAAGAGCAACTGAGGCACAACTAATAATCCTATATTGCTTTTCTCTTTCCTTTATGTCATTTTTATGGTTTATCTAACAAAGTCCTCTTTGTATAGACACAGGAAGACAATTGATGCCATGCAATGTAACACGGGAGTTAATTGACTCCAAAATGATATTTACTTCTGGGTATCTGTATTTATTCGACTTAAGACTAAATTGCCCTTAGTTCCTAGCACTCCAAGAGCGGGGGGGTGATGGACCCCCTGGGACTGATGGACCCAGGGAAAGCTGTGAGCTACCCTGGCATCTAAATGGGCCAGGCCAAGCACCATAATACTTAACTATAAGTTAAGAGCACGGTCATAGACAAACTCTGTCATGACCCAAAATAGGTTAGGACCCTGCTGTGGTTAGGAAGACTAACTTGGCCTGAAGACTGTGGTCTGGAATATATAGTGAGATGTCCTCAGGAAGAACCAAATTTTAAGCTTGGTATCTCTTACTGTGCTCATACAAAATGACATTGCTAGAAATATTAGAAGTAAATTCCTATGACTATTTAGGTGGATTACTAGCTGAGCAAAGAAGAAAGCAACACTCCCTGGATGGAATCCTGCCCTTAAGAGGATCTCCTAGTAATCTGGGGTAATCTCCTTAGAAGAGATTTTGTCCTTGAGTTGATCTCCTGGAGGAGTGGCGTTTACCTCTCTTTGTTTATTGGTTAATGTTCAACCCCACCTTTGTATCCCCACCCTACAAGAATTCTATATAAACTATGCTGTAAGGAGCTGGGCTAGTCAGAATGTGAAGAAGGTCAATTGCCGAAGTCAAGTCAGAGAGTCACTTGCCATGGTCAGAAGGTCACCAAAGTCAGAGAGTCATTCCTCAGATGGTTAGAAGGTCACAGCAGTCAGACGGTCGGTCATTCTCCGTGGTCAGAAGACAAAGTTACAAAGTGAAAAGGTCAGAAGTCACAGGGTGAAAAGGCTAAAAAAGTCAAATAGTGAAGTTATGAAGTTATGAGATTAGAAGTTTGGGAGAAGTCAGAAGATTACAAGGTTGGCACAGTCAGAAGAGACAGCAAAGAGCCACAACGGTACACATAGAAGCAGAGCACAAAGGAAGAGGATAGAAATAGAGCACAGCAACGAAGAGAAGACAACAAGAAGATGAGGAGGAGAACTGAGACTTTGGAGACTTTCAGGTCTGCGAGGAGTATAGGATGATGGAACTCTGATAACTAAGACTATAACCATAATGACGACTATGACTGCACCATAATGGGAAAGACTGGATTATGCCGGGGGGTCCGCCCCTTGCCCATCCTCCGCCCCTTGTCCTGGAAGAGCCTATCCTGGCCCGCCAAATGCCGCCCCTGCATGCTCCCTGAGCCCGGCCTGCACAGGGGCTCATCTTCGCCACAGCCCACCATTCGTTTCTCACTTATGTATTCTATTGTGTGTTGTTGAGTTGAGACAAATAAAATCATAACAATATATATAACTCATATAATTGCTCCATATTTCTATGCTAGCTATTGGTTTAAATGCATAGTTACATTTACACAGGAAGGATGCCTATTTGCCAATAATACACATTTGATTGTAAACTGTCTCCCAAGTAACACAGTTTTTCTGTTGTGACATGTGCTAAAACTCAATGCCTTTTAACAAATAAGTACAAACATTTGTACAATTTCCTTCCCTGCACCCCCTTCCCCAATTCCATAATGCTCAGAAGTGTTAAATAAAATCCTTGGCATGTTCCCAGATCCTATCAATTCTTATTCATCTAGTGTCACTAAATGAGACGTTCCTTGCTTGGGTGATGATTGGTAAAGTTACAGTAGCTAAATATGTTAAATAATGTTAGCAAATCTATATGTGATGCTTATACCATACCATTCTATATCAATATTGCTTAATGATATGAACAAATTTTCACTAAAATCTTATACATGAACTATCAATATTATTATCTTATAGCTAAAAACATTGACCAAGGCAGTGATTAAGTAACTTTTTCTAAGGTCTGACAGATAGTAATTGGTGTAACTGAGATTAATGCAGTCTTATTCCAAAGCCCATTCCATCATTTATCTTTTCAAGATTAGAATCAGCAAATTCAAATAAGCCAACTTAACAAAACAAAAACTTTTAATTAAAATCGGGGTTCTGGATTTTTCACTGATGCCAGAATGAAATAATAATTCACAAGGAAATTGGGTATAGTTCAGTGACAAAAATCTTACTTGCGTATCAAGCACTTGGTTTCCATCTCCCCTGTGCATACACCAAGCATACTTCTCATCATTCTTCCATTTGAAACCCTCAGTACCACAATAGAGTATGATCAGTGCCAATGATCACAGCACACAAATGTGTATCCCACTGTGCTCACATTTGCAAGTGCTACAACTGTGTGCAATTGGCAGTCATTGCAACATCCACAAAATTAAAAGAAATATTTTAATTTGGCCTAGAAATCCATAGAATTGTAAAAATTAGGAATTTGTGTTTGGATCAGTTGTGTGCAATGCAAATGTCTTAACCTCTGTGTTATATATTTTTTGCAGCAGTCCCAAATGTAGAAACTTTCAAAAAAGCCAAATACTTTAATCTTTAATTATAGAGAGATTCTTTTCCTAATTGCATAGTCCTTTCCTATTTCTCTATGGCCACTACTGTGTAGAACAGGATACAAAATCTGTGAAATAAAATCAAATACCTAGGAGGGACACTGATGAAGGGGTTGGTATTGGAACATTGTACACCTGTAACTCAATAATGCATACCTTTGTAATTCATAATGAGTAAATCAAAATTTAAATAAAAAATAAAAGCAAATAAAGGAAAGAAATTAAAATAAAAATTTTACGACTGGGGCCAGAGCAATAATACACTTGTCTTTGATCCCTGGAACCCCATATACTTCCCCAAGCCTCTTCCAGGAATGATTCCTAAGCCAGGAGTAAGCCCTGATCAAAATGGTATGGCCCCAAAACAACAAAGAAAGAAAGAAAGGAAATACCATAACTTAAAAGAAGAACTTATAACTTTACTCCAATTAAAGAAAGGTGTGGCATACTACACTATTTACACTATTAAAGAAAGGTGTGGCATAGTGGCAGTTTGCAGCAACGCTAGGTGCTGCCTTAGCTTTGAAGTAGATCAATTAGGATCAGTTTGCTCATGGTTTGTTTAGAAGAAGATGCTGAAAAAATGTTTAAGAATGAACTTATTCGAGGAGAAGAGAGACTTAACAAGACAGCTTGATAATCAGAAGGGAGGAATAATTTTGAGTACAGCATGCTGTCTGCTATTGAGATTTGCCTTTTCAGCATGATGTTTCTCTAGGAGACTGAGGGCTGAGATAAAAATGGAAAAAATCATTTCCACTAAAAAATAAATAATGCATCAAAGCAGTTAGCATCCCTGTATCAATACCATTTAAAATGAGCATGGAATTGAAATGTGGGCATCAGTAAGGTATGGGAATATGAAATTGGAACACCAGGGCATTGAAATATTTCTAACACTTTAGTCATGCACTGCCTCCAGTATCATGGGAATGTTTAAGACTTTTTATGGAAACACCTGGCAGAAACTCGTGTCTGTGTCTCTGAGTCTAATGTCAGAGCCAGTGGCTTCATCATGGGCATGAAGCAGTGCTGTGTGTACAGTACTCGTGGCACAGACATCAGCACCATGGACAGCAGATGCTGTCATCAGGGCAGAAACCCTCAAAGGGTTTCACTAGTCTCTAGGTATCTCAAAAGAGTATATTGAAGATGAGGATGATGGTTATTTCCTAATGGTGATAAAAACTATGGGAAGCAGAAATAACCCGTTTATTTTTGAGAGAAACCTCAACTGCATTTCTAGAAATATTTTGGGAGAAGGGGAACTTTTAAAGAACAGAAATCCTGGACCAGAGAGATAGCTCAACTGACTGACTACATGCTTGGCATGCAGGAGATCCGGATTTGATCTCCAGTGTTCTGCCCTCCCCACATACCCTCAAGCACAGAGCCTAAGGTAGCACTGACAAGTATGGTCACTTTTCACCCCACAAGAAAAGAAAAAAAGAAAAAGAAATAGGGAGTAAAGTTCTATAATAGAAACTAAATTGAGAGGGATCCTATTTTGTCTAAAGTTTTAGAGAGGTGTGAATATTTATAATAATTAATTCCCTATGATTAAAATGATTCTTTAGAAGGTGACTAGGTATCAAGAAGTATCCTTGTTATTTATTGCCACATAAAATTTCAATCTTAATAACATAGCAATAATAATGCTATGGACAAGAATTCAGACAAGGCATGGCCAGATGTCTCAGAATTATATCAGAGGAGCAGAACTAGTAGGGTGGATGGATAGATGATAGACTGTAGAGAGTCAGATTCAAATATACTACATAGATATAAGAATACACATATATTCTTCTATCTATCTATCTATCTATCTATCTATCTATCTATCTATCTATCTTTCTATCTATCTACAGATAAGAGTTTGTTACAAGTCTATAGGAACGTGATAACCAACTAGACTTGTTACAAATTTCTGGCTGGGTAGTCTGAAACTTTGAGCGGGAGTTGATGCTTTTTTTTTCTCAGAGTCCACATATGAAATATTTTCTTCTTTAGGGAAATATCAGTTCAGTACTCAAAATCTTTCAAGGGATTAGATTTTCCTAAACTAAATTGTCCAGTAAAATCTCCTTTACAAAAATATCAACTGATTGCTGATGCTAATCATATTCACAAAATTAGTGTTTGATTAAATAAGTGGGTTCTATATCCTAGCCAAGCTTTTATTTGGGAGGGAGACAGAGGAGGCTTATTCCTGGTAGAGTTCAGGGGATACTCATAGCTCTGTGTTCACAGGTCATTTCTGGTAGTGTTTAGGGGACCATATGCATGTTGGAAACCAGATCAGGATTGGCTACGTGCAAGGCAAATGCTTTGTCCCAGGTGCTAGCTCTCCAGTCCCTAAATTAGCTGAGTTCAACAGAAAAAAACTTACCATCAAAATTTATCTATGCTCTAACATGTGTGGGATTGCAGTTGGAAAAATTCAAATGGCTGCATGTGATACAAACCATTGATAACCATTAGGACCCTTTTCTACCCATGAACTCTGTACTAACTTGTAGGCTGGACTTAGCTCACTCTGCCATGTTGAATCTCTGTATATGGCCACTTCATGTGACTTTGGCTTCTCACAGTCAGAGCCACATGACAGTTAGTTTCTCAGAGGAACATAAATAAAAAGGAAACTCCCCAAGAAGAATGCCAAAAGAGTCTGTGGAAAACCTTGGCAGCCTTTGCTGACCTATTTTCAAAAATAATCATGCATTTTCACTTCTGCATATTTGTTATTTTTTAGAATTAGAAAGTATACAGGTGGAGGTGCTCAGACAATACCAGGGTGACAACCAATGGTGCTGAAGGAGGGGCATGTGGTACCAGTCATTGAATACAAGGCCTCACACATTCTAGGAAAATGTTTAGAACTAGCTGTGCATTGATTGATTGTAAGTATGTCACAATGTCTGACCAGATCTGTGATGATGGAGCCTAGTCTCTGTATTTGATAGAGGTGTGGCAAGATTAGTCTTTTGCATAAGACTACAAAGAATGGGGCACATTTTTGCAACCATCTTGGGAAAATTCAATCTGTCACAGAATATAAAAATAAACAAAGTTTCTGTCAGGTGAAAGAAAAGGACATTTTAAAAGTTCACTAATTTGTCATTAGTTTCCCTTACTCAAAATGGCAGAATCAAATAACACTGGAAATTGATCATTTAAATGCATTACTCTACACATATTCAGAGGCATATCAGGTTAGAGGATTATTAAAAATACGGCAATCTGGGAATCTAAACTATCTAGAACTAAACTAAACCCCTTCCTTCAATAGTAGCTTAGTTTTCACTTTCAGCATTGGAAAGATATTGGAAACTGTTAATTATCTAATGCTGAATACAGATGGTTAAAAAATATTTGCCAGAGGAAACCCTAGGCCCTTTCCAATTGACCTCTCTCTATGGCAACTTGTTTTATCAAAGCTAGCGAGAAGAGGCAATAGAGTCTTCTAGTGAGACAGAAGTTATAATTTTATGTAACAATCCTGGACTTGACAAAGCCTTACCTTAGTTACAAACAAATCATGCTCAAGTGCAGGAGAGGAAATCACAAACAGGAGAGGAAATACATCCAGGAGAGGAAATAATACAAAGGTGACAGAGGCAATTTAGTACTACCACTTCTTGATCACAGAAACTTTAGACACATTTTCCAGAGCTTGGAAAAGTCCCTCATTTCTGTCCAGTATTTGTAGTGGAAAGCAGTTGAGATAACGTTGGGAGAGGGTGCTGAATCCAAGATGATAAGCAATTCTCAACTGATGGGGTAAAATACAATAGTGGGTAGTACATAACTCATTTGAAATTTCAGGTTGCCAGCTATAAATGTGGCCAGAAATCAAGCCCTGCCAGGAGTGATTTTTGTGTGCAGAGCCAGAAGTAAACCATGTGCATCACTGGATATGGGTCATCAAAAGTAATAGCAGAAAATTAATCTGAGTTATCAGGGAGAATATGTTTTGGTTATATCAATAAATATATTGAATGATGATTGTCGGAGGTGACAGCGAGGAATGTGCTGCTTTCTGGGAGGAAAACCAGTTGTGGGTTCTTTATCACCACTGTCTTAGACCACCCTGAGGCTGAATTCCCTATAACAAAATCTGCATGAAGGGAAGCATGATGGTCAGAGATGGAAGCAACTGACTAATATAGTGAGGAACTGCTACTGAAGGCAACAGGTAGCCAACACAGACACCCCTAAATCTTTGTCTTTTCAACTTAATGTATGCTAGGGAACAGTTATTTCCAAGGTGCTGGGTCACACTGCACACCGGGTCTGGGCAGACTTGGGCAAAGGAAGATGGGCACATGGACAAATACCCTCCGGGAGCAGCTGATGGCTGTTCACTTTACTGCCAAATATACACATATTTTACAGAGGGTCTTGCCTTACAGGATGGTCCAATCACTTAAAGTTTAGCATTATTGTCCTATCACGTATCCTACTTAGTTTTGCCCCCACCCAATCCCAATCAATGTTGGATGCTGGGCTTAGGATGACTTCCTAAGGGTACATGACAGTTTTTGTGTCTTGGGTACATCTGACTAGGTGGTCTAGTGAGGCTCAAGGCCAGACACCCAGTGCTGACACCCTGTTCTTGCCAACTGTGCCCAGATACTCCCTATTTCGAGGCTTTGCTTCTGGGCCGCTTTGCAAGGTTGGGTCTTAACTGCTCCAGTGCCTGTCACCATGCTCCACAAATGTACTTTCTGCTATTCCTGCTGGACCAGAAGATGAAGATGCCTCATTTAAACACATTTACTTTTTGCCTTCTAAATGCACTGATCTAACATTGATAATCAATTTTGTTACTATTAATAATATAAAGATCATTCATATAAATTCATTCCTGACCCTTAAGGAAAATAATTAGAAGTTGTTGAAAAATTTCCTGACACTTTGAAAGGTATAGAATTGTCTGCACATTTCTTTGATATGTAAGAACACTGTCACTGTCACTGTCCTCCCGTTGTTCATCGATTTGCTCAAGTGGGCACCAGTAACGTCTCACAACAAATTGTGACACTTGTTGTTTCTGATTTGGGCATACTGAATATGTCACGGGGAGCTTTCCACGGGGAGCTTGCCAGCCTCCGGGTCAGCATGCAAGGAAAACGCCCTACGCGCTGTGCTATTTACTCTTCAGCCCATGTAAGAACACAAGGACAAAAAACCCTAAAAATTGGTGGGGGTACTTATACGAAGGGAAACATTTTTCAAAGTGATAGAGCTACTTATTGTGGAGTTCAGAAAGAAACTTTCAGAAGCCTCAGTTCAAGGCATTTACCAGACTCTAAAACAAATGAAATTGAATAGCAACTCCTAGGTGAGGTCAACTGGAAAAAAATGGTCAGGAGGCATTTTTGATTTTGACTTTCTTTGAAAATCAAAACACACTTTATAGAAAGAAAAGCTTTCTGATTGCATTTAAGTAAAATTTCTGCATGAGTTCTTTGTGATAGTAAATAATATGTATGGGTTGGACAATTACCTGAGGTTGGTAGTTCTCTTGTAATTTAGGAGTAATAGCTTTGAAGGTACGTAGGCTGAAATATTCAATTTCTTAAAATTGGTTCTCTAAAATATAGCTTCCTATTTATAGCCTCTTTTCAATTGTACCGTTTCTATTTAGATGTACATATTCCTTTCGTTGATATATCACATTTTATCCAAACATTTGCATAAGATATAAGTATATAGCTGAAAAAATTATCTTAGCTGAATAACTACAGGTAAGCACTATTCCCACAAAATTTGGAATATTAACAGATAAATATTGCATCTTCCAATATACAAAGAAAAATATAATCTGATATTTTAATATCTGTTTATCTATGTACTTTTATTAGTGATGTTCTATTTTCATATCTAGAATTTTTAACACTATGTCATATTAAGAGATTTATTTATGTAACTTCATATAGCAGTACTTAATTTTCATTGCTGCATAGTATTCAATCACAGAAATTAATTCAAATGATCTATTTTATTGATTTATGAAAATATAAATTATCTCAAGCATAGGGCTAGTATAAATAATGCTACTAAACACATTATTTTATATGTATTTTAATATAAATTTCTGTAGTCATCATATATAAAAGATTGCTTGCTTAAAGAGTATGGGAAGGTCATTATTAGTGGAAACTCTAAAATACTTTTCTAAAGTGGGCTGGAGCAATAGCACAGCGGGTAGGGCGTTTGCCTTGCATGCAGTTGACCCACGTTCAATTCCTCAGTCCCTCTCAGAGAGCCTGGCAAGCTACTGAAGGTATACCACCCATAAGGCAGAGCCTGGCAAGCTCCCCATGACTTATCTGATATGCCAAAAACAGTAACAACAAGTCTCACAATGGAGACGTTACTGGTGCCCGCTCCAGCAATTTGATGAACAACAGGAGGACAGTGTAGTGCTACAAAGTTATTGTACTGGCATTTTTTTTACTATAAAATTTATTGTGGGGAAATTTTATTTTTATCTCTTCTGTTGTTGTTGTTGCTTTTGTTGTTTTTGGGGCCACACCCAGAGATATTTAGGTGTTACTCCCTGTGATGCTGGAGGGCCAAATGGGATGCTGGAAGTTGAACACAGATTGGGAAGTACAAGACACTTCACGATCTCTCTGGCACCATAGCCTATCTTTTCAATGCTTTCTTTTCTTGGATCTTATCTCTCAGACATTTCACTATCTTGGTATCTCCCATATGCCTTTAAAAATTTTTTCCAACTTCTTTTCCAACTTCTCTCATTTTTAAATTCCTTACCCCAATAGGTGATTACTCTGCAGCAGTCTACTCTATTATTACTGAGAACTGAAATTCATGATGGCTATCTAGCAGCATGGAAAAAGTAAAAGCTAGATTTCATTTAACTTTTTTTTTTTTTAAAAAGAAATGAATAAGGACTAGGCAAGAATATTAACAAAATAAAGGTAAGAGAGAATAGCAAACACAAAAAAAGAGCGTAAATGTAAGCAGATATTTATATATAATGTTTGCTCATAAATTTGAGGTGGCTTAGAAAATTTAGAAATGATGTTTTAAAAGACCTTGACACTACAAAAATCTTGGATTATTTGTTTTTAACCTGAAAGTTCTGGAGAACTGCTGATCATTTCACTGTAGGAAAGAATAGAATTATATTTTTAGGTTGTTTTTGGGCCACACCTAGTAGTCTCAGGGCTTTCTCCTGACTTGTTGCTCAGGAATAACTCCTAGCAGGGATCTAGGAATCATATGTGATTCTGGGGATTAAATTTGGGCTGGCCACATGCAAGGCAAGTGTCCTAGCTGCTGTACTATCTCTCCAGCTCTAGAATCAGATTTTAATTAAAAAAATTATCGTTTAAAGCAGCATAGGAATGTATTTAGGAAGTCAACTGGGCTGTAGAAAAATTGTTTCATAAAAAGGAGCAAAGAAAAAAAAATAGGGACATACAGACTCAATATGTTTCAAGGTTAAGTCTGTCAGAAGAAAGAAGTATAAACTGGCTTCCAGTTTCCTACTTGGGTGATTAGGCGGATAATAGTCTCAATAGATTACAGCGGAGGGAGGTGTCTGGGACTGTGAAATTGAGGAGAAAATGACTACTTCTTCTGGACAATGTTGATTTTTTTTAGGTGCCTTTGGAAAATCTAGATGCATATAGCATAAGTGTAGAGTTTGAAGATGCCATTAGGAGTTGCACATGAATGTTATTTGAAAGTTAACAGCCTGCAATAGACAGCAAAATAAAACCCTTAAGAAGAACTAGATAATGCAGATGAGACAATTCATGGAGAATGAGAAAATGGGCCAAAGACAAAGCACTAGCCTAGACTAGCACTAGACTAGCACTAGAAAGATAAGCAGATGAAAAAGGATTAATAAAGGAGACAGAGAAAGCAGTATTAAAAAAAGAAGGAAAAGAACCAGGACAGAGAAATTTAATTGAATAAATAAAATTTTAAGAATGAGCAGTCATCAGTATTAGGTTTGAGAGATACTGAATATGTTAATTTGAACACAAGATTCTCATGACTTTGAGTGAATAGAAGAGAGAAAAATCAGGACAGAATGATATGAGAAATAACTCTTACTCTTGAAGTGTTTATATTTCAAGGAAAAGACAGAATTTGTAGGTCTTAAAGAGACCAAAGGATCAAATGACATTTAAAATTTTTCTTTACTTATATATTTAAAATCAGTGTATATTTTTAGAAATATGAAATGTCCATTTTATTTTAAATATTTTCTGTGGTGCCAAGGATCCAACCCAAGACTTTTTTAAATTTAATTTTTTAAATTTTATTAGAACACTGTGACTTACAAAATTATTTACAGTTGAGTTTTAGATATACAGTATTGCAGCACCAATTCCCTCACTATTGTCAACTTCCCTCCCCCAATGTTCCCAGGTTCCCTCCAATATCTGTATGTCCACCACCCCTATAGCCTGTCTTCTTGACAGGCACCTTTATAAGTTTGGTTGATAAGTTTGGGTCTCTTGATTTCAGTATTATGACTCTGTGATGCTTTAAAAAATCTGTCATTCATTAACACCACCTTTGTACCTTAATCCCCTCACCTAACCCCATTGATTCTCTTCTGTCTCTTTGCTCCCTGTCATCCATTCTTTCTTTCCTTCTCTACCTTATACTCTGGGGTCAAGGCTTATCTGGGTATCTCCCCTCTAAAACATTGCATTCCCTCATTTAGTTACTCTAAATACCACATGTAAGTGATATCATCCTGTGCTTCTTCTTTTTCTGGCCTAATTCATTTAACATGATGTCTTCCAGTTCCACCAGTGTTGAAGCAAATTGCATGATTTCATCATTTCTTATAACTGTATAGTATTCCATACCACACCTTTATGACTCACTTATTTGTTGTTGCACTTCTAGGTTGATTCCACATCTTAGTTGTTGTACAGAGTGCTGCAATGGGTGACAGTGTGCATACATTCTTTTGAATGAATGCTTTTCTGCCTGGGCATAGATAAACCCAAGTGCAAGTCATGCACACATGATGGAATTATATGCCTAGTCTGGATTTATATTTTTATTTAAAATCTTTAAAAATATATAGCTTATATCACATGGTTGCAGTAGTGTTAAAGTTCATAGTATTGACGTACAAAATTGCTTTACCTATCACTACCAAAAAGCCCACAATTTACCACTAAACATGTCATCTCTGGTCTAATCATCATTCCCTCACTCCTCTGTATAACAGTTTTGTGACCCAAGACCAAAGGTTTGTCAATGCTCAAGACTGTATATTCTCTTGTCTTGTGGCTCTCTATTTCACACAGCAGGAAAATCATCTGGTATTTGTTTTATTACCTTTGACTTGTTTTGCTTAGCATGAAATCCTCCAGTTCCATCCGCATTGCAGTAAACTGCAAGACTACTTCATCTTTTCTCAAAGCTGTATATTATTACATTTTTTAAGTGTAGGGGATGTCTGACTGAAACAGAGACTAGAGAGGCAGAGCTATAGTGTGAAGGAAGGAATGGGGTTAGTTCTGAGAGGGCAGGTGGAGGTACATACATCAACATTACCTTTTCCTTAAATGGCTTTTTTGGATGTTGAAGATTTCCAGAGTAAACTCCCTCTTTTCTCTACCTGTGACATGGTTAATCAATTAAGGTTAATCAACTAAGAAAATTGTAGTTGTAGTTAGAAATTTTAGAAGAGCAGCGAGCCTCAGAAAATGCGTACAAATCTTTGCTTGTTGTGTAATGCTTCCTTAAGAACATTTGAATTTTGGGTAATGTGTGATTTTTATAACCAGAAAAAGAAATATAAAAATGATACAATTTAAGACCTTGTGGGGTTTCTATCAAGATTTTAAATGAGCAGAGTGAGAGAAATCCTCAGATTGTAAAATGAAATCACTGAATTATTATTTGCCCAATATACTTGTCATTTAACTGAAAAAACAAGAATTCATGAAATTTGTATAGAGCATCATTCTGATTCTTCTCAGTCAACAGAGGACATTCTTCTGTAGGAAAAGAATTTCCTAAATATCTACGTATTATATAATTCCTTAGAAAATTCCCCTAGGAAAGCTGAATTGAAGCATTTAATCATCTTTTCTTTCTCTGAATAGTATTTGTTATATTATTTGTAGCACAATTTTCTTGATTCAATACTATGTTTAATAATTCCCAAAATAACCCATTGATTCTGGCAAAGAATTGACAAGGGAAGGGATTTGGCAGAGTAAAATGCTCTAGTTCATGAATTCGTCTTATACTGCTCAATAATTTTTCTTCCCCTTTTCTAGATGGTCCCTTTTGGTCCAACTCAAAAGCTAGAAAATTAAAAAGAAAAATTAAAAGCTATTTAATATAGCTGAGTGGTGGATAAAGAAACTTGCTCATTAAATTAAAGAGTAGAATAAAATCAAGAATCCGCGTTCCTTTCCCTCTCACCTTCCCACACTGGATGGAATTGGGGCAGAATGTCCCATGTATTGCTGAGTGGTAGTAAAACGGAATTATGTCAATAGTAATCAGGTACAGGCTGTCTCATTCAGCTTTGGTTGTTTCAAGGTGGCAAGTGAACTTATTTGGACTGAAACTCCCATTAATTGGTCCTGGCTGCTTGGGCACTGTAATGAATAGGTGGAGGCAGAAAGAAGAGTGTGACCATAGTAACGGCTGCTCTGGCTGATAGGGAAATAGTGATCCCATAATTAAAAACAGAGAATGTAAGAGATTTTGCCTTTGAGCACACAGAAGAAAGATCCTATTCTTTAGACCTGTGCTAGCTCCTGATGCACTGCCTGACAGTCTGCAGCGAGGTCTTTAAAGATTTGTAGGATGAATGCTACAGAAATAAAAAAAGCTTCATAAGGTCACTGTGAAGGCGCAGTTTTCTCTTCCAGGTGTCAGGTGACATAAACAAGCCTGGGCTTAGTTTCCTGGTTTATTTCCCTCAAGGCAGTTTCCTCTTAGGGTCAACATCTCTTGACAACTGTTCACTGTGTATGTCCATATGTGACTTGACCTGCCATTCCCCACTCTGGGGCATCCATGGGCATAGGTAACTCATCACTGTGAGTTGTGGCTCGGAAGCAAAGCTGCAGTATATACACCCATCTCATGCTCTTCAAGCCATACCCAGGCCTCCATTGCCTAGTGCCCACCTGACATCTCAGAAAGTCCAGTGGCAAAGAACATGCTTGCAGTGTCCAATGCCATCTTCATCCCATCTCTCAGCCAATATTGCAATATTGGTGAAGAAATGAAACAAAACAGCAGTGGCAAAGGATTTTACTTAGAGCTGAGCACCTTATACATAAAAAGTATTTTATCTTTGTGGTGGTAGACAATATTTGAATTGGTTAACAGAGGCTACTTAGGTATCAGAATAGTTTAGGGACACATTTCTGCTTTTTAGCTTCTCTGAGAGTTAGTTTTATGATCTTTAAAATGGGAATGAGAATATGTGTCTTAGACCGTGGAAGTCATGCAGTGACCTGGAGCACCTGCCTTGAAAGAGCATGAGTGTAGGTTTATATCTCCAGCGTCACAACATCAGCAGACAGACTGCTGTCCTGGTAACCTCTTCAGAGCATATGTGACAAAAAGGTACAGAATGAGAGTGTAAACACCACAACATGATTTGTGACTTTCAGTGGGCACTGAAGCTAAAGAATGTGCAAGCCGCACAGTTAGGTGTGTGTGTGTGCGTGTATGTGTGTGTGTGTGTGTGTGTGTGTGTGTGAGAGAGAGAGAGAGAGAGAGAGAGAGAGAGAGAGAGAGAGAGAGAGAGAGACCCTCATACCCTAAGTTACTGCAACAACACTGTCAACAATGATGAATGGAAGAGGCAGAAACAGTAAAAATATTTATGTCCTACAAATTTTCAGCAGTAAGGAAAAAGGTCTAGAATAATGTCACTTTCTCACAGATCCTGATCAAAATGGTGGCAGTGGCCATTAAGTCCTACCTTAACATTTTGATAACCACAATAAGAAAGTTCAGTCTCCAGGATTACTCATAAAATAAATAGTCTAATAATAGCCTATTAATTTATAACACCAACTTATTATAGCAAGAACTTCAGATGGGAATTGTTAGTCTGCACTGTTAAATTTAGATGTGAGAGAAACATGCAAGGTTCTGAAGTTTCCATAAGTAACTTTAAGTACATCTATACTTAAGTATAGGTCTTTCTCTCTTTTTTTTTTCTTTTTTCAAGTCTTTCTCTCTTTTAAGTAAAGCAGATGAACATACTTTCTTTCTCTCTCTCTCTCATTATCTCTAATTAACGAATTCTATTGTTTGGGAGTGCATGAGACACAAGAGTCTGATTACTATGTCAGGTAATATTTTCCTACTAAACAGCAGTAGAATAAATACTGATGTTGCTTCCAGCTTCTCCTTATCCTTCCTGGAATATTCCCCCAAAGTCACTCATTGACAAAAGACTTAACCATTTGAACTGAGAGTGTTTGAGCAAAGACATTCCTGTTCTGCTGTAGAGGTGGGGAAGAAAGCATTTTAGGTCTTACCAAAGGTTGCCAATTTATGTTAATATCTTGGGAGCCACTAACTGATTTTCGTCTGCCAGCACATTTAGTTTATAAGATGATCCTCACATAAAATACTGCCAGTTACATTTATGAGAACATATGCAAAATTAAACTACTGGCCCAGCAGTCAAATAAAACCTCCTATAAAATATTGAGCCTATCCCTTGCTTTCCTTAGGATAAAAAAGAAAAAGAAGCCTTTTGGCTCTTATTTTTCCTAATAAGTGCTTTTGCAACAAATGGTAATTTCATAAGCCCACAGAAGGTATAAGTCACAGAAGGGTGGTCTCCCATGAGAGACAGGGTTTGCCTCTGCTTAATCAGAATAACTTAGGGATCCGAGGCCTGGCTTGACCAATATAGGACTCACTTTCATATTTCCACCAGGAAATATCTACCTTGGAAATCAGAGGCCTGGGTAAATGGACAAAGTCCTTCAGTGACTTGGAACTCACACTGGTAGGCCTCAGGTAGAACCTGCCTATATATTTGGTACCACCAGGAGACTGTAGCTCTTCCAGGCAGCACAGATACAGAACAGGCATGGGGGTCATTTCTACTCCTGAGAAAGTGAGAGTGTAAAGTTCATAAAACATTTTTGTTAGGCTCCCCTGTCCACCAACTACACTCTCACAGAACTTTGAACATGTGGCTATGTCTTTGAATTTTATCATTCAGGTCGCTTTGGAGAGTTTCTTTAACATTAATTACTGTGGCAGGAGCCATAGTAGATACTAAGAAAGATTTGTTTCTGGGGATGACATACCTGATAATGATCATAGCTGAGTGGGGGCAGCTTTTTATTTTTTATTTTATTTTGGGCTGGAGCTATAGCATAGTGGGTAGGTTGTTGCCTTACACGTGGCAGACCTGGGTTCGATTCCTCCGCCCCTCCCAGAGAGCCTGGCAAGCTACTGGGAGTGTCCTGCCCGCATGGCAGAGCCTGGCAAGCCCCCGTGACACATTCAATATGTCAAAAACAGTAAGAACAAGTCTCACAATGGAGATGTTACTGGTGCCTGCTCGAGCAAATCAATGAACTACGGGAGCATAGTGCAGTGCTACAGATTTTATTTTATTTTATTTTTTAACGAATCACTGTGAGGTAACAGACTTACAAACTTCTGTGCTTGTGCTTCAGTCATACAATGATAAAATATCCATCCCTCCACCAGTGACCATTTTCCACCACCAAGCGATAGCACAGCAGGTAGGGCGTTCGCCTTACAAGCGGCCAACATGGCCGACCCGAGTTCGATTCCTCTGCCCCTCTCGGAGAGCCCGGCAAGCTACCGAGAGTATTCGATATGCCAAACACAGTAACAACAAAGTCTCCAATGGAGACGTTACTGGGCCCGCTCGAGCAAATCGACGATCAACGGGAGGGCCTTTACCTTTACCTTTAATGTTCCCAGTATCCCTCCCACCCAACCCCACCCCACCCCACCTCTGTGGCAGGGCATTCCCTATTGCTCTCTCTCTCCTTTTGGGTGTTGTGGTTTGCAATATAGGTATTGAGTGGCCATCATGTTCAGTTTATAGTCTACTTTCAGCTCGCATCTCCCATCCCGAGCGGGCCCCCCAAGTACTCTTTATTTGGTGGTCCTTTCTCTATCTGGACTGACTTTCAATGGGGGAAATTTTTAATGGTAGTGGCAGAGAGGAAGCTAATTTGGTCTCTTCAGCTCAGATAATTTGGGTCTAAAGAATATACCTTTATTTACATTGGATGTATAAACCTCTTGGAGAATTGAACAGGTGAGTCAGATTCATAGATCTTATTCCTATAGTGAATGAAAAATCAAATAGAAAAAGTCTAGCATGTAAAGCAGTATTATGTATGTGACTAGGTGTAGAAGTTCTGTGGGGTTAGAGAGGAGAAATGGGAGAGATAGGCTGGGTGTCCTAGCCTGCCAACGGTGGTCCCTGAGTGCAGAGCCAGGAGTAAACTCTGAGCACCACTAAGCATGCCCTCCTTTGTCCCTCCACCCATCCACCACCTAAAAGTTATGATCTGATGCTTGCAAGTTGACATCTGAAAGTCTATGTTTGGTGGTTAAGAAATAGCCTTTTGCAAACAATGTTTGTATTATGACCCATTTGCAAGTTGCCTCAGGGTTATATTCTGCTGCATTCAATTTGCCTTAGTATTTTCAATGTTCTAACTGGAAGACTGAGACATTTAGATGTTTTCTACAACAGGAAAGTGATGCAAGCAGATATAATGTGAATGCTTTTCTTGCTTTTAATCCCCTATACATCTGATCCACAACTTCCTAATTTATATTTTCATTTTTCCCCCATCTCATTATAGATAGTATTTTGTTGCACTTAAGAACTGAAAGTTCTGGGAGATCATACAGGGATTAAGACACTTGCTTTGTATGTGGTCAACCCTGATTTGATCCCTGACATATGTTTCCCTGAGCACTTCCATGTGTGATCTCCAAGCACAAAGCCAGGAGTAAGCCCCGAGTAAAGCCAAGTGGGGATCATCCCTTTCCCAAATTGTTTATGCTTGTTGGCCTGAAGAAATAGCTCAGAGCACCTGAATTGAAGCCTGTGGTTATGAGTTCAAATCCATGGTGTCTTACATGCACAAAGCAAAGTCCTGCAGCTTTGTGCATGTGATTTATGGAATCACTGCAGCCAGGAATGTGTAAGAACCACAAAAAGGGAGCAAATGTCACAGCCAAGAAGCAGCAACACTGAATTATTCTATGTATATTAACATTTTATATATGAACACCATAATAATATTTTGTGTCTCAACCAAAGGTGTAACCCTTGGAGAACATCTGTGCAATCCTGGTCATTGAAAGAACAAAAACAATGAAGGGAAGAGGGAGAGGGGATGGAACAAAAAAAAAAGATAAGAAAAGAGTTTAAATTTCTATTAGATTATAGACGTCCCTTGACTAGGAACCATACTGCTTTTCATCTCTAATCTCTCAATACCCAGTCCCTAATACAGAACCCTCCTCAATGCCTGGGAGTAAGAATTTAGATCAATGTCTTTCAACTAGGAGTCCAGATATTCCAAGGGGTCACAGATGAAAATTGCACTAATATGGGGTTGAGGCAGGCTATGGCAAGGGACTAGGGGAATAATTAGTTAAGACAATGAAAGAAGAAAAGTGTTGATGGGACCACAGTTGGGGAAAAAGTTGAAAAATACGAATAGAGCTTCCAGATTCCTAGATTGTGCGAGAGATTGTGACAGAGCTCCAATTACCCTGGATCATTCTGATTAGTGATTATTTCTTTTTCTTTCTTTCTTCTTCTTCTTCTTCTTCTTTTTTTTTTTTTTTTGCTTTTTTGGTCACATCCAGTGATGCACAGGGGTCACTCCTGGCTTTGCACTCAGGAGTTATTCCTGGCGGTGCTCAGGGGACCATATATGATGCTGGGAATCGAACCCAGATTGACCACGTGCAAGGCAAATGCCCTGCCTTCTGTACTATGCCACCAGCCCTGTAATTATGTCTATACGATCACATGCAATTAAATATAAAGATATGTGGAGGGAGCACAAAATTCAGTGACTTTTAAATCAGTGCTATATGGTTTAGGAAGTACATTGGCCATAACAATGCTTTACTTTCACAGTAAGCTCAATTGATATTAATTAATCTCTCTCTAGGATGGATTTCAATTAATGGAAGAGGAAGCAGCTCTCAGGTGTCTTGGATGGGGACTGACTAGACAGTTGTTCAGTCAAATCTTAAATGTGGTTGAAAATCTATAGTGTGGATGCTATGATAAAATTCATGTTCATTATTTTCAATATTTTATTGACTGCCTACCGTGTGCCAAATACTCTCGTAGAAGGATTTTTCTTGATTTCTCATAATTTACTTCAGATGTTCAGTTACGGGTGTAATTTAACATGTTTTGATAAAAAAATGAGCTCATTAATCACATTGATGTATTTGTAAATGAAAATATATGAATCAGGATTTATGCTTCTCTAATATATTTACTATAATAAATATTAGAAGTCAGGTGCTCTTCATAGTGGCATATACACTAAAATTGAAACCACACATGAGAGATTAGCATGGCCTTGCACATAAAGGACACAAATATGTGAAACATTCCATATTTTTAGTAAATCTATTGGAAGATTATATGGAAGACTATGTGGAAGACTAGAATAGATAAACTCAGGAAACTTTTATTTTTCTTTTTGCGTCAGACCCAGAGGTGCTCCAGGGTTACTCCCTGCTCTGCAGGTAGCAATTATTCCTACAAAATGCTGGAGATCAAACCCAGGTCGGTCGCTTGCAAGACAAACGTCTTCCCTGCTGTACTATTACTCTGGCACCTCAGGAAATATTTTTACAAAATATCATTTCAAAGTAACTTCCAGGTTATTTAACTTTAGGACTCATCTTAGGTCTGCCCATGTGAGACTAGGTTTGATATATTGGCTTTGTTTACTGTGATAGTTGATAACTGTGAAAAGTGGTTATAGAACTATGGAAAGAGAGCTGATTCTAAGTAGTTGGACACATTTCAGTCAAAGTAGTTCAGACAGATCACTATGCCTTTGGTCTTCTATGTTGATATAGAAGAATCTTTTAAATAAGAGAAATAGATTGCTGTTTCAGCCATAAAAAACTTTCAATAAAAACCAAATTTTCTTCTTTCTGATTGACCAGAAGGAGGCTCCCTTCTGCCTCAGTGCAGAAAGTTAGAACAAAAGCTTCCAAACTTTCCAGACAGTTCTATTATTCCCTTGTGCATCCCTTAGCGCTGGTAGGGGTGATGTTCTGAAATTTTCCCTGGGAGAACAGAATTTGAATGTGCACTTTTGAGAAGAAAGCAGGTGTCCTTCCTCTGATTAATTCATTCATATACTTCTTTCCTATTTAAATAACAGTTAACAAAAATATTGACATCAAATTCTCACTAATTTTGGGTATCTCAACATTCATTAGTCTAAGTTTTTATTTGCCTGGCTTTGGTCACACCTGGCTGTGTTTGGGAAATATGCATTGCCAGGATTTGGACCCAGAGCTTCATCATGCAAAGCCTGCACTCTGTCCTTTCAGCTACCTCTCTGATTCCTTAGCTTAATTTTTAAAATAAATTAATTTTATTTTTAGTTCAAATCAATTCTTTTGATAGCAGTACCAATGATCTCAAATATTTATTTATAATATGTGTTCGAATCAGTATCCAGTTAGGATTCTATAATGAGATAAGCTGATAACTCTATTTAAATTTCTCTTAATTTAACATTTGTAGCTGAATCCTTCTATTTTTGTCTAGGGCACACTCAACTGTGCTCAGGGCTTACTCCTATTTCTGCACTCAGATATCAGTTCTGGAAGGGCTCAGGAGACCATTTAGGATGCAAACTGGCTAGATGGTGTGCAAGAAAGCCCCTCACCCATTGTACTATCTCTCAATAGTATCCATTGTACTATTCAACTGCAGGGCCCCTGTAGTTGAATCTTTTTTTTTTGTAGTTGAATCTTAAGACTTTATTTTTTCAAGATTAATATTACTTTAAATTTCTAATTTAAGTTTTAATTGTAATTTTGATGTAAACTAATAAGGCATTTAGAAATTTTTAAGAATAATGTTACCTTTTCCTGTTTATGCACTTTACATATCCATATGTCAGATTTACATTTTTCATGTTTAATGAGATTTTCATGATTCACTTTACATGGTCTAGTTACATTGCACTTGGAAATGATGGAATAACCAGTAAATTCAGAAGAGAAGCAAACTGTCCAGATCTTTAGAGAGCAAAAGGGATGTGAAAATGCTGTCACCCTATGTAGGCACATAGCTCACTTTATGTTGTAAGATCATCTGGAATCAGATTTTTGAGTTCTTCATCATGGAGAAAAAGCAGTATATGTGATTACTGCAAATAAACAAACAAAACAAAAATAAAACCCAGCATTGTTGTTCTTTGGATGAGCCTTGCCCTTTAAGGAGGGAGCTAAGCTTGTTATGAAACACCCAACTGTGACTAATTTTGGAGGAGTAACATCTCAAATAAATTGTCTCCTGGAGATGCTGTTGGAGCCAGTGAACAGCGAATGATGATGAGTTTATCTATGCTAATTGTGCCTTTGAGGCTTTATTCTAGACATGGTACAGAGTAGATTGGTGCTGCACTTCTAACCTCTCTTTGGCATGAAGATTTTGGTTTTAGAGAATGGCGGAAGGCAGAATGGTGATGGGCAGAACTGTGCATGGCAAAGATATCAGTGATGTAACTCTGGGAACCTGTTAATATTACAAGGCAAAAAGGAAATTTGCAGTGGGAATCACAGTAAATTTACGATTTGGAGATTATCCTCAGTGTACTCAAAAAAATTATGTGATTTCTTAAAAGCAGAGAAGTTTCTCCACATGAAGAAGATGTAGCAAAAGATTAATCCGAAATTTTCAAATGTGAGAAGGATTTGAGAAGCATTGGAGAGCCAATGTCTTAAGTGTAAGGATTGAGAGAATACCTCAGAGCTGAAGAAGGCCCTTGAGTAGGAAAATGGAAACCTTGGTTTTCACAATCTCAAGGAAGTAAACTCAGTAAACATGAGGGAATCTAGGATTGAGTTCTTGCAGTAAAGAATGAATCAATCTGTCAGCACCCCGATTTTAATGTAATGAGACTAATGGTCTATAGTAACTAGGAGATGAAAATATGTTTTTTATTTTTTAAATCACTATGTGGTATTCATCACAGTAGAAACAGAGAATTAAGTCATAGGAAAATATTGCAAAGAAATGCTTGTTGGGGATTGCTACTTAGGTAGTAGATTGTTTCAATGAGCATTGTTTCACAAATACAGTCCAGTGGGCTTTAACTGAGACTCAGCATACTGGAAACACAGCAAAAATAAAGGCTCAACAATTGTACTAGTTTGCTCATGCTGTTTTTAACAATTTACATGACTTAATTAAGCAACTGTTATTTTACAGTCTGTAGGTCAGAAAAATGAAGGCATCCAAATTGCCCTTCTAAGGTTGCTAGCATTCCTAGGCTTATTACCTCTTTATCCATTTTCTTTGTTTTATTTTTATTTACTTATTATTTTTTGTTTGTTTTGGGCTACATCTGGTGATTCTCAGGCCTTACTCTGATTATGCTCAGGAATCACTCCCGGTGGGGCTGGGGTAACCATATGTGGTGCTGAGGACAGAATCCTAGTTAGCTGCATGTAATGCAAGGGCCCACCCCACTGTACTATCAAGTGAGCCCCCTCTTTGCTTTTAAAAAAGGGGACCATACTTGGCAGAGCTCAGGACCCTGGAGGTTGCACCTAGTGGTTCTGGGAGCTACCAGGAATCAGCTGGAGGTGCTGGGAGCCATGTAGTGTAGGCAGTGGGGCCAGGACCTTTCACGTGCTGGGCTTGTACTCTATTGCTTGAGCTCTCTCCTTTGTCCCCTTTTCTCTGTTTTTAAAACTGTCCCCTTAACTTATTTAGCTCTCTGGTTCACTAGCCTCCTCGTGTGAGATCTCTTCTGATTACATTGGATCAACTTGGATACGCCAAATCCATCTTTCTATCCCACCTAACTTACATCTGGAAAATGTCTTATGCTATGTAAAATAGCATATTCATAGGTTCCAGTTTGAGAGCATGGGAGGTATTTTTTTAAACTATTGAATCACCATGATCCACAGTTACAAAACTTTCATGTTTGAATTTCAGTCATACAATGATTGAACACCCATCATTCCACCTCCAACATCCCCAGTATCCCTTCCCTCCCCCTCCCACCCCCCACCCTCATTCATTCCTCTTCCTGTCTCTATGGCAGACAATTTCGCTCTTACTCTCTCTCAACTTATGAGAATTATGGTTTTCAACATAGATAGTGAGAGGCCATCATATTTGGTCCTTTACTTTCAACACACATCTCTCATCTTGAGCGATCCCTTCAACCATCATTGACTTAGTGATCCCATCTCTATTCCAGTGGCCTTCTCCCCCAACTCATAGGGCAGGCTTCCAACTGTGGACCAATCTTCCTGGCCCTTGTCTCTACTGTCCTTTAGTAGTAGTCTCATATTATGATATTTTATATTCCACAAATAAGTGCATTCTATGCCTGTTCCTCTTTTTCTGACTCATTTCACTTAGCATGATACTCTCCAGTATGACTTTACCTTTCCTAACAGCTGCATAGTATTCCATTGTCTCAATGTACCAAAGTTTCTTTAACCAGTTGTCTGTTCTCAGACACTCAGGATTTTTCCCAGTGTCTGGCTATTGTGAACAGCACTGCAAAGAATGTATAGGCCCAGATGTCATTTCTAATGTGCTTTTTCATATGCTCGGGATATATTTTGGGAGGTCATTTTAACAGTGCTCCTTCTTGAAACCCAGTTGTTATGCTGTGAGGAAATGCAGGGATCTATGTAGAGATCTATCTCCCTAGGAAGAACCAGGGCTTCTGGCCTCTAATGCCCATCTGAGCTCCTAGCCAGCGGCTAATACATACTTCCCACTGAGTGAGGCTGCTATAGACCTCCCCGCTAACCCACTGTCCAAACATCACCATCCCCGCAGAGGCAGAAATGCCAGGTCAGCCCACAGAATCCTGAAAGATAATGAATGCCGGTTATCATTTTAAGGAGCAATGTGTGTTGTGCAGCAAGGGATATTAAAAAGAGCACAGTAGTCACCTTTAAAATTGCCCACTGACCTGAAGTGCAAGGATTCTGGCAAGAGCAAGGATGGGTTCTTCTTCCAAGTATTGAGGATAAAATAGATGACACAGGTGGAAATTTATAAAGTCCTTAGCTCAGAACATGGCAAATAGTTGGTGCTATAAAAGTATCAATTTTCTGATCTCAGGTGATTTTTCTGCTGCAAATATTTCCAGAAACTACCTATCAAAAGAAAGAGGATTTTTTTCCTCTTTTAGAGATGTATTTAATTTGTCACATAACAAAATAGAATGTATTATCTGATAGCTTTTCTAGGTGATTTGTAATGTAAAGTTATAAAGCCTTAACCCGAACAGTGTCTATTATTTGTTTCCCAAATATAATTTCTTAGAAATTTAACACTATAACTAAATTTTAGACTATGGAGTGAAGTCATGCAACTCATATTGTTTAATTGCACTGTCACACAAGAATCTTAGATTTTTTCTTCGTTTGCTCAATTGCTGTAAATGACTACTGAAAGTAATGTAATTATAACTTGTAATGGTAAGTGTGTTCATAGAATTCATGGAGCCAGCTGAATATGTAACTGTTCATTTGGAGTCAAGTTGATTACCATTTGAAAACAGTTAATGGAGTGAGTGATTACAATACAGTGCAGAGTCATGATTTAATTTCACCTCACCTCAGAAAAAAAAAATCTGATGCCATGCGTGTTAATGGCAGTTTTGAGGGCCATAAGGACTGATGTGTTTCCCTGAGCTAAGCAAGATAGCCATGCTGACTCAGTGAAAAACACAGTTTCAAATACACAAAGTAATACAATGCAACCTTATGTGATTAAATTCACCACCTGAGTATTAAAAATGTGAGTGAAGTTTCTAAGTAAGACTTAAGCTCATTTCAAGCAACGCGCTGGGAGATTTGGGTAAAAATCCAGCTCAGTGAAGGCTTTCAAGCTTTCATAGCAAACGTCCTGAATGGATTATGTTCACTTTGTGTGCAACCTGCTTTTCCTCCCCCGCCTCCGAATCTCCAGTTTAAAGCTAAAGAAAAAAAATTTAACATACAAATCTGCCATGTCTGTTTCCTGCTTAATGCTCTTTAGGGGTTGCCCATTGCATCCACCTAAAGCCTAAATTCCTTAGCTCAGCACACAGGGCCGCTGCTGATCCTGCAGTCTTATCTTTTGACAGTTTCCTCAGCTTCTAGGACTCGGGTCATGGAGGAGAACTTAACATTCTCTGTCTCCTTTCTGCCACTCTCTACGCGTCGCCTGGCTATTTCCTGCATATCCGGAAAGCCTTCATTTAGGAAACTTTCCTTTTTCTCTGCTTCTCACCCCTGCTCCTCAGAGATTTGTAAGAGATATACTTTATATTTTTTATTTTTATTTATTTATTTTTTTTTGAAATCCCATGAGGTCCCCGCCGCTCCCCCGAGCCCGGCTCAAGCCTGCTTTCCACAAGGCTCCCGTGCGGCCACCATCTTTCTTTCCAGAGAGGAGCGGGCGGGCTGGTCAACGCCCTTCCCCCTCCGGGCAGGCTTGGTGGCGCGGATCAACACAAGTCCATTTGCTTTTCTGCTCCAAGCGGCTGGTTCTCTGTGCTAAGTCCTTGTGCCTCCGGGGCCGTGGCCGTGCTGGAGAGCTGCTCGTGGGGGGCAGCTGGCGACCTCGGTGGGGCGTGGGGGACGGCCCACAAAGCCCCCCTTCCCATGAGGTCCCCGCCGCTCCCCCGAGCCCGGCTCAAGCCTGCTTTCAACTACTTTATATTTTTTAAATATTTTGTTGAAGTATCAATGCTGCATCACACTGCATAGGTTTCAGGCACGCATTGTAGAAAACCAACTTTTTTGTCCACCTTGTCTTGATTGAGGGCTCCCTTCTCCCGGTTTCCCACCTCCCTTCCTCCCTTCTGCTAACCACACGTTGATCCTATAGTCCAAACATTTACTATTGCTTTATTTAGGTGATATGTTTGCTTTCTCTATTTATAAACGGTATCGCTGTCATCCTGTTGTTCTTGGATTTATTCAAGCGGGTGCCAGTAATGTCTCCATTTGTCCCCGCCCTGAGATTTTAGCAGCCTCTCCTTACTCGTCTTTCCCAATTCATTGGAGGGTCTTTCAGGGTCAGGGGAATGAGACCCGTTATTATTACTGTTTTTGGCATATTGAATACACCATGGCTAGCTTGCCAGGCTCTGCCCTGCAGGCGGGATACTCTCAGTAGCTTTCCGGGCTCTCTCTGAAAGGGGCAGAAGAATCAAACCCAGTTAGCTGCATGCAAGGCAAACTCCCTACCTGCCGTGATAAGAAATATTAATTTGTTATTGCAAAACGTATAAAAACTCTTAGCAGGATAGAAGTATACAAACTTTTCTTAATCTAGTAGAGGACAGCCATGAGTGACTGTCACATTTGATATCAAGGACTGAGGAATTTGTCTTGACTTTTTAATAAAAATCTCCTTTAGTGCTTCTTGTAAGGCAGTTTCAAGGCTCTGAATTCCCTAAACTGTTGCCTGTTCCTGAAACTCTTTATCATTCCTCCAAATCTGAATGATAATCTAGCTGAATAGAGTATTTTTGGTGAAATGTTCAGTTGATTGGCTTTTTGTACTATATCCCTCAGTCCTCTTCTGACTCTAGAGTTTCATTGAATAGATCTGCTGTGTATCTTTTGGGATTTCCTTTGTATGTGAGTTCCTGTTTTGATTTTGTTGCCTTCAGTATTCTATCTTTAGATTTTGTCTTTTTTGAGTAAAATGTGTCTTGGAGTTTTCCTATCTGAGTCTATTGTTGCTCAAAGGTGCCCTTCTGGCCTCCTGGATATTGATCCCTACACTCCTTAGCTCAGGGAAATTGTTATCTATGCTTTTAAAAAACATTGTTTCTTGATTTAATTTGCCTTCTTGTTCTTCATAGAATCTGATGATTCCTATGCTGTTCCTCCTGAATTCATCCCAGAGTTCTCTAGCACGCTGTTCATTTTATTTTTTTCAGACTATTTCCTACCTCTGCTGTTTTCTGGCAATTTCCATCTCATCTTGGAGATCCTTGATCCTTTCCTCAGCTGCTGTTGTTCCGCCACTTAAAGCTTCTCTTGTGCTATTTATATCACTTATCATCCTCTTCATTCCTGCTCACAGTTTTCTCATGTAAGCACCCATAATTTCTTATGCTTTACTATCTATGCCATCATTCTTTGATCTCATTAAGCACCCTCAGAACGGTGTCACTAAAATCATCCTCTGAAAATCTTCGGACTTGAAGACTTCAACCGACCTTGTTGGTGCTAGTTGTGTTTTCTGTGTTGTTTCTGCTCATTGAGTTTGGTGGGCTTCTATGTATCTTGCCCATAGGGGTTGGTGTGCTCGTTCTGTGCTGAGGGTGCATCTTTGTCATTGCCCCCCTGATCCTCTCTGAGGAATTAGGCTAGGAATTGCTCTTTTCTTTCTCTGCCCGTCTTCACCCAGTCAAAAGTGTAGTGGTGAGCAGTGTAAAAATTGATGAAATGCTATGATGTTCAAGAGATGAGGGTCGAGGCCTACTGAAATGGCAGAGGTTGGGCCTGGAGGCTGATAGTTCCTCCACAGAAAAGAATCATTTTCTCCCAATTCAGAAAAGGCCTTCCAATTGTCAGCCTGGAAATCAAATACCTGGAGGGATGGTGGGGTAATTAAAGATTTAGGAGCTGTGGAGAAAGGCCCATTGAAAATCTACCACATCTTTTTTAACAGGCACTTAGGAGTTTCCAGTTCTTGGACTATTATAAATAATGCTGCAATAATTATGAGACTGCACATATTTCTTCAAATTAATATTTTTATATGTTTTTATAATATATGGACTACATAAAGTATTTGGGGGTAAAAAATAAGGGTTTTATTTCTCTCTATATCTGCTTTCACACATTTTGTTTCTTGTCTTTTGGAAAATAGCCAGTTTTGTAGGTGTGAGGTGATATCTCATTTTTGGTTTTGGTTTTCATTTTTCTAATACTCAGACATGACAAATGTCTTTTTATATGTCCATTGGCCATCTTAGGAGAAGTTTCTTTTCAGAGCTACTGCCCACTTTTTATCAGATTTTGTTGTTGTTGCTTTTGAGTTTGTGACGTATCTTTGCCCATTCAGTATGATATCTTTTTGTTTTGCTCTTTCTATCACTAGCTTTTTACTCTGATATGTTTCAATTGACTTATTACATTTTCTTCTTGTGCAATTTGAGACAAGTTTCCAAATGCATCTCAAATACTGTTATCAGGAGTATGGAGAAGACTCTACACTATCCTCTCTGCATTTTCTGTTTTTTGCAAGTCCTTTCTGATACCTGTGGGGTCTGAGAGCAATTACATGTACCACCATGATAACTTAGTCTTGATGATACTTGTCTAGCTATCTCAAAATTGCTTCTTTAACTCTCAACTTTCCCTAGTCAAGCCTAAGTACACTGTGGAGATTACTGTGTTAAATTTAAAATCGAATCTAATGCCTGGAACAAAGAGAAACTTGATCCAAGTTCACTGAATGAACAATGGCTGAATTTGCTCAAAGTGAGCAGGATATATTAAAAAAAAAAGGCTTTTCTGTGCCTAACATTTAGTAGGCAATGGTGTGTGCTCATCCTTTCATGCACTCATTCTTTATTATGCATCACCACCCCAGGAGTCATCATTAGAGGAATGTCATTTCCCACTGGTTTACCATGTGTTATTTACAAAAGACTAAGTTGGTTAGCTGATGGTAACATTTTATAGAAATATCTTGAGACTTAAAAGGTTGAATTCTATAAAAACAGAAATTGTAGTACCAGTGAGATAGTACAGCAGATAGGGTACTTCACTTGCAAGCAGCTGACCTCAGCACCATATATGGTCCCTGAGTCCACCAGGACTGATCCCTGAGCACAAACCCAGCAATAAGCCTTGGGCACCTCAGGGTATGGCCCCAAAACAAAACAACAAAACCCTGAAATTGTAGTTTCTCATTTCTGGGCCTTTGTGCATGCATATTTTAACTTTCTAATATGCTCTTCTTCAGGTCTCAGAATCTCCTCCTTGTGTAGATCTCAGCCCAAATGATTTTTTTCCCTCAGAGATTCTTTTTTGAGTCCCTAATCCAAAGCCCTCCCCTTCTCCAGTCTCCAGCTGGTACTCTCCACCAAGATATCAAATAGGTATTGTGGTTTCCATTTTACTTATCTCCACAAAATTTATCCTACTGATATATATACATATATACATATGTATATGTATATATATATAATTTATCCACTCTATTTTTTTTAAGGGTAAAGTCTCTCAGAGCTGGGCCTTCTCTTTTACACTAGTGCTTTGACTACTATTTGACATGTGTTAGGTGAATTGTAAAATGAAGTAAGAAAGCCGCCTCCAACATTTCTGCATGGGCCAGCAGAATGATTCTGCTGCTATGAAATATATGAAATATAGGTTCTCACTAGACAGTCAAATACAGCTATGAGATCATATACTTGAGAAAGCATGCACATCTTTGACTTTCCATCAAATCTATAGAACAGATGGCTGATATTATTGTCATAACTATCAGTGACTTTCACTGGAGAAGAAAAAAATTGGTCAAATGATCTGTGACAGCTATTAATCTTGGAAAATAGTGTGACAAACAGATTTTTTAAAAAACAAAAACTCAAGATGTAAGAATGACATATTTTAAATGGATTTTACAAAATTTTTATAAAACTGTTTCTGGAAAAGCACTTAGTCAATTTCTCTTTGATTTTTATTAGAAGAATAAACCCAAAACCCCGAAAGGAAGAAAATGTTATAGCAAAATATCCTATTTTTTTCCTCGTATTCTTCAAAGTTCTCTTTCTTTGTGAAGGTGAATTACGTTGTTCAGGAGACGGAGTGAGAAATTATTCATCATATCATGGTAACTAGTGGGTGAAGCAACTATGTGCATCCTTCCTTCCTTGGCACTGCACACAGGAATTTAGGGTCCACATGAAGCTGAATAAGAGCTTCATAGAGTTGGCCTTCCTCAAAATAGGCCCCAAGATCTAGACTTGAGGAATGAAGGAAACAAATATCAATAGAGCTTAACTACTGCTCTAATGCATCTAAGACTGGAGAATGCTAGTATGTTTGGTTGTTTATTTTGCTTTCCACCTGATGTTCTTTTTTTTGTTTTTTAAAATTCTTTACTATGCATAGGGAAAAGGATGAAAGAGTGGGTTTTCAGAACTTCTAATACCATGTACTTCTTCAAAATTCAGTACTTCACACATGCAAGAATTTTGTTTCTTAGAAGAAATACTTAAGAACATAATAGTTAAGCACAACTATCATGGAAGAACAATGTTGGAATAATATTTTTCCTAAGTGAAACATAGAATTTAGAGTTAGCTTTTATTCAAAACTTGAAATTGTGATATTTAAACCATTCTCTTAGTGAAACAGTATTTCTACTATGTGAAATTTGATCCAGACTTAGTAACAAGTTTTTGTGTGACTACAATCAGTGTAGGATTAATGAGCAAACATTTCTGGCTGCCAGTCATTAAACAATGTACTGTTTCTTGCTGGATTTACTAATTCTGTATACTTCTGCGATGTAGAGTGGAAAGGATTTGTGATAACTTCTAGATATTTATATTTGTTTTAGAAGTTGATACTTTATATATCAAAGCACAACTTTTTAGGCACTATGATTCCATATATCTAGAAGCTTAATAATTATTACTATCATCATTTGATATCATCTTTGTTAAGAGATAGGTGGATAAAATGAGATTGCCTCTTCATTTTCACTTTTACTTGACCACATTCTAAACACATAGGACATTATTTAATCTCAATTTCACCATAACTCAGATTTATACCTGAATAGATATTTCTCTATGAAGACATACAGATAACTCCCTTTACATAGTTGTTAAGGTTCACTTATTTTTTGGGATGTAAATCAAAAACATAGTGAGATATCACCTCACATCAGTCGAATAACCTATGCCAAAAAAGACTGAAAATAAGAAGTGCTGGGAAAGATTTGAAAAAAAAAAAAACCAGAATCTCTTATTACTCTTGTATCACTTGTCATTCTGTTGATTGTTGATTTGCTCGAGCGGTGCCAGTAAGCCCTTGCATTGAGCGTTTTGACCTGCTTGGCTGCATATGGCCAGAAGTAGCTATGGTCTGCTGAGCATTGCTTGGAGATCCCCCACCAAAAAAGGAAATTCTATTTTACCCAGTAATGCCACTTGTAGGCACATATACCTTGGATATGAAAGAACTAATCCCAGAGAATATTTATATCTTGGTATTTATCACATTATTCATTTAGCCAGAACAGAATAAATATAAGTACTTATCGACAGATGACCAAATAAATAAAACATGTTGGGATGTTAAATACTCAAGGGGTTAATATTCTACTGTTTAAAAAGTTCAAATTGTATTCCCTCCCTATTCTTCCACCCCATTTTTGGTGTTCAGGATTTACTCTTAGCTCTGTGCTCAAGAATCACTCCTGGCGGTGCTTAGGGTACTAAATGTGGTGCCAGGAATTTAACCTAGGTTGGTTGAATGCTATCACCTTAATCCCTGTACAATCTCCAACCTGAAATTATGACTTTAGAGACAAAAATAATCTTAACGTGATTATATTAACGGAAATAAGGAAATAAAACCATATCGATTTACTCATACGTGGAATATAAACTACTAGAGAAAATGAACTGCTGAAAAAAAAACAAAGCTCACTTATAGACTCAGTGAAAGGTTGGCGATTATGGGAGGAAAAGCAGGGTAGACGGGAAAGAGTAGGGGTGTCTTTTTTGGTGGTAGACTGGCAAAGGAACTTAATTGGTGGGTGTGGTATTATATATATAAAGAGAGGCATGAAGACAGTATTTTCCAAATTCTGTAGCCAAGAAACATAAATGATTACCAGTGCTACTGTTGGCAATATTTTTTTCTAATTTGTTGCCTAAATGTGGTAACTAACATTAAATGCAGATTATCTGTAGCTACTGTGTATGTGCTTATACTTGACAAATTATATGAATAACATACTTATAAAAACAATACACAGATAACAGGCCACACTTTGTTTTCCAAGAGTATAATGTAAAATCTTGTAAGTTGGTATGAAACTCTTCTAGTTTGTGAAAACGTTCAAGGAAAATCACCACTGAATCAAAGAAGCAACACTCATAGTAAAAGATGACAGAAAGTGGAAAACACTGCTTCACTCAACAAAAAGCTACTAAATTTTTTATTTTAAGAATGGATTATCTTAACAGGTTCCTGATATTTTGGCAAGCAAAAGATTTTGACACAAATCAGATAGTCTTGATTCTTGTTTAGTCTGTGACCTCTCGTAGATAACTTATAATTTTCCCCATTCTGACAATATGCATGGGGACTAATAAATAAGGGTGCACTATCTTTGTTTTCACTTTCTAAGGCTTATCAAGTCCCAAGTAAAACCTGCTTATGTTGTGATCTAATCGATTTTCTTTTGTTTCATACCAAGACTAATGCAGCCCCTTCTTAGGCGCTTCCAGCTTATCTAAACTTAAGAGTTTTAGTCTTTCATGTCAAGCCTTTCCTGCCAGTTTTATATTTGAAGATGGGTCCCAGCTGCTCTGGCCTTCTTAATCCCTCCCAGAATAGCCTATGTGACAATGTGACAATGTTTCCCTTGGGGGATGACAGCTTCAACACTTTATTTCTTAGATAGGGGCCATGCTAATAACCAGACAATATTATCATGCTTACTTCTCTGGTGCTACTCAGATCAATTCACGTTTCATATATATTTTATGAATAGACACAGGAACATATGAGAAGTATATATTACATACAATATTACTATGCAATCCCTTAACAATTTTAGATTGCTATATATACATGTACATGTGTGTATATATATGTTATATACAAGTTATGTGTTATATATTAAATTATATGATGTAAATGTAGTTCAGTTTAATAATTTTAAAACTTCTGTCAGGTCTTAGTATGTAATCAATGTTGAATGAATGAATGAATGAATGTGTAAAGAAATAAAAGTAATGAGTAGTCAGCAGTCTGAATAAGTTGAAATGTTTCACAGTTTTTTATTTTTAAAATATCTTGTTTAATCTTTAGCATGTATTTATATTTTTGTTGATTTGTGTTTATTTTAGTTGTGGTGATATAGTTATAAAAGTGTTAATGGTTATTCCCAGGGGATTCAAAGTGACTACCCCGCTACCATCCAATACCCTCCAGTGGCACTTCTAGTCTGTCACTTCATCTTCTCATATTTTGGTAACCTTAGTTACATATTCAAAGTCTAAGGGTTGTCTCTGCCATTACTTTTATTGTTCATGTACACATATAAGTGAGATCATCCAGTGTTTGTGTGATTTATATAACTTAACATGAAAACCCTTTAGTTTCATTCATCCAAGTTGTAACAAAAGGCTAGATATAATCTTTCCTTATTATTGAGCAGTGGTCCATTGTGCATATAATGCTGCATCTTCTTTATTTACTCTGCTATTTTATGTGAGTTGTTCCCATATATTGGTTTTGTAAATTGCATTGCAATGAACATAGGTGTATGTATATATATTTACAAGTGAGTGTTTTTGTGTTCTTAAAATAGATGCCAAGAAATATAATTGCTGGTTCATACGGTAGTTATATTTTTAATTTTGGGGAATTCTCCATACCATTCTTGATAGATTGAGCCAATAGCATATATATATTTAATAGCATATAAATTTTTAGTTTAATCAAAGAACTAAACATATGACTATGTTCTCTCACTTTTATAGTTATGTAACCTTAGTTATGAACCTGTGCCTTTAGAATTAAAAAAAGTTTCTCCTATATACTTGATATTATTAAATCATCCAATTTTACATTTAGGATTTTGTAAACCAAAAAGTTCACAGGCCAGATCTTTAACTGGAACACATATATTTATTCATGCTATTTACTAATTGTGATTTATTCCAGAATAAATATGTAACACTCGAATTATCACTGTCACTGTCACTGTCCTCCCATTGTTCATCGATTTGCTCGAGCGGGCCAGTAACATCTCCATTGGAGACTTTGTTGTTACTGTGTTTGGCATATTGAATACGTCACAAGGAGCTTGCCAGGCTCTGCCGTGCAGGCGAGATACTCTGGGTAGCTTGCCGGGCTCTCCGAGAGGGGCGGAGGAATCGAACTCAAGTCGGCCATGTTGGCTGCATGCAAGGAAAACGCCCTACCGCTGTGCTATTGCTCCAGCCCGAATTAATTCCTATTATTTCTAGATTACATCCATGACATATGATAATGTATTATAGCACTGTAGCACTGTCCTCCCGTTGTTCATAGATTTGCTCGAGGGGGCCCAGTAACATGTCCATTGTGAGACTTGTTGTTACTATTTTTGGCATATCGAATACACCATGAGTAGCTTGGCAGGCTTTGCTGTGCTGGCGAGATACTCTCAGGCTCTTCGAGAGGGGCGGAGGAATTGAACCCGGCTTCGCCAGGCAAGCTGCGCGCAAAGTAAACGCCTTACCACTGTGCTATTACTCCAGCCCAATGTACTATAGTGAGATAAAATACTTACCTTTTTTCCTTAAGTGAAAATATAAAAATAACCAATTTAAAATAATAAAATTTAAGTTCTAGTCTCAGATCATAAAGACAGAATCATAACTGGCCCAAAATAGTGCAAAATATGCTTGTGAATGGAACTAATAAAATGTAGACAAAGTAAGCTTGAAGATTTAAATCTACTTCTGAAACAATGACAAGTGGGCATTTTGCCAGAGCTTATTTGTCTTATTCTATTGATTTAAGCTTCATTGGCCATTCTATTTTCTATTCAAGGGAGAATGTAAGAGGAATACAAAATAATAAAGGTTTTTTCAGGATAACGTTATACTCATTAATCACATCACACACTAGTTTCACTGCTTAGACTGTAGAACCCTGAACATCTTTTTAATGTTTCTTAGAAAAAGACATTTTTTTCCTCTACAGCAATAAAGGGAGACTTTTTTTCGGGATATGTACTTTCAGTAGATTTCATTCAACGAGACCTGCTCCTTTGGTGTAATTACATTTGAAAATTTAAATGTACTCTACGATTTAAAATATCGTCTATCAGAGCTAAAAATAAATCTTAAGCTAACATAATCTTAAAACATTGTCATTTTTTTCTTGAACATTTTGAGTGAATAAAAGGGTTTTCTCTTTTACTACTCACTGCTGCCTATCTTTAAACATGCATTGTCTTTAAGCATGTTGTTTTGTGGAAATAAAAAAGAATGTGTTACATCGGTCCAATAAAGATGTTAGATTGTCATATGTTCAATGAACTGAGACTCAAAAGGATGAAGCTAATGCCTTCCATGCATGAGTCCTGGAGCTCAGTTCCTGGCATTGCATGTACCACAACCCCAGCACCACCCAGGCACCCTGGTGACCCCTCCTCCAGCAGTGCTGAGAGTACTCCTATTAAAAATGAGTGAAAAGAGAATGGGGGGATGGGGGAGATGACTCAGCAATCAGTGGCGTCAAGACCCAAACCGAAACCTGGCACCACTTAGACACCTGAATACCACTGGGTGAGTCATGGAGGCCTGTAAGCGCCATTCTGGATTGCCGTGGTGGCTCCCAGCATAAATCAATGGGCTTGAGTACTGACTCACCCTGCTCAGCTGGCAGAATATCTCTGGAGGTAGCCCCAGACTCCCTGAACACTGCGTGGCTGTTCCCAAACAAACAAACAAAACCCTACAGTGTAATAGCAGCAAAAACTAAAAACAAAAGATGTTATATGTTCCAGGGGAAAAACAATTGAAAAGAAATGTGGCTGTGATGCTGCTTTTCATTCTTCTTAGAAGCTAACCATAATAGTCCGTGTGTTTCCATGGCAGTCAGAACAGCTGATTTACATTCCTACTTTGCTACATTTCTTGCCTTGGTTGAATGACATAAAGGGTATTTGTCCAATTCATTGCTCTCAGGAGAGTTGACTTCCTATTTTCTCTGCAGTTAGAAACCTAGTCTTTTATAAAAAAATATTAAATGTCGTCTACTACGTGTCAATACAAAGACCTAAAATATAGAGCTTTGCAGAAGAAAATTTCAGATACGTGGTTTCTATAGTTTAGAAAAGTGTAACTCTTTGTGTGCCTACACAGACATTTGCATGGGTTTAACAGTTATTAACCTGGGCTTTATTTTATTTTAATACACCTGAGAAGGGAAAGTGAAACAGGCTGACATTCTGATGTCTAACCTCTTTGTCAATTTTAAAATGAATTAAATGAAGGAGGTTGCTTGGCTGTTGTAACAGAGTGAATAGAACAGCAGGTTGGCTTAGGAACTGAGAAAAACACATTCTTACAGTATTTACTGGGGTTGAAAGTAGATACTACTCCTTAATTGAAAAAAATAGGTGATAAAAATGTTGATAATATCTTTTAGAGATATTGATTATTGTTTTTTGCATCTGAAGATAGAAGTAGGGGCTGGAGCGATAGCACAGCAGGTAGGGCGTTTGCCTTGCATGTGGCTGACCCAGGTTCAATTCCCAGTATCCCATGTCAGTCCCCTGAGCACCACTAAGAGTAATTCCTGACTGCAGAGCCAGGAGTAACCCCTGTGCACCGCTGGGTGTGACACACACACAAAAAGAGGTAATTTGGGAGGCAGAGAGACAGTTTAGTGGTTAAGACACATACCTTGCATGCAGCTGACCTCAGTTCAATTTGTGGCCCCACATGGTTCCTCCTCTTTTTCGCTGATTCTGCAGCGTCATCACGTACAGCCCTGGAGACACCCACCCGCTCTTCCCAGCACCCTCATGTTTGGTTATTTGGAATAGATCACAAAGCAGATAAAAACAACAAAACTAGTTCCCTTTTCCTGAGACAAAGTGATAGATCCTTGCTTCTCTTCTTACTTGTTGAAACATTTCATTGGCAGCTTTATTTGCCTTTATTTGTTCTTTAGGTTTTACCTTACTAAAAAAAGGCACTCCCCTGTGATAAATAAGAAAAACTATAGGTTTATCTTAAACCAAAGCATGTGAGACTGAATAGAATAACTCACTATTCTATTTGCACCATAGAGTACATTTAAGCTAAGACTAGGGAAAGCCAGTGTTTTTATTTATTCTCCCCCTCAGCCATTTAACTTTATTAAAGCACTATGAATTACAAAATTACTCATAGTTGAGTTTTTGAGCATACAATGTTGAGTGATAGCACAGTGGGTAGGGCGTTTGCCTTGCCCGCAGCCAACATGGCCAGTGTGAGCTCGAATCCTCTGCCCCTCTCATAGAGCCTGGCAAGCTACCGAGAGTATCTCGCCCGCACGGTAAAGCCTGGCAAGCTCCCTGTGACGTATTCGATATGACAAACATAGTAACAAGTGTCACAATGAAGACATTACTGGGCCTGCTCAAGCAAATTGATGAACAATGGAAGGACAGTGACAGTTAATGTTACATTATCAATCCCACCACTAGTGTAAACTTCCACCAGTGTTTTGAATTCCCTCTCCTACCACCACCCTTACCCTAGCTCCTGTTTGTCATCTTGATAGGCACCTTTTAAATTTGGTTATTAAAGTTTGGTTACTGCAGTTTCAGTATGGTTTACTCTGTGGACTGGATTTTTAGCTCAATTGTTCTTTAACACCACCTGTAGCACTGTAGCACTCTCCTCCCGTTGTTCATCTATTTGCTCGAGCGTGCCCAGTAACGTTTCCATTGTGAGACTTACTGTTATTGTGTTTGGCATATAGAATATGTCATGGTTAGCTTGCCAAGCTTTGTCATGCGGGGTGGAGGAATCAAACCCGGCCCGGCTGGGTCAGCAGCTTGCAAGGCAAACACCCTATCACTGTGTTATCGCTCCAGCCTAACACCACCTGTGTACCTAAATCCCCTTGACCTCTGCCTCCATTCCTTTTAATTCATCTCTTCTCCCATTCTTCATCAATACACTCTGAGGCCAAAGGTGATATAGCCATGCCCCTTTTAAACCATTGCATTTCCTTATCCAGTTACTCTAAATACCACATATAAGTGATATTCTGTGTTGTCCTTCTTCTGGATTCCTTTATTTGACATCTTCCAGTTCCATCCATGGAGTAGCAAATTGCATGATTTTATCATTCCTTACACATCTTCATGATGTTTTGACCTGTTGTTGAATATAGGTTGATTCCATAGCCAGTATTATGTGTAAACACTGAAGACAGGTAGACAAGATCAATACGAAAACTCAGTGTTTTACTAGTTCATTGTAGAACAGGAGCCACTGTCTTAGAAATAGGCCACTTGATTTAACCCATTAATTGTTCAGAAGTAAACTTTGATTCCACAGAGACATAGTTAGGGTCATTCACTACAATGGGAAAGAGTCTGGCTATGGGAGGCTTGGAGTGGAGGGCAATGGCCTCTTCTCAGCTCTAGCACTTGCTGACTAGTCAGGGAATGTGACTAATGCTAAAAGGTCTTCAAGTGAAGCCAGAAATCCAAATTTTCTTTTCTTTCCTTTTTGAGAGGCCATATGCTCAGGTGTTACTCCTGGCTTTGCCCCCCAGAATCACTCCTGACAGTGTATGAGGAACTCTGTGGAATGACAGGGAGCGAACCCAGGTTGGCTGCATGCAAGACAAATGCATTACCCACTATACTATCTCTCTAGCCCCAGAAATCCAAATTGAAATTTCTCCATTTTACAATAATCCAAATTAAAATTTCTCCATTCCAAATGTGAAATTTCTCCATTTTACAACATTTGCAGTTAAAGTATTAGAAGCGGTAAGTACTCAGATACATACCTGTACGTGTCCAATTTGGATCCGTTGGGTAGCACAATCCAAAAAGTTACATTTTAATGAGTTATATTTTAATTATAAAGCAGAAAAAATTATTTCAACAACTAAAAATTAATGAATATATGTTTTGTACATACTGAGTGCTTTATGTTAGTTTGGTGTTCTAGTGCATAAATAATTCTTGGAAATTAGAGTTTAGTTATGGAGAAGAATATCCATGAAACAGTTAAAAGTACATGTTTACATTCATGTTATAGTCACATACATATAATTTATGACATTCAGGTCAGAGGTTATCTTGTCTTCATCTTGGGGAAAGGCCAGAATGGTTCATCACATTTTTGATTACTTTAGGCAGGTCATTTTTCATGATGCAAACTGAAGTTTTTATTTTAATATAATAGACTTCTACCATACACAGTCCATATTCATTACATACATTCTGCCTGTACAGAGACGAAGGGTAGGTCTAGTCTACTAAGAGTCTACAAATTGACAGATTTTGACTCCCATATACAACTCTGCATAAAGGGTCTTCACTTTTTATCTTTTAAACCTATTTTCTTTATTATTTAGGTGCTTTCTCACCCTCAGAACAAAAATTCAGACTTCAAGCTGAAGCTAGACATAAGGAGATTTATCTAACATCTTGATTGGGGTATAGGGGATAAAGTGATGAGTAGGAATGAAGGTGGGCCAGAGTTCTTTGGTTCAGTTGAATGTGTTCAGCTGCGAAAAAGGACTGTTTCTTTGTCATGAGTAACAAAACCTTCTGTGGAAGTTCTCTCAACTATTTCTCCTTCTATTTCAGCATTCAAGAAGCGATAACATGTCTAATCTTTACCCAAGCACTGGGATGAAATGGGATTGATTTTTCTTGTTTTGGGGTTTTTTTTGGCAACACTGAAAGGTTTTCAGGGTTTGCTCCTGGCTCTCTGTTCCAGGATCACTCCTAGTGTTGTTCAGAGGACCATATACAGTGCTAGGGAGCAAATTGGGGTTTGCCATGTGCTAGGCAAGTATCTTCACCCTTGTACTTTCTCTCTAGTCCCACAGAATAGAATTATGTTTATGTTATTGTCACATAAATATAACCCTTGGCCAGGATTTCTCAACATGGGTGTATGGGGGCCTAAATAGGACAATTTTTACCACATGCATCTCAGTCCTAAGACTGAATAAAAAAATCCCAGTAACGCTTCTCAGTCATAAGAAAACTCCCAAACTTCCATTTAACTTTTTTTTAATTAGTGAAACATCATGAGGTACAGTTGTAGACTTACAAACTTTTGGACTTGGGTTTCAGTTATACAATGATCAAGTATCCATCCCTCCACCAGTGCCCATTCTCTACCACCAATGATCCTAGTAGCCCTTCCACCCCCACTCCCCATCCCCCTCCACCCCACCCTGCCTCTGTGGCAGGGCATTTCCTTTTGCTCACTCTTTCCTTCAGGGTGTTGTAGTTTACAATAGAGGTATTGAGTGGCCATTGTGTTTGGTCTTTCAGCACAAATCTCGTGTCCCCAGTGAGTCCTCCAAACATCCTTTACTTCCACTCACCTTTAAGTCAAAGAGCAAGAGAAATACATACTTGCTTTTGTAAGCAAATATAGTTTTGATTTTTTCTTATGCGGAATTACTGTGCAATATTTTGCTAGTTATAATTATTGACAAAATTTGACCAATATCATTCAGGGTTTCAAGTTATTATGTCAGTGCATAGCAGTATTGATTTAATTTATATTGAATAAAGACACAAATTGCTGAATTAGTTTTAGGCCATACTTAGGTAACTATATTTAAATAATTTTTTATTGGATATCCATGAAATAAACCATTACAAAGCTATTCATGATTGGGTTTCAGTCATACAACGTTCCAACACCCATCCTTCCACCAGTGTACATTTCCCACCACCAGAGTCCTCCTTTTCTCTCCCACTACCCCCCAACACCCCTTCCCCAGGTACTTTTCTTCTTTCTCTCTCTCCTTTTGTGCATTATGGTTTGCAACACAGGTACTAAGAAATCATCGTGTTTGCTCAGGGTGTTCAATATTTTAATCGGGAATGTAAGATGGAGTAGCTTTTTTTTTTTAACTGGGTGGCAGCTTTCAGTATGGACATGACTGCCAAGGTTGCTGGAAGTACAGAGAGTTGGGAGAGGTAGTCCATCCCAACCCCAAGAAAGGCCGGACACTTTAATCATAAAACCTATATACCCAAATTTTCAGCAGATTATATCACAATGAGGTCTGTCCTGAAATGGTTCAGTCTGGCCAGGGACATGGCAGGGATTTTGGATTGTGGAAGCAAGTGACTGCCGGGGTCTCTGCTTAGGTGGGTACAAGGCTGACCCACCTCACCTCTGATTTACTCTGGTCTGTTCAGTCTTGTGTAGATCTGAGATTAACTGTGGATTTTGATCTCTTTTGAGATTTATTTATGGATCTCTGAAGCAAGGCTGATAAATGAGCTTGTATAGCTGAGTCGGAGGTGGTTTTTGGGGGTGGCTCTCACATATCTAACTTTTGGCCATTTAATTTCTTGGGAGACTCTGTCCCAGATTATTGGGGTCTGGCTACATGCATAGTGACAATTTGGGGTTATCAGAAAGCCTGAAGGCACCATCAGGATGCTGATAAATTTCCCCCTGGGTACAGATTGACCTACTGGTGGCACCGCAACCCCACTATATTTAAATTTATCTGAGAAGTTTCTTCCTCATTTGCTCTACTATTAAGCCATGTCAGAATTCTTGAAAAATATTATGCTCTTGATTTTCTAGATTCTTTCTAAGACTCTCTTCAATTAAAGTTCAT
Source organism: Sorex fumeus (assembly GCF_029834395.1). Taxonomy (NCBI): domain Eukaryota; kingdom Metazoa; phylum Chordata; class Mammalia; order Eulipotyphla; family Soricidae; genus Sorex; species Sorex fumeus. The sequence goes on from NW_026606060.1 coordinate 23,814,056, forward strand.
TCACATTTTCAGGTCTATAATCCTGATGTCAATCAAACAAGGGATGTAGTTTCATTGGAACTATGTGGGAGTCTGAATTGGCTTGTTTTGTGTGAAAGTGAATTTCATCAAAGTTGGAGTTCCACTATGCAAATGCCAGATTCTTGGCACAAACTGGGTTTCTCAGTGCAGGATTTGGTAGATACTTATATCCTTTGTCTATAAAGATGAGGGGATAAATATTAAGTACTTATTCAATCCACAAAGATCTCATTTAGGATGTACTAAATGCAAGTTGTATGCCTAACGGGCAGGTTGGTCATTGGGAATTGGTAGGAAATGCCATCTCTGCCCTCAAAGAGCTTGAAATTTCCTGGACAATGAGACAAATAACTCACACAAACTCATGAACAATACCACACAGTTTACTTGAAAAACAAAAGCAATCATCTTTTCACTTGGGTGCAGCTTTTCAATTTGTGTAATTCTCATCACTCCAGTGCTGATGACTTTGTTTAGCTGGGCCCACTGTGTTGCTGGAAGTCTTGTATATGGTATCAAAGGGATTTCCCTATTTAATGTTTACACTGACGGCTACAGATGGGGCTCCCTGCTTCAACGAGGCAGCTGGGAATTTTGTTCAAATGACTTCACTCAGGCATACTTATTTTCTAATTGAAGGATCTAGGGAAACTTAGCCCAGAGGAAAGAAGACAGAGGGGGCATGAGAGTTGTTAGTAAGTATTTCAGACTATGTCATATGGAAGTTTCAGTAGGCGACTGGGAGACCAGACTGCATGTAACATGTCACCATAGAAGTCAACACCGTCAAGATGGCTGGGAGGACTTAGTGGGGGGTTGGGGGGGTCATTTTCCACATTCATTTGTTAGAGCATAATCATAGTTTTAATTCCTTTCTGCCGTTGCTTTGGAGTAAGCTATTGTTCTAAGTCTGGTGCCAAGGCCAGACCTTACTCTAACAAGACAATGCAGCAGCTCTCACGTTTGCCTTTGTCCCTCCTTGCTCTGTACCAAGGGAGTTGGATAGTACTTATGGGATAAAAGATGCTGCTGCAAGGACAGTAACCAGAAAGTCAGTGTGAGGCAAAGTGAATATCTCACTAAGACAGGTTTTTTTTCTAAACTGTAGTGCAGGAATGGGTTCTCTGAGTTGACCCCAGCTCGACTCACTGCAGCAGCTTCATGTTCCTATTCATGGCCTGAATCTTTCCTACACCTTAGACATATCCTGGAACTGGTTGCAGGTGGCCTGCTGCCTCTAAATGCTGGAGTCCCAGCTCTCTACTTCTGCTCTCCTGCCTCTCAAGCCAGTCCTCTCAACCCTTAATCATAAGCAGTGCACACTCCATTTTCTCAGACACAACAATACAGTCTTATGGAGTCTCTTTTTTGGTAGTGCGGGGGTGGGGAGTCATATCTTACATATTTCTCTCTGGTACAAAGAATTTCTGATATGTCCTTATTAATTAAGGAGATAGAAAATATAAAATAAATCTATCTGGAACTCCCATTCCCATTACAAGTGGGCTTAAGGTGCTTTGGTGGGGGTTGTGGGTCGTAGAAATCATTCCAAGACAACATTGATTTGCTCGAGCAGACCCAGTAACATCTCCATTTTAAGACTTCTTGTTACTGTATTTAGCATATTGAATACGTCACAGGTAGCTTGCCAGGCTTTGCCGTGCGGGCGAGATACTCTCGGTAGCTTGCCGGGCTCTCCGAGAGGGGCGGAGGAATCGAACCTGGCTCGTCCAGGCTGGCTGTGTGCACGGCAAACGCTCTACTGCTGTGCTATCACCTCAGCCCAACATAGTTAAGTTATTGTTGCATAAGGGCAAGAGAGGATGGTTAGGGAGAATTATAGCTGTATCCATATTATCACTTTATACTTGCAAGGGTATTCTATCACTTGTACCACCAGGGTCTCAATTACCTTCCAACACTGTCTCAAGGTCTATTATCTCACCCGACCCCCACTTGTTTGCAGATTCAGTTTTTTGTTTTGTTGACCATATCTCAGGACTTTTCCCAGTGGTGATTATCTATTGTATGGCTTTGTTTCTTTATGTTTCAAATATGAGTGAAATGATCTGATCTAGTATTTATTTTTTACCATCTGATTTAGTCTTGCGATAGCACAGCGGTAAGGCGTTTGCCTTACAAGCAGCCAACATGGCCGACCCGAGTTCTATTCCTCCGCCCCTCTCGGAGAGCCCGGCAAGCTACCGAGAGTATCTCACCCGCACGACAGACCCTGACAAGCTACCCATGATGTATTCGATATGCCAAACACAGTAACAACAAGTCTCGTGATGGAGACGTTACTGGGCCCGCTCGAGAAAATCGATGAACAACGGGAAGACCGTGACCGTGACCATCTGATTTAATTTACCAGTAAGGCATTCACTGATTTCATCAAAATTGCAGTAAACTGCAAGATTTACTCTTATCTTGTAGTTGATTATTTCATTGTTCAAGTATACCACAATTTTCTAAATCATCTGTTGTTCGATTCTTGGGTTGTTTGCAAGTTTTGGCTAATGTAAATAATACCACAACAGACATAAGTATTCATATGTATTTGTGGATATTTTAGTGCTCTTGGAATAGATGCTTAGGAGGCAAATTACTGGGTCATATGGAAGTCTATTCTTATTTCTTGAGAAAATGCCATATTGTTTTCCATGGAGAATGAACTATATGCCATTGCACCAGTAGAGAATGAAGACTCCCTTTTCAATAGAAAAGGATTATTTTGGCATTCCATCAAAATAGGCTGTTTCCACTCTTCTTAATATAGGCTATTCTTACTAGTATGATGTGATATATCATCATTTTGATTTTGATTTTCCTGCTAATCAGTGATGTTAAACACTTTTTCATATGACTGTTGGCCTTCTTTATGTCTTCTTTTAAATGTATAAACAGTTTTACTTTATTTTATTATATCAACATACATAGATAGCACAGCGGTAGGGCATTTGCCTTGCATGCAGCCAACATGACCGACCCAAGTTCGATTCCTCCGCCCCTCTTGGAGAGCCTGGCAAGCTACCGAGAGTATCTCGCCCACACGGCAGAGCCTGGCAAACTCCCCATGATGTATTTGATATGCCAAACACAGTAACAACAAAGTCCCCAATGGAGACGTTACTGGGCCCGCTCTCGGAGAGCCCGGCAAGCTACCGAGAGTATTCGATATGCCAGACACAGTAACAACAAAGTCTCCAATGGAGATGTTACTGGGCCCACTCGAGCAAATTGATGATCAACGGGAGGGCCTTTACTTACTTACTTACTTACTGGGCCTGCTCGAGCAAATCGATGAACAACGGGAGGACAGTGACAGTGACAGATAGCAAATGAGAAATATACCTCTAAGCCACTCAACAATTTGCTTTAGTCTAAAGGAATACTATGTTCATGTTAAAGATTTATGCAGTCTTACCATCAAATTTTGTACACATCCTTTAACCATTTTCTATTTTTTACCTTGAAATATAGTTTTGCTCTTTAAAACCACCAAATCCATCACCCTACTTAACTCCAAGACTTCTCAAATCCCATGACTAGAGCCAGCCTCAATGCCCAGTATCATGCTCTTGCAGTTCCATAACTTGCCTCTGGGGGTGCCCTCTAGTAGGGGTACTAGATTCCAAGAACCTGTTCTCTGATGCAAGTGATCAAGGACTGAAGGCAGTGGTTGATGGCTACATCAATCATAGGAATTTTCTTTGAGGAAGTGTCTTGTCAGCTCCTTACCCCATTTTTTGATGGGGCTGTTCATTTATTTGTTGCTGAGTTTAATGAGTGCTTTAGAAATCTTGGCCATTAGCTCTGGGTCCAGTATATGACTTGTGAGTATTTTTTCCCATTCAGTGAGATTTCTTTCTTTTTAATTTTAGACATCACTTATTTAGAGGCAGATAATTTTTGCTTAATTCTGCATTTTTTATTTACCAGTATGACTTTGTTACTGCATATTCCTCTGAGGTCAATATCATGGAGAGTTCTGCCTATGTTTTCCTCAACGCATTCAGTAGATACAGATCTGATCTTAAGGTATTTAATCCATTTTTAACTAAACTTATATATGATGTGAAACAGGATTCTAGTTTCATTTTTGCTCGTGATCCAAACCAGTTTTCCTGGCACCATTTATTGTATAGGCTTCCTTTGCTTCTTTTCATGCACCTAGTTCATTTGTTGAAGATTAACTGTTGATGTATTTAGGGTTTGTCTCTGGGCCTTCAATTCTATTCCATTGATCTCAAAGTATTACAGTAATGTGCAATTTTAATTGCTATAAAAGGTAAAGGTAAAGGCCCTCCCGTTGATCGTCGATTTGCTCGAGCGGGCCCAGTAACGTCTCCATTGGAGACTTTGGTGTTACTGTGTCTGGCATATCGAATACTCTCGGTAGCTTGCCGGGCTCTCCGAGAGGGGCGGAGGAATCGAACTCGGGTCGGCCATGTTGGCCGCGTGTAAGGCGAACGCCCTACCCGCTGTGCTATCGCTCCATGTTTATAATAAAGTATGAAATCTAGGAATACAATGGCTCCTGTTTTTTTTTTTTAGGATTTTATTGGCTGTTCTGGGATTATTTTAAGTTTCATATAAAGTTTAGTATGGTTCTATTTAGACTTTTTTATTCCCCTGAATAATTCCGTGGGAATTTTTAAAGGGATTATTTTGAATTTGTAAATTGTGATTTCTTTCTTTCATAGATCTTACTGTTTTTAAGGTGGAGTCTTTTGATGCTCCTTCTTTTGGAGCATATGTGTCAATGGCTGTTAAGTCTTCCTGATGTATAGATCTTTTGATATTAAACAAATTCTTTTTAAAAAATTTTTATTAGTGAAACACCATGAGGTACAGTTGTAGACTTACAAATTTTTGTGCTTGGGTTTCAATTATACAGTGATTGAATACCCATCCCTCCACCAGTGCCCATTCTCCACCACCACCAGTCCCAGTATCCCTCCCACTCCCCATTCCCCCATCCCACCCTACCATTGTGGCAGGGCATTCCCCCTCTCCTTTTGGGTGCTGTGGTTTGCAAAAGAGACATTGAGTGGTAATCTTGTTCGGACTATAGTCTACTCTCATCACGCATTTCCCATCCTGAGAGGAACCTCCCAACACCCTTTATTTGGTGCTCCCTTCTTTATCTGAACTGCCTTTTCCCCTAGCATGTGCGGCTGTCCTCAAAGCCATGGAGTAACCCTCCTGGTACTTATCTCGGCTATTCTTGGGTGTTAGTCTCCTATTTTATTACTTTATGTTCCCCAGATGAATGCAATTTTTCTATGTCTGTCCCTCTCCTTCTGACTCATTTCGCTTAGCATGATATTTTCCATGTAGTACCATTTGTATGTAAATTTCATGACTTCATCTTTTCTTTTTTTTTTTTTTTTTTTTTCCCCTTTATTTTATTTTATTTTTTTTTAAAGTTGTAGATTTACAATTTTTTGTGCTTTGGTTTCAATTATACAATGATCAGATACCCATCCCTCCACCAGTGCCCATTTTCCACCACCATGGATAATATCCCTCCCACCCCCATCCCCCCATCCCCCCGTCTCTGTGGCAGGGCAATCCCCTGTGTTCTCTCTCTCCTTTTGGGTGTTGTGGTCTGCAAAAGAGGCATTGAGTGGCAAACATGTTCAGTCCATAGTCTACTTTCGACATGCATCTCCCCTCCTGGGAGGATCCTCCAAACATCCTTTATTTGGTGCTCCCTTCTCTATCTGAATAGCCCTTTCCTCTAGGATACCCGGCTGGCCTCTAAGTTATGGAGTAATCCTCCTGGTGCTGATCTCAGCTATTCTTGGGTATTAATCTCATACTTTGTTACTTTATATCCCCCAGATGAATGCAATCTTTCTATGTCTATCCCTCTCTTTCTGACTCATTTCGCTTAGCATGATACTTTCCATATTGTACCACTTGTATGTAAATTTCATGACTTCATCTTTTCTAAGAGCTACATAGTACTCCATTGTGTAGATGTACCAAAGTTTCTTTAACCAGTCATCTGTTCTTGGGCATTCAGGTTTCTTCCAGTTTCTGGCTATTGTAAAGAGGGCTGCAATGAACAAACAAGTGCAGATGTCACTTCGACTATACATTTTTGCCTCTCTGGGATATATTCCCAGGAGTGGTATTGCTGGGTCAAATGGGAGCTCAATTTCTAATTTTTTGAGAATCGTCCATACTGTTTTCCAGAAGGGCTGAACCAGTGGACATTCCCACCAACAGTGAAGGAGTGTCCCTTTCTCGCCACATCCACGCCAGCATCGGTTGCTTTTGTTCTTTTGAATGTGGGCCAGTCTCTGAGGTGTGAGATGGTATCTCATTGTGGTTTTGATCTGCATCTCCCTGATGATTAATGATGTAGAGCATTTTCTCATGTGCTTTTTTGCCATTCGGATTTCTTCTTTGAGAAAGTTTCTGTTCATTTCATTGCCCCATTTTTGGATGGGGTTGGATGTTTTCTTCTTGTGGAGTTTAACCAGTATTTTGTATATCCTGGATATCAACCCCTTGTCAGATGTGTATTCGGCGAATATCCTTTCCCATTCTGTAGACTGTCTTTGTATTTTGGTCACTGTTTCTTTGGAGGTGCAGAAGCTTCTTAGTTTAAGATAGTCCCATTTATCTATCTCTGTTTTCACTTGCTCGGCCAGTGGCGTGGCATCTTTGAAGATACCATTAGCTTCAATGTCATGGAGGGTTTTGCCAACTTTATCTTCAATGTACCTTATGGTTTCTGGTCTGATGTTGAGGTCTTTAATCCATTTTGATCTTACTTTTGTACATGGTGTTAGGCAGAGTTCTGAGCCTATTTTTTTGCATGTAGCCGTCCAGTGATGCCAACACAATTTATTAAAGAGGCTTTCCTTACTCCACTTCACATTACTTGCACCTTTATCAAAGATTAGATGAGCATATGATTGAGGAGAAATGTCAGTGTATTCAACCCTGTTCCATTGGTCTGCAGTTCTGCCTTTGTTCCAGTACCATGCTGTTTTAATTATTACTGCTTTGTAGTACAGTTTGAAGTTCGGGAGGTTGATTCCTCCCATTTTCTTTTTCCCAAGAATTGCTTTAGCTATTCGTGGGGGCTTATTGTTCCATATAAATTTCAAGAGTGTTTGCTCCATTTCTTTGAAGAATGTCATGGGTATCCTTATAGGGATTGCATTGAATTTATACAATGCTTTCGGTAGTATTGCCATTTTGACAATGTTAAGTCTCCCGACCCATGAGCAGGGGATATCTTTCCATTTCCTCATGTCCTCTTTTATTTCCTGAAGTAGCGTTTTGTAGTTTTCTTTGTACAGGTCCTTTACTTCCTTAGTTAAGCTGATTCCTAGGTACTTGATTTTCTGGGGCACAATTGTGAATGGGATTGTTTTTTTCATGTTGCTTTCTTCTCTCTCACTGTTTGCGTATAGGAAAGCCATGGACTTTTGGGTATTGATTTTATAACCTGCAACTTTACTATACGAGTCTATTGTTTCTAAGAGTTTTTTGGTGGAAGTTATTGGGTTCTCTAAGTAGAGTATCATATCATCTGCGAATAGTGAGAGCTTGATTTCTTCCTTTCCTACCTGAATGCCCTTAATATCTTTTTCCTGCCTAATCGCTATTGCAAGTACTTCCAGTACTATATTGAACAGCAGTGGAGAGAGTGGGCATCCCTGTCTCGTCCCTGATCTTAGAGGGAAGGCTCTCAGTTTTTCCCCATTGAGGATGATGCTTGCTGTAGGCTTGTGGTAGATGGCTTTAATTATGTTGAGGAAGGTCCCCTCTATACCCATTTTGGCTAGGGTTTTCATCATAAAGGGGTGCTGGATCTTATCAAATGCTTTCTCTGCATCTATTGATATGATCATATGCTTTTTATCTTTTCTTTTGTTGATATGGTGGATTATGTTGATTGATTTCCGAATGTTGAACCATCCTTGCATCCCTGGGATGAATCCTACTTGGTCATGGTGTATGATCTTTTTGATGAGTAGTTGGATTCTATTTGCTAGTAGTTTGTTGAGGATCTTTGCATCTGTGTTCATCAGGGATATCGGCCTGTAATTCTCTTTCTTTGTGGTATCTCTGTCTGCTTTTGGTATCAGTGTGATATTTGCTTCGTAGAAACTGTTTGGAAGTGTTTTTGATATTTCAATTTCGTGGAAAAGCTTAAAGAGTATTGGGAGTAAGTCCTCTTTAAAGATTTGGAAGAATTCACTAGTGAATCCATCCGGGCCAGGACTTTTGTGCTTGGGGAGACTTTTTATTACCATTTCAATTTCCTTGATGGTGATAGGTCTGTTCAGGTATTCCAGGTCTTCTTGGTTCAGCCTTGGGAGTCTGTAGGAGTCTAGGAATTTATCCATTTCCTCGAGGTTTTGATGTTCCGTGGCATAAAGCTTCTCAAAGTACTCCCTGAGGATCCTCTGAATTTCTGTGGTTTCTGTTGTAATGACCCCCTTTTCATTTCTGATTCGGTTTATTAGGGTTTTCTCTCTCCCTTTCTTTGTGAGTTTTGCTAGAGGCTTATCGATCTTGTTAATTTTCTCAAAGAACCAGCTCTTGGTTTCATTGATCTTTCGGATTGTTTTTTGGGTTTCCATCTCATTAATCTCTGCTCTGAGTTTTATTATTTCCTTTCTCCTGTTCGGGTTGTGCTCCTTTTTTTGGTCCTTCTCCAAGCTCTTAAGCTGTGAGGTTAGGTTACTTATGTGTGCTCGCTCCTCCTTCCTGAGGAATGCTTGTAGAGCTATAAACTTTCCTCTTAACACAGCCTTTGCTGTGTCCCATAAGTTTTGGTAACTCGTGTTCTCATTTTCATTCGTTTCTAGGAATCTTTTGATTTCCTCTTTGATTTCCTGTCTAATCCACTCGTTGTTCAATAGTGCACTGTTTAATTTCCAGGTGTTTGATTTAGTTTTCTGTTTTTGTGTGTGATTTACTTCTAATTTCAGCGCATTATGGTCTGAGAAGATTGTTGATACAATCTCTACCTTCTTAATTTTATGGAGGCATGTTTTGTGGCTCAGCATGTGGTCTATCTTGGAGAATGTTCCATGTACGCTTGAGAAGAATGTGTATTCAGCTTTTTGTGGATGAAGTGTCCTGTATATATCTACTAAGTCCCTTTCTTCCATTGTTTCCCTCAAATGAAGTATGTCCTTGCTAAGCTTGAGTCTGGTTGATCTATCAAGAGGTGACAAAGCAGTGTTGAAGTCTCCCACTAGTATTGTGTTGCTATTGATGTCTTTTTCCAAATCTATGAGTAGTTGTTTTAAGTACTTTGCTGGTCTCTCATTAGGTGCATATACATTTATTATTGTAAGTTCTTCCTGTTGTACAGATCCTCTGATCAATAAGTAATGGCCTTCACTGTCTCTTATGACCTTCCTCACTCTGAAATCAATGTGGTCTGATATAAGGATGGCTACCCCAGCTTTTTTATGGGAGCTGTTTGCCTGTAGGATTGTTTTCCAGCCTTTGACTCTGAGTCTGTGTTTGCTTTGACTATTGAGATGCGTTTCTTGCAGGCAGCAGAATGTTGGGTTCAATTTTCTAATCCATCCTGCCACTCTATGTCTTTTAATTGGTGCGTTTAGCCCATTGACATTGAGAGAGATTATTGTTATGGGATTTTGTCCCATTGTTATGTTAAAATTGGGTGTATTTGAGGGGCCTTTCTTGCCTTAAAGTAGCCCATTTAGTTGTTCTTGTAACCATGGTTTTGAGTCTATGAAGTTCCTGAGCTGTTGTTTGTCTGTGAAACTGTGTGTTGTTCCTTCTATTATGAATGAGAGTCTTGCTGGGAAAAGTATTTTGGGGGAGGCATTTATTTCATTGAGTTTTGACTTCATCTTTTCTAACAGCTACATAGTATTCCATTGTGTAGATGTTCCAAAGCTTCTTTAACCAGTCATCTGTTCTTGGGCACTAAGTTTTTTTTTCAGATTCTAGCTATTGTAAACAGTGCTGCAATGAACAGACAACTGCAGATGTCGCTTCGACTATACTTTTTTGCCTCTCCGGGGTATATTCCTAGGAGTGGAATTGCTGGGTCAAATGGGAGCTCAATTTCTAGCTTTTGAGAATCGTCCATACTGTTTTCCAGAAGGGCTGAACCAGTCGACATTCCCACCAGCAGTGAAGGAGGATCCCTTTCTCTCCACATCCGCGTCAGCACTGGTTGCTTTTGTTCTTTTGGATGTGGGCCAGTCTCTGTGGTGTGAAATGATATCTCATTGTTGTTTTGATTTGCATCTCCCTGATGATTAATGATGTAGAGCATTTTCTCATGTGTCTTTTAACCATTCAAATTTCATCTTTGATGAAGTTTCTGTTCATTTCGTCGCCCCATTTTCTGATAGGATTGGATGTTTTCTTCTTGTGGAGTTCAACCAGTACTTTGTATATCCTTGATATCAACCCCTTGTCGGATATGTATTTGGCGAATATCCTTTCCCATTTTGTGGACTGTCTTTGTATTTTGGTCACTGTATCTTTGGAGGTGCAGAAGCTTCTTAGTTTAAGATAGTCCCATTTGTCTATCTCTGTTTTCACTTGCTTAGCCAGTGGCGTGACATCTTTGAAGACACCATTAGCTTCAATGTCATAGAGGGTTTTTCCGACTTTGTCTTCAATGTAACTTATGGATTCCAGTCTGATGTTGAGATCTTTAATCCATTTTGATCTTACTTCTGCACATGGTGTTAGGCAGATATCTGAGCCCATTTTTTTGCATGTAGCCATCTAGTTTTGCCAGCACCTTCTTACTCCACTTCACATTTCTTGCTTCTTTATCAAAGATTAGGTGATCATATATTTGGGGGGAGATGTCAGTATATTCAACTCTGTTCCATTGGTCTGCTGTTCTACTTTTGTTCCAGTACCATGATGTTTTAATTATTTCTGCTTTGTAGTAGAGCTTGAAGTTAGGGAGGTTGATTCCTCCCATTTTCTTTTTCCCAAGAATTGCTTTAGCTATACGTGGGGGCTTATTGTTCCATATAAATTTCAGGAGTGTTTGCTCCAGTTCTTTAAAGAATGTCATGGGTATCCTAATAGGGATCACGTTGAATTTGTACAGTGCTTTGAGAAGTATTGCCATTTTGACAATGTTAATTCTCCCGATCCATGAACAGGGGATATTTTTCCATTTCCTTGTGTCTTCTTTTATTTCCTAAGACAGCGCTTTGTAGTTTTCTTTGTACAGGTCCTTTACTTCTTTAGTTAAGCTAATTCCTAGGTAGTTGAGTTTCTGGGGCACAGTTGTGAATGGGATTGTTTTCTTCGTGTCGTTTTCTTCTCTCTCACTATTTGCATCTAGGAAAGCCATGGACTTTTGGGTATTGATTTTATAGCCTGCAAATTTACTATACAGATCTATTGTTTCTAGGAGTTTCTTGGTAGAGGTTTTAGGGTTCTCTAAGTATAGTAGCATATCATCTGTGAATAGTGAGAGCTTGATTTCTTCCTTTCCTACTTGGATGCCCTTAATCTCTTTTTCTTGTCTAATTGCTATTGCAAGTACTTCCATTACTCTATTAAACAGTAGTGGAGAGAGTGGGCATCCTTGTCTCATCCCTGATCTTAAGGGGAAGGCTCTTAGTTTTCCCCATTGAGTATTGATGCTTGCTGTAGGCTTGTGGTAGATGGCTTTAACTATATTGAGGAAAGTCCCCTCCATCCTCAATTTGGCAAGGGTTTTCATCATAAATGGGTGATGGATCTTGTCAAATGCTTTCTCTGCATTATATAATCATTAATATGATCATATGATTTTTATCTTTTCTTTTAAACAACTTATTATATATTTTCATTTGAATTCTATATTGTCTGATATTAGTATAACTATGCCACAATTTATTCTATTTGACTGTATTCTTTTGGGGGGATATATACCTGGTGATGCTCAGGTTTTGTTTATTGCTTTGTGCTTAGGGATTGGTCCTGTCAGGGATTGGAGGACTATTTGTGGTATGAGGTTTGAACATGCAAGGCAAACATTTTATCCACTGTAGTACCACCAGAATTTTGCCAGCAATTTTTTTGGCTACTGTTTGCTTTCTGGGCCACAACTTGCAGTGCTCAGGGCAACAAGGATCACTATTCACTAGACTTGGGGACCAAATGTGGTGCCAGAGACTGAATCCAGGTAGTCACATGCAAGGTAAGCATCACACCTGCTGTATTCTTTCCCTGCTCTCTAGCCTGTATGTTTTTGTAGCCTTTACTTTGGGTCTGACTTTGTCATAAGAGTTCAAGTATTTTTCTTGTAAGCAGCAGAATGTTGGATTTAGTTATTTGATCCACCAATAACTGTCTTTGGATTGACCACTTCAGACCATTGACATTAATTAAAATTATTGAAATAAAGGAATTTAATACCATCCTTTTTTAACAGGTTCTGGATATTTGTGTAGTCTTCATTTATTTGGCCTTTGATTTGCCTTTTATGTGAGATTTAAAGTATTTTGCAGTCTGGATCAAAACAACAATGAGTTATTATCTCACACCACGGAGACTGGCACACATCAAAAAGAATAGAAGAAACTGGTATTGACATGTGTGTGAAGAGAAAGGGACTCTCTTTCACTACTGGTGGGAATGCAGAGTAGTTCAGACCTTTTGGAAAACAGTATAGACATTTTTCAAAAAATTAGAAATTGAGCTCCCAGCAATATCACTTCTGGGAATATATCACAGAGATTCAAAAAAGTGTAGTAGAAATGACATCTGCACTTGTATGTTTATTGCAGCACTGTTTACAATAGCCAGAATCTGGAAAAAACCCGATTGCCCAAGAACAGATGACTGGTTAAGGAAACTTTGGTACATCTACACAATGGAATACTATGCAACTGTTAGAAAAGATGAAATCATGAAATTTGCATATAAGTGAATCAGCATGGAGAGTGTCATGCTAAGTGAAATGAGACAGAAAGAGAGGACAGCCACAGAAGGACTGAGCTAATTTGTGGAATATAAAGTAACAGAATGGGAGACTAACACCCAAAGATAGTAGAGATAAGGACCAGAAGGATTGCTCCCCAGCTTGGAAGCCGGCCTCACATGCTGGGAGAAAAGGCAGCTGAGATAGTGAAGGGATAACCAAGTAAAGGGTGCTTGGAGAGTCCGTTCAGGAAGGAAGATGTGTGCTGAAAATAGACTATAGACTGAACATGATGGCCACTTAATGCCTGTGTTGCAAACCACAACACTCAAAGGGGGAGAGAGAGAGAGAGTAAAAGGGAATGTGCCTGTCACATAGGCGGGGTGGGGGGGAAGGATGGGGATGATGGTGGGAAGGATACTGAGAACATTGGTGGTGGAGAATGGGCACTGGTGGAGGGATGGGTACTCGATCATTGTATGACTGAAACATAAGCACAGAAGTTTGTAAGTCTGTAACTATACCTCACGGTGATTCATTAAAAAAAAAAAAAAAGGTCTTTGCAATCTGTTTCAGTGCCCAGGAACTTCTTTAATGTTGTTTGTCAGTGAAATTTTATGTCATTCTGAATTTGGATGATAGTCTGTCTGGATGAAGTATTCTTGTTTGGATATCTGTTTTACTCAGTGTGTAGGCTAGATTGCACAATTCTCTTCTAGTCAGTAGTATTTTGTTTGAAACACTTGCTGTGAATCTTTTGGGGATACACCTATAGTCAAGTTTTTGCTTTGTTCTTATTGTTTTTAGGATAACATCTCCTTTGCTCTTTCATTTTAATTATGTTATGTATTGTTAAACAACAAGTTTGAAATTGTTCTGTTTAGAACTCTTGTATATTTCTGGATCTGGATTCAGTCACTGTCCTCCTGTTGTTCATCAATTTGCTCGAGCGGGCCCAGTAACGTCTCCATTGGAGACTTTATTGTTACTGTGTTTGGCATATCGAATACGTCATGGGGAGCTTGCCAGGCTCTGCCGTGCAGGCGAGATACTCTCGGTAGCTTGCTGGGCTCTTCGAGGGGGCAGAGGAATCGAACTCGGGTCAGCCATGTTGGCTGTGTGCACAGCAAATGCCGTGGATCTGGATAGAAGAGTAAATTCTCAAACCGAGGTAAGTTTTTGGCCATTTTTTCAGACCAAAACTATTTCCTTATTCTTCTTTTTCATTCGTGGACCTCTATAATTTGGATTCCAATTATCTTAAGGTTATCCATGCATCTCTGAACTCTTCTCAATTTTTCCCTCTGTAAACACCATAATTTACAAAGGTGTTCACAATACATTTGTTACAGACGTTCAATATTCCAGCATCAATCCTACCTACCAGTGTGACCTTCCCTCCATGATTATCCCCATTTTTCCAAGCACCCTCCAAGTGTGCCTCCTCAGCAGGAACAAAACTATTTTATATTGTTTGTTACAACTAAGTGGCTAAGGGAATTACAAAAAGACACTCCAGTTTAAAAAAAAAGTGAGAACTGTATCCCACCATGTAGTCATTAAGTCTTTGTCTGGGGATTTCCTAAACTGTTGTTGCTTGTTGAGCCTTCTGTGATTTTATTTATTGAGCTTAGTTGGCTTCTAAGTTACTTTTCCATGTAAGCTGGTGTACTCCTAGTTTTGTAGAATTTGGAGGTGTGATGGCCATGCACTCCAAAAGCTCTGGAATATTTAATTGGGCTGTGAGTTTACCTGGCAGTGGTTTTGGAATGTAGGTGTGGTTGCTGGGACTTCCAGAAGCATGGGGTGGGATGAGGGTAGGCTGACTGCCCCCACTCCAAGAAAACCCCAGAGTCCTCAACCTGAACACCAGTATACATGGAATTTTCAGCAGAGCTTAGTCATGAGTCAGTGGAGTCAGGTTGTTGGCATGGTGGCAGCTGTGATGATGTAAATACAGTCTTCAGAACTTCTCCTGGGTATGTAAAATATACCTTTTTGGTATTATTTTTTAGGTTTATAGTATAATATGTATTAAATGATATTTTATTTCTTTTTTTTAAAGGTCACACCTGGTACTATTGAAGGCTAATCCTGGCTCTGTGCCCAGGAGTTACTCCTAGTGATACTCAGGAGACCATATGGGGTTTCAGAGATTGAACTGGGGTCAGAAGCATCTTAACCTCTGTACTATGTGATGAGTCCCTCCACTAATTTATTATTGCTATTATGTATCTTACTTTTGGGATATTCAAGTCTTTGGGGTGTGTTGTTGTGTTTTTACTTTGAATGTAGGAGTTTCTTATATGTTCTGGACATAGATAACTTGTTATATATTAGAAGTGCAAATATTTTCTTCCATTCTATATTCTGACTATCAATTTTGGTTTTTGTTTGTGGTCAAGTCCAGTTCAAGGAAATGATAGAGCTAAAGGGCCACTGAGCTAATTGCCAGGTAGATCTTTTGATGAGCACCAGATTTATATTCTGATAAAAATAAGTTTTCAGATTTTTCCTTTGAGTTTTTTGTGTCGTAAAAATATTTACATGTCTCAAATATATTTGTAAAAATATTCTGTTTTCTTGTAAAAAGAAACTTAATAATTTTAACTTACAAATTTCTGCATCCACTCTGAATTATATTTTTGTGGTATAATATGTAAGGATTGGGATTCATTATTTTCAGTTACCTAACTTCTGTTTATTGAAAAGATTTCTATTTTCACTCTCAGATTAAATATTTTTGCCTTTTCCAGAATTATTTTATGAATATATTTGTGGACACTTCACTCTGTTCCAATGCATTACTTATCCTTATCTCAAAACCACACTGTCCTGAGTACTGAAATAGTGTTGCTTTATGGAAAGACTCTTGGTATCATAATGTTAATCCTCACGCCCCCCCCCCCCTTTTTTTAGCATGTGGGGAACTTTTTAGTTTTTTTAAATTTTCATATAAATTTTAGTTAATTGTATGCAATTGCATAATTGGAAATTGCCAATTTTGCAAGGAAGTCAGGTTTCTCAGGTCAACAAAATTTGGGGGGAGCCACAAACAGCAGTGCTCAGGGATTTTTTTATAGTAAGATGCTCAGTGAGTGGTGCTAGGGGATCAAGCAGTGATGGGGATGGAACCCAGAAATCATCTAAGGATGGGGGTGGGAGATAGCTTCAGCATGCAAAGTATTGTTCTAGCCTTATGTATACCATCTCTCCAGTTCCAGGTTAGCAAAAATTTTTCCTCTTTTATTTATTTTTTATTATTTTTTGGGGGGGCGGGGAGGTGGTTCCAAGTAATCATAAATAGAATCAATAGGATCTCTTTCTTTTTATCTATTTTCTCTCATAGTAAACTTTCTTTTTTGTTGTTGATGTGTTTTTAAGGGTTTCACACTGGGCAATACTCAGAGCTTTCTCCTGACTCTGCACTCAGGGATCACTCCTGGTGGGCTTGGGGGACCATATGGGATGCTGGATGTAGGATAACACTCTTTTGTCCTTCCTCAGGTAGCTTAGGTTTGTCAGGTCACACCCATCTAAGAACACTGAACTTGTATTGTAAGTAATGTCCTTTCTGTGTGGACACAGGAAGACAGTTAATATTATGCTTTGTAACTTGGGAGTTGATTGACTCCGAATAATATTTACTCCTGGGCATCTGGTTTCTTGACTCAGTTGCCCTTAGTTCCTAGCACCCCAAAAGCAGGATCCCAACGAGGGACTGAATGGACCCAGGGCAAGCAGTGAGCTACCCTGGCATCGAAATGGGCCAGGCCAAAGAGCCACGATACTCAACTATAAGTTGAGGGCATGATCATGAACAAATGCTGTCATGATCCAAAAGTAAGTAACGACGAGACTAGGACCCTGCTGGAGCTAGGAAGATTAACCTGGCCTGAGGACTGAGAAATGTATAGTGAGATGTCCTCAGGAAGAACCGAACTAAATTTATATCTCTTACTGTGCTCATACAGAATGACATTGCTAGAAATATTAGAAGTAGATTTATTACAACTATTTAAGTAGATTACTAACTGAAGGAAGAACACACCCTTGTTGGGATCCCACCCTTGGGTGGATCTCCTAGTAATCTGAAGTAATCTCTGTAGATGAGATTTTATCTTTGAGTTAATCTCCTGGAGGAGTGGTCTTATCTCTCTTTGTTGATTGTCAGTATTCAACCCACCTTTATGTCACCGCCTTATGTGACTGCTATATAAACTAAGACATAAGCTTGGAAAAGGGGTGAGAAGTGAGAGAGCTCGGGCTCCAGAGATCCAGAGTCAGAGCCAGAAGGAGAGAGCTTCCAAGACTGGGGCCCAGGAGAGAAGGAGGCAGAGAAAGACAGGAGTGAAGAGGATTGGAATAAACTACTATTGATATAGACCGGCCTACCCCCCATTTTTTCTTCCGTCTGCCCTTGGCCAACAGCCGTTCCGATCCAGGCCACACACAGTGGCTCAAGAGCACCGAACGCAGGCGGTGAAACAGTGCTGTCCAGTGAGCCCGTGAACATACAACCTTCGGCGTGATAAGATTTTACACTGGAAATCAAACCTAGGTTACTCAGATGCAAGGAAAGTGCCTTACCCACTGTATTATTGCTCCAACCCCTCATAGAGTAAACTTTTTAAGATTTTCATGGGAGTGCTGAGCAAATTACCATTTTTTTAAAATAAATTTACTGCTTAGATTTTTAAGAAAATTTATTTGCCTCTATTGTGACTTTGGTCCAGTTGTGCTTTCATTCCCAAATAATTTTTAGTCTTAGATTTGTTCCTTAATTACTATCAATTCAGTGGTTTCTGGACTCTTGCTGATATAATGATTAGCTATTTCATAAAGGGTTATTTGATTCAATATCAGAGGCATCTTCCTCAAGCAAAGAGATTTTTAAAAAAGGAATAAAAACAAATAAAGCACTTATGCTTCCTCTTCTAAACCAAGCACAGTGCCTGACTGCTAGTAAGTACACAGAAAATGCAAAGACAATGTATGCAATATGCTCGGGTAGTTCCTTTTATTTATTTTTTGAAAAAAAAATTAGGTCTCTTTATTTTTCAGTTTTCTTATTCTTCCAGAAGGTTGCCTCTGCTTGCCAATCTTTGTAGGAGTTGAGTGGGTTCTGTCAGAAATTGGTATGCTTCCTGTTATCCCCAAATGTTTCACAGAGGTCTTTTAAGTCTAGACAGAAGGAAGTAGGAGAGAAGCAAACAATTAACTTTAAAAAATACCCAAGAAGATTATTAGTGTGAGAGGACACAGGATAGTGCAGGCACTGATTGTATGAGGCATGGAGCTGTCTCTGTGTCACATTCTGAATCACTTGTTTCCCATATTCCAGATACCTACTTCAACGACTTTGTCATCTGTTTGCTAGAAATAAGTCGTGGGACCTTCTGATGTTGACTGTGGGGGCCTCTGCCCCCTAGTCAGCAAAGGCAGGCAAGAAGAAATTTCCATGGTCTTATTTTCTGTCCTTGTTTCTGAATGCTAGTTAATGCCAGATGTGGAAATATCTTCTTTATATTTTGATCCTCAAAGAAGTTTTCTGACTTTATTCATTTCTGGGATGGACTCATGAAGCTCTCATCTGGGCATCGAGGGTTAAAGTGGCATTTCCAATTAGAATATCCCTTTTATTACTTCAAGGAAGGAAGGAAAGCTAGGCTGATGTGTTCATGTAACTATATTTCCCAGAAGTCACATTGATTTTACGTTTTTTTTTCATTCAAAGCACCATGATTGACAGGATCGTTATTGATAGGATTTCATGCATACTATGTTCTGACACCATTCCCCCCCACCAGAGTCTGCTTCCTTTTACCACTATCTCAGAGTCTCACCTTCCCAACTTCACCTCCCCCCACTTTCCCCCAAACCTGACACAAATACAATCTTGGAAATCCCAGTCTGTAAATCAGTGTTCAGATTCTATTATTTTGGACCGCTTGCTATTCCCATTCTATGTTTTTTTTTTATGTTGCACACACGAGAGATAATTTTGTATTGGTCTCTCTCCTTCTATCTGACTTCATTTCACAGGATATCCTCTAGTTCCATCCACATAGCACACAGATAAATTGCATGATTTCAGCTTTTCTTAAACCCAAGTAGTATTTCATTGTGCACATATACCAACTTCTTTATGCAGTCATCTGTTTTTTGGTTTGTTTGTTTTGATTTTGGGTACCATCTGGTAGTGCTCAGGTCTTACCTTTGACTCTGTGCACAGGGATCACTTCTGGAGATCAAGCCTGGGTCAACAGCATGCAAGGCTAATGCCCTCCCTGCTGTGTTATCTATCTGACCCTATCCAGTAATCTGTTCTGAGATTCTGGATTGTTTGCAGATTTGGGTTACTGTAAATAGTGCTGCAAAAAACATAGGAGTGTAAAAGTCTTTTCAAAATAGTGTTTTCTGACTTTTTGAGTCTCTGTGCTGGAAATTCACATAGTACTAGCACAGTATCTTAGTTGAAAATAAGGATTTTCTTAGCTTGAAATAAGGATGTAATTATCAGCTTCCTTTCAGTTCTTAGCTGTGTCAAAATCACTGAGAGAAGGATCTTATTCCGATCAAGACCTGAAAATTTCATTCTCCTATTGATAAGATCCATGTTTTAAATGAAGTATTGTCTTAAGCTCATAGCTTAAAATGTATCCTGATAATTTTTTTCTTTCAAAGTTATTACTTATGAAAAAACAGAGATGAATCAGTAATTTCTGCTAGAAGCATGCACATTTAGAGACCCTTGTCTGATGTTCCGGGAAAGGAAATAGTGTACTGTGCTAGGTTTGTCAAGTCATGAAAGATTGAAGGTCAGAAGGTTAGTAGAAGCAGCAGCAACAAAATAAAATGACTGTACTTTGAATGGAAGGAAAATGTCTTGTACTGAGTTATCAGAAAAAATAAATTATTTGCCTTGTAAGTATTTATTACTAGGAAGGGTCCTGCTTTTATGATGTGACACAACTTTTCTGTCCATCAAGAGGTAGGAGTTCCTGAGAGATGTATTTTATTGTCAGTTTCCAACAGCAACAAAGTCAAAGACTTAAAACTTAAACTGGCAATTTAATTACCTGACAGCAAAAGAAGATCACATATTGCAGGTGGACCAATACATCTATTTTATGGAGTGAATAGTGGTCTTATCTACTATGATTCATTCACCTACTATTTTGTGTAAACATCATTTTGTCACATTGATGAGTGACACAGTTGTTCAGCTAATGCCAGAGAGAAATTATTGTGTAACTGCAGTATTCCTTGGCAATATTTTTACTTTATGTATACAAAGTTCCATGCCATTAAAAGAAAGATTATTGGGTATTTATTGCATACCCTATCATTTTTTTGACAGTTCAAAAGAATATTTTTAAGTGCTCAGAACCTTTTTGGTAGGCATGTGACTTAAAAAAACAAACCCCTAAAGAATGTATACTCTACATTTCTGTTACTTCACCTAATGAATTAAGCTAAAAGAAATACAACCTCAGTTCAGACAAAAGATGGCTCCAAAAGACCCAGGAATTCTGCTTCTTGATAGCTACCTGAAGGGCCCTAAAACTCTATTCAAAAAGACATCTGTGCTACAATATTTACTGTAGCACAATTCACAAAAGTCAAAATATGAAAACAATACAAATGTCCAAGAACAAATGGCTGGGTATAAACTATGGTATAATATACAAACTATGATTTTATAAGTATAAGCACACACATATGAAATAATACTCAGCCAAAAGAAAAAGCAAATCATGCAACATGAAGTCAAATAAATGGAACTGGAGAGTATCATGCCCAGTAAAGTCAGACAAAAGGAGAAAGACATACAGAGTGATCTCTCTCTTATATGTGGGATATAAAGAGACATAACAAGAATATAACAAATGCTCCAAGGTAACAGATGGTGTTCTAAAGAACTACTCTTTTTTAAAAATTTCTCTTAATTTCACTTTATTTATTTATTTATTAGCGAAACACCATGAGGTACAGTTGTAGACTTACAAATTTTTGTGCTTGGGTTTCAGTTATACAATGATTGAGTACCCATCCCTCCACCGGTGCCCATTCCCCACCTCCAATGCTCCCAGCATCCCTCCCACCTCCCCCAACCCCCACCTTTTTCCCAACCCTGTGGCAGGGCATTCCCTTTTGTTCTATCTCTCCTTTTGGGTGCTGTGGTTTGCAAAAGAGGCATTGAGTGGCTATCATGTTCAGTCTATAGTCTATTTTCACCATGCATCTCTCATCCTGGCAGGGTCCTCCTGATACCCTTTACTTGGTGCTCCCCTCTCTATCTGAGCTGCCTTCTCCCTCAGCGTGTGTGGCTGGCCTCCAAGCCATGGAGTGAACCTCCTGGTACTTATCTCGGCTATTCTTGGATGTTAGTCTCCCAATTTGTTACTTTATATTCCCCAGATGAATGCAATCTTTCTATGTCTGTCCCTCTCTTTCTGACTCATTTTGCTTAGCATGATACTTTCCATGTAGTACTACTTGTATGTAAATTTCATGACTTCATCTTTTCTAACAGCTGCTTAGTACTCCATTGTGTAGATGTACCAAAGTTTCTTTAATCAGTCATCCATTCTCGGGCACTCGAGTTTTTTTTTTCAGATTATGGCTATTGTGAATAGTGCAGCAATGAACACCAAAGTGCAGATGTCATTTCGACTGTACTTTTTTGCCTCGTTGGGATATATTCTGAGGAGTGGTATTGCTGGGTCAAATGGGAACTCAATTTCTAATTTTTTGAGAATCGTCCATACTGTTTTCGAAAAGGGCTGAACCAGTCGGCATTCCCACCAGCAGTGAAGGAGAGTCCCCATGCCAACACCCGTTGCTTTTGTTCTTTTGGATGTGGGCCAGTCTCTGTGGTGTGAGATGCTATCTCATTGTTGTTTTGATCTGCATCTCCCTGATGATTAGTGATGTAGAGCATTTTCTCATGTGCCTTTTAGCCATTCGGATGTCTTCTATGGGAAAGTTTCTGTTCATTTCATCACCCCATTTTTTATGGGGTTAGATGTTTTCTTCTTGTAGAGTTCAACCAGTGCTTTGTATGTCCTTGATATCAACCCTTTATCAGATGGGTATTGTGTAAATATCCTTTCCCATTCTGTAGATTGTCTTTGTATTCTGGCTCTTGTATCTTTTGAGGTGCAGAAGCTTCTTAATTTAAGATAGTCCCATTTGTTTATCTCTGTTTCCACTTGCTTGGTCAGTGGAGTATCGTCTTTGAAGATACCATTTGCCTTAATATCCTGGAAGGATTTGCCGACCTTGTCTTCAATGTATCTTATGGATTTTGGCCTGATATCGAGATCTTTAATCCATTTTGATCTGACTTTTGTGCATGGTTTTAGATCGAGGTCTAAGCCCATTTTTTTTGCATGTGGTTGCCCAGTTAGGCCAGCACCATTTGTTGAAGAGGCTTTCCTTGTTCCACTTCACATTTCTTGCTCCCTTATCAAAGATTAGATGTCTATACATTTGAGGTTGTGTGTATGGGTATTCCAACCTGTTCCATTGGTCTAAGGCCCTAGCTTTGTTCCAGTACAATGCTGTTTTAATTATTACAGCTTTGTAGTAGAGTTTGAGGTTGGGGAGGGTAATGCCTCCCCATGTCTTTTTCCCAAGAATTGCTTTGGCTATTCGTGGGCGTTTGTTGTTCTATATGAATTTCAGAAGTGCTTGATCTATTTCTTTGAAGAATTTCATGGGTATCCTTATAGGGATCATGTTGAATCCAGATACTTGCCCAGATAAGTATCAGAACAGAAAGAACAATTTGTCAAATCTCTTGGATTTCTAGTATTCCTTGGAAGGAAATGGATATGTGCTCCAGAAGATGATTCTGTGTCTCATTTGTGATGTTTTCAATTTAGTCTTTTGGGTGAATGAAGTAAATTAGTAGTAATAGTAATTATAAATTATAAGTATAACTAATGATATGGTGCTACTTCCTGGAAGTGTGCAGTTCTACATTTTTAAAACAATGTAAAAGTAGAATATTTTTCCACTCTTAACTATGAATCTTGGGTGAGAAAAGATCCTAGTGTTGTTGTTGATTTTTAACCCCATAGAAAGTAGAGAGTTACTCATAGTAAACCACACATTTTGAAGAAGTTTGGGTCAGATCAAGGTCATAGTTCTCATAGTAATTTATTATGTTCAGCTGGTTTCATTCAGGTGTGAACCTGCTTACAGTTCCATAGTCTCAGTGATATAATGGTTTCTACACATATAAAAGTGTTCAGTGAAGTCACTTGTTTCCCTACTCTTATATTTGTGCACATGGGAATGCTCAACTATGAACTTTGGGGAAAAATAAAATCTTTACAATCACAATTATCAAAGATTTCCTTACTATTATTTTATGGAATAGAAATCAGATTCTATTGAGGAAATAGAAACTTGAGTTTGGACTATTTGTATATTATGATTTATGAAAAATAACCTTAACTGTAATTTTGTCAATAACATATGTATCATAAACTACCACACAGCTATTTTATTATTTTTTTGTTATACTTAGGTACAAACCTTAGAATGAAAAACAGCAAGACAAAGTACTACCAAAAGGTTTCATACCACTGTTCAAGCAGCATGTAGACTAAGGTCTGATCTTTTCACACTCATTAGAATTTGCTATGCCTCTTCATATAATGCTGAGGCTTTCATTTCTGCTGGAGTTTTCTTTGTAACAGAGTAGCCAAGCAATATCCCTGTTGTTTTTTTCTTACTTTTGTTACTGCTGATAGTTATTATATTTGGCTAACAAAGTGGTTGAATTTTAGAAACTTTAATGGAAACTGCACAAAACAGTATTTTGATCATGATAGAGTTGAATAGGGCCAAAATCCTAGGATGACTGTGTAATGCAGTGAAAATGTCAATGCCCATAATAGTTAGAATGCAGGTTAGATGTCAAAGTTGAAAATGTTCATTGACTGCAGCACTGTAGCAGTGTCCTCCCATTGTTCATCGAGTTGCTCGAGCAGGCCCAGTAACGTCTCCATTGTGAGACTAGTTGTTTCTGTGTTTGGCATATCGAATATGTCACAGGGAGCTTGCCGAAAATGTTAATAGTTAAAAAAAATTAGAAGCTAATTATTTTATGACTATTGGTCCAAGGGTAACTTGAACCATGAACTTTGGGGATAAAGAGCAGAATTTTAGGTGACACTTTATTTAAGAACTGCATTCCTTCTACATTGTTGCTCTACCATTTTCAACTTATACTTTTCATTTCATGATCTAAAGTAATTTATTCAGCTCTCACCAAGTTGCTTGCTTTGTAGTTAACAGAAAAGAAAGAAGGTGATAAAGAAAAAAAATACTTTTTCCTCTTCATTGTCATGGTACAGAAGTTGTACCAATAATGTCATTGCACAAGCAAAAACATGGTTATGTGGAACAGCTGCAAGGAAATGTAATCTTTGGTTGAGTGGCCATCTGTTTAGCTAAAAACAGAGTATTTACAATGAGAATAAAAAAATCAAAGTATATTTGGAAGGTACTCATAATGCCATGATCACTGCAGTTAAAATCTGAGGAAACAGAGAAATAATGAAAAAGGGTACAAAGTAGATGAGTAATCTTTAACTCTGGAAGCCTGTAAGAACAAGATACAGGCCAATTATGTTAAATTAAATTTGTAAAGATATTTGCAGGACAGACATCATAGAACTGATAAAGTTTGGAGAGCCAGTCACAGACTAGGCTCAAGATAATGCAGTTACAGAGAGATGAAAATTACAGTATGGAATTTCCAGGGTGCAACAAGAATCATTCTGTATTCCTCTGCACAAATCACGAATCACGAATCACGACCATCCTGTTATTCGTCGATTGCCTTGAGCAGGCCCCAGTAATGTCTCCTTCATCCTAGCCCTGAGATTTTTAAGAAAGTGCTATATTCAAGGCTCTTTAGGAGAATGAGACCCATCATTGTTACTGGTATTTGGCATATTGGGTATGCCACGGGGAGTTTGCCAGACTCTGCCGTGTGGGCAGGTTACATTCGGTAGCCTGCCAGTTTGTCCAAAGTAGGAATGAGATAGTAAGATGTCATAATAAGATGTCGCGGCCGCGTGGTTCTGGGAGCTGGTTTTTATAGTCTCTGAGTCTTGGCCGTTGATGGGATACACGATTACACAGCGCCAGGGGGCCAGTTGGTGGGTGTGACCCCCGCCTACTGGAATTCGGAGGATCTGGGTGGAGGATGCTCTGCCCTGATCCGAGTAGGCTTGGAGATCTCAGCCCCGGGACCAGCTTGCCTTTGTTCCTCTGCCGGTACCTTCATGTGTGCGGAGAGTGGTCTCAGCATGGTGGTGGCTGGTTCTGGAGGTCTATGGCTGCTGGACCCCTAGCCAGGGCGGGGAGGAAAGCTCAACCCACTCCCCTCCAAAGGGCCCCGGCAAGGACAGCCAGGTGCAAGGGCAGGAGACTGCACAAATCATTAAACATAAGTCATGATGATAAGAAAAAAAGTAAATAGAGATTTATTAATAACCTATAAACATGAAAGAGAAGAACTGAATACCTCACCACACGGTTTTAGACATCTTCAAAAACCTGAACTAGTTCAAAAGACAAGTAAAAAGGGGGGAAAGGGAAAAGGGGGGAGGGTCAGTTAGAAGGTTAGCAGGAAAGGCACAGTAAACAGACACATGCAGTTCTACCTTCTTCATTGATTATATCTTTTGCGTAAGTGGTCTGTAAGAAAGATTTTTTATTTAAATATCTCTTTTGAAGGTGACCTTCCTCTTGCTTTTAAGGCACTCCAAAGAAGTTAACCTTTTGCTAAAGATATATTTGGTCGTGGCTGATTTTTCTCCCCTATGGAAGGATCTGCTTATAATAGTGCCACTGGTGAATGTATCCCTAGACTGAAATTCCTGTTTCTGTTGCCTTACCATCAATGGAAACTAGATACTAGACGCTGATAAGACTGAAAATGAGTTTTACTCTCTCTCTTTCTCTGAATCCTTGTATCAGGCCCCAAATCCTGGGTTTGAATGTGAGATTTTATTGAACTTAGCACATGAATCTTTACCTTGACTACCAGGGACTGGGAGCATTTCTATCTGCCTTCCTAGGCATTGGCTAGGGGATGGAAAACTATGTGACAAAGTTAGAATCTAAACACTTGTGGATCCAAGGCATGGAAATGGATTTATTTTTGGACTGCTGTTTCTTTTTAATTAAACAAATGTGACACTGTAAACATGAGATCAAAATTACAACCACTGAACTTTATAATGTACCTGTCAAGGTGGTAGACTAAGGGGTAGTAGAGATATAGGAGGGAGCATGGGAACACTGGTGAGGAAAGTTGACACTGATGATGGGACTGATGCTAGAACATTATATGCCGAAGACTCAACTACTAATAATATTGGAAATCATGGTTCCTTAAATGAAAAAAAATTTTAAAAATCAATTATAGTAACCAACTTGTTTTTTCAGTGGCAAAAGCAGTATATGTGCTCAAGTATGGTTTTAGAAAAGTGAATCTAGTCATTATTCTGTAGAATGGGGGTATTTATAAAGCCTGCCTACAATGGGTAAAGATGTTCAATAGTTTGAGGGGAAAATGGAGAGATACGCACTCTGATTTTTGAATATAATCTGAAGATTTTGCAGAAAGGGGTGTGGGTTGGGAGCTTGAGCCACAACTACAGTGCTCAGGCTTTACTCTAGGCTCTGTACTCAGAGATTATTCCTGGTGATGCTTGGGAGTCCATATGTAGAACCGGGGATGAAACCGTTTCAGTCACATGTGAGGCAAACACTTTAACCTCGATGCTATATTCCCAACCCCAATTTGAAGTTTAAAACTTTTTCAGTCTAGGCAGTCTTATCTGTCTACCCTTAATTGATTAATTACGATTTCATTTTAACTTACTAATAAACACATGATATTTGTTATGACAATTTTTTAAGATTAATTTTTAATTCTGTAATAAGCAAGGTTGACAGTTGAACTAAATCAGTGCTCATTCTAAACTTATTCAGATTTATGACCTAGGTGGAAAATATTGTACAATACTTTTTTATAGTGGATTAAAGACTGCAAACTATAAAATTTACAAGTAGTCACAAAGAATAACATCTTTAATCCGTAACATTTCTCTATCAATAATAATCATTCTCTGAGATCTTATGTGAATAACTTCTGTTTCCTTCTTTTGTAGGAGAATTCTTTTTGACAATACTTTTACACTGTTAACATAAGCATTTAAAACTTGATTGTTTCCACCAATCACTTTACACTTTCTCCTCAAAATAAAAAAAAAATTCTTTAGCAGAGCTAGGAAGAAAAACAAAGGCAGGCTTAAGTACCTTTGTTAGCTGCCAGAAATGCAGGTTTGTTGTTGTTCCTTAGCACCATATGGACTGTCAAAAGTTCAGTGTACCAAAGAAAACTCCCTGCAGTGACAACATTTGAATAAAAATCTGTCAACTGTCAACTGTCCTTTGTTGCTCATCGATTTGCTCCAGCGGGCCCAGTAACGGTCTCCATTGTGAGATTTGTTGTTACTGTGTTTGGCATATAGAATAAGTCACGGGTAGCTTGCCAGGCTTTGCCATGCGGGCAGAATACTCTCGGTAGCTTGCTGGGCTCTCCGAGAGGGGTGGAGGAATAGAACCTGGGTTGGCTGGGAGACAGTGAGCAAGGCAAATGCCCTACCACTGTGCTATTGCTCCAGCCCTGAATAAAAGTAATCATTGTAAATGATGGCTCTAGGGAATTACTGTGATCTTTCCAAAAGTTGCGGGATTTGCTGTTCCAAAAAAATAATTAATATACAAACTCAGTTGAAGAATAGGCAACCAAAGACACAACTGATAAAGAGATAAATGAGACCAGTGTCCATTGACCAACCTAAGTTTTTAAGAGGCTTAGGCTCACAGGCGTACTATGTATATGCACAGAAAGGAGGGTAGTCCTCTACATCAGTATCCTCATATCAGTGGTCCACAGAACTGGTGCCAATATATAGATTTAAAATTATTAAAGACCACTGGTCTACCACTTGCTTATTTATTTATTTATTCATTTAAATTATTTATTTTGCTTTTTGGGTCACAGCCAGCGATGCACAAGGGTTATTCCTGGTTTTGCACTCAGGAATTACTCCTGGTAATGCTCAGGGGACCATATGGGATGCTGGGAATTGAACCCGAGTTGGCCGCGTGCAAGGCAAAGCCCTATTCGCTGTACTATTACTCCAGCCCCAACTTTCTTATTTACTATTGCCAGTGTGTGGGCCAGTATATAGGAAGGCATTCATCTATAGGAAGGTGTACCTCTCAGAGATCCCGGCAAGCTACGGAGAGTATCTCACCTGCATAGCAAAGCCTGGCAAGCTACCTGTGATGTATTTGATATGCCAAACACAGTAACAAGTGTCATAATGGAGACGTTACTGGGCCTGCTCCAGCAAATCGATGAACAACGACAGGACAGTGACAGTGACAGTGAAAGTTCATCTATAGGTATAAAATTTTGAAGACCGCTGCTCTATGTATGGTGAAGTAAAATTCAAGTAATTTTTGTTTAGTTTTTGCTATTATTTGAGAGATCACTATTTGTTAAAATTTCTATATTGGTAAAACTAACACAAAATATGAATGACCTAAATTATGAAACTATTTTAAGGTACCATAGGCAGCATTTTTAAAATTAGAATTTGTACATACTATTTGAGCAATCATTTCTGAGCTTTGAGAAGAAAGCGTGAGCTCTATGAATGTATCTTTTATATAATTACAAGATAAAATTAATTTCATTTATTTTCTTTGAGTTTATCGGTGAAACTTGTCAACTGATCTCGATCTATTTACTCACTATTTTATTTCCCTAAGTTTTGCATGTTATTTAAGACTGAAAATAAATATACTTTTGTAATTTCTGAGAATATAAAATATTGCAATGCTATACATCAGTCAAAAAAATTTAAGTACTATAACATTTCTCTGCCATCAAAGATTAAGCAGAGAAAAAAATAAAAAGATATTTGTAAAATGAAAGAAAAGAAGGCAAAAATGAAAGGAGGAAACACCTATAATTTACGAAAGGGAAGTTTAAGATACATGATTTATAATTGTTCCACAGAGAAATACTAATTTTAAGTTTAAAAATAAGATTTATTAAATGAAACCCTAAAATATACACAGCATTGTGCACTAATAGTTCAATTTCAATCATATGCAGCAAATGCTTTGGGCCCGACTCTTGGGGGTAGGACTTTTTCAGGGATTCCTGTGCTCCACAGTTGCAAGAGACCTCTAGTTCTCTAATGGGGAGAATATTTGCTTTTATTTCCTTTCTCCAACTGCAATAGAGCTTGATTTTTTTTGCCCAGGGTGACAGAGTCTGCTGTGCCTCAGTCGTTTAAGGCTTTTTTTTTTTTTACCTAAAGAGGATGGAGAGAAGATTCCATTGCTCCAATGACTGAACTTTCTCTCCCTTATATATTTTCTATAACCAGTGTTTTTTCTGAATATTTTTTTTTGTCCTGAGTCTTTCTTGTGAGTATCTAATGAATTCTCTAGAGAGCAGCCTACAAGTGGGAGCTATTTCTTTTTGCTTGTGGTTTTCAGAATTTTTATGCTCTCTTCTAGATTGCATTTGGTTTAGGCATTTAATAATTTGGATTGCTTTCTTCTTAGCATCTTATATGTGGCCCAGTGTTCATCAGAAAACAGGGGCATACATTTCCCGTGTTTCTTTATTTTTAAAAAAACTTTTGTTGTTGTTTTGTTTTAGGACCATACCTGGTGGAGCTCAGAGGTCTCCCAGGGACCATATTGTACTGGGGTTCAAACCCAGGGCTCCTGCATGCAAAACATGTGATCCAGCAACATTTACTCAATTATAAAGACTTTTTAAAAAGTAACTTTATATTACAGTATTGTATAGGTCACAGATGTGTATCATTATAAGTCAATATGTATACTTATTGCATGAAGCCTACAACTAAGAATCCAATTCTATTCTTCACTAGAAAATTTATGTTTTAGGTTTATTGTCTCCTGTGACTTCAAATGTCTGGTGAAAGTTGTAAATTCACAGATTATTTGATTGGTATTTTTGTTGAAAGAATTTGAGCAGCACTCTTTCCAGTTTATATTCTAAAAAAAAGACTAAGGTAAAGGTAAAGGCCCTCCCGTTGATCGTCGATTTGCTCGAGCGGGCCCAGTAACGTCTCCATTGGAGACTTTGTTGTTCCTGTGTCTGGCATATCGAATACTCTCGGTAGCTTGCCGGGCTCTCCGAGAGGGGAAAAAAAAAAAAAGACTAATTTTTGTTATTGTTGTTTTGGAGCCACACCTGATAGTGCTCAGGGGTTATTCCTGGCTCTGCACTCAGGAATCACTCCTGGCGGGTTTGGAGGGCCATATGGAATGCCAGGGATTGAACCCAGGTTGGTTTCAGGTAAGGCAAACACCTTACCCTCTGTGCTATTGCTCTGAGCTTTGAAAGACTGAATTTGATAGAATTTAAGTTACTATTAGATTAGTAACTTTGGAAAGTTTTTAATTTTATTAAGACATATTAATAATTTGTCACTGATTTTATATCATCATGATCACGATCATGATCATCCTGTTGTTCATCGATTGCCTCGAGCAGGCACCAGTAACGTCTCCTTCATCCTAGCCCTGAGACTCTAAAAAGTGCCACATTCAAGGCTCTTTCTGGGTTAGGAGAATGAGAGAATGAGACCCATCATTGTTACTGGTATTTGGCATATTGGGTACGCCATGGGGAGTTTGCCAGACTCTGCCATGTGGGCAGGTTACATTCGGTGGCTTGCCAGGTTGTCAAAACCAAGAATGAGATAATAAGGCATTCACGGCCCCACACTTCCGGGAGCTGGGTTTTATAATCTCTGGGTCTTGGCTGTTGATGGGATTACACGGTGCTGGGGGGCAGTTGGTGGGTGTGACCCCTGCCTACTGGAAGATGGAGGATCTGGGTGGAGGATGTTCAGCCCCGATCCGAGCAGGCTTGGAGATCTCAGCCCCGGGACCCGCTGCCTTTGTTCCTCTGCCGGTACCTTCATGCGTGTGCATGGGGTAGGAGACTCTGCTTTGTTCTCTTCTGGGAGCTTGGTATGATTTTATATCATAAATAATATAAATTCGGCATGATATGAATAGCTGTATATTATATTGGCATATTTATATGCACTGTAGCACTGTTGTCCCATTGTTCATGGATTTGCTTGAGCGGGGACCAGTAACATCTCCATTGTGAGACTTGTTACTGTTTTTGGCATATTAAATATGCCACAGGGAGCTTGCCAGACTCTGCCATGCAGGCGGGATACTCTCAGTAGCTTGCCGGAATCTCCACGTGGAATGGAGGAATTGAACCCAGGTTGGTCACATGCAAGGCAAACACCCTACCCTCTGTGCTATCGCTCTAGTCCATCGTCACTGTGGAGAGGAATGGATTTACTATGCAACCTCTGGAAGTTTTATTATTTAAGTCAGGCAGCATGAAGAGCAGACACAATTTTTTTCATTTCTCATCTTCGACAAGACGCCGAGAATAGTGAATTCACTGTATATTGGGTGTGTCTGTGACTAGTCTCTCCTGTCCTAAGAAGGAAGTCAAAGAATCATCTGGCCTCTAGCATTTCATTCTGTAGGCCTCCATTTCCTCCTCTGTGGGCTCCTGGGTTTCATAGATACTCTTGTATCGATCTGCATGATCTCCTTGACATGAAGAAGGCAGACCTCCTCGGCATTCAGCGCCTTCTTCTGTTTTTTGTGTTCCTTTTCTTCACCATCACTGCCTGAACTACTCTTTTGATGGTTCTTCTTCTTTTTCTTCTTTTTCTCTTCTTTTAGCTTTTCCTGATTTATCTCCATAAGGGTTTGAGGCTTTTTCACTGATTCTTCTTCAGTTGTATCATTTAGAATATATTTCTCTGAGTTAGCAACCTCCTTCCCAGCCTCTCCAGTACAGTAGGAATACTTGAAAAAAGGAGCGGCAACACTTGTATCCCCATCTGCCATCTTTCCAGTAAGATCTCCAAATATGAGTGTGGTTGTGAATCTTCACATCCTCCTCATACTTGGAGCAGGCGACAGCTAATTCCTTTGATGATGGTCCCATGTCTTGAGTATTCTACATAGTCTTCGGTTTGAGCTTAGAGCAGCTCTGCTGGAGGGGCATCTAGATGTTCTTGGCCACCATACTTTTCTAAGATGCTTGCATTCTGCTGCTCTTTGAAGTCTTCTTTTTTGACTTTGAAGGACTTATACAACAGTTCGAGTTTCATAGGATCAGCTTGTAGATGCACTTCTGATCCTTTGTCAGAGGCTTCTCAGGTGAACAACTGTGTCTGAACCATTTTAATGGTACCACCCATGTATATAATGAAGTTATTGCTTGCATAGGTCACTTTGTCTGGATTCTTTCCTGTGTTGGAATAGGGATTCTCTCTCATTGCTCTAGTTTTGGGATCATAGTAGGCAGAATTTGGATCTAAATTCTGCAAATATTTTGCAATATCTTCTCGAATCCTGAGATTCCAGATAGTGATCCGTCTCTTAGAATCAAAGTTCTATCCAGGCATATCAATGTCATCTGTGTATTTATCTTCATCCTCATCTTCACTGTTATGATCATTTTCTGCCTGAGAATTTGGTTCCTCTTCTCCTCCACTGGTGTTTTGGAGAATTAGCCTATTTCACTAATTTTCCCAAGGCTAATTCTTGTTGTAGTTTTTGGACTTTCGGTGTTTGCTTTGCTAGATCCACTTTGGCATATTCTTCTACAATTTTCATGTATTCCTCTAGATTGTAGCCATTCTACCGATCCCGCTTTCCATCATAATCAAACATCAACTGAGGCCGAATATGTTCATCTGGAGCTAGATTAGTCCCTGTAAATTTTGCTCCATCTTGCCTCAGTCTCTCAAAGCATTCTTTTTTTCGGTGTGCCATGGCCCCACAGTTTTCACATGCTCCCTTGCAGTATTTGGTAGTTATGGAATTCTCTTTTACACCCATCTTGTACCATTCTCCAGATGAGCTATACTGCTTCTGTTTCTCTGACTGTGGTCTCTGGTGCTTTAAAATAGGTCTCTTTGATGGATCAACTTACCATGGCACTGAAGATATACTGAGGAATATGAGGGTTAATGTCTTTTCATTCTTCATCAACTTCGGCAGGAGCATTACCCAGTTTCTGTTGTTCTTCCAGCTCCTTCTTCTTTCTCCAGTCCTCTCTAGTCATTTTCTTTGGTTCCTTCAAACTAATTTCTTTGGATCCTGACAGTGGAACAGCCTTATATTCCTCCTGGTCACTGTCCCTGTTGTTGGTCAACGTATCCAGGATGACAGGGCCACTCTGGTTCCCCTGCAGATGTTCTCAGAGGGACGTTCTCAGAGGCTCGCGCTCAGAGGGAAGCTCTCAGAGGATGCTCTTCCCATTCTGGATGGGGAAGAACTTTTATACAAGCTTGGAGAGTGGGTGCCAGACAGGGTGTAACAGGACCTGCCTGGATCACAAGGTAGGGCTAGGGCGGGGCCACAGCCTGTCTGTGCCTCCAGGGAATGAACAAAAGTTGACTCCTGCTGCTTTCTGGGAGAGCCTTGCACACTGTTGGTCTATTAATCTCTCTCCCCAAGACAGTCCTGAACAATCCCAGACTCCTCTGTGACTACCCCCTTTCTGCAGGGAGGTGGGGGGGGGGAGATGTGGGTGACCCAGAAGAGACTTGAGGGGCCCTTAGCTCTTTCCTGGGCCCTTGTTGGTGGAGCCCCTGGGCTGGGTGGGGACCCCCTGGTGCTCTGTGTCCTGTGTCTCTGTCTGAGCCTCTGTGTGAGAGGCACAGAGACTCTGCATTCAGAGGCAGGCCCTTCCCTCTGTTCAGCAGGCTGGTGGGTAGGGGCCCAGTGCGCTGTCAGCCAGCTCAGCTCTAGGCACTGAGAAGGGCTGAGTCCTGGGCTCCTCAGGCTCAGGCCCAGCGTCAGTGCCAGATGCCCAGCTGTCTGGGTCCCGGCATCCCCAAGCAGGGTCCAGATACACTGAGCCAGACCTCTGGGTTCAGTGCCCGGAAAGCCCCAAACTCCCTGTTCCCAGAAGTTCCAGACGGCTTCATAGACGCACTGCTCCTGCTCACTCCCCCGCGCATCTCCAAGGACCAGGAGGACCCTTTGTAGGCCATTGGGAGCCCCATTGCTCCTCTGCATCTGCATCTGACTGAGATGCAGATGGGTGAGTGCAGGAGCAGGCCAGACCTGGGCCCCGGGGACACGCTGCCCTGCTCTCCGGCCCTGTCTCCCCTGGAAGAACAGAAGCCACTGCTTTTCCCGCTCTTTCCCTTTAGACTCTCCACACCCGACTCCTGTTGCCCGCCCTGCACTGCCTCCTTCCTCGGGTTCCTTTCTAGGATACTGTGAGGACCCTGCAAGCGACCCTGCTGTCCACCAGTGGGAAAGGCAATGCCAGGGAAATCTATCAGATTCGCGCCCAGAGGGGCTGCAGGAAAGGGAGGGCCCGTGTCTCTGGGGGAGACTGAGTCAGAGGCTGGTGATGCTTCTGGTCTCTAGAGGCCCTCATTGGCGGGCAATGTGGCTGGGGTGGCGGATTCCAGCTCCGAGAGCCCAGGTCTGCTCGGTGACCGGGTCTGGCCTGCTTCGGGCGTGGTTAGCAGCAGACACTCTGCTGGGGCTGGCAGCAGAGCAGCGGGCCGGCCTGTGCCAAGGTGAGAGCTGCCCTTCCTCATGGCCGTGTGGGGCCACTGCGTGTCAACCCCCAGCCTGCCTCCCTGTTCGGCCTCTGCGGCTGCTTTCACACAGGGTCTTAACTCTGCACTATTCCCCTGACTAGTCCCCTGGGCTGTGCCCCTAATCCCTCTCCCTGCCTCAGCCACTCGAAAATCTGAGTTTTATAATTCAAGACCGTTCCAAAGTGACAGATTTCTATACCAATAAATATAATATTAATCATGGTCACGGTCCTCCTGTTGTTCATCGATTTGCTCAAGCGGGCCCAGTAACGTATCCATCGTGAGACTTGTTGTTACTGTGTTTGGCATATTGAATACATCACGGGTAGCTTGCCAGGCTTTGCCGTGCGGGTGAGATACTCTTGGTAGCTTGCCGGGCTCTCCAAGAGGGGCAGAGGAATCGAACTTGGGTCGGCCATGTTGGCTGCATGCAAGGCAAATGCCCTACCCGCTGTGCTATCACGCCAGCCCCATAATATCAATAATATATTGATAATAGCTGATTATATTGAGGGATACTTGAACATGCTGTGTGATGATTATTGGCTTTAGAATCAGGTCAAACTGAGATTGGTTTTTTAGATCTGCCTTGTTTCTGCTATGTGATATTTAAGAACTTTCCCACCCTATGGAGTCTGAATATATAAAATTGAAGTAGAATTGCATAGACAATAGGGTATTGTTAGGATCAGGAAATATATGCACTAAGATTAGGTACTTGATATGTAGCAAATGTAAATGTGTTCATGCTCAGAGATTGTTTTACTATAAGAATAGGAAACCATGAACGATAGTAGGGCATTTGTCCTGCATGCAGCCAACCCGGGTTCAATCTCCCGCATCCCATATGGTCCCCTGGGTACTTCCAGGACTGATTCCTGAGTGCAGAGCCAGGAGTAACCCCTGAGTATTGCTGGGTGTGACCCAAAAAGCCAAATAAATAAATAAATAAATAAATATAAAAAGAAATTCCTGTGACCTGTGGCAACTATGAAGGCCACATCACTGGTTTGGGTTAAGTAAAATAGGAAATTAATAAATGTTTTAGCTTTTTACTTTCCCCTCATTCAGATTTGGGAGTGTGCTAAATTTTTTTAAAAAACACATTTGTCTTCTGGGGCTGAAGAGATAGTAAGTGGTAAGTTGCTTCCTCTGTACATAGCCAACCTGTGTTCTATGCCTAGAATCCCAAATAGTTCCCAGAGTACCACTAGGAGTATTTTCTGTGTACAGATTTAGGAGTAACCCCTGAAAATTGCTAGATGTGCCTGCCCTTCTCAGAAATTTGCCTTCTTCCTTCACCTCCATCTTCATTAAGAGTGTATTTATTTGTACTTTAACCTTGGATTTAATCAAATTTTGCACATGATCAGTTCTCATCAATGATGCAAGTAAATGTTTAAAATATTCTTGTCATTTTTTGCAGTAAAATAGATTTTTTAGAGAAATATGAGGGATAGGAAGTCTGAGAGTAAGGGAGAGAGAAAAAGAGAGACAGTGAGCAAGCTTGAGTTCTCACTCTTGTCTTGTGCTTCTGCCATTATCATGAAAATAACAGGACCTTGATCATACACTGTTCTTAGGAAAAAGATAAGAGATACATAGAGGAGAATCACTCCAGAAATGCCACCAGTAACAAAAATTTGAGCAAGAAAGGAATATTTATCTATTTTCTTTATCAATTGTCTGGCACATAGTAAGAAATAACTATTTTTACTAAATAAATAATATAATATATAGAAACATGCAAGAGAAGCACAGAAAATACTAATTGCATTTATCTCATTTTATGAAAATTTATTCCATTATATTTTTTAGTTTTCCAACTTGCTTCTAATAAATATATATTTATAGGCTTATGAATTTTAAAGATTTATTTTTTTTTACTAGACATGAGTACTTTTTTCTTACTTATTTGAGTATTATTAAGATTGTCCATTTATTAGTAAGCCTAATTTCTATTCTACTGTATATTATGACATCTGGTTTAGTGGGTACAAGATGGCACAAAACAGAAGGCAACTGGGCCAAGAAGAGAAAGTTGAGAAGCTGAGCAAGTTGAGAATTGAAACTGGGTTAAAGAACCCCATTCCAGAAATCCATTCTATTAGTTTCTGTACAAATCTCAGCAGTCTTTATTTTTTTTTATTATGTCTTTTATGCTAAAATGT
The DNA here is from genome assembly GCF_029834395.1 of Sorex fumeus. Classification (NCBI taxonomy): domain Eukaryota; kingdom Metazoa; phylum Chordata; class Mammalia; order Eulipotyphla; family Soricidae; genus Sorex; species Sorex fumeus. Next base: position 23,850,919 of record NW_026606060.1, read on the forward strand.
AGTCAGGTATTCCCATTTCTAATTATTTTTTCACTTTACAACAAGTTCAATTTGTCCCTCTTATTAGGCACTTCAATGAATTATTTTATTACATTTAGACATTTATAAAAAGAACTACAGAACATGGAGCATTACTGATAATAAACTAATAAGTAATTCCATGGTTCAGACATGACATTGTTCTGTTCTATAGGATACAAGTTGGTATATTGCTATAATAGCACTAGTGACAATAATTAAAAGATGGATTGATATTTAGCTACTTTCAACAGTAGTAGAGTATATGGTACCTAGCTTATTATTAAGTTCCATTTAGAGAAGCTAGAATATAATTTGAAGTTTTTTTCTCATAGGATAAATAAAAAACAGAATGCCTTGCAAAATTATTTTGTCATCCTAGATGCCTATTCATGTAGAATGACATGTTTCCCCATTTACCTATACTTTCATCTGTTCTCCCCTATAAAAACCTAGTTTTTTGGGGGGAGAGAGAGAGTGAGAGAGAGACAGACAGACAGAGACAGACAAACAGAAACAGGCAGACAGACAGAGATCAACGCTGAGACCAAGGTCCAGTGCTAAACCAATTTTTCTAAGAAGTGTGTGTGTGTGTGTGTGTGTGTGTGTGTGATTCACAGGGTATACTAGCCATGGAAGGTTAATTCATAGATATTAAGGACATGAAAATTTCAGGTAAAATGAATTTGAATTTCACCTGTACCACTTACTGGCAGTATTGCCTTATCAAGCAGCAATTAACTTTTCTAAACCTCACTTTTTTTTTTTCTGTAATGGGAAAACAAATATGAAACTAGTTGCTATTTGCAGTAATGTGTTCAGTATTGTATCACCACTATTAATTATTGAAAAAATTATAGATACTTCTATTACTACTATATTTTTGAATAATAATCTGCTTATTTATAGTAGACATACTGATAAGCTAGCCTTTAGAAAAATGCAGGCAGAAAAACTTGTAAAAGCTATTTATGTTTGATTTGATTAGATTTGTTTCTGGGTCAAAACCAGCAGTGATCAGGGCTTACTTTTTACTTTGAACACATGGATCCCTCCCAGAACTGCTTGTGGGAATATATGAGGTTCTGGGGATTGAATTTGGTTTGGTCATGTGTGAGCCAAGCGTCCTGTGCACCGCACTGTCTTATCACTCTGGTCATGCAAAAGGCCATTGAGAAATAATATAGGCACAGTTTCTAGCTTTTTCTAAAGATGGCTGCTGATTGCATTGTTGTTCTGAAACTTAATAATTGAACATAACTGTTATTAATACCATATCATAAAATTTGGCACATTTTCATCCTGAGTAAAGCTACTCTATTTTCTTGGGGTATGGTGGTTGTGTCATATCCAACAGTGCCCAATGATTACTCCTTGTTCTCTTTACAGTGATCACTTTTGGTGGTACTTGAGGAACCATGAGAGAGTGGTACTGGGGACTGAACCAGAGTTAGCAGCATGCAAGACAAGTGTTTTAATTCCTATACTACCTCTTTGGTCCTTGAGTGATACTACGATATAGCTAAACTGTTCTTTGAGTATGCTAAGAATCAAAACCCATCCTGAATTTCAGCCACAGTGATCAAATCTCTTTCACTTTTTCTTTCTATGTATACTTATATTGAGGTATTTTTACTTTTTAATAAAAGAGCCTGAAGCAAAACACAGTATTGAACATTTCACAAATTTCTCTGATAAGCATTAAAAGTATATATAACATTCAGTGGTTGAACAAACAGCAAAAGTAATGAAACACCAGTATAGATTGTGAAAAAATGAAATCATTTATTTTTGTTTTATGATGGTTTCCTCTACTGAAACAAATGGTGATGGGCATTGTAGACACCTTGTGTGATTCTGAGACAGCTGCTGTCCTTAAGAAATCAGCAGTCCATCCCTTCTGGGTGGGACGCTGTCCTACTGCTCTTTTTGTGTTCTGTTTTTAAATCTAGCTTCATTACGTTAATAGCTCAAATCCTCAGGCATATTAAAAATAGATTTTAAGGGAAGTGAATGCCATACTTCCCTCCTCCCTCCCACTCCATTTCTCAGCTGTGTTATAATGGCACTCCTCAGAAACAGTCCTCGGAAATCAAGATTTTCTCAAAAGCCATGTAGGAAGTGGAGACCATTGTGAGCAAGGCCCCCTGCACAGGAGGAAATCATTTTTGGGAAATCTAATAGAACAAACACCTTCCATTGTCCATAGAGGTCAATTGAAATCTTATTTCTGCCTCTAAACCGACTTATTAGATATAAACTCTTGGTACATTTAACCCCTTTGATGCTCAGGTCTCAGGTTTACTGAAGGTTTTTCCCTTTAGGAATTCTTGGACACCTTTGAGAACCCAGAAGGACAATCATTTGTCCAGATTACCTGTCAGGAATCTGAGGCTATTTTCCTACTCCCAGCAAGTTGTTTTGTAGCTGATTTGTGTAACTGATGATAATGGGAAAACTCTAAAGGTGAGTGCCACCCTTTTTACCTGAGTTTCTCATTTATTGCTTCTCAGGTTTCCTAAAACAAGCAGCCCCTCAACCACTCCAGAGTTTTTATTGCTATCAATTATAAAAGACATTAATCATTTTCATAGTCTCACTTATTTCATCCACTAAAATGGTGATATGTAGGCTTACAACTATTCAGTGCTGTAATACAACTAAAAATAAAAAGTTAGAAATAGTGTACAAAAAGTATTGGGTCCAGTGCTACACAAAACAAGAGCTAAGTTGTGTTCAGTTGGAGATGATGTTTATTTCATTCTGATTCTTAGGGAAATATGGCAAAGCACATAATCATCATTTTTATCCTTTTTGCAGAGATATTGCAAAAGATTTTAAAAATCTTATTTTGGTTTAACCTTTGATCCTAAGATTTAGCTCTTCAATGATGGCATTGGCTGTCTTAGAAGGTAAAGAGTTGTTCCTCTGGGTCTATTCCAGAGAAGGATGCACATTTTCTGTCTGGAGTATTGTAAATGACATTTTGTTTCCTGGAGCTAGATAATTTCTATAATGCCCTTGCACAAGAAATTCTATAAATATACAAAGAATTCAGTAGGTCCACAGGAAGGAAACATTTGAGATGTCTTTCCTGTTACCAACCCTCCCCACAACCATACCCAAGAGGATGGTTTTAATTAGCGATGAGATGAAATTTCCCCTCTTCAACATTAGCTGTTTTCTGCGTGGTCTTAAACATCAATGATGCTATTTTACGAGAATTATAACTTCTTGACCATTATCTTGAAAGTAACAAAGTGCCTTTTACTCACTGGGAATTTCTGGCAGTCATTTGGAAAGAGAGGAAGCACAGTCTACCTTTCAAAGGAAGAGTATATCTAAGTTATCTTTCTGATCAAGAGCCTAATTTTGGGGTCAGAGAGATAACTTCGAGATCAGAGGCATATGCCTTGCAGGATCAAGGACCCAAGTTTTATCCCCACCATTACCCCTTAGCACTGCCAGACATAATCCTAGTGTTTCATAGCATAACTGGCACTGAGCAGTCTTATATTGCCAGGCAGATCCTACCATTGCACCTTCAGGCTTGGTTGGTCAAGTACAACAGGGTGGCTTCCAGAGCCTTCTGAACACTGATTGGATCACCAACCCCCTTACCAACACATGCACAGACACATATACAACAACAACAAAACAACCTTTCTTTAAATCTCAAATATTTTTGTTAACAGCTACTTGAAAATTTATATGTGAAATTATCCTTTTTTTATTGTCTATGATCATCTCATCTTCTCTGTAGTTAATACTGTTGTGAATATAGGTTGTAAATAGTGTCAAATTGAGGAAATTGATAAAATTGGCACTTGGATTTAGTTTTTGAATGAATTCCTGGTGACAAAGGTCCTGCAGAATTCTTTACCCTTAAGATGTCTAATCTATTAGTCAAAATTGGCTGCCATAATAAAATTCCAGAGACTAGTGGTTTAAATAACAGGCATTTATTTCTCACAGTTATTGGAACTGGATGTCTGAAATAAAGAAGTCTTGAGAACCCAAGATCAGGTTCCAGTTTTACTTCAGCTCTTTGCCTGACTTGCAGATGAGCACCTTCTTGCTGGTCCTCACATGTGGTTTCTGAGTTTCTTTTTTGTGTGGTTGGTTGTAAAGAAGAGAATATGTATCTCTCATCATATCTGGCTATATACTTAACAATTTCTCAGTTTAAAGAAAATTGGGCTGGTTGGAGCACATCAGATTGGATAGGAATAAAACATAGATACCAAATAGGCTCAATTAACAAAAAACATTAATACAGCTCAACTAGCTACAACAGCTTAGTAAACCCTCAGACCAGGATTTAATGCCTCAAGGGTGAGAGACAACAATTTCCACAAATTTATTTTTTACTCAAGTATTTTTTGATCGTTCCATTAGCCACTTAGTGGTAACAAGCAATACAAAATAAATTGTTGTGGGACTGCTATGGTGACAGGCTTGAGGGCTGGTTGGGAAAATGGGGACAATGATGGAGGGACAGTTGTTGGATTGGTGTTGGAATATTGAATGCCTGAAATTAATGCATTATGAACAACTTTGTAAACCACAGCATTTAATTTAAGTGGGGGGGAAAAAAAAAGAAAATTGGGCTGGAGAGATCGGTGACTGATTTGCATGTGTCTGACCCCTGTTTTATTCCTGACACCATATATAATATCCTGAGCATTTCCAGAAATAATTCCTGGGCACAAACAAAAACAAATAGTAACTCTGAGCACCATGCACCAACATGGACATTGCCCCAAACCCCTTTATATTTACTGGTTTAATTGGTTTAATTAACATCTCTCCTCTCTCTTTCTCTCTCTCTTTTTTTCTCTCTCTCTCAAACAACACACCATTTTCCAAAACTCTTGATTCTGTGTGCAAATTTAGTGTTTTTAATTCACATCACAATAGTAAATCAAAGATTAACTCATGTTCTAATGAGATATTTTTCTAAGAAAGGTGTCATAAACTCTGCAAAGTCTAGAATACATATACATTACTCTGTAATGGAATGGATTGTATACTCCCATAATTCATATGTTGAAGCTTTAACCTCAATGTGACTATATTTGAAGATGGGGCTTTTAAGAGGTAATTAAGGTTAAGTGAAGTCATAAGATTAGCTTCTAATACAAGTGAAGTCTTTATAAGATCTTCCCGACATAACACATGTATGTACCAGAGAGTGGGAGATAAGAATGGATGTGTCAGGCAAAAAGGTACAGTGACAAGAACAGCGCACACAATGTGTGTGGGGAATTATAGGCAGTTACTATAACAGAAAGCGCAGGTCTGGGAACAGAGTAGATGTAGAGGTGGAATAGACAATCAGAAATGAGTTCCAATCAGAAATGAATGTCACTGAGCTTTCTGTGGCTGTGTATGACCTGAAGAGCAAAGTCTTTCAAATGGGAGGAATTTACCTTCAAATATAAAGTTTATATGGAAGCTCACATGGTAACTCACAATTCCAGAAGGCCGAATCTAAATGTTGGACATGGGAGTCTCCTGGTGGACGGTTCCACAATGAAATTGACCACATCATATTCAATCGATGGTTTTGCCTGTCCGATGTCGCTGTTGTCCCAAAATTCCAAATGGGATTGGACCACCGTCTCCCTTGTGCAAAATTCTACTTCATGGAGTGGGGAGAAAGGGCTGCAAAGTTTAAGAAGAGAACTCCCAGAATGATCACCAACTGGGAGCTCTTTGGCACTATTGGGGCAATATGGGAAGTTGCCGCTGTTGACAACATTGACGAGGAATACGATCAGATCTCACCATTCTACAAGGAAGTGATCATTCATGTCAAGAGAGTGGTTAGGCAGGGTGATACCATTTCACCGAAACTCTTCAGTGCCACCCTTGAGAACATCATACGACGACTGGAATGGGAAGGATTGGGAGTGAAGATTCACGATCGGCAACTACACCACCTCTGCTTCGCTGATGACATCGTTCTATTAACACCAAACATCAACCAAGTGGCACAAATGCTGGCCAACATCGACCATGAGTGTGGAAAGGCTGGATTACAGCTGAATCTCACCAAGACAATGTTTGAGAAACAACCTCGTTCCGATGCTCCATTCACTCTCAACGGGACTAATATCTCCGAATGCAACAGTTATGTGTACCTAGGTTGAGAAGTCAACATGACAAATGACCTGGCACCTGAGTTGAGCAGGAGGAAGAGAGCAGCTTGAAATGCCTTCAAGAGTGTAGAAGAAATAGCTAAGAGGATGAAGAACCTCCGACTCCGGGCACATCTCTTCGATTCCACTGTTCTTTCTGCATTACCATATGCCTCAGAGACCCGGGCCTTACGAAAACAGGATGAGAATGCTATTCAGGTCTCCCAAAGAGGAATCAAAAGAGCTATGCTTGGAGCATCACGCTTCACTCAAATGAGAGAAAGAATCCAGAGTTCCGACCTCCGTCGACAGTCAAGAATCAGGGATGCTGTCTTGTTTGCCAAGGCATTGAAAATCAGGGCTGGACGTGTAATGAGATTTGGAGACAACTGATGGATTAGAGCCATTACCAGCCGGATTCCACAAGACATCCAAAGATTGTGTGGCCACCCACCTATGAGATGGTCAGATTTCTTCCTCAAAACCCTGAACGATTGGTTTGAGGCTCTTTGTGTTCCTGGAGCAAGCAGACACTATTGGGCTACACTAGCATGCGGCAGGGATGAATGAAGACGTTACTGGCACCAGCTCAAGCAAATCGATGAGTAACAGGATGTCAAGTGCTCAAGTGATCAAGATGTGGAAACTTGACAAGCTGATCAGACATGGATAGAGTTGCTCTAGTAGCCTAGGGTCAGGGTAGGTTAGAGTCTTGCTAAAGCATAGCTTCTGGCTCTGGTCATTTCTCTAGTTGTCCTGTATATTTGTTTGTTTTTTTGTTGTTTATTTGTTTGTTTGTTTGGGGGCCAGGCCCATCTATGCTCAAGGATAACTCCTGGCTCTGCACTCAGGAATCAGTCCTGGCAGTATTGGGGGAACCATATGGGATGCCGGAAATCAAATTCAGGTTGGCTGCATGCAAGACCAGCACTCTACTTGATGTGCTATTACTCTGACCCCCACCCCTATCCTGTACTTGTAAACTGTAGTACTGTCCTCCCGTTGTTCATCAATTTGCTTGAGCAGGCACCAGTAATATCTCACAACAAATTGTGAGACTTGTTGTTACTGTTTTGGGCATATTGAATACATCACAGATAGCTTGCCAGGCTTTGGCATGCAGGTGAAATACTCTCAGTAGTTTCTCGCGCTCTCTGAGGGGGCGGGGGAATCAAACCTGGGTCGGCCACGTGCAAAGCAAACGCCCTACCCACTGTGCTATCACTCCAACCCATTTGTAAACTATTAATAAGGAATATCTCAAAATGTCATTGGATAGGGCAACATTTTGCCACCATATTTTTCCAAAGCGATAGCACAGCGGTAGGGCGGTTGCCTTACAAGCGGCCAACATGGCCAACCCGAGTTTGATTCCTCCACCCCTCTTGGAGAGCCCGGCAAGCTACCGAGAGTATCTTGCCTGCACGGCAGAGCCTGGCAAGCTCCCCGTGATGTATTCAATATGACAAATACTGTAACAACAAGTCTCATGATGGAGATGTTACTGGGCCCACTTGAGCAAATCGATGAACAATGGGAGGACTGTGACTGTGACAATATGTAAATAGATACAGATACATTTTTAGCCAGTGAGGATATATTATCAAGAGTTTTTGTTTTCCTTCCCAAGGAGAATGTAATATCTTCTTATCCATAGTAATAGAAAAAACAATAAAAATGTGATCACAATGTATGGATTAAATGGCTTTGTCTTGTGAGAATGAAGGTGAATAGAGAATTCCCCTGAGTTAAATGTGTGGGCTGTTGAATCATCTAAAGTTGTCTTGTGATGGCGGTATGCCATTTGGTACAGGCACTTCTGAACATTAGCTTTTTATCATATTCTTTCAGATTTACTCAAACACTGCACAAGAGTTTCCTTACTAGCACAAAGGGCTTTTTAGTTTTCTGGAGTACTATGTTTCACTTAGTGCTGATCAATAAGAATGGTACCACTTTGCACATCTGGGTTTTGAGAGCTGGTCTCAGTTGTCTGGAGCACTGAATAGGGACCTACTCTTTTTACAGTGGGTCAATGAAGAGGCGGGAGGGAAAAAGAGGGCAGCCGCCTCTCAGCTACAGCAGTTAAATCAATCTTGGCAAATCGAGTAAATGCTTCAACCAGGCTACTCTTATCTCTATGTGGTCAATTAGAGGAAGCTCTCATGAGAGAAGGAAAGGAAAAAAAGCAATGATGTCATTTCTTTTATAGCCTCCTTGGCATGACTCATATGAATATTCATTATTGCACATGGGACATACATATATTATCAGATCTTGGTTTAAATGTAGAAGGCACTTTTGTCAAGAAAGAATAATTCAACATTAACTACATATTTGTCTTAAGGGGGTGTGAAATATTCAGAGCTCATATAAATTTGGGACATAGGCATGAGCCAAATTGTTTTGAAATGTTTATTTTTTGTCCTATACCATAATTATGTAATTCTGGCAGCAGATATTTTTGCCTTAAAGTGAAAATATGCTTTCAATTCAAGTAAAATTATGTACAATAATTTTCCATTAATTTCATAATAAGAAATATGCATTCATATTAAGTAATATAATTTTTAATAGTTTTCTCATTTTCCTTGAACTAGGACTCCATAAGGATGACAGATTTAAATCTTAGTCATACTCTAAGTTTACTTGTTTATTTTTATAAAACCAAAGAATTTCCACATCACACCCAAGATGCCTTAAGGAGAGAAAATATTTAAAGGATTTTAAACATTGATACATTTGTTCTATTATATTAATATATACATGTATTAGTATATGGGAGAGATTAGAGAACTAACATCTGCCAACTTACACACACACAGTTTTTGAGTCATACCTGGCACTACTCAGGGCTTACTTTACTCCCGACTGCTCAGAGATCACTCCTGGTAGTGCTGGGAATTAAACCTGGGTCAACTGTATACAAAGCAAGCACCTTACTCTCTCTGCTGTCTCTCTTTTCCTGAGCTCTATTTTGACCTTGAAATGATATGTAAATCCCTATTTAATTTATCAGTAACATAGATCTTTGAGAAATATTTGAAACAGGAATGAAGAAATGATAGCACACTGTGCCTTGTTGCTGGGAATATTTTCTGAACCCATGCAATACTCTGCCTGAACTATCTGCTTGGTTCTGTTTTGCATATTATTAAAGGTCCTATTTTACTGGAAAATTGAATAGAAGAAATTGAAATGCCACTTCAAGGTGAAATATAGAACTTGGGGGTTGAGTTTGTGGCTTTGTGGTCGAGCACTTGCCTTGCATATAAGACCCTGGCTTCTATCTCCCACACTGGGAAAAAGTAAAATAAATAGAACTAGGAAAATTAGGACATGCTTTTAAGCTCTCTGACCTCTCCTGCTCCAGGACTCTGTGTGAACTCCAGTATTTAATATCTCAAGACTAACATAGTTTGCAGAACCCATTATTATTTTCTTCCAGGAATTTTTTAATACTTGTCTTCATCTAGAATTGTGATATCTATCACCATCCATCCAGTTGCTTAGGCCAAAAATTTAGGTTTGTCCTAGTTTTCCTTCCTTCATTCATCCAAACTTGGGCAAATGCTTCTGGCTCTTCCTTTAACTAAATGTACATGACTTTAATTTCACCGAGTTCAACCCAATCTGAGGCACCAAAATGTCTCACTGGGTTGAGTGCAATCCCCACCAGTATCAGTCTATGGAAACTCAGATAATTCAAGATCCAGATGCCAACCACCCCAGTCATGCCCCTGGCCCTGAGCATTACAGAAAGGTGACCTGGTGACTCTGGTGCCTCCCCGCCTCACCACCACTGAGTCCTAGCACTGAACCATCAGTACTGGGAACCACTTTCACTGCTGAAAGTGATCCCCAGATAACCAAGTACCCACCTCAGAAAATATTAAAATGACCTCTGGTATTTATGGCATATTTTAAGGATCTGTTTCCTTAAATGTATCATTTTAAATATTAAACTTCATTATATTATTTTAATGTGTAAGCTTATTTATCTATTTCAAGTTAATTATTATGAATTATTTACTTTTATGAAGCTTATAAAAGTGAGTTTATAATCTATTTAAAGCCTCACTTTTTGAATTTTAGTATTGTAGAAATCAGATAGATTTTAGAAAGTCTTAAGATTTCTTACATTTGTCTTTGTCTTTTTTTTTTTTTTTTGGCTAAAGGATTACTTCTAGCTCTGTGCTCACGGATCATTCCTGGAGGGACACAGGTCAACTTATGTGTACTGGGGGATGACTTGGGTCAGCAACTGTATTATGTCTCTCACCCTCTTAACTTTCAAATAGAGCATCACACTACCTCTATCAGAGATCTTGAGCCATGCATATTATCAGAGATATTAAGTCTTATTTTTTCTTGTAGGTTATTTACATGTTTAAAGACATTCTAATACTAGATATATAATTTATGCCTTTTAAAGGAAATAAACATTGCAGTTACTTATTGGGGGTTATTGTTAAACCGTAATGTACAAAGAAGTGAAAACAGTAATTACGTCTTAAAATACTAATACTTTTGAATATACAATACGGTGACTTAAGAAATACAAAAACAATACATTATAGTGCTATCATTATGACTGCATTTCATTGTTAAGGAAGAATATAAAAAACACAAGTAAATCATTTCATAAAAATTCTCTATTATAACTAGCAAAGAGGTAGAAATCCTAGATCCTGGTAATTGTAAATGTAAATTTATTTGGAACAAAGCCTTTGCAAATGAGCAGGTCAACATGAGATCATTAGGGTAGTCCTAATACAGATCAATATTATTGATGTCCTTGTAAAAAATGAGAATTTTGAACTCAGAGACCAATATATATATCCTGGGAGAATACCATCCAAAGACAGAGGCAGAGATCAGGGCAATAGAAACTGTAGGCTGCCAAAGCCTAAATCACCAGAAAATAGTAGAGAGACATGGAAAAGATTCTGATATCCCTCAGAAGTAACCTATTCTGGTGAGACCTTAAACTTGGATTTATAATATTTATATCTGTGAAAAAATAAATTTTTGTTGTTTTAACCATTTCATTTTTAGTATGTTCTTGCAAGTGCATCCTTGCAAATTGATTCAGCTAGTCACCCAGTTCTCTACTTGATCCATCCTTCCTTCCTTCCTTCCTTCCTTCCTTCCTTCCTTCCTTCCTTCCTTCCGCATAGCTGTTGTCTAATTATCATTTAATAGTAGTAGAACATTTCTGCTAGAAGCAAACTTCCTCTCTGAGAGCAGTACTGATTAGTTTCTTTTCATTACTGATCTCTTACGACCCTTTTCTTTATGCTCTTTGGCCCAGGACAAAATCAATGGGCAAAATAAACAAAATCAATGACTCCCTTGACTTCTGGCTTTCATTTAAATTCAGCCAATCAAAAGGAGCAGCAAGTTGCCCAGAGGCAGAGAGGCAAGCAAGGTGAGGTGCTCTTACCCCCATGCCTCATCTGCCTTCTGCTGAGTTCTTTTCCTAAGGTCACAATGTCAGTCTTGTCCCCCCACTCCATACAGTCTCTGTGACCATTTCCTCTCCCTTGTCCTCTCAAGCCAGAATTCTGCCCTAAGCCCTATGTTTTCCCCACCCCCGATTCTCATGATTGAATCATTTTTAGTAGCTGCCATTTTCACCAAGCTCTTTGTTTACTATTGGGAAGCCCAGTATACAAACCATTCAAAAAAAGAAAGAAGAAGAAGAAGAAGAATCTGATTGTTTCAAGTAAGAAATGTGGTCCAGGGACTGGGAGGGTGCATTTAATTCCTGGCACCACATGAACCTATGTCCTCCGGCCAGGTTAGTCTTCCTAACCCCAGCAGGGTCCTAATCTTGTCAATACTTTTGGATCATGACACCATTTGTCCCTTTTGGGTTTAGGAAGACTAACCTGACCTGAGGGCTGTCGTCTGAAATATATAGTGAGATGTCCTCAGGAAAAACCAAACTTTAAGCTTGATATATCTCTTATGATATGTCCCTCTCGGAGAGCCCGGTGAGCTACTGAGAGTATCCCACCTGCATGGCAGAGCCTGGCAAGCTACCCGTGGAGTATTTGATATGCCCAAAATAGTGACAATAACAGGTCTCATTCCTCTGACCCTGAAAGAGCCTCCAATACTCCTTGGAAAAGATGAATAAGGACAGGCTGAAAAAATCTCAGGGCTGGGATGAATAGAGATGTTACTGGTGCCTGCTCGAGTAAATCGATGAACAATGGGATGACAATGACACAGTGATACATGGTCCTATGAGCATCTCTAGCTATGGCCCTCACGGCTCCTGAGTGCTGTCTGGTGGACTCTGGAGGACCAGTACTGCTGATCCTGAAAAGCATAGCATCTTTAGGCCCTCTCACTGAAATGTTCTCCTAGCTTGAGAATGGCTGGTGGGACACCCCCCCTCCCCCAATCAGACCTCCAAGCACCAAATGGGACTTCCTCCCTTTCCAAATAAAGTAAGTCATGTGATGACCAATTTCCCTAAGTCTCAAAAAAAAATGTTCCTGAGACTCTGTGTGTGTGTGGTGGGGAGGGGGTTTGGGTGAGGGGGAGGGGAGTTAGAGTTATCGAACATTTAAGCCAAGAATCACATATTCTAATGCTTAACAGGGCCAATCAGGTAATGCAAATGAGTAATAAAATGTCATTTTCCTAACATTCAGATCTTGTATTAAAGAGGCAGAAAGGGATACTTTGAGTTACCAGCTTTTCTGTTCTGTCTCTTTCCTGAGCTGGGGAAAAGTTTGATATCCTTGTAGTGAGGCAGGACCAGAACACTGGATTTAGTGCATACATTGTGAGTTTGTAGGGTGGAGACGTAAGGAACAAACTGCAACTAAGAGGCAGTTTAGTTGCAGTTTAGTTGCAACTGCTCTGCTACAGCTGATATCTACTACTTGGAAATGTAAACCCAGTGTGACCACAACTATTTCTATAAAGAAATAAGAAATCAAAATTTGTTTTCCTCCTCCTTCTCCTCCTCCTCCTCCTTCTTCTTCTTCTACCTTCTAAGCAGAGTTCAGAGGGACCTTGGCTTCTTCTGGTGAACCTCAGTCAACTGAACAGGATGACTCAATACTAGGATAGGGTGCTGCTTGGGCTCTGAGGGGTACCCTGATAGTACTTGGAGCAAGGTGAGTAGAGCCAGGGATTAAATTTAGGCTGGAATTCTAGTAATATCACTCTGACCCCCAAATCAAAATTTTAGGTGGACATATCTGGATTTTCAATGTTGGCAACGAGTTTTTAAACATGGCAGGTCTAGAGAATCTGGACTCTGTTGAATCTAGATTTGAGCTGCAGGCCATACATTTATGACTCGTCTCATCTTGATCTTTGCACCATTCTAGGTACTCAGAAGCTAACAGGAACATTTGGCCTATCATTTGTTATCAGGGAAATACAAATCAAAACAATAATGAGATATCACCTCACACCAGTAAAACAAACACATTGCAAAGATCAAGAGCAACCAGTGTTGTTGTGGATGCGAAGAAAAGGAATCCTCAAACACTGCAGGTAGTAATGTATTTTTGGAAACAATATGGACTATGGACATTCCTCAAAAAAATAAGGAATTGATCTCCAATGAACAATTGTTCATATATAATATGAATAAGCAATTTTGCTTCTTGGCATTTACCCCAAGGGCTCAAAAACTCTCTTAAGAAAAGATATCTGCATGGCTATGTTCATTGTAGCACTATTAACAAAAGCAAAAATCTGGAGCAACCCAAATGTTTGGGTTGTTTGGGATCTAGTCATCTTTATCTAGATGACTAGATAAAGAAGGTATGGTATATACACGCAACGCACAACGGAACACTACTGGGCTATAAGAAAAGATGAAATGCCACCTGTGGCTACATGGTTAGATCTGGAGAGTGTCAGATTGACACAAGGAGAGGGATAGATACAGAATGGTCGCCCTCATCTGTGGTACCTATAGTAACATAATAGACAATAAATACTAAAGGAAACAAAAAACAGAACTAATATTTAATAAGCATATAACTGTTGGGGACATCAGGCACACAGGGATAGCTTGAGGGGACAGATAATGGGACATGATAGAAGGAAGCTGACACAGGATGAGGGGTGAGAGTGTAATGGTGGAATGATTTATGTATGACACTGCCATTGCTAATATTGTAAATAAAGTTTAAAATAAAATTTAAAATATTAATTAGTAATTGAATTTACTAGATTGCCTGATCATTCACCCTTTCCCACTTCTCTTCCTCTATAACACTTAGATTTGCTGGCTCCTCTCAATCACCTGGTGAGCCTCCTGGAGAGTGAACAGCCTTTGGATTGTCTCACTCCAGAAATACATTTCTGCTTGCATCTCATTGGCTAAGTTTTATCTCCAGCCCCTGACTGACTGTAAAAAGGTAGAGCAATGAAGTTTTTTTCTGAGCTCAGGAAAAAGAAGAAATCAGAACTGGTGTTTACTAACAGTATCCTCTTCTTCATCTTCAATACATGTCAGGAAATCTATTACAGCTTTTCATTTTGCCTTTGACTATAAGAAACCCAGAGTGGCTAATTATAGACTAAAGTGGTCATAAATATCTTTGAAGGATGGGCATCTCCCATAGTTTATTTCTGAGATGTCCAGAGTAGACATATTCTCAGTGTACATCACCTGAGCTGGTAGAATGAGGATAGCAGAGAACTGTGAGTTACAAAAGAAATTTTTTAAATTACACAAAGATTCTTTGGGGCTTCACTCGTGCGTGTGTCTCGGCTCAAGCATCCAGAAAGCATCCTGGAGCATGGCAGCAGCTGGGTAGTGGAGGTAGTGGAGGTAGTGGAGGTCTGCCTGTGAGGTATTTATCTAGTACCGGTAGGATGGGTCTTCTGTACGTAATCCAATCCTGGGTCGCAGGTGGTTGGTGGAAGCAGACAGGGAAGGATAGGGTGGGGCTCCTAGATTTAATCCCTTCGTCACCTGTGGTTGGTGGGAGCAATCAGAGGATGTCTGTCCCCGGGTCCATTGAGCCTGGAGTCCAAGGTCTCAGAGTTCTGCTTCTCTTGTTCTTTGGGGCTTCACTTGTGCCTGAGTCTCAGCCCGAGCATCCAGAAAGCGTCCTGGAGCATGACGGTGGTGGGTAGTGGAGGTAGTGTAGGTCTGCCGGTGAGTTATTTATCCTGAATAGGATTGGCAGAACACTAGATGAAGGACAACTGTGCGAGCAAGCCTGGTTTCGCAAAGGATTCAGTAAAATCGACCATATCCACACCATAACCAAGCTTATTGAGGTTTCTCAGGAGTGCAAGATGCTGCTCTGTATAACGTTCATTGATTTAAAGAAGGCCTTTGATTCTGTTGAGACTGAAGCAGTCATTGAAGCCCTAGCCAAACAGGGCATTCAAACTCAGTACATCAGGATCCTCTGTGAGCTGTATTACGGATTCTCTACCAGGATCTCACCATTCTACAAAGAAGTGATCATAGATGTCAAGAGAGGGGTTTGGCTGGGTGATACCATTTCACCAAAACTCTTCAGTGCCACCCTCAAGAATGTCATGAGACAATTGGAATATGAAGGAAGGGAAGTGAAGATAGATGGTTGGCAACTACACCACCTCCGCTTTCCTGATGACATCGTTCTAATAACACCAAATATTAGTGAAGTGGCACAAATACTGGCCGACTTCAACCGTGAGTGTGGAAAGGTCCTACTATAGCTGAATCTCACAAAGACAATGTTTATGAGAAACATTATCGTTCCTGACATTCCATTCGCTATCAACGGATCAACCATCTCCGAATGCAACAGTTATGTATACCTAGGTTGAGAAGTCAACATGACGAATGACCTGGCACCTGAGTTGAGCAGGAGGAAGAGAGCGGCTTGGAACGCCTTCAAGAGCGTCGAAGAAATAGCTAAGAAGACAAAGAACCTCCGGCTCTGGGCACATGTCTTCAGTTCCACTGTTCTTTCTGCATTAACATACGCCTCAGATACTTGGGCCCTACGAAAACAGGATGAGAATCTATTTGGGTCACCCAAAGAGGAATCGAAAGAGTTATGCTTGGAGTATCACGCTTCACTCAAATGAGAGAAAGAATCCGGAGTTCCAACCTCCGTTGATGGTCAAGAATCAGAGACGCTGTCTCATTTGCCAAGGCATCAAAAATCAGATGGTCTGGACACGTAATGAAACTTGTACACAACTGCTGGACTAGAGCCATTATGGACTAGATTCCATGGGACTGGATTCCAAAGATCGCATGGCCGCCCACCTACAAGATGGTTGGACTTCTTCATCAAGACCCTGAATGATCGGTTTGAGGCCCTTTGTGTTCCTAGAACAAGCAGACGCCATTGGGCTACACTGGCACGTGACAGGAATGAATGGAGACGTTACTGATGCCCACTTGAGCAAATCGACGATTAACAGGAAGTCAAGTGATCAAGTGATCAAGTGATACAATCATTGCCTGGGTATAGGGTTAATTTTTATTTTGGATGAGGGAGAAACACTGAGAATTCTTGAATTTCAGTGTAAGGGCCTATGGCGCAGGTGCTGCTTGGGCCCTGTGATTTGAGGGATTACTCAGCTCACCCCAGAAATTCTCACTGGCTTCCAGGATCACACCCAGCAATATCCAGGAGACCATGTGGTGCTGGGAATTGGGCCGGGCATGTGTGCTAAATGCTGTACTATGTCCTGGCCCCTAAAATCAATATTTTTATCATAGAAACCTTTATCAAGCAGGGAAAACCTCTAGCAAGCATCAGGTTTTGTTCTAAGTTGCTCCGTTCTTGTTTGAGTACCTTACCACTCTTCTTGATACCTCAGGCCCCTATTCTATTATCCAGTTTAAGAAAAAAATATCTTGCTTCTCCCATTTACTTCAGTGAGATTTCTAAAAGTGTACTACCGCCTTCCTATTTTCTGACTTCCAGCTAAGGATAGTGCATGTACATGTAAGTCTTCTGTACTAACAGATACATTGCAGCATATTTATTCCACATATAATAATAAATGACAGTCTAGCTCTTTGTTTATGTAAGTTGTCCATAAATCAAAGACCTCAACATTTCCAGCTTAAGCAAATTAAAGAGAAAATGTTTCTAATGAATGTGTATTATTATTAAAAAGCTGATATAGGAGGCAAAGAAACTTCTCTTTGGAGACACTCCTTTCAGGCAAGCAAGAAAGCCTACCATGAATTTCTTAATCAGTATCGTCTTTAGAGCTACTTTTCTGACAGAGAGGTGAATTTAGGGAGAGATAAGGAAAGAATGTCCTCTTTCTGATGCTGCAGCTAAGATTTTCATCTTGCTAAGGTCTGCAAAGCTCTCTCAAGCTCAGCAGGGAAAGATTGAAGTTAAGTTTTCCCATCTGTTCTGACCCTTATCAGATTTTCATGCCACAGAAAACAGTGAACATGCAAGAAATGTGGGGGTGGGGGTGGGATAAATGAAAAACCCTTTTAGTGAATGGTGAGAATGATCACCACCAGCATTGTTTCCCTTTTCTGCTGATAACAGAAATAAATAGCTTAGTAATTTGTTGATAACTGCAATGCCATAAAAAAAAGTTCTTCCTATCCTTATTCCAAGGATAAATCTTTATACATCTATGGACCTCATTATTCAACCTCATTTTAAGTGTTCATTCTTTTTCTTGAGGAAAACAATGGGGAATGCAAGAACCAATACTTTGGTGCTTGTATTGGTATACCCAGGTTACCATACCCAAATATCCCAAATCTAAGTAACTTAAACAACAGAATGTATTTCTTCTAGTTCTGAAGACTGGAAGTCCTATATGGTGCCAGTGAAACCAATATCTGTTAATGAGGTCTGCAGCCTCCTTAGATTGCAAACTATCACTGTCTGGTGTTTCCTCATGTGACCTTTTCTGTGCATGTGAATGGAGAAAGAGACAGAGATGCTCTCCACTCACACTTCTGATGCAGGCACTAATTCCATCATGAGGTCCTTGTGATCATGATCTCCTCTAAACAGACTATATCCAAAAGGCCCATTTCTAATACCATCACACTGGAGTTAGGGCTTCAACATAGGAGGTTAGTAGGCATATACTTTCATCTACTCTCCGGATGCTCTTTTCTCCCAAATTCCTATCCATCTCATAGCAAAATATATCATTTCAAATGTTGTTAGGTCTGAAACACCTAATTCAATTCAAGTCCAAGGTGTTATCTAACTATTATATATAGCAGATATGGGTGAGTTGAGTAATGATGATTTATGTATTCTGTGCAAAAATTCTGCTCCAGCTGTTAACCCATGAGGCTAGAAAAGTTATGAACACCCAAGATATAATGGGAATAGGATAGGGCCAGGATAGTAGAATATGGAGCACCTCAGTTTATCTCCTTCCACGTTCACAACAAATCTAACAGAAATTCTGTTTCATCTTCTGAGAAACCAATCTGAAATAAGAACAACCAGAGCTTTCACACAAACATATATAAAACACAGCATCTACAAAGTGAGAAGACAGATAAAACCCCACTACACAGCAATATCAGGAAGACTTCTAAGGTGTAGTACTTTATCCTGGGAAACAGATTGTTGGTGAACACTTTGAACCTCATCTTTGCAATCCAGTATCTCAGAGATGAACCCCATAGCTTCCACTTTAAGGGATAGAGGACACTGAGTAAAGGAATATATACGAAAAAGTAAACATTAAATTTCAACCCTTAAGAAGCTCTTAAAAGTCCCGGTTGAACAGCTCCTAAACAGACTGGCCCTGGAACCCAAAACAGTAGTATCAGACTAAATATAAACAGTACCCAACCCATAGGATGAGGAATTCAGGTTTCATACTTAAAATACTGGCATGAGAGGTAAGAAGATAGAGGAAATAAACCAACGTCTGAGTTGCCAGCAGGCTACATCTTGTAAGCTTGCTGATAAGAATATAGTTGGATGCCATAGTAGAATTCACTCACCATCCTAATAGATATTGAGGCCAAATTCCTGATAAAAGTTTAACCTATCCCCTGACAAGTAACTGAACTAAGTCGGAATTGATAAGCAAATTTCAAGACTGCACTACGCTGACAGGCAGATAGGTTTACACTCTATTAGTAGTATCCACCTGCCTGTTAGCACATATTCTGTAACCCTATTGTCAACAAGTAGCCTTCAAAGCTTCTAAAATATGGCCACTTTTCAAGAGGGCCCTACACCTACACCTGCTGCACATCCTATACTCAGTCAGCTTCTGGTCCCTGTCTGGCCTGATTGCACACTGTCTGTGGATGAACTTGAGGCACCAGCTCCCTTCTAAGACTGCCTTGGAACCACCAGGTTCTATTATCACCATCTATTCCTAGAGGACATTGGCACTATCGCTGTTACTAAGCACTCAGACCCATAGCTCAGCACCTAACTCCCAGCCAAAACCAAATGCAGACCTCAGCCACATTTGAACCATCAAACAAAATGAAAAGATAATAAAGCTTAGCCTCACTAACAGCAAAATAAAAGCCTCTTAGTAGAACAGAACTGAGTATATTTCCCATAGAGGACATGAAAACAGCAGTCCTAAAGATGCTCACTGTATGAGATCGATGGAAGAAAACTTAAATGAGGAAAAAAGGAATAATATCCAAATAATATACAAACAGAAACGGAGTTAAAGAATATAGAATCGTTGGAAAGAATGCTTTGCACGAGCAAGATCCTGACTTTGATCCCTGGCACCTAATGACTCCATAGGCACTGCTTGATGTAGTCCTTGTGACCTCCAAGCACTGCTGGGGAGGTCTGTCCCCAAACACTTTAGGAGCTGAACTAAAACACACACACACACACACACACTCACACACACACACAATAGAGGGGCGCATCAGTAGAATGGAATAAGCTAAAGAGTCAATCAGTAAGGTTAGAGATAGGGTAGTGAAGTCAACTGAAAAGAAAAACAGAAAGAAAAGAATATTTTTTTGCAACTTTAAACACTGTGGCTTACAAAGTTGTTCATAATACAGTTGTTCTGGGCATACAATGTTCCATGCCCAATCCTACCACCAGTGTGACCTTTCTTTACCATTGTCCTCAGTTCTTTCCCCTCCCTCCAAGCCTACCCCCTTAGCAGGTACAAAATAATCTCTTTTATATTGCTTGTTACAACAAATCAAAAAATAATTAAGTGAAAGAAAAATTGTGAAAATTGTTATATCTCACAATGGTGTTATTAAAGTCATTGCCTGAGGATTTACTGAACTGTTTGTTGCTAGTTAAGCTTTCTGGGTTATTGTTTTTCCTTATTGACCTTAAAGGGCTTCTATGCTACTTTCCCATCTAATTTGGTGTGCTTTTACTGGGCTATCACTATTGCAGAGTTTGGAGAGTTTGGAGGTGTCATACATCACAGACACTGTGGAAAACGTGGAACTGGAACAATTCTTCACCTTGGAGTCTGTTCTGAGATTAATTGTAGAACAGTGAAGTTTTATATGTGGGAGGCTGTGGGGTATGGGCGTGGATGGTAAGGCTTCCAGCGGTAGAGGTGACCAGGGGTGGCTACCAGCTCCCACTCTGAGAAGGTACCAGAGTTTTCACCTGCAAACTGGTGTACCTGGAATTTTCACTGGCTTAGCATCTCTTCCAAGATTAGTTGTGAAGCTGTGATGCTGGGTCATTTAAATGCTTAAAGCTGTGGGTTTTGGGTATGGCTGGTGGGGCTTTGGCAGGGAAAAATATTATTAAACAAATGAAAACTGCATAAGAGAATTATGGACCGACATCAAAGGAATAAAATCTGCATAATAATGTTTTCAATCTGAGGAGAGAGAGAAAAGTTAGAAATTTTATTGAAAAAATAATACCTGAGTAATCCCCTAAACTGGGGAAGCAAACAGCACTCAGAAAGTTCAGTGAAATATAAACAAAAATAGATCAGAAGAATTGCATACAAGGATAACTTATGGTTAAAATGGTAAAAATTAAAGATAAGAGAGAATCTGAAAAACAGCAAGAGAAAAGAGTGACATTTAAAGGACCCCCATAAGACTATCAGTGGAATTCTCAGCAGAAATTCTACTGACCCAAAGGGATTAGCATGATATATTCAATGTGCTGAATGGATTCTACAGCCAAGATTCATGGCTATGTTATCATTCAGATTTGAAGACATGGTAAAAATATTTTCAGAACAACAGCTAAAGGAATTCATCTTCCCTAAATGTATTTATCTTGCAAGAATTACTATATGGGCTTCAATGAAAAGGGTGGGGGGAAGTCCCACTTAGAATCAGTAGAAAACCTAAAAATTTAAAATTTGTAATTAAGGGAAATTAATAATATGTACCTTTGATTACACTTAATACATAATACATATTACATAATATATATTACACATAATATATCCACCAAAGAACTAATGTACAAGATATATAAAGAACTACCTAAACTCAGTAACACAAAAAATCAACTTTAGTTTAAAAAGTAGAGAAGTACTCAACAGACACTTCTTAAAAAAAAAAAGAAAAGAAAAAAACATATACAGATGTCCAATAAGCACATGAAAAAATGCTCATCACTTATGATAAGGGAAGTGCAAATCAAAATTAGAATGAGCATATCACCTCAACTGTAAGAGTGGCTCACATCTATAAGACTAGAAACATTCAGTGTTGGGATGTATAGTATGGGTGGGAATATGACCTAGTCCAACGTCCATAGAAAACCATATGGATATTTCTTCACTTTCCAATAACATCTTCCTCATTTCCATCTGAGACTTCAACATTGCCCATTTCTAGCACATCCATCAAAACTAGTTAATGTCCGTTCTCAGATTCAAAGCCACTTCCACATGTGTTAGGTGTTCTTTACAGCAGTGTTGTTTTACATAAAATAATTTCATGAAGTTGCTGGGGTGATAGCTCAGGGGGTTGGAGTACATGTTTTGCATGTGAGAGCCTCAGATTTGATCCTCAGTACTTCTTGATTCCTTGAGCATCATCAGGAGCAACTATCAAGCATGGAACTGGGAGTAGTCCCTGAGCACCACAATGCATGATACAAAGCCCAAAAATGAGTAATAATTTTATGAGCCCTTCTGTTGGTTCTCTCTGTGCTGATAGTAATTAGAATAGTCTTTTTTTAAACTTCCAACTATTTGTTTGTAGCCAGGTCCAAGTAAAGAATAAATTTACAAGAAAAGAATTAATCCCAAACTGGAAAAAATATCATGAACTTTAAATAAAGTGTTTATCTCTCAATAATAGGATGGATGAGATAGTACATCTTATACCTATGTCTTTCCTTCAAAAAGAAAAACAATTGAGCCTGTGCCTTCCGAATGATGTGAAATTTGAGTTAAAATTTTTTTTTTTACTTTTTAGTCTTAAAAAATCAAGTTTGTAAATGTAGGTGGTTGAATTAGTCAAGAATCCAGTAAGATTATAGAGACAAAGCACAGACCTTAGTTTTCCTTCACTCTTTGGAGAAAGCTAGTTATATTAGAGCTAGCACACGACAGAGAAGGTAGAGCTAATTAACCCCTTAATTTCTATTTTCCGTAACATAAAGAGTGGTCTTAAAAGAGGAAAACATTTTTCAAGCAACTTGAAAAATAAACACTTATAGGTTAAAGTATGAGGCAACTCCCTCCCCCCAAAACAACGCTAACTTACTTTATATGCCATTGGATGCGAGGCTATGACCATTTATATATACAGATGCTGATGAAACTTTTTAAGGTTCATTTTGAAACTTTTTGAAATTCCAAGAAGCCATTGAAAACGAAAATGAGATGATGAGAAAAATAAAAAACAAGAGAAAAATCTAAGGCAGCAAAAGTTTTTCTCTCTTGAAGGCAAATATCTAGCGAAATTCTAAAGTGGTTTTCCAAAATATGATTCATGAATTGTTTAGTAAATGGGGTGGTTACTAAAAGCCTATCTGAATTTCTTCTCCTTGGATTCTAATGTTAAGGGAAATAGGAGCAATGCAGGAGCTATCACTGCCTTCTTTTGTCATCTATTAAGAACAATTAAAATAACAATCTCAAAATTGAGGGGGAGAATTGGAGAGGATACAGTGGCTGGCATTGCCTCATTTCCTCTGCTTCTGCTCAAAACCCTAGAGGTTATCATTCCTTTAGATTCATCCAAGGACTTCTGAAGAAACTTCTCAGGAAGTGCGGGGGGGATGTATGCATCCATGGTGAAATAGATAGGCTTCAGCAAACTGTAAACATCAGAAAATCTTTGTCAATAACGGAGAAATGTGGGCCGAATGGCAACATTGTGGTCAGCATCACTGTTTTTGAACAGTGGTCATCCTGCTGGCTTCCTGCACCCCTCAAACATTAGGGACTTCAGGAATATTTCAACCTTTTGTGCAATTTTTAATCACGACTGTTAATTCTTGTTAATCACAACCATTTCAATTTAAGGCACTAGTGTGTGAGCCCATGGAGATGTGTGTTGTTCTGTGTGTGTGTGTGTGTGTGTGTGTGTGTGTGTGTGTGTGTGTGTGTGTGTTTTCCCCCAAGGGTTTTTTTGGCAATCCTTCAAATAATATTAAGTTGGCAACTACTTGGTTATAGTTCCTGAGGATAGTATCTCTTGAGTAAATATTTTTAAAGCCACAAAACAAGCTTTGCAAAGAATAAGAATAGCAAAACAAAGGACTGTTTCATATTTGAGATTTAAATCTCTGTTCTTGGACTTGTGCCTATTTCTACTAAAACAGTGATATCTACCCAACAAATCCCATACAAATTATCCTGTAGTGAATATCTACAAATATTCAATATCTGTAGTCAACATTTCAATAAACTACTAGTATATTATTAAAATTTTAAAAACGATTTTAAAAGGCTTTTTAAAAGTTAAAGATTACTTTTAATTTTGCCCCAAATAACCTCACTTTTATGTTAAGATGAATAGGAATGTGGTTATACTGTGATATTTTCATAAGTGGAGATAAAATACTTGCAAAATACGTGAGTTGACCAAGATAACTTTGTTGAAAATAAAGGTACAAAATTAAAAATTATCTTCTAGTCTTATGTAATCCCCATATTTTAAAATTGTTTTTTAAAATTAAAGATTTTTTACAAATTAAAACCTTCCCTAAATAAAATATGCATATATACAAAGTTCCTTTTTAAATTGAAGCATAATTGATATATAGAATCTATTGGTTTCAACTGTGCAACAATGGTCTGATATTTGCTTCTATAGTAAAATATTTAACACAGTAAGTGTAGTTAACATATAAATCCATTGAAAATTAATATAACTATTTTTTCTGACAATGAGAAATTTCAAAATTGCTTAATGACTTTCATTTTTAAAATTTTTTAAAATTTTTATTAGTGAAAAACCATGAGATACAGTTGTAGACTTACATATTTTTGTGCTTGGGTTTCAGTTATACAATGATTGAATACCCATCCTTCCATCAGTGGCCCAGTGATCCCACCACCAATGATCCCAGTATCCCTCCCACCTATCCCCCTGCCACAGAGGTGTGTGGCAGGGCATTCGCTTTTGTTCTCTCTCTCCTTTTGGGTGCTGTGGTTTGCAAAAGAGGCATTGAGTGGCAATCATGATCATGTTCGGTCTATAGTCTACATTCAGCACGCTTCTCCCATCCTGGGCGGATCCTCCCAAGACCCTTTACTTGGTGCTCCCTTTTCTATATGAGCTGCCTGAAGCATGTGCAGCTGGCCTCCAGCCCCATGGCTGGAGTGAACCTCTTAGTACTTTTAAAAGCACTCTATCCGCTTACTTTTTTTTTTTATGATTGCTTCTAGATTTCTGGAGCTCTTGACTCCATGCTCTGGTGATTTGAAGGGAGAGGAAAGGGCAGTTTGGTTCACTGTTTGGGGTTTTACTGTTGGGTTGTGAGGATTTAATCAGCCCTATCATGTTGTAGTTCAGCTTTATTTAGTTTTTTTGCTCACCCAAACTCTTGAGAATAAGCCAAGTCTCTTCCTCTCTTGTGCTGCTTTAACTCTGTGTCCTGGATGGAAATGAAATGCAAATGCTTTCATTGCACTATCCCCTTGCTAATTTATCACATGTTTAAACACAGCAACATATTGGAGAACCTTGTTATTTCGTAATCGTCAGATTCTTTGCACAATGATATTAAGAACAGAAGAATGAGTAAAGATAAGCCGATGAGAAGCACATGTCTGCAGGGCAACTGGCAGCCGGCCCACCGCCATTAGTTTGTGGGATCTGGTGAAACTGCTAGAGTCAGCTTGTCCTCCAACTGCATGACAGCGCAAAAATGAGGAAGAAAAATAGCTCCAGAATTAGAGGAGGTGAGCAGAGCACTACTTCTCAAGCCTTAATTGTGTTCTCAAGTAGTTTATTTTCTTCCTAAACTTGTTTGTCCTGATAGAACATGCTCCACAGCAATTTTTTAGTTAAAGTTAGCAACAACAACAACAATAAATATCTGGCGTGCCAACTTTCAGTAAAGGGCAAATTTACTCACGTATTTTGTAACATAAGTTCTGGCACAAGATCTGCACAGATTGTATTTGGGGTCTTGATTGGTTGTGGGAGAGGGCAGTTAAGGGAATTATGTTATTCCACATTGTCCCAAGAGACAGGGTAAAACTGTTCATCCTTCCTATATACTGGTGATCATTGATGGGTTAAATTCATGAGCAAGGATATGCACTCAGTGATAATTACATGCACAGGATGAGAGAGAGACGAGCAAAAGGTGTCGAAGTGTCTTCTCTCTGAGTGCATCTTTTTATTCAGATTTGGAACTCCAACTCATAAGATCTGGTTTTAAAACCTGTCTTAAAATAGGCAAATGAAAGTTCACAAATGGCTGCACCCTATAGCTATTTTATATTTAATCATTTTCTGGACTTCACTGAGTATCTATATTTCAAGAATTGTATTTCAAAAATAGTTTTGGTTCCAGTATAAATGTTTGATCAGGGGTTGGATAGTGTAGCAGGTAAGTTACAAGGTTCTTGCTTGCACGAAGTTAACCAGGTTCAATTACCTGTACCACACATAGTCCCTAGAGCATGACCAGGAATCTCTGAGCACGGGAACAGGAGTAAGGACTTAGCATACCTGGATGTCATCGCAAGACAAACAAAAAAGGAAACATTTAACTTTAGCAGAATGTTGATAAGCTTGATTGCATGTTAAATTATAGAGGCATTTGAAATAGGGTTTGTTAAAATTCCTCTTTTTTTTTAAGTACTAATTCCTTTGATACCTATATCTCATTCTTAAAATTTAGTTTGAGATTTGGGCCAAAAATTAACACATAAACAGTTCCAGAAGGCAGTTTTTAATTTATCTATAAAAAACATTGTTATTGAGGTGTGGGGATTTACAATACTGTTAATCACATTTTTCATGCGTACATTGTTCCAACACCACACCTATCAGCAGAGAGCCCATCTACATCCACCAGAGCCCTAAGGACCCTTCTCAACCATCCTCCCGTGGAAACTGTTTGATAAGCAAAATCTTCAGTTCCAATGACTGTTCTATTTCTGTGTTTCTTTTTCCCCACATATGGGATGATCTCCTCTTTGTTAATTTGTAAAGGTTATAACACCTATACACATATAAATGAATAAAGATAGCCTCCCAAATTTCCACAAATTTATAAATAAAACCCCCCTTTTTAATTTTTACTAGTGAAACACCATGAGGTACAGTTGTTGACTTACCAATTTTTGTGCTTGGGTTTCAATTATACAATGATAAAATACCCATCACTCCACCAGCGCCCATTTTCCACCACTATGGATCCCAGTATCCCTCCCACCGCCATCCCCCCCCCCCCCCATCCCACCTGCCTCTGTGGCAGGGCATTCCCTTTTGTTCTCTCTCTCTTTTGGGGTGTTGTGGTCTGCAAAAGAGGCATTGAGTGGCAATCATGTTCGGTCCATAGTCTACTTTCAGCATGCTTCTCCCCTCCTGGGAGGATCCTCCAAACACCCTTTATTTGGTGCTCCCTTCTCTGTCTGAGCTTCCCTTTCCCCTAGAATGCCTGGATGGCCTCTAAGCCATGGAGTTATCCTCCTGGTACTGATATCGGCTATTCTTGGGTATTAATCTCTTATTTTGTTACTTTATGTCCCCCAGATGAATGAAATCTTTTTATGTCTATCCTTCTCTTTTTTGACTAAAATTTTTAGAGGTGTATAAATGTAAATGATTAATATTACAAATAATTCTGCATAAGTCTGTGCTAATACATTTTAGGGTTCATAAAAATAAGTAAATCCTACAATTGTAAAATTTAGTAAGAGTAAGGAGAATTAAGAAAATTTAAAGGGGAAATATGAATGGACTAGAAAGTAGAAAGGTTTGTTTTATCCTAAGAAAGGGAATATTGACTTTATATTTGAAAATATTATAGATACTGCTGAAATATCTGCATTAATAAAATATTGTAATAAAATACCTATGGATATAAAAACAAAGCCTAATCAGACACAGAATATTCAATATAAATGAGACATTAGCTCATTATTGAAATGTATGATTTCTTAGCAAGCAAGGAGTAGACATTCTTTTTTAATCTAGTAGAGAACAACTATAAGCACCACAAATGAGTGCTCTACTAAGTGACAAATTCTGGGTAGCTTGTCCTGTCCCCAAAGGAATTTCCTTTAATGCTTCTCACAAACTGGTTTCAGGGACTGGAGTGATAGTATAGGGGGTAAGGTACTTACCTTGCACGCCACCGACTCTTGTTTGATCCTTGGCATCCCATGTGGTTCCCCAGTACTGCCTGTGTGATTTCTGAGTGCAGAGCCAGAAGTAACCTCTGAGCATCACCCAAACAAACAACCAAAAGCAAAACAAAACAAAACTGATTTCAAGACTTGAACATCTCTATTGTTCTTTCAGATCTGAATGATAATCAAGAGTATTCATGGTACAATATTTATTGAGTTTTTGCACTATATTCCTCCATTCTATTTTGGCACATAGAGTCTTATTTGGTAGATCTGCTATGAGTTTTATGGGATTTACTTTGTATATCAGCTCCTTTTTGATCTTGCTGCTTTCACTATTCTGTCTTCATCTTTATTTTTTGTCATTCCGAACAGTGTGTCTTTGAGTTTTCCTAATTGAGTCTGTTTTCTTGGAGACTTTCAGGCTTCTTGTATTTCATTATTCGTATTCCTCAACTCTAGAAAGTTAACTGTGATTTTTTTAAATTATTGGCTAATCATAACATTTGCCTTTAAGCTGCACAGATGTGATTCTTATACTTTTCCTCTTGAGCTCATCCATAGTTCTCTGATGTGCTGTTCATTTCTTTTCAGACTTTCCCCCATCTTTTGTTGTTTCCTACAGTTTTCCTCCATCTCATCTTAAATTGTCTCATCTTTTCCTCAGCTGTTATTTGACTGCTCAGAGCTTCTAATAAGTTTTTAAAATATATATCACCTACAATATTCTTTATTTCTGTCATCTCCATTTCTCATTTTGACTCTCATACTTTCCTGTGCTTTGCTGACTACCTGTGCTATTGTTTCTTTGAGCGCATTAAACATCCTCAGTGTGGCGACACTACAGTGCTTTTCTGAGGACTTACAGAGCTGGTTGATGTTGGTTGTACCTTTATGTAATTGTTTCCACTCAATGGTGGACTTGTGTGTGTCTTCCTCATTGGTTTTACAGTGTTTCTGTTGTGCTGAGGATGAGTCTTTGTAGTTATATGCCTTGGAGACTCTGAGGAATTAGGCTGGGAGTTGGTCTCTTCCTTCTCTGCCTATCGTCACCCAGTGATAGAAAGTAAAAATGTGAGCAGTATGAAATTTGCTGAGTTGATCTGTCATGCAGTCACATATATGGCCTGGAAGGGTAGAGAAATAAGAAGAGGTTTAGAAGTTGTGGTGCTGACCCATTAATATGGTGGAGGTCAGGTGTGAAGGCTGTTGGCATCTAGATGGAGGGGAATAAATGCCTTATTTATTATTATATTTTAGATGCATTGATTTATGCAGTGACTTTGTTACATGCATACAATATTCCAACATCATACCATTCACCACACCTCCAACACCACCCCTAGAAAAGGGTCTTCTAATCCTCATTATTATCTTAAGGTCCCCCCTCATCCCACCCCAATTTTCCTCTCATCCACTCTTCCTGCCTACCACCACCCAGTTCTGTAGGACATTTCTCAGGTTCTGTTGTCTTTGGCCAATTTTTAATTCCTTATTGTCTCTTTATATAACATGTACGAAAGAAGTCATTCTGTATCTGTCCATCGGTGAAGGCAGTTTTCGTTTGCTTTGTTTTGTGTTTTGAAGAGGTCCACATTCAGTTGTGCCCAGGTCTGTGTTTAGTGATCACTCCTGGCCAGGCTCAAGCAACCAAATGTGTGTTGGGGATTGAACCATGGTGAACTTGTGCAAGGCAAGCATCCAACCCATCTTGCTATCTTTCTGGCCCTATGAAGGCAGTTTTTCTCTTTCTTTCTTTCTTTCTTTCTTTCTTTCTTTCTTTCTTTCTTTCTCTTTATTGAATCACCATGAGATACAGTTTCAAAGCTTTCATGTTTTAGTTTCAGTCATACAATGATGGAACACACATCCCTCCACCAGTGCACATTCTCCAACACCAATGTTCCCAGTTTACTACCCCCTTTCTCAACCCTTCCCCTGCCTCTATGGCAGACAATTGGACAATTTTCCCCATACTTTCTTTCTTTACTATTGGGCATTATGGTTTGCAATATAGATACTAAGAGGCTATAACCTTTGGTCCTTTATCTGCTTTCAGCACACATCTCCCATAAAGGTCATATTTTCTTACTTTAAAATTCCATTTAAAATTTCTTATTTTTGCTTACATATTTCCCAAGACTGCATTTTCTCCTATTAGACAATTATCTCTCCAGCCTTATTCCTGATGGCGTCCATATTCCTTACTTCCTTCTTTCCATCCTTCCTGCCTGCTTTCCTTCCTTTCTGCCTTTCTTCCTTCTGCTTTTGAATGGTAGTACTAACCACTGAAGTGAACAATAAAATAAAGACTTTCAAGAGCAAGTTCAGAGCTGGCGTAATTCCTGGTGTGGCAAGAATTGCCAGGTGTGGCAAGAAAAGCAAATACTAAATAAATTACTGTAGCACTGTAGCACTGTCCTCCTGTTGTTCATCCATTTGCTCAAGCGGGCCCAGTAACATTGTGAGACTTGTTGTTACTGTCTTTGGCATATCAAATACGTCATGGGATCTAGGGCTATTTCCAGGCAAAGAGGGTCCCTCTCCCATAATAAAACAAGTCACACTGCCAAGGTAAGAATGAATAGCAAGCTCTAAATGAATACATAAGAGTTAAACCATAAGATAGTAGCACATTCGAAATGTAGCTGAACACTGTTCTTCTGGAGGATATTCAGTCTGACATTAAATGAAGACAAGTGAGTCTTTGCCTACATATAGCTTAAGGATATCTTTCTCTGGGGTTACCTGGTCTATCCTGCGTTCTCTGGGTTCTTAAGACCCTTAGCCACTTAAATAAGACAATGGGATCAGAGACTTTTCTTTTTCCTTTTCTTTTCTTTTTCGTTTTTTCTTTTTTTTTTTTGAGCCACACCCAGCAGTGCTCAGATCTATCTCCTGGTTCTGAGCTTAGGGACCACTCCTGGTGGGCCTTGGGGTATTATATGTGGTACTTGAGATGAACCATGTGTGGTCACATGCAAGGTAAGTGACTTACCTACTGTAATCTCTCTCTTCATGCCACCAAGCACCCCCCCACCCCCCACCCCCCCCCACCGAATAATTATTTTAAAATCCAAAAGAACAAAAGCGACTGGTGTTGGCATGGATGTGGTGAGAAAGGGACTCTCCTTCACTGCTGGTGAGAATGCCGACTGGTTCAGCCCTTTTAGAAAACAGTATGGACGATTCTCAAATCACAAATCACAAATCATCCTGTTATTCGTCGATTGCCTTGAGCAGGCCCCAGTAACGTCTCCTTCATTTTAGCCCTGAGATTATATTCAAGGCTCTTTAGGAGAATGAGACACATCATTGTTACTGGTATTTGGCATATTTGGTATGCCACGGGGAGTTTGCCAGACTCTGCCGCGTGGGCAGGCTACATTCGGTAGCCTGCTAGTTTGTCCAAAGTAGGAATGAGATAATAAGATGTCATAATAAGATCTGCGCGGTTCCGGGAGCTGGTTTTTATAGTCTCTGAATCTTGGCCATTGATGGGATTACATGGCGCCAGGGGGTCAGTTGGTGGGTGTGATCCCTGCCTACTGGAATTTGGAGGATCTGGGTGGAGGATGCTCGGCCCCAATCCGAGTAGGCTTGGAGATCTCGGACCCAGAACCCGTGTGGCTTTGTCCCTCTGCCAGTACCTTCATGTGTGTGAAGAGTGGTCTCAGCATGGTGGTAGTGCCGTGTAATCCCATCAACGGCCAAGACGCAGAGACTATAAAAACCAGCTCCCAGAAGAGAACAGTTCAGTCTCCTGCCCCTACGCCTGGCTGTCCTCGCTGGGGCCCTTTGGAGGGGAGTGGGTTGAGCTTTCCTCCCCGTCCCGACCAGGGCTCCGGCAGCCGAAGACCTCCAGGACGATTCTCAAAAAATTAGAAATTGAGCTCCCATTTGACCCAGCAATACCACTCCTGGGAATATATCCCAGAGAGGCAAAAAAAGTACACTCGAAATGACATCTGTACTTCTATGTTCATTGCTGCACTATTCACAGTAGCGAAAATATGGGAAAAACCCGAGTGCCCAAGAACAGATGACTGGTTAAAGAAACTTTGGTACATCTACACAATGGAGTACTATGCAGCTGTTAGAAAAGATGAAGTCATGAAATTTACACACAAGGGGTACTACATGGAAAGTATCCTGCTAAGCGAAATGAGTCAGAAAGAGAGGGACAGGCATAGAAAGATTGCATTCATCTGGGGAATATAAAGTAACAAATTGAGAGACTAACACCCAAGAATAGCTGGGATAAATACCAGGAGGTTCACTCCATGGCCTGGAGACCAGCTGCACATGCTGGGGGAGAAGGCAACTCAGATAGAGAAGGGAGCACCAAGTAAAGGGCCTTGGGAGGATCCTCCCAGGATGAGAGATGCATGCTGACAATAGACTATAGACTGAACATGATTTCCACTCAATGCCTCTTTTGCAAACCACAGCACCCAAAAGGAGAGAACAAAAGGGAATGCTCTGCCACAGGGGTGAGGTGGGATTGGGGGTGGGGGGATGGGAGGGATGCTGGGAGCATTGGAGGTGGGGAATGGGTACTGGTGGAAGGATGGGTACTCAATCATTGTATAACTGAAACCCAAGCCCAAAAATTTGTAAGTCTACAACTGTACATCATGGTGTTTCACTAATAAAAATTTTAAATAAATAAATAAATTAATTAATAAAATTAAATACCACCTAGACCTTCTTTATCCAGGACACTGACTTCTATCTTTATTATTTCTCACTATCTGGTATGACCCCCAAACTCTAATGTGCTTGTTTAGCTTCAATTCTATATTATTAATGGGGGTGAGGGGAAACTGGTTATTTAATCACGAAATAATACTATGTATTAGAACCAGAACACAGGAGTAAAGCAGCTGTTGCCCACTACATGAGAATTCTTGCATGTTCCCCACTGGGAAGGAATCTGGTCCTCTGGAGAGATGAGAGGAAAAGAGAAAAGAGCCAGTCTCCCACCGCTGCATTCTTCCTGCTCTGATCCCAGGAGGATGCTCTGATCCCACCCTTTCCCATTGCACGGATCTCAATGCCTAATCAGGTGACTGTGATCAGGTTTGACCACTGATTTTTGACTGAGCTGCCAAATCAGTTGTTTGTAATTTGATATATTTATCAGAATTAACTGGGAACCTATATAAAGTGTTCCCAGAGAATTCCCATTGTCAACAAGATTAAGCACCACTCCCCTTAGTCCTTTCCCCAAGTCCAGGCTAATAAGATTAAGAGTAATGCTGTCCTCAATTATCAACTAATTCTTTTTTTAAAAAAAATTGTTTTTCTGTGATCCACATCCAGAAGTTCTGGGTGGGACATATTTTTTTTTTTTGGACACATATGATAGTGCTCAGGACTTACTCCTGGTTCAGTGTTCAGGGATCAATTATGGCAGGCTCAGGGGACCATATGGTGTGCCGGCAATCAAATCTGGAGATGGTCACATATAAGGCAAGCATCCTCTGTACTATTTCACCAGATCCTGTGTGGGACATTTGGGGTCGGGGACTCAAACTGGGTCTTACACATTCTAAGCATGTGCTCTACTTTTGAGATTTCTTTCCAGCCTCTCATCTAATTATTAAAATGTATTTTCATTGTGTCATGTAAAACATTTTTGGCCATTCTCTGGCTTGAGGTTAAAATAATAAAAACCACTACATGTCATCATTAGTTTCCTCTTGTTTTGTTCTTTTCTTTTTCCAAGGTCTGGCTCTCTCTCTTTAAATTCTGGCTGACCAACAAAATCTCTATAAAATTTACTGCTTGGAACTTTGATGCCTTTCCCACCTTTCCCCAGTGTTTGATTTACCCGTTAGTCAGTATTTGTCTTTCAATAGTAGGATAATTTATTTTCACATAAGTCTGATGGGGAAAGAGAATAAAAGAGAATTGGGGTGGTAAAGGAAGGGCAATATCCACACTTTGGTCAATAATAAAGATTGTTAAACACCCCAATGAGACTTCAGAGTAGTTTGGGTTCAATGCCCAGGACAGAAAAAATTGCTTACTGGCCAGATATTTCTACTCAAAAGTTTGTGTCGATGCCTCACCAGGGCCTTTACCAGAACTGGCCTCAGAATCCATAAACTAGGCCTTCATTTCTGAGAGAGAAAGGCTCGTTTTGTATGGGTGACTTTAAATAGGTAAAATATTACCTTCATACAACCTTACTGTATCTGGGACCTTAGTTAATATTTGTACTGAAGTCATTCTAGAATCCCTTTTGAAACATCACCCTGAGCTCATTCTTCTTGTCCCAGACTATTTCTACATTTGTCTCTTTCTTGGAATCCTGTTCTATGCCTCTCGTTATGAGAGAACACTCAAATCCCACTCTTCCTTTGTTTAAACTTTATTCCTTAATAATCTAGCTTTCCCACATCCTCACTTTGTTTAAAGAACGTTCTTATTACCTCTTTACTGAAACTAACACTGTTGTTTGCCCCATATCTTCTCAAAATGTTTGGAGTCACAGAGTCTAATTTAGGAATGTCAGTTGTCTTTTCTACAAAATGGTATCTTTATCTCCACCATTCTTCCATCTTAATAAAAGTAGATCTGTGTTAAGATTCTTCCATCTTAATAAAAATGCTATCTGTCCCATTTTACCCCACCATCTATTTTCATCATGTCAGTTAAAAATGTGAGCAACTGTTTCACCATTATTCTCTGCAACATAAATGTGGTATTATCCTAACTTAGAACATTTTTGTTTATAGGAACAGATGGTTGAAAATGTATATATTATATTTAATAACTACTAAAATTAGAATGTTTCTAGATTTTGGAGGGGGGGGCAGTGTTTTCCAAGCAGTGTGCAGGGGACTCAAGTTTCCTCTTGGGAATTCTCAGTCAATGACTCAGTGCTGTGACCTGAGGATGCAGTGCTACTCTGTGATGCTGGGACCACCTGGGCCACACCATGTGATGCTTGAGGAATTTGTGCTGGGGATAAAACTTACATTGAAAATGTACCCACCCTATACCCTTTTTAATTTTTCATAATTGATCTTGCCTTGTCTTTCAAACTTAATGCCTCCATAGAGGGAAAGATAGGACCAAGAAACAACCCCCTCAAAAACTTCAGTTCATTCTCAAAGTATAGAGACTTTAAAAATTATGGAATGTCTGTTTTGCCATTTTATATTTTTTTAATATGGGTAAAGGATCATCAAGTTAAAAATTATACTCCTTAGTGGGGAAGTATTTCCCCTTACGAAGACTTTGAACTGTTTTTTTTTTTTTTTCAGAAGAGTTAGGGTATAGGAAAATGCTAGCAAACATTTAGGCATGAACACAAGGTTCCCTGGTCTGAGCATTCCAGACAATTGCTGGTTTGGGATGTGCTGTGGCTAAGGTCCTCTTAGCCCTGGGCACTATTGTAGATTGGTGTACAGCTGATTACACTTGTACTTTGGGGCTATTGTCCTGGTTTTCATGTTCCCTGGTTCTCTCAGTACCTCTGTGTGCCCTCTGTGTGTGTGTGCGTGCATGTGTGTGTGTGTGTGTGTTTGTGTGTTGGTGGTAGGTAGTGGTGGTGGTGCAAGGGGTATCATAGGAAACTCATAACTGCTCACTCTGCACCATGCAGGAATTGTGCTGTTGAATTGCCAATCTCAACTCCTCAACTTCTAATCTTTTTTTCTCATCAGGTCTTCATACAGACTGTAAAACAAAAGTTTCCCCTTCCTTCTAACTTTTTCTTCAAATCTTCCGATGTCTTTTGTGGTAGTGGTGTGTGTGTGTGTGTGTGTGTGTGTGTGTGTTGTGGAGGTGGGTGGGGGGTTTCTGCTTTTTGTATCCCTTCTCAAAATAGTGACTTCTGCTTCCAATATGTTACTGAGTGCTCCCCATAAGATCATGAGGAACCTGCTAACTGCCTGAACATTTTAGCAATTTCATTATTTTCTTACTGCTCCTCTCTGCTTTATTTTGACAACTCAATTCCTTTATTTCCAAACACTGTGTTTTACTTGTTCTAATCAGAAATTTTTGCCTATTTTTTTATTTGTTTTGATCTTCAGTGCTAGAAGTCATGAGAATTTTGTCCTTCAATTGTTTCTACTCATATTATGGTTAAATCTGGAAGATAGGACAATTTCTTTGGGTGATTGTTTTCATTCTCATGTTAAACTATGTTATTGATATTGCTTTTACAAGAAAATAGGTATCTCTATTTCATGATCTTTCTGTGAGTTGCTAGATTCATATATTGAATGTCCTTAGGGATATTTCCAGGCTTTTCAAACTTAATATACACAAAATGAACTCATTAGCCTTCTCCATCTTTAGGAGATATTTTCTCTCTCAGTTGGCGCTATCCTCTTCCTGTCACTGGATGGAAAAGGTGGAAATCTTCTTTGGTCCCTTTAATTCTTTAATCTCCCATTTAAAAATACCCAAATCTGCCACAGTTCTTTCTATCCTATACCCATTGTCAGTGATATGTCTGTTATCATCTATGTGTGCACAAATGTATTATATATATGTATTCATGTACCTTTCTAATTTCATCACATTTGTTTTCCATTATAAGTTTATAGTAAATTCTAACCAAAAAGTTTTACATATAGTAAAATGATTAAATGTATGTATAAAATTTAGAAATAAAGTATATATATACATATTTTGAAGGGAACAAAAGAACTATGTGGCTTGTAAAGACTGACATTATTGATTTCTTCAGCTATAATTAAGATCCAAATTTGGTGCCCAATTTTTATACAAATGAAGCGTAAATGAGAGTAGGTCATTTGCCTAATTCTTTTCATCAGAGAAAATGAAAGACTCTTCACAATTAAAGTTTGAACTCTGATATACTTGCTCTGACTTTGTGTTACAGAAAAAACTTACTGTTCTTTTCCTTTAACTTACAGATTACATTAAACTGGTGATCTAGAATCAATTGTCCTTCCCCTAAGGCAAATCTCCTTTAAGTACATAATGCTCCTTGAGCATTTAAAGACCTCTCTTTCTAGAAGTCCCTTTATAATTTTTCTATTCGGGCTGTACCAAGTTTCAGGCCTGCACAATCTATGCTCCCTGCTCCCCCATCCTCCTGTTTGTCCTAGAGCTGTGTTTTGTGACCTTGATTCTCTTATTGCTCAGGTTTCTTTGTAACTCAACATTTTATACCATCAAATTAGATTTCAAGCAGATTTATATGTGTCAGGTATTATAGTAGAGTTCTAAATTGTATTCTCTTTTGGACTCAGATATGCCCAGACATGTTCATGGGTCCACTGGGGCTGACTTACCCACGCAGTATTTTATAAAGTGACAGGGGAACCTTTGATAAAGAACTGTGCTTGCATTAATGCTGGTGATACAATATGAAAGTGCAATTTAGAGATACTATTTGTAAACAAAGTAAACATAGTAGCCTTTATACCCGGATGCTTGTTAGCCTACATCTAGACATAGAAGAAAATAGCAGAATTTCCAGGCATTAAAGCATGTAGGCTATATACACAACACTTGCACAGCTGTACCACCTCCTCCACTGGGAACAGAATTAATTGGTGTACTTAACAGAGGCATTTAAGTATGATGTGGTAGAGAGCCCAGTCTAGGATGCCAAACAGACCTGGATCTCTTCACCTCTTTGATCTTGCTATAATGAATAAAAATAAGATGTGTAGTACTTTGCATACAATAAGGAATAAATGAGAGGGAGTGACTATTATTGCTGTTACCGGATGATAATTCACCATAGAAATCAGAAGTAGGGAGCAGAAAAATGGTGAATTGTGTGGCAAGTAAAAGGACAGCTTTATAAGGTGAAACACACTGCAAGGGCTTTGTAAACAAATTGAGGTAAGGAGGTTTGAAGAGGTTGGGAATTCTCATATTCAGTGATGGACAAAGGATGAAAGACTAGGGACCACGGCTATAGTACAATGAGTAGGGTATTTGCCTTGCATGTGACCAACCAGGGTTTGATCTCCACTCCCCTTATGGTGATCCCCCAGAAGTAATTCCTGAGTGCAAATCCAGGAGTAATCCCTGAGCATCTCCAAATGTGGCCCAAAAACCAAAAAGAAAAAAAAGTGCTAAAGGGATATGGAATACGTGTGATCTCATTTCCCACCCACATGCTGAGATTTGGTAGGTTTATTGGGTTTGTTTTGGGGGTTGGAGTTGGGCCACATTTGGTGGTGCTCACTCCTTACTCCTGGTTCTATTCTTAAGAGTCACTCCTCAAAGTTCTCAAGGGATCACAAGAAGTGCTGAGGACCAAACCTAGGTCAGCCACAGGCAAGCCAGAGCCTTACTATACTATCTAACCAGTACATTTTTGTTTGTTTGTTTGTTTTTCCTTGTCACCATTATGCTCTTTAGAATGAAAAAACCTTTTCATATTCTCTTACAATCTGAAGAATTTGAAGTTTTCTGGAATG
This sequence comes from Sorex fumeus, assembly GCF_029834395.1. Lineage (NCBI taxonomy): Eukaryota > Metazoa > Chordata > Mammalia > Eulipotyphla > Soricidae > Sorex > Sorex fumeus. The sequence continues at coordinate 23,889,206 of NW_026606060.1, forward strand.
TGTGTGTGTGTGTGTGTGTGTGTGTGTGTGTGTGTGTGTGTGTTTAGGATCATTTCTGCATTCAGACTTTATCATACAATTATTTTATAACCTATAAATACTGTACTGACCTTTCTGTATTATTTTATAGAACTGATACCCCTCCCTCTTTCTTAAAATTCTCTCCTTACTTGACTTCAACACAAGTTTCTCTAGCTTTTCTATTACTATCTAGGCGTTTCCTTCTTGGTTTTCTTTCTGAAAAGTGGTCATTTTTGTTTGGTGTGGAATTGGTAACAGCCTGGTTTCAGTCTCAGAATTTCTTAAGCATCAATAACCCTCAGGACAATGACAGGGCCCTGATTTTCCCTTTTAGTAGTTGCTAGTACATCCAAACCCTGTGGGTTATAGTGGCATTCACAGACATATGACTCATAAGTCTATTTCAAGGCCCTCTTGAGTTATTGGGCCTGTATACTGAACCATGGCAGTGTCAACAAAGAAGATTAAGCAGATTTTTGAGATAAACTAGTTATTGGATCAATTAGGTGGATTTATCTTCATACAGGTGTTCACTTGGCCCCTGCCATATTTAAGCCCCAGGTCAGGGAAGAAGCTTTATGGTGGGAAGAAGAAAAAATACCGTCAAGAACTAGGTCAAATGATTTCTAGCACTTGTCAGTTGCATTATCTTGAGAAAGTTACTGAACTCCAGAGAGGCTTTGTTTCATTATCTTTAAAAATAAGGAGATAAGGAGAATGATTTAACTTCTTCTTAGCCCAATAGATGCTTCCAGGATATACTTAAGTTCTTTTGTTATTAAATTTTATAAATTTTCTTTTTGGAATATTTTATTGGAATGAAAGAGGGCTCTCTATACAATTATGATCATGTTGAGTCATTTTGTTTTCATGGCACTATTTCATTTTAAATTACCTCTTTTCTATCAGTTTAATCCAACTTTCTAATCATGCATTGTGCTCGTTACCTTGGAAACCCAGTTTTTCTCCTATTGGTTACAATGTCCCAAGTTGTCCATTATATTCTATCATCACCTTACCCTCAGTAAAGCAAGTATCTAACATATTAAAATTAAGTTATTACCTCAAAGTAATTTGTTACCCACATTTAAAGTTTTAGTGTGTTTTTCATTTCTAAATTATTTCAAAGAACTTTTAGATCCCTTACCAGTTTTGCACTGAATATTAGCCATTGTTTTATCTTGATTTTTAATGCTCAAATACTTTATTTTTGTATTGATAAGAGAAATTGTATAAAAATACTTTCTTCTTTTTAGCACATTTACTTTAGTTAAGCAAAGTCGGTAGGGAGACTGTCTCTCAGGAGTTACAACTATTCTTAAGCAATGAAAAAAGTTGAAAAGGTGAAGTTTGTAACTTGTCATCTCCATTAATGAAAGTCAGTTTTTCTCTTCTGGACCACTCTGCTTTCTTAGAGAGCAGAATTCCTTGTGCTCAATGAAAACTCTCAATATTTGAAACCCTCAATATTTAAACCCTTTCAAATCCTCAATATTAACCATCTTGTTGCTCATCCATTGTAAATGATTTCCTCTGATCCTGAGCTCTAGAAAGGTGTGATAATTTATTTATTCATGTGTTTAATTCCAACCTGGTTGTCCTTCAGAATTACTTTCCCTTTTAATTTGAGGTGTTCTAGTTTACAGTGGGATTGAAGTTGTTATTTTATAATTGCATAGCACTATACCAATCTTTCCACCAGTGTTTCGAGATCCTCCACCATTATTTGACTGTTCCTATTCCTCCACCTTCAGTTCCCAGTTCTAGTGATCGCATGAAAGCATTTGTTTCCACTGGACTTTTCTAGTCCTTTTTATTTTTTGTTCCTTTATACAACACATATGATTAAGATCATTCGTTATTTATCTTTTATTTTCTCAGTCACTTCACTCATTACCCCCTTCAACTTTATCCAAATTGCAACAAATGACAAAATTTCACTTTTTCTCATAGTGTTCCACTGTCACAAGGCCCACTTTCTTATCCTTTACCTTTGCAACCTCAGTCAATTTTCTGCTGTTTCCATTAGAGATTGTCTATTGCTTTGTTTTTTTTTTTTAATACTCCACACATAACTGTATCATTGTATCACTGTCATCCCATTGTTCATAGATTTACTTGAGCGGGTGCTAGTAACGTCTACATTCATCCTAGTCCTGAGATTTTAGCAGCCTCTCTTTACTCATCTTTCCCAACACTGCTGTATTGGAAGCTCTTTCAGGGTCAGGGGAATGATACCCGTTATTGTTACTGTTTTTGGCATATCAAATACGCCACGGGTAGTTTGCCGGGTCCTGCCGTGCCTTTATACCTCTCACTCCACACATAGTGATATAATCTAATATTTTTCTTTTACTTCTGATGCACTTTACTTAGTATGACACTCTTTAACTCCATTCAACTTGCTGTGAAGTATAATAATTAACCTTTTCTCATAGAAAAGAGGAGAGGTGTAGACATTCCATTGTATGACATACAACAGTTTATCCATTCATTTGTTGTTGGACACATGGATTTTTTTCTATATCTTGACTTTTAAATAATGCTGTGGTGAACATATTTGCACATGTATCTTTTTGGATTAATATTTTTGTGCTCTTGAGGCTGGAGCAATAGCACAGTGGGTAGGGCGTTTGCCTTGCACGTGGCCAACCCGGGTTCGATTCCCAGCATTCCATATGGTTCCCTGAGCACCATTCCTGAGTGCAGAGCCAGGAGTCATCCCTGAGCATCACCAGTGTAACCCAAAAAGCAAAAAAAAAAAAAAAAAGAAAAAAAAAGGAAAATTGTGCTCTTAAGGTTGATTTTCAGGAGTAAACTGCAGAGTCATATGGAAGTTCTATTGTACAGAAAATTACTTTCTTTACTCTTAATTATTAGCTCATAAAATGGATATTAATAACATAAACGCATTGAATTAAAAGTCATGTTCCTTTGAGCTATATCAGTGAGCCACACGAAAATAATAAAAATGGAGGCCAGAGATTTAGTACAGAGATCAAGGTGCATGCCTTATAATAGGTCAACACAGATTAAATTCCTGGCACCATATGGTCCCTCTAACACCATCAGTGAGGCTTTGGGCAACTGCACACTCCAGCACCACAAACTTGCACCCTTGCATTGATCTTTTGGGGTCAGTTAGTTGAGAATTGTCAGGAGGGGTCTCAGGCCTCTGTAACACTGATTGGGAAGCTCTGCAAACATTATAAATACTTATATATCAATTTTCTTGTCAATGTAGTTTAATTAGTATTTTTTAAAGAAATCTTTTCTTTTGCCAAATAAGCGCACCAATTGATCTATGCGTACCGTAGATCAATTGGTGTACATATGTATATGTATTATATATCAGTTGGTATATATATATACACATATATTATGTTTTATGTATAGCTTGAAAATGCTACTTGAAAATACATATATTATGTATTACGTATAGCTTGAAAATGCTATTCTGGGATAAATATCCCAGAATTTTTCTTTTGAAAACTAAAAAACACAAATAAAAGGTAGGGTGGGTTACATCTTTGTTTATTGCAATTGCATTTGAACTCCACTGTTGCCTTGTCCTTTGGTCTTGAGTCAGGAGTCACTGGTGTCAGAGACAGAGCATTGCTTTGTTGATCTAGTACATGAATGGTTTCTCCCACCTGGTCCATGATTCTTATGTGACTCTGATTCAGTTAAGTCATCTTTAAGGGCATCAGCGACCTTAGTTACAAAGTGAACACAGAACATACCACATTTTCAGCACATTAAGGAATATAAGATAAATATTAATGAGAAAAAATAGACTATTAATTTAACTTTAAAAAGAATATGGGAAGAAATAAGAAATGCTGGGTATATACCAGCTCAAGTAAGAAAGTTGTTCTTTTAATTAAATTTAAAAAACATTTTAATCTAGAAAAAAGCAATAACTGTTGATACAATTCTACAATTGAAATTGATTAGATAACAAAGCTCCAATATTAAGACCAATAAGCATAAGATAGCACAGTGGGTAGGACGTTTGCCTTGCATGTGGCCAACCCGAGTTTGATTCCTCTGTCCCTCTCGGAGAGCCCGGCAAGCTACCGATAGTATCATGCCCACATGGCAGAGCCTGGCAAGCTACCCGTGACATATCCAATATGCCAAAAACAATAACATCAAGTCCCACAATGGAGATGGTACTGGTGCCCGCTCCAGCAAATAGATGAACAACGGGAGGACAGTTAACATTTTTACGTTAACTTATCTAAGAATTTATTAAAGTGTTTGCTGCTAATTGAGTCTTCTGTGTTATTGTTTTTGTTTGTTGAGTTTAGTTGGTTTTTATATTTCTTTGCCATTTAATTTGGAGTACTCCTACAGTAATTTCAGTATGAAGGAATTATTAGGTGTGATGTGGCCTTATATGTACCACGTAGTTCAGAGACTTTAGGATCTATGATCTGAGCCAATGAGTTCACAGGGTCACGGCTGTGGGAAGTGGGTTTGTCTACCATATTTTTAACAGGTCAGAGAAGAACTACCATATTACATTTACAAGATTAGTCTCCTTATTGCTCAAAGTAAATTGAAATTTATGTGGGAGCCATAGTGTATGGCTTTAAATTCCTGCACTTCAACTCTTCTCAAATATTAGGAGACTCCTCACACATGTGTGAAACAGAAAGCTGTCTTTTTTCTTTGTGTGCTGTTCTATCAAAGAGAGGCAAATGTCCTTCCTAGATTTGGAGGGGTGGTGGGGGGCTCAGTGCTTAGCAGGCCATTTGTGGTTATTCTCAATGTGAATATGTGGGCCTGGTGGTTCAACGTTTAGGTTGGCTATGCAGTGCTGCTCAGGTCCATTCATACTAGGAGCTACCAGGACCACCCTGTGGTCTCAGAGTGACATATAGGGCTGGGAGGAGAAGACATACCTTCTCATGTCATATATACAATCTGGCTCTGTGTGCTGTCTCCCAACCTTCTGCTCTTTATAGCTTTGCTAGTTTCACATTCATTGGAGATATTTTTTCCTATGTTATATTTTCATCCTTTCCTCCTCTCTAACACCTAGATCCACACTTGAAAGGCAGAGTGATATTATGAAAAGAGCACTAGGCTGGCTGTGATTAAGGAAGTAGGTTCTGTACAGTTCTAGTCATAACTAGCTCAGTGACATTAATATATTTTTAATTTGTCTATGACTTGTAGAACTGGGTTTGAAAAATAAACCACACCACCAATGTAAGATCATTGGTCTTTACCTTGCAAAATTAAAAAAAAAATGCTGAAATCTTTCATACAACATCTCTAGTAGAAGAAATTTTGATAAGGTAGATTTGAGTTAAAATAAAAAATTAAATCTGGCTCAATGACTGACCATTTGACAATGGCAAAGTTATGCATGTCCTTCCTAAAACAGCTTTCTCCTCATCCTCCTCCTCGTTCTCGTCCTCGTCCTCGTCCTCCTCCTCGTCCTCCTCCTCCTCCTCCTCCTCCTCCCCCTCATCCTTCTTCTTCTCATCCTCCTTCCCCTAATCCTTTTTTCTCCTCCTCCTCCTCCTTCTCTTCATCCTCCATCATCATTGTTGTCATCATAGTCTCAATCTCATTCCTCTTACTGCAACTACTATTTTTGTTATACTACTATATGATTGTTCAGACTCAATTTGAATGTTAGTGATAGCAATTATCTTCTAAGAGGGTCCTTATGACTTTGGACAGTTACAATGCTTAGGAAATTTTTTGTTTCTATATAGCTTTTGTACACATGTGATATCTGGGATCATGATGTCTTTCTTATATTTGAAGATGATAATCATGTTACCTTTTTATCCTTTTTTTTTTTTTGCTTTTGAGTCACACCTGGCGATGCACAGGGGTTGCTCCTGGCTCATGCACTCAGGAATTACTCCAGGAATTACTCAGGGGACCATATGGGATGCTGGGAATTGAACCCAGGTCAGCTGTGTGCAAGGCAAACACCCTACCCGCTGTACTATCACTCCAGCCCCCACCTTTCTATCCTTTTAACCTATTTTTCTTTAATCTTGTTTCCTGACTTTATTTCCATTCACTTTTATATAGTAACCTTCAACTAATTCTCTTTCTTGTTTGTTTGTTTGTTTGTTTGCTTGATTTTGGTCACAACCGATAATACTCAAGGGGTACTCCTGGCTCTGTACTCAGAAAATCACTCCTAGCAGTGCTCAGGGAGCCATATGGGATGCTTGGGATCAAATTCATTGGACTATGTGCAAGGCCTATGCACTGGACTATGTCTCTGACCCAAAACCTTCAACTAATTCTTGAGCCTTACCATTGACTTTATACCCTTTTTAAAAATATTATTATACCGAAGCATAATAGCCTTTATCTAAGTCATTTAATGATTCCTCCTCTTCTATATCCTGAGGAGACCAGAGATCACTAAAGTTATGGGTCATTTGCACCACCAATTCATTCATTTTGATTCTCTACCTAAGCACTAGCCTCTTTTTATTTAAGGTTATAGCGCTCTTTAGAACTTTTATGGATAGTATAAGGTAGTATTTTCAACCCTGTGATTTTTTAATAATAAAATGTGTAAAAGTGCCCATAACACTTTATGTGCCCTAAAGGGTTATATTGACTTATCAAATATTATTTTTATGATATCATGAGAGCTGAACTTTTTAAGGGCATCATACAATTCATTCACAGAAAAAAGTCTACAAAACAGAGATTGTAAGCAGTATTGTCTTTAACTTGACAATGTTCCCAAATCACAGATTTCCCAGGGACAATGACTCAATTGTGTCTAGTCATACATCTAGTATAGGTATTCCATCCAACTGGCCAGTAGGAGAATTTATATATGTCATTGCTAAGTAGTCAATTTTGAGAACATGAAGTCTATCCTTTCCCACAGAATTGCCCTTCATAAATCTGAAGACAAAATTTTATACCTCACTTTAACTGTTATTTTTGTCTTATATTATTATACTCACTTCCTCAACTCATCAGAATATAAGCTCTTAGAGTAAAGACGTTTATTATGCTCTGATTTATATACTTTCCCCTCCTAAATCTACTCTGAACTTTACCCAGTAACTCTTACTAAATTGAATTGGAGCTGAGTAAACAGGTAAACTTTATTCAGAGAAAGAGAATAATATCTGTAAGGTAATATTATATTATCTGTAGTTAAAGTATTTTTAAAATTTGGTTTCTAAATTTATAGCCTTTATGTTTTATCAACTAAGAAATCAATTATAAAATTATATTTAAGGTAAAAATAATTGTCCAAAATTGTTCAAATTAAATACTATTTGCTATTAATATAATTAAAGTACAATTAAAGTACAATAATAATTTCCCATTTTTATTCATCCATTGTTATAGTTGTTACATCACTGTTTTGACATCAACAAAAATACGTCTAGTATTTTATCCTTTTTTTTTTCTTTTTGGGTCATACCCAGAGATGCTCAAGGGGTTACTTCTGGCTCTGCACTCAGGAATTACTACTGGCGGTGCTCAGTGCTACTGGCAAGGACCATATGGGATGCTGGGAATTGAACCTGGGTTGGATACATGCAAGGCAAACGCCCTACCCGCTGTACTATCGCTCCAGCCCCTAGTATTTTATTCTTAATGATAAAATTTATTCAGCCATTTGCTTTAACATTTGTTGAAATGATGATAGGAACAGCCAATATGAAAATAATGCTGATGACTATTATCAGTTTATATGAGGAAACAAATAGTATACTTATTTAGTGTCCAAGGTTAGCCACAAAACTATACTTTGTTTATTTAAAACTGTGTGTACAAGGTTATCTTCAAAAATATATTTGAGTTATTTTCTAGGTAACTACAGAAGAACATAGAAATGGCAATGGAAACATAATATTCTTTAAATTCTTGACCCACAAGTACTTGCTATAAAGTATCTTCATTTCCCAGTGATAGCTCTATTCCATTGAAGAAAAGAGAAGGGTATTTTTTGAGAAGACATTAATAAAAGTTCACTGTACTGGTCAAACAAATTGAATCCCGACAATGAATTTTCTAGCATGTTAATAATTCTTTCTAACTTTCAATACTAATTATACCATATATTTAAAAAATATATCTTTAATTTTATGATAATCTGCAATAGTTAACACTAAGACTCATGCTTTAAAGGCAGGCAATAAAAGTCAGATGAGACATACAGTTAACAAAAAGACAGATAATTTTAGCCTTGATTCCAATATTTTCTAGTTTCTGATTATACTTTTCTATGTTCAGGGGTTGATTTGGCAAATTCTCATAATGAAGTTCCAGGATTTATTTTAGGATTTATCTTAAAAATTAAAAATATTGGATAATTTAGAATTATCCTTCATCTGGACTTCTTGGAGGCTGGAGTACCCTGATCATTCAACAAATATTTATTAAGGACATGTACTAGATCCAGTGCAATCTTGGGATCTAGAGCATCTATATAACATAACCTATACAATTTGGGGCTGCTCAGCTTTCCTTTTACAGCTATCAACAGCATCTCATTTAGATTTGGAGAATTATCTCTCTTTGTGCAGAGTTTTGTAAGGCAAGAAAACACAGATTTACATGTCCTACAGTGGAGCTCCATGGGACAATGGATTTCTCACCTTTTTTGGGGAGAAAATAAGTGATCGCCATTTAGGCATTTGGAAGTTCTATAATAATTGTTTGAATCTTAATAACTTGAATCAAACACAGAAGTGATCTTTAGCACTCAGTGATGCAATGTTATCATTATCTCTGAATTTATTTCTCAGCTCATCCAACTCTTTTCTGTCCAGATCAAATCTTGTTCTTCTGCTCTTCTGTTAAACCTATGAATATATTAACCGTACCCTCATAATCTTATGAGACATTTCTTATGTTTGAACTATACAAAGTTCGCTTTATCTGAGGGACCTTTCTTATGGACCCCAGCCCAGAGCTAGTGACCACTATGACATCCTAACCCAAGGGGAAGCATCTTTTCAGATTGGTTCAAATAATTGAAGATCAAATGTTGCCAGACCCTGAGATGTGCAGGCTCATATTTTCAAGTGATGTTTCACTGATATAAGACCTTAGGCAGATCCAGGTGAAAAAGTTATTTTCAGTAAAGAAGATACCGAGGGAAGAGGAAACTCTGTGTCATGGCTACAGAGGGTATAGGAGTTGGATATAAACATAGGCCTTATGGAGCTTTATATGAGGAAAGAGCAGCAAAACTTAGCTCAGCCTCGGGAATAGCCTGGCAGGAAGTGAACACAGACATTGCAATATTTTCCAGATGGGAAGAGAGAATAAAAGGGACAAAGAAATTCCCACAAGTCTTAGAATTGTGTGGGAATTTAAAGGAGGCAAATGCCAATATTCAGTATCATGCTCAAGGCCTGGTCCCCAGGGAACCTATGGCTGATAGAGCCTATTAGCTGTCCTGTCTGCTGGGTTCTCCTCTATAAAATATCCCCTTATCCATCCTCACACAGGCTTTCCTTGTTCTACTACAGATCCTATAGAGTTTATTGGAATGGGTAGTTCCATTGCTTCCTTTCTCTCTCCTTCTCTCTCTCTCTCCCTCTCTCTCTCTCTCTCTCTCTCTCTCTCTCTCTCTCTCTCTGTGTGTGTGTGTGTTGTGGGAGCATGTGTGTGTGGGTGTGACAGAGACAGAGGGAACACAGATGGAGAATGTATATGAGTGATGGGAAAATTGAGAATTAAGTTCTAACTTTTCAGAACTTTCTTTAGACAGAAACCCATTCTGGTGTTTCTTATTCAGTCTTCTCAAAAAAAGTTTACCCTTAATTCACTGTTTTCTAAACCCTCGGGTCTTCACTTCTTTAGTTGCTCATTTTGCTCCTGTTTGCATCTTTGCTTTGCCTTTGCTGGTTGACTTAAATGTGTTCAATTCTTGCTCAGTGCTTCTGTAATCTAAGTAATTGCCCTAATATTTTATTCAGTGTGAGAGCTATTGTGGGATTCTAATTTTCTTACCAATAATTATATAACCAATTCGGAGGCTTCAGATACCTGTAATCCCAGGAAACTTTTTAAAATCTCAAATAACATACCATCTAGAAAAACATGAAGCCTCTGAAGGGAATGTCTTCTCATTCTAGATATTTTTATCTCTTCAATACAGTTTCACAGTAGCTTTTCCTTTTTCTTTTCAAAGTGCCTTGCTGCTACTGATTTTCAGCCTCGGGTGGCTTTTCAAAGATGCTTTTCTGAGGACAGTTGATTTCAGGACATTTAAATGCCACACTTTATGCAAGTGTGTGAAAACTCTTCTTTCACCCTAAAAAAAGATGCTCTAGCCTATTTTTTTGTTATCTGTAATAAGGACAAAGATGATAAAGACCAAAGTTTGATTTTGGTGAAGTCTTAGCAAAGGAAGCAAGAGCTATGAAAATTTATATCCCAAATCAGTATCACAAACAAAACAAAGATATATGGAGGATTGTGACAAAACAAAGCTTCCAGTGAAACAGAAAAACATTTTTATTGGTATCACTTTGTTTGCTGCCTCAGCTATATAAGGAAACACAAATTTTATACTGAGATATGCTAGATGTTATAGGAAGACCTAAGTAATATTATGTGTTGGAAGTAAAACACCTAGCAAATTAAAAAATTTTCTTTTTGATAATTAATATTAATTATCCAATAAGTGAATTGCACTGTAGACTCACTGCTTTTGAGAAATTTAGAATGTAAGGGAAATTTAAATTTATCAACTACATGTAAATATACTCTCCGTGTGTTGTGTGTGTGTGTATGCACATATTCAAATGAAATTTTTAAAAATCAGGTGAGGATCTAATATATAAGAATTTTTATCCAGGAAATTTCTAGGCTTTCCTGAATTCTCTGGTGTCTCTTAGAAATGAAATATCTGTTTTCAATAAACTTTGTTGATATAAATGCCAAATGAAACAAACTGTCACAGGAAAAGACAGAAAAGTGATTGAAGAGTTTATTGATGATTTTATTAGTGGTTTTCATCTCTGGTATTGCTTCTGTTAATGAGAAACATGTGTTTGTCACACTTGATTGTGGAAAACTTCATTATCTGAGATAGAAATTGCACACAATAATATACCCCTAAACATAAATTATTTCCCCCTTGTTTGTCAGGTCTGGAGCAATAGCCCAGCAGGTAGGGCATTTGCCTTGCACGCGGCCGACCCAGGTTCAATTCCTCTGTCCCTCTCAGAGAGACCCGCAAGCTACAGAGAGTATCCCGCCCGCATGACAGAGCCTGCCAAGCTCCCTGTGATGTATTCGATATGCCAAAAACAGTAACAACAACTGTCACAATGGAGACATTACTGCTGCCCGCTCCAGCACTTGATGAACAACTGGAGGACAGTGCTACAGTGCTATAGTTTATCAGCAGAAGCTTAACTTGATCTCTTCTCTCTCAGTCTCCAAAGTGGCCATTGCCAAGTGACAGATTAGCTGCAGTATCATGCTGACCTCTTCCCTTCCGTTGCTCAAGTCTCTGTCATTTAGGATCTTCTAACATTAACAACAGTTTTCAACTGACAGAAACTCAAAATAAACAGGGCTTTTTATTTTCCTGAAGAATGATAAATCCGGGAGTAGGTGGTTCTAGATTTGGCTCAAAGTTCCTATCAAGAAGCTAGGAGTTTTCTATTTTTCTTCTCTGACTCAACTTGTGAATATTTTGCTCCTTAAATTACAACATGATTTCTAAGGAAACCTAGTGGTGTCATGAAATCATGTTTAGCTCTGCTAATAGACTGGAGGAAAGAAATGTTCTTGTGTCAGGAAAACATATCTCCCTCAGGGGCTCATATTATATTTCCCTTTATAGCCGAACTACATCACATGACTATTAGTCAAATGATTAACTGACAGAGAATAGTATTTCTACTATTGGGTCAAGCAAATCAAGAATCATATACTGACATTGGGCACATGATACACTGTCCTCTTCAGAATGGTGACTCTTTAGAAAAGGTCAAGGGAAGTTTTTTTTCTTGTGATTTCCCTAACAACTCCTCAAGTCTCCTTGTGACTCAGCAGTGGAAATGTCCGTATTCACCTTGGGTTTTAGCCCTCTAATATGAGACCCTCCTCCTCATTATTTCAGATAAAGGTGGGTCTAACTTCCATTGCCTAATTTAGGACAAATATGTATGTCTCATGAGTGTTTTTATGTCTCTTCAGCTTTATACATATTAGACATTTTACGCTAAACTTTAAAAGATTTTTTAAAATTTTTCTTCCATTTTTATTTTTATTTCTTATTGAATCACAGTTAGATACACAGTTACAAGATTGTTCATGATTGGGTTCCTTTAAAAGATTTCTTAATCTCCTTTTCTTCATCTTACTGATTCTGTTTTGTATAAAATAAAAGAAAGAAAAATTCTGCTATTTGGTAACTATGTTGTCTCCTCTATTATAAGGACCCATAAACCTCTGCCAAGATCTAGTTTGTGAAGCAAAACCTCTCTGTTCTCTTGATTTTACTTTTAAATATGCTGATGACTGCTCTGTTTTTTCCATAAGTTCATATAATGGTCCTCACCAAATTTTATATGTATTATGGAGGTCACTTTACAATATATTTGTAACTATTTTTAAAATATTATTTTAGCATGTTTATAAAAAAACAGTTCTAAACTCAATTTTGTATAATGGATTCTTTGCAGATAGAATAAAGCATTTATTTGTTTTTTTTTTACATTTCACATTGTTCATGAGCAACTGACAAATTTGAAGATATAGAACTCATTTAAACCTTGTTTATGTTTTAACAATTGATTTATAAATAATTGAAAATGCAGAAAAACTGGTAAGTTATTTATGCTCAAGAGTGTTGTGTGATGTTTACAAATAAGTAATTTTCCACCAACATAAAATCTTCTCTCTTCTGAGCGTTCCTATAATATAAGATGAAGAAAAATGAAATTTAAATGAAAGTAGTGTCTCAATGTTGAAATAAGTGCTTCTTTCACTTTTTTTTAAAAGGAAGTTCTTTTTTTTAATTAGAAGTCTTTCTGATTTTGGATTTTAATTGTTCTTTCTTCCATTATTTATTAATCTTCAGGTTAACCATCACTGCCAAATGAATAATTGGTTTTCACATTCTATTGTCTCATTGTCTTGATCACCTGAAATCAAGTACTGGTGTAATAATTGGTTCTTAGTAGAGAGGCTGAGGGAGTGGCTAATGTTAAAGAAAGAAAAATAATTATAGAATAGTTCAAATTGACCTCTATAAAATAGAATTTGGTGTTACAAAAATTAAGGGCTTTTGTAATGGATTATCTTTGCCCTCTAATCCTCTACCAAAAAATTCATAAAAGGCTGATGTAAAGAAAAGAAAGAGTGCAGTTATGTTTCCTTGGTCCTTGAATCATTTACAGATATTTATAAAGAAATAAGAAGGAAATAACAAGTTATTACTTTTGCTCATATTCTTGAGAGACATGTATACCAAGATATCATAGAACTTAGCAAAATAGCTCAGATACTAATTGAAAAGGCAGACTCAGAGTCTAGAAATGCAAAATAACAGCCCATATGTCAAACCACATGCATTGTAAAGCTTGATACTTCTGAAGAAAGACTTAAAAGGCGACAAAGAATTCCAAATTTGGAACCCACAGAGACATCTGGTATCTTAGAACTTTCTACTTTTCCTTGGCAGATATTTCAGTTAATTTTTCCACCTTGGCCAGAGTGTATAATTTTTTCTTAAGTTTTTTCCAATTGTAACATATTCTTTCTATTCCACAGTAACTGTGAAATGGCCATATTCTCATGACCAACCTTTTAGATCACTTAACAGTTTCTTAGAAGTAAAAATAAGGAGGTATAATATAGTTAACATAATGGATAGATCAACATTTTTATTTATGGATTTATGTATATTTCCAACACTTGGTCTTCAGACATATGCATGTGGAAAAATATCACAGATGAATCCAAGTGTGGTAAAGACATTGCATTCTATATGGTGGTTTTCATCAGCAGTGTTAATGAGGTTTCTTTTGAGTAACAAATAGATAATATCAAAACTATAAAGACAGCTATTCACACTCATTGTGTTGCATGCTTCTTACTGGCTAGTTGCTAGTTATCTAGCTGGTCTGTATTTGGTTGAAGAATTTGTTAGGGTCCATGTTTGCCCAATGTGGATAAGTAGAAGGCATAGGGACTTGGGGATGCTGTAAATCTTGAAAAAATTGCAGTGCAGAACGTACAAAGGAGTGAATGCAAGTATTACTGAGTATCATTAAGGACTTAGTTGAAACCGAGTAATGAGAATATTTTACATCGCCAACCTTTCTTATTTAATGACCTTAAGCATCAATATAATAAAACTGACCATTTTAAAGCTGGAGAAATTTTCTTACTCAACTGACAAATAAAAAAGTGAGTCACAAATAAGCTAAATGAGGTATACAAGCCTACACTTTGAATGACAGAGAAATTCTAATTTCTAAACCAGATCTAAGGCCATTTATAGGGATTTCAAAATATGACTAATTTTAAAATAATTAAATGTTGGCATGTTCCATGGATTTTTCTTTCTTTTTTTTTAGACTGTCAAAGAAAATATGATAGAATTTGATAAAAACAATTTCTTTAATTTTGGTACTTTTTCTTGTACATAAATCATCAGTGAGCATGAGTCAGCATAAAAAAGAGAAAATGATAAACAAATGCAATATATTATTGATCCACCTGATTAAAGATTTACAATTAATAAATGTACCATGTTATTATTTGGGTATTTCATGGACCCACACTATCAATATTAAGGGGCTGATTTTGCCTCTTTGCTGAGTGGTCACTCATGGGGGTTGTTAGGGGACTTATACAGTGACAGGATCAAACCTGGATCAATCACATGCTAGGCAGACACCTTAATCCCTCTAATATCTCTCTGCCCAAGTCCATATTACTTTTACTGTAGGTCAATTAATTTTTAGATTTATATTTATTCACTGTATAGAAATTTAGTAAAAACATCATCAATTTTATAAAATATCCTTTAAAACATGGAATTAGGATTAGCAGAGCCAGAACATTTGCATCATTGCAATACCATTGCATGCATGCATTTCTCTTTTTTCTTATTTCATTTCATATTCTGATATATATTATTTCTTCTATCTAAACAAAAAAGAAACTAAGACTCAGAGAGGTTAACTAGATAGTTAGTGTCCCTCTTCCTGTCCCTGTCCTCCCATTGTTCAATCGGTTTTCTCGAGCAGGCCCGGTAATGTCTTCATTGTGAGACTTGTTACTGTGTTGGCATATCGAATCTGTAACGGGGAGCTTGCCAGGCTTTGCCGTGCGGGCGAGATACTCTCAGTTGCTTGCGAGGCTCTCCGAGAGGGGCAGAAGAATCGAACTCGGGGTGGAAGAATTGAACTCGGGTCGGCCACGTTGGCTGCGTGCATAGCAGAGTGGGTAGGGCATTTGCCTTGCACGCAGCCAATATGGCCGACTCAAGATAGTGACTAAACCAATTACCTTTTTAATAGTATGTATTTAAATGTTTATATTGTAAATGTGTTTTATATCTGACCTAGCAGTTTTAAAAGAACAGTGGTGCTGACAAAACTGAAAAACTTCAAGGTCAATTTGCCTAAGGAAGTCCTCATTGCATGGTTTGCAGTCCATGCAAAAGTCTTTCATGCAATTGACCAGCAGTTGTTATTATTGATAACTTCCCTAGAGAAATATTCAGTCAGAAGTAGAATTGACAGGTCATTTATTTGACCAAGTTGTTCAGGAAAATTAGTCAACATAAACATGGAATATTTAAAAAATAAAATATTGACTTAACACCTTCATGTCTCAAAGGACCATCTAAACTAATCATTCATGGTTTATGACTCAAAGCATAACTAAATTTCATTTCATTAGTAGAGTATTTCCCAATAATTCCTGAATGAACAAGTGAAAGTTGAATTAAAATAATGAACATGACATTTGAAAAACATGGTAGCTACATAACATTAAACTATGGTTAGAAATCTAAGGTCATAGACTGTAGAACTTACTGACACTATATGCTTCATATTCAAAAGGAAATACAACAACCTTCTATGTTACTCAATTTCTATCTCTTTTTATGTCTATATGAAGCAGAGATAAAATTATATTTTCTTTTTCTTTTCTTTTTTTTTTGCATTTTTTGGGCCACATTCGGCGATGCACAGGGGTTATTCCTGGCTCTGCACTCAGGAATTACCCCTGGCAGTGCTCAGGGTACCATATGGGATGCTGGGAATTGAACCCAGGTCAGCCATGTGCAAGGCAAGCGCCCTACCCATTGTGCTATTGCTCCAGCCCCGAAAAAATTATATTTTCCCAAGTAAGATCACTTGATTACTTGACATCCTGTTACTCACTGATTTGCTCAAGCGGGTGCCAGTAATGTCTCCATTCGTCCCTGTCACATGCTAGAGTAGCCCAATGGCATCTGCTCATTCTAGGAAAACGAAGAGCCTCAAACCGAATGCTCAGCGTCTTGACGAAGAAGTCTGACTATCTCGTAGGTGGGCGGCCATGCAGTCTTTTGATGTCCCATGGAATCCAGTAGGCAACAGCTCTAGTCCAGCGGTCGTCTCCAAATCTCATTACGTGTCCAGCCCATCTGATTTTCAATGCCTTGGCAAACGAGACAGTGTCCCTGATTCTTGGGAACTCCGGATTCTATCTCTCTCATTTGAGTGAAACGTGATACTCCAAGCATAGCTCTTTCGATTCCTCTTTGGGAAACCCGAATAAGATAGGTAAAAGAATTATCAGTTTGTTTTCAAGTTTTATGGGACAAACTCACAATTAAGAAGGATAATTAAAGTCTCAAGCTGTCAGTTTGGTGGTTTTTGAGGGGGCACACTTGGCAGTACCCAGGGCTTATTCCTGACTCTGTACTCAGAGGTCACTCTTGAGGGGATTTGGGGAGCCATATGCTTTTCCAGGGACCAAACTGGAGTAGGCTACAATGAGGATAAATGTCTAATACCAATATTATCTTTCTGGTCCCTAAAACTTTCCATCTTTATTTTATTGCTTTTATTTTTGTGTGTGTTATTGTAAAATCACTCCTGTAGGTACTGGAGATCACCCACATCTGGTGGTACTAGATGCTGTTGATTGAACCCAGCACCAGACACATGAAAGGCATATGTTCAACTATTTGAGCCACATCCGCAGCCCTCAGTCTGTTTTAAGCAGAAAGCTGATGATAGATTTATTTGATATTTTTGTTTGCCTGAAGCTTATAAAGACACAATATAAATTTAGAATTGTTTGTTCCTTTTCCTTAAAAATGTCATTAGTTCATTTTAAAAGATATTTATATCGCTAATGTTCATAGCTGTATCATTTATGGTAGCCAAAACATGGAGTCAGCCTAAGTGTCCATCAACAGACGATTGTGACTGTATAAAGAAGCTATTGTGTGTGTATATATATGTATATATATATATATATATATATGTGTGTGTGTGTGTGTGTGTGTGTGTGTATTCAATGAAATCTTACTGGGCTGTTAAAAAAGATGAAACTGTGTCTCTGGGGACAAAATGGATGTAATTTGTGGTGTTTATGCCAACTGAAATCATTACATCTTTGTCTCTCAAGAAAGAGAAATTGGATCAGAGAGATAGTATGGGGAAAAAGCATATCCAGGTGTGTAACCAAAACCAATAAAATAAAATAATAAAATAGGACCAAAAGTCAATGAACAAAAAGATGTGGAAATTTGTGGGTGAACACACTCTTTCCCAGGTAAAGCCTATTGAAGGAAGGGGCTTTTGGGAGGAGGGGAAAGGGGACTTAAACCTGAACACAAGGAAGACAGCACAAGACAATGTCACAGCTGACAAAGAAGGAAACATGGTCAGGGGTTTCTAGTTCTCACATGTGGCATTTGAAAGCATTCCTTCAATCCAGCAATTCCCTTGTCATTGGCCAAGCAGCATTATATTCAGCTCCAGGAATTGCGCATTGCCTGCTGGTCTTTGTGTGCCTGATTGGAGTCTGCTCTTACAGTACTAGAGGCGGTTCCTCTTATTGAGGATCAGGACTCATAACCTCGAATAGCCCAGTTGCTCATTGCTCATGTTTTGAGGTAGTAGAGCTGCTTTATCTGCCACCTGAGGCAGACAGTAGAGCAGGCCGGCGATTTAATACTCATCATGCACCAGTGGGGTATGGGTGAGCAGGGAGAGGGTATTTGTTTGGGAAGAAGTTTGTAATCTCTTTCTGGGCCCCAAATCAGACCAATTTCATGGGGGTACCCCAGATGGAGCAGATGCAGTCTCCCTGCCTACTCCAGATGGAATCCTGGTGACCAAGAGCTTCCACAAGCAAGGCTCAGGTATGCAGGTTCCAGGATTGAATCTCCTGGCCACATAGTGGCAGAGGACCTGGGCTGTCCCTCCTCGGGTCCCTGCCCACTCAGTGGACTGGCTGTCATGCCCACAATTTGCCCCTGGTTGCCATCTTTTTTTTAAAATTTTTATTAGTGAAACACCATGAGGTACAGTTGTAGACTTACAAATTTTTGTGCTTGGGTTTCAGTTATACAATGATTGAGTACCCATCCCTCCACCAGTGCCCATTCTCCACCACCACTAATCCCAGTATCCCTCCCATCCCCCGTCCCCCATCCCACCCTACCTCTGTGGCAGGGCACTCCCTTTTGTTCTTTCTCTCCTTTTGGGTGCTGTGGTTTTGCAAAAGAGCAATCATGTTCGGTCTATCGTCTGCTTTCAGCATGCATCTCCCATCCTGGGCGGATCTTCCCAACACCCTTTATTTGGTGCTCCCTTCTCTATCTGAGCTGCCTTTACTTACCCCTAGAGTGTGCAGCTGGCCTCCAATCCATGGAATAAACCTCCTGGTATTTATCTTGACTATTCTTGGGTGTTAGTCTTTCAATTTGTTACTTTATGTTCCCCAGATGAATGCAGTCTTTCTATGTCTGTCCCTCTCTTTCTGACTCATTTCTCTTAGCATGATAATTTCCATGTAGTACCACTTGTATATAAATTTTATGACTTCATCCTTTCTAACAGCTACATACTACTCCATTGTGTAGATGTACCAAAATTTCTTTAACCAGTCATCTGTTCTCGGGTACTCAGGTTTTTCCTTAGCGTGCCAACAGCCTTGGCCCAGAGGCTCCCAATTGAATCTCAAAATGGATTAGTGCCATACTAATTCCAGATATGTCTCTGGAACCCAACCATTTACAATCTAGAAATTTATATTACAATTGCAGCTGTGCGAGCTCTCATGATATTTAAAATGAGCAATGGAAAATAAATTATCTAGCATCTGCCCCTAGCAGGTAGGCTTGAATGGTGAGGGAAATTTGGAGCAAAACATAATGCCCCAAATTAGAGAGAGTGTTATTGGGGAAATTTTTATAGACGCAGGGTGAGGACTGGGTTGTGGGTGGTGAAAAATGTGCACTGGTGGAGGGATGGATGTTTAATCATTATATGGCTAAATCTCAAACATGAAAGCTTTGTAGCACTATCTCACAGTGATACAATAAAAAAAAGTAATGTGGAGTTCATGTTCAATTCCATCAGTTTAATCAACTGCTGAACAAATAGCAGTACTTCCACATTATTTAAAAAAATAAATAAATAAGAAGTTTGTGATTAAAGTTCTGGTTAGTTTGCCTTTAGGTGGTCAATGAGTTTGTATACTGGGTAGTATTTTGACTTGGGATAAGTTCTCTGAGGAATTTACCAGGTAGGCGTCTTCAGTAAGGTGAGGGGACAAATTCATTGCTTATTCTTTCAAAACAAGAAGGTGAAAGTTCCTAGATAGTTTCTCTCAGGTGGAATATAAATAAGCAAAGCAAATGAACTGGAAAAAAGGAAAAACAGACTTGTTAAAAACAATAGTGGATACCAAAGGGAAAAAGCAAGGGAGGAGTGGATAGAGGGTCCTTTGAGGGTCGGATGACATGGTGACACTGGAACTTTGGTCATGGGTACACTGTCTCCTAAACATATATACAAATATAAAGATATGCTCTGAGATTCTATAGTATTGTGAATCAATGATAAGTCCAATTTTATTTTATTATTTTTTATATTTTAATGAATCATCATGAGATACATTTACAGACTTACAAACTTTCATGCTTATGTTTCAGTCATACAATGACTGAGTACCCATTCCTCCAACAGTGCCCATTCTCTACCACCAAATAAGTCCAATTTTAAAGGCACTATAAAGACCTGGAATATTACTCAAAGAGCATTTGGAGCATAATATAAGGGCCTATATTTGATTCCTAGTGCACACAAACCTAAAAATAAAACAAAACGGAACAAAAAATATGGGCTAAGTACATAATTCAGTGAATGGGAGTTCAGTTTTACTTGAAAGAGACCCAGTTTCAATCCTCATCACTCTATGAGAGACCCCTAATCTTCAACCCAATATTAATCCCTGAACATTATAAGATGTGATACACAAACCAAAAAAATAAAAATGATAAATAATATTAAAAGGTGTTAGAGCTGTCAGGTATAATTGCTGGTCAAAATACATTTAGTACCTCTTGCTTATAACTGGCCTCTTTCAAGCTTATATATTTATCACATCTAGAACTGGTAGACATTAGAAAACAACTAGTGTGACTGATCCTTTAATATAAAACCAAGTCCATTTCTAAAATGAGATATGCTCTAGGTTAAATAAAGCACAATTTCAGTAATCATTGCTTCATTGGGAGATAACTTATAGACTGTTTTTGAGCAAAAAACTAATACGAAGGAATTGTTTAAGGTGTGTGACAGACCTCCATTACCTCCACTACCTCCACTTCCAGCCACTGCCATGCTCCAGGATGCTTTCTGGACCATAAAAAACTTAATACAAAATTATCGCACCATATTTGATGGGGTTAAGATCATATATGAACCGTGGGAACACCTACTAGGGTGATTAGAGGCCACCCTAAAAGCCTCTATCCCTCTCGGAGAGTCTGGCAAGCTACCAAGAGTATCCCACTTGCACAGCATAGCCTGGAAAGGTATAAGTGGTGAATTCAATATGCCAAAACCAGTAAATACAATGGGTATCCCCTGACCCTGAAAGAGCCACCAATATGGCAGTGTTAAGAAGGATGAGGAAGGAGAGGCTGATAAAATTTCAGGGCCGAACTAGGCTGCCAACACGAAGAAGGACAAAAATGACTGTCTGTGCTTTCAATGCATATACGCTGGCATTGGATGCATCCATCAAGGACCTGATGGTGCAAGCATGAAAGGTCAGGTACGACATCGTTGGCCTGACTGAGAGGAGAAAGCATCAATCACATCACACCATTTTAGACACTGAGGAAGAACTCTTTCTTGGAACATGCAACAAAAGAGGTGTTCTCGGTGTCCTTGTCAACACAAACTTGGCCATAAACATTGATTCATCCAAAATCCTAAAAACCCAAATCGAATGATTACACTTGAATAGATGTGGCTCACTGCCGGCAGTTTCTATCTTCGTTGTCTATGCACCAACATCCAATTATGATGAAGGAGAAATTGAGAAGTTCTACATGGAGCTAGAGAAGTTCTTTAAAGAATACCATACCTTCTACAAGATCATTGTCGGTGATTTTAATGCCAAGATGGACCAAGAAGATCAGCCGAAGAACTCCACATTGGGACCCATGGCTTAGAATGGAATGAACAGGGTGAGAGACTGTCTGAGTTCTTCATGTCGACCAAGACCATCCATGGTAACTCACAATTACAGAAGGCCGAATCTAAACGTTGGACATGGGAGTCTCCCAGTGGACGGTTTCACAACGAAATTGACCACATCATATTCAATCGACGGTCTTGCCTGACCAATGTTGCTGTTGTCCCAAAATTCCAAACGGAATCAGACCACCGTCTCCTTCATGCAAAATTCTACTTCACAGAGTGGGGAGAAAGGGCTGCAAAGTTTAAGAAGAGAACTCTCAGAACAACCACCAACTGGGAGCTCTTTGGCCCTTTTGTGGCAACATGGGAAGATACCATCATTGACAACATTGACGAGGAATACAATCGACTGGTTCAGCACCTCCAAGTTTGTGTGAAGAATGCCGAGAGAAAGAGAGAGAGAGAGAGAGAGAGAGAGAGAGAGAGAGAGAGAGAGAGAGCGAGCCACAAAAAGACACCTGTCTTTGAAAACTCTCAAGTTCATTTGCCAAAGTGGCTTGGCGCAAGCCTCAGGCAACTGCAAGTGAACGTCTGAGCTTGCAAAGCAGTGCAGAGAAGCGATAAAAGAAGACCTCATAGAGAGAAGAGCAGCAGTGCTGGCAGATGTGGCAGAAGCTGGGAAAAGCATTCATAATGCCCGCCTGTCCTTCACCAACTACAAGACCATGATGACTGCTCTCTGACGTCCTGATGGATCTATCACGTCTTTCAGAAGGGCAATCGAGAAGATAATCCATGACTTCTACTCGGATCTCTTCGATAGCCATGCCTACCTGCACACATACCAAATTCCACAGGATAGATATGTCGTTCCCAAAGTTCTCCCTTCCAAAATGTGACATGCCATTTCATTGGTAAAGAAGCAAACAGCACCCAGCCCAGATAAGGTCAGACCAGAACACCTGAAGAACCTACCATCAGTACTCATCAATACACTGGCTCAGCTCTTCACACGCTACCTGTCTGAATGCAAGGTCCTGTCCCAGTGGAAAACCAGCAGGACTGTACTACTGTACAAAAAGGGAGACATCCACGACATTGGCAACTATCGCCCGATCTGCCTGTGGTCTATCGTCTACAGGCTGTTCACTCAAGTCATTCTGAATAGAATTGGCAGAACACTAGATGAAGGACAACCATGCGAGCAAGCCAGTATCCAAAAAGGATTCAGCATGACTGACCATATCCACACAATAATCAAGCTCACTCAGGTTTCTCAGGAGTTCAAGGTGCTGCTCTGTCTAACGTTCATTGATTTAAAGGCCTTTGATTCTGTTGAGATGGAAGTGGTCATCGAAGCCCTAGCCAAACAGGGCGTTCAAACTCAGATCATCAGGATTCTCCATGAATTGTATTATGGATTCTCTACCAGGATCTCACCATTCTACAGGGAGGTGATCATTGATGTCAAGAAAGGGGTTCGGAGGGTGATACCATTTCACTGAAACTCTTCAGTGTCATCTTCGAGAACATCATGCGATGACTGGAATGTGAAGGAATGGGAGTGAAGATAGAGGGTCGGCAACTATACCATCTCCATTTTGCTGATGACATCATTCTAGTAACACCAAACATCAGGCAAGCAGCACAAATGCTGGTCAACTTTGACCATTGAGTATGGAAAGGCCGGACTACAGCTAAATCTCACAAAGACAATGTTTATGAGAAACGGTCTTGTTCCTGATGTTCCTTTCACTCTAAACAGGACGAACATCTCCGAATGCAACAGTTATGTGTACCTAGGTCAAGAAGTCAACATGACGAGTGACCTGGCACCTGAGTTGCGCAGTTGGAAGAGAGTGGCTTGGGACACCTTCAAGGGCGTCAAAGAAAGAGCTAAGAGGACAAAGAACCTCCGGCTCCGGGCACATCTCTTTGATTCCATTGTTCTTACTGCATTAACATACTCCTCAGAGACCTGGGCACTACAAAAACAGGATGAGAACACTATTTCGGTCTCTCAAAGAGGAATCGAAAGAACTATGCTTGGAGTATCACACTTCATTCAAATGAGAGAAAGAATCCGGAGTTCTGACCTCTGTCAACGATCAAGAATCAGGGACACTGTCTCATTTGCCAAGGCGTTGAAAATCAGATGGGCTGGACACGTAATGAGATTTGGAGACTACTGCTTTAACCACTTTAACTAAACAATGGAGACAAGCCATTACTGACTGGATTCCAAGGGATGTCTAAATGTCGCATGGCCACCCACCTACAAGATGGTCAGACTTCTTCATCAAGACCTTGAATGATCGGTTTGAGGCTGTTCGTATTCCTAGAATGAGTAGGTGGGCTACACTAGCATGCGACAGGGACGAATGGAAATGTTATTGGTGCCCACTTGAACAAATCTTATGAGTAACGGGAATTCAAGTGATCAAGTGATCAAGTTTAAGGTGTAAAAGAGTTGTGATATAAATATTTCATGAAATAGATTTTATTTAAAATTATTGTAGTCATTATAGCTGAGTATGTACATCACAAAACTGATATTAGTAAAGTAAAGTAAAGGTCCTCCCGTTGATCATCGATTTGCTCGAGCGGGCCCAGTAACGTCTCCATTGGAGACTTTGTTGTTACTGTGTCTGGCATATCAAATACGTCACGGGGAGCTTGCCAGGCCCTGCAGTGCGGGCGAGATACTCTCGGTAGCTTGCCGGGCTCTCTGAGAGGGGCGGAGGAATCAAACTTGGGTCGGCCATGTTGGCTGCGTGCAAGGCAAACGCCCTACCGCTATGATATAGTCTCATAGATGCACAAACTGAGTCATAGGTTAAGAAACTTTTGATTAAAAGCAAAGTGTAATATTTTAAAAATTGGGCAGTAAGAGAGGTATGGTTCTTGTAATGGGCTCCAAATTATCAGGCTATTCTTCAGATGAATGGCATGCAGATACAGATCTGTATTAACTAAGTAGCAGCTTATGCCAGAAAAATCATCCTAATGAGTTTTAAGGAATTCAACTTGAAGGAAAACCTGAGCCTACACTCAAAAGGAGGAAAAATAATCATCAAAGTCTACAAATTTTAGAATTGTAGAAAACTTGACATATCCACTATATTCTTTTTTTCCTACAATTTCTCATACAATTTTAGTTTTAAATAATTTTCAAGTTAAAGAA
Source organism: Sorex fumeus (assembly GCF_029834395.1). Classification (NCBI taxonomy): domain Eukaryota; kingdom Metazoa; phylum Chordata; class Mammalia; order Eulipotyphla; family Soricidae; genus Sorex; species Sorex fumeus. The sequence goes on from NW_026606060.1 coordinate 23,914,070, forward strand.
ATATGCTGTCATATAGGAAACAAAGGATAAAGTAAAACAAGAAAACAAAATCTATGAAAGAAAGAAAAAAGAAAGCATGTTTCTGGGTTAGTTGAAAAAAGTATCAGATTCATTAAATTATGAGGTTGAAAAGACCTAGACAACTTATCATAGCTTAATGATTAGCTATATAAATTTTATTCTAGTCCTCAGTTTATTTAAGATTTTTCTTTATGAACCATACTAAAGTTACATGTTCTATTATTGCATTATAAAATAAGACCAGTAATTATAAATAAAAGAGAAAATTTTTATCAGAACTGTGAGAATTCTTAAATATAAAACTAATTAATATAAAGTATTTATGATAAAATATTAATTACATGTTAATTACAAAACACATTTTATATTGCACATTTTATATTCTATATATTAAGGCTGCAACTAGAACAGGGAAATTGTATATAAAAGAAAAGAAACTCCTAAAACTTCAGACTGTCATCAGCTATTGGAAATTGTATGACTACAATCACACATCATTTTCACCACATGAATCTCATACATATATTGGATTTAATAGAGTCATATTGACTAGGATACTATATGCTAGATTAGAATTAATATTAGGTTTATTGTCGTAAGATAATTTGAAACAAGTGTTTCTGGGTTTTAACGTAGATGAGTAATCCTTTTATGTCATTTCTGGTTCATTATTTTGCTATTAGCACCTACATGTTGTGACAAAATAACATTAAATTTGTCATTATAATCATTGTGAAATTACAATTCAGTGGCATTAACTACATTCACAATATTTAACCATCCTACAGTGTGTACAACATGCAACTATAACTAGTCCCAGAAAGGTATTATCATCCCATTAAGCAGTCATTCCCAACCCCCTACTCCTCTCGCCTCTGGCAACAATTAATCAACTCCTATCTCCATAATTTAGTCTGTTTTGGATTTTTTCTATGAATGGAATCATATAGTATGTTGTTATTTATGCATGACTTCTTTTGCCTAGCATTTTTCAAGGTCCATTTATGTTGTAGTATGTATCCATAACATGTACAGTAATTCTTTATGGTTGAATAATATCCTATTAAATAGACAGCTCACAATTTATTTCTCTGTTCATCTATTGATGAACATTTTAATTTGTTTTAACAAGGTAAATAGAACTGCTAGAAAAATAATTTGTGAATTTTGTCTGGACAGATGTTTTCATGAAGATTTTTCCTTGTTCTAGACATTAGAACTTAAAACAATTGTGAGTTAATTGGCTGGAGTGATAGCACAGTGGATAGGGTGTTTGCCTTGCACATGGCTGACCCGGGTTCGATTCTTCCATCCTTCTCGGAGAGCCTGCCCGCAAGGCAGAGCCTGGCAAGCTCCCCGTGGCATATTGGATATGCCAAAAACAGTAATAAGTCTCACAATGGAGATGTTACTGGTGCCTGCTTGAGCAAATCAATGAACAACAGGAGGACAGTGCTACAGCTACAATATAAAGTTAACTTTATTCTTTTACATGCGACTTTAAAACTTATTTTAAAAATTTTGTTGGTGGTGGGTGGGGGAAGTCACACTTGGTTGTGCTCAAGACTTACTCCTTGCTCTATGTTCAGAGATCACTCTTAGTGGAATGTGAGTGACTATATAGTGTGCTAGGGATCAAACCTGGGTTGGCCGTTTACAAGACAAGCGTGCTGTCCTCTGTGCTATCCAGTCCTGAAGACAGGATCATTCAGTCAAGGCCCTAAATCAGTTGTAAAGCACTTATTTTAATTTGTATTACATGGTAAAATGATAGCATTTAGCTAAATAGTCTCATTAAAATTAACTTCACCTGCATATTTATAATGCTTTTAATTGATTGTGATGCTCAAAAAAACCATACATATGAATAATATTTTAATTTGTGTCAGTGTATCCGGATTCCTCCGCCCCTCTCGGAGAGCCCAGCAAGCTACTGAGAGTATCTCGCCCACACGACAGAGCCTGGCAAGCTCCCCGTGATGTATTCGATATGCCAAACACAGTAACAACAAGCCTCATGATGGAGACGTTACTGGGCCCGCTCAAGCAAATCTATGAACAACGGGAGGACCGTGATCTCCGTGATCCGGGTACCTTTATAGAATTTTCCTCAACAAAATTTTCCTTAATTTTCTCTGTTTTTCCTATAATACTTTTAGACATTTTATTTTAAAAAGTTCTTTAATCTTTAAGGTAAAAGGTAAAGGTAAAGGCCCTCCCGTTGATCGTCGATTTGCTCGAGCGGGCCCAGTAACGTCTCCATTGGAGACTTTGTTGTTACTGTGTTTGGCATATCGAATCTTTAGGGGTAAAGAAAGTTCAGATACAGAAGGGAGCACCAAATAAAGGGTGTTGGGAAGATCCACCCAGGATGGGAGATGCATGCTGACTGTAGACCGAACACGATTGTCACTCAATTTCTCTTTTGCAAACCACAGCACCCAAAAGGAGAGAGAGAACAAAAGGGAGTGCCCTGCCACAGAGGAAGGGTGGGATGGGGGGATGGGTGTGGGAGGGATACTGGGATTAGTGGTGGTGGAGAATGGGCACTGGTGGAGGGATGGGTACTCAATCATTGTATAACTGAAACCCAAGCACAAAAATTTGTAAGTCTACAACTGTACCTCATGGTGTTTCACTAATAAAAATTTAAAAAGAAAAAGTTCTTTAATCAGAAATTTTACTTAAAATTTGATTTTTTAAAATATAATATCTGTGAATGTAGATGCTAAGTTTACTATTTTGTTACAACATGTTGAAGCCATATTTTCCCTTGGTTTCCACTTTGGCAAGCAAACATCATCCTAATCACCATTTCTCTTAACAATCACTTATAATCCTTTGAGTTATTTTTAAAAATTGATGTTCTCCTCTTTCACTGTGGTTGGTCTAAGCGTGGAGTTGAAAATGTTGAGTTGAAAAAATTTTGAGTTTCAAGCAGGGATAATAATCATCTTTTGAGGTTTGGTTTATTTTTCACTAATTCTGGAAAATTCTAAACCATTATCTCTTTAAAGATTTAATATTTTCATTCTCAGACTCTGAATAAATATATATTAGATCATGTCTTAAATTTCATGTCTTATTTAGCTACCTTTTGTAATTTTTATCTATCTCTGCTCCAGATGGTTAATCTGTTGTTTAAACATTACTGAGTATTTTATTTTAATTGTTGTATATTTTATTTTGACTGTTGTGTATTTTATTTCAGAAACTGTAGGTTTCCTTGCTAATTGTGTCCAACATTATTAATTTCTTAAATATGATATATTGTTCTTAATCATAAATATCTCATGTTATTGACATCATAAATATTTCATGTTATTGTCAGTTTATTTACAGTTGTTATTTGTGCTTGTTTTCATTCATGTGCCTTCCTTTAAAAATTACGTTTTAAGACTTTTCATGTAGCAGCATGATTGGTACTTTATTATAGAAAAATTTTTGAGGCCTAAATTGAAAGTGAGCTTTTATAGAGGGTTCTCATTGCTTTAGGCAGACTTGAGGATATTATTAACCCAGAACCACTTTAGTTTTTCCTCTTTAAGCATTTTTAAAAATCACATAAGCTGTATAATTTGTCAACAACAACAACAAAACCTGCATTTGTGCTAATTTATAGATGCAGATCTTTAGCTGAGGACTTTTTTCTTCTTCCACCAAATTTAATTAGGTTAATTTGACTGGGACAGGGCTAACTTGGGGACATTTTTGAGCTTTTCTCTTCTATGTTCATTTCTAATTTACTATAAAATTAAGAGTGGCCTATAGGGGCTGGAGCGATAGCACAGCAGGTAGGGCATTTGCCTTACACGTGGCCGATCCGGGTTCGATTCCCAGCATCCCATATGGTCCCCTGAGCACCACCAGGAATAATTCCTAAGTGAAGAGCCAGGAGTAACCCCTGTGCATTGCTGGGTGTGACCCAAAAACAAAAAAATAAAAAGAGTGGCCTATAGAGTCAAGGTTTACCTGAGATCCCTTATTTGGTTCCTCACTCCAGTGGCATGATGGTACCTTTTATCTCCTGAGAGTCTCAGGCCAAAATTGAAACAAAACTGCAAAGTGAAGCCAGAAGTATAGCTCAGGAAGAGCACCTGCTTTGCATGCTTGAGACCACGAGTTTCATCCCTGAGACCCCACGTTGTCATCTCCCTGTTCTGCTCAAGTGGAATCAGAACCAAATATGCAACCTAGGTGCCTAATGATGGTTGCAGGAGAGGGAAGGGGGAGAGAGGAGAGAAAAGGAAGAAAGGAAAGGGATAAAGGGGCAGTGTACTTACTTGCACGCCACTGACCCAGAGTAGATCCCCCACATTCCATATGGTCCCCTGAGAACCATCAGGAGTGATTATTGAGCCCAGACCCAGGAGTAACCCCTCAGCATTGCCAGGTATGGCCCCCCTCCAAATTGATTTATTACTGGTTTGAAACACTATAAATTTTACTATAAAACTTCACATAGAGGTGTGTGACGCAACACACCCATCAGTAAAAGTCTAGTGTCATGCCACTTTTGTTTTAGCATTTCAATTTCCAGAGTTTTGAGGACCTGCAAATTCTTTACTTTTGTGTTGAGGCAATGATATGCTAAAAATATTTTCTTGTTTAATAATGTATTCAGCACTTTAGTACTTTCAATCAGTGAGGCATTCAGTGTATCTTGTTTCCCATACTATTAGAAAATATAATAATCTTTTGTTCACTTTTCATGTTTCCAGTTCCATCTTTTATTTCCCATCTATTTTGAGCATAATTATTTTATAGTTTGTGTCCAGTAATTTTGATATCTGAAGTTCTTGACAGTCTAATTCTGTGTTCAGTGCTGCTATTGTTTTTGTTGACTATTATTCAGTCTTGTTTGCTCCGGTGTTTTATAAGTTTCGGTTGCAAAGTTGTCGTTACTGGTGCTTTATCTGTGGGAATCTTGTAAGGGAGATTGTACAGAAGGCACCCTTCATGCAGGATTACTATTTTTCATTTTTAGATAGTTCATCTTTTTTAATAATCTGAGATCACATTAACCTTTGCAGACTTAAGAGTTTCTGGGATTAGGGGCTGGAGCAATAGCACATCGGGTAGGGAGTGTGCCTTGCACTGGTCGACCTAGGTTCGATTCCCAGCATCCCATATGGTCCCCTGAGCACTGCCAGGAGTAATTCCTGAATGCATGAGGCAGGAGTAACCCCTGTTCATCACTGGGTGTGACCCCCCCCCCATAAAAGCAAAGCGTTTCTGGGATTACACATGTGTAAAATCAAACTCATTCGAAAACTAGATTATAACTATTAATTATTTGACAGCTTGCTAGATAGCTAACAAGCTATCTCTGAGTAAATAGCTCTATTTACTTGTCTTCTGTTGCTGACAGTAGGGAGTTTTCTTTCTGAACATGTTTCCTGGAGGATACAGCCTCATTTCCCAGGTATGTGAAGTCGTTCCAAATGCAAGCCTGTTCTGGGTAAGCCCCAGGGTCTTGCTTGTTTCCTGTCCCTCTGGTGACTAATAAATTGTAGCCTTTTGGTTTCAAGTTCAGGAAAGAATCCAAGATCAGCTATAATTTCCACATGGGATTTAGTTTGTCATTTTGCTTTCCAGCAACCTGGTCTTTGGGGCCTTCATTATTGATTTGTGAACAATGTGGTTGAAATAAGTCAGGAAGTAAAAGGCAATTACCTGATAGTTTCTCTGATGTGCAGACTATAAAGAACCAAAGCAAATTAAGTGGCAAAGCACAAGAGACAAAACTTAGACAGTGAAAACATGGTTACCAGCAGGAAAGGAAAGGAGTAGGAGGGGTGAATTTAGAATTCAGTCTGAGAGTGAAATCACACTGAAACTTTGGTGCTGCATGTGGTGAGATGGGTGCACACACCGAGGTGGGTACCTATACTCTCCAAATCTAGCAATATTACAAATGAATAACAGATCAATAAACTGGGTTTAAAAATATGAATCTCAAAATCAGGAAGAGACATTAAAAAGTTTCTCTTGAAAAGTACTCATTTTTTTCCTACTTGTATTTCTGTGAACGGAGAGAGAGAGTTTTACATCATATAATGTATTCTGTTATAAGGCCATGATATTCTTGGGGGTGGGGTTTGTTCCACACCCACTGGTGCTCAGGGTTTACTCCTGAATCTGTGCTCAAGGATCACTCAGGGGACCACATGTGGCGTTGGGGGTTGAATCCAGGTTGGCTGTGTTAAAGGCAAATACTATCACCCTATCCTATTTCTTGGGTCCCTAAGGTCATGATTTTGATGTCTTTTTTTATGGGGACATATCCAGTGATGTTTGGGCTTGGTGGTGCCAGGAATAGCACATGTATATTTGAACTATCTCCTCAGCCCCAGAGCTATATATTCCTTTACATTTTAAAAAGTTGTTATTTAATAGTTTCTTAGTAGAAATATTTAAAATAATTTTATTAGTTTTTAACTTAAAAATCAACTATAAATACTTCCAGTACTATATTGAATAGCAGTGGAGAGAGTGGACATCCTTTTCTCGTCCCTGAACTTAGAGGGAAGGCTCTCAGTTTTTCGCCATTGAGGACGATGCTTTCTGTAGGCTTGTGGTAGATGGCTTTAACTATATTGAGGAAAGTCCCCTCTATCCCCATTTTGGCTAAGGTTTTCATCATAAATGGATGCTGGATCTTGTCAAATGTTTTCTCTGCATCTAATGATATGATCATATGATTTTTATCTTTTCTTTTGTTGATATGGTGGATTATGTTGATTGATTTCCAAGTGTTAAACCAGCCTTGCATCCCCGGGATGAATCCTACTTGGTCATGGTGTATGATCTTTTTGATGAATAGTTGAATTCTATTTGCCAGTATTTTATTGAGAATCTTTGCATCCGTGTTCATCAGGGATATCGGCCTGTAGTTTTCTTTTCTCGTGGTGTCTTTGTTTCCTTTTGGTATTAGAGAGATATGGGCTTCATAGAAACTGTTTGGGAGAGTTTCCGTTTTTTCAATTTCCTGAAAAAGCTTGAGAAGGACTGGCAGTAGGTCCTCTTTAAATGTTTGGAAAAATTAGCTAGTGAATCCATCTGGACCTGGGCTTTTGTTTTTGGGAAGACGTTTGATAACAGTTTCTATTTCGTTGATAGGCAAGAAAAAGATATTATGGGCATACAGGTAGGAAAGGAAGAAATCAAGCTCTCACTATTCGCAGGTGATGTGATACTATACTTAGAGAATCCTAAAACCTCTACCAAGAAACTTCTAGAAACAATAGGCTTGTATAGTAAAGTTGCAGGCTATAAAATCAATACCCAAAAGCCTATGGCTTTCCTACATGCAAATAGTGAAAGAGAAGAAAGTGACATGAAGAAAACAATCCCGTTTACAATTGTACCTCAGAAAATCAAGTACCTAGGAATCACCTTAACTAAGGAAGTAAAGGACCTGTACAAAGAAACATACAAAACACTACTTCAGGAAATAAAAGAAGATACAAGGAAATGGAAAAATATCCCCTGTTCATGGATCGGGAGAATTAACATTGTCAAAATGGCAATACTTCCCAAAGCACTGTATAAATTCAATGCAATCCATATTAGGATACACATGACATTCTTCAAAGAAGTGGAACAAACACTCCTGAAATTTATATGGAACAATAAGCCCTCACGAATAGCTATTCTTGGGAAAAAGAAAATTGGAGGAATCAACCTCCCTAACTTCAAACTCTACTACAAGGCAGTAATAATTAAAACAGCATGGTACTGGAACAAAGGCAGAGCTGTAGACCAATGGAACAGGGTTGAATATACTGACATCTCCCCCCAAGCATATGAGCATCTAATCTTCTATAAGGGGGCAAGAAAAGTGAAGTGAAGCAGGGAAAGCCTCTTTAACAAAATGTGCTGGCAAAACTGGATGGCCACATGCAAAAAATGGGCTCAGATCTCTGCCTAACTCCATGTACAAAAGTAAGATCTAAGTGAATTAAAGACCTCAACATCAGACCGGAATCTATAAGGTACATTGAGGAAAAAGTTGGCAAAACCCTCCATGACATAGAAGTTAATGGTGTCTTCAAAGATGTCACACTGCTGGCCAAGCAAGTGAAAACAGAGATAGACAAATGGACTATCTTAAACTAAGAAGCTTCTGCACCTCAAAAGAAACAGTGACCAAAATACAAAGACAGTCTACAGAATGGGAAAGGATGTTCGCCAACTACACATCTGATAAGGGGTTAATGTCAAGGATATACAAAGTACTGGTTGAACTCCACAAAAAGAAAACATTCAACCCCATCAAAAAATGGGGAGATGAAATGAATAGAAACTTTGACAAAGAAGAAATCTGAATGGCTAAAAGGCACACGAGAAAATGCTCCACCTCATTAATCATCAGGGAGATGCAGATCAAAACCACAATGAGATATCATTTCACACCACAGAGACTGGCCCATATCTACAAGAACAAAAGCAACAGGTGATGGTGCGGATGTGGTGAGAAAGGGACACTCATTCACTGTTGGTGGGAATGCCAACTGGTTCAGCCCTTTTTGAAAACAGTATGGACGATTCTCAAAAAATTAGAAATTGAGCTCCCATTTGATCCAGCAATACCACTCCTGGGAATATATCCCAGAGAGGCAAAAAAGTATAGTCGAAGTGACATCTGCAATTGTCTGTTTATTGCAGCACTCTTTACAATAGCCAGAATCTGGAAAAAACCTGAGTGCCCGAGAACAGATGACTGGTTAAAGAAACTTTGGTAAATTTACACAATGGAGTACTATGTAGCTGTTAGAAAAGAGGAAGTCACGAAATTTACATAGAAGTGGTACTACATGGAAAGTATCATGTTAAGCGAAATGACTCAGAAAGAAAGGGATAGACATAGAAAGATTGCATTCATCTGGGGAACATAAAGTAACAAAATAGGAGACTAACACCCAAGAATGGCCAAGATTAGTACCAGGAATTTTACTCCATGGCTTGGAGGCCAACCACACATACTAGGGGAAAAGGGAGTTCAGATAAAAAAGGGGACACCAAATAAAGGTGCTGGGAGGATCCTCCCAGGATGGGAGAAGCATGCGGAAAGTAGACTATAGACTAAACATGATTGTCACCCATTGCCTCTTTTTCAAACCACAACACCAAATAAGAGAGAGAGAACAAAAGGGAATGCCCTGCCACAGAGGCAGGGTGGGATGGGAGGATGGAGGGTGGGAGGGATACTGGGATCTGTGGTGGTGGGAAATGGGCACCAGTGGAGGGATAGGTATTTGATCATTGTATAATTGAAATCCAAGCACAAAAGTTTATAAGTCTGCAACTGTACCTCATGTTGTTTCACTATTAAAAATTTTTAATAAAAAAAATCAACTATATTTTTAGCCAACTATATATACCAAAACTTATTATTTTGAAGTTAGCAGTAGAATATATGCTTTACAAGTGTGATGCTCTGAATTTGATCGCTGGCACACATATACAAGTCATTATTTAAACATTTTTTACACATGATCTTAGCCAAAAGGCCGAGAAGCAATATTTAAACCTTTTTTCCTTTATAAAATGAGGAAATGAGGAAATAGACTTTATCTTGTTTTGTCAATTTAATCAGAAGTACTTCTTGATTATCTATTGAAATTCAAGTGTTAAAAATTAATAATTAAAATTTTATTTCTTGGTGCTTTAGTCTAATCATGAAGTAACAGCTCTAGTCCAGCGGTTGTCTCCAAATCTCATTACGTGTAATTTCTAATCTAATTTTCGATGCCTTGGCAAATGAGACAACGTCCCTGATTCTTGAGCGTTGACGGACATCGGAACTTCGCTTTCCTTCTCTCACTTGAGTGAAGTGTGATACTCCAAGCAAAGCTCTTTTGATTCCTCTTTGGGAGACCCAAATAGTATTCTCATCCTGTTTTCCATAGGGCCCAGGATTCCGAGGCGTATGTTAATGCAGTAAGAACAGTGGGATCAAAGAGATGTGCTCGGAGCCAGAGGTTCTTCATCCTCTTAGCTATTTCTTTGACACTCTTGAAAGCATTTCAAGCCACTTTCTTCCTCCTGTGCAACTCAAGTACCATGTCATTCGTCATGTTGACTTCTCGACCTAGGTACACATAACTGTTACATTTGGAAATATTTGTTCCATTGAGAGCGAATGGAACGTCAGGAACAAGACTGTTTCTCATAAACATTGTCTTTGTGAGATTCAGCTGTAGTCCGACCTTTCCACAGTCATGGTCAAAGTTTGCCAGCATTTGTGCTGCTTGGCTGATGTTTGGTGTTATTAGAATAATGTCATCAGCGAAGCGGAGGTGGTGTGGTTGCCGACCCTCTATCTTCACTCCCACTCCTTCCCTTTCGAGGGTGGCACTGAAGAGTTTCAGTGAAATGGTATCACCTGCTGAACCTCTCTCTTGACATCAATGATCACCTCCCTATAGAATGGTGAGATCCTGGTAGTGAATCCGCAATACAGCTCATGGAGGATCCTGATGTATTGAGTTTGAACGCCCTGTTTGGCTAGGGCCCCAATGACTGCTTCAGTCTCAACAGAATCAAAGGCTTTCTTAAGTCAATGAATGTTAGACAGAGCGGCACCTTGAACTCCTGAGAAACCTCAATGTGCTTGGCTATCATGTGGATATGGTCAGTCGTGCTGAATCCTTTTTGGAGACCCGCTTGCTTGCATGGTTGTCCTTCATCTAGTGTTCTGCCAATCCTAATCAGGATGTCTCTAGTGAACAGTTTGTAGACGACAAACAGGCAGATGCCTCTTTTGTCTCATGTTTCAGGGAACAGTTCTTCCGCACTGTCGAAAACAGTGTGATGTGATTGATGCCTCTCGTCTCGGTCAGACCAATGATGTTGTACATGATCTTTTGTGCTTGCACCATCAGGTCCTTGATGAATGCATCTGATACCAGCATATGTGCATTGAGTGTACAGACAGTTATTTTTGTCCTTCTTCGTGTTGGCAGCCTAGTTTTTATCAGCCTTTCCTTCCTCATCCTTCTTAACACTGCGGTATTATTGGCCCTTTCAGGGTCAGGGGAATGAGGCCCATTGTATTTACTGGTTTTGGCATATCAAATACACCACAGATAACTTGCCAGACTCTGCTGTGAGGGCGGGACACTCTCAGTAGCTTGGCAGGTTCTCCAAGTGGGATAGAGGCTTTTAGGGTGGTCTCTAATCATTCTTGCAGGTGTTCCCCATGGTTCAAACCATATTTGAACCCCATCAAATATGGTGCTGTAATCTTGAATTAAGTGTTTTATAATGTGTCCGGAAAGTGTCCTGGAGCATGGTGGTGGCTGGGTAGTGGGGGTAGTGGAGGTGATGGAGATCTGCTGGGAGCAGACAGAGCATCTCTGTTCCCGGGTTTGTTGAGCCTGGAGTCCAAGGTCACAGAGTTCCGCTTCCCTGGTTCTGTGGGGCTTCACTCGTGCATGAGTCTCAGCCCTAGTGTCCGGAAAGGGTCCTGGAGCGTGACGGCGGCTAGGTAGTGGAGGTATTGGAGGTAATGGAGGTCACTAAGTAAGGGTATACTCAGCTAATGACCCTGAAGTTCACTTGGCATGTTCAAAGCTCAGAGTGCATGTGGAGAAGAGTAATAAATGAGGTGGAAGAAGTCAGGGTCAGATCTTCGTTGTCTCCATATGATCTAGTGCAATGTTTATTAGGATTGCATTTTAGGCATTATTTTGGTGGAAATTCAGTCTTTAAACTTAAATGAATATGAAAAGCTGTGTTAAATTGAAGAAGGCTCCAGCTGAAACAAACTTAGTTATTAAAGGAACTCACTCTCCAATGATCTAAATATGGTTCTGAATTCTAATATGTACAAATAGCACCATTATCATCACATACAATTATTATTTGGAACATTTGTGTGAAAATATATCTTAAATGACAGTATATATAATACCTTAGCATTGCACTGCACTGTCCTTCCGTTGTTCACCAATTTGCTCGAGCAGGCACCAGTAATGTCTCACAACACATCATGAGACTTGTTGATACTGTTTTTTGCATATCAAATACGTCATGGGTAGCTTGCCAGGCTTTGCTGTGCAGGCAAGATACTCTCGGTAGCTTGCCAGGATCTCCGAGAGGGGCATAGGAATCAAACCCGGCCGGCAGTGTGCAAGGCAAACACCCTACCCACTGTGCTATCGCTCCAACCCATATAATACCTTACTCCTTTAAAATAGGAATTCAATTTTTTTCTTTGAAAAGAATTTGAAAGCCAAGTAACTCTCATGAATTGATTCATATCTTTCTTGACTCCTAAGTGCTTTTACGTAAACCTATAGAATTAAGAAGCTTATTCAGAGATTCAGGGAGAACATTTTAACTGGGTAATTATCTAGTTTGTAGCCAGTGCCCTGCTCTGCCTCTGTTCTTCTATACATTGTCATGTTCTGGAACATTTATGGAAATCGCTCATATCTGAGCTCCTTACACATTTCAGTGCAACAGCGGGAAACACTGGTCCTAGAATAGCATCTTTTGCAATATAGCTTTCATTGTACATATTTAGGAACAGATAATTCCTATATATTTCTATGTGGGTTTTAAGTTTCTTTATTGAACACAAGAACAGCGAATATTCTGGCTAGTCAATGAAGGCAAAATAATTCTGTCTCTTTTCAATGTTGGCCAAGGCTGGTGCCAGCCCACCAGGAAGGCCTGGAAGGCTAGCCATCTGTCATCAGAAGGAGAGAACTCATACCCACAGACAATAGCCTTTGACCAAAGGCAGTTTTCTTTGCATATTCGAGTCATTCTTTGTGAGTACTGCTTCATTAAGCAATAAAAACAAAAGCCATTTTGTATACTTAGTTCTGCTGAAGGATGGCTTCATGATTCTGCAATAAAGATTTCACTTTATGGGTGGATATAGGTTGTCAACAGTCTATTGAATAATGTTTTATTACAATTTAGACCAAACAGGTTTACAAAATTGGTAGCTATGTACCTAGCATTGTTATTCCCAGAATAATTTTTAGAAAAACATTTTAGTATCTGGTGTAAATAATAGTCCATATTAACTTTGCAAATAGATACCTTCCAGGGGATATTAATGGTGAAAATTTAAAAAAAAAACTAATAAAAATGACTTTTATTTCATTAGCCTTTGGTAGGTAGGGGACAGATCTAATAGTTCTGTGGGTGGGGAGCTAATTACCTGACCAGAGCCACTCTCCCTATTGGTGCTAGAGCTAGCATGGCAGTGCTCCTGAGCACTGGTGCTGGGAGCCTGCAGGGCCAACCTGGGGATGCTCAGAGGCCATGCGATGCAGAGGAAGGAACTAAGGCCCTCCCATGTGCTTATTCTAACCCCTAGCAATTTATTTTTATTCATCTGTCTTCCCCAAGAAGGTACACATGGTAAAACAATCTGGATCAGGGGGTGAAGATTTTAGGATATTCTATGAGAATGTTTTCTTGATTAGTCAATGCAAATACAAATTCAAATGTTATTCCTAAGCACCATCTACATTTAAGTCTCTCTTGTATGTGTTATAAGAAATTAAACATGCAAAGCAAATCTCAGACTAACAGGGGAAAAGTCACATTTTGTCCAGGTAGTAGTAGAAAATAATCAGAATCAATTTACCTTGTCATTTCTGTTTGGTTACTAAAAAGATTATTTTATTTTAGCACATGTGAGGATTAATATTGAGTTGTACTTACGAAGAATATGATTAACTTTCTAAACCCAAACCTCAACAAACTAAAAACCAATGTTAGAGTCTCCAATTACCTTATTTTTATTGTTTTAGCACTTATTTGTAATGCATAATCTCCCATGAAGGTATTTTAACCTCTTTAATGTTTAGGATAGTAAAAAGGCTGTCAAATTTCAATGTTACTCTATGCACAGTTAAAGACTAACATATCACAAGATTGATGAAAATAATCTGTGTCATTGGACATAGTCTGGTTTATTCTTTATCAATATGAATAAAAGATTATGGAAAATTAGAGTAGATTTAGAGTAGATTTCTTTAAAACAATAGAATGTAGAAGAATAAACTGTGTTTACCTTTGGGAAGTACTGAAGTACAAGCTTATAAAAACAAAGCCATTCTCTCTGGCTCTTCAATCCGAATCTGCCTTGGTGCTTTTCCCTGCTGTCATGGCCTAGTAACCTGCTGAGGTCTCAGGTGGAGGAGCCACAGTGGCCCAGCTGTACCAAATGATCTGCAGAATTCATTATCTATCTGTGGACAATGTGGAGGCTCCCAGCTAGCAGAGTTTCCTATTTCTTTCAGGGAGACCTGCACTACAAAGACCAACTCACATGGCAACTCACAGATCATTATTCACACTATAGACGGCTGGGGGTGGGGAGGGACTTACAAAGGGAATTACCCTGAGATTTCTACAAAAATCAATCTTCCACATGCTATAAAATCCAAATTGGCTGCCACATTTTTTTCCCTATTTGGATAGACTTTTGAGGAGGTGTCATTCAAAAAGTAAAGAAATAAAATCCTCATGAACGTTTTAATTTTAAGAATGGAATTTTGATTGTAACTGATTGTTACTCTGCTGGTTTTCTATTATTCAGATCTTTGGGAGAAGTCCTTTTCTGTTTCTCCTTCCCCTTTTCTCCTCTTTTTGCTTCTGCTTCCCCTCTACCAGAGAGTTGCACTTGCTTGGTGGTGGAGGAGTTCACATATATTTGGTCGTGATACTCCCCAGGAACCACATACTTGCACACCCCTGGCTCTGGGTCAGAGGTCGCACACTCTGCCTACGTGCTGGCAGACCCAGAGAGTGGAGACTCCAGGACTGTGCCTGGTGCATGTAAGCTGCTCCAGGGATCCAACTCATGGCTTCATACTTTCAAGGCAGTTGCTGTTAGCCACTCAACCATCCCCTGACCCCACTTGGCAGTTCTAATTCTAAATTAAATTAAGCTACCGAGAGTATTCGATATGCCAGACACAGTAACAACAAAGTCTCCAATGGAGACGTTACTGGGCCCGCTCAAGCAAATCGACGATCAACGGGAGGGCCTTTACCTTTTAAATTAAATTATAATTTTGAATTATTTATAACCATAACAATTTATATAATAGTCATTATACACATTTTACATGATTATAAATTATTAATAATTTATAATTAATATCCATACTGCTAGTGAATTGCTTTTGTTACCACTAAAAGATAGATTTCATTCAGGAAAGTTCACATGACAACTTTTTATTCGAATGACTTATTAGTTTATAGCATTAAAGCAAAAAGGATCTCTGGAATATTGGATGCTTCTGTTATAATGCTTCTTAGTCCCATAAGATTGTAACCCTTCTATTCTTCTTCTCAAGGTCTTACATGTGTACCTATGTATCCATACAGACATAACCTCATGTGCGTGCACACACACATTCATGCACATACATATACATACATATTTTGTGTATATTTATCAGTGCCCCTATTCTATTACTCCTTGAATCAATGTTGTATGTCCTCAGTTAAAAATGACAGAGCCAGAGAGATAGATAGTACATGGTTTTAGTTTCTTGCCTTGCATGTGGCAGACCCCAGTTTGATCCCCAACACTACATATGGTCCCCTGGTCACCCCAAGAGTGATCTCTGAGCACAGAGCCAGGAATAAGTCCTGAGAACCACTCGGTATAGCCAAAAACACCCCTTTACCAAATGATTAGGAGAAAATGATAGGAGGTTTTTATATCTAAAACTTTAAATAGATGCCAATGAGGCATATACTTGGGAATATGATCCATAGAACTGGGTCTTGTATTGACAGTTTCTGGATTAGGAAGATTTCTAAAATCTGGTTTGAATATCCTACTGCAAAGGAAGATGTTTATTTTAAGAAGTTAAGATGCATGACTTCTATTGAAAATGGCTGCACAAATCAATACTAATGCAGTGAAATGTTACTGTGTCAGTCTGCTCCTAAATTCATTAATTTTCTCCTTTGTTATTCCAAATACTAAATTAAATTCTTCATTTTTTCTCAGTAGAGAATAACTTGAACATAGAATTAGTTTCAACAGAAGGAAGGCATTATTTTTTTTTTTTAATTTATTTATTGAATCACTGTGGGAAAGGTTACAAAGCTTTCAGGTTTATGTCTCAGTCATGCAAATATCAAACACATTTCCCTTTACCAATACTTATTTTTTACCATGAAGAACCCCAATAAAACCCCACCCCCCACCCCTCCCCGTCCCTGTGAAGCAGATGAATTCTAGTTAACACTCTATCTGCTTTGATTAGATTCATTGTTTCAATAAAAGATTCACCACTATTATTTAGAGTTTACCCCCCCCCCAAATCAGACATGCTGAAAAAGCATTGTGAAGTGATTTGCTTTCTACGGCTGGGTTCAAGAATTAAATGTTGGTTTTGGATTTCTGCTCTTTTACCTATTGACCCTGGAAGTATTTCTACTGAAAGTCAGATAGTTAAGAAATTGGTTTCTGTGTTCTGGAGTCCTGGCCGTGCTGGAGAGCCGCTCGCGGGGGGCAACTGGTGGCCTCGGTAGGGCGTGAAGGGCGGACCGAAACGCCCCCTAGAAGGAAGGCATTATTAACCTGCTATTTCTGAACTGCATTTGGTGCATTTTATACATAAACCTTAAAATGATTCATTAATGGGATCAGAAAGATAATACAAGGGATAAGGTGCTCTTTTGCGTGTAATAAATGCTAGTTCAATCCCTACATCCACAGAGTCCTCAGTATTTCTGGGTACAGCCTTGGAGGTTCCTAGCACCACTGGGTGTCCTTGGAATTCTCCAAGCACTCTGCATCATTTCTGATACCACAAGGCCAAGCAGCATCACATCCTCCACCCCTCTTGGATCCGCTAGCCAAGCTGGCTGAGGAGGGTGGCAGGGACCTCCAGAAGTCCTCAACACACCTTGGGAAACTACACTCCCACATAAACTTATTCAGAAATAAATTTTCACATCATAACATAATGCTACAAGTGCACTCAAATCTGTGGTCAAATGAATGTTCTTTTGTCATCTAATGGTCTATCATTAAGTTTTTCCTAACTATAACCTCCCTTCCTAACTGAAGTCTTCCCCTTTCTTTGTTGCTATGGCAGTGACTGGGTGGCACATGCTTGGTTGTGATGCTCACAAACTTGACCTTGATTCTCATCCGTGGTCAAACTCTGTAGCAGCAGTGTCTGCTGCTGGGGGTGATGGGGTGGGCCACAATCATTTACTTATGGTGTGTATGCCTATTCTGATTGCACTGCCTGCCACAGGCCACTGTGTGCTCACACATGTGCTCATAGGGACACTCTCAATGTGTCATACACATTGCTTTTTGTTATGATAATTTTTAGAGGCTTCATGCTTTGTGCTGATGCTCATAGAGCTGCTGTGCAGCAAAGGTCACACGCTCTGGTAAACTGTGCTCACTGCATGTGGGTGGCACCAGGAATTGGCCTCTTGCAATGCAACCACTGAGTCATGCCTTAGCTCCTGAAATATCAAAGTTGATGGTGAGATTTCTATTTTCATATTTATGTCACTAAAAGTAAATCATTCTAATGGAAAAAAAAGGGATTTAACATGAAGACCAAAGAACTGTGCTATGTAAACCAAAGATATAAGGATTGATACATTACAAATATAACATAAAGAAAACAGCAAATATATATATACATATCTTTATATGTATATATAGATATAACATAAAGCTAATGCCAAAGCTGGAGAGACAGTAGAGAGGTTAAGACATTTGTCTTGTACGTGGTTGACTCCAGTACACCCCCCTGCACCATGTGTGGTTTTCCAAGTACTGCTAGGAGTACCCGCTGAGCAATTACTTTGGAAATTCACTTTACTTGAAATGTTTACTTCCTACAGTAGGTTATATAGTAAGAGTTAACAGATTGTGTAGCAACAAAGTAGAAAAATAATGTAATGAAGAGCCATCTATCATTGAAAGCTTTGATAGTTTATATTAGAAAATCTGAAACAGGTAAACAATATCTATGAGTACTAAGTTTATTAGAGAAAAGATAAATTATCATTTTTATTGAATCAAAACAAAAGTCCAGGAAGAAAGATTTTAAAGTTATCAAAATCTGGGCCATGGCCACAAATGCTGACTTTGTTTAAATGACTGGCAAATTTAAATTCTTTCATTATCTCTGCTGAAGGAAATTCGGTGCTTTATACTGAAAATTAATCCTTAAAACAACCATATATTTCTTACTTGTAGGTAAAGCAAAATATCCCTTCAAATTTTATTGATGGAATATAATTTTAGCAATAATAGGTATAATTATGGAAAATATCTAGAGGTTAAGATTAAAAGAGGTGTCATAAACCATTAGCCTTGAGTTGCAAAATTAATTTCTAAGCAGGGGTGAGAGGGACAGATGCTTTGAAAATTTGAGTGACAAAAGAACAGACATGGGGGGGGGAGTTGTGGCACTTTACTTTGGGGATGGTGGAGGTTTAATAACTTTGTAAATCAACACCATAAACCTTAACACCATTTAAACCATGTCACCTAAACTATGATAAATAAAGAAAAAGAGATGCCAGAGACCTGTAATATATCAATCTTGTATAGATATTATTCAAATAAACAAGTCTAAAAGGGCATGTTTCTGATAACTAGAAAAAGTAAACATAGATTAGAACATAGAAATTATTATGGTTTTATTAATTTTGTCAGGTACAATAACAGATAGCAATTATGCTTTATAGTCATCTTTTAACAGTATATACAAGGATTACTCCTGGCTCCACACTCAGGAATCACTCCTGCCCAGGGGACCATCTGGGAGGCTGGGAATCGAACCCCAGTCGGCTGCATGCAAGGCAAATGCCCTACCTGTTGTGCTATCACTCCAGCCCCTGTCCCTCTCTTTCTGACTCATTTCACTTGACATGATACTCTCCACGTTGATCCATTTATATGCAAATTTCGTGATTTCATTTTTTATTTTATTTTTTTAATTTCTTATTTATTGAATCACCATGAGAACAGTCACAATGCTTTTCAGTTTAAGTCTCGGTCAGTCATACAATGATCAAACACCCATTCCTTCACCAGTGCACATTTTCCACCACCAAGAACCCCAGTATAACCCCCCACCTCACCCCCTGCCTGTGTGGTAAAAGATTTCCACTTTACTCTCTCTCTCTACTTTGATCACATTCAATATTATGACAAAAGAACCACCATTATTATTTGGAAATTTCCCCAACAATCAAACCTGCCAAAAAGGCATCATTAAATAATCTGTTTTCTATTGCTGATTATGAAAAGCATATAATGTTGTGTGGCTGCTATCATGCAGCCAAATGATTTTGGATTTCTGATATTTTAATAAGTCTAGAGGGATTTCTGCCAAAAGCCACTGGGTTCTGAGATTGGTTTGTGTGTCTCTGTGATCATGGTCATTCAAGAGCTGGGGGAGGCATTCATGGGCGGCAACTCGGAGCCTCATCAGAGAGGGGAGCAGGGCCTGTTCCAACCCCCATCCCATGAGGCCCCAATTTCATTTTCTCTAACAGCTGCATGGTATTCCATTGTGTAGATATACCAAAGTTTCTTTAACCAGTCATCTGTTCTCTGGCACACGGGTGTTTTTCCAGATTCTGACTATTGTAAACATACAAGTACAGATGTCATTTCTACCGTACTTTTTTTTTTTTTTTTGTATCTCTGGGATATATTCCCAGAAGTGGTATTGCTGGCTCAATTGGGAGCACAGTTTCTAGTTTTTTTAGAAATGCCCATATTGTTTTCCAAAAAGGCTGGACCAGTTGGCATTCCCACCAGCAGTGAAGGAGAGTTCCTTTCTCCCTGCAGTCATGCCAACAATGGTTGTTTTTGTTCTTTTAGATGTATGCCAGTCTCTGTGGTGTGAGGTGATATCTCATAGTTGTTTTGATCTGCATCTCCCTGATGATTAGTGATAAAGAACATTTTTTTCATGTGCCTTTTGTCCATTCGGATTTCTCTTTTGATAAAGTTTCTGTTCATTTCATCACCCCATTTTGTGATGGGATTGGACGTTTACTTCTTGTAGAATTCAGCCAGTGCCTTGTATGTCCTTGATATTGACCTCTTATGGGAGGAGTATTGGGTGAATATCCTTCCCATTCTGTAGAATGTCTTTGTATTCTGGTCACTGTTTCTTTTGAGGTGCAGAAACTTCTTAGTTTAAGATAGTCCCATTTGTTTATCTCTGTTTCAACTTGTTTGGTCAATGGCATTTTGTCCCTGAAGATACCTTTAGCTTCAATGTCGTAGAGGGTTTTGCTGACCTTTTCTTCAATGTACCTTATGGATTCTGGTTTGATGTTGAGGTCTTTAATCCATTTTGATCTAACTTTTGTGCATGGTGTTAGGTAGAGGTCCCATTTTTGCATGTAGCTGCCAGTTTTTCCAGCACTATTTGTGAAAGAGACTTTTCTTCTTCCAGAATTATTCATTTTTAATCATTGAACTTGGGCTGGAGCGATAGCACAGTGGGTAGGGCATTTGCTTTGCATGCAGCCAACATGGCCGATCTGAGTTCAATTCCTCCGCCCCTCTCGGAGAGCCCGGCAAGCTACCGAGAGTATCTTGCCCGCGCGGGAGAGCCTGTCAAGATCCCCATGACGTATCCGATATGCCAAACACAGTAACAACAAAGTCTCCAATGGAGACGTTACTGGGCCTGCTTAAGAAAATCGATGAACAATGGGAGGACAGTGACAGTGACAGTGACAATCATTGAACTTAGCTCTAATTATCTGCCCCGCAACCCCTGTCCCCTCACTGCTTTTTTTTGCTTGTTTTATTTTGCTCAAGGGTTACTCCTGGCTCTGCACTCAGGAATTACAATTCTCTGGGGTCCATACTGGGTGCTGGGTACCGAACCCAGGTCCACTGGTGTAAGGCAAACACCGTACCTGCTATACTATAGCTCTGTCTCTCTAAATGCCTTTTGTCTGTTTCACAAGTTAAAGGCAGCCTGGAGAGAAAAACTATTGCCATCCAAGACAATGCTCAAAAGAGTAAATCACAGGTTCTTTCATTCCAATATAAGATAGGCCAATAGAATTCTTTAAATAAACACCCAGCTTCCTTACTCAAAGAGACAAACCCTGCTTACAAAGGAAAATTTTAAACATTATTATAGTTATTGCTCTTCATGTTACTTTGTCATGACTAACTGTAATCATGACTTGTAATTGTATTGATGTGTAATTGCCAATTTATAGATAAGATTAAATAGCGTAAGCAAATTATAATAATTCACAGGAAAAGGAAGGGTATGTATTTGTATGACTGCATGTGCACATATGAGACAGAAAGAGGGCATGAACAATAGATAGTACCGCAGCTGAGGAAATTGCCTTACAGGTGACTGATCAGGGTTCATCCACAGCACTGCATATGGTCCCACAGACCCCACAAAAAGAGATCTCTGAGTGCAGAGCCAGGAATAACCCCCAAGAACTTCCCATTGTGTCTTCAGTAAGCAAAACGAAACAGGAAAGAGAGAGAAAAAGAGAAAGAGCAACCCTGCAGTTCTATTGTCTTACCTTGATAACTATAATGTAATCCTACTTGACTTTCAAAACTATACTTTGGTTTTGTTTTTGAGGGGGACATGTGTGGCAGTGCTCAGGACTTACTCCTGGCTATACGCTCAGGAATCACTCCTGGTAGTGCTCAAGGGACCATACAAGATGTGGGGAGCCTGAATCCTAGTCAGTCTTTTGCAAGGCCAGTACCTTGCCCACTGTACTATCTCTTTGGCCATGATTCTTAAAACTATTAGCAGTTTTCAACTCATGTGTGATTCAGCATTGATTCTTCTGCAAGTATGCTTTATTCATTCGCTACTGTATTGCTTTAGACTATAGTAGGCTTAATGCCCGGCCATTGGGAACACAGAAACTAAGTGCTGTCCCCTCCTTTCTTCCCTAGGATTCCCTTAACCATGTAGTAGAAGGCAGACAAACGTGAGGATGCAGCTGATAAAAAGAAGCATAGGTTCCATGCATGTTCACACCCTAAGCAGAATAGCAAGAGTCCTCAGGTTCACAACCTAGATAGAAACGAGAAAAGAAGGTGCCCTTGATCATATCGGATCTGTCCTTCTTCAGTCAATTCTGATATGAAACAGAAGTTGATATAGTGACATTTCATGGGAGAAGAGAGAGAAAGCAGGAACTGTTGGTTCTTCTTGTCCTCTTTGGAATTCTTCCTCTCTCTGTAGACCTGACACAATGAATACATTATCGAATCATTAGCTCCCATCAAGTACGTACCTCTTGTATCTTCTGTCAGTCAGTGCTGTATAGATCCAGAAGAGAAGCAGTTAAGTGTTAATGGAGATGCTTTAGGCATTTTACATCTAGTCATCCTAATTAGACTGAAAAGGGAGTTGCTATAGACAACTGGAAATTTAAATAATGCATTTATTTCTGTATATCTCTCCTGAATATGTCAGCAAGAAAGTTGAAAGGAAGAGCTAAGAGATGTCTCAAAGCAGTTTTGAATTTCTCTTTTTTTTTTTCAAACTACAGTCTGAACCCCATTGATATTTTATTGCAATTAGTGATGTGAGTTAGCAAGTCTTAAAAGATAATCTGAGCATGGTACATGCAAGCTGCCACCATGTGTCACCTAAAGAATATGGTTGCAAAAAAACATTTGAATAAATCACTGGAAACACAAGGCTTAATTGTAGAAAAGCTGTGTGCAAACAAGGGGCAGGAACGGAATACTAAAGCAGTGTGGACCTGGTGATGTGAATCCTGAAGAAATAGGAGCAGAGAGGTCATTTATTATACAAACTTCAATAATCTCTCTTGCCACAACCGTGGAGGGCCTTTGAAGTACCCAGAAGCCTCAGAAGACAACAGTTGGAGAGACAGACAGACATTTGCAGTAGTCGATAGCAACGTAGCACAGCATTAATTAAAGCTGCTGCAGCTTCTTGCAATTCAATGAGATTGAGACTTCAGATAATTGCAGTACAGTAAATCGAGTAAAGGAACCAAAGCTATTTGTCTCATACACAGGCCAATTTTCCATGCACAATCAAATTTTACTTCTTATATTCCCTAACAGCTGCTCTGAACCCACTGAGGATTTGAAACTCATGATACAATATTAGTAAGAAAATTAGACTGGTAGCAAATCACAAGTTGTTTTCTGAGCAACACAGTAGGAGGTCAGTTAATATTAAATATCCACAGCCTGTGCACGCACATTCACATCCCCTAGGAGAGTCTAAGCAAAATATACCCTTCAGGGAGACACACTTAGTAGCTTTTGCATAACAATAACCAAGTTGCTGATACCAGCTAATGAAATTCTGATGCTGAAGTAGGGCTCCCAGGTTCAGAACAAAGACTACAAGGAAAACAGGAATAAACTTCTTGTTTAAAAAGCAAACAGCAAATCTCACTTATTTATGTATTCAACATGTATTTATGAAGGCCTTCTTTTGATCAACTTGACTGGTCCCTGGAGATGCCATAGTGAGAAAATACAAACTCTAGCCCTGACCTCATGAAGCTTTTAAAACTAGAGAAACACTGATTTTAATGAAACATTCACAACAATAAACGCATACTTACCAACCTAAAAATTATTTTGAATTTATGTGCTATAAAAATTATAGAACAGAAAGAATTGACCTTGATTATGAAGCATTATTAAGGAACAAGAGGGAAGACTAGGAACTCTATAGAAGAGATTCTTGTAGAAAGAGAGAAGGGGCAAGGAGCTTGTTGCTGGAAGGATCTTAGTGCTTTAACAAGAGAAGGGACATGTGGACATCATGTTTATAGAGACACATACATAGACACTAGACCATCATGGTTACAAGAAGTTTTATATTATACAACAATGGAAAAAAAACTTTAAAATCTACATTTTACGTAAAGGTAAATTTAGGTAAAGGGTTTCAAATCTTTTGAAAACAGTCACTCAAAAAATTGAAGAATTAATTGGTAGAAGTCAAAAGATATGTGTAAACAAAGTTGATAAAAATGACTTTATATTATGATCTCCATAACAGGATGGAAAAGTCATGATTTCCCTGGATAGTGAAACTTGAAGATATATTTGTTGACCCGAACGACCCGGATTCAATTCCTCTGCCCTTCTTGGAGAGCCCGGCAAACTACTGAGAGTATCTCACCCACATGGCAAAGCCTGGCAAGCTCCCCATGACGTATTCGATATGCCAAACACAGTAACAACAAGTCTCACAATGGAGACGTTACTGGGCCTGCTCAAGCAAATCAATGAACAACAGGAGGACAGTGACAGTATAATAATTACAAGTTTACTACTGAACACCCATGGTCTTTGGCATAACTTCAATAAGTGCAAGGGGAGATTTTTTACTCTAGTTAGATATTTGGGTCTAGATCTAGGACAGAAGGTACGTAGATTTTTTATGTCATTAATCCACATTTGGGCTGGAAAGGTAGCACAGCAGGTAGCGCGTTGCCTTGCACTTGGCCTACCTGGGTTCAAATCCTCCATCCCTCTCGAAGAGCTCAGCAAACTACCGAGAGTATCCTGCCTGCACTGCAGGGCCTAGAAAGCTCTCTGTGGCATATTCGATATGCCAAAAACAGTAACAACAAGTCTCACAATGGAGCTGTTATTGGAGCCTGCTCAAGCAAAATGGATGAACAATGGGAGGGCAGTGCAGTGCTGATCCACAGTTTTTTCTGAAACAGTGGTGTGCCTGAGATCAATTGAAAGAATAGAAAGAAAAACAAGGATCTGACTAATATCAATTCTCAAGGAAACCTAATAAAAATATAGCAACTTTCAAAGAATTGTGACCAAAGGAGAAGTATTAGAATCATTTGGGTATGTATCAGAAATGCCTACAGACCAACTAAATGCAGAATTCTGGGACTGGAGAACAGTAAGATGCCCAAGAACAGATCTTTGGATGTTTATGATGCACCAAGTTTGAGTACTAATGCTAATGGAAGGGTAGAAGAAGACTTGTCTGTAAAGATTATTGAGACTCCAGAGGCTGGAGCAGGTAGGGCATTTGCTTTGCACGCGGCTGACAGAGGTTCAATTCCCAGGATCCCATATGGTCCCTTGAGCACCACCAGAAGTAATTCCTGAGAGCATGAGCCAGAAGTAACCCCTGTTCCCTGCCGGTTGTGACCCAAAAAAGAAAAAAAATTATTGAGACTTTACAGCTTATCAAATAGCAAAAAGAAGCACCTATATCACCATCAGGGTCATTTAGGGAAAAGAAAGAAAATGAATTGAGGGCAAAATAAGGATTACGAAGGCAACTATTGTTGGGAAATTAAATGAAATAGTGACTTCCTAAAAAGCTGTTTCAGTCCAGCACTAAAATGAAAATATGCTGCAGAGCACAGAGTGAGTGGGAGAGAAGCAAGTAGGTAAGTATAGAAAATTCTCTTCTGAAGTTTGAATAGGCGCTGGATCTAGAGCAGAAGAAAACATACTTTAAGATACCAGTATCATGAAGAAGTTAAAGTGCTGTTTGTAGTGATCATATTTAAAGGATAAGGAGTTAGAAAAATAAAGTAGATTAGCAGTGACAGTTCTTGGGGGAAGGTGAAGGAGAGGCATTCCAAAGTCCAATGGAAAAAGAGCTTTCAGGCCAACTTCTCTCTTGGAGCTCAAGGAGATGAGAATAGAACTGTGTCTTCCACCATCATTTCCCTTTCAGAGCTCTAGCACAGGGAAATTTATTTGTTTTCCTTGACATGATAACTGATGCTGATAATACCTGAAGTGTGGTAGGTGTTCTATGAATATTTGTTAAAGAGAAGACAAAAAGGATGGGTGTACATATACCTATCTTTTTCCATTTGGTAGAAGGAGATAGAAGTGTTTCCTAATACTGGATTTTATTTTCTCTTCATGGAATAAATAGAGTCATAAGACAACAGGTTAGGGAAAATAAGGGGTATATATTTGTTAACCAGACAAATCGCTCCACCAACTAAGAGGTGTTAAGGGCTGGAGCAATAGCACAGCGGGTAGGGTATTTGCCTTGCATGCAGCCGACCTGGGTTCGATTCCTCTGTCCCTTTTGGAGAACCTGGCAAACTAACGAGAGTATCCTGCCTACATGGCAGAGCCTGGCAAGCTACCTGTGGCATATTTGAAATGCCAAAACCAGTAACAACAAATATCACAATGGAGATGTTACTGGTGCCCACTCAAGCAAATCGATGAACAACGGGAGGACAGTGCTACAGTGCTGTATATTTGTTAAACAATAGCAGTTTCAACTACCTTAGAAAGTGGGAATAAGGGTTGACCTTAGAAAACAGAAAGAATTCAAGACAGTATCACAACTCACTTTGGAGGCCAGTTATGCCTGATTCACCCCTGTGCCATTGACCTTGGAAAAGCAAGGACAGGGACACCACCAGCATGTCAATTCTGGCTGCTGAACCACACCCATTTCTATCAGAGAGGGAACAGTCCCTTCATAGAGGAGGGTTGAGGAGCCTCTACTGAAGGCTATGTGTGATGGACAGCTGTGTAACCATGTGCCATGACTCAGAAGGGGAGAGTAACTATTTTCAGCTAGGGGCAAAGAAGTAGTTTGCTGAATGACAACTTTGGTTTCATGACCAATAAGGCTGCCAACAAAGCTGGCTCCTCTCCTTAGCCAAGCCCAAGTTCTGTATCTGGTACAACCATAGAATGTTGGATCAGAGACTAGACCCAAGTACTTGAGAGGCAGCTAGGAGCAGCCAAACACAGTCACTGATGAATACCAGTCTTTGGGGTGTTTAGAATGCTGTAACCAATCGAACTCAAACTGGTGGGACATCCTGTAGGCTGTGATCACGCACCAGTAGATATAAGTATACCAGGAGGCTGTTCTGATGATTCAGTAAACTTGAGGTAACAAATTCCTAGCAGTGACCCTAATGCTGGAGAGAATAAGAGAATAGAAACCATATACTGTGTATGGACTGGAGTGATAGCACAGCGGGTAGAGCATTTGCCTTTCATGTGGCCGACCCTGGTTCAATTCCTCTGTCCCTCTCTGAGAGCCCGGCAAGCTACCAAGAGTATCCCACCCTCACGGCAGAACCTGGCAAGCTCCCCTTGGCATATTCCGTATGCTAAAAACAGTAACAACAAATCTCACAATGGAGACGTTACTGGTGCCCGCTGGAGTAAATCAATAAACAATGGGAGGACAGTGCTACAGTGCTATACAGTTGTGTACAGTTCTACACAAACCTATACTCTACACCTATCTATATAGCACTAGATACAATGAAGTGAAGAAATTCACTTCACTAGTTGATAATGATAAAAGCCTGGGATAAACTCTAATTACACAATATCTCCCTAGTCAACCCAATGAGGAATTAAAGGCACAATGTTTACATTGTTTGCTGGTCTGAAGAAATCAAAAGAGAGTTATAAAAAGGAAAGGAAAAAGCCCAACAAAACTTCAGTTAGACATAACTGAACTAAGGAGCAAAGTCGGAGAACTGAAAAGCACATTGGTAGCAGAATGATAGAATCTGAGGAATGAATTATTGTACTCAAAACAAATGCAATTATATTTTCCTTTAGTTGCTTTAAAATTGTTTTTCTAGCTACACCTGGCTTTGCTCAGAAATTAGTCCTCGCTCTGCACTCAGGGTTCACTCTTGAACAGCTTGGAGGACCATATGGGATGTCAGGGATCAAATCCAGGTTGGCTGTATGCAAGGCAAGCATCCTAATCACTGTACTATTGTTTTTTTCATTAATTTTTATTGAAGTATAATAGTTTGTAATACTGAAGTTATTGTTTAACATTTGCAGGGCTACTATTAAAATTTAGGAAAAAATTCAAAAATAAATTTAACATCAGTGATCCATGAGATAGCCTTAGGATAAATACCATCCAAATTATAGATGTCAGGGCCAGAAAAAATAATACAGAGGGTAGAGTACTTGCCTTGCATGTAGCCAACCTGGGTTCTATTTCCAGAACTCTTTGTGATTAAACAAGTCCCTCCAAGAGTGATCCCTGAGCACAAAGTCAGCTGTAAGCCCTGAGTTCCATGGGTGTGGCCCAAAAACCAAAACCAAAAATATTATAGGTGTCCAAGCAGGGTAGTAAAGAGAATGGTGGGGAAGAGGAGAGATTACGGTGGGAGAAATTATAGCTGAAGAAGCTCATGAGCACAAAATGAGCACTGAGTGATACTCTAAATGGTTTAATATAACAGGCAAATAAAAGGCCAAAGAAATGAAAACTACAAAAATACCCAGAAACCAATTCAAAAGATAGTATTAAATTCACTTATTTGAAAAAGATTCTCAATGTCAATGGTTTGAATTCATCATTCAATAGGCTTAGAGTTACTGAATGCATCAGAGAGCTGCATCTGGTCTTTTGCTGCTTACAAGAGACATTTGAATTCTCATGATACAAACAGGCTCAATATAAAGACTAGAAAGCAAACACTAAAAAGACTGTTTAATAAGATGGAATAAAGTTCAAAATTAAATGGCAAAAAAAAAAGATGAAACCAGATAGAATAAAGCTTAAATTTAAATGATGATGAAATATAGAGATGGACATTGTATAGTAACCGAAGGATCTATACATCAAGAAGACAATACTAATTGACATATATGCTCCAAACAATGGAACATCAAAATATGAAAAGTAACTATTAACAGACTTAAAGGAAAATATTGACAACAATACAAATATAGTAGAAGACTCTTATATCATACTTTCACTACTGAAAGGATCAGTCAAACAGACATTTAATATGGAAACAGAAGCTGTAAAGGAAGAAATGGAAGAGCTAGGCTTAGTAGACATTTATAGGGCTCTGCCTCCTCAAAGAGCTGCTTACATATTTTCTCCAATGCACATGGGATGTTCTTTAATACAGACCACATGCCAGGGCAAAACCATATCTACATAAAATCAAGGAAATGAAAACCATATTAAATATTCCCTCCTATCACAATGCTTTGAAGATGGAAATAAACCATAAAAAGAAAGCTAGGAAAAACTGAACCATTTGGAAGATGAACAATACACTAATGAACAACCACTGGATCAAAGGGGAAATCAAAGAAAAAGTTAAAGACTCCTGAATGCAAATGAGAATGAGACAAGAACTACCATAACATAGGGACAAAGCAAAATTTGTGAGCAAAAGTTGAGCTAGCCAATATTGTCATAGAAATAAAGATATTCAACAGGAAAAAAGAACAAGCACAAATAAAGTACCTAAGCTCAACTATTAAGAAACTAGAAGGAGAACAACGAGAGTTGAAAGCAAGTAGAAAGATGAAAATAATAAATATTTCAGTGGAAATAAATAGTATGGAAATAATACAATACAATACAATACAATATAATGCAATGCAATGCAATGCAAAAGATGAATAAAACCAAGAGCTGTTTTAAGAGAAATTAACAAAATTGACAAACCCATTGGTTGGATGTACAAAGAAAAAAGAAAAAACACCGACAAATTAACAAAATGGGGGAAGTTACAACAGACTCCTCAAAATATTTTTAAAAACCACAAGAGATCAGTATGAGCAACTTCACACCACTGAATCATAAATGAAAAAAATGAGAAAATATTGGATAAAAAATTGGGAAAAATGGATAGAGGCTTTTAAACTTCTAAAACTGAGGAAGGAGTAAGAAAAAAATCTGGGTAGGCCTATTATTACTACAGAGATGAGACATTAATAAAATTTCTCTCCAATACAACAGCTTGCTGGATTCACTGGTGAGTTTCTCCAAACTTTCAAAGAGAACTACTCCCCATCCTTCTCAAGCTATTCCAAAAAGTAGGATAGAAAAGAATTCTCTGGAACAGTTTCTTTTTATTTATTTATTTATTTGTTATATATATGCCTCTCAGAGAGCCCAGCAAGCTACCTGGAGTATCCTGCCCGCATGGGCAGAGCCTGGCAAGCTTCCCGCGGCTATACGATATGCCAAAAATAGTAATGATATCAGGTCTCATTTCCCTCACTCTGAAAGAGTCTCCAATCATTGGGAAAGACGAGTAAAGAGAGGCTGTAAAATCTCAGGCTGGAAGGAATAGAGACATTACTGCCACCTGCTTGAGTAAATCGACAAACAGTGATGACAGTGATACAGTGATTTGTTCGTTTGTTTTAATTAAAAGATTAATTTATTTAAGAACTCTAGTTCACAAAGCTCTTGATACCTGTGCCAGTTTCCCTCCACCACCATTGTTTTCATATTCCCTTCTCAGCCCAAACCCCAACCTGTTTTCTGCTGTCAACCTGCCAGGCACATTACAAAGTTTCAGTGGTTGCAGCTTAGATCTAGTGTTTTCCACTTTGTTGAGTCTGTGTTTTGGACATAGGGCTATATCACTCACTCATAACACCAGTATAATTGAAGTCCTGATGCTTGTTCTCCTGAACAGTTTCTGTAAGACTATCAACATTACCTTGGTACCACAAGCAGACAGAGATATCATTTACAAAGAAAATCCACAGACCAGTTTCGGTGGTTAACAGAGATACAAGAATTCAAATAAAATCATAGTGAACAAAATACATTAATACATCAAATGACTTATCCACCTTGATCAAGTAGGATTTATCATAAGGATGCAAGTATGGTTCAATACATACGAACCCATGTGAAATATAATATTAACAAAAGGAAAGATATAACCACATATATAGATAGTCATTTATGTAGATGCAGAGAAAGTGTTTGATGATACTTAATAACTATTTATGGTAAACTATCATAAACATGGGATACATTGGAATTACTGGCAGTTACCACAGTATAATAAAAGCTGTATACTACAAAACCCCAGCCAACATTATACTTAATGGTGAAGAACTGGACGTCTCTCCTCTAAGATCATGCAAAAAACAAGAATGTACACTATCACCTCTATTGTTCAATGTTATTCAATGTATAATTATTCAATGTATTGGAAATTCCTGCTATTGCACTAGGCAAGACATTGATTCAACTTGATAAAGAACATATCAAGAAGATATGACTAGTTCCATATAGCTTGATATTGTTCATAGAATATACTAAAACTTCTAGAAGCTCCATAAAACTTTTAGAAACAATAAATCAGTCAAGTAGTGGACATTAAAATAAATTCATAGAAATCTATTTCATTTATATATGTAAAGTGATATAGAACTAAAAGAAAATTTTAATACATGCTATTTAGAATTGTGTCAAAAAATCTCAAGTATGTAGGAATCAACAAAGAAGGTGAGAGACCTTTTTAGTGAAAACGGTAAATAACTACTGAAATAAAATAAGACACAAGGAAATGGAAACATATCCCTTGTTGATGGATTGGAATAATCAGTATAATCAAAAGGACAACCTGGGCTGGAGAGAAACTTCAGGATTGAGGCGCCTGCTTTATATGTGCCTATGACAATCTGATCCCTAGCATTGAAATTGGTCCCCTGAGTGCCATCTGGAGTGATCCCTGAGCACATGGCTAGGAATAAGCCTTGAGAACCATTGTTGTCCAGCCTGCTCCTCCCCCAAATGACAATCTTACTCAAAGCAATTTACAAATTCAACACAATTCTCATCAAAAGGGGGGGAAATCTCATCAGAATCTCATCCAATGGCATTATTTGAGGGAATATAAACTAAAAAAAAAGTGTAAATAGAATAAATACTTCTAAACTTTGTTTAGAAAAGACTGGCAAGCTACCGAGTATTCCACCTGCACGGAAGAGCCTGGCAAGCTATCCGCTGTGTATTCGATATGCCAAAACCAGTAACTACAACTGGTCTCATTCACCTGACCCTGAAGGCTTCACCGACATGGCAGCACTGAGAAGGATGAGAAAGGAGAGGCCGACAAAATCTCAAGGCCGACCTAGGCTGCCACAATGAAGGAAGACAAAAATGATCGTCTGTACTTTCAATGCACGTACGCTAGCATCAGATGCATCCATCGAGGACCTGATGGTACAAGCGCGAATGATCAAGTACGACATCATTGGTCTGACTGAGACAAGAAGGCACGAATCTCACCATGCCGTTTTCGACACTGGAGAAGAATTGTTCCTCAGAACATGCGATAAAAGAGGTGTTGGAGGCATCGGTGTCCTTGTCAACACAAACTTGGCCAAGAGCATTGATTCATTCTAATGCCTAATAACCCGAATCGGACATTTACATTTGAATAGATGTGGCTCACTGCCTGCAGTTTCTATCTTCGTTGTCTACTCACCAACATCTCATTATGATGAAAGAGAAATCGAGAAGTTCTACATGGAGCAGGAGAAGTTCTATAAAGAAGACCACACTTCTACAAGATCATTGTGGGTGATTTTAATGCCAAGATAGGACCAAGAAGATCAGCTGAAGAACTTCACATCGGGACCCATGGCCTAGAATGGAACGAACAGGGTGAGAGACTGTCTGAGTTCATCATGTCGACCAAGACCATTCATGGTAACTCACAGTTCCAGAAGGCAGAATCTAAACGATGGACATGGGAGTCTCCCAGTGGACGATTCCACAACGAAATAGACCACATCATATTCAATTGACGGTTTTGCCTGACTGATGTCGCTGTTGTCCCAAAATTTCGAATGGGATCAGACCACCGTCTCCTTCGTGCAAAATTCTACTTCACAGAGCGGGGAGAAAGGGCTGCAAAGTTCAAAAAGAGAACTCCCAGAATGACCACCAACTGGGAACTCTTTGGTACTATTGCGGCAACATGGGAAGATGCCATTGTTGACAACATTGATGAGGAATACGATCGACTGGTTCAGCACCTCCATGAATGTGCGAGGAACGCCAAGAGAGAGATAGCCACAAAAAATCGCCTATCTTCGAAAACTCTTGAGCTAATTCACCAGCCTGATTTGGCGCATGCCTCAGGCAACCGCAAGCTAACGTCCCAGCTCGCAAAGCAGTGCAGAGATGCGATCAAGGAAGACCTCAAAGAGAGAAGAGCAGAAGTACTGGTAGATGCAGCAGAAGCCTGGAAAAGTATTCGTAATGCCCGCCTGTCCTTCGCCAACTATAAGACCAAGATGACTGCCCTCCGACGTCCTGATGGATCCATCACATCCTCCAGAATGGCAATGGAGAAGATTATCCATGACTTCTACTCAAATCTCTTCGATAGCCATGTCCACTTGTCGACGCACCAAATTCCACAGGATGGATATATCGTTCCCAACGTTCTCCCTTCCAAAATCCGACACGCCATTTCGTCGGTAAAGAAACAAACAGCACCCGGCCCAGACAAGGTCAGACCTGAACACCTGAAGAACCTGCCGTCAGTACTCATCAATACACTGGCTCGGTTCTTCACTCACTACCTGTCTGAATGCAAGGTTCTGTCCCAATGGAAAACCAGCAGGACCGTACTACTGTTCAAGAAGGGAGACATCCATGACATTGGCAACTATCGCCCAATCTGCCTATTGTCTGTCATCTACAAGTTGTTCACTCGAGTCATCCTAAATAGGATTGGCAGAACACTAGATGAAGGACAACCATTGTGAGCAAGCCGGGTTCCGCAAAGGATTCAGCACCATCGACCATATTATCCACATGATAACCAAGCTCATTGAGGTTTCTCGGGAGTTCAAGATGCCACTCTGTCTAACGTTCATTGATTTAAAGAAGGCCTTTGATTCTGTTGAGACGGAAGCGGTCATTGAAGCCCTAGCCAATCAGGGCATTCAAGCCCAATACATCAAGATCCTCCGTGAGCTGTATTGCGGATTCACTACCAGGATCTCACCATTCTACAAAGAAGTGATCGTTGATGTCAAGAGAGGGGTGCAGCAGGGTGATACCATTTCACCGAAACTTTTCAGTGCCACCCTCGAGAACATCATGTGACGACTGGAATGGGAAGGAATGGGAGTGAAGATAGATGGTCGGCAACTACACCACCTCCGCTTTGCTGATGACATTGTTTTAATAACACCAAACATCAGCCAAGCGGCACAAATGCTGGCCGACATTGACCATGAGTGTGGAAAGGTAGGAATACAGCTGAATCTTACGAAGACAATGTTTATGAGAAACAGCCTCATTCCTGACGCCCCATTCGCTCTCAATGGAACGACCATCTCCCATCTCCGAATGCAACAGCTATGTGTACCTAGGTCGAGAGGTCAACATGACAAATGACCTGGCACCCGAGCTGCGCAGGAGGAAGAGAGCGGCTTGGAACGCCTTCAAGAACGTCGAAGAAATAGCTAAGAGGACGAAGAACCTCCGGCTCTGGGCACATCTCTTTGATTCCACTGTTCTTCCTGCATTAACATATGCCTCAGAGACCTGGGCCCTACGCAAACAAGATGAGGACACTAGTCAGGTCTCCCAAAGAAGAATAGAAAGAGCTATGCTTGGAATATCACGTTTCACTCAAATGAGAGAAAGAATCCGGAGTTCTAACATCCGTCGACGATCAAGGATCAGGGACGCTGTCTTATTTGCCAAGGTGTCGAAAATCAGATGGGCTGGTCACGTGATGAGATTTAAAGATGACTGCTGGACTAGAGCTGTTACGACTGGATTCCACGGGATGTCAAAAGACCGCGTGGCCACCCACCTACCAGATGGTCAGACTTCTTCGTCAAGATCATGAACGATCGGTTTGAGGCCCTTCATGTTCCTGGAGTGAACAGATGCCATTGGGCTACACTAGCACGCGACAGGGACAAATGGAGACGTTACTGGCGCCCGCTCGAGCAAATCGCTGACTAACGGGAAGTTAAGTGATTAAGTGAAACTTTGTATAAAATCATAAAACTCCCAGAATAGCCATGTCAAGACTGACAAAAGAGATGGGAGGCATTATAAAAGCCAACTATATTCTAAAGCTATAGTAATAAAAACTGCTTGCTACAGGAATAAATACTCTCAGATCAATAAAATAGAATTGAGAGGCCATAGGTAAACCCTTAAATGGACTGACAGTGAATCAATGATAAAAATAGGTTCGGTACATAGAGTATATAGAGGAAAGACTCTTTAACATATGTTGCTAGGACAACTTATTGGCCTTGTGATAGAGAGAAAGAAAGAGAAAGAAAGAGAGAAAGGTAAAGATAGAGAAAAGAATACATAATAGAGAAAGAATCAAGACCCCTTATATCACACCATATAAAAGATTAATTCACAATAAATTAAAGGCCATGATACCAGTATCTATAAAAAACACTAAGGAAAACATAGGTCAAACTTCACAATATTGACCTCAGATGTGTTTTCTATAAAATAACACTGACAAAGAATACAAAAGGAGAAATAAACAAATATGACTATATAAGACTAAAAATCCTCTGTACTGGTAAACAAAATAATGTATAAATAAAGACATCAAACTAAATGGGAGAAAATATTGGCACATCATACATTTTTAAAGATCTAATGTACTACACACATACACACACACAACATCCACAAAGCTCAACAATAATAAAAAACAACCCCATTTGACTATCTTAAACTAAGAACTTCTGCACCTCCAAAGAAACAGTGACCAAAATACAAAGACAGTCTACAGAATGGGAAAGGCTATTCACCGAATACACATCTGACAAGGGGTTGATATCCAGGATATACAAAATACTGGTTAAACTCCACAAGAAGAAAACATCCAACCCCATCCAAAAATGGGGCAATGAAATGAACAGAAACTTTCTCAAAGAAGAAATCTGAATGGCAAAAAAGCACATGAGAAAATGCTCTACATCATTAATCATCAGGGAGATGCAGATCAAAATCACAATGAGATACCATCTCACACCTCAGAGACTGGCCTACATTCAAAAGAACAAAAGCAACCGATGCTGGCGTGGATGTGGTGAGAAAGGGACCCTCCTTCACTGTTGGTGGGAATGTCGACTGGTTCAGCCCTTCTGGAAAACAGTATGGACAATTCTCAAAAAATTAGAAATTGAGCTCCCATTTGACCCAGCAATACCACTCCTGGGAATATATCCCAGAGAGGCAAAAATGTATAGTCGAAGTGACATCTGCACTTGTTTGTTCATTGCAGCACTCTTTACAATAGCCAGAAACTGGAAGAAACCTGAATGCCCAAGAACAGATGATTAGTTAAAGAAACTTTGGTATATCTACACAATGGAGTACTATGTAGCTGTTAGAAAAGATGAAGTCATGAAATTTACATACAAGTGGTACAATATGGAAAGTATCATGCTAAGCGAAATGAGTCAGAAAGAGAGGGATAGACATAGAAAGATTGCATTCATCTGGGGGATATAAAGTAACAAAGTATGAGATTAATACCCAAGAATAGCTGAGATCAGCACCAGGAGGATTACTCCATAACTTAGAGGCCAGCCGGGTATCCTAGAGGAAAGGGCAGTTCAGATAGAGAAGGGAGCACCAAATAAAGGATGTTTGGAGGGTCCTCCCAGGAGGGGAGATGCATGTCGAAAGTAGACTATGAACTGAACATGTTTGCCACTCAATGCCTCTTTTGCAGACCACAACACCCAAAAGGAGAGAGAGAACACAGGGGATTGCCCTGCCACAGAGACAGGGGGGGATGGGGGGATGGGGGTGGGGGGATATTATTCATGGTGGTAGAAAATGGGCACTGGAGGAGGGATGGGTATCTGATCATTGTATAATCGAAACCCCCCCCCCAAAAAAAGAATTACAGGATTTAGAATATAAGTGGGACCTTGTAGATGAAATAAACCCCAAAAGTTTTAAGTCCAAAATAAACATCTAGTTGATACTGAAAAAAAAAATAATAGAAAAGGTAACATGATAACATATTGTTTAATAAATTTATTATATCCTAAAAAAAACCCCAAAAACAAAACAAAACAAAAAAAAACAACCCCATTTAAAAATGGGGACAGGAGCTAAAGAGAACCTTCTTCAACGAATACATAAAAATGGTCAACAGGCATATGAAAAACTATCATCACTGATTATAAATGACAATGAGATATCATATTACATCAGGAAGAAAGAAAAATATCTATATCAGTAAATCCTGAAACAATCAGTGCTGGCAACAAAAGAAGCCTCATTCATTGCTGAAACTGTTGTCTTGGTGAACTTAGAAAACTGAAGACTTCTCTAGAAATTAAGAATAGAATTTCCAGATGAGCCCCCTCATGTTCTATCCAAAGAGCACCAAAGCATTGATTTGCAAAGATATTTGCACACAAATGCTCATTGAATCAATATTTATAATAGTCATGATATGTAAACAACCTAAATTCCCAACCCAGATAAATGGATAAAGAAATTGTGGTATACATGTACAAAGGAATGAGTATGCTAAACTATGAGCAAAAAAGAAATCTTTCAGTTTGTTATAAATTAAATGAAGAGTATCATGTTAAGTGAAGTGAGTCAGAAGGAGAAAGGCAAATACTGGATGATCTCATTCATCTGTAGGCAGATAAAGAAGCAAAGCAAAAGAATAGATAATTATTGCTGAAATCAGTCCTGAGATATTTCTAACAGAATAGTGAACTGAGACTGCAAAGTGATGGGGGTGAAGATAAATCTTTGGGGCAGTGGTGGAGGGTTATAGACATTGATGGCTGGGTAGTGTAACAGCACTGTAAATACAACACAGGAACATGAATAATATTGTAAACCAAGATGATACAGTAAAAAATAAACAGAAAAATTAGACTTAGTTTAAGGGTAATATCTATGAAGTTAAAAATGGTTTAAATTGTTCTGAACTGAACAGTTAGTATAGAGGTATAAGACACTTGCCTTTCATACAGCATACTGGATTTGATTTCCAACACCCTATGTGGTCCCTTGTGCCCCTCCAGGAGTGATCCCTAGTGCAGAGCCAGGAGAAAGCCCTGAGCACTGCCAGATTTGACCTCCCCGCCCTCCAAGAAAAAAATTCTACTTTGTAACTTTCTCTACTTGTGCTCACATAAATGGGAAAGATATGAGACAAAATTATGGTTGGGTCTGCTGACACTGGTGTATTTTCAAATAGTGCAACAAAATCCAGAAGAGCAAGAGAATTCAGAGAGCTAGCAAGAATGTTTCTTGAACAGCATAGATTTCAGGGTTTCACAAGGTTACAGGGCATAGATAGAATAGTGGAACAAGAAGCAGGAAAAGTTAGAGTGGTGTAGCAATCGAGGACTGAGTAGATATGCTTGAGTCCAGCTTCTGTGATGACAGGATGATGTATGGTGGAGGTAGATGTGAAAGAAGTCATTAGCAGGGGCTGAGAAACAATGCAGCGAATGAACATAGCTGACCAGGGTTTGATCCCCAGCATCACATATGATTCCCTATGTCTCTCTAGAGTGATCCCTTAGCACGGAGCCAAGAGTAAACCCTGAGAACAGCAAAATCTGACCCCAAAACAACAACAAAATATGTCATTAGTAGTAAAGGTTACTGCATTGAGTTTCTCACTTCCAAGTTATCTTACATACCAGAATGCTCAAACCATGACATAAAATACTTAACTAAAAATGAGAACATGATAAAATTTACTTGTCACCCTAAACCATGCATGCAATGTGTAACCATAATGGTAGCAGGTCGTTTTTGTGCAGACCATAGAGTTACGACTCTGAATGATGAATGATAAAATAAAACCTCATCAGCTCATTTCACTAATAAAGAATTAGTGATGATTTGGTTACCAGCTGGACTGACACTTTGCTTCATTAGTGAAAAAGTGATAGAATAAGAAGAAATGAATTTGTGTATTGATTCTGTCACCTTTATGTGTATATAGCCCTGGGCTACCTCCTCTTTGAAGGGGCCCCTAAACAATGCTAATTTTTCTGGTGTTTATTAGTCTGCTATGTGGGACTGAAGTTCTGTGTGAGTACTCTGTGTTTTGGGAGATTCCAGGGCCATACCTCTCCTACTTTGTGATCTCCATATGCAAAGTATGAGCTCCAGCCCTTTGAACTATTTCCCTACCCCCAGGGCTGCTTTGTTAACTCCTTTGAGCTTCTATCTTCTCATTTATAGAAAAGAGATAAAATTTAATGCCTCACAGCATTGTCATGAGCATTAAGTGGGAATGTGTAGGTTAAAATATCACTAAATAAAAAATCTCCATATAAATAGGAGACTTTATAACAACCAGAAAACGTATTAATTTAAAAAATCAATCACTTTAGTCAAAAGCTTATCTCATAATTATTGTTTATAAATAAATAAAATTCTTATTATAGTTTATTATTATTTTGTTTTGGGACCATACCTGGTGGAGCTTGGGAGATCATGTGGTACCAGAGATCAAACCCAGACCTCCTACATTCAAAGCATGTTCTCAGCCCATTGAGCCATCTCTTTGGCTCTATAATAAGTCTTAATTGCATAATTAGTGTAGACCAAAATTTTCAACTCTATTTTGAATTAATAAAAGACATTAAAATGTTTAAAGATTCTGTTTTTCCCTTATGCCAAAGACTAGAATTTTATTTTTCTATTTTGAAGTATTTCCAGTCTGGACTGGGGTGTACTTACTCGTTTAGAGCACTTAACTTATATATGTGGGATCCTGAGTGCAACACCTTGCACAGAAAAAGAAAATACATTAATTATCCTATCATTCTCTCACCCTGTGTTTGTGTGTGAAACATTCCTGTATCTTCTGTAATTTTCTAGTCAGACAAAGTTGAGCTCCATAATTATATTATTTATATATACAACAATTTAAT
The DNA here is from genome assembly GCF_029834395.1 of Sorex fumeus. NCBI lineage: Eukaryota > Metazoa > Chordata > Mammalia > Eulipotyphla > Soricidae > Sorex > Sorex fumeus. Next base: position 23,953,791 of record NW_026606060.1, read on the forward strand.
TATGTAAGATCAACTCAGATATTTATAAGTATGGAATTTTCCTACTTGAGTCTTCAATGTAAACATTTTACATTACAATTTCAATACTTAACTAAAAGTAAGAGCATAGTATTATTACATAAAATATACATAAATATTGCATGACTTCATAGTACAAACATCTCAGTGGTACTTTGACCCACACCTAATATTTGGTATTGGTACCAGAAAGAGACAAATAGAAGAGAGAAGTTACTAATATCAATCATATTAAAGTCCTTATTTTCAATATGATCAATGCTCATAATTCCAAACCTTCTATATATTTGGAATGACATATCTATATCATCCACACTATTTTCAGTTGGAGCTCACTAAGGATCTAATGAAAACAAACTAATTAGTTCGATGTCTGAAAAATTACATATGTCTCTGCCTTCAGTATATGTTGTGTAGGTACTGTCAAATGAAGATGCCACTTGAAGGTTCTAAAACTATTTGTTTTGATTACTTACATCTAAGCTGTTTCAAATTATTAAGAGATGGAGCTATACTTCTTTCCATATCAGTTCAATAAAACCTGAACTCACCTATCCATCAAGTAAAATGGTATTTAATTGGTGTCTGCTGAGAAAGTTCAGAGAAAAGTCATCAATACAATTTCCCACCCATAGATGTTTTCTGAATTAAACTTGTCAGGATGCCAGTAAATGTGAACCAAGTTTCAGTAAGCATTATGTTATTATAAAATCATTGGTAAGGAAATTCTTAATTTGTGTTTTTTCCCCTCTAGTTGTAATAGAAAACAGCACTCAAGAACAATACAAAGTATTGTGTTGTAGGTATGAATAAGGGAAGTAGAATATTTAAATGATGTAATAAGGAAAAGGAAAAAACAGTTCAAACAATAATTTTGCAATGATAATGCATTTTTTACCGAATAGGAAAAGTAATTAGGTGAACTACGTTAGTTTTATATTGATGCTTTTTTGTGTGTGCTAATAAGAGAAGCAATGAATTCTCTTTCATATTTTCCATCCTGTTTTGGAAGCTCTTTGAAGGTAGAGCAGTACTATGTGGATCACAGAGAAACTCAATAAACCACACTCCCTTCTAAGGGAAAAGCCAAAATCAATAGCACACCCCAGATACATACATGCTTACATATTAAGCCTTGACTAGCACTGAGTATAGCAGAGAGTCCAAACTTATTTGGCTTATATCTACTCTTTTAGAAAATAAAATCACTCAGCAGCCCCATAGAAATGTTATTTCTTTAAGCCAACAAATAGAAATTACTCTCCAACTACCCAGGAGGAGTCTAGAACAACCTTCCAACTTTTTTTATGCTGCGCAGGACGGAATATTATCTACTTTGGGAATTGTTGATTTATAGTATCAGTGACAAAAACTGTTGCCCACATTAGAATAGGAATGAATATTTATGTTAAAACTAGTTAAATAGATTTGTGTCAAGAAACAGAATCCCCAAATAATTTCAGCCACTTTGAAGTCTTTTGTCATTGACTTACTTCCACATACTCCTCAAACTTTGATTTTTTAGCCACATGGAATGCTTTTAATTATAAAAACAGTAGTATATCTGGATGTAGGAAGAATGGGTGTGGTCCAGGGAGGAACAACTGCTATCTCTGCCCATATTCTCCAAAAGTGGATTTCTTTCAGACCATAATGGATAAGAAAAGACTGCATGGTGACCCTTGTCTCCTGATGCTAGACCCTCTCTCCAGTATGAACCAAGGGACAATTTATCATTTTATTATCTCATCCCTTGTTACACCATCCTGAATAGAAGGAAGAAGAATGTTATGGAGAGGTTCAACATTGGACTTAAATAAGGTGTGAAATTGAATGTTGGTAAAGTTTGGAAAGGCTAATGGTAATAGATTTGGGCTTCCTTGTCAGAGTCCTGGGAGAGGTTTGACAGCATCAAATGTGAATGGAACATAGAAGTTTATCTTAACAGTATGTCCATACACATGGGATTTTTTGAAAATTTCCATATTTTTATGACCTCAAAACCCTTTGAAATGTTTTTTATTTTTTAATTCATTTTATTTAATTAATTATATATTTTAACATATTTCCTTTAGCACAGCGGGTAGGGCGTCTGCCTTGCACGCAGCCAACATGGCCGACCCGAGTTCGATTCCTCCGCCCCTCTCGGAGAGCCCGGCAAGCTACCGAGAGTATTCGATATGCCAGACACAGTAACAACAAAGTCTCCAATGGAGACGTTACTGGGCCCGCTCGAGCAAATCGATGATCAACGGGAGGGCCTTTACTTTTACTTTTTACTTTACTATACCATTACTAATAATTTTATTTGGTCTCCTCTTTATTACATAGCCACTGGTTAGCTTTCCAACTGACCCTCATTTGATTCTAGTAGTTTCATCAATATAATTTCTACATTCATTGAGACAATTGCCTAAAGTCAGAATTGGCTGACTCTTTCTATAAAGGGCCAAAGAGTAAATATTGTAGGCTGTGTGGGTTAGCCAACCTCTGTCTTTCTTACTCAGCTAGGCTGCTGTGCTGGCAGTTATAGTCAATACATAAATAATGGGTTAGGCTATGTTGTAAGGAAGTAATTTTTTCATGGACATTGCATTTGTAATGATTTTCATGTGTCACGGTACCACATGAGTGGAGTAACTCCAATCACTACCAGGTGTGGCCCATAAATCAGAATCATCATCATCATCATCATCATCATCATCATCATCATCTTAAACTCAAGGACATCTAAATATTGTTTGAAGCTTTCCAGGCTCTCTATAGAGTGCTTGAGAAATGGAGTTTGAGAAAGCTAAAGATAGCCACTAATATAGCCCATCTATGTTAGTGTTTATGTTTATACACTTCTGTTATGAATATATCACTGTCACTGTCCTCCCATTGTTCATCGATATATAGCATTATTTATGTATTTTACCACATAAAGGATAGCATAATTATGTACCATACATCTTTACTGAGAATGTGCTATTTAGTACTTAGTTAACTGGTATCTTGAATGATAAAGCAGACAGTTTTTAGGAAAGTTACACTTACAGATATAGAAGACTGTCAAGAACTGAAGCATTCAAAGTTGACTTTTGGTGTGGTTTTATAACTAATGCATTTATACATAAAACATATGTTATAGTTTTAGGAAAACTTCCAAAAGTCAATAACCGCTATCTTCAATGGTTCTCTGGCTTTTCCTTTTTTAAATAGAAAAGTCTTTTTCACTTTCTTATTTTCCCCATACATCTCAGAAACTCGGGCTTAATATAATGTGCTTGATCTTTGCCTGGTATCAGCTTGCCATTTTGTTAGTCGGCTCCTTTATATAACAATACAAAGTGAATATAACCACAGTGAGCTAATTTTTACCTAATTTCCTTCTCCTAGGGAACAAGCTAAGGGAATAGAGTTTGACCTCAATAAAACAAAATGGATTTGTATTAATGGCATACTAGGGAAAATCCATTAAAGCTATTTCAGATGATAAAAAAATTATTGAGATTTTCAGACCATATTAAGGTTTTTAATATACGATAATTTTTCTTATCATTGGAACAAAATTCAAGTGCAGGTTTTATTTCTCATTTCTCTGGTTGGACAAAAAGTACAAAGGTTGGGTTAACCACCCAACTACACTGAAAGTACATGAATGAAAATAAAGCTTTTCAAGATGCGAGGGTAATTCATCCAGGAAGAATAATTACTTGAAGCTGTTCTTGCTCAAGGCATTTTGAACCTAAGTAGCAGCATACTGGGGGAGAAAGGACCATGTTTTAAGAGTGTGTTTCAGATAAACAAACGTATAAATATTCATTTTTGTAAAATCAGGTGATAAAAGAATCGACAAGGAGTGCTCATGGTTGTTGCAAGGGGGGAGGTGTTTATATATTTTTCTACTCAGTAGGAGAAAAAGGCCACATTCAAACCCCACCCCATTTCCACTTTCCTGCTCAAGAATGTTTTTAAGCACTCACGGCAAGCATATGAATCAGGCAGCAAAAGATTGTCAGAGCTATAGAGAGAAAAGTCATTCCAGACAAATAACATTTTCATGGAAAGCATTTCACAGAGAGCACTGATTGAAGAAATTACACTTGGGAATTTAAAAAACTGGATACACAGAGACTCGAGAGATAGCTCAATGGACTAGTGTGCATGCTCTGAATGCAGGTGGTCCAGGTTTGATAGTCAAAAGAGGTTCACAAATGGTTATTGAATACACCAATCTTTATTCAAAGTGACATGTCAGAAAAGGGAAACACGGGGCTAGGAGATGAGAGTCCTAGTGGTAGAAACTGACCAAGTAGCTGTTGAAAATCTTCCCCACCACTGCCTTAATTATGCTTTTCAAAATTTCCCAAATCTTCTGAATGTCATGGAGTTACATTCAAAGGAACATGGCTGAAAGGAATGTATGCCACTTTTAGGGCTGGCCCATATTCCTTTCCATGAAAGCCTGAAGGCTCCTGTGATAGGTTCAGAGAATATTTAGCTAGAGACTAACAGAGTCACTAATTGCAAGGAACTTGGTATTTCAATGACTTGTGGAGCAGACTGCCCCCCCTTCTACCACTCTTCATCAGCATTAATTGTGACCTGAGCAAAAAACCCCCAAAGCCAAGAAGACTCTTGTGGTTTAAGACAGTATAATTTACTGTTTTTTTTTTATTGTACTGATCAGCCTGTTTTGACTAATAAGTCACAGAAGAGGAGTTTCACTTGGAAAATGTGAAAATAGTTGTTTAGACCAATTAGAACAGAGGCTTAGGCAATAAATGGGATAAGTTTTAGATTTTCTTAGAAAATTTTGGCTAGTATTCACTGTTGCTAACAATAAAATAAGATAAAATTATAAAATTTTTATTTATATTTGCTTATTCATAGTTGACCTTTTTATTTTATAAAATTTTTCAAGTTAAAGATCCTCTTAGGTTTTATTCATAATCAAACCATTTCACTGGAAGTGGAAATTTCCTCATAAGGGGTTCTGATGCCCCAAGTAGTACATGTAGGTAAGCTCCTTACCTCATAGTCAAATGGCATTAACAAAACATTTCATTTGAGTGTAGTATGCACTACAACTATGTGTTATGACACTGTCCGATCTATTTGTTCATTTATTCATCAATCACTTACTCAATCAGCAAACAAATATCTGACAACATGTAGCAAGCACAGTGCTTGGATGAGGGGGCAAGAAGAAATTCTTGTTTGCTTCCATGGATGATAGAGCACTTGTCCATTGGGACACTTCCATTTCAGAGCAGCATCTTGAGTTCCTTAGTTATTGTAATTTTCCGCATTTTACTCTTAGACCCTTACACCTTAAACATTCAAAACTTTCACAGAAAACAAAGAATGTAAGGACAGAGATGTGGCTTAACAGTAGAGGAAGCATTGCATCTGTGAGAGATTGCACCCTAGTCCCATTGCTAAATGCAACTGCCTTCATCAACAACTACCATCACCAAGAAGGTCAATTTAAAAGACAAATTTAATGTTAGTAATTTAATGTTAGTATAAAAATCCATTTTATCAGGACTTAGGGGACTTTCTTATAAGTCCCTCTATATCCTTCCTTAAGTAAAAAAAAAAATCAGTTACTTATTTCTTCTATGTCTTGCATATACAAATAAAATATGTATTGGTACACAATAAGAAATCAAGTCAGAAACCTTTCCTCCACAGGTTTGGGTACACTTGAATATATTTTCGTTCAAGTTCAAGAGTTGGAGCAGGAACTGGAGAGATAGTACAGTGGTAAGGTGCTTTTCTTGCACATTGATGACACAGGTTTAATATCTGGTACCCCATGTTGTCCCTCAAGCCCTGAGAGAAGTAATTTCTGAGTGCAGAGCCAGAAATAAGCCCTGAGCACAGCTGGGTGTGACCCCAAATGGAACCAACCAATGAAACAAGCAAACAAAAGAACAAGAGTTGGAACAATAATTGTGCTGTAAATTTATTTATTTATTTATTTATTTAGCCATCCCTGGTGGGAATCAGGGCCTACTCCCTGCTCATTGCTTGGTGATTGCACCTGGTGGTGCTTGGGACACCCTGTGAGAATAGGAACCAAAGCTAAGTTTTCCACATTCAAAACGTGCTCAAGCCTTTCTCTCTGGCCTCCTGTGATATAACATTTTTGAATGTGGAATTGAACTTTTGCTGCTTGAAAGGAAAATAAGTCCATTTTATTTTCATAAATGACCCAGATAAATACTTAGGATTGTGATATAAAATCACCATGTCAGTTCTACCTGGGTCCTTTTCTCTGCTAACAGAAATTCATAATTTTTCTTCCTAAAGTAAATTTTTTTCCTCTGCAATTTTTTTACTGAGGTACCATGATTTGCAAAACTATTTATTATACTTTTTATGTACATTTCTCCAGCACCATACCAGTTACCAAAGTGCTGTTCCCTCTAGTATCATCCCAAGGGCTCCTCCCGCTATCCCCTTAACCACCCCAGGGCACACTCAGTTTTGTAGACAAAATTCTGATGCCTCTGGGCATTTGTTGTTCCCTTCCTAATACAAAAGCCAATATCAATTTGACTTTCTTTTAACTTCTATTCATGTTCTCCACCAATGTTTTTACTGAATGGAGAAAAGTTTAATATACTGTAGCTATATTTTCTTATGATGTGTCGTAAGAAAAGACATAAGACACTAAATACCTGTCTTCTGGAATTGTCGTACCATATTTGATAGGGTTCAAATATGGTAACACCTACAAGGGGGATTAGAGGTCACCCCAAAAGCCTCTATACCTCTCGGAAAGACTGGCAAGCTACCGAGAGTATTCCGCCCGCACGGAAGAGCCTGGCAAGCTATCCGCTGTGTATTCGATATGCCAAAACCAGTAACTACAACTGGTCTCATTCACCTGACCCTGAAGGCTTCACCGACATGGCAGCACTGAGAAGGATGAGAAAGGAGAGGCCAACAAAATCTCAAGGCCGACCTAGGCTGCCACAACGAAGGAAGACAAAAATGATCGTCTGTACTTTCAATGCACGTACGCTAGCATCAGATGCATCCATCGAGGACCTGATGGTACAAGCGCGAATGATCAAGTACGACATCATTGGTCTGACTGAGACAAGAAGGCACGAATCTCACCATGCCGTTTTCGACACTGGAGAAGAATTGTTCCTCGGAACATGCGATAAAAGAGGTGTTGGAGGCGTTGGTGTCCTTGTCAACACAAACTTGGCCAAGAGCATTGATTCATTCGAATGCCTAATAACCCGAATCGGACGTTTACATTTGAATAGATGTGGCTCACTGCCTGCAGTTTCTATCTTCGTTGTCTACTCACCAACATCTCATTATGATGAAAGAGAAATCGAGAAGTTCTACATGGAGCTAGAGAAGTTCTATAAAGAAGACCACACCTTCTACAAGATCATTGTGGGTGATTTTAATGCCAAGATAGGACCGAGAAGATCAGCTGAAGAACTTCACATCGGAACCCATGGCCTAGAATGGAACGAACAGGGTGAGAGACTGTCTGAGTTCATCATGTCGACCAAGACCATTCATGGTAACTCACAGTTCCAGAAGGCAGAATCTAAACGATGGACATGGGAGTCTCCCGGTGGACGATTCCACAACGAAATAGACCACATCATATTCAATCGACGGTTTTGCCTGACTGATGTCGCTGTTGTCCCAAAATTTCGAACGGGATCGGACCACCGTCTCCTTCGTGCAAAATTCTACTTCACAGAGTGGGGAGAAAGGGCTGCAAAGTTCAAAAAGAGAACTCCCAGAACGACCACCAACTGGGAACTCTTTGGTACTATTGCGGCAACATGGGAAGATGCCATTGTTGACAACATTGACGAGGAATACGATCGACTGGTTCAGCACCTCCATGAATGTGCGAGGAACGCCAAGAGAGAGATAGCCACAAAAAGTCGCCTATCTTTGAAAACTCTTGAGCTAATTCGCCAGCGTGGTTTGGCGCCTGCCTCAGGCAACCGCAAGCTAACGTCCGAGCTTGCAAAGCAGTGCAGAGATGCGATCAAGGAAGACCTCAAAGAGAGAAGAGCAGAAGTACTGGTAGATGCGGCAGAAGCCGGGAAAAGTATTCGTAACGCCCGCCTGTCCTTCGCCAACTATAAGACCAAGATGACTGCCCTCCGACGTCCTGATGGATCCATCACATCCTCCAGAACGGCAATGGAGAAGATTATCCATGACTTCTACTCAAATCTCTTCGATAGCCATGTCCACTTGCCGACATACCAAATTCCACAGGATGGGTATGTCATTCCCAACGTTCTCCCTTCCGAAATCCGACACGCCATTTCGTCAGTAAAGAAGCAAACAGCACCCGGCCCAGACAAGGTCAGACCTGAACACCTGAAGAACCTGCCGTCAGTACTCATCAATACACTGGCTCGGCTCTTCACTCGCTACCTGTCTGAATGCAAGGTTCCATCTCAATGGAAAACCAGCAGGACCGTACTACTGTTCAAGAAGGGAGACATCCATGACATTGGCAACTATCGCCCGATCTGCCTATTGTCTGTCATCTACAAGTTGTTCACTCGAGTCATCCTGAATAGGATTGGCAGAACACTAGATGAAGGACAACCATGTGAGCAAGCAGGGTTCCACAAAGGATTCAGCACCATCGACCATATCCACACGATAACTAAGCTCATTGAGGTTTCTCGGGAGTTCAAGATGCCGCTCTGTCTAACGTTCATTGATTTAAAGAAGGCCTTTGATTCTGTTGAGACGGAAGCGGTCATTGAAGCCCTAGCCAATCAGGGCATTCAAGCCCAATACATCAGGATCCTCTGTGAGCTGTATTGCGGATTCACTACCAGGATCTCACCATTCTACAAAGAAGTGATCGTTGATGTCAAGAGAGGGGTGCGGCAGGGTGATACCATTTCACCAAAACTCTTCAGTACCACCCTTGAAAACATCATGCAACGACTGGAATGGGAAGGAATGGGAGTGAAGATAGATGGTCGGCAACTGCACCACCTTCGCTTTGCTGATGACATTGTTTTAATAACACCAAACATCAGCCAAGCGGCACAAATGCTGGCCGACTTCGACCATGAGTGTGGAAAGGTAGGACTACAGCTGAATCTTACGAAGACAATGTTTATGAGAAACAGCCTTGTTCCTGACGCCCGATTCGCTCTCAATGGAACGACCATCTCCGAATGCAACAGCTATGTGTACCTAGGTCGAGAGGTCAACATGACAAATGACCTGGCACCCGAGCTGCGCAGGAGGAAGAGAGCGGCTTGGAACGCCTTCAAGAACGTCGAAGAAATAGCTAAGAGGACGAAGAACCTCCGGCTCCGGGCACATCTCTTTGATTCCACTGTTCTTCCTGCATTAACATATGCCTCAGAGACCTGGGCCCTACGCAAACAAGATGAGAACGCCATTCAGGTCTCCCAAAGAAGAATAGAAAGAGCTATGCTTGGAATATCACGTTTCACTCAAATGAGAGAACGAATCCGGAGTTCTGACATCCGTCGACGATCAAGGATCAGGGACGCTGTCTCTTTTGCCAAGGTGTCGAAAATCAGATGGGCTGGTCACATAATGAGATTTAAAGACGACCGTTGGACTAGAGCTGTTACTGATTGGATTCCACGGGATGTCAAGAGACCGCGTGGCCGCCCACCTACCAGATGGTCAGACTTCTTTGTCAAGATCATGAACGATCGGTTTGAGGCCCTCCCGGAGCGAAGAGATGCCATTGGGCTACACTAGCACGCGACAGGGACAAATGGAGACGTTACTGGCGCCCGCTCGAGCAAATCGACGACTAACGGGAAGTTAAGTGATTAAGTGATTAAGTGATATTTTCTTAGGGTCTTCTACACTAAAATTAGTTTTATTCTTTTTGTTGAGATGACATGAAGTACTCAGTTTTGCAAGTAAATGTATCTATTTAATACTATGTGCCAAGAGGTATACTGATGACTTCAAAAATGGATTTAGTTTTGTCTCATAAACAGGGAAGGGTGATATTTATCAAAGAATCTCAAATAATTATAAATAATTACCTTGATAATTAAACTTGAGTAAGATTTTTTAAAAATGATACTTGGTAAATTTGTTGGATAAGAGCTTCTCTAAAGCTGTAATCTTTGAGTTGAAATCTGGGGGGAAAAAAGAGTAGGGCATACTTAACTAGCTATAGGGTATAAGTTGCTTCTAGGGATAAAAGGTGGAGATAGGAACTGGAGAGAGAGTACAGAGGTTAAGGTGCTTTTTCATTACACCATTTCTATTTCTGACACTGTTTATCGTCCCCTTAACGCTGCAAGGAGTGATCCTTGAGCACAGAGCCAGGAATAAGCACTGAGCAATGCAGATATTGCCCTGTCTTCCATCCCATTTCACAAGAAAGTTGGGACTAGGGAGTAGCTCAGAAGGATAGAGCATGTGTCTTACAGGTTTGATTCCCAGTACCACATTGTCTTATAACACTTCTAGGTGTGACTCTGATGGCCCTGAGTGCCGCTGACTTGAGCAGCACTGAAAACTTGGGCCTAATCCCATGAGGCTTGAACCCAGAGGGGCCAAGTATTCCTCTTCCAATCCCTCTCCTGCCCCAAGTGACCCCTGGACCCCAGAGAATGGCTGCGGGCTATCACTCCACCCCTCTATCTGCACAATTTCCTCTCCCTCCCCCACCCCCAACACACACACTCATCCATACACACATAAGCAGAGATAGATTTTCTGTATGTTTGATGTCCCTAAAGGCAGGAGACAAAGTTTATTAGAGAAATTAGAGAAAGGGACATTTGGAAGATCACCAAAAATTTGTGAGAGAAGGGCAGAGGCCTGGAGAAGTAGGAATCTATGATATCATATAGAAATAGAATTGGAGGCATTGGATTTGTTTTTCTCCCCACAATAATAATGAAAAAACTTTGGCATAATTAAAAAGGCAGTTGGAGGTAGAGGACCTATATAAATTGATATAAGGTGGTATAATTTGTCTTTGGCTTATTTTCTCAGTTCAAGCTAATACTTGTTAGAAAATTAATTATAGTATTTCCTGTCATCACAAACAGTGTAACACTTTAAAGTACCCAAATAGGAGCTACCCTAGACATAAAATCAGGGTCAATTTTATTCTCCACAGGAGTAAGAATATTCTCTTTTCAGAAACAACAGGATTCTGAATTGAAGAATGGAGGCACAATTTGAATATACTGAAACCTTACCCAAAGCAGAGATAAATCATTCTATGCTAAAAGTATTAATTGCTTACTTGAAGGACCTTTGAGGTCTTTTCATTATCATCTTGGGTAAGATCATTCAGTCTAATAGGAGATTGAATGCTGTGTCTAAGAAAACACTTTGAGGATGGTAATAGTATATTCCCAGTGGATTGAAAGCTTCAATTTCCATTAAATTATGTTAAATGGCTTATCAGAGAAGCTTACAGTTCATGGTGATCTATACCCATAGATTAAATTTTGTTGAAAAATGTGCAATAGTTTAAAGAGACTGAATAATGAATACTTCTTGATATTTTACATAAAAAGTAAACAAGTATTTTTTTTCAGTGTTCTAAGTATCTGGATTTAAAATGTAAACATGTATTGGAAGGGCAAGTTCATCGAGATACTTACTTGGAAAAGAAAGCGGGAGGTTTCATTCCTTTGAGAGCTTGTGCCTTAGAAAATGACTGTTGACTGATCTCTGGGATAACAACCTGACAAAACTGCTATCTTCAATTTAATGTCTAAACTGATTCAAGGCAGACAGCAATGCTTCAAAGATCAGGAATATTACAACATTGAGACTGGTAAAGAACCAAAGGGCATAATTAATGACATAATTAGTGGCATAATTTGTGACAATCTGGGGTTAGATATACAACTAAGAGATGACTAGTCCTTCTTTCATAGTTTTCTGAGATTTTTGATATGTATATTTAGTGAATAGTTGTTTTCCCCCATCTTTCTCTTGTTCTCAAAACTAATTTATATTTCTAGATTCTATTTTTACCAGATGTTGTTATAAATGTAGATAAGGTACTTAAATTTTCATGAAATGACTTTTCCAGAACTTTAACTGTTATCTTGCTATGAGTGGAAATCTGATGTTCAAGCCTGAGCTATTTGAGAAGGAAAATGTGTTCAATGTCACCTTTGGACCTGCTCTCAGTTTCTTGACAGACCTCATCCCACAGGACTTTTAACTCATTAGTTATAGTAAATTTCCCTCTTGCACTCAGGAAATCGGATATTTTTCTGGTAACTTAAGGTTGCTGTTGAAGAAAAATGCTGTTTTTTATCCTATAAAGGCTTGTGTAGAGTGCACATACATGTTCTCCTAGCCTTTCTAAATTGAAAATCTTAGAGGTCATCTTGTATAATCTTCTGATTTTATAAACAACAACAACAAAAAGAATAAAAGTTTTAATAATAGTATAAAGTGAAAAGATTTCTGAACTTAATTCTGAAAGATTTAAGATGTGATTCATCTTATTCACTGATTAACCGTACACAAACTGACTACTAGTCTGTATGTTCCTGGGCAGTAAGAACAAGAAGGAAGGTAATAATAATCTATGTTTTCAATAATCAAAAACTAAGAAATAAAAAAGGCATACTAATTTGTGTGATATTAGATGAATTGTAAACAGAGATGCTGATTTCTTATCTTCTAAGTGATTCCTTAACTTCTAATACTTTCAACAAAAATAGAATTAAAAATGATAAGCTCAGGTTCAGATTGGGGAAGAGAAAGAAAAAAGGAGCTCCACAGAAGACCCTTCGAATATTTTTTTAGGATTCCTGCGTAGACACTTTAAGAAAACTTTGGGTAACAAATCCCATCTTCTAAATAAGAGATGGAGCTAAAGAACAAACCTAAACATAGTTGAAAGGTAGATATGGAGAATGGGTTGGTGGCCATGGCCCACCCCTCCCTTTCTATAGCAGTAAAGAGAACTTGCCACTGCATTTCAAATCTCTCTTTTTCTTAGCCTCCCGTCTCTGGTGAAAGCACAGTTTCTCAAGGTTTTTCTGTGGACACTTGTCTTGCATGGGATGACCACTGGTTTTGCCTAAGAAGGAGCAGAACTTAGTTTGAATCCTGACTGGGCTTCACAGTTCTTTGATTTTGTTGTTCTTGAAAGAAGGCCTAAAATAACATCGATAGTTCTGAAAATTTCACCAGACTTCTGGTATAAAAGGATACAAACTTAGGGGGAAAAATCAATATCCTTACAAAGTATGTGCCTTTCATATAACCCTAACTGAGGCATTCCTCCCTGCAAGTATAAGCATATCCATATAGGAAAATTCTACATGAATATTTGAAGCAGTTTCATTCATAACAGTGCCAAAGTGGAAAAATCTAAATATCTAGAACATGTGAATAAACAAGGTGTGTGGTACAGTGGGATAATAGTTAGCAAGAAGAGAAAGATTGAATGTGGCTGCAAGCGACATGGTTGGCTCTTAAACACACTTATTAAAGTTGAAAAAACTGTATACAATGTCTGATTCCTCAGATGTGTATTTTAAATGTAGTCCATATTAATCTTTGGTGATGGAAGAGTGGGGGACTGCCCCCCTTGCATGTCATATGTTGTGCATTTATGGGGAGCCTGGTGCTAAAACTGCCTTTGGGTAGGGGCTTCATACATAACAGAACACTCCTCTTGTTGTGATCTATTGAAATCAGATCTCCATGCACACTCGAATTCATACACAGTCACAAGATAGTGGCTATTTATGGAATGGCTAGAATTTATTAGAAAGATAAACAAATTTTCCAGGTTGCCTGAATCTTGAGTGAGGTGCTGTTTACATGAGCACATAAAATATTAAAGCTCTTAAAATTATACAATCATACCTAGATAAATTTTAAGTAAGACAGGCCTCAATTGAAGTGTCCACTAACTAAGGATTCATTTAATTGGGAGAAAGAACCTGAACAATGGGGCTGAAATGATAGCACAGTGGGTAAGGAGTTTGCCTTGCATGCTGCTGATCCTGGTTCAATTCCCAGCATCCCATATGGTCCCCTGAGCACGGCCAGGAGTAATTCCTGAGTGCATGAGCCAGGAGTAACCCCTGTGGTTCACTGGGTGTGACCCAAAGAGAGAAATAAAAAGAAGACAAAGAAGAACTTGGGCAAGTTCCAGAAGAAAGAATCATGATCACTCTTTTCTTGGTGTGAATTAGTTTATTTCTAATTATGTTAACTGAGGAGAAATTTAAAGCATTTCTACTGAGGGTAATTTTGGAAGTGAGAAAGTCTTACAGAAACTTAAAACAGTTTCCATTTTATACACTGAGGGCTCAGAAGCCATCCAGAGGCATGTTCAGATTGAGATGTCTCATGTGAGGTGGTGCAGGTATCTGCTGGGAGAATGAGCTTCTCAGCTGGTCAATTATAAGGAGCACTATAAGCCCCTAGGCTTTCTGCTCTAAAATTTATTACCAAAACAGCTCTGAATGCTCTCAGCTAACATTGAAGAGCACTTGTATACTGGAACAAGTCTGCTTTTGGCATCTATGACATTTCTCTGGCAGGGAACTTTGGGGGACCATCCCCCTTTCATATCATCCACTACCATCTAGAATGGCTTTGTGTAACTTTCCTTAAAATCCACTGCAGAATGAGATAAAACGAATGTTTAATCTCCACTTCCTTCCTTCCCCTCTTTTCACTCTGGGTAATATAAATTCAAGACCCTCACAACCTCTCTCCTGGTAAGTTCCTTAGAACTTCTTAAAGCAGCCAGAAAGATAGTATAGTAGCCAAGGCCTGCCACCTGTGTCTGAGATAGTGCTTATAATCCTGCCACCATACATGGTTCCCTGAGTAACCCCACATGTGGCCCCTGAGAACAGAGCCAGGGATGGCTTCTGAGCACAGCCAAGTATGCCCCTTCTGCCCACCAAACCAAACCAAACCAAACCAAACCAAACCAAACCAAACCAAACCAAACCAAACCAAACCAAAAGCTTCTTACACACGTCATTCTGTAAGGATGCCTGCTGCCTGAAGGCATCCTAAAACATGTGTTAAACATGTATGTGGGTAAAAAGAGGGACATGGGGTCAGTCTTCTAACCATCTCCAAGTTCATAGCCACCTTTGCTACATACTTACAGGTTTATAGAGTCCTTTCTCTTCAGATATTTTATTAATTTTATAAAACACTCTTTACGCTCACTCATGCCCTTTGCTGTAGACTATAGCAGCAGACATATGGAAGCTGTAGCTAAAGAACTAATCTTTCATGCTTATGATATTTAAATTAACATTCACTCACTTTAAATTTTGCCTAATTTCTTTTATGCTCTTTGTTAGCTTCTATAATTGCAGTGTGTGATCTTTTAATGCTCTAGCATAAATCTAATCTGGTTCATAGTACCTCTAGTATTTTTTTCTTCTTAGATAAGCTCATTAACAAGCTCGACCTTGAAAATTAAAACTAAGTAAAGATAAGGGTGTATTGATCACTGGAAATATATAACAAGGAAACCTGTGGGTATTTTATCTTTGAAGCAAGAGATTTACCATTTGAAATCTGATTTTAAGAAGAAAATGGGCCAAAGAGATGATACATTGATTTTGCATGCAAACAATTGGGGCTCTTTCTCCCACATGATGTATTGTTTCTTGGGAAGCACTAGAAGTGATCCTTGGGCTGGGAGTACGTTCTAAGCACAGATGAGGTGTGACTCTAAAAATCAAAAGATATGGGAAAGGAAAAAGATGAAACATTGCTTTACCTTGAGAATAAAGACAAAATGGCTATCATATGCTGGGGAGAGCTCAGATGGCTAGAGTGTGTGCTCAGTAGGCACAAAGCCCTGGGTCCATTCCTAGCAGCGCAAAGTGCTAGGTAGCACTTCTGAATATAGCCCTGGTGGTGTCAACTAGCCATGCTCCAAATCACTGCCCCTACTCGAGAAGCCCCCTACCAGAAAGGAAAGAAAAGACATTAATAGGATAGGATAAAATTTGAATGAGCTGATTAATGGTACATGGGATATTAAGAGTAGGACTTTCTTAGTCTCATGATGAAATTTGCTGAGATTTTGGGCAGTATCCTATCAGATACTTTGTCCTAAAAAAAAACCCAAAACCCATGTTGAAACTGGTGGGTAAAGCACTTTCCACTGTATGTGCCAGACACAGGTTCTATCCATATGCCTCCCACATCCTCCCAATGATACCTGAACTCAGAACTAGGAGTAAGCCCTGTGCACAGATGGATGTGGCCTTCAAACAAAATAATATGTTAAAAACTCTATGATTAAGTAAGAGTGATATGTCCTATGATAAAATGACCCTTCTTTAAAAGGACATCTGAGTCTATAATGTTTTTGAAGTGATACACTTGATACTTGATTGCTACCGAAGACTGGGGCAGAAACTTGGATGTGGTAGGAAATAGATACTTTGCATCCTACACACCAGCTTGCTGTTTAAAATGTTTTTTTATTTTTTCTTTTTGAAGAGTGTTTGAGTCACACCCAGCTATACTCAGGGCTTGCTCACAGCTCTGTGATCAGAGATTATTCCTGGTAATGCTCAGCCAACTTAAGTGGCACCAGGAATCAAACTGACCAGTTGAGTTCTTAGCCCTATTAATTTTTTTAAGTCATGTATATATCTTATTTTTTAATAAGTGAAACATTAGAGTATAAATATAGACATGAAACATTAAAAGGATATAATAAGTATAAAATTTTGGAGAGTCAGGTAAAAAATATGACTTTCAGTTTTAAATGGAGATCAGAAAACTGTACAGCTTCATGCTAGCCTTTAGAAGAAAGTGTGAATACTGCAAGAGAAATCAAGAAGAAGACTTGCAAAGTTATGATATATTCTATTTTGAAAGGATTTTTATATAAACCATGACTGTAATTCTATAACTGAGTCATTTAGTGTCTGCTGGTGATTCATAACTTACTGGATACTTGGGTTAAAATGCCAACATCACTTAGAATGGAAATGCAGAGGTATCAAAAACAAGAAATGCAGTATTTGGGGGAAATCAGCAGACCATTACTTTGTGACCAAAGTCTTTTAAGTGAGCATGATCTCATAGGATTTTTTTTTGAAATCAGTCTCAGTATATGGGTGTGATTAATATCATGCATTATAAAAGCTAATGTTCTGAATTTCTGTTTATGACTCTATAACCACATTTTTTCCTTAATTAACATGCAGCACACACACAGTGAGGACACTTATCTTTGAGAAGCAACTTCACTAAATGGCCGAATGGAGCTCCTTGTTTGTTTTCTTACATACATTTCCAGAAAATATTGTTTATTTTAGAAATATATGGATGAATGTTTTCTTTTAAAGTCAACAGTAAGATCTGAAAGTCAAGCTGTATTCTATTTTTCTTTTCAATATTCCACGAGAACTCAACTGTAAATTTTATTATTCATAAAACAGGATGCAGTTTAACTGTTTTGAGATAGACCCAATGGAGAAGGTTCTGATCATGAAATAGAAGATAGCACTGCACTGTAGCACTGTTCTCCCATTGTTCATTCATTTCCTTGAGTGGGTCCAGTAATGTCTCCATTGTGAGACTTCTTGTTACTGTGTTTGGCATATCAAATACATCACTGTAGCTTGCCAGACTTTGCCCTGTGGGCAAAATACTCTCTATAGCTTGCTGTGCTCTCTGAGAGGGGCGGAGGAATTGAACCAGGGTAGGCAGTGTCGGCAGCATGCAAGGGAATAGAAGATAATTTTAGTAAATCAGTAATTTATTAGCCTTGGTAAATTTCTCCCCTAAATTCTTTACACCCATTTCCTCACACATACTTCTCTATTTTTTAGCATTTATGAAATTACTGGGATGATAAATTATCAGAGTGTCTGAATTCCTAGGGAAAAAAGTATGATCTGTGAATTAAGTTAAGTAGTAGTCTCCAAAAGATACATGGGCTCAACCTATGAGTCCTTATTTGCAAAAAGGATGTAAAATACATTTGCTTTTTGCAGCTGTAACTGAGTTAAAGATCTTCATGTAAGATCACCTTGAAGTCTCCTTTAAGTCCAATGACCTGTGTTTTTCAGAAGACAATGAGGGAAAGATAAAAAGATGGCTGGGTAAAGACTGAGGCAGAGACAGGATTTATATAGTCACATGACAAGAATTCCAGTCACATGACCTGGAATCACCAGAACCTTGCAGAGTGAAGGACCAATTCTCCCCTAAATACTAGAGAGGTAATGAGCCCTAATGACACCTTGATTTCAGACTCTGACCTTTAGTACTATAAGAGAACCTATTTTAAGCCATTAAATAATGTCATTTGTTGTGGCAATCATGGGAAATCAATACTTTTTAATTCTAGGTTTTCAATGTCCTCTAAATTATCACTGACCTTATTTATCACATACATTGTTTATGTGAAAATTATATGGAAATTATTTGAGAGATTGCAAAGTTGTTATTTTAAAAATGGAATTTTGTCTGATGTTCTCATTGGTGTAATTTTGCCCCTCAACATATTTGGTAACCTGTAGAGGTTTTTTTTATTATCATAATAAGGCAAGTGTAGCTGGTATCAAATGGAAAATCAAGATTGCCACTAAACATACTGCTAAACATTTCGCAATGCAAAGAATTTGCCCAACAAAGAATTATCTGACCAACAATGTCAATGCACTGAAGTTAAAAAGTGCTAAAGTATGAGTAAGCCTGGCATTGCAAGATTAAAACTTGTTGAGCTCTATCACGAATTTGCAGGCAAGGACATTTTGGAGACAGTAAACCACTTGGATCTTTACTTTTTCTTTATAAAACATAATGATACTAAAACATGTAAAACATAATGATACTAAAACTAAAAGAGAAGTTAAGACTTCAAGAGTTCTTTAACAGTAATGAATATAAGCTTTTTATTAATCCCTTTTTATTTGTTTTACTGAGAACAAAAGCAAATCTTTGATTTTTAATTAATATGGTAGGAAGTTTACAATGTTAGGATATTCACAATCACTGATTCACAGGGGACTTTCTTTTATACATTTATAGTTATTATCTCATATAGAATAGTTCTCAGAATTTGGGGATCTATTTTTGCTTAATTGTGTTTTTCAGTAGTAAAGCTCCTCTGGAAATACTCATAAAATTTCTCTGGGGATCTTAGAATTTATGTCAGATAGCAAAATGGAAACCAAATCAGAGGGTGAACAGAATTTTAATGTAATGTGTATAATAAAAAACAGAAATAGCACTATGTAGTCTTTAGAGTGTTTTTCTATACTGTTTTCTAATGATTATTATAATAACACTGTGAAACTAGTTGTATGAGTATTATCTTTATTTGACTTAGGAGAAAACAGAAACTTGGAAGAGCAACATACTTAGTCAGCAAATGACAGGGTTAGAACAAACTCAAATTTGTTCCCTTCCCAGATAGAAAGCTTTAGTTATAACACAGAACCAAATAACTAAACTTACTTCAGAAGTAGGTCAGAAAGTTTTCTGTGATATTCAGTTCTGGGCCTTCACTTGAGAGCTTTTAGTTTATTATACCTAAACTATGATGAAAAATACACTTGTCTAACATCCTGTGCTTATGAAGGGCAGAAGAAACAGGTAGTATTTCTTATTAAAGAGGGTCATGCTTAATTAATCAATTAATTAAAATATACTTTAAAAATTAAATATATATGTACTTATACCAAAAAGTAATGTGGTAAAAAGGAATGCAATTAAGGGAATATTTTCCAAAAATAAGACTATGAAATGCAAGTGCATTGAGAGATATCATTTCCTTTTTCAAGCAAGGAATTAATATTTGGACAAGTTTGGGAATAATTAGCACTGTCCTCCTGTTGTTCATTGATTTGCTTGAGCGGACGCCAGTAACATCTTACAACAAATTGTGAGACTTGTTACTGTTTTTGCCATATCAAATACATCACGGGTAGCTTGCCAGGCTTTGTCGTGCCAGCGCGATAGCCCCGGTAGCTTGCCGGGCTCTCAGAGAGGGGCGGAGGAATCGAACTCGAGTCGGCCATGTTGACTGCATGCAAGGCAAATGCCCTACCTGCTGTGCTATCACTCCAGACCGGAATAAGTATACTTCTATTAATCTTGAGATGAACCATATCTCTGATTTCAAGGTATACTTTTCAAATGCTGTTGACCAAATAGCAGGTGTAATGTAGTTCTCCTTATCTATATATGAGAGAATTTGGTTTATTTCTGTTACTAGAACTGGAAATAGCAACTTGTAAACATTTGAGACAATTTAAAAATCATCTGAGTCTAAAATGATTAGGTTCTGAAATTTTCTTTGACATATTTTGATCAAGAAAGTGTCAGCATCAAAACTTTCAGAATAGACATAAGTGGCCTGACAGAATATTTTTGAGGCAACAGTGAAATATTCTTAAGAAATATTGTCTTATAATGCTCAAGTTGGTGCTCATTATAACATTGAAAGGAAAAACAACAGTAATACATTGAAAAGTGGTTCATAAGAGTCAGACTTTGAACAGGAAGAGATTTTGTTTGTACTATATGCAATGACCTTTATATCTATATATATGTTTATATATGCTTGTGGTTGAATATGATAGATCTTGCATAAATCTACAAGTATTTGAAAATCATGTGGCACAGAAAATATTGTGTCATGTAATTGGCATCATTAGTTCTTCCTTAGTTGTATCTAAAATTATATTTTAACATTAAATTGCATTTTAGAAAAAAATAAAATTTATTTTCCTCTTGAAATATACAGAAGGATAAAGACTGCCTGTGAGCATATTGAAATGCTAATAGCATATTAAAGACTGAGAAGTTATAAAATGTTTTAACTTTCATACTGTCACTGATACCATCCTCCCATTGTTCATCGATTTGCTCGAGCGGGCCCAGTAACGTCTCCATTGTGACACTTATTACTGTGTTTGGCATATTGAATCCGTCACAGGTAACTTGCCAGGCTTTACCCTGCAGGTGAGATATTCTCAGTAGCTTGCCGGATTCTCTGAGAGTGGCAGAGGAATCGAACCTGGGTTGGCCAGGTCAACCTCATGCAAGGCAAAGGCTCTACCCACTGTACTATCGCTCCAGCCCTAACTTTCATACACATTTTAATAATCTTTCTTTTTTCTATAAAGTGTATTATGTCTTAGATAAGTTAATTTTGTATTTTTGTAGTAGGTTTATGATAGCTTTGATGGCATGCTATATACCTTATCTTTTAAAATTGCATTTTGAGTTACGATTGCTTTCTTTTAATAAGGATAATTTTTATTACTTCTAATGGTGAACAATAAAGTCAATCAACACTATTTTTCTCTCTAATTATCATGGGTCAGGATTATTATAAATTAGAGCCTTGAAATGACCTATTTTGGAAAATTTATTATTAATAATAGAGATTGCTTTTCTGCTGGTTGGTGATTACTGTTAAAGAGCTGAGTAGAATATGAAGACTCATCCTCCTAGAAATAAGACAAAACTCTTTCTGTCTAACTTTTGAGCTTGAATTTTCATCTTTTCATACTCTTGGATTTGGCTTTTTTGGGGTTTCTGCTTTGCCCTCTTTCAGACTGGAATCATATCACCTCCCCTGGGCCTTGAATTTACCCACTGCAGATTTGAGAACTTTTCAACCTCTGCCATGTGTGTCAGTTCCTTATATATGGTGTTGCTTCCCTTTGGATTCTAAAACAGTATAAAACCTAAAACTTTCCCTTTTAGTTCTAGAAGGTGAGACCTTTGAGCAACATCATTTACACTATTTGGGGATTTAAGAATGCAAAATCTCAGTCCCTCAGACCCCAGCCTAGCGTTGCAGAATCCTAATCTTTAATCTGACAAGCGCTTCAGGTGATTTGCTGCACCTAAAATTTGTGAAGCTCTTCTTTAGAATATTTTGAAGTCTTTGCCTATAATTTGTGTTGCTGAAGAAGAGTACAAGAGAACCTTATAATTATTTGACATTAACACTTAAAGAGAGACATAATAGGGAGATTGTAACAAAGGTTTTCTTTTTTAACCAAATTTTGCATAACATTTGGTGAATAATTTTACAATGACAAGAGAAAGATTAACTCTGAAATTCGTATTTCTAGAAAATTTGTAGATTTACTGGTTTCTTAATAGAGATATTCAAAATTAATATTTGCTTATTTTTAAGCATTAGCAGGAAGACTTCTGGAATTATTTTATAGATAAATCTCAAATAGCAATGTAAGCACCTCCAAACATTTTTATACTTGGGTATGCTTCAGAATGGTTTTTGTGTCTAACAAATATTATTTAATAAGAATATCTTATTTTTCTAATTTCAAGAATAACATCTATAGTAGCTCATGAGATGCTCCCAATTAGCTTCTAAGATTGATATGGAGTATTTATTCTGGAAAATTTATACTATCAATATGTCACTTGTATTTTCACCCCTTTGAGACTTCTCAAGTCAGTATTTTTAACACCAGTTCAGTAATTATAATGTTTTAAACAATTTTTATTTCCTAACAAAGACTAGATGGTTGGTTGTTGTTGACTGAATTTTATGCAGACCCATATTTTTTTTTGTGGGGGAAAAATCAAGATTTGTGATTGCCTTTTGTTTTAGCTCACTTGTCTTCTTTATATCTGTGATAGAGAAATACCTGTGTGTGATTCATTTGACAGTGTCTACATCTTGTTTCTGAGGAAGTAATTCTACTTAGTAATCATCATCTAAATGTGGCTATCTGTTGGGCAGAGATGAAATTGCTATTGTATCTATGTATCTCGGATAGTATTTAATTGTAAGAGAAAATGATATCCTATCACACTGAAAAATTTATCTCACCCAAGAGACATTTAGACACGGGAGTTTAGCCAAGAGATGTCAAAGGAGCAGCTGATGCTGCTGAGGCTGGTTCTCAGTCCTAGAGAATTGGCTGCCTGTGCATAGAGGGATGATGAGTACTAGATGGTATTTGCCTTTTATTTAGATAAAACAATGTGTCATTCTGATTACAGGAAATAAACTGCCAGTTTAGAATGCTATGTTAGAATACTTGGTATTTGGGAGTGCTTAATACTGCAAAAATGAGGAAATTACTTTTTGATTACTATTCTATAGATACTTTTGTTTATTTAATTTTCAGACTACATCCCTGTCTTCTGAGTCAAGAAGATTTGGGGAGAGCAGAAATATCACTGTTATGAATAAAACCATTTAAAAATTGATTATAATAAATAACAGCTCAACATCTGGTTTTTAGAAAACATTTGAAATTCCCTGGTGGATATTTTAAAAAATATTTAATAAATGCAGGAATGGGCCAGCAATTAACCTGATTCTCAAAATTTATATTTCTTTGTAAAACTAGTTAACTGTTCACCAGGGTATAATGGAATGAAAACAATGTTTTTAAGAAGGCAAAACTATAAAAATAAGGGTTGTGAGACAAGGAGAGTTGATACAGATATATGGATGTGTTCCATGAATAAACAAAATCAACTCTTTACAGAGAACATAAAATTGTTGATAATTGCTAATTAATGCTAGAACTTCCATTTTTGACGTTTGCTATTGTTGTCCCTTAATCATTACCCCTCTTATCTCTCTCTCTCCCTAAGGTTTCTCCCTTACTCTTTCCCCCAAATGCTGAATGCTTCAAAGAAGTAGTTTGTTCTTTTTCAAGACAAGAGAATGAAACAAAACATAATAAAAAAACTATCAATGTAATATTCAATAGCATTGCCTGGTTTGGCACTGAAACAACAACAAAAAGTGCACAATATTAAGGAAATAATTTCTCTCACCAGTATTTAATGATTCTCTCACTTAAGAGACATTGGAAAGAACAGGAAACCTTCATCAGATTTGTGAGGCGAGTACATTGACTTTCAGAGCTGTTAAATGAATTTCTTTAGTTGTGTTATTAAAAGTGATAGCCTTATGGTTTGTTTGCTTAGAAACAATCACAGTTGACTGTTTAGAGAAACCCAAAGCTGTCTTACCTGTTAGGCCAACAGTAATGTCAAGGTTAATATTTTAGCGATTCTTTCTATGAAGGAACATTTGTTTACCATAGAGTAAATCTCATGATATAATGTTAAATATATTGAAGATGAATATATTTTACTAACAATAGATTTCAGAGAACAGTTTTTATTGTTATTTTGTATTACCTTATCTTTTGGTTTTGGGGTAACACTCATAGAAGTCAGGACTTAATTCTGATTCTGTGCTCAGGATTCATTCCTGGTGGGCTCAGGGCATTATATGGGTTGTGATAGGCAATGAAGGCTAGGTCAGCCACATACAAGCAAGTAGGCTACGAGCAGTACTATATTTGCTACCCCCTGAAAGCAGTTTTTATGTGTTGGGTAATTCAGAAAGTATTCATAAATCTGTTAGTTTGATTGACATTTTACAGATTAGTAAAATAATGCTATTATGCACAGGTAAAGACCTTTTCCTTATAAAGGAAACCAAACACTTTGTGACCTTCTGGTAGCCAATTTCTGTTCTCGCTGCCTGTAGACTGTTCTCAAGCCCTTTCTTGAGAAAGCCAGATGCATAAATATCATTTATTTCTGAATTTCAGATAAGGAGATTTGGCACTACCTGAAGGATATGACCAAAATTCAAATATTGTTTTCTCAATACGATCCCCTTTTCCAAGATTTTTTTTCTCCTGGGGATTGTTATAATAGTCTTAAGTGTGCCCTATTGCCCCCCTAAAATTTTTGTATCTAAACACCAGCTACAATAGCTACAGTGTCCAAATTAACATGTTCTTTTTTTCTCCTCCAAACACTTCAGTGACTTCCCAACTCACTGAGTCAAAACCAGTTTTTACAATGGTTATAAAGATCTGACTTCTTTTTAAAGCTCCGATCTTATCACCATCCCCTGACTCTTCACACTGAGTTCCAGCTAATACTGAGTCTCTTTTATTTCTCTTGCTCCAGGCCAGGAATTTAAGGTTCCCTCTCCCACTCCTCCTCCTCCCCATCCTCTTCCTCTCCCTATGAAAAGAAAGTGCCATTAGTACAGAAATGACTCTATACAATTTTTGTAATCCCTAACAGTGGATTACTTTCCCTTGTACATAATAATCTGCAATAACTTTGTGATTGATTTATGACTATTAAGAGATGCTTTTCTTTACTATATGAGAACTCTAAATACAAATTTACAGTTTGGCAGCAATCAAGTGCTTTTAGCAAATTTATAAAATTTACTGAAATGAGAAAATCGAACAATCCGAACATGCTGTAATCAAAAGTGGAATTATTAAATTAAAAGCTAGGGCCCAGAGTGAGAGTACAACAAATAGGGCGCTTGTTATATGGTCCTTCAAGCCAGCCAGAAGTGATTCCTGGGTGCAGAGCCAGGAGTTACCCCTGATCAGCATCTGTATTGCAAGCCATAATGCTTAACATGAGAGAGAGAAAGGGAAAGAGAGAGAGAGAGAGAGAGAGAGAGAGAGAGAGAGAGAAGGGAGTTGCCTGGTAGAGAGGGAAGCTGAGTGAGGGTTGGCTTGAGGATGCGAGGGAAACTGGGAACAGTGTTGCTGGGAAATCACACTGGTGGAGGGATGGGTGTTGGATGCAATCATGAACAATTTTGTAATGCTCTATCTCATGGTGAATCAATGAAAAAAAAAAAGGAGTGGCATCTGAGCACCATCAGGTGTGGTTTCCCCTCAAAAAATCAAAAACAAAAACAAAAGAGAAAATAAGAAGTAAAAGTCTTTGATATATTAAGGATAAAACCAACTGGATAAGAAAAAGCATGGACTATTGCTTTGTGCTTTTTATTTTATTAATGTGTGAAACTCAGAACTGTAAGCTACAATACTGACAATAGTTTCTAAACTAATTTTGTTGTGCTGGTGGGCCATACCTAGCAGTATTGGTAATTCCAAGGATTCAGAACGAGCACTCACACATGAAAGGTATATTGTTTACAATTTGAGTCACATCCTGACTCCCAAGCTTATTTTTAGGTAAATTTTGTGGTCATTTACTTGTATGGAGGGAATATATCTTTACAAACATTTCTCTTAAAGAATGCTGAAAAAAAGGCAAATAATCTACACTGGCAGATACTTCCAAACATGTTTGACCTACTTCACCCTCTTCATGAAAATAATTACTCAACATCCCCCTGGAAATTTACCTTTTTTAAACAAGCAGAAGCACCCCTCTCCCTCCCCTACACCTCCATCCCCTGTTATATTTGCGACATTATCAACTCCTTGGATTATTCTGTTGCCTCCTGGCATGGGAGGATGGGGGTTTGGGGTGAGGGGAGGATTTTCCATTTTGGTAAACATTTGTAATCACCTGCTCTGTACTTGCCTTTGAAAAAGCCTTCCATAGTTATCAGAATGTCAACAGCTTATAAAAATGCTGATAAAACTTAAGAACAAAAACTGTAATAAAATGGTCATAAATCTTGACTGCAAACTTTGGATCACAGCTTTCAAATAAATATATTGATTAAGACAGCTCTTAAAACTCTGAAAGGAAGTCAGATGATTCTGAGTTTATGAATATTTGTTTCAAAATAAGCTCTTTACCAAAGGTTTATCTTGCTCTCTGTGGAACAAATATATGTATACAATACCTTTAAGTTTCCCTCATGAAAATCTCATCACTTATTAAGGTTCTCCAAGTTCAGGAAAGAAATTTGAGGAGATGTATATTTTTCTCATCATCTAGACATCAGTCTCTGTGAGGTTGTTTTGTTCCATGTTGTTTTATTTTTAAGTTAATGAAATATTCTTTAAGCATGTTTTCTTATTACCAGCATGTAATTTATATTTCTCCACTTTTCGTTGGTAGCACCTATAAGAATAAAAATACTGAGGGTCACAGGAAGAACTACTGTAGGGGTTAAGGAACTTAACTAGCATCCAAGAAATCTCTGTTCCATCCCTGGCATGGTTCTCCAGAGGAGCAATCTAAATATGGTCCTCTGAGTACCACCACCGGGAGTGATGCCTGAGCACCAAACCCACAGTATAGATAAACCCTGTTATCCAGGTGTAGCCCAACCCTCTCCCCTTTGTTCCCCACCCCCAATCCTCCCAGGGACTAGGATGACCTCACTCATCCATGGCACAGAGAGTCAAACAAGGGGGCAGACAGTATTGAATGACAAAGCTTTTTCCTTGGATTGTAAGAGTCATATTATCAATCAGAGAGTTGGGGAGGAATGAAGACCAAACTGCATGAGATATAGGGAGAGAGGTGGAGGATTGTGAGCACTTTAGTAATGGTAGTATGCAGTATCTGTGCATCAATGCCACAAACTTTAACACTGTTATAACTTTGTTACCTAAACTATGTAAAAATAAAAATAAAAACAGAACAAAGAAATGGTTCTTTGATTCTTTGATTTTCAGACTAGTAATTAACACAGTATTAACACAGTACAGTAATAACTAGTATTAACACAGTACAGTTATTTTACAGAAATGGTGTCACCTTTTAGATAAGACTCTTGATTAAGTCTGGGAATGAAACTGACTTCTTCAGTGCTGGCAACTTCAACAAGTTTATAAATGTCCAGAAAAGCCTTTCTAGTCTGCATAACATCAAGGAGACACATTAGCAGTTCACATCTGCTCTGCTATGACAGTTACAGAGCTGAGCTATGTCTCTGCATTCCACAGTCCATATTTCAGCTCTGATCCAACATTTAGGACATTGGACTGTAGATTGTGACTTGAGTTTATGCAGCAGTTTATGCAGATCAGTTGTACTGGAGTAAGATGTCAAAATGAAGTATGTCTGTCCAAACAAAATAAGTGTCCTTTAAATGAAATAATGCATTCCTTTTAAGAAACAGGAATCTTTTTGGATCCAGGGAGTTGTACACTGCATAGGGCATTTGCCTTGTACGTGGCCTTTCCAGGTTTGATCCCTAGTACCACATATGCTGGGAGTAATCCCTCAGCACAAAGCCAGGAGTAAACCCTGGGCACCACGAGGTGTGGCCCAAATTCCAAAATTCATAACCAAAAACATGTAAGTAAGTAAAGGCCCTCTCATTGATCATCGATTTGCTCTAGCGGGCCCAGTAACGTCTCTATTGGAGACTTTGTTGTTACTGTGTTTGGCATATCGAATACATCACGGGGAGCTTGCCAGGCTCTTCCGCGGGGGCGAGATACTCTCGGTAGCTTGCCGGGCTCTCCAAGAGGGGCAGAGGAATCGAACTCGGGTCGGCCATGTTGGCTGCGTGCAAGGCAAATGCCCTACCGCTGTGCTATCGCTCCAGCCCAACCAAAAACATGAATATTTTATTTTAGGAGAAAAATTTTGAGGGTAAAAAATTAAATTAGAATGAGTGTATATATGCCGGCTTTTGATTTATTTAGATGGACCCCATCTAATTTAGATGCCTATAAGGAATCTTTAAAATGGTGGATTTTAACTAAACACATAGTAATCAGAAACACAATAGCACATCTTCATCACACATCTAATCTGAATCCTTATATGTGTATTTTAGTATATTAGAAACCCTCATGTGTAACAATTGTTCGTGTATAAATCACATTATAGAATAGTCAATTAGATTTCTATATAAGCATTTATGTGGCTAATATATTCATATCTTAATATTTAACTTTCAATATTACATAAAATTAATAGATTGAATATTTTGGAATTATGTAGTGATAAATAATTTTGGATTAGATAGTTCTATGGGGAAAAGCTATATTCATATTATTTTAAGTAGCTTTTTTTGAAGGCTCTATTTGCTAATTGTCCATTACACACATATTTAGTAAGTTGACTTTTCTATATTTGGATTACAACAGCTAAGGAATTAAGGAGATTTCTATGAGTATAATGAGTAAATAAATAAGTTGTTTTGTGCTTTTGTTGTTATTGTTGTTTTGTGTTTTGTTTTTAGTGTTGGGTCTCAGTACTTATTCTTGGCCCTATGCTCAGGATCACTTTTGGCAGTGCTGGGGTTTGAACTGGGGCTGTCCATGTGGAGTGCACGGACCTTAACCCCTGTAGTAACTCTCAACCTTTGCTGAGTTTTAGTCTCTAAAGGTACCTTGCAAAAAAGCATGAGAAGAAACCAATAACCCATATAATAAAAGTTAATGAAATTCCTCCTTAAACTAGCCCTAATCAATCCCTTGACAGCAAAAAAAGGTAGATGCCTGTCATTGAGCTTGATGAAATAAAAATGAGTAAAATCTCACTTATATCTATTCATTTGCAGTTACTATAAAAGCTCAAGACTATACACTTACTCTCCTATTCCATATAACTTACTATTTAGGATGGGATGTTGCCCTTTGTGTTGATTAATTTTACAAAAACCTGTTGACATTCTGAACAAAATCATTATGTTCCTGAATTTTTCCGACATTCAATTACATTCCAGAGCTGAATAACCAAGAAATAGCACTAGATTTCCCATGTGTGACTTACATGGCATTTTTCTAGTATCCCTCAAGAATATGGCTTTGTATAATTGATAAAGAATACTTGGGGATGAAGAGATTATATAGAGTATAAGATACTTTCTCTGTATGTGACCAACTCTGTTTCTATCCCCAGTACACATTTGGTACCTCATGAACCACCAGGAGTGATACCTGAGCATTGGAGAGTGTGGCTCAAACACACTCCTGCCACATAAACTCTCTCTTTTAATGAAAACTGAATATGTATAATTCCTCTCCCTATATATTGAGCTACTAAAACAATTTCCCAACTTGATTCTTGGTCTCTATTCTTCTCTTGTCTTTACTAAGCAGGCATATGTTGAATGTTCTTTTGTGTGGCCAGAAGAAAGTTTTTATAACTTTATTTTTTGCTATATCCAACAGTATATGGAACTGGACTAGAGGGTGGCATCACATTTTCATTTTATTTTCCTGCTAGCCATTTTTTTCATTCTCCTCCAGTCCATCTAAAAATTTCAAAACAAAGTACAAATAAAATTTGACCAAGTGCTAAAAGTCAGATTTTTCTCCTATTACCTGAAAAATCAGGAAAATCAGAAATAGGGCAGTTTCCTTGAAGAAAGTAAATGCAACTGGATTATTATTTTGATTCCATTTTTGTTGGTTATTTATGGAATACTTAGAATCTGGTAGGGGATTCTAAGTCATATAACAACTCATGTTGCATTGCCACTTCCTTTATTTTTGTCATCTAGGAATAGTATGAAGGTAACAATTGTTGCTGGAAGTTTGGTTGGTTTTTTGGTATGTGTGAGCTTTTTGCTTTTGTATATCTGTTTTTATTGGGGGTGGAGGACACACTTGACTGTGCTGAGGGCTTTTTCCTGGCTCTGTGCTCAGGAATCACTTCTGGTAGGATTCAGGGTGCAAGAAATGAAATTGAGGTCCACTGTGAACAAAACAGATACTTTAACCCATATGCCACCTCTTCTGTCTCTTATTTTAGGAATTTTAAAGAAAAGTTTAGCATGGATTAATGATATTAGGATTTAAGGAAAGTTAATGCAGAGGATATTTTTATGGATCCAGAAATTCATGAAAACAGTAGAGAAAGCTGATTTAGTTAGATAAAAATATATTAGTAATCTGGAAATATCATGAATTTAAGGGATGTATGTGGGCAACATTTATATGCATAATTCTGCTATCATATCTGGTAATATTTAAAAGTATACTCTTGCTGTTTCTGTTGCCCAACTTGTCTGAGGAGCTCATACAAGCTCTTAAACTCATCCTTATTGACGGTTTTTGTTGCTACTGCTGTCCAGACCAATAAGGAGGGTTGTCATGAGGCCTTTGGGAGAGAAAGAGATTAGAGTCTGAGCACTGATGAGCACAGAAATGCAGGAGTCACAGCTGGCTAGTTGTGTTTATTTTCTTCTAGGCAATAAATAAAGGAGTGAGGGAATGGCCTGGAAATCAATTTTCGAAATATTTCAAAGGTCACCATAGAACAGAGTAGCCTGCTGTATTGCTTAGAATATATGATGTGCTAAAACATGGTTGCCACATCTTTAAAGACAATTGGGATTCAGGAGAGGAATATGCTACCAATTGCCTGTCAGAGCCTTTTAGAATAGAATGAAGTCTATTTTTCAGGACCTTCGTTTTAAGCTTTTATAATTTACTTTGTCACCATTTTATTAATGTCCTCTTTTTTAAGACTTTTATTTTAGCCTCGGGGAAAAAAATTTGAACCTGCACAAAGCTTACAGTTCACCTAGATCAACCTGGATTTAGCTTTCATTAACATTGGTCACATTCACTGTATGTTTACATATATTTGTGTATAAATATATATGTAGACATACATTTTAATATTTACATTAGAAACAACTATCTCCTTAAATTAGCATTTGGGAGGGAAGCATAAAACAGTTCTGGCATAGTCATTTCAGGATAAATTCAGTGTAAAAGGAAATCTCCTAAAGCAGGAATATTTTCTTAAGTACTGCTCCTTTCAAATACAGATAGTAAATATATTTTTAAAGAATTCTCTGTTTAGAAAATGGAACTTTTAATTATTTTTTCAAAGGGGATCAACTCGATAATGAAACAAGCACAGCTGTCTCTGACACCCCAAATGAAGGCCACCTTACCTCTCCTTGAAGCTTCCTTCCCAATTATTCTTACCTCCCTTTCTTTTCATCATCATCATCTTTTTTGTTCCTGTTGCATTTTCCTTTCACAATTGATATTTTTAAAGGCCACTACAGTTCTTTTCTGGTCACCTAAGCAACTTAATTACATTTCTGGGAGCTGCATTGCTTATTTAAGTGTATATGTCTAAAAAAAGAAAGCTAGGTGACATTTCGAAGGGTGCTAGTGGCTATTATTTCTTCCAGTCTTGGAAGGCGGAGACTTCATTTAAACTTTAAGACCTTTCTAGAGTAAGTAGCTCAATAGTGGGTGTAGTAATTAACACTGTGGCCATTTGAAAGCACCAGGCCAACACAGTCTGGATGGATCACTCTTAGAAAGCCTTTTCTCTTGTCAGCAACTTAGCCAGCACCTGATGTTTTGGCTGGCAACTCCCAGCTCTTTTAGGATCTTTTCCCTGGAGTTCCTTATCTGTTAAAGCAGAGAAATACCATTGATCCTAAAGAAGTCTCCAGATGGAAAATGCAGTTTAGCAGTTTATTTCAGAACTTTTCAAAGCAGTTGCCAAGGTGGAGGAAGGGTCTCGTACTATTAAAAAAAAAAAAAAGAGCTTATCCACGAAAGATCCTCCCTCTAGGATCCAGGTTAGTAGCCTGAAATCAATTCAAGCAGATAAAAGGATGAAAGGGGATTTCGTGGTCTGGGGTGTCTTCTTTTGAGTGTTCTGGTCAGGGGTTTTTCTTGGCTGCCTGACTAGAGGCAATGATTAGTGCCATCTTGCTTGAGATGATCTGGGCTTCAGGACTTTTCCTTGGAAGGGAGCAGGGACAGTGGGGACCCTGAGCTCCATTAGACATCTGGAGGTTGCGAAGGATAATATTTAAGTGGTCTCATTCACACTTAGGCACCAAAAATAATAGTGTTCACCTTTTGATAATGAACAGATTTATTTAAAGTAACTATGAGAGCAATTTCTTTGGGGAGGAAAATTAACTCACTTGTATAGCCATGGACAGTAAACTTTTCTTCGGCTCTTTTTTTTTGTCCTGGATCTGATGGTTTGGTTTCAGGAAGGCGAATCATTTTAATTCTTTTTTATTCTGACTATGCTAACTATGATTCATGCTAACTATGATGAAGGAAATTTTTACATTGCTACCAATTGCTTTTATATATGAATTTTTTATCATTACATATGTCAAACACAAATGAAAAGAACACTAATGATCCTTCTATAAAATCTTATTTTAGGGAATTAGATATAGACATTTTGCCTTAGGTCTCAGAAAATCGCTCAAGGGTACATGCATGTGAGAGCCCAGGGTTCATGGCAAAACATGGGCCCTCAGCATCTCACCTGAAGTAACCCCCTGAGCACTGCCAGGTATGGTTCTAAATTTTTTAAATGTTATTATTATCATTAAAACAGGCTTATTTTAAAACAAAACAATAAAAGAAATCACATCATTCTTAGTAATCTAAGAACCAGGTATACAATGGAAGAGTTATTCTTAAACACTGATTCTTGAATTTTCAGTATCAGCACCTGGAAATACTAGAAACACTTTCTAGAACCATCATAGTAAGAGCTCAAGAGACACTTGTGGGAAGTTAGGCTGATTTCTGAATTTTAAACATGAGCTAATGATGCCGTGGAAGGTGGTAGTAACCGGACTGTGTTGATCATTAGAGCAAGCAGGAAGACTTGATGAAATAACAGATCATTGATCCCCATCTCCAGTGTTCATGAAGCAGTAGATCTTGGGGGAATCTGATTGGGATCAGAATTTTTATTCTAACCAGTCTGCAGATGTTGCCTCTGCTGCTATTCTGGCGATGGCTTTGAGAACCCTTCTTATAAACTGAGATCTCACCCTGCGTCAACATTAGAATGGGAAAGACTGAATCTATCATATACTAAGTAAATCTTTATGTTTCTATAGATGAATACAGACATGGTAGCCCTTAAGATGTTACAGAGTGTCTCTATGAGCCTCTAGTTTTGAATTTCACTGCTGATCAACTCAAAAGAAGGG
Source organism: Sorex fumeus (assembly GCF_029834395.1). Classification (NCBI taxonomy): domain Eukaryota; kingdom Metazoa; phylum Chordata; class Mammalia; order Eulipotyphla; family Soricidae; genus Sorex; species Sorex fumeus. Next base: position 23,987,422 of record NW_026606060.1, read on the forward strand.
GCTTTCAGTTCTGGTTCTCATTAGAATTACCTATTAGGATATGCCAAACACAGTAACAACAAAATCTCCAATGGAGACGTTACTGGGCCCCCTCGAGCAAATTGATGAACAATGGGAGGGCCTTTACCTTTACCTTTTACCTAGATTCTGATATAAATGGTATAACTTCTGGTATAAATAGTTCATCATGGGCACCGAGATTTTTAAGAACTGAAAGTGGTTCTACTGTACAACTAAAGTTAACCAGTGGTCAAAAGATCCTTTCCAGCCTTAGGAATGTCATGATTTTTAGCTTAATTTTACGTAAATGACACAACATTGATGGAAAGCAAGTATTCCTAAGTTTATATTGAGCTAATTTCATAAGCTATGTATTGGTAAATTCAGGGTGAATCAAATTTTAATTGAAATTTCATCAGAAATGAGCATAAAATCTACTTCCAAACAAATTCACTTTAATTCAAAATATAGACATATATGTTTTGCTTGAACAAATACTCAAAGGGATCCCAAATCATATTGCTTATCATAATTTTAATTTGTTCACAATTATTTTTGCTGGTTAATATTTATCTTTTTTAGAGTAAAATATTGAGAGTGCAAATATAGACAAATATATAACCAACTCATTCATTATACCAGATGTTGACTTGTTTGGTTTGATCCGTTTACAAAGACATCTATGGGAAATGCATAACTGTTGCTTTTTTTTGAATAACTTGGTGTGGAAAGTATAAGGGAATTAGTACACAGAGCAAGACTACATAGTCTTATTTTTTTTCTTTTAAATTGAATCACCAAGAATCACAAAGTTATTCATAATTGAGTTTCAGACATACAATGTTCCAACTCCAATCCCTTCCCCAAGGTCCACTTCCCTCCAAACTGTCCCCAGTTTCCCTCCCACCCTAGGCTCCCTTTATTTTACCTAATCACCTCTCAAAGGCTCTACTTCAAAGTATATCACATTGTGGATTAGGCTTCAGCATGAGTTTGATGAGGATGCAAACATTCACCTATTGTTAGCATGCAAAGCATTTAGCCCAATATCTAAATTCATGCCAGGAATTCATGGAACACTAACAGTCCTTTCCCTCTGTCCTTTCCAATATTATTACTTCATTTTTCTTGCCATTCTTTTCTGCCTTTGTTCATTATCAGTATGATTGGACTCAAACATGTCTTTTCTTCCTCTTCCTTCCCACTTCCTCCGCATTTATCTTAGTTAAATCTTAGTTAACAGGTTTGGCATCCAGGGATACAGAGATAACCTATTATGCCTGCCTTCAGCACACCTTATATAGTGAGGAAGCCAAAAAACATAAATGTATTAAACATGTAAAATGGAGGTACAGAAAAATCACAAAGATAGGCAATTGAACTCAGATGTGGTATTGAGGGTGTCTGGAAAAACATAGCTGAAGGAGTTAATTTCAGGAGCTGAGAAAAAACCTGGCTGAAATGTGATGGTGGTAGGCTGGGAACATGGGGATAAGTGGAGGCTAGAGAATTCCTGCAGAAATCAGCATATCAAATAGGAGATGTAAGTGTACTGTTAGAAAAACATTTTATAAGTTTTATATGCTTGGGAATTGTGGGCAGGAATGAAGGATGTATAGACAGGGTTACATCCTGTATACAGGTATGAATAGCAGGGGTCTGATCACAAAAAGATCAACTCCAGGAGCTGAAAGTATAGATTCCAGATCAAACATTGACATCCTTGGAATCTTCTTAGAAATGAAAAAAAAATTCTCTACCCCACATTAGACGTATTGAATAGGGAAAAGCTGAGTCAAGAGTGGTGGCTTTTGTTTTAGTAAGTTCTGTAGGTGATGCTGAAGCACGCTAAACATTGGAGAAGCAGTACTTTATACTGTAATTAGAAATTTGACCATTTCCATAAAGGAAATGTTAGTTTATTATGATAAAAACAATAATAATTTTAAGGGCTTACACTGGAAACAAGGTGAAATATGAACAGGATGTATGCTTGGAACAGGTATATATATGAAGGTTTGTATGCTGGAAGAGTTAGAGAAGTATTTTAAGATACTTAAGTTCAAACATAGAAGTCTTGCTTTGTACAGCACTCATTAAAATATATAGACATAAGACAGAGAAATAATATGCGGCACTGGTGCAGAGTTATTGGTAATCTAGACATAGACTCAATTCTTCTGCAAATACTGTCTTCCAACCTGGCATATTGTACTGTGTTTAAAGAGAGGAGGTAAGAGTGATTCTGTAGAGTCAGCCTGGTTGATGGAACTAGGCCCAGTTACACAGTGGGGCCCCAACTGTCTTTCTCCCCTGGCAAAGATCTAGGTTGAGTTGGTACCACCACGAGGCTGTCACATAAAAGCCCAATAAATGAATTAGATCAGAATTTCTGCAGTGCCGCAAATAAATACGGGGTGGCATTAAACCATGCAAACGTATAAAACACATTCTGTTTGGGTTCTATGTAGAGATGAGTATGAATCTGCGTCTTATTTGTAATCACAGCGAGAGAACTATCCATTGAAATCTGGTTGTTCAGCTGGGAATAGAACAAGGCCAGACGGGATGCTGCTTTCTGCTTGATTCTTGCCCAAGATTCTCAATCCCTGAAGCCGGCTTGCATTGCCAGCTGTAGAGAGGGTGTCTGCTGGAAGGTACCCGTGCAATGATGGGTGTCTGGAGGCTGGAATACACCTTCAAACCTATTTTCAGGGTCGAGAAGGAAGAGGAATATGACGTTGACTGTGATGGACCATTACAGAAAAAAAAAATTCACCCCTTCAAGATATTTGATAGCTGTAGCTCCTTGTCACCACCTTCCCTCCAAACCCATTCCTCTGTGCTCCCTGTCTGATGTCCAACAAGGAGCAATCCCCCGCTTTGGCTCTGTGTGCTTTTCGGTGGGGGAAAAAAAAAATAAAAGTGGCTGCACAAGGACAGAAACGAGAGCGGCTGAAAATAGGTGCAGGACTTGTTGAGCATACAAATCATTTCCCCCTGGTCTCCAAGGGAGGGAGAAAAAAAAAATCTCTCTTTTTCTCCTGGCAGCCCGTATGCTGCCTTGCAGGAGACTTCTCCTGCAAGGTTGAGGCGGCCCCTCTCCCCGTGCTCCCTCCTCCGGGGCCCCTCGGAAACTTTTCTCCCCCGGGTCCACCCGGGGCCGTGGCGCCTCAACTGCAGTGCCGGTGGCTGGGGCGTGCAACCTCCTCTTCTTCAATCCGGCCCCGGCTCCCCCGCGCCCGCGGCGCGTCTGTCTCTTTAAATTCCAGCTGCGCGGCTGGGAAACAGCGCCCCCCGCTGCCCGAGGCCGGCAGCGGCGGCGGCGGCGGCGGCGGCGGTTGCTCGTTCGCTCGTCGGCTCGCTGGCTGCTCGCGCTCTCGCTGCCGGCTGCGCGCCGCGGAGGGCTCGCTCGGGCCGCGGGCGGCGGCGGCGGCGGCGGCGGCGGCGCGGGGCGGGGAGGCGCGGAGGCGCGGCCCGGCCGAGGAGCGAAGAAAAAGAGCCGAGCCGGGCCGGGGAAGAGGCGCCGCGCCCGGTCTCGCGCCCGGTCCCACGCCCGCGCTCGGCGGCCCCGGCCGTTTCCTCCGGGCTTGCCCACGGGGGGATGCGTTGCCTCGCCGGCGGCTTGGAAATTCTTCGCTCGCCTGCGCGCCGCCGGGAGAAGATTTCCATAGTAACCTGCTCGAGTGGCTGCGGAGCGCAAACCTGAGGCTGCACCCCCCCCCACACACTCCCCACCTCCCCCGCCCCGGCATCACCTCCGCCAGGTAAGGGCTGCGGGGCCGCCCTCCCGTCCACGCTCCCGCCGCGCTCCGTCCAAACTTGCTTTTGTGGAAGGTCGCGGGGAGGGGGATGCGGCTGTCACCGCGTGCCCCTGCCCAGGTGCCGGCCGGGGTCCTCATCTCGGCGGCGCCCCCACGACCCACCGGCGCAGCACAGATATATACAACGTGTGTGTGTGTGTGTGTGTGTGTGTGTGTGTGTGTGTGTGTGTGTGTGTGTTTGTCCCCTGCCTTGCACTGTCCACCTATTTAATGTTCCCATCCCTGCGCTCTGGACGGCTTTTCGCCTCCCCCCCTCCCACCCCCCAGACTAGAGACGGGGGGCGCTTGGGAGAAGTCGGGTGGGGGGTGGCGAGCGCGGTCCAGGGAGTGGCGGGCTCCGCGGGGCCGGCGGCTGCGGGCCGTGGGCAGGGCGGGGGGGACCCCCGGGGCCCCCAGCGTCTCCGCGCGAGCGAGCGAGGAAAGCGGGTTCGGGGTGATGGAGCGCGCGGCTGGTGGCTGGCGAGCGTCCATCCATCACAGCTTCCCTTCCGACTCCCCCGCCCCTCTTCGCCGTGTCTCTTTCCCCCCTTCTCATTTCTTTCTTCCTTTCCCCAGCTCCCTTCTGTCCCCTCCCTCCCATCCCTCGCTTCCCTCCTTTCGCTTCCTTCCCCCCACCCCACCCCTTCCCGCCCCTCTTCTTTCACCCTTGTCTTTTTTTTTTTTTTTTTTGGTCTTTTTCTTAAAACACACCAAAGGGGTTGGTTGAATCGCCGGTCACCCGTATGGTTCTGCCAACATGGGAAGAGCTGTGCAACCTGCAGCGTGGCCACCTCGAGCCGGTCGTTCTCAGACTCGTCCTCATCCATCAACATATTTGTTTCCCCGAGTCTGTTATTGATCTTCCTGGATTCTGCAGAAATGCATTCTAAGCTGGGCGTCTATGTCAGCATCAGACTTCTGCAGCTCGTTGCTTCCGTGCTCCAAGTATGCCATGCATTGTAAAGGCTGCCTCTGTTTTTAAATTCATGTTAGCCGTGGGGATACATCTTTCTCTCTCTATTTCTCTCTCTCCCTCATCTAAATTTATTTGAGAGAAACTTTCTCTTTTAAATACTGAAACTCTCTTTTCCTTCTTTGATATTCAATAGCGAGGGACTTGGAGACAGTTATTTCCTCCCCCCAGTTTGTGAGGCACAAGCAACTTCTATTGCCTTAATTATCTCTTTGAAACCTATTCAGTCTTGCGCCTCCCAGTCACTGGAACGAGTAGATCATAATTAAGACTCCCTAACTTGACTCCCAAAGTCCTAACCGGTTTAAGTGGCAACCTCTGGTAGATTTCAGGAGAAGGGGGAGGAGGTTGGGGGTGGGAAGACAGACCTGTCAAAAGAATAGAAAAGGTAGAGCAACTCTCTTATCCTGCATTCTGACTTCAGTACTGATGACATTAAAATACGATAAAAACAGACTTTGGAGGTTTGGTTTTTAGTATCCCTATAACTATGGTAGGTTCCTTTAAGATAATACTTAAAACCTGAGCTATTCTAGCTCAGAGTCCATTCTGCCTCTCTTTTGTGGATGCCTTTTCTCACTATGATTTTTTTAAAAAATAAACTGTATCTTGGAAAACAAAGGAAAAACAGATGGTGACATATGTTTAACCTGAAATAGGATTTATATGGATCTCTTTTTGTTTGTCTCTCCAAAGATCTTGTTATGCACTCAAGTTTTCAGAGGTCAGAATATTTCATGGGTGAAAAATGATCCTAATCAATGATTTTCCTCTACTGTGCTTCAGTGCTGTACCTAGTTTATATATTAGAAGCTTTCAGTTTTCGCCCTTGCCTCCTTTCCTTTGTCTGCAGATTTGTTTTAAAATTCAGCTAATACTATAGAATCAATGAACAGAGAGCAGATCATGAAGAAAAGGAGCTATGGATTTAAAGGAAAATATATTCAAGCCTAGAAAAGAGAAAATCCCATCATTTTTAACCATTTAAGAACCTGTAGGTTTTAATTGTATTTTCATCTTATTAATTTGGTAACTAATACTTTTTGTATGTAAGGTCATGTTTATATCCAGTTTACATGTGAATATTTACAATTGACTTAAAATTTCTTTGCCAGTGAAATAAAATATTCTTTTCTTCCAACATTTTCTTCTTCCTTTTCATGAACAGTGGTAGTAGTACTGATTTGGCATTATTTTTTTCACCTGACTTCTGGTTTTGGTGTTTACTGGTTGGGTGAATTTTTTTTCTGTGACATTGGCAAGATGGACTGGTCTAGCTGTGTGAAACCTGAATGCACAATTAATTGTTCATGAAATGAAATGTCCATTTTTCTTGTTCTTGATTTAACAAATGCCATGCCCTTCTGGACATGTATCATTTTGGTGTGGTGCTTATTCCTTTTGTGTGTGTGTTTGTGTGTGTGTGTGTGTGTGTGTGTGCGTGTGTGCGCGCGTGCCCATGAAGTATTCCCTGTAAGCTGTTTAAGCCTGCATGATTTGGGACTAAAAGGTATATTAGTGACAAACCATAAATTACTCTTATTTATGTAGTACATTGATCCTGTAGTTGCTCCCATAACCCCACACCCACTGGTGAGTGCCTATATCTATGAATAATTAATGAAAGGTTGGCAGTGATGAGCTATCCGTTTCATAGAAAGGAGAATTCCTCAAGTTTACTTACCTCAAGCCCCCATCTTCATGTAGGATTAACAAATGTTTTTTGATCTGATGTTTTAATAGACTGATTGCTGGGTGCTGCTAATTACCAAGACTTTATTTTGTTAATACTGAAATTGATATGGGATGAGACATTTCTCAAGTCGTCAGAGGGCTCTAAGTGACTCATCCTTGTAACCCATGGCAACAGGAAATGGTTGTCCTGGGCGCAAGCTGAAGTGTGGACACAGATACATACTTTGTGATTATTGAGGGACTTGATATGAAAAGAAGTAGCATGCTGACTCCTTTGCATAGACGGATGTTAACTGTTTCATTTTCGTCAGAACAATATTTAGGCTTAATTTTCCAATATCCCTTTGCCTCTCATTTACCTATCTAGTGGTGCCAAATTCTCAGAAAACACATAGTTCAGTGTTACTTATGTGTGTAGAATGGTGGGAACCTTGCAGACAGTGGCCTTAGGGGCTGAGGGCCCCTCCCAGAGATATTTGTCTTGATTGTGAAGGGTTAGTGCTTGCCCAGTGGTATTACTCAGGCCTGCCCATGTTTGGGGGACCATACTGGTCTGGAAATCTAACTCAGGACTCTATGCAAAACATGTTCTTCAGCCCTCTGAGCTATCTTCCTGATCCCTTAGGATTTGTTAAAAAATCATTATCAGGGGTCCACACCCAACTATACACCATGAACCAGTGGTGTAGATGGGGTTACTGTCTAGGCTTGGTTCAGCAGTGTAGGTCTGACAAATCAGTGCTTTGGGCCCAGTGGTGCTGGGCAGGTCACCAGGGGTAATAGGGATCCAATTCAGGGCTACACAAACGCCAGCCATATGCCTCACTTTTTTTTTTTAAGTCATAGTCCTAGCTCCTAAGTTCACTTTGTAAAAAATAAGGTAATTTATAGAGAAGTGTTCATGTGTGTCTGATTTGTGGTTGGCTGAGACTATCACTAAGTCTAATATGAGAGGCTGTGTCAACCTCAATAAAGTTTCGAATCAGAATTTGTGTCTGGAAATCAGAGACTAGGGCCAGGGGTTGGGCGGGGAAGGCCGTGGTTATATTCTTGTCACCATAATGGTTATCTATCCTGGTGACTTCCTTTTATTCAGTTGCCAATTAGGCTTTTTTTTCTCCAGAAGGAAAATGAGTATTATCTTTTTCCTGTTTGTGAATTCTCAATAGATCTACTATGATTTAATCATATATAAACATGGATGTACGTATGTAGCATGGGATGATACTTAAACACACAAACATGCACATATGCAGACTGACACAGATACAACACTTCTTCATATATACAACACTTCTTCATAGAAAAAGGAAGTCTCTCCTCCACCATTGATGGATAGGCAATGATGCTGAATTAATCCTTCCATTTGGGGGAAGGTGAATATATTATTCTTGATATTCTATGAATATAGGTAGTAGATGCTTAGTGATTAATCATAGGCATAATGTGCATAATTGAATAATCTCAGCAGGTATCCCCTTTTCCTTACATGAATACAGGAATAAATTTTCCCCATTAAAAGAAACGATTTAAGATCTCCTTCTTCATCTTCCCCATTTTGTAAGGAAAAGTAATTTTCTGTAAGGTTAAATGGACCTCAGGGTATGACAAATCCCTAGGGCAATCTTTCTGCTCAGAGTTCATTTTTCCTTCTAAGTCTAACTGTCAACAGTAATATCTGATATGCACCTCTGGTGATGCATCTGTTGGTCCTCATCACTCTCTGTCCTGGATGAAGTCTTAGGACAAGCAGTGCAGAAGCATAGATTTTAATGCATCATCCCTGCTGATTATGTAACTTAGTGGTCTTCTGGGGAAGAAACCAAAGCTCAAGGTCTTTAAAATTATGGTATTTACAAATCTCTAAAAAATGATTTAATTTCAAAACGATTTTACAATGTTCCGAGAATATAAGACTGGGCCCTCAAAGGACTTCAAAGCTTTTTTATTCTTTGCATTTCATTATGATTGTTTGCCCAGTGATGCCTTTTGCTAATTTCTGTGGCTTTTTCATAAGAATAGTAGCATTTGGGACAACTGCTAGTTGTGTTTGTTTGGACAAGTACTTGAGATAATGGGGACCTCAAGATTCTGAAATTACTGATGATATAGAGCCCACAAAGGAGGGAAAGTATTTTGACAAGTGATTTATAACACTTCAGATATAGTCAGGAAGATTTGAAAAGAACTTAAAACATTTTATAGACTTTCTTCTTTATGTATATATGTATAATATGCAAGAATGAAAAATTTGCAAGCCCTATACTAAGCTTTCAGTTTTCTCTACTGTGAATATAATTTAATTGCCAACCTTGGTGGGTTTGTGGGAAGAAAATATACATTTTAAGTGCAAATTTTGCAAATACAAATAAAGTCATGAAGTCCTATTCTTTGGGGAGCTCCACTTCCCCCCCCCCAAAAAAGAAACATTTATGCTATTGAACATCTACTTCCTCTACCTCCTTACTAAAATGGAATTGAGCACCATGATTATTTGATTTTTAGTCATTCATTTTAAGGTAGTATTTTTTAGCAGTGTAGCTGCTGGAGTAATCTCTCTGGTTTCTAATCCCAGCTCTGCCTCTTGCTCATTAGTGATCTTGGGTACATTTGTGAACCTGTGTCTGTTTCCTTATCTATAAAATAGCCGAGAAGGCTAGAGAATACGTTGACTCATTTAGGTGAGATTCTGGCATATAAGAAGTAATCTTTGCGTATTAACTGCTATTATTGCTTTTGTGGTCACTGTCACTGTCCCGTCACTGTCCTTCCGTTGTTCATCGATTTGCTCGAGCGGGCCCAGTAACATCTCCATTGTGAGACTTGTTACTGTGTTTGGCATATTGAATACGTCATGGGTAGCTTGCCAGGCTTTGCAGAGTGGGCTCTTTGAGAGGGGCGGAGAAATCGAACTCAGGTAGGCCAGGTTGGCTGCGTGCAAGGCAAACACCCTACCCGCTGTGCTATTAACTACTGTTATTGTTTCGAATGATCAGAAAGCTACTCCCATTCTATTTGGATATTTTCCCCCTTCCAGTTCTGAATGTGAATCCTAGGAACTGCACTATTTCTTTCTCCTTTCTGCCTTGACTCTGGACTTTTTACTATAAGCTCAGGCTAAAAATAATGGCCAGGTGTTTGGTTGATTTTGTTTTTTGGCTCTATTCTTTTAGTTTCCAGAAAAGTTGATCTTAACTTTATCAAAATTGTCCCTGGAAGTTTTTATTAAAAATGAAAACTCCATATAGAATTCTTGGAGTCTTGTGAACCACTTTGACTATATACTCTTTGAGACCTGTAATCTGGGATTCTCTAGCTATGCCAGTTCTGAATTCCTAACACATAGAATTTGCATGAACTGTAAGAATTCGTAAATGTTTGAAACTGCTTGGTTTTGCAGTGTTTTGGTATGCAGCAGCAATCAAAGACTTTAAAGTTTCTTTGAAGTCATCATTAGTTATCAATATTTACTGCTTGTTATTACTAATTGTCATTGTTTTGAATCGCCAGTTAATTGAGTTCTAGTTGACAAAATGCTGTTTAAGTCTGTGTTTAATAGAATTCTAGTTGACAAAATGCTATTTAAGTCTGCATTTACCTCCAGAAATTATTGGTATCCCCCATCCCTTTTATAATTCTAAGTCCTCAGAATGAATCTTTTGTGGACATTATCTATAATTAACTGCGTTTTTTTCTTTCACTAATTGCTAACCTGGAACTCAATCCAACAGTGTATCTAATTTGACAGTATATCTGTTCAAATTTCTCATTTGTGAATTTTGAGCAAAAGTGGCTGGGTTGTGATGAGTACTGGAACTTATTTAGATGATGCTATGTTAAACTTAGAAATAATTTTATAATCAGTCTACATATTACTCTCCACAGGACTTTAAGAAGTTCCCCTTAATTTTTCTCACCCACATCAACAGAGACAAAAGCCTTTATGACTTGGGTTTCATTATTATAGAAACTTTGATTACTTACCAGAGTATAGAATAGTTTAAATATGATATGTCCCCAATAGTGCTGCCTAGTATGGCCTTTATTCATGAATTTGCACCCTAAGTCCCTTGTGTATATTGCTAGGTTTCTTTTCTTAAGTTGGTTGTGGGTTGTATGTATCAGTCTGCTCTTACTGTTACATCATAACCTTAATGAAATTTAGAGATTGAATCTACATTAGGTAGAATAGATAAGTATGAATATTTCATACATCCATGAATGTCAAATGGTATGAATCTGAGAACCTGGATAATAACTTCACTTTTTTCACCCTTTGGGTCTTTGGGCTGCTCCTATCTGTCCTCTGGCTGGCTATACTCAGGGAACCATATGTGGTACTGGAGATGAAACAGGGGTTGACCATATGCAAGGCTGCCCTATGCTCTCTGACCCTAGTAATCTCAATTTTTATTGATGAATGGGTTAATTTTATCTGAATAAAATTTCAACCACATAAAAACTCAAAACTTAAAAAAATTATTTTATTTTTCAGAGTGGTTTTCTGCCTGTTTATAGCAACATGTTATGATAGACGATGATCAGGCTGTATTCTACACAGGATTAGGTTGAATTATGTTACAGTAATGGAGAATTTTCCAGTGTACTATACTGTTAATGAAAATTTAAAATATTTGTATTTGAAGAACCTTAGGGAATGCAAACAATGAAAGTTTTTAAGCTTTAAGTAGTGTTTATTTGACCTTTTTTAAAAAATTTTATTGTTCTGGAGTGTAAGATTTTAGTGATTGGTTTATTTTATGTGTTCGATAGGATAACTAATGGATTCTTGCCCCTGAGAAGTTTTTCAGATCCAAGATTGTCTTGGCATAAAGTTGTGATCATGTTCACTGACCTATGCCAATATCATGCTCTCTGGGAATTGAAATTGATTTTTTTATATTGGTCCTTGGCTTAGATGTTTACTATTTGAACAAGCACCACCTGAGAGAATGTAGAAATATCAATAAACAGTTATTCAAAAATTAGTTTTTAGGACAACACAAGTGAGTTGCTTCAGAAACCACAGGAGAAAGTTAATGAAGTCCCTCTTTTTTTATGTTGACTACCCTTTGGAGCTGAGTCCTAACATATATCTATAAATAAGCAGAAAAACACTCTGGAAAAAAATACAATTAGTTCAATGCATTCCAACTTCTCCAGGGTGTGGAACTTTTCTTATTCATTTCTGTACCCTTATTAATAGATACATGTATCTGTAAATTACTTTTAAGATCATGCTTACAACATGGATACATTTACCCATATTTTGTAGAATGTGTTAAATTTAAAATTTAAACTGCTCCTAGTTGCCAGTGAAAAGGATATGTATGGCAGATGTGTATAGAGTCTGGGAATGTTTTCTTAGATGTCTTTTGATAAGTTTGCTCTTGTTGAACAGTGTGTTCCATCTGTGTTCTTGTTCTGTATCTTTGATATATTTGGTGTTGCATCAGTTTACTTCATGAAGTAAGCATGATCTTAAAAGTAATTTACAGATACATGTATCTGTTAACAAGGGTACAGAAATGAATAAGAAAAGTACCACGCCCTGGAGAAGTTGGAATGCATTGAACTAATTGTATTTTTTTTTTTCAGAGTGGTTTTCTGCTTGTTTATAGCTATATGTTGGGCTGGAGCAATATCACAGCAGGTAGAGCGTTTGCCTTGCATGTGGCCAACCCAGGTTTGATTTCTCTGCCCCTCTCGGAGAGCCCAGCAAGCTACCGAGAGTATCCCGCCCACGTGGCAAAGCCTAGCAAGCTACCCATGACGTATTCGATATGCCAAAAACAGTAACAAGAAGTCTCATAATGGAGACATTTGTGGTTCCCGCTCGAGCAAATCAGTGGACAATGAGAGGACAGTGCTATACAGTGCTTATAGCTATGTGTTATGATAGATGATGGTAAGGCTACATTCAACCCAGGATTAGATTGAATTATGTTACTGTAATTGAGAATTATCCAGAGTTCTGTTAATGAATGCTAATGATACTTTGAAGTTCTCCTGTATGTGGCCTCATTAATAAAGACTTTTCTGCCTACAACAGATAAAAATCTCTATATCACAGAAAATAGAATTAGAAATTCCATCACATAAAGAGACTTTGATCATTCCCCTACCCCCTTGTCTTGCCAACAAACTAATATCTTTCAGGATATTCCCTGGGGGTGAAATTTATTTTAGAAATTTTTAGAAAAATTTTTAGAAAAATTTCTTCCCTTCAGAGTATAACCGCATCCCATGAACTTTTAAGTAAACTTCCTGATAGTACTGATTTCTACTTGAATATTTTAAAACTTGATTGTGGTGTTTTAACAGTAGTATGTCAGACTCTCAGATGTACCTGAATCTAATCTACCACTTAACACCTGTCCCTGCTCAGGGACCTATGGAAGATTCTGAAGCCAAACAGTGATCAGAATTACATTTTCTTAATAGCTTTGAGATACTAATAAATACTCCAGTGCTGGACTCTGTGTGCAAAAGGAATTGCTTGGGACTGGAGCGATAGTACAGAGGATAGGATGTTTGCTTTGCATGAGGCTGACCTGGGTTCGATGATCAGGATCCCGTATGTCCCTCCAAGCACTGCCAGGAGTAATTCCTGAGTGCAAAGCCTTGGGTATGACCCAAAAAGAAAAAAAAAGAATTGCTGGACATAATTTATACCTGTCTCTCTCCCTCCCCTCCCCTCCTCTTCCCTTCCCTCCCCTCCCCTCTCTTCCCCTCTCCTCCCCTCCCCCTTCCCTTCCCTATCCTTTTTTTCTTTTTACATATGTCGATACTTCTGGCCAAAGCACAGTTTAGGAAAGACCTCAGAGAGAGAATGAGGACTGCGAAGAGAGTCATTGCATTTGTCTTGCATGTGGCAGACCCTGGATCAACCCTGAGTGCTACCTAAGATTCCCTAGGCATTACGAGGAGTGAGTGATCCAAGAGATGTAGCCTGGGGCTGCATCCCTTGATTAAACATATGATTCATCTCTTGATTGAACCAACACCAGTTCCAACCCTGGCATTACCTATGGTCTCCTGAGAAGTGCTGGAAGTGATTGCTGTGAAAAAATGTATAAGTATTCAGAGGAAGTGAGTGTAGTAGACAGAATAGTTCTCCCTTACCACAGTGTGTGTAGCCCAGTTTCCAGATCCTGTGGAATTCCGTTTTTGTTTATCAAACAAGACTCTGAGTCTGTGAGTAGGGTTTAAGGACTTTTAAAGGAGAACATTACTTTGGAGTGTATGGATGAGACCAGCTAATCACCTATGTCCTTGAAAGCAGAGTTTTTCTCAACTGTAGTTAGAGGAATTGTGATGATCGGAAACAGTCAGATGTAGCCTAAGACGGGGCCAGTGATGGAGAAGTGCAGATGATTCTGGAAAAGACAGGAGAGCAATAAGCCCTATATAGCCTCAAAAGGAACATATTCCTACGGACACTTTCCCTGGAGCCTAATGAGAGTCCTACTAGACTTAAGAATCCAGGTCTATAAGATACACATTTGTGTGCAGAGCACATGCAGGAGGCCTAGGAGATCTGGATTCCAGCCCTGGCACCATGTAGTACTCTGAACTCTGTTGGGAGTGACCTCAGAGCATGGACGCCTGGACACTACCAGATGTGGCCAGACCTTCACACAGACAATACATTCATGTTGCTTTAAGCCACTAAATTTGTGGTAATTTATTACAGTGTCAATAGAAGACTAATAGAGTGAGGTAAAGGAAAAGGTAAAAGGTAAAGGCCCTCCCATTGTTCATCGATTTGCTCAAGCAGGCCCAGTAATATCTCCATTGGAGACTTTGTTGTTACTATGTCTGGCATATCGAATACATCACGGGGAGCTTGCCAGGCTCTGCCGTGCGGGCGAGATACTCTCGGTAGCTTGCCGGGCTCTCTGAGAGGGGCGGAGGAATTGAACTCGGGTCGGCCATGTTGGCTGCGTGCAAGGCAAACACCCTACCGCTGTGCTATCGCTTGGAGGTAAAGGAATATAACTTTATTTTATTTTATTATTTATTTATTTATTTATTGAATAACCGTGGGAAAGGTTACAAAGCTTTCAGGTTTAGGTCTCAGTCATGCAAATATCAAACACATTTCCCTTTACCAATACTTATTTTTTACCATGAAGAACCCCAATAAAACCCCACCGCCACCCCTCCCAGTCCCTGTGGGGCAGATGAATTCTAGTTAACACTCTATCTGCTTTGACTAGATTCATTGTTTCAATAAAAGATTCACCACTATTATTTTAGGTCTGGTTACAAACAACTTAGGATTCTTGGCATGTTTTGGATTGCTTTGATTGTTTTCATAGCATGCTTTTGATTTTATCTGAGTTATCTTTAATTGTTCAATACCATGAACTGAATAAAAAGAAGGATTTAGGAATCTTAATGTATTAACTGGGTAATTTTAGGGAGTTTAATTGGGCAAATGTTGACAGAAAAGGCTTTGTGAACCTTTTCCAATTTCTTTTTATTCAGTTTCACTGCCTTTTGGATCATATTCTGATTAATAATGTTTCTAGGCAACTTGTTGATCATGAATCTTAGTTTACCATACTTTAGATTAAGATAACGAAAGGTACTCTAAGTCTATGTTCTCTATGTACTATGCAGATGTACCTCTGTCCTCATTGGTTATATTTATTATTGAGTAGCTGCCTCTTATCCTTTCTTTTATAAATTAAAAAAATGTTTTTTTGACCATACTTGGCAATGTCCTGGGCTTACTCCTGGCTCTGTGCTCATAGATCATGTGGAGTGCTGAGGATGAACCCAGGTCCATCTCATGCAAGGCAAGTGCCTTACCTGCTATACTATCACTCTGGTCCTACCTCTTGTCCATCTTTTAGCATTGTTGGCATGGAAGGGGAGAAAATACTGCAGGATGATTGTTGTGGGACTTCTGGCTCTTTCTGGCTACCAGAAATAGTTCCTTACATCCAAAGGCTCCACTATGTGTGTGTCTCCAAGGAGGATGGTTTCTGGAATGGATATCTCCTCATACACAGACTTGATCTCTTTAGGTTTATCCTTGTACCTCAGTGTCAACTGATGCTGCTAATTTTTTTCTTTTTAGATTTGTCTTCTTTTTTATTTATTTTATTTATTTCTTTTAATTTTTATTAGTGAAACACCATGGCCCTCCCATTGATCGTCGATTTGCTCGAGCGGGCCCAGTAACGTCTCCATTGGAGATTTTGTTGTTACTGTGTCTGGCATATCGAATACTCTGGGTAGCTTGCCGGGCTCTCCGAGAGGGGTGGAGGAATCGAACTCGGGTCGGCCATGTTGGCCGCTTGTAAGGCGAACGCCCTACCGCTGTGCTATCGCTCCAGCCCACCATGAGGTACAATTGTAGACTTTACAAATTTTTGTGCTTGGGTTTCAGTTATACAATGATCGAATACCCATCCCTCCACCAGTGCCCATTCTCCCCACCACTGAACTCAGTATACCTCCCATTCCCCATCCCCCATCCCACCCTGCCTCTGTGGTTTTGTTCTCTCCTTTTGGGTACTGTGGTTTGCAAAAGAGTCATTGAGTGGCAATCATGTTCAGTCTATAGTCTATTTTCTAATGTTGCTAAATTTTAAATGGAGAAGTATCCATATTCTGGTCCATTTCATGATAGAATTCAGGGCAAAATTTGCTTAGGGAAAATTTCCCTGAAAATGTCTTGGAAGGCATAAAGCATTTTTTAAATGCAGGGCAGCAGTTCACAATAAAAAAGCAGTATTTGTTTTTCTTGTCATGCTTTTCCATTACAGTATATTTCATTATTATGAAAGTCATAGTTGTCTTATTCTTGCTTAAAGGTTATATTTTAGTGAAATGTTTTGGAATGACCACTGAACTGATACAAATTCAAAAGCAAGCTTCTATATGCACCTTGTATTGTCCTTGATTTGTAGTTGAATATTTGGGAGCATCGGTTGACCAAGTGGTTCTAAGACAGTTGATTTTTTTGATCATCAGGTAATGGAAAAATGGGAATTTTATTCTTCCAGTGAGCTGTGTGTGTGAGAGAGAGAGATAGATAGAGAGAGAGAGAAATAGAGATAGAGAGAGAGAGAGGAGGGGAGGGGAAGAGAAGAGAGAAGGAAGGGTGAGGGAGATTATAGATCACTTTTCATTTTTCGTTTGTTGTCTAGAATATAGATTTTGAATTGTGATTTAAAATTAATTGTTTGAAAACCAGTATTTATCACTAAAGTCATATTTTATCTTTGACCAATCTTCGCCTGGCCCCTAGCCATAACATAATACTGTTTTTACACCAACATTTTCAGCATGATATATTTGAAATCTTGTCTTAGTTGTTGGCAAAAGTGACTACATTTCATATAAAACTTTACAACTTACTTTAGACAAGAAATCATTGGATAAGTAATCAATAATGGGATGGCTGTTTATGCCAAGGTTTAATTAGTTTTACTTGGATCAAGAGTCTGAGTGAACTTCTAGCCTATTGTGAACTCTGGAGAGAAGTTTTCCTAAAAAATTTTTTCTTATAATTGCTATTATGGACAGATAATAAACTGTTTAAAAGCTTATTGACTAATGAATTTTGTGATAGTTTTGGAATCTAGAGAGCTTCTTATTTTTTTATGCCATAGTGGATTGGGATCTGTATTATATCTTGGAGGTGAATGGACAGAGAAAGTTGTAGACTTGGCTTTTTTTGCATTTCTAAGAAGTAAGGTTAAAAAGAAAAGGTGGCAGGATCTGTCAACAAGGACAAATATACTTATTGAGGAACAGATGAAGGAGGAGATGGTTTTTTCTGAATGGGAAAAATAGAGTTGAGGGATGAAGTGTTACTTGAACTGTGAAAACTGGAGCTTGGACATGCAGAGATAAGAAACTTGTTCATGTGAAATGAGATGGAAAAGTCCTCAGCAAAATGGAATCTGCTTCGTGGCATGTGGACAGAAGCATTCGGCCTGGCCTCTTCTTGCCTCTGATCATCTTTGCCTCCGTCCCAGGTATGCTGAGCCATTAGTAATGCTCTACAAGTGTCATGCATTTTTCATTTTGCACCATTGCTCTTACGTGGAATTGCTGTACAATGAATTTTTTTCAGGTTGAGTTTCTTTATTTTTAATTTTGTTTGAGGAGTAGTGCTGAAGGGTCACTCTTCGGACATATAGCCCAGTAGTACAGACTTAATGGGTCAGTGCAAGGATCTCGCCATGTGGTGACACTTGCGTCTAGCTCTCTGTGGGCCACTAGACAAGTGGTGCTAGGGTTCAGTGGGGTCTCATGCTGTGAATTGGATTAGAGCCTGTGCGTATAAGCCATGTGCTGCCGTCCTTTGAGCGATCTCCTGGGCCCCCATGTTGGTTTTTTTTTAACATGGCGGCCCAGGAGATAGAATAAATAAAATTTATTAATTTTAAATTAATAAAATAAATAAAATTTATTTTAAGAGAATGTGGCTATACTATAGGTAAATCACATATAGTTGTTCCATCTTACAGCAACAGTGTCTTTGAATTTCAGAGCTAGGAAATGTATATTGGGTATATTTGTTGTTCCCCCCTCTCATGCCACGTATACATTGGTTTTTGCGATTGATTTTTTTTTCTTTCCTTTTTGTCTTTGTTTTGCACGAAGTCATACCAGAAGGTGTTTAGGGGACCATAGGCAGTGCTGTGCCATAGAGATAAAACCTTGCTCAGCTTGCATGCAGTGTTAACGCCTTACTATTATATTGTCTTTTCACACCCCCCACCCACCTATCCACCCACCCCAATTGTTCTTGAAGCTTCTGTGTTGTTGGAAATAAAAGTATGAATGAACAGTAGAGAACAATAGTTGCTGGTAAGGAGTTATGATTGATGAGAGTCTAGCAGATAGTTTAATATAAACTATCAGTTTCTCAGTGTTGCTAGATGGATGAAGAAAGTACAGGAAGGCAGGCATGGGGGGAGGGAGGCATTCTGCTGTTGGCATGCACTTGGGAAGGATGCCCAGAGAGAACACGCCTGAACTGAGTCACGGAAACTGAGTGGGAATCCGCCAGATGGGCAAAATGGAGGTGGGAGCCCTGAGATGTGACTCTGCATTGTACAGCGATGTAAGGGGCATGAAAAGTTTGGGAACAGTCAGTCTCCAGGGGCTGAGGTGGGAGGGCCAGGTGCCACATGAAGCCGGGAAGGGAGCAGCCTAGCAAGTAAAGCAGATCTAGTCTAGACCAGGAACGGATGCTTGTTTCTGAAGGTGGAGTGCTCATTGAAGAACATGAAATAGGGTTACTGTACACATGTTTCCCCTTCCAAGCAGCTATTAGGATTATAACATTGTAATATAAGGTTGTTTAAGTGAAGAAGCAATACCATGTGTCAGCTAAGAGTGCACTCTCGATGGGGAGGATGGGGGGTGGGAGGGATACTGGGATCAGTGGTGTTGGAGAATGGGCACTGGTGGAGGGATGGGTGCTCGATCATTGTATAACTGAAACCCAAGCACAAAAATTTGTAAGTCTACAACTGTACCTCATGGTGTTTCACTAATAAAAAATTTAAAAAAAAAAGCGCACTCTTCATAATGTGTAACAATTCAGATAGGCTCTCTGGTGGTGGAATAAGCTGGTGAGATGTCAGTTTTCACCTACAAGTATAGATAATTAAAGCACCGAGTCTTAGCATTGCTGTAAGGATTAGTGGTGGGTTCTTGCTGGTAAGGACCTTCATGATTATAGTAAACATGCAGTAATTAAATGTACAGTTACTCCGCAGTTTGATTTTGTTAAGGCTAGCAAACAGGTGGGTCTGACATAAACTGGGAACTGGAAGTCACTCACAGTGTCTGTGATTTTTTAAAACCCCCGAACTTCTAAATTCTAATTGCTAACATTTTTTGTCCCCTCCACCTCTTCTTCATTGTTTGTTGGGAGCACCTGGAGTCCCACACACTTAACTGTGGTGCTTGCACATGTATATGCCCTGCTGGAGGCTGCACACAGGCTGCAGTGCTCATGGGTTTGCACTCCTTTTCAATGGCAGTACTTGCACAGATGCCCCATAGTTATGGTACTTATCAGGGGCCACTGTGAAGTGGCACTTCCTGGCCCAGGCATGCACTTGTTGTTCAAGGTTCTCACACCCCTTTGAAATATTTTTTGATCTAAGATTTTCTTGTCTACCTGGCTGTGGGAGGAGCAGGAGAAAAGTGTGATGTGTTGAAATCTGAAATAAACTACTTGGATGGCAAATGAACAGTGAGAGAACTCTGATTGGCATTGAGGTTTACAGAAACCCAACAGGTAGCATTAATTGTGTTCTGGTCTCAGCTAAGAGAGAATCATTAAGTGAGGAATCAAAAACAAGGAATATATGAAATGGAAAGAACATCTTTTGGAAAGAGTTGGTCCAGGTCCTGAAGCATCAAGATGGTATCAAGGACGGCAATGATATCTGCTGGACTTTTCAGGACCAATCATTTACCAGTGAACTGTGCAAAACCACAAAACTTTATTTGAATGTTTGCCGGAAAAACCTCACAGAAAACCATATACAGGTTTTATGGTCAGCCACCTAATAGCAACCACTTGTTTATTGGTCACACCTGTTTGTGCTCAGGACTTCCTCCTAGTTTTGAGCTCTTGGCAGGGATTGGGATACCATCTGGAATACTGCAAGCAAGGCAGGCAACTTACCTGATATGCTATCTCTCGAGCCCTTAAGTATACTTTTAAAATTCAGAGAATAATGAGAGTCGGATGTTGTTATTCAAATATTAGTGAGTGAGTGCAAATTTATTTCACCAACAAAAATGTTTCTTAGAATAAGACAACTCTTTTATAACAAGATGTTGTATATATAAATATGTTATATATATGCATATGTATGCCAGTGGTATTTTGGTAAAAATGTCAGTATTTTTATGAAATATAAATAGAAAGCTAATTCATGTCATATTTATGATTTTATTAATTGATAATTGTTTTCATGGTTACTTAAGTGTTTTGAATCCTCTCCCTGTTACTAGCAAGAATTTAAGGTAGTAATCATGGTGGTTTTTTTTTGTGTGTTTGTGTGTGTGTTTGTGTAGGAGTGCTTGTATTCCACTGATTTTTTTTTGTTGTTGCTTTTGATTTTTGGGTCACACTTGGTGATGCAGGGGTTACTCCTGGCTTTGCACTTAGGAATTACCCCTGGTGGTGCTCGGGGGACCGTATAGCATGCTGGGAATTGAACCCTGGTCGGCTGCGTACAAGGCAAATGCCCCACCCGCTGTGCTGTCACTCCAGGTCTACTACTGATTTTTTTCAATTGATATTAGCATATTTTTCTTCAGATTAATTTAAACAGTACTTTAAATATTTATTACTTTACATATAAACTCTCAGCTGTAATACAAAGGTGATATGAGATCTTGGTTCTAGAGTTTGAATGATGAATACGTGTTACCCTCAGTCATGTGAATCATGGGTTTCAAAAGAAGATTCAATCTCGAGAAGATATTTAATGATGAATGAATTCTGTTAATGAAAAAATAGTGGGTGGTAAATGATAGATCCAAGCCCTTGAAAATTAACCTCTAATACATGTTACTCATTTAATGTTTTTGCTTAGAGTTAGTTTTTTGATAATGCATTTTATTACTTTCTAACTTAAATTAGAAAAATGCTTCTTTCGTGTTGTTTACCTAAAAGGAGCAATTTCCCAGTGACCATATTATGGTGGCTTTTTTCATTTGCATTCTGTTCCCCTCTTCTAGGAACCTGCATAGATAAACTGCAAAGTGAAACACATTGAATTGGACCTCAGGATTCAATGAATTCTATGAATTAGAAGGATGACCTTGTGGAGAAAAAATTTCATTATATGTCTTCCCTGCTTTCAGTGTAATAGAATTTGTGTTGTCAGTCTCATATTCAGTCTTTTTTTCCTTTGGCAAGTGTGTGAGTTACATCAAAAGAATTGATAGAAATTCAGCACCCTCGCAGCAGACAGTAAATCTGCTGAGTTCTAATTGTTAGAATTGTATGGAGTGTTATGTTTTGTCTTCCCTCCTTTCGTGCTTAGCAAATGAAAAATACCATTTGCATCTCAGCCTCCAAATATACTTGCATGTTTTGGGGACATGACAGGTAGAGTAGGTGGACAAATGGCATTGTAATGGCATTATAATCAGAACTGTAGTCCTTTGGATTATCTTATATGTGAAGCCAACCAGTGTAAAATCGGCTATTTTCCCAGGTATTAAAGCTTTACTGGGCTGAAAGAGGATAAAATAGAGGGAAATGAAAGAATTGAACTGCCAGTGGAAATACAGTTTATAGTTGTCTGCTAGAGAGGGAGGCTTTGGAACCTTCAAAATGGTCAAGCCAAATGACAAGATTAACTGCTCAGTAATTAATTGTATGTACAATGAGGAGCAATTACATGCTGTTCCAGCCACCCCCCCAGCCAACTTCTTTCTATTTTTTTGTAAGTTTATTTGACTTTTTAAAGTAGCTCATTAATTACTAGTTCAAAGTTATTTCATTCAGCGCCAGAGAGATAGTTTAGGGTTTCTGACCTGTGCTTTCCATGCAGCCAAGCCTGGTTTGATTGTGGGCCCCCATAGTTTCCCCAGCACCACCAGGAGTAGCCTCTGTTCACTGCAGATATAACTCTTATTTCCCCCACAATCCCTCAAAAAAGGTTTTATTTCTGTGATGGCTGGCTGCAAAAATGGGGGCTAGGGACCTGTCCCTAATAGCAATGGAAAATAGACCTTTTCATTTTCTGCTCAATAAAAATAATTTGAAAGTAGCAGAATTTTAAAGCACCTGAGCTACAATGATTATTTTTTTCTGCAAATTGGTCGAGGGAAATTTTTTAGTAACGTTATAAAAGGATATTTTACTGTTCCTATGGAAATTTAATGTTAATGGAAAATATCTATTTTTTTATTTATTGCATTGTTTGATTTATAGCATTATTTTGCTTTTTTTGATGTGTGTTAGTATTAGATAAATTCAAGTTTAGAAGACCCATAGTACATACATTTGACCCCCCCAACTTTTAGGTCATTAAATTGAGCCTTGGCGTAAATTTCAGTGTTTTATTTGAATTCACTAAAGTGGATAGAACCAAGCAATAGAACCCAGTTTAACTTATCTCTGGAATTTTGAGTTGACATTTATGATCTAAAAAAAGAGATAGTTGTTAAGATAGTAGGTAGGAATTCTATTGCTCACAATTTTGCAACATTTGCAACATTTGTAAACGTGAGAAGGCTTTAGTTACATCTCTGCAACCCTGAAGAAAGCCACACATAGTTTAAAATCAGTAATGACAGTGAAAGGGCAAAAAAAAAAAAGCGCTATCTGCTTGTTTTATTAAAGACATGAATGGAAGTGATTATTCTGCAGAGTGTGTGTGTTCCTTTTGTGGTTTAGGGTCAGTAAGTCACCATTTTGACACAGGGTTCTGCAGTCAATAATGATGGTGAATTCTAGTTACCTGATATCATAATCTTATATGCATCATAAATGAAGCCTGAATCTTTTTGTTTCCATTCTTCCTGAAAATGAACATTGTGGATAATTTTCTCGTTTTTCCCAGGAGTCTGTCATTTAAAGAATTGTCATGATTTTCTTTTCTCAACAGGGATTAATAAAACCCACCTTGGGAATGAATGAATACATTATTATTGGTGTTGCAATTGTCTAAATAGGAATATTTATCCCATCATTGTGTAAAGATATATTAATACAAACACAAACATGATCAATGCAAGGGTTTGAATGTGTCCTTCAATCAGCTCAAGATCACTCTGTATAGCTGGGATTCAATCAAATACCACTTTTAATCAGCTAATTACATAAAGCAGATCAGGTTTTCCTGCCAAACAAATAGCTGGGGAGGAATAATTATGTCAGTGTACTTCCCTGAATTTCCTCCCTACCCCCCACCCCAATAGTCCTTTGGGAAACCATGCTAACAAGGTTAAAGTTGTGTATGCCTTAAATTTTGAAATAGTTGCTCATTACTTAGGAGGAATATTGGAACATTTAATTGTGTTTAGGAAAGAACATTGGTGTTTCATCCTTCCTCCTTATCCCTGCCATTAAGTTCTCTGCTCCCAGTTTCCTCTTCTCCATTCACCTTTTGACTTTGTCTTATAGGTGCCCTGAGGCTCAATAATCCAAGAGCACAATGACATCATTAGTTTCTCATAAGGACAATTTCCCAGTGCTCTTAGAAATGAACTAATGAACTCTTCTCTTTCCTGTGGTCCATCTTTAAAGCCATAGGCTTTTAGACTTTAAAAATTATTTTTAATTTATAAAGTCTTAAAAGGTTTATGAGTGTTTACCTTATTGAAGCCCTGAGAATCTAAGGTTTGCACAAGCAGACTAGTATTGCAGTGGAGAGAGGAATGGAAGTCTGTTGCCTTCAAGGTCTTTGCAGTTAAACTAGAAGATTCAAAAGTAAGGCAGCTGCAAGGTGAAATAATCTATTCTTCTCCTCACAGTGCAGTCTCAGAAAAGGAAGTCGTATTGCAGTTAGGCATCTGTTACACTGAGCACATGCAATAAATATTTTTTAAAGCTGTGAGAGTTGCAAAAACAATATATTCTTCCAGTCCAGGGTCTATTAGAAGATATGCTGGAGCTTTTTAAAATTGACATTGCATTGCTTACTGTCTCCTACTATTTTGTTTTTCTTCTCCACCAGCAGAGTTTTATCTGAGCATTATGAAAATAGCGGAGGTTGGCAAGATTTTCTTCTGTTAACAACTTAGCATATTGCTGGGAACCTGAGATCATACAATTTTGGGAGCATACTGATAAGGGACTTGTCATGATCCTTGTTTTCTCTCTGCATTTTCATTTTCTAGGCAGGTTTTGAGAATGTGGAGGTTGCAAGGCTACACTGAGAGAGTAGTTTGTAAGGCAGTGCATAGTTTTAACTTGCATGAGTTTCCGAAATCTTTAATCATTCAAGTGGGACTTGGTCTTAAGAGTTGGTGAAAAGACAATACAAAACAAATACAGTGTAAGCATGAAGTCATTTTCTGAAAGGTAGAGATAGTAACTAGCATGGCAAGTCAGGGAACTTAGTCTTAAAGAGTTGTGAAACTCCTACACTAAATTAAGTTCCCCTAAAGATGGAAGAAGACTGTATTCATAGTTTGTTAATGGAAACAAGTAGGAAATTGTTCATAATTTTCACATTTGATGCCAAAATTGATTGTAGACTTTATGATTTTGTGCTGTTGTTTACATTTTTCAAAGTTGAAAATCAGGCCAGGGAGATGGCTTTAAAGGGCTAGAGCACCTATCTAACATGTACAAGACCCACAATTTGATCCCTGGCACCACACAGGCCTTCATGCACTGCTGATGTAACCCCATAGCACATCTAAGGTAGCTGTGGAAGACTTCAGTACTGCTGCTGCCGAGTAATGAAAAGCTTGACTCAAGCCAGAGTATCATTAGTAGTGGCCTCTGTACCAACTGGCACTCTTGCTTGACTAAAAATAAGTGTTGAAATTGAATATCTATAAGGTATTTTCATATTCTCTGCTACACGTCTTGGGTTATTTACAGATATTTTTATACTTTATTCATGAGTTACGACTGTACTAAAAATAATCTGATCATTTAACACAACTTTTCAAAAGAATTATGCACCCTAGGCTCTATGTAGTTTATTAATATCCAAGGCAAAGAATCAGAGTAGTATAGAATAAGGAAACATATTCAATGACAATTTGAATATTTTCCATGGCTATTAATAGGTCATTAAATTATTTTGTCTGTTTGTAAATAAATACGAACAAAAAACCAAATAAGCAAACATTTTTCTCATGAGAGGAAAACTTACTAATAAAACTATGCAGTGGGAAAAATCTTAGGCAATGTGCTCTGGTATGAGTTGAACAGATATAAAGGAGGGACCTGAGCACATGTATAACCTCTAAATCTTGGTGATTATATAATTTATTGGTTCCTTGTGGAAGTGTTCTTAAAATTGCTTTGGGTAGGTCTGGAGAGATAGTAGCACTGTAGCACTGTCCTCCCATTGTTCATCGATTTGCTCGAGCGGGCACCAGTAACATTTCCATTGTGAGACTTGTTGTTACTGTTTTTGGCATATCGAATACTCCACAGGGAACTTGCCAGGCTTTGCCCTATGGGGTGGGATAGTCTCTGTAGCTTGCTGGACTTTCCGAGAGGGATAGAGGAATCGAACCTGGGTCGGCCGCGTGTAAGGTAAACGTTCTACCCTCTGTGCTATCACGATAGTACCTTCGGTAAATTGCTTGTGTTGCATGTCACTTACCCAGTTTTGATCTCTGACATCTCATATGGTCCCACAAGGACTAAAAGGAGTGATCTCAAGCAAAAAGACAGGAGTAAGTCATGAATTCCACTGGATATGGACCATAAAATAATCTGCTAAACCTCCAAAACTGTATTACGTGGGTCATCAGGCATAAACTCATAATGTTCCAGGCAAATAGGTCATCTTTTCTTCAGCAAAATGAGATGGTTAGATTAGGTTAAGCATTGTTTTCTTCAACACCACCCCCCCCCACCACACACACACAAGTTAGAATCTAAGGGTACTTTAAGATTGAAGCATGAAAAGTGAGGATTCTAGTTTCCATCCTCTCTTTATGCACATTCCATCCCCAAATCCTGAGGGACCTTTGCGGGGGAGGGGGGACACAGTTGTAATCTGTTCAGAAGTTATTGTTCAGATATCCATGTTCAGAAATCATTAGGCATATACGAATCCTGCATGGCAGGCAAATGAAAACCCTAGCTAGAGAAGGATGCAATAAAAAGAGAACAATAATTTGAGGAGCATGTCTTCTTGTTTGTATCTTTCTTAATTTTTTCTTTTTTTATATTTTGGGTCACACCAATGGTGCTCAGAGCTATTCAGAACTTGGTGCTGGTGACAGGGTATAGTATTGGTACGAGCTGTTTTGGGGCACCATGCAGTGATAGGAACTTAACCCTGGGCAAGCATTCTACCATTTTGTGTCCCTACCCATGTCTTTCCTTGTATTACTCCTGTTTTGTCTCTGCCTAGAGTATGAATGTGGAAGTTTCTGCTCTAATATTTCATCCTCGGATTTATTCTAATCTTCCTACCCTTTCTTTTTTGAAAGACCAGAACTGGCAGTTAGAGGTAGAAACTTGGATAAAATCCTTAGAAAACAATATCAACTCATAAATTCTGTGTGACCAGAAAGCTGTCAGGTGACACCTAACTCTACGCAGTTATCAAGAACATTTGGCTGTTCGACCATTGGTCATACAGAATGTGAAAAGGGGCTATTTTGGGGAAGGTTGTGAAGGTATACAAGAGAATAGCATCCCTGATTTTCCTTTAGACTTCCCCAGTGGCAATAATCGGTTCATCTCATTTGTTTGTTGTTCATCTGTATTCTTTCTCCATCCCCCTATCTTTATTGCTAATGCCTCGTCTATCTTCCTGCTTGTATTTTGGAGTGTGTACTTACAACGGTTAGGAACAATAGTGAAGGATCACCATTGTTTTTACAAAGCACTCTCAATTATAGCTGCTTCTTCCCAGGTCACTGATATACAGGCAACATCCAGAATTCTTGCAGAGGAAATGGAATGGAGTCACTAGACCTCTTTCACATCCCTGATGTACTTGCACTAAGATGCCAGGAGTCACTGTCATACTCCACTCACATTGGAGCTGGAATGAGAGGGAGAAGAAAAGCTTCTATTATTCTCTCAATTTTGTGTTTTCCTCATTAATGAGAGGGCAAGTCCTCGGAATTTTGTGTTTCAGCCCTTCTCTGTGATCTGCTGGAGGCTCATCATGGATACTGTTGTATTTGTAGGCTCACTGATCTCAGACCTGACTGGAGGCAAATAGACATGCTTTTTGTTATTTCTTCTGAAAACATTATCTCACTTCCTCCCCACAGCCCCCCTCTTTTGAGTTATAAGGCTGCCTTGGGCTAATGATACTCCTGTCTGGGTCTGCTCATCTTTGGAATTCAGCGGCTGCTTGGTTGATAGTATCTTCCTTTTTGGTTCATTTAGTTAGCTGGACTATTTCAGGTGCAATTATCTGAGAATGAATGGTTAGAGGGGGATACCTGTAGCTGTTTGATATGCAGTAGGAGCAGACAGGTGGCTGTAGGGAAGGGACATTGAATACTAGATTTCTCTGGCTTCTCTGAGAGACCAAAGTTTCCTTAGTCACCGGTATCTCTCAAATACAATGGCAGTGCCTGCAGTGAGTGCCCACCAGGTACCATGCATTTGTCCCTTTCCCATATTTAGGATATAGCATATTAGCATCCTGCTGCTGCCAGGGGTAGCATTTTACTATTGAATCCAGTAGTGTTGGACAATGTATTTGTTACAAGTTAATTCTTTTTAAACACATAGTTTCTTATACTCCGGGGGGTCAAAGTTCTGAAATCGAGGTGTCATCAGAGTTGTGTTCCAGAGGGTCTGGAGCATGAAATATGTGTCAAAAGCCCACATACTTTCTTGTCTTTCCCAGAGTCTAGAGGAGACCAGCACTCCTAGGCCAGTTCCTGCCTTGTTCGTTTGCAAACCTAGGTTCTTCACAATTCTCTCTCTCTCTCTCTCTCTCTCTCTCTCTCTCTCTCTCTCTCTCTCTCTCTCCATTTCCCTCTCTCTTTCTCTCTATCCATCCCTTCTTCCCTCCCTCTCTCCTCCCTGCTTCTTTGATTTTTAATGCCCTTGCCTCCCTTTTCACTTTATAAGACACTGGCGGAAATATGAAGTTAACTTAGGTAATTCAAGGTAAATCTCCCCCATCTCAACATTCTTTCTGTCATCACACATATACTCTCTGTGGACACAAGATAAAATGTTCTTAGATTCTGGGGATTAGGATTCAGTCCTTTTGGGGGGATCAGTATACTTTCCATCTTTGTTAGTTTTCTACTCTAGAACAGCTGCAGTAGCAACAGGTACTAAGGTTTTATAGGGTTTCAAGCCGGAGAAAGCTCTCACCTTGCTGTTAACCCTGCCAGCAGCTGTGAGGGGTGAGAAGCAGGCCTTTCCCTTCATTCTAGTTGAAGGCACTGTGACTTGGAGAGTCAGTGACTGGTCTGATGTCTTACAGCTGGGTGGTCCTTAGATAAAGGATAATAATCTAGGAAGCTTGATGCCAGTGCTCATAGACATCGTCTCTGTACAATCACACAGTTACTGACTCTCTAGTATGAACAGGCAGAAGGGAAAAGATGCTACTATGTGGGGGTCAGATAGTTAATAACTAGATATCCAAATACAGTCTCTAATTGTGGTGCGTAAGTCTGTCTGTTCTGCATGCGCTCCTAACAGACCCCTCTCCTGCCTGAATACTTTTGCTTTCAGCTGGGGCTTCTGTGACCTTTCCGTTTGTATAGTTTTCCCTCAGTATCCCCTTGGGATGATGCTTCTAGTAGTGGTTCAGTCAGAGGAGAGGAGGTAACTTAGGTCCTGATGTCTGGGCACGAACAGCATCAGCAGGGCCTTGGTCTGGAGCCGCAGCTGCACTACCTGGTCTGTGGCTGAGCTCTGCTCAGGTGGACTGTGCCCTCAAGGGGGCTCCTTGAAGGTTGGGGTGACCACAGCTGCCTATGTTGGTGCGGAGACCCTGACTAGCATGGAATTTTAAACTCCATGCTTGTGATGGAAAGCTAATGTTTTATGGAACTAGCCACAGTTTAGTTACCATAACAACTTGGAAATGCTCATTGTGTCTTGGCTTACTGCCTCCAAGTGTGATGTACAGCAGTCATTCTGGCCAACTGAAATGGGTCCTCACCGCATTCTTGTCAGGCAAATTGATAAACAGCTCTGTTCCATGACACACATTTCAAAGTCATCTCTTTAGGCGGCTGACCTTCCCTTTAAGCTGCAGGTTGTAGAAAGAGAAGCTGCTAGAGTATCACCGTGATTGTGGTGCTTTCTTGTTCCTGACCTGTTTTAGCATAAAATTCTATGTGTATGGGGCAGGGACAAGGAAGGAGAGAATTCGGTAGATCATTCAGTCCATACACTTGAAGCAGAATATCATACTATCATGTAATGTTATTATGTCAACTGCAAAACCCACCAATTCTTAAAAAATGTTAAGCTTTATTTAATTCTTAATGTGGTAAATCTGACATATCTTGGAAAGGTGTGAGCAGTATGAAAAACATGATTCTTTTAATTTAAGCCTTTACTATACTAAATAACTAATAATTGATAGTTATTTGTCAGTAACCTGCAGTATTATTGAAGTTGGTGTGTATGTGTGTGTGTGTGTGTGTGTGTGTGTGTGTGTGTGTGTAAATGATGAGGTGGGCTGGGGGAAATTTGAGGGGAAGCAAGCATTAGGATTTTGTGTGTCTTCTAAAGTAGTTAGGAAGCTGTGTTTTGTTTTAAGAGGGGATAATAGATAATCCTTGGGGGCAGGGCAAGGGTAATGATGCATTCTTTATTCCTCTCTTGGAGATACAGAATCTATATTCACATTCCAAGTTTCTGTAAAGCCCAGAAGCTGAGAACTGTACTTAATTAACTCTTTCACTCAGCCATGGGGGCCAGGGGAGGGGTTCTGTTCCAGCAGAGCATCTGTGAATATCTCATAGAGTGATATTTGGGAAATGGTGCGTTAGAGTAATGAAGAGAAAACCAGATTCAGGCTTTCACCTTCTGTTCCTAACCATTTCTGTACTAATTCAGCTAGGATAGAATCAGTATTTTTATTTTTTTATTGTAAACAGATGCATTTTTGCTGCTTCCCTCTGCAAATGTTAAAATGACATTTGAGAGATAGAGAATGAGGGGAGAAGAAGCACTGGAAAAAGGTGGCTAAAGGTATGAAGCTCCAGGTATAAGAAGTACTAGGCATGTAATGTATGACATAATGACTATAGTAACACTGCTGTGTGATATATAAGTAAACCATTGAATTCCAAGAGTTCTCATTAAGAGAGTTTGACTTTTTAATATCTTCATGATTGTGTACTGAATCTATTGCAATCACTATATATATGTAAATCAAACCATGATGATACATGCCTTAAATGTATACAGTAGTTTGTGTCAGTTATTCCTCAATAAAGCTGGAAGGAAATGGCATTACTTATGATTTGTGCTTTCCAGGATTCCATTTTTGGCTAATTTTTGCAGCATTTACTCAGCCTCTTTCCTTTCTCTAAGCATGAGTATTTCTTTGGAAAATTGAGAAATCTTTGGAGAATTCAAATGATAGAAACTATCAAAATTATGAAATGACTAGAGGTTAGTCCTCTAAGGATAGGTAAAACATAGAATAAAATCTATTTTTCATTATAATTACTTTATAAAAATATGAAATTTGGTCAGGAGAAATACTGCAGTGTCCAAGGTAAATTTGTCTTGCATGTATCTGCCTAGGGTTCAGTCCCATACACGGCATATAGACCCCTGCATCCTGCCAGGAGTGATCCCTGAGCACAGAGGCAGGAGGAAACCCTGAACATTCCTATGTGTGGTCCAAAATAAACACAAAAATGTGGTACTTTAGTGCTTAATAATAAATTCTATTCCTTTTTGTACTCACCTTCTTTTTTAGTGATGAAAAAACGCAGAATTAAGAGTTTCTCAGTGCATCCTTACCAATAAGAAAATAGACTGTAGAATCTAGATCCTCAGGCTCCTTCAGACTGTATTTCCATGTTTTGTTTCTGGCAATGTTTTCAATATTTTTTTGCTTGTTTGTTGTGGGGGCCACACCTGGCAATACTCAAAGTCATCAGGGCTTTTTCAGGGGGACCACATGATGCTGAAAATTGATCCCAGAGTCTCACACATGCAAGGCATGTACTTTATTTACCACTTGAGCCACATCACCCCCTTTTTTGTAATCTTAAGAAAGAAATTGAGGTAGGAAGAAGTCCTTAGTGGAGGATATTAGCAGCCCCCACATGCTTTAGAGAATGCCTTTAGAGCTAAAATGGAGAGGATGCACCCTTTTTGCTGTTGGCACTTTAATGTCTTGTCAGTTAAAGGTATATATATCTTGTTCAATGATGAAATTTTTAGGATGATTTTTTGCATCAGAAGTCATATCTGAGTAACTCGATATGCAGGAATGAAGTTAGTTTCAGCTGTTCATTTTGTAGACATTCTGAAATCCATTGCTGGCCCCACAGTCTCACTGGATTTTGACCATAATCCCTGGTGGTCAGTGTATTGTCTGTGATTTAGCAGAGTCAGTGGCTTTTCTAATTCCAAACAGCCATTGTGTACTGTGTTGTCTCCCAGTGGTTAACATTATCCAAATAACAATGCCACTCTGTGCTTTTTGAGACAGTTGTTAATCTCTGATGAAGCTTCCCCAAGTACCATTTGTTAGAATTTTAAATGCCTTTTTATTCCTTTCATTTTTTTCTACAATAGCATTGTTGAAAATTTTGAGGTAATTGATTCTTGCATTTACATTTTGGTTTGGAAAAATGGTGTGGTTCTATGCAAGAGTATTGAGTTCAGCCAACATGGTCTATACTGTTATTCAAAAGCATTTTATGCCAGCGTAACTTGATAATGGAGCAACCAAATGTGTATTTTTATTAAAAATTATCAAGTAATTTCTCCTGTGACAAAGTTAGAGCTAGTGGCAGTCAATAGCTAATAAACCAAAGTATTAACCTAAGACGTTGAAATAGTTACGGTTTATACACAGCTTGGGAAAAAGAAATAGACACTCATATGTATGATTGCTGGAATGCTGAATTTGTTTATTTTCAATGCACATAATAACTCATTTCATATGAGTACATGACTTCTTGGAAGAAATTAGGAAGAGCTGGAATAAAATTGAGCATACCTAAAACATTTATATTTATCCATTTATATATCTAGTTATCCACTTCCTGGTACATAGGCTAGATTGATATTTTTTGAAGAGAAATTGGAGACACATTGTGCTAAAAATCTTTAGCTTCAGAAATAGCAGTACTTGTCATATTCTTAGGTGCTATTAACATGGTTACCCATTTCCTAGCAGGGTGTGGAGAAAGTATGTCTTTATGATGACTGAAATGAAATGGAAAGAGATATTAGCATTGGACTGCTTGAAAATTACCTCCCAAGGCAGGGGGTAGACAAAGAAATCTTCTATATTGCTTCTGTGAAGCTATAAACATAAGACAGGCTACAGGCATGAATAGGATCAGAACCCAATGAGATGTCAGTGAGATATAATAAAGACAAGGAGACATGTATGATCACTGTCATTTCTCTCTCTTACACACACACACACACACATCTGAATGTGTGTGTGTGTGTGTGAGTGTGTACATGAATTTTTTTTCTGATTAGGTGCTGGCTAGATACTTTTGCTGCATGTCATTTCATCTTTGGATGATTAGTGAATATTATTTAACTTCACCAATCCAGTCACCTTTTCACTAATAGAATTGAAATGTGTAAGAACCTGGATTGTTGTGTAATTTGTTTGAAGCCCAGCTTCTGCCGTTCAATAGCCCACACCATTTTACTCTTTTCCAAGTGAATTCCACGGAATGGGCCATACACTATATGGGAGCAGGAAAAGGAAAGGCTTATAGTTTGGTCCTCATTCCATAGTAACAATGATTGCTAGGAAAAGAGAAAAGGTTTGTGTCATACACATGTTTCCAGAAGAAGAGATCATTGAGTCTTGTAGGATTTGCAAGAGCTTATGGGAGGGGTAGAGTTGAAGCAGCTTGGCATATGTAGGGTATTAACATATTCTTGGAAATTCTACATGGCTGAAGCCTAGACCTCATGGGTAGAGTGGAAGGGAGGGGGACTTAAGTCATCAGGAATAGGCAAGAGCCATTTCCTAGAGCATGTCACATTTTGGTTTTCAAATCTAGGGATTTGGAAAGACAGTAATGGATTTGTATTTCATAAAGATGAGTGCACCAATGTTATAGGAGAGGACTTCATTTCGGTATAGCTCCACCTCTAAATATACATCTTTGCAGATTTAATATTCTTAGCTTTAGCTAATTGGGAGGAGTGTGGCCATTTCAGGTTCATGACAACCTGACAGAATATTGAAGGATTGTTCAAGGCTATTAACAGTATCTTAATTTTCATATGCCCACATCTGAGAACCTGGTGCATGTTTTAAATACAGCTCAGCAGAGCCTCACATCTGTTTACTTTTGGCTATAATTAAGGGAGAAAAACCCACCACTCTCTGAGTCATATTTGGTTATTTGTTTAGGATTTTATTATACAAATATTTCCTTTCCCTCTGTGTCTTTAGAGTTGTATTTTCATCCTTGTTTCAGATCCAGTATTTCTTCCAACTTAGTAAGTTGTGATATCAGGTATTCTTCACTGGCTATATTAGCAGACAGTTTTTGAAAGTATATATTAAGTATATATACTTTACTTAAGCAGAGCCCAGGCAGCAGAAGACCTCCAGTTCCAGCCACAGCCATGCTTAAGATTGCTTTCCACATGTTCGGACGAGCCTCACACATGAAGGAACTGGCTGAGGAACCCAGGTGTGCGGGACCCGGGACATAGATCTCCAAGCCTGCTAGGATTGGGACTGGGCCTCCTACACCCAGATCCCCCATCTTCCAGTATGTAGGCGTTACACCCACCAACTGCCCCTGGCACCGTGTAATCCCATCAATGGCCAAGACCCAGAGACTATAAAACCCTGGTCCCAGAAGAGAACAGTGCAGAGTCTTATCATCTAGTTCTTACTCTGGAGAACCTGGCAGGCTACCAAAAGTATTCTGCCCACACGGCAGAGTCTGGCAAACTCCCTGTGGCATATTCAATATGCCAAAATCTAGTAACAATGATGGGTCTCATTCTCCTGACCCTGAAAGAGCTTCGAATGTGGCTCTTTCTAAAATCTCAGGGCTAGGACGAAGGAGACATTACTGGTGCCTGCTCGAGGCAATCGATGAACAACAGGATGACAGTAATACAGTGATATTAAGTATAAAACTCATCTGCTCAGGTTGTCGTAACACAAGATATGATAAAATGGCTAACTTAAAGAATAGGCATTTTGGGCTGGGAGATAGTACAGTGGGTAGGGTTCTTGCCTTACGTGTGGCCTACCTCTGTTCAATTTGCAGCATTCTGTATGGTTTGCTGAGGCAGACCACCAGGAGTATTAAGCCAGAAGTAAGCCCTGAACATTGTTGGGTGTGGTTAGCTCCCCAAAACAAAACAAAAAGAGCAAAAACAAACTAAAACACAGACTTTGCTTGTCATCACTCTGAAGTCGGGGGTACACACTGATTTTGTTCCTGATTAGAGTCTTTTTCCTACCTAGTGTGCTCACAGCTGCTTTCTTACTGTGTCCATGTGTGACACGGAGAGATGTCTTCTTCCTCTTCTTATATAACCACTAACCTGTCTTAAATATACCGCCATAGTGAGCTGATCCAAACAGTGCTATCTCTGAAAGCCCCCATCTCCAAACATTGTTTTTTATGGCGGTAACACAATTCAGTCTACAGCAATGGGGTGAGAAAGTGTGATTATGCTGGGTTTTTACTGTTTTATACCTTGTCTTTACATTTACTATTGATTTTTAAAATCTTTGGGGGAGGTGGTGCTTCCCAAGTTGCATTCAGGAGACATGGAGCCCTTTCTCAGCAATTCTCGGATGGAGAATCAATGCCAGGACCTGAGGCTACATTACTGCTTGGTCACTGAAGTATTGGGGATAAACCTGGCACAGTGATGGTGCTTGGGGGGCCTTAATGGATACACTTAGAGGTGCTGAGGTTGTCCAGTGCTGCAACCTGTAATGCTCAGAGGACCATATGATGCCTGGGATGGAACTGGGGTGAGCTGCACGCAAGACCTATGCCTTAACCCCTATACTCCTCAGCGGTTCTGCATTGACCCTTTATAGTGCATTCTGGATGATTATCTTAAACTGGTTGTGTTGATGGTTTCAGGTATCTAGTAGAGTCCTTCATTTCCTGATTGATCTCACAGGCATCGACCTAGGTTCAGAAGTCAATAGCATAGTTTTGCCTTTGGGGTATAAAGCACAGCTGCGATTTCTTAACTGGGAGAAAAACACATGTGCAAATTGTTACAGGAGTAATTATTCTTAGGGGATGGGAATCAGAGAAGCTACAATATCAAGGTCTTGGCAAAAGGGATACTCTCTAAGATTCTTTTCAAGGCCAACCTGGTACTTTATGTGCTGTTGAAATGCACATTGCATCATTCTGTAGTTCTGTCCTGTGATTAAGTTAATGATTGAGTTAACCTTTACTACAAGCACGGATACTTTCTCTTTTGGTATATAGTCGAGGCTGTTAATTTTAAGCAGGAATTTTCTTGACTTTTTATTTTTTTATCAATTCTAGGGAATCAAACACAGAACCTCACCATGTGTAAAGTGAGCTCTCTGTTCTATTGAGCAACATCACAGATACTTAAACTGGTATTTTCCTTGAATATTATAATGTATGTTTTCTCATATTTTAAAACCTCTTAAATCAGGATGTGTCTTATAATCATGAAGCATCCTGGGTTAATGGCAGTCTCTCCCCCATATTATATTATTTCTTATTTCCTTATAACTTAGTAATGTATTTTGGAATTGGTGGTGCAGGATATTCAATGAAGCATAGTAATAATTGATATAATATGTACCTGAGTGAGCTATTACTTTATAATCTTGGGTAATGCTTATTATTATGATAATCATGGTCATTTTCTAAAAGGCTTGGCAGTAAGTCAGTTTCTCAAGGTTATTTTTTTTTTGTTTAAATAAGTTAATTTCTCCATGAAATAAGTTTTTTTTTTTTTAACTTTGGCAGATGACACATCTTTTGGTAATTCTTTAGTACTACACATTTTATCGGAAAATGCTGGCAAGTTTTGGTGTGTGTGTGTGTGTGTGTGTGTGTGTGTGTGTGTGTGTGTGTGTGTGTGTTGGGAGAAGGGCATACTCACAGGTAGTGCCCAGAGGTGTCGCTTAGAGATAACTTGGCCCACCCAGAGAGCTTGAGGAGTCAGTGTTCAGGCCTGGCAAGGTGGTGCTGCTCAGGCTTGGCCCTGCTGGTGAGTTGCCAGAACTGTGTCTGTTTCTGTTTAGAGTCTCCAGGGATACACGAGGTAGTTTTTGATTTATCTGATTTTGTGTTTTTGATTTAGGGAGCACACCTGGTGGTACTCAGGACTTACCTCCTGCTCTGTGCTCAGTCATTGCTGGTGGTGCTGGGGGGACCATCTATGGTACTTGGGATCACCGCAGGATTGGCCACGCGCAAGAACAAGCACCTTAATCCCCTTACTACCTCTCTGGCCTAGTTTATCTAATTTTCAATTGCACGATAAATTATGTGGAGGTGGTCTTATTTTCTGATTTTCCATACACAATATAGTAGTTTCATCTTGCAAATGGGTAGAAAATGAAGAACTTTTTAAGGATTACTGAAATGATGTGTATCATCGCCTGGCTCCTTCCAAATCCAGTTTTCTCACTTCCATACTTGGGACTCTTGAGCTTTTTTGTGGACTTGCTCATCTTACTCTCTGGGGGAAATCTTTTTCTTAGAGGGACTTTCAGAAACCTAGTTACTTTGATTGACTTTGCAGCAAACTAGCCACACAGTTCAGTCCCTGTTCTTTCCAAAGCCTGGATTCTGTTCACAAGGTTTCTCCTGTTTAATTTAAAGCCACTTGTAGTGTCTATAATACTCATGTCACCACCTCTGTCATGGTTTTTTGTCTTCCAGGTCCCACATATCACCTTCCTTGATTCTCAGGCTCTTGTATCTAGACAGTATCTGATACTAGACACTTGGATCTGTATTATGTCATATTTTTGGGGGATGGGGGAATTCCTTATGAGCCCAGCTGATATTTCCTTGCTTGGCTTAGTACTCTCTATTTGGCCTTGGATTCTTCATTCAGACATAAGAAATGCTGCCTTGAACACTGCCCTGATCAACTTTGGTATGGCATTTAAGAACTCCAAAAATCTTTTAACTTTTTAACAATTTTATATTACCCACGCTTAGCAAACTTTTCATGTTACAACAATTTGAAACTATTCTGATTTCTCTATTTGTATATTCTTGGCTGGTATACTATGAATCCTTAAATATTGACCATGTATTTTTCTTTGTATTTCTTCACAGTAAGCAGAATGTGCATAGTACAGAATGAGTGGATGGCAAAATTAATTCCGACTGGGCACTCAGTGCTTGTGACAATTTAAAGGCATATAATGAATAAGTCTTTAAAAAGTGCTTCACGATCATTTGAATTGTGCCTGATGGCTTATATGTTTGGATTTTAGAACAACTCTTTTTTAAAAAAATATATTTAAAAAATTTATTTTAAATATCTTAATTTGTTATTTTTTAAATTGAATTACCGTGAGATACACAAAGTTGTTTCTGATGGGGTTTCAGTCATACACTGTTCCAATATCTGTCCTGTCACCAGTGTATATTTCCCACCACCAATGTCTTCAGAACAATGCTATTTAATTTTTGAGTATTTTGGTTACATTTCTGATCAATCTGGTGTGCTATTAACTTTTCATAGAATTTTGTTTTTTCAATATATGACATATATGGAATATACTTACATATTCCTAGCCTTTAGAGCTGGAGCAATAACACATTGGGTAGGGTAGGGTAGGACGTTTGCCTTGCACGCGGCTGACTGGATTCCTCTGCCCCTCTGCTACTGAGAGTATCTCGCCCTCACAGCAAAGCCTGGCAAGATCCCCATGATGTATTCGATATGCCAAACACAGTAACAACAAAGTCTCACGATGGAGACGTTACTGGGCCCGCTCAAGCAAATTGATGAACAGTGGGAGGACAGTGACAGTGACAGTGACAGCCTTTAAATATAAATGTTTATAATGGTTTTTTTCATGAGTCAGGTATTTTATAATTATTTCAATGTGTCACTAGAATATAACTTCTTGAGGGGATATGGTTTTATACATTTCTGATTCCTAGAAGAATGCTACCACATAGAATCTCAGTAAGTATTGAACAATGCATAATTATTCTGTTTTGAGAGGACATAATACTTCAAAATTCTTTATACTTGGAATATTTAATAGTATTCACAGTTTGGTACTTTACAGGATTGGATTGTTGTGTTTAATTTGAAAGTGATTATATGCGTGAATGAAAGTGAGGGAAAAGGTCTGCCAGAGCAAACAGCTACAGGGTAAACCTTTCGCAGCCCAACACTCCTTTTCTAGATTCTGCCCATCTCTCCTCAGTTCTTAGCCAGAGCTAGAGTGTGTGTATTTCAGGCTGAGGGAAAGCTATGAAGGAAGAGCTGGAGGCCACTCACTGACCATCCCCTTCATGCTACTGCCATCAACTTAGGCTCCTTCTCCAAATCAGTCAGTCTGGGATGGGGGAAGGTGATTGGTAAGGTCAGAATTGGAAGAGACCCAGGGACAAACCATCTCAGGACTCTTCCTTTAATTGTCTGCCATAGAGGCAGAGGAAGGGATGGGACACGGTGGAGGGTAGGGGAAGGGATTGGGATATTGGGGACATTGGCGGTGGAAAATGTACTCTGGTGGAGGGGATGGGTGTGCGGTCATTGTGTGACTGAAACTTAAACTTGAAACTTTGTGACTATCTCACTGTGATTCAATTAAAAAAAAACTTTGTAACTGTACCTCTGGGTGATTCAACTAAAAAAAGGTAAAGGTAAAGGTAAAGGCCCTCCCGTTGATCGTCGATTTGCTCGAGCGGGCCCAGTAACGTCTCCATTGGAGACTTTGTTGTTACTGTGTCTGGCATATCGAATACTCTTGGTAGCTTGCCGGGCTCTCGCGAGAGGGGCGGAGGAATCGAACTAAAAAAAAATGAAAAAAAAATAAAGAAAAAGAATTGCCAAGAAAAAAAAAGACCCTTCCCTTCTCACAGCCACCTCTACCACTGGCTCAACAGAATTGCATGAACAAATAGACTTTCAAGTGTGGAAGAGACTTTAATGCTCTTTAGTCCAGCTTCTGGTCACAGAACAGCTTAAGAGCAAGTATCATGCATTGTGAATAAGTTAGAATATTAGTTCAGAAATGTCGCAGAAAGCCAGTGGCTGAAACATGAGGGAGAAAAAAGAACTGATTCCTCAAGCACTTCCCCCCTTAGCCCACCACTAAAAGGATTGTTTATAAGGAACTGCGGAAAATTACATTACAGTAAAGTGATTTGTGATGTCCGCTGAAGGGGCACAGAAGTGGCTTGTTGTTGATTGGAGGGATCAGAACCAATTCCTCTGTTGTGTTTATTCAGTCTGTTTCTGTTCCATCTTCTCTGCCAGTGGAAAATGGCCTTGGGATTAGAATAAGGAAAGGGAAATAAAATATTTTTGTTGTGTTTGGTGCCATATTGAAGGGCTCAAGCAGTTTCTTGGTTCATTTGCTTAGTCCTATTTTGATTAAGACCACATTTTTTAGAAGAAGGGAATAAATGCTAATATTGAAATTTTGTAAGTTGACCAGTTGGCATTGATAACAAGTCACTGGATAATTTGTCTTTATGGTATTTCAGAGTAGAGTATATGATTTTCCTATTATTGGTTAATAGCATTTTTAGTGATTAAATGTCAAAGGCCTGATAGTTCATATAGAACCTGAAATGTAATGGAATAATTTATCTTAAGCTTGTATTTTTCTCTATAATCTTCTTTCCAGAGAGTATCCATCTTTAAAATAATTTTAATCTTTCACAATGAAATTTTTTATGTGCCCTCTATCTACACCCATAACTTGATACTAGAACCATCAAGAACATAACAAATTCCTCTCACATAAGTAACCCCTTTTGAATTTTCCAGTTATAACCATAGACCTAGAGTGACTTCTCATTTGTTATGGCCATACTCCATCACTTTCTTTGCATCTGTAGACTATATGTATCTTTTTGTTACATGTTATTTTTAAAATTTTTGAACAGCTTCAGAACAAAGTTATGTTCTTATAATCATAGAAGCTTTCTCTTGAAATACTTGAAACTTTGTGCATTGTGAAATGAACATTTTATCTTAAATGAAGCAAACATCACTTTTCTTCAATGTTCACTAAGTTTAAAAATGGCCCTTAGGCCTCTGTTTCTACTTTCATGATTTCTTCCTCAGATAGAAACAGCAGGGACATAAACCTAAAACTGCTTTGCTGAGACTTCAAGAAAGATCATTTAATAATGTATTTAGCACTTGTATGTGTGCGCTTTTGCTCTCTTCTTGCTCATTAAAATGAGTTTATCTGTTTTGTAGCATTGCCATTATAATAACAAATAAATGTCAATATGTTTTGTACTTGTAGAATTTTAGCACTTGTCTACAAAATGCCAAAGGATGACTACACCAATACTTCCAGGTGCGGGCAGTGTATTTACAATAGAATGACATTGGTTATAAAAATGAAAGAACATGCTTTGTCTCAGGGAATTTCCTGAGTTGCGGTGGTTATTTTTATTTAATATATCCTTGATTAGTGAATGCTTAGAAAGGTAGGAACAATCTAGGTGTGAGAAGATTTGGTCTTTTTTTTTTTTCTCTGCTACTTGCTCTCATCCTGTTCCAGTTCCTTTTTCATTTCCCCCCTGGCTTTCCTAACTCTTTCTTTCTTCAATCATTTCTCCTCTTGCCTTACCCTGGGCAGTGATAGTATTACTTTATCCCACTGGTGGCATAGGGATTTAATAAGATTGCTGACCCCTAGGCCAAAATGACTCTTGCCTGCCTGATAGTTGTTAACTCCTAGAGGGCTATGTAGGTAACAAAAGTGAAGACAGAGAGAGTGTGCAGAGGCTGTTGAATCAGAAGGTGTTGAAGATTAGGGACCTCTGTCAACACTTCTTCTTTTTTTTTTTTTTTCTAATACTGGGTCTGGATGGATGGGAATGTAATTGTTTCAGAATTAAATGCCAGGAAGGGATCAGTAGATTTGCATTCCATTTTGCTTTTAATAACCAGTATTCACTATACTCAAGGACTTAGTGGGCTTGTGATGGGAAAGAGAGAGAACAGGATAAGGAGGTGCTATAGAAAGCTCTTGCTTTCCTGGTCCTATCCTCACTGAATGAGTTCTGGTCGTGATGTGGAACTATTAGTGGTGAGAATTGGGATCTGAAAAATGGATTTGGATGGTGAGGTTTGGAAGTGTTAGGGCTGTTACCTTAGCATCAAGGCATTAGCGGTGTGAAGACATAATAGGAAAATAACTCACTGTGCTAACATTGCAAATAATATATTTGTGTAATTTGTTCCTATTTATAGTAGATCCATGTAAAATTTTAACACCAAATTACTTGAATATATTTTTGAAATAAATATTCAAGTCTGATGTTGTTATCCTGTGATTTCTTAATTACTTAACCCTTTCCTTTCCTTTCTTACTGTAAATTGCCATGTACAGAGGTCATATACTTGGTTATGGTGCATTAGAGGTCTCACTTGTGGTGTCAGGGGTCACAGCATCTATGATAATGATGGTACTTGACAATGTGGGGCAGTGACAGGGACTGAATTTGTGGCCTTGTTCTTACAAGATTCCACCATTGAGTCACAACCCCCAGGCCTCTTAATATGTCTTTATCGGAATTGTCCCTCTGTGTCTCTGGTTCCAAATAAAGAGATACTAATCCAGAATTGATCTTATACAAGGGAAATAACCTGTGAATTCCTACTTGCGGGAACAGTCAGATCAGATTCAATTAAGTAGCTTGTAACCATTTCCTATAAAGAGCTGTGGGGCATAGTGGGTAGGTAGAAAGTTGTCTATAATTGTATAAAATTTTCTTCACACTGTACAAAGCAATCAGTTTTATCCTCCTTCCATCCCCTGCTCCCAATAAAGAAAAAAAAGAATCTTGGCTAATTATACTATTTGAAATTTGAAAATACTTTCTAAAACTATTCTGTGAATATGTTTTTCCAATTATTTGAAATAAGATTTAAAAATTGTTATTTGATATTCTTCTGTCCACACCTACTAGTAAAACACAGCAAGACTGTTGTCAAGTAAGTCTTAGGTTTAGTCAGCAGTGATTTATAGGGTTCTCATTAATGTACTACACAAACAGGAATTATATAGCTTTGATGAATTAACAAAGCAGAAAATGGAAAATATAGTCCCCCCTCTGGGTTTTGAGAGTCAGAAGAGTACATCCCTGGTAGTGAGTGGTTGTGCTTGTACCAGTTTTGTGAAAGAGAAAGTAAACAGGTTTTCATTTGTGCTGATCTCT
This sequence comes from Sorex fumeus, assembly GCF_029834395.1. Taxonomy (NCBI): domain Eukaryota; kingdom Metazoa; phylum Chordata; class Mammalia; order Eulipotyphla; family Soricidae; genus Sorex; species Sorex fumeus. The sequence goes on from NW_026606060.1 coordinate 24,030,121, forward strand.
TATGATATTGAAATATCATGTTGTTTTCCTTAGAAAAGATTTTTACAAATTGAGCTATAAGAGCTAAACATGAATGATGGTAGAGATTGTTTTATTTATCCTAAAAGCAATATCATTCCTGTCAAAGCAAGAAATTTAGATGGCCAAATCAATAACTTGGTTGTTGATAATACACAAATTAGTGTATTGTGCTTGTGAGCTTGATAAGGTGAATGACCATATTCTCTCAGTATTTTATTTCCATGCAGTCAGATTAGAGAATATATAGAAACAATGCAAGGGAATAGAGCCATATATCATAATCTTTCTAGGGATCTTAATCCACACCTGCAGTGGCACATCTGACTTTTATGTACCACCCGCCCCTCTCGGAGAGCCCGGCAAGCTACCGAGAGTATTCGATATGCCAGACACAGTAACAACAAAAGTCTCCAATGGAGACATTACTGGGCCCGCTCGAGCAAATCGACGATCAACGGGAGGGCCGTTACCGTTACCTAGTTGCATGACAAACTTCAGTGACAAATCACTGGCATTGTTTGTGGTGTATTTTCCTAAAACAAAAGTCAGATGAAATCTGATTTTTTTGAAAATGAGTTTATCATCTATTGGCATGTGTAACTAGATTGCATTGGCAAATAGATACCCAACTGTGAGTTTATTTCCTGAAATGCTCTTTTTTTAGGGTTCCGTGTGAAAGTGTTAGCTGTGTCAGTTAGTTGAGACGAAGTCACATAATTTATTGACTAGTGGCGATAACTTTCTAAATACATTGAACATTTGGCATCACATAAATGAATGCCTCACTAATTGCTCAGATGTATGCCTGCTTTTGTAATCAATGTGCTACTTGGTCTAGCCTGATCACAATTTATTGCCTCATTTTCCATTTCAGACTGCTTAACTATTCGCTGGGTGGTATCCCTGGAAAATGACAGTCCCTGAGGAGAAGAATCAGTGCTGTGGAGGGCAGAGGTCTTCCTTTCGCATGACTTTTGAATCACTCTTTCATATTTGAAGAAGACAAAGCTGGTGATTTGCATTTAAAGCACCCCTCTCCAAGGTTACATTCTGTTGAATATATCTTCCAGATAGTGGGCATTTATCATAGTGTCTCTCTCAAATCTTAACTAGCTGCTGAAGGTAGAGCAGAGAGCCATCACAGTCTTGAAGAACAAGGTAATAAATCAGAACCTGCCACATAATCACTATGGTAACCGTCAGGCCCTGTCAGACTGCAAGCATTATTGAAGGGTAGGGACAATGTTCAGCTCATCAAGTGTTTGTGATCATAAACCTGTTGACACTGTAGATTTGATATGACCGTGACTGTCTTTGTGAATTGAAAGGGACTGCTATCAAACCCTATTTTGGAGAAAAACAGTATCGTATTTAAGGGAACGTTTTATGACTGTAGACATTGAACTTGTCAGTGTCAATTGGCATAATACAATTGCATGTCGTTTTTCTTTTTAAAGGTAAAAACCTAGTTTCTCAACACTGAGACTAAACAGTTTTTTTTTCTGTTGCAATATTTCATGCTAAGAAATACATGTAGACATGTATAATTGAGTACTATATTGATAAAAGTGATTTAGTGTTTTTTTAACATTTCAACTATTCGACCCAATATTCAGCAGTTTTATTCCTTATGAACAAAATAGAAATCAAGGATCTTGATATAATCCTTTCTTTATTTTTAACTAGATGTGCAGATCTGTGTTTTGAAATAGTATAACACAACATTTAGAGATGTAGTAGCATTAAAGTAAGTTTTTGATGAATTTGGTGTGAAGTAATTAGAATATAAGGCCTAGATAATGGAAGGTATGACATTTGATTATAGGATGATTGTGTATTCCCCAAATTGTAATCACAACTTTAGGCAAATAAAATCATGTGTTCTCTAAGAGCAAAATTCATGTATCTAGAACATTTAAAATGAATGTCATGAGATTTACTATTTTTATTTACTACAAATGTAAATTACATTTATTCATAATAGAAGGTAGATTTCTCCCAAACATTTTTATTATATGCTTGTTTAGCATTTTTATTAAAGCACATATATTTAGAACTAATCAGCAAGGGAAGAAAAGTTTGTATTTATTATTATAGTTAATTTGTTAGTATTATAGCTATGATTGCATTTTAGCATTTTTTTTCAGTTGGACTAAGAGAGCATTGCTTAACATTCATGGCAGCAACTCTATAATCCTCTTGTGTGAGCAGTAATAACTTATTAAGAATATTACATCTGAGGTCAGACAGATAGTGCAGGGGTTAAGGCGCTCGCCTTATATGTGTTATACCTAAATTCAATTTCCTGCACTGTCTGTAGTCCCCTACACATCCCTAGGTATGATCCCCGAGCAGAACCCAAAGTAAGGCCTGAGCATAGCTTGGTATGTCCCAAATCCCTGGCCCCCTTCCAAAAGAATATTACTTCACATTCTTCATAAGGATTTGAATTTTATTCCTTTGCTTCTCCTTTTTAAGAAGCAATCCAACTTTAGTATGTACATGTCCATCATTAAATTTCTTTTTTAAAGAACTCAATGACTTTATAATTTTATACTTTCAGTTGTTTTCTTATCTTTGAAGTTAAGACTTAGCTTAGGCAACGTGGTTGCAATAGCATTTACGTTCATGTTTTTGATGTACAGTGTTATTGTACCTTCCCCACCACTATAATGCCCAAGAAATCCTTACACCTTATAAACACCCTGTCTAGGAATAAATACAATGTGGGGCTTTTGCTTTGAAATGTAGGAAGGCAACAAGGAATGACAGACAAAGGGAAGAGCACAAAATTGCATGAATATTTGAGTCAGTATGTTTGATAAGTAGCAGAGGAAGAGACACAACGAGTATTTAGCAGTTTTAAAAAGTTTTATTTTCTCCTCTACTGTGTTTCTTTTCACTTGAAAGGCAGTTTGCAAAATGGGCCTGTGACTGATGAAATGTAGTGAAACTTAGTGATACTGCAGGCATAGTGGAGTCTGAACCGGACCTGAGTGCTACTTCTCATGTGGGCTGCTGGGCAGCTGTCAAATATTACATGCTTTGCATCATGGTATGATTTGGAGTTACAGAAGCAGACTGCATTGGAAAGACTTGGGCTGAGGGGAGCCGTCAGTCAGTCAGCCTCTGAGTTTCTGTGAAAGAATATATATGATATATATATATATATATATATGCTTGCTGGGCTCTCCGAATATATATACAGTAACAATAATTATTATCTGCACTCAAATTATTTTCATACTCAAAGTTTCCATTATCATTATTGCATTTGGTTCATATTTAGAAGCACTTGCTCTAGCATTTTCTAAATTATGAAGTTTTTCAGGAAAATTCCGCATTATTTTAAAGGAAGTATACACATACTACTGGCTCTCTCATTGCATGTAGATACTGTGGTAGGTATTTGTATGCATTCTTCAGCCCTAAATCTGAGAAGTTTTAGGATTTCATTGCTTGGCATGGGTAATTTTACAATAAGTTTTCCATTCCTTGAACATAGAAGAAAATAAAGCCATCTGAATGGAAAAGAAAGAAGTAAAATGTTCTGTTTGCAGATCACATATATTATCGTAAATGTTCAAATCCCCAAATATTTCACAAAAATACTTGTTAGAATAATAAAGTTTCAAGATGAAAAATGAACATATTTTTATGCACAATGAACTTTCAGAAATAGAAAATCAAGGTGCTAGGGATGTGGTTCAGTGATATAGAGCACCTAACTTGCACGTATAAGGGTCTGGGTTTGATTCTCAGAACTCTAACGTCATTGAGCACTTCTAGGAAGCAATCCTGAGCCCTAAACTGGGAGTAGCTCCCTAGTACTACTGCGTGTCACCCCCAAACAACAACAAAAAACAAACCCAAAACCTCAAAAGAAAATTAAGAAAGAAATACAAATTTAAAGTAGCATGCAAGAAGAGTAAAACACCTAGGAATAGACTGAGCCAAGATTCATGCACTGGAAAGTATATGAGAAACCAAAATTTCAAATTTATATCCAAATTAAATTATAAAAGGGACTATGAAACAAACAAGTCATGGATACATGGAAAAGCCTCCTTTAGTTTTCTGGGTATATATTTGGATGTTTCTACTATGTGGCACATAGAGGTTTCTTAGAATTACTTTTAGAGTCTGATTAGTTCTAGGCCAATCTGTTCAAGTTCAGGTGTTTGGAATTTCATTTTGTGTCTCTAGAAAGACAACTAAGGAAGTATAGTAATTTTCTGGAATGGTGGTTAGAGAGGGCAATGGGAAAGAGAGGACTCTGTGAGCTTTATTGAATGGAACAGAGGGGGAAGGAAGCCAGACTTTAGCATTCGCATTTGGGGCTTTATCTCAGGCCTCATCCATGGGGTATTAGTACATAAAAACAGTTACACAGCCTTGTAACTTGCCTCCTATTATAATGAGGTGATAGATTCAAGGATTGGATGTGGTGTAGATACTGCTCATCTCTCTTTTTTTCACTTGAGATACATTTCAATTATAGAAAAGCTAAAAGGTGAGGTTGGAGGAAACAAAAAGTTTTAGATGATGTTTGGTATTTATTTTCATGTAGCTCCACTGTATTCAATTTATTTATTAATAGTGTGTGACATTCATCCTAAAGATACTGCATTAATTCTTTCTTAGGGACTGGTTTCTCTATACATTTGAAATTGAGCAATTTTTTTTGACCAAGGAGGTTAATATGGATGAAAAAATGAGAAACACTCTTGTCTCCAAACCTAAATCTGCAACTGAACCCTGAGTTTCTTCCATCATTGTAGACTAAGTGCAGAGGAAAATCCAGGTGATTAGAATTGGGAAGGCAAATGCGAATATCCTCTTCCTAGCATGTCTTCAGGAATCAGGTCATACCGCCTATCTTCTTCTGACAATTTTGCCTGCTTCTGTTTTCTTGTCTCTTGCTCTTCAGAATATCATTCTAAGGATTTATATTTTTTATTCTAAGTAATTTTGTTGTATATGACAGCACCAAATTTTCACCCATCTATAGTTGGGTATTGCAAGTTTTAGAGAGTTATGAATAAAACTATTATAAATATTATATACATGGGTCCAGAGAAATAATACAGAGGTTAAACAATTTGCTCGAATACTGCCTTCATTTAACCCCAACCACCATATACGTTTCCCTGAGCACTGTCTAGAATGACCCCAGAGTACCTCTAGTGTGGCCCATCCCCTTTCTTCCCCAGCAAGTACTGCATACAGGTTATGTGAATCTAAGTATTTTTCTTAGATAATTCCTTGAGTAAGACTTTTTGGATCACTTGTTTAAGTATTGTATATAAGAAAGTACCAGAATTTTTGTTTCTCTAAAAGTGTCTATAAAAGTTTTTATTTCTAGGGGCTGGAGTAACAGTACAGCAGGTAGGGTGTTTACCTTGCATGTGGTTGACCCGAGTTCAATTTCCAGCATCCCATATGGTTCCCTGAGAACTGCCAGGAGTAATTCCTGAGTGCAAAGCCAGGAGTAACCCCCTGTGCATTGCCGGGTGTTACCCAAAAAAACAAACAAAAAAAAGTTTTTATTTCTGTCAGCAAGTAAGAACTTTCCTGTGGCTTTGTTACCTTGCAGCACTTGGATTTTTTTACCTCAATTTATTTATATTAATAGGTGGGTGATTGTATCTCATTGTAGTTTTAACTAATGGTGATAACTAATAATGTTGAACATATTTTTATGTTCTTATTAGCTGTGTATCTTCTTAGATGAACTGCTCAAACCTTTCTCATATAAAAATGTGTATTGATTATTGGTATTTAGGACTCGAGTATAAGTCTCTTGTCAAAACTGTGATCTGAAAAAAAAAGTTTTTTTCCTCAGCTGTGTGGGTTGTTTTTTATTTCACTTAATGAAAACATTGGTCAATGAAAGATAAAAAAAATCACAGAAATGTTCTAGTTTTATAAATTCATTTAGATCCATGATCCATCATCAGTTAATTTGTATACGGTATAGACTATATTACAAGGGTATTTTGTGAATGAATGTTTAACAATTGTAAAAAAGCTTCACATTCTTCACTGGGCTGTAATTTGCATCCTTATTCAAATCAATTGATTTTGTATGGTTTTCACTTGCATTTACTCTACTCTGTTTAATTGACAGATATTCTTATCCATTGCTTTCTTTTTTAAAAATTTTTATTAGTGAAACACCATGAGGTACAGTTGTAGACTTACAAATTTTTGTGCTTGGGTTTCAGTTATACAATGATTGAGTACCCATCCCTCCACCGGTGCCCATTCCCCACCTACTTTCTTTATTATGATAGTTTTAGAGAAAGTTTTGAAATAAAGTATTGTGAGTTGTCTCCAACTTCAATTGGGTTGTTTCTATATTTCAGAAATAGATTCTCTTTATGATGCAAGAGAATTCCTTTGTTAACATTATACTCCTTCTATCACTTGTATCACTTGTCTTCCCGTTATTCATCGATTTGCTCAGGCAGGCATCAGTAACATCTCCATTCCTCCCTGTCGCGTGTTAGTGTAGCCCAATGGCATATTGGGGACTCTTTCAGGGTCAGGGGAATGAGACTCTTTATTGTTACTGTGTTTGGCATATTGATACGCCACGGGTAGCTTGCCAGGCTCTGCTGTGCAGGTGGGATACTCTTCGTAGCTTCCCGGGATCTCGAAGAGGGAGAATAATACTCCTAGTATTATTCTTTTTCCCTTAATCATGAAATGTATGTTACATTTTATCATTTTTTTACATTTGTTAATGAAATTTCATGGTAATTCTTCTATTCAGTAAATTAGGGGTCACAGCAATGGTGCAGTGGGTCGGGGCATTTGCCTTGCACACAAACAACCCAGGTTCATTCCTCAACACCACATATGGTCCCCTGAGCCCCACCAGGCATGATCCCTGAGTGCAGAGCCAGAAAAGCCATGAGCACTGCCAAAACCAACCAACCAACCAAACAAAAAACCCAAACTATGCAATAAATTAGTTTCCTAGGAAGCTTATACATATGATTTGCAGAACTTTGGTAGGTGTCTCCCAAGCAGTGCTCAGAGTACCAGGGATACCACTTCTGGTGATACTTAAGCCAACTTTGCAAAGGGTTCCATTCTCGGTCTTGACATTGTGGTGCTGCTCAGCCTAAGGATGGATGCTCTGGGCTGCAAGAACACTTAGAGGTGCCCCAGGACCACCTGAGCTACATCTTACTGTGTTGAGGAAATTGGGTTATGAGGTGCTAGGGTTCTAATTCAGGTTTCTGCAAATTCAAAGCATACAGCACTAGTCACCTGTATGGCCCCTAAGTTTTCTTTCCTCATGCATTTAGTAATAAACTTTTTCTCTATGTACTTTTGAAATCAAATCCCATACATTTTTTGTTTCATTTTCATTTCATTTTGTATTATTGATTTTGTTTTGTTTCATTTTCATTTTGACAAACATATTTTTTTCTGTGTAAATTTTATTTTTTTATTTAGATTTTTATTAGTGAAACACCATGAGGTACAGTTGTAGATTTGCAAATTTTTGTGCTTGGGTGTCAGTTTTACAATGATCCAATACCCATCTCTCCACCAGGGCCCATTCTCTACCACCACTGATCCCAATATCCCTCCCCCCCGCCCCCCGTCCCACCCATCCCACCCTGCCTCTGTGGCAGGACATTCCCCCTTGTTCTCTCTCTCCTTTCGGGTGCTGTGGTTTGCAAAGGAGGCATTGAGTGGCGATCATGTTTGGTCTAGAGTCTGCTCTCAGCACGCATCTCCCATCCTGGGAGGATCCTCCCAACCCTTTATTTGGTCCTCCCTTCTCTGTCTTAGCTGCCTTTTCCCCCAGCGTGTGCGGCTGGCCTCCAAGCCATGGAGTAAACCTCCTGGTACTTAAAACTTGATACTCTGCTGTTCTTGGATGTTAGTTTCCTATTTTGTTACTTTATGTTCCCCAGATGAATGCAGTCTTTCTATGTCTATCCCTCTCTTTCTGATTCATTTCGCTTAGCATGATACTTTCCATGTAGTAGCACTTGTATATAAATTTTATGACTTCATCTTTTCTAACAGCTACATCGTACTCCATTGTATTGATGTACCAAAGTTTCCTTAACCAGTCATCTGTTCTTGGACACTGAGGATTTTTCCAGATTCTAGCTAGACAAACATATATTTAACCTTGAGAATTCCCTTTCAACTTGTTGATTATTTAAAAATTTAATCAACTTGTTGATTAATTTTCAGGTGTTTAGGACTTTGTTCAGATCTTGCTATTCTTTTTTAGTGAGTTCTGTTCTGATCATGGAACATGTCATACTATTTCATTTATTAAACTTTTGCTGGTTAATTTGTAGACCATGGTAACATGTCTTAGTATATTTTCTATCATCACTTGAGAAGGCTGGATATTCAACTTTCTATCAGGAATGCAAAATCAGTTTGGTTGTCACTGTTAATTCTTCTACTTTTTGCTTATTTCTGTATATTTTTCTTATTGATTTCTCAGAGCATTGTGGCTTTCAACTATAACATTTCTCCCATTTCTCTTTTCTGCTGTAACAGATTTTACTTATGTATTTTTTGTTAATATTGCTAACAACATTAAAATAATTGCAGACAACATTCCAAATTTGATGAATTAAAAAACAGGATTTTAGTATCTCCTCCTTGAATCATTATTTTTTGATGAACTGTTCCTTTATAATTTTTTTAACATTTTGTTTGATATCAGAATTGCTGCTTATGCTTTTATGAGAATTTGTGATTCCTTACCCTTTTTATTTTTAAGTAACATGTAGAACTATAATATGGCTTTTTGTAGATAGAAAATAATGTCATCTATTCTCATTGTTGTTTTGTCTATTGTTTTTCCTTAGTGTGTTTATATCATTTGTATTTAATGTAATTACTGGTGTGGTTGGCTTTAGTTTCACAACTGTATTGTTTTCTGATATTTTTTTTCTCTCTAGTACTTTCTTTTTTTTTGTTTTTGAATTTTTAGCATTTTAGCAGTTGCCATTTTGGCTCTCTTTAAATAACTATTCTTCTAGTCTTTTTTTTTTCATGTTACCCAGTCATTTTTTGGTAAATGTATTGTATAATGGTAAATGTATGTATACATTTTTCAGTCTACTTAGAACTCTTACAGCCATCTAGCTTCTTTTTCGCCCTGTCAAAATAGTGGTAGAATGTTTGGTTTGCTTTTTAAGAGCATATTTAAAAAACCCTTTGGGAGGAAACATAATTAATTTGCCTATTAGTTATTTCTGTGCTCTTTCTTCATTTCTGGTATTTTCCTTCAATACAAAGCATCTGTTTTATTGCTAGTTTGCTGGTGACAAAATTTTATATGCTTTCCTTTGTCTGAGACAATCATTATTTTTATGTCATTCTTTAAATACATTGCATAAGATACTTACTTGCCTTGCTTGTGGCTGATCTTGGTTGGATCCCTTGCAATGCATGCCAGTAGTGATCGCTGAGTGTAGGTCCAGCAACAAGCCCTGATCTGAATGGGTCTGACTCCAAAACTAGTAAGATAAAATAAAAATAAAAACTGTGTCTATCTCCTTCTGACTATATAGTTAGATTGAAATGTCTTTTCTTTCTGTATTTGAAAAAGGTTGTTTCATTATCTTCTAGGCTCTATAGAGTTTCATGAGAAATTCAGAGTTATATGGATCTTTCCAATTTTTTCTACTTACAGCTTTTAATCAGCTGATTACAATATGTCTGGGTTTGCTTTATTTCAATTTATCTTCTTTGAATTTCACTGGGATTATTGAAATTGTAAATTGATGTCTTTCATCAGATTTGGAATATTGTCTGCAATTATTTTTTCCAATGTCTTATTCTGATCATTATATTCTCTCATCTGGGAATTGAACAATACAAATGTTTTCACTTTTGATATTTTCACACATGCTCCCAAGATTATTTTTTAAAAAGTTATTCTTCTCTCTTTAGAATAGTCATATTGATCAGTCTTTTTTTTTCCTTAAATTTTTATTAGTGAAACACCATGAGGTACAGTTGTAGACTTACAAACTTCTGAAGACTTTAAAGGGCTGGAGAGAGAGTACAGTGCACAAGATGCTTGCCTGGCATGTGGCTGACCTGGGTTGGATCCCTAGCATCCCATATGGTCCCTGGAACATTCCCTGGACGTAGATCTAGGAGCAAGACCTGATCATAGATGTGTCTGACTCCAAAAACAATAAAATAAAATGGACTATCTCCTCCCCCACTCCCCTTTACCCTCACTCCAGGCCAATCCTGGACAAAAGATTTTTGAAAATGTAAAGGTGAATTTTTTTGTTCAAAATCTGTTCTGCTCAAAATAGGAAACTAACACCCAAGTATGGCAGAGATTAGTACCAGGAATTTTACTCAGTGACCCAGAGGACAACCACACATGTTAGGGGAAGGGGGAGCTCAGAAAGAGAAGGGAACACCAAATAAAGGGTGTTGGGAGGATCCGCCCACGATGGGAGAGCATGCTGAGGGTAGACTGTCGACCAAGCATGATTGCCACTCAATGCCTCTTTTGCAGACCATGGCACTCAAAAGGAGAGAGAGGGAAATGCCCTGCCACAGAGGCAAGGTGGGATGGGGGCTGGGGGGGGGGGAGGGGATGCTGGGATCTGTGGTGGTGGGAAATGCGCACTGGTGGAGGGATGGGTGTTTGATCATTGTATAATCGAAACCCAAGCACAAAAATGTGTAAGTCTACAACTGTACCTCATGGTGCCTCACTATTAAAAAATAAATATAAAAAAAACAAAAAAACCAAAATCTGTTCTGCTTAGTTTTTTAGTTCAAAATTTATTTACTTATAGGGTAACTTACTCCATGCGAATTAGAAAATATGCTCATTACGTTACTTTTAAATAATTAATGCAGTGTTAAAAAAACTATAGAAACCTCTTGGCTTCAATTTTATAGCTGAAGCAGTGAAAATGATAGTGGTTATTTGGAAAAGATTATCTGAGGCAATAAATTGGTTGCTTATCTGTAAAATATATTTAGGATTCTTGCTGTTCCTAATTCTGTAGGATACACCCAAGCTCAGTTAACTATAGATTTTAATGAGTTCGAAGTCAATTTAAGGTTAACAGACTGCGAAATAAAATTTAAATAAAGCAGAACACAAATTAGACAGAAAATGAGTCAAAATATATCCTGAATATCCTGCTACACATTTTCTTTTGTGTTTAATCTATGAATGTGGACTAATAATAGTTATGTCAGAATTGTCTTTGTCATTATTTACTTTTTACTGATTTGAAGGTAGTTGGTTTTGCAATTCTGAGTTATGTGCCAGGTACAATGAAGCATAAGCATAGAGGATAGTTGGTACTCAGAGAATGCCTACTTTTCTCTTCCATTTTCTTTTGGGTTTTGTTTGTAGAACTCACCAGATGGTGCTCAGGTGCCACTCAGTGAGTACTGGGATACCATGTGATGTTGTTGGTAAGACCTGGACTTCTGGCATGTAAAGTATGTCTTTGAGCTATCTTACCAGCCCCAAGTTATAATAAAGTGACCAAGTCAATAGGACGTTTTCTCCTTCTCTTCCCCTCCTCTTCCTCCTCTGCCTCCTTGGCTGCTCCCTCCTCCTCCTCCTCCTCCTCTTCCTCCTCCTCCCCCTCCCCCTCCCCATCCAAGTGCTCAGGGCCAATCCTGGCTCAGCATTCAGGTATCACTCCTGATGGTGTGAATAGTGGTGGTGGGGACAATTTAAGATCACACTATGTGGGCTGGAGAGATAGAATAGTGGGTAGGGCTCTTGCCTTGCATGCAGCCCAGCTGTGTTCTATGCCTAACACCCCATATGGTCACTGAGCAGAGCCAGAAGTAAGCCCTGAGCAGTCACAGGTGTGAACAACAACAACAACAGCAAAATCACACTATCAGGGCTGCCCTACAGGGTAGGGTGTTTGCCATGTATAAGGCTGACCTGGGTTCGATCCCTGGCATTCCATATGGTTCACGAGCACTGGCAGGAGTAATTCCTGAGTGTAGCACCAGGAGTAACCCTTGAGCATTGCTGGATGTAACCCATACATCGAAAAAAGAAAAAAAATCATACTGTAACATGAATTTACCAACATAAGGAAGAATAAAGGGTTCTTTGAGGGGAGTAATTTGGGGTTAAAATAATTTCTTGGAGGCAGTGAAATTTTAATCCGTTAGTAATACTGAATATAATATGGGTTTAAAAATATTTTTTTCTTTTTAATTTGGGTTTAGCATTGGGTTTCCAAGCATATTCTTTCAACTCTCCCTTACTACTCCAAGAATCTGTCCTTTCTCTTTCTGGCATTGTATCTTTCATAGCATCCAAGTAACTCTTCTTGGGAACTGTGATGCTGTCCATAAGGCATTTTAATTCAGGACACTTCATTTTATCCTCTCCTCTATATCCCTAAGCCAAATGGGAATAACATTGCCATCGATGTTTGCCAAGAGAAATTGCCAGAGGGAATTATTGTAGGAGACAGGTTTGTTTAGGTGAGGTTAGGTGGGGTTGGGCTAACCCTTTGGCTGTTGACAAATTGTTGTTTAAATTATCCAGGGGCAAAAGAAGGAACTTTTGTCAGCAGTTTTGCGTAGAGGAAAATGTGTTGTCTCTAGAGAAATTGTAATTTAAAGCATGCTGTTTTCCATTTTGGAGCGGGTCCTGGTAGCTCTGTATGTTTTCTCTTGCTAGCTATGTGCACTCTACAGCACTCCAGAAATTTGGGGTGAGTTTCTTAAATCCAGTCCCATGGTTGTAGCTGAATAACTACAAATGCCGTGTTGCCTACACATTTTCCCCTTGAACTTTAAACCTACAAGAGGAACTCATTAGCCTCTCTCCACCCAAAAATACCCAAAGAGGATGCTAGTCCTGTGCATCCCTTAAAAAATACGTTTTTAATGTATATTTTTTGGAAGGACACATTTAAACAGTTGCAATCTGTTTATTTTGGGTATTGGTATTTTGGGGGAAATCACTCTTAGTGTTGACCTAAGTATAGTCTGGGCTTAACCTCTGACTCTAGGACCAAAAAGATACTACAGAAAGTAGGGTTTACCTGTGGTTGACCCAGGGTTGATCCCTGGTACTACATATGGTCCCCTGAGCATATGAGCAGTGAGTGTATCTTAAATTTATAGACAACTGATGCACCACATGGCGTATGTATCATTATGAAGGATTATTTTTACATAGTGAATTTTGTAGTTCTTGTCTTTCCAAAAGTTCAATGACTAGATTGGGTTCTTTTTTGGTTTCTTTGTTAGAGATGCAAGTTCTGAATCTATGATAAAGCTTTTAATGTACATGTGTCTTATAACATACATTGCCTGAACTAAAAGAAATTTATTCGTATGTCTTACTCTTCACTTCGGTAGGATTAGGAAATATATATATAGGTTGTTTTAGATATATTTTATGTTAAAGTTAATATGCCTCCTTTGAAATCAATGTATTTCCTACAATATAGAAAGAAAATCCTATTAAAAGATAAAAACAGTCTTTGTAAAGGGAAAACATTGTATACAAAATTTGGCAATTGATGATCTCTGTGTAGGAGCAAAAAATTCTTATTCTTTCTTCATCTGTGAAACCATGTTTTCAGATACTTCCCTCTAAATACAATTTAATGTATTCTGTTATTATTATTGTTATTATTATTATTATTGATATGCTTTTGAGTTCCCCTTAATTTAGACCTCTTTCATTGATATAGGAGTTTGAGCATATTCAGCTTGTTGTGAATACTCTTTGGTTCCTCTAGTTTTTTCTTTCCTTCTTTAATGAGAGACTGTGGAGATATTGTTCCCCAGTCATGTACTACCAAATAGATTGTTAAACTTGAGAGCTTTGTTTTGTTATCCCATCTACCTCAGAAAAAGTCTATTAAGTGTCTGTGCCGTGCATGTTTAAAATACCCAAATGCATAAGACGGTGTCTTCTTTTGAGGTTCCAAATAGTGGTGGAAATTATCTACAAATATATTACTTATTTAAGGGTTATGATGGACATGTGAGTGAAGAGTGCTGTAATAGCCCAGATAGAAGCACTTAGTGGGGAAACCACTCCGGAAAGGCTCTCTGAGTAGCAATGTGTTAAGGGAACTAGGATTTAATTAGAAGACAGGAGGGAGCATGGGCCTAAGCAGGAAAGAATGACTAGTGGGTGCCATTCTGCTTCATTGTGTAAAATCATTGACTGTGTGTGTGTGTTCACTATATGATACAGTGAGTTCTGCTATAACATGATACTTGCATTTCCTACAATTCATTGTTGTGTGACCAGAGCCATAATACAGTGGGTAATGTGCTTGCCTTGCATACAACCTACTTGGGTTTGATCCTCAGCATCCCATGTAGTCTCCTGGAGCTTACCAGGATTGATTCCTGAGTGCAGAACCAAGAGTAATCCCTGAGCATTGGTAGCTGTGGCCCACAAACAAACATATGAACCAAAGTCATGATTGTAAAATTGCACAGTGAAAAACAAAAATAAATTTGGGAGAATACTTCATGACACACACACACACAAGGAAATAAGAGAGGAACTTAATAGACAAGAATCTAGTTTTATACTTTGAAAAATAAGAAATATATAAAAAGGGTGAAAAATCTTTTTTTTTTTTATGAGAGTTGGACTCAGAGGTTGTAACCTTTTGATTACTGTGCAGTTGTAGAAGCAGAGGTTTCCTGAAATGGAAGTGACAGTTGTAGCCCAGGGTGGCTGGGTGTGATTGATATAATAATTAAGGGCCACTGAAAGGTGTTGGTGTGTATGTGTCTGTGTGTTTTAGTCTGATGTGGCTTGCTGTGTGGTGTTCTCTTTATTCACTTAATCTTTCCCAAGATAAAATTTGTGTATAAGCGAATTTGGAATTCAGTTATGGTTAAATTGTTTCCTGATATACAACTGTATTTTCAAAACAACTGCTGTAGTCCAACTGAATGGCTCCAACTGTTAGAGGGTCATAGGGGATTCTAGAATGGCAGAAAATGTATGGTATGCTCCCAGGATAAGGCAGTGCTTTGATTTCTTTAAGCCTTTCACAATCTCTTTTTGATCTTTCATGGCCACATGGTCAGTTTTGTTCTTTGCAGCATTTTTCCTTGCATCCCAGTAGGGATTTTCACTGGGACCCAAGTGTCTGTTTCTAACCCTGGTTTCTTTTGTTTGTTAGCTGTTGGTAGCCTAAGCTCTTCATTTGTTTTTCTGTCATCCCCAGCTAGACTCGTTTCACCTTTGTGTGGGATGCTAAGAATTCAGTCCTGTGCTACAACTGCTATCTGAACCCTCTGTTTGTGAATGATTTGCTTGCTGTAGTTTGGTTCTATGCAGACTTGTTTGCTTCTAAGGTGGTTTTGGTTTGTTTAGTTGTATGTTTAGTGTAGATCAGAGGGGAAATAGGAGCTATGTCAGGTCACTCACCTATTTAGAAAAAGTAAAATAAAATGTAAAGGAAAGCCCTGCCACAGAGGTAGGGTGGAATGGGAGGTATGGAGGGTGGGAGGGATACTGGGATCAGTGGTGGTGGAGAATGGGCACAGGTGGAGGGATGGGTATTTGATCATTGTATAACTGAAACCCAAGTACAAAAATTTGTAACTCTACAACTGTACTTCATGGTGTTTCAGTAATAAAATTTAAAAAAATGTGTAGTTCTACTTACTCCTTAGTTGATATAATTTCATCATATTAACTGCTATCATTTCCAGAGATTGTAGTGTAGTTACAATGTTACGTACTTTACCAAGAGTTTCTCTGTTCTTTCTGTGTATTAAGTATTAAGATAGATATCAGTTAAGTTTTATACAAATGTTCTTGGGTTTATTTCTTTTGTTGTTAGTTAAACTTGGCTTATATTGATAGTATAGATGAAGAAGGAAAGAAACATATTCCCTTTTCTTTTCCATGTTATAGGATATATTTGTAAATCAGAGGATAAATTTCCAGTATACATGCTGGGATGTGAGGATTCAGCAATTAGGTTCCACCTCTTCTGTGCCCACTTTCCTATTGGTGGCACCTGGCAATAGTATAATGATTTACCTGAAACCAGGCTTCAAAGAGTGGGATTTTATTTTCTTTTGGTTTTGGGGTCATGCTCAGGGATGCTCAGGATTACTCCTGGCTCTGCACTTGGTATCACTACAGGTGGTGCTTGGGGGATCATATGGAATTCTGGGGATTGAACCTAAGTTAGCTGCATGCAATGCAATTGCCCTAGCCACTGTATTCTCCTAGCTCAAGGTGTCAAGATTTCTTTCTTTCTTTTTTTCCTTTTCTTTTTTTTTAGATATTTTTACAAAATTGTTTGGCTCCATACCAGGTGATGCCCAAGTGTTACTTCTGGCTCTGTACTCAGGAGTTGACTCCTAGCAATATGGGTCACCATATGAGATGCCAGGGATCAAACCCTGATTGGCCATATGCAAGCAAATGCTTTGCCTTCTATACTATCACTATGGTCTCTAAGACTTCAAGGTTTCTATTTTTTCTTTTTGGGTCACACCCAGCGTTGTACAGGGGTTACTCCTGGCTCTGCACTCAGGAATTACTCCTGGCGGTGCTCAGGGGACCATATAGGATGCTGGGAATCAAGCTCGGGTCAACCATATGCAAGGCAAACACCCTACCCGCTGTACTATTACTCCAGCCCCTAGAAATAAGAACTTTTATAGACACTTTTAGAGAAACATCAATTTTCCCACTGGAGCAAATTGATGAACAGTGGGAGGACAGTGCTACTGTTTCATGTGCAGATAGTAGTTGTCCCATCAGTCATCTGCTTCTACAGCATTTTTTCTTCATTATTTTGTAGTTTATTAATACCTCTCATCAGTCTCTGTATAACTTATGGTCTCAGATCTGAGAACCCCAAATTCAGTCAAGAAGACTTAGATCTGGTTTTTTTTTTTTAAATGTAGGAGTACTGCTATTTGTTCAGTCATTGATTAAGCTCATTGAATTAGCCTTAGATCTGTTTTATCGTGAGCTGCATGAATAAAAAATGGCAGAATACAGTGAGTCTGTTTGGAATTTACCTTCAAATGGCCTTTAATGGACAGAGAGACATCTTTTTCTGTCTCAGAGGAGAGAGGAATTTTTGCTTTTAGCAGAATATTTAGCACATGATTTAATTGTGCTTTGAAGTGGGCAGAGTTAAAAGGAGTCAGAATCTCTTGAAGAGATAGAAATTGCTTGTTTTAGCTTAGTCTGTGTGAGTTTCAGGTCTTGGAGGTAGGTGTTTATTTTTAACGTTATTTAACACCACTATTTTTGTTTAATTTGAGATAAACATACGTGTCTGTTTTCTTCATCGTTAGACCTTAAGCTTTTAGGATGTGCTCAAGTAATTGATAAATGAAGAAATATATTTTTTTCTCTGTCGGCAGGGCGTTTTCCTTTCATGCTGCCAATATGGCAGGCCTGAGTTGGATTCCTCCGCCCCTTTTGGAGAGCCCGGCAAGCTACTGAGAGTATCTTGCCTGCAGGGCAAAGCCTGGCAAGCTGCCCGTGACGTATTCAATATGCCAAACACAGTAACAACAAAGTCTCATAATGGAGACGTTATTGGGCCTGCTCAATAAAATCGATGAACAACGGGAGGATAGTGTGATAGTGTGATAGTATTAGATCAACATTATGAAGAAGTTAGTATGGCACAATTGTAAAAACCTAGTGTGTGTGGAGTTAGAAATAACTAGGTTTGATTCCTAAATTTGTCTCTGAATTATTACCTTATTTCTCTGAACTTCAGTTTTATTTACTACAACGCGTAGTTGACATGACCACATGAGATATTGTGCATGTAAAGAACTGAGCATGTATTTTATGCAAAGGAATTTTTGAATGAAAACTCATCATCAACATCATTGTTTTCTGGAGGTGTTTGAATTTCCATGTTTTACATAGATAAGCAGAAATCCCCAGGTTATTGTGTTTAGTTTCACTTCTGAATATGGATGAACTTCTTAAGAATTTGGTAACATTGCAACCCATAACTCTTAGTCTTATCAGATTACTTTAGTATTTAGGTGCCAATGCACTAAATTCATTTCATATATCCTTAGTCAGTTTTCATATTCATATAGATATCTATAGTCAGTTGGGAATGAAGCCTTGGATATCGACCAGATCATTCACAGTTGTATCCCCAGTTTTTAAAAAACATTTCAGAGAAAATATAGGTCTGATTCTGGACTGTGCAGATCTGCAGAAGGCAAATGAAATCTTCTCTGGATAGCCTTTTTGTATTTGGCAAGAGAATTTTATGTGATTTTTGACAATCATTTTTTTAATATTCAGCACAATCCTAGTTTTTCAGCCTCAATACTATTTGCATACCTGGATCGATAATTTTTGGTTGTGGATGACTGTCTTCCACAGAGTATGTTTTCAGCAGTTAGATGACAGAATCGTGTTATAGTAACTATGAATTTTTCCAGGTTTTGTGTATATTCTCATAGAGGAAAAAAATCACTCCCGATCAGGAAGCACTGGTGTAACCTTACTAGGTTTATTTCTTGCTGGATACTGCTTCTTTCAAATAATGACTGGGTTTTCTCATTTAATTTTCCCTTTCTCACTACCATTCTTTTTTTTTTTTTTTTTTTTTTTTTTTTTTTTAGTGAAGCACCATGAGGTACAGTTGTAGATTTACAAATCTTTGTGCTTGGGTTTCGGTCATACAATGATCAAATACCCATCCCTCCACCAGTGCCCATTTTCCACCACCATGGATAATATCCCCCCCACCCCCCCTCCCACCCTGCCTCTGTGGCAGGGCATTCCCCTTTGTTCTCTCTCTCCTTTTGGGTGTTGTGGTCTGCAAAAGAGGCATTGAGTGGCAAACATATTCAGTCCATAGTCTACTTTCAACATGCATTTCCCCTCCTGGGAGGATCTTCCAAACACCCTTTATTTGGTGCTCCCTTCTCTATCTGAACTGCTCTTTCCCCTAGAATACCTGGCTGGCCTCTAAGCTATGGAGTAATCCTCCTGGTGTTGATCTCAGCTATTCTTAGGTATTAATCTCATATTTTGTTGCTTTATATCCCCCAGATGAATGCAATCTTTCTATGTCTATCCCTCTCTTTCTGACTCATTTCGCTTAGCATGATACTTTCCATATTGTACCACTTGTATGTAAATTTCATGACTTCATCTTTTCTAAGAGCTGCATAGTACTCCATTGTGTAGATGTACCAAAGTTTCTTTAACTAGTCATCTGTCCTTGGGCACTCAGGTTTCTTCCAGTTTCTGGCTATTGTAAAGAGTGCTGCAATGAACAAACAAGTGCAGATGTCACTTTGACTACACATTTTTGTCTCTCTGGCGTATATTCCCAGGAGTGGTATCGCTGGGTCAAATGGGAGCTCAATTTCTAATTTTTTGAGAATCGTCCATACTGTTTTCCAGAAGGGCTGAACCAGTGGACATTCCCACCAACAGTGAAGGAGTGTCCCTTTCTCGCCACATCCACGCCAGCATCGGTTGCTTTTGTTCTTTTGAATGTGGGCCAGTTTCTGAGGTGTGAGATGGTATCTCATTGTGGTTTTGATCTGCATCTCCCTGATGATTAATAATGTAGAGCATTTTCTCATGTGCTTTTTTGCCATTCGGATTTCTTCTTTGAGAAAGTTTCTGTTCATTTCATTGCCCCATTTTTTGATGGGGTTGGATGTTTTCTTCCTGTGGAGTTCAACCAGTACTTTGTATATCCTTGATATCAACCCCTTGTCAGATGTGTACTTGGTGAATACCCTTTCCCATTCTGTAGGCTGTCTTTGTATTTTGGTCACTGTTTCTTTGGAGGTGCAGAAGCTTCTTAGTTTAAGATAGTCCCATTTATCTATCTCTGTTTTTACTTGCTCGGCCAGTGGCATGGCATCTTTGAAAGTACCATTAGCCTCAATGTCATGGAGGGTTTTGCCAACTTTGTCTTCAGTGTACATTATGGTGTCTGGTCTGGTGTTGAGGTCTTTAATCCATTTTGATCTTACTTTTGTACATGGTGTTAGGCAGAGTTCTGAGCCCATTTTTTTGCATGTAGCCGTCCAGTGATGCCAGCACAATTTGTTAAAGAGGCTTTCCTTACTCCACTTCACATTTCTTGCACGTTTATCAAAGATTAGATGATCATATGATTGAGGGGAGATGTCAGTGTATTCAACCCTGTTCCATTGGTGTGCAGTTCTGCTTTTGTTCCAGTACCACGCTATTTTAATTATTACTGCTTTGTAGTAGAGTTTAAAGTTAGGGAGGTTGATTCCTCCCATTTTCTTTTTCCCAAGAATTGCTTTAGCTATTCGTGGGGGCTTATTGTTCCATATAAATTTCGGGAGTGTTTGCTCCATTTCTTTGAAGAATGTCATGGGTATCCTTATAGGCATTGCATTGAATTTATACAATGCTTTCGGTAGTATTGCCATTTTGACAATGTTAAGTCTCCCGACCCATGAGCAGGGGATATCTTTCCATTTCCTCATGTCCTCTTTTATTTCCTGAAGTAGCATTTTGTAGTTTTCTTTGTACAGGTCCTTTACTTCCTTAGTTAAGCTGATTCCTAGGTACTTGATTTTCTGGGGCACAATTGTGAACGGGAGTGTTTTTTTCATGTTGCTTTCTTCTCTCTCACTGTTTGCATATAGGAAAGCCATGGACTTTTGGGTATTGATTTTATAGCCTGCAACTTTACTATACAAGTCTATTGTTTCTAGGAGTTTTTTGGTGGAGGTTATTGGGTTCTCTAAGTATAGTAACATATCATGTGCGAATAGTGAGAGCTTGATTTCTTCCTTTCCTACCTGAATGCCCTTAATATCTTTTTCTTGCCTAATCGCTATTGCAAGTACTTCCAGGACTATATCGAACAGCAGTGGAGAGAGTGGGCATCCTTGTCTCGTCCCTGATCTTAGAGGGAAGGCTCTCAGTTTTTCCCCATTGAGGATGATGCTTGCTGTAGGCTTGTGTAGATGGCTTTAACTATGTTGAGGAAAGTCCCCTCTATACCCATTTTGGCTAGGGTTTTCATCATAAAGGGGTGCTGGATCTTGTCAAATGCTTTCTCTGCATCTATTGATATGATCATATGCTTTTTATCTTTTCTTTTGTTGATATGGTGGATTATGTTGATTGATTTCCGAATGTTAAACCATCCTTGCATCCCTGGGATGAATCCTACTTGGTCATGGTGTATGATCTTTTTGATGAGTAGTTGGATTCTATTTGCTAGTAGTTTGTTGAGGATCTTTGCATCTGTGTTCATCAGGGATATCGGCCTGTAATTCTCTTTCTTTGTGGTATCTCTGTCTGCTTTTGGTATCAGTGTGATATTCACTTTGTAGAAACTATTTGGAAGTGTTTTTGATATTTCAGTTTTGTAGAAAAGCTTAAGGAGGATTGGGAGTAAGTCCATTTTAAAGATTTGAAAGAATTCACTAGTGAATCCATCCACGCCAGGGCTTTTGTGCTTGGGGAGAATTTTTATTATCATTTCAATTTCCTTGGTGGTGATAGGTCTGTTCAGGTATTCCAGGTCTTCTTGGTTCAGCCTTGGGAGTCTGTAGGAGTCTAAGAATTTATCCATTTCCTCGAGGTTTTGATGTTCCGTGGCATAAAGCTTCTCAAAGTACTCCCTGAGGATCCTTTGAATTTCTGTAGTTTCTGTTCTGATGACCCCCTTTTCATTTCTGATTCGGTTTATTATGGTTTTCTCTCTCCCCTTCTTTGTGAGTTTTGCTAGAGGCTTATCGATCTTGTTAATTTTTTCAAAGAACCAGCTCTTGGTTTCATTGATCTTTCGGATTGTTTTTTGGGTTTCCATCTCGTTAATCTCTGCTCTGAGTTTTATTATTTCCTTCCTCCTGTTCGGGTTGTGCTCCTTTTGTTGGTCCTTCTCCAAGCTCTTAAGCTGTGAGGTTAGTTTATTTATGTGGACTCGCTCCTCCTTTCTGAGGAATGCTTGTAGAGCTATAAACTTTCCTCTTAAGACAGCTTTTGCTGTATCCCATAAGTTTTGGTAACTCGTGTCCTCATTTTCATTCGTTTCTAGGAATCTTTTGATTTCCTCTTTGATTTCCTGTCTAAGCCACTCGTTGTTCAGTAGCGCACTGTTTAATTTCCAGGTGTTTGATTTAGTTTTCTGTTTTTGTATGTGATTTACTTCTAATTTTAGCGCATTGTGGTCTGAGAAGATTGTTGATACAATCTCTATCTTCTGAATTTTATGGAGGTATGTTTTGTTGCTCAGCATGTGGTCTATCTTGGAGAATGTTCCATGTATGCTTGAGAAGAATGTGTATTCAGCCTTTTGAGGATGAAGTGTCCTGTATATATCTACTAAGTCCCTTTCTTCCATTGTTTCCCTCAGATTAAGTATGTCCTTGCTAAGTTTGAGTCTGGTTGATCTATCCAGAGGTGACAAAGTGGTGTTGAAGTCTCCCACTAGTATTGCTTTGCTATTGATGTCTTTTTCCAAATCTATGAATAGTTGTTTTAAGTACTTTGCTATTCTCTCATTAGGTGCATATACATTTATTATTGTAAGTTCTTCCTGTTGTACAGATCCTTTGATCACTAAGAAATGGCCTTCACTGTCTCTTATGACCTTCTTCACTCTGAAATCGATGTGGTCTGATATTAGGATGGCTACCCTAGCTTTTTTCTGGGAGCTGTTTGCCTGTAGGATTGTTTTCCAGCCTTTGACACTGAGTCTGTGTTTGCTTTGACTATTAAGGTGTGTTTCTTGCAGGCAGCAGAATGTTGGGTTCAATTTTCTAATCCATCCTGCCACTCTGTGTCTTTTAATTGGTGCGTTTAGCCCATTGACATTGAGAGATTATTGTTATTGGATTTTGTCCCATTGTTCTGTTGAAATTAGGTGTATTTGAGGGGCCTGTCCTGTCTTAAAGTAGCCCATTTAGTTGTACTTGTAACCATGGTCTTGAGTCTATGAATTTCCTGAGCTGTTGTTTGTCTGTGAAACTGTGTGTTGTTCCTTCTATTATGAATGAGAGTCTCGCTGGGTAAAGTATTTTTGAAGAGGCATTTATTTCATTGAGTTTTTTCACTATGTCCCACCACTGTTTTCGGGCCCTGAGGGTTTCATCAGAAAAATCAGCTGTGAATTTTAAGGTTGCTCCTTTGTAAGAGATTTCTTTCTTCGATCTTGCTGCTTTCAGAATTTTGTCTCTGTCTAAAGTTTTGGTCATTTTGATCAGGATGTGTCTTGGGGTATTTTTGTTCGGATTTCTTCTAGCTGGTACCCTTCGGGCCTCCTGAATGTGGTCACAAGTTTTCTTCAGCTCTGGAAATGTAGCAATGATGTCTTTGACAGTTTCTTCTTCATCAGGGTTTTCTTCCTGTCCCTCTGGGACTCCAATAATTCTTATGTTACCCCTCTTGGCTTCATCATGATCTTCTCTTGCCATCTGTTCCTGAACTGTGAGTCTCTTTTCCATTTTCCGCTCTTTTCTGGCGAGTCTCTGAACTTCATCTTCGAGCTCACTGATTCTGTTCTCAGCAGCTGTTACTCTGCTTCTGAGGCCTACCACTGAGGCTTTCAATTCGCCTACCAGGGTTTTCAGATCCGACATTTCCGATTGCATTTTTCTCATTTCTGCCTTCAAATCCTCTTGTCTTTTATTGGCATTGCTTTCCATTGTTTCTTTTAGTTCCCTAAGCGTCCTAAGTAACTCCCTTCTGAATTCCTTGTCAGAGAGGTTGTCTAACACTACAATACTGTTGGTGTCTTCTGGGCTAGCCTCTTCAATAAGAAAGTTTGGTGGCCTTTTTACGTTGCTTTACCATTGTGACCAGTGTGCTTTAGTCCTTCACATTCACTGTTACTATTCTGGTTGAGTGAGGAGAGAGTTCCCGGATCCATTCAGCTTTGTTGCTGCGGGATGTGATGTTGCCTCAGTTCCCGTCCTGCGCAGGTCAAGGGAGAAAACCGGCAATTCTAGGGGATCAAGTTAGCTGCGCATTCCCTGGGGGAGTCCCAAGCCATGGGGCAGGCTGTACCTGGTTGAATTAGGAGAGACTGCCAGGAGCCGTTCAGTTTTGTTGCCGAACAATGGGCCTTGGTTCACGTCTGGCACAGATTATACTATTCCCTCTTATAGTGGAAAAGGATTATGGATAAGTTTTTGTCGATGGTAGGCACCCTTCTACGTTTCTGAGTTTGACGTTCTTCTCTGTCAGGCGTTATTCTTTGTTTTATAACCGACATTGAGTGAAACTTTTGGAGGAGGTGCTATTTGGTACTGAGCTTATACAGCTGTTTTCAAACAGGTCTTTGTTGGAACTTGAGTAGGCAAGTGGGCTGTTATTGGATTGTAGTAGAAAGGTGGGAAATTTTTGGTTGGTATTAGGCAGCAAGTTGTGGGATGGGAGTCTTGAGTGCTTGATGTGAGTGATATAACTGCGGCCGCATTAGTGGCTGACCGCAGAGGATAAGGCCACGCCCACTTTTAAGAGGCTACACCCCTTTCCTGGTGGCCATGCCCCTAGCCTGTCCCAGGCGACTCCCACCCAGGATCCTGGAATGGAGGAAGGGTGGTCTACAGTCTCCCCACTGGGCTTCAGGTGGGAATCTGTGGCATGGCTGGGGGGGCAGGAGCACTTCCTGGCTGGACGCCCCCGACCCACCTGGAGGGGAGGGGCGGATGGACTGGTGGTCCTTCCCCTGGAGCTGGATGGGCCTACCATTCTTTTCTTAATTACTCCTTTGTCATGCTGAGAATGCACATTTCTTAAATTGAAAGAATTTCTAATGTGCTCTATGGGTATGCAAAGGTTCAGAATCCAAAGCTACATTAATATTGCTCAATGATGATTGAAGACTGGAGGGCCACAGTACTTTCTCAAAAGTAAAAGTAGCGTTTTTAAAAATTTTTTAAAAATATTTTTATTAGTGAAACACCATGAGGTACAGTTGTAGACTTATAAATTTTTGTGCTTGGGTTTCGAATATACAATGGTCAAATACCCATCCCTCCACCAGTGCCCATTTTCCACCACCATGAATCCCAGTATCCATCCCACCCCCATCCCCCACTCCCACCCTGCCTCTGTGGCAGGGCATTCCCTTTTGTTTTCTCTCTCTTTTGGGTGTTGTGGTCTGCAAAAGAGGCATTGAGTGGCAATCATGTTTGGTCCATAGTCTACTTTCAACATGCATCTCCCATCCTAGGAGGATCCTCCAAACTCCATGGCTTAGAGGCCAGCCCGGCATTTTAGGGGAAAGGGCAGCTAAGATAGAGAAGGGAGCACCAAATAAAAGTAGCGTTTTTGTTCCTTTTTAGTAAAGGAAATTTTTTGTTTTTCATTAAAAGATAAGATTTTTTTTTTTTGTCTGTGGTCTAGGAAGTTGTGTGTTTTTCCTGCATGCAACTGACCCAGGTTTAAATTCTGGGCACCTGTCTATTCCCCTAAGCACTGCCAAGGCCCTCTTCCCCTAAGCATTGCTGGGTATTCCTCACACCCCAAACAGAAAGTGAGGATTTTGTTCTATGGGGCAAATGACATCAGTCTTTCTACTCTAACTTTATGACCTTTGTCTTTTTACAATTTTTCCAGAACCTTAACCCCATTTCTTATCTTTTAAACTGGTTTAAACCAGTTCTACCATTTAAACCAGTTTGCTCTCACAGCATAGTAGTCATGTATGTACTGGATATTTTTTAATAGGGAAGCCATGTGATCGAATTTATTTGAAATTGGAAATAATCCCTAGGAATCATGTATTGCCCCTCTAAGCATTTAGGTTTAAAGTTAAACTTTCTAACTTGAAGTTAAACATCTCATTGATTGCATAGATATGAAATAAAGCGCTTTTTGTAGATAAGTAAGATTGTTCTTGACACAGGAATCATATTTGTACATCATGTCTCCCAGACAACTACTTTATCTGTATCATGACAACCACTATATTTAGATTTTTTTAAATAAAGGTTGATCTTCTTCTTGCCATTCTTGCAGATTCTTGGACTCTTTCCTAATTGGGTATGAAGTTAGAAAAAATAAAATTTTGTTATGTAGATTTTCCATATTCCCAGGCTGAGTACATAATTATATTAAACAAAGGGACATATCATATATTGATATAAGCTCTCAAAGATAAAATTTAAGGTAAAGTAATGCATATAAATTATGTGAGGTTTAGGTTTATTCAAAAGGTTTATTTTGAAGATATATACATTACTTGGGAAAAGGAAAGACAGATTGGAAAATATATACATAACAGAGAAAAGGACATCATAAATAAGATAGGGGGAAGATTAGAAGACTGTAAAAATATGTTTTATTTACTTTTTTGGTAGTTATCTATAAAATGAGAGTATTAGTTTCCTTCTTTCCAGTCTATTACTCTATTATTGCTGGATGACACATTCATAAATCTGGTAAAGCAGCGACGCTTGTGATAGAATACCAAATAAACAAATCTTTGTATAATTTACTACAGTGGACAAATGTATCAAAGGTAAACTGTAGTGTATGAGAATTGCTTTATGCAAAGCGTTAGGCAAGACTTACGCCTCTCCTTTCATGCTTACCTATGAACATATTCAATTAGTGGATTCCAAAATGAGTTTTTCCTTTAAAAATATTTTCACAGTATCAGTTGTGCTGGTTAGGTCTTACATTATTTTTCTGGTTTTCAATATGTAACATAAAACAATGTAGTAAAATTTAGATGATTAATACTCCTTATTTAGTTAATTTCCCAAGTTCTTCTTTTGTGATTTTTAGGAATGTCAACAGAGCCACTATAGATGCAATAAAAACACAGCCTATGATCACAACTAGAACATAACATTAAAAAATTCTTTACATGTCTTTATAAGTTCCTACAATATGTGCAACAGTTTGTAATCTAGTGGGGGATGCATAAAAGGAAGCAATCAAACACACAACAGCAACTCCTTCCAAATTATAGTTTGCCTTTCTCAGTTTACAAAAGCATGGTGTTAGAATGAAACCAAAACACAATACTAGAGATCCCTACTTCGGAATACAAATGGTACTGAAGGTCCTTTGCGCAGTCTCTCTCCACATGTGGTCTACTTCTGAACCTTCTTCTGCTCCGCAAGATGGTACCTCCAAGATAAGGAGTGGCCCGAAGCTTCTGGATTCATTTCAGTTGCTCTGAAAAGAGTCTAGGAAACTCCTGACATTTTTTAAGCTGCTGCTGCTGCTTCTTCTTTTTTTTGTATGTTTGATTCTGGGTTCCAGTTGCATCTAGAAGTGATGTCATTTTTTGGGATTGTTTCCGTAGTTTAGTACAAAACATTAAAATTTGTGTGGGAGGTCCTGGGCTTAGTCTCCAGTGGTGATGGTTGGGGAGGGGACTGGGACAACAGAGGATTGATTTTGAGGTAATCTAATTATGTTACCTAACTTATGTGAGTGATTTTTTTTTTAATTTCTTTGCATCAAAGAGATTAGCCTTTCTAGGATGTTAGTGAGCATCTGTAACCCCTCTTCTGAATTAGATACCCTAGTAACTCCTATAGTAAAGGCCAACATGGATTCTTCAGTTCACCTGTAACATAGAATGGAGACAATAGAATGGGAGAGAATGAATCTATCATTACTGCTACTTGAGCTGACACAGGATTAGGGGCTCAGAGTAACTGGCTGCCATTTCATTATAATCTTGTCATTTCTGCCATAGAGAAAATGTAACCAAGGTAGGAGATATAAAACCAAGTTAGAGATATACAGTGAGTAACCTTAAATAGGTAGATAGTATTTCTGTTTGGGAATGAAAGGGTGAAAATGGGGCATAATATCCCATTTAAGATTGGTTTGAAATTAAAGCACTGTGATGTCCAAAATGATTGAATTTGTCATCAGCCACAGTGTTTGATTCAAAGCTACCTATCTTATAGGAAAAAATGAGAGATAAGTACATATTACAGATAGCAACAAAAAAGCAATTCAAATCTGAAAAAAGAATCTGAAGAATCTGGAATCTTTTTCTTGTATTATCTCCAAAGCTGTGAGTGATGTAAATTATGATTGCATAACTTTTCTCATTGTGGAAGTGTTAAAAGCAGGAAGAATACAGCAGTATTTTCAGATACAAGGTGAAATATATCTGACTGGCTTTTACATTCCAGGTTTTAATTTATTAAACAAGAACAAAATCATGAAGAGAGTGTAAATCTTGCCTCACCCAAACTGTCATTTTTGTTGAGATAACTCGTTTCATTCCTTCTTTCAAAAAATTCTTTTCTCTTTCTCTTTTATTTAGAAACTTAAAAGCAGTGTTATAATTTTTAGAAAGAAAACTTCAGGAGTCCCTGTATATCAAGAGGATCATGAATGATTGATTTACATTAAGTATGAGAATTTCGAGGATAGTGATTTAAAACATATTAAAATTCTAGTTTAGTAATAAGGGAATTTACTTTTGGGCTAAAATTCAAAAAAAAGTTACACTTCTACAACTCATAGGACCCAATAAACTTTGATCATTTCTCTTTTCTCCTTTTCTGTAATACAGACTTTACATAATATAATTTTGACTTTTTTGTATTTGTAATCAGAATTCCAAATATGTATGTACAATTAAAATGATAGTTCTCCTTCATTTATGTGTAGCTTATTCTATTTCTGAGAAACGTATCTATCCCCTTCTTACCCTCTTATTAAACTCTGCAACCTTTAGACTACTAAATAGTATGGAGAGATTTTTAAACATCAGGAATATTACCTAGTTACTGAGAGTAATTATTCTTATAAGTCTTCACTGTAAGCATCTGGAATGGTTTGGGAAATAAGTCATTAAGTAAATTTTAATAGGAATTAAAAATTATTTCACATATAGATAAATCAATGGTGATCTTAATATAAATGATAAATTCTTGAAGAGAAACTGTTGGAGGAATGATGAATGGTGGGCTGGAGAGATATTATACACACAGCCAACCTCATCTCATCCCTAGCACCACTTATGGTCCCTTGAGCACTTCTAAGAGTGATCTCTGAGCTCATATCCAGGAATAACCCCTAAGCATAGCCAGGTGTGCTCCCAGACCCCCCAAAAAGAAAATGAAATTCTTTGTTCTAAAAATATGTGTGTATAGAGAGAGACATATATGTGCTACCATACATAATATTATATGCAAAAGGTATATGTACAGTATTATGTACAACATTGTAGTATAATATATTATACAAAGATATAATGTATGTATTTAAAGACACAGTCTGTGGTGCTAAGGATCAAGTTTTCTTGTGTGTGTGTGTGTGTGTGTGTGTGTGTGTGTGTTTTGTCTTTTACCAAGGATCAGGTTTCTTGGAAACGAGTCTAAGGTGCACAAAATTGTTTTTTGTGGAATATAAATTCCAGGAATGAGACTCTTCTGTGTTTTTTACTGAGTGTGTTGGAATAATTCTGGCAGGAAGCAACCCAGTAGAAAGCGGTTTTAAACTAGGAAGAGCCATTAATGTCATGAAACATGAAAAAATCATGACCAGGGACTTGTAATTTGATGATTTGTAGATGAAGAAAATTTATTGGTTTAAAACATATTGGATTTTTTTTTCATGATCAGACTGTTTCCAATGTTGAAAGTACAGTTTAAATTGGGGCACAAATGAAAATGTAGCAATATTTATTAGACACAATTCTCATATATTTTTGAGAAAGTGTTAAACAGATTGAATTCAGTATTTCTTGGTGCAGTTGCATTCTTTGGTCTATTTCTTAGAATGATATTTTATGATGCATTCTTTTACTTTACAGGCACCTCTTTTCTTTGTCTATGCTTTTGTTTGGAATTGAAATAAAATAAAAAAATTTAGAGCTGTACAATGCTGTCAGGACCATAATGAAATCTAGTTTTATTTATGTGTGCTTAGAGGGTTGGAGCAGGCTTCGCTAACAGTGGTGTTAAATATTGTTTGACACTCCCCTCCCTTAAATCCTTTGAAAAGAGCTGATTTTTTATGTTCATGCAAAAGAGCCCTTAGGGAACAGTCAAAGAGGCAAGTGGCTTGCTCATACCTGGGATTATCTTATTACTAAAACCTGTGCAATTATTGGACGAAGAAGCAGCCAAGGGATAAAGTAATACTAAGCTGTTTGCAATAAAGTGAGGATCAGGAACTCTGCAGCCTAGGACTTTACAGGAAATCTTGATTGTGCCTATAGATTTCAGTGATATAAATGTGTGGTCCAAATATGACATAATGAGATTATAGTAAGAGAATTAGGCTGGGATCATATTTTTTAAATTTGTATATCTAACACAAATTATTCTGAATTACTGGGAAATTTAATTTTTAATAGCTCAGGTATTGATAATGATTAGAATATTTTATAGCCTTTATTATCGAGAATATGAACTAACTTCCCACAGGTAATAGTTGTCTTTCTGTGACTTTATCTTTGTAGTGGGATGTTAATTGTATATGAATGGACCAGGGTGGTTTATATTTAGCAAGCAAGAGAAAGATCTATACTAAAAGAGGAAGTGAGATCTAACAATTAGGAATGTTGAGGTTCATAAAACTTAGGGGTATATAAGAATATGCTATATTCTGGTAACTTATTGGTAATGCAGGCCAAATCTTAGACCTGAGGACTAAAAAAATATGTCTTTCAAAAGAGATCCTGAAATTGTTGATAAACTTTCTCAAAATGTTCAGACAGGTCTGTCTAAGCTGTATCGAACAGATCTTTTAAAAGACATATGTAAGATGTGTCCCTTTGGCATGTTAATTATTTCAAACTGAAGTTAATCATGCTTCTGTAGGCTAATGAGGATCTTTTCTACCATGGCTTTAACTATCTAGAAGGATGAAAGTTGGAATCATCCAGAATTAGAATTTTTAGTCGTTTTCTGCAATAGAAATCTTAGCAGGGCAGATGGAAAATCAAGGAACATTTTGTACTCACTATACGAGGAGTTATCTTCTCATTATGAGAGAACCTTTCTTTCTACTTTAGGTGCCAGGGTCCTATCCCATATATTTTTTTCTAAATTTAGTAGATATCTCCTTGTTTTGACCCACTGATATTTAGAATTTGCACCTATATAGATTCTCATTATGTGATTACATATCTTGTTTTCTCAAAAACTGTAATGTTAATTTTTAGACCACTGCTGGTGTTAAGGTATGGTTTTTGGCACTGCATGAGTGACTGTGAGATGCTAGGGATTGAACCTAGGGCTCTCATCCCAAAGCATGTACAAAAGTAGCTTTCACTGTCTTCTGTAGGTAATGCTAATTTGTTCCACCAGCCTGAGATGAACCCAGAGAAGGAAGGGGTAATTTTATTTTTATCCTGGCCTTTTGATTGCTATAGACAGTGTAGGTATTCTCACCAATTTCTATATTGAAACTTAACCCCCATGGGGATGGTATTTAGAGGTTGGACCTTTGGAAGGTGATTTATTCACGAGAATGGAGCCCTCATGACTTGGATTATTTTCCCAGAGAATTCTCTTACCCCTTCTTACAAGTGAAGACTCAGAAGACAGCTGTGAACTAGGAAGCAGGTTCTCATTTGCCTTTAGTTACCGACTCTGGTAATAATTTGATCTTGGACTCCTCAGCCTCCAGAACTGTGGAAATAAATTTCTACTGTTGATATGTCCTCCAGTTTATGAAATTTTGTTATAACTGTATGAATTAAGAAAGCTTGCAAGTTAACATTTGAGTGGTACAGATTTACAGAGTTCCACAATGAAATGGGCCAGCGATTGAAATTAGAGTCTATAGAATGAGGAACCTTGAACCTACAGACAAGTTAAAGGAGTCAAGATCAAAGGATGACTATAGGTATTTCAATTTGTTTTACTTAGTGATGAGAGTGAAGGGAATGGATGGTTGGTCATTTTTAGTAATTGGTATTGTTTAGGTCACCATTGTTTGGACTTTGCTTTTCTGGAGTATGTATCACCTTCTTTATGGTAAGAGGTAAAGCTGAATCTGGATAACTGTGAAATGTGGGACTTATTAAACATAGGAATGAATTATGAGCTTGGAGCTTCTCTAGAATGAAAGATTCCAGCAGTCAAGTGTGGGACTCTGAATGTTGTTGGCTGAAGGTTAGTTTCCCAGTAATGGTAAACCATTTAAATTCTGCTTTCAAGAGAACAGCCATTTTATTGCTGGGATGTTTGTGGAATTTGGTTTATCTGTAGTAATTTTCAAGGTCAGGTCAGAGATGCTTGTCGATGTCTGCTCTTTAAAGATGCCATTATTTAGCCTCCCAGGTTAGACCTAGCACTACACTGTGGCACTGTCCTCCCGTTGTTCATCGATTTGCTCGAGCGGGCCCAGTAACGTCTCCATGGTGAGACTTGTTGTTACTGTGTTTGGCATATTGAATACGTCAAGAGTTGCTTGCCAGGCTTTGCTATGCGGGTGAGATACTCTTGGTAGCTTGCCTGGCTCTCCGAGAGGGGTGGAGGAATTGAATCTGACTTGGCCGGGCCAGCTGCGCACAAGGCAAACACCCTACCGCTGTGCTGTCGCTCCACCCAGGTTAGACCTAAGGGTGAGAAAATTAATAAAACTAAGGTGTTGTGAATTTGGTATTTAAGAAGCAATTAAACACACATTCTCCACTTGAAATAATGGGAAACCACTTCTCTTAGAGTTGGAGACAAGCCAGGAATGATTTCCAATTAATTTTGTTTGTTTCAGGGCTTGTTTCTGACTTTGTGTTTAGGGATCACTCCTGGTGATATTTGGGAAGCCATATGAAGTGCCAGGAATTAAACTGGAGTGGACTGCATGCAAGGCAAGGACTTTAATCCCCGTACTATCTCTCTGGTTCTATTTCTTGTTAAGTTTTTAAACATTGATATAATTTTAATTAAAATGGACACTTTAGTAATTTTATTACATGTACTTATTTTTCTTTAAAATGCACAGAAGGAAATATAAGAAGCCAGAGGGATACAGAGAAAAATTTGAAATCAGTATGTACCATAATATAAAATATTTAGTAGGTTGTTCTTCTATATACATTCTCTGGTAATTTCTTTTTCTTTTTCTCCCCATTGATAACCATACTTATGGCTTGCTGCATAGCTTTTAATATCCTAGGGCAGGGAAGGGGAGCGGAGAGTTCTACTCAAAAATAGCAATAGAATTTTCACAGGAAAGTGAAACAGTTTAGTAACAACAGATCTTCTGAATAAAAATTGGATAGGGCTTTTTTTAAAAAGACCTTGATAAGGACCAAAAGACATACCTTTGAACTTCTAGCATCATAGTCAGGAAATGTTGAGCTGGATCTCAGTATATTTTGGTTTGTGCCAATTATGTAAGTAAGATCAGATATATGTATATATCTCTTGTATCACTTGTCATCCCCTTGCTCATCGATTTGCTTGAGTGGACGCCCGTAATGACCCATATGCACATGTATACACACACACACACACACACACACACACACACACACACACACACACTACATTTTTTAGTGGTTTCCCAGCACTTAAGTTGTGGCATTATATATTCTACACTCTTGTGGTTTAGCTTTGCAGACCTGAGATGGGACTTAAGCCACAAAGTGCTTTGGGTCTTATGACATAATGAAGTCATGCATTATGCGAATGATTGCGGAAACAGGAAAACCAGCACTGTTCAATAGCTAAGCTATTTGCACATAGATGTACCAGATACATGTTGCTACTTTGTTTTTATATCCCATTAAACATCTCTAAGATTGGGAGGTGAGATAGTACAGAGAGTCTAAGGCATTTACCTCCTACATGGACACAGATGATCTTGGTTTGGTTCCCAGCATTGTGTATGGTCCTCTGAACTCCACCAGAAGTCATACCTGATCACAGAGCCAGGAGGAAGCCTTGAGTACTGTCAGGTGTGACCCCCAAATTAAACAAAAGCATAATATTCCAAAGATCTTCTTAATATCCATCTGTAAATTTATGAGACTAATGGGCGTGTTTTTTTTTTCAGTGCTCATTGAATTGCTTAGAATGGTTTTAAAAGTCTGATATAACAGTATCTCTGAACACAGAGCCGTATGGCCACAGATATATCTCAGAATAGTCCAAAGGGCCATAGGTGAAAATATAGAAATTCGGGTCATGGTACACAACTAGGGAATCAACTAACCAACTGGTAGGATGGAGGGAGCTGGTCATAGGAAGGAAACAGTCAAAAGGGGGGCATGGTCTGAAAAAGATTGAGAAACTTTACTTGAGAGTAATTATTCTAAGCTCTTCTCTTTACTCATAGTGGTTATTACATGACAAATTATTTCATTGGTATTTTGTTGGGTACCCATGGTAGAACATTGGAATTCGTTGAGGAATTACAAAAGGCATTCTATTGACTAGAATTATAAGTCTGGCCTGAGGTGTGACTGTGAAGGAGCCACGGAGACAGTGTAGGTAGACTCCAGCCGGACCCAGAAGGATAGCACAGAGAGCATGTGTGACTAAACAGCAAATGGCCTGACCTCTTCAGTGCTCAAGACTTAGGATACCACAGTAGAATGAGATATCAAATGCTTCTGAACTGTCAGTTACTACAAGGCTTTCTCTGTTAAATATTTCAAATTAAAAACTTACATCAGAGTGTAATCAGTCTGGTAAAGGAACTTCTTTGAAAGACAGGACTTGTGTTCCAATTTCATCTCTGCTAGATGACTAAGTGCAGAAATATAAGAATCAATGGCAGTTCTCATCTTTTGGTTGCTTCCATTGTGTTTGACATTGAGAATCATTCTTAAGCCTTATTTATGGCATACTTTTATACTTAAACGTTCAATTTGAATCATCTCTAGAGTTTGCCAAAGAGATGGTACAGTGAGTATGTTGCTTGCCTTCTGTGTCGTCAACGCAATTTTGATACCCAGTATCACATGTGTGATCCTTGACCACAGAGGCAGGAGTAAATTTTAAGTACAACAGGTTGTGGCCTAAAAACAACAAAAAGAATATCCTTTAGAAATGTCAAATTTGGCTCACTCATCCAGGTACCCACTTGGCAGCAGGGCTGCGCATCTAACTAAATCCCCTGAGAACAGCTGGTTTTCATCCTTGGTCTGTGGGGGACGGGAATTGAGTCACACCAGGCTAACCCAAAGCAGAGCTGTTTTGGCACCCTCTGCTCACTCATTCAGGTACCTGCCCAGCGACAGGGCCCCTTCCCAAAGCCGCGGCCATATGAGTTATTCCCCCCACCCCCCCACATATCGCACAGTAACCATAAGTTACCCTCTGAGATGGAACTTTCATTAGGTTAGCTTAACCACCAGAAACACATTAGCTAATAGTTCATTAATCTCATCTCAAGTAATTCTGCATCTTAAGCAGAACAGTAACAGTGAGTGTGAAGTTCTAAACCACACAGGTCACAATGGTAAAAGCAATGCAGAAGCTCACCAGGCTTACCTATTGAAGAGGCTAGTCCAGAAGACACCAACAGTAATGAAGAGCTAGACAACCTCTCTGACAAAGAATTTAGAAGGGAGCTACTAAGAATGCTTAGGGAGCTAAAAGAAACAAGGGAAAGCATTGCAAATAAAAGACAAGAGGATTTGAAGGGAGAAATGAGGAAAATGCAAATAAAATTACAAACGGAAATGTCAGACCTGATAAACCTGGTAGGCGAATTGAAAAACTCAGTGGAAGGCCTTAGCAGCAGAGTAACAGCTGCTGAGGACAGAATCAGTGAGCTTGAAGATGAAGTCCAGAGACTCTCCAGAAAAGAGCAGAAAATGGAATTTGGGAACAGATGGCAAGAGAAGATCGTGATGAGGCCAAGAGGAGTAACATAAGAATTATTGGAGTCCCAGAGGGACAGGAAAACCCTGTGGAAGAAGAAACTGTCAAAGACATCATTGCTATGACGTTCCCAGAGCTGAAGAAAACATGCGACCATTCAGGAGGCCTGAAGGGTACCAGCTAGAAGAAATCCAAATAAAAATTCCCCAAGACACATCCTGATCCAAATAACCAAAACCTTAGATAAGAGACAAAATTCTGAAAGCAGCAAGATCAAAGAAAAAAATTTCCTTTAAAGGAGCATCTTTAAGATTCACAGCTGATTTGTCTGATGAAACCCTCATGGTTGGTGGGATATAGTGAAAAAAATTAATGAAATAAATGCCTCACCAAAATTACTTTAGCCAGTGAGACTCTCATTCATAACAGAAGGAACAACACACAGTTTCACAGACAAACAGCAGCTCAGGAACTTCATAGACTCAAAACCATGGTTACAAGAACAGCTAAATGGACTACTTTAAGACAAGTTAGGCCCCTCAAATACACCAAATTTCAACAGAAAAATGGGACAAAACCCCATAACAATAATCTCTCTCAACATCAATGGGCTAACTGCACCAATTAAAAGACACAGAGTGCCAGGATGGATTAGAAAATTGAACCCAACATTCTGCTGCCTGCAAGAAACACATCTCAATAGTCAAAGCAAACACAAGCTCAAAGTCAAAGGCTAGAAAACAATCCTACAGGCAAACAACTCTCATAAAAAAGCTAGGGTAGGCATCCTCGTATCAGACTACATTGATTTCAGACTGAAGAAGGTCACAAGAGACAGTGAGGGCCATTTCTTATTGATCAAGGGATCTGTACAACAGGAAGAACTTACAATACTAAATGTATATGCACCTAATGAGGGACCAGCAAAGTATTTAAAACAACTACTCATAGATTTGGAGAAAGACATTGATAGCAACACAATACTAGTGGGAGACTTCAACAACTTGTTATCATCTCTTGATAGATCAACCAGACTCAAGCTTAGTAAGGACATACTTTATCTGAGGGAAAAAAATGGAAGAAAGGGACTTAGTAGATATATACAGGACACTTCATCCTCAAAAAGCTGACTACACATTCTTCTCAAGTGTGCATAGAACATTCCTCAAGATTGACCACATGCTGAGCCACAAAATATACCTCCATAAAATTAAGAAGATAGAGATTGCATTAACAATCTTCTCAGACCACAACACACTGAAATTAGAGGTAAATCACACACAAAAACAGAAAACTAAATCAAACATCTGGAAATTAAACAGCTCACTATTGGAGAACAAGTGGCTTAGAAAGAAAACCAAAGAGGAAATCAAAAGATTCCTAGAAATGAAAGAAAATGAGGACACGAATTACCAAAACTTATGGAACACAGCAAAAGCTGTGTTAAGAGGAAAGTTTATAGCTCTACAAGCATTCCTCAGGAAGGAGGAGCAAGCCCACATAAGTAACCTAATCTCACAGTTTAAGATCTTGAAGAATGACCAACAAAAGGACCCCAATCCGAACAGGAGGAAGGAAATAATAAAACTCAGAGCAGAGATTAACGAGATGGTAACCCAAAAAACAATCCGAAAGTTCAATGAAACTAAGAGCTGGTTTTTTGAGAAAATAAACAAGATCGATAAGCCTCTAGCAAAACTCACAAACAAAGGGAGAGAGATACCCCTAAAAACCTAATCAGGAATGAAAAGGGAGTTATTACAACAGAAACTACAGAAATTCAAAGGATCCTCAGGGAGTACTTTGAGAAGTTTTATGCCATGGAACACAAAAACCTCGAGGAAATGGATAAATTCCTAGATTCTTATAGCCTCAAGCCTGAACCAAGAAGACCTAGAATACCTGAAGAGACCTATCACCATCAAGGAAATTGAAATGGTAATAAAAAGTCTCCCCAAGCACAAAAGTCCTGGCCCAGATGGATTTATACTAGTGAATTCTTCCAAATCTTTAAAGAGGACATACTCCCAATACTCTTTAAGCTTTTCTATGAAATTGAAATATCAAAAACACATCCACACAGTTTCTATGAAGCAGATATTTTCTGATACCAAAAGCAGACAGAGCTATCACAAAGAAAGAGAATTACAGGCCGATATCCCTGATGAACACAGAACACAGAGCAAAGATCCTCAACAAACTATTTGCAAATAGAATCCAACGATTCATCCAAAAGATCATACACCATGACCAAGTCGGATTCATCCCAGGGATGCAAGGATGGTTTAACATTTGGAAATCGAACAACATAATCTATTATATCAACAAAAGAAAAGATAAAAACATATATGGTCATATCAGTAGATGTAGAGACAGCATTTGACAAGATCCAGCACCCGTTCATGATGAAAACTCTCAGCAAAATAGGCATTGAAGGCACTTTCCTCAATATAGTCAAAGCCATCTACCACAAGCCCACAGCAGGTATCATTCTCAATGGGGAAAAACTAAAAGCCTTCCCTCTAATATCAGGCACAAGATAAGGTTGCCCACTTTCGCCATTTCTATTCAATATAGTACTGGAAGTCCTGGCCGTTGCAGTTAGGCAAGAGAAAGGTATCAAGGGAATACAGATAGGAAAGGAAGAGGACAAACTATCACTATTTGAAGACAATATGGTACTTTACTAAGAAAACCAGAAAGATTCTACAGAAAATCTCCTAGAAACAATAGGTCTGTTAGTAAAGTGGCAGGCTACAACATCAACACCCAAATGTCCATAGCTTTCTTATATACAAATAACAAAAGAGAAGAAATAGACATTAAAAAAATATCCCGTTCACAATAGTACCTCAGAAAATCAAGTATCTCGGAATCAGCTTAACCGAAGAGGTAAAGGACCTATACAAGGAAATTTACAAAACACTACTTAAAGAAATAAAAGAGGACACTAGGAAATGGAGACACATCCCCTGCTCATGGATAGGGAGGATTAACATTATCAAAATAGCAATACTGCCCAGAGCACTATACAAATTCAGTGTGGTCCCAATCAGGATACTCATGACATTTTTCAAAGGAATAGACAAAACACTCCTGAAATTCATATGGAACAATAAACCCCGACGAATAGCTAAAACAATCCTTGGGGAAAAGAAGATAGGTGGTATCACCCTCCCCAACTTCAAACTGTACTACAAAGCAGTAGTAATTAAGACAGCATGGTACTGGGCTAGAAACAGACCTGCAGACCAATGGAACAGTGTCGAATATTCTGTCACAGACCCCCAAATATTTGACCACTTAGCCTTTGACAAAGGAGTAAGAAATGTGAAGTGGAACAATGATAGCCTCTTCAACAAGTGGTGCTGGGAAAACTGGATAGCTACCTGCAAAAAAATGAACTCTGACCTCTGTCTAATGCCAGGCACAAAAGTCAGATAAAAGTGGATTAAAGACCTCAGTATCAGACATGAACCCATATGGTACATAGAGGAAAATGTAGGCAGAACTCTCCACGACATTGAAGCTAAAAACATCTGTAAAGGATGAAACAGTACTGACCATGCAAGTGGAAGCAAACATAAGCAAATGGGACTACATCAAACTAAGAAGCTTCTGCACTTCAAAAGAAACAGTGACCAAAATACAGAAAGAGCCCACAGAATGGGAAAGAATATTTACCCAATACCCATCTGATAAAGAATTAATATACAGGATATACAAGACACTAGAAGAATTGAACAAGAAAAAACCCTCCAACCCCATCAAAAATGGGGAGAAGAAATGAACAGAAGTTTCCTCAAAAAAGAAATACAAGTGGCCAAAAGGCACATGAAAAAATGCTCCAGATCGCTAGCCCTCAGGGAGATGCAAATCAAAACAACAATGAGATATCACCTCACACCACAGAGACTGGCACACATTCAAAAGAAGCAACCAGTCCTGGCATGGATGTGGGGAAAAAGGGAGACTTTTTCACTCTTGGTGGGAATGCCCACTAGTCCAGCCTTTCTGGAAAACAATATGGACAGTCCTTCAAAAACTAGAAATTGAGCTTCCATATGACCCCGCAATACCACTTCTGGGAATATATCCCGAGGATGCAAAAAAAGCACAGTAGAAATGACATCTGTACCTATATGTTCATTGCAGCACTGTTCACAATAGCCAAAATCTGGAAACACCCAAGTGCCCTAGTA
The DNA here is from genome assembly GCF_029834395.1 of Sorex fumeus. Classification (NCBI taxonomy): domain Eukaryota; kingdom Metazoa; phylum Chordata; class Mammalia; order Eulipotyphla; family Soricidae; genus Sorex; species Sorex fumeus. The sequence goes on from NW_026606060.1 coordinate 24,070,077, forward strand.
CAGATGACTGGTTAAAGAAACTTTGGTACATCTACACAATGTAATACTATGCAGCTGTCAGGAGAGATGAAGTCATGAACTTTGCTTATAAATGGATAGACATAGAGTGTATCATGTGAAATGAGTCAGAAAGAGAGGGACAGACATAGAAGGACTGCACTCATTTGTGGAGTATAAAACAACATAACATGCCAGGCTGACACCTAAGGAAAGTAGATACATGGGACAGATAGATTGCTTCATAGCTGGAAGTCTGCCTCATGAGCAAAGGGGAGAAGGCAGCTGAAATAGAGAAGGGATCACTAAGAAAAAGATGGCTGGAGGAATTGGTCAGGATGGGAGATGTGTGCAGAAAGTAGATAAAGGACCAAACATGATAACCTCTCGGGGCCTGTATTGCAATCCATAATGCCCCAAAATAGAGATTATGGAGAATCACATCTGCCATGGAGGGCTTTTGATCATTTTGTGATTGTAACCCAAACATGAAAGGTTATAACTATCTCATGGTGATTCTATAAAATTTAAAAAAAAAGTCTACTTTTTTATTGCTGGCCACAGCAAAATTGCAAGCTATAAAGTTAATACACAGAAATTAGATTCATTCTTGAGCGATAGCACAGCGGTAGGGCGTTTGCCTTGCACGCAGCCAACATGGCCGACCCGAGTTCGATTCCTTCGCCCCTCTCAGAGAGCCCGGCAAGCTACCGAGAGTATCTCGCCCGCACGGCAGAGCCTGGCAAGCTCCCCGTGACGTATTCGATATGCCAAACACAGTAACAACAAAGTCTCCAATGGAGACGTTACTGGGCCCACTCGAGCAAATAGATGATCAACGGGAGGGCCTTTACCTTACCTTATATACAAATAATTACTCAGAGAAGAAAGATACTGTTGTGTCTTTCCCATTTAAAATAAGAGTCCGTAAGCATCAATTATCTAGGAATCAATCTGACAAAAGAGGTGAAAGACCAATTACTATGAAAACTTCAAAACTTAGAAACATCAAAACACTACTAAGAAAGATGTTGAAGGAGACCACAGGAAATGGGAAATCAGAAAATCATTCCATGCTCCTAGACTGGACAAATCAATATTATCAGAATGATTGTCATTTAGTACCATCTTACAGTACTAATAGATTCAGTGCGATCCGTATGCACATTCAGACAACATTTCTCAAGGACTTAGAATGGTCAGTTATAAAGTTTGTGTGGATCATAAACCTCGGAAAGCTATACTGAAAACTAAGAAACTGGGAGACATCTCATTACATAACTTGAAGCATAGTGATTAAAAGAGCATGGCACTAGGATAAGAACAGTCTTTCTGGTCAATGGGTGAGAACAAAATATGCAAGGAAAACCCTCATATATGTGGTCAGCTAATTTTTGTTAAAGAAGCTGAGAGCATGAAATGGAAAATAAGCAGCATCTTCAGAAATGGTGTTGTGAGAATTGGAAAACCATGTGGAAGAAATTTAAACTGGATCCATATCTCAGACGTTACACAAAAGTCAACTCAAATAGGATCAAAGACTTTGAGATCATACCTGACTCTGTAAAGCACATTCATTCATTCATTCATCATCCTGTTATTCGTCGATTGCCTCGAGCAGGCCCCAGTAACGTCTCTTTCATCCTAGCCCTGAGATTATATTCAAGGCTCTTTTAGGAGAATGAGACCCATCATTGTTACTGGTATTTGGCATATTTGGTACGCCACGGGGAGTTTGCCAGACTCTGCCCTATGGGCAGGCTACATTCGATAGCCTGCAAGTTTGTCCAAAGTGGGAATGAGATAAGATGTCATAAAAAGATGTCCTGATAAGATGTCGCGCGGCCGCAAATGCGACCGCGCGGTTCCGGGAGCTGAATTTTATAGTCTCTGAGTCTTGGCCGCTGATGGGATTACACGGCGCCAGGGGGCCAGGTGGTGGGTGTGACCCCCGCCTACTGGAATTTGGAGGATCTGGGTGGAGGATGCTCGACTCCAATCCAAGTAGGCTGGGAGATCTCGGCCCCAGAACCCGCGTGGCTTTGTCCCTCTGCCAGTACCTTCATGTGTGCGGAGAGTGGTCTCAGCATGGTGGTGGCTGGTCCTGGAGGTCTTCGACTGCCGGAGCCCTGGTCGGGGCAGGGAGGAAAGCTCAACCCGCTCCCCTCCAAGGGACCCTGGCGAGGAACAGCCAGGCGCAGGGGCAGGAGACTGCACTGGTCTCGTCTCGTTCATATCTCAGACGTTACACAAAAGTCAACTCAAATAGTGTCAAAGACTTTGAGATCATACCTGACTCTGTAAAGCACATTGAGGAAAATATAGGCAGGATGCTCCAAGACCAATATCTCAAAGGAGTCTTCAGTGATACGGTGCCATTGTCAAAGGCTACAGAATTCCAACTAAACTTGGATGGGTCTACATCCAACATAAAAGTTTCTGTAAAAGAAAAGAAACACAGGCTAAAACTAAAAAGTCAGCTGAGTGAGAGAAAATATTTGCACTCAATACATCAGGATACATGAAGTACTCAAAAAGATCACCCCAAAAATATAAACCCCCCATCTAAAAATGTAAGAGGAAATGAACAGACACTTCTCTGAGGAAGACCAATTGGTGACCAATAGGAATCAATCTCTAATTAAATAAAATTAAAATGAAATGGCTACTTTTAATAATTTATTAAAGTTTTTAAAAAACAAATTACTCCCTTTTTTCATTGCCATAGCTGATGTTTTGATAACAGTAGATTTTGCACGTTTTTGGTGCTTTTACTTTGTAGTTGTGCTTGTTGGGAAAAGCAGACCAAGCTGCAGTGCATTTGGCTTCTGCTCACTGAGTCTTGCACCCCTTTTAATTTTGTTTGTACACGTGTTCACAGGGGTCACACTCTTTTTGTGGTGTGCCCATACATTTTGGTTGTAGTGCTTTTTGTAGTGGTTACACAAGTGTTTGCCATGACTTGTATTTCCTGTTTGTGATACTTGTACACTTTTTAGTGCTGCCCCCCAGAAGCTGTCAAGTTGTGCTCCAGCACACCTGGCTTCAATTCAGCCAGAAAGTGCTTGGGGCCTCAGAACTGCCAGGCATAACAGGCAGAATTTCCAGGATCCTACTCAGCACATTTGATGGCCCAAGGGATTAAACTCATGACCTTATGCTTGCAAGGAACGTGCTTGAAGCTCTTGGGATATTCCTTCAGACCTCATAACTTCTTTTGAAATGTGAAAGTATGTTGGCCTTTTAAAAAGAGATTGGTTGGTAAACAAAAATATCCATTCATTTGTGGTGTTTTTCTTTTTTTTTTTGAGTCTTGTTATTTTAGATTCATTTGTCTCAGTTTACTGTGCTCTATGCATTTACATATTTATTTTTCTGACTGGTAGATGTACTCCTAGGTTTAAATCAATCTTAATTGTGCCTATTTATTATGGGCTCAGGCAGGGAAGCTGGAAAGTATTCTGAGTAATCCTGATCATTTTCTCTTGTTCTTTCTTTAGAACTACTAAAGCATTTCCTGAATATCTCCATTAACATTGATTTTCATTGTGAATGTTCATAGATAATTGAAAAGTAATTCAATTTTTATTTAAAGATGACTTGTTAATGATTCACCTGGAAATGTTTTCCTAGGAGAAAGATAGCATTGCAATTTGGTATCAAGTGGCTATCATAAAATTATACTACATGTCAAACACTACATATATAAACACTAAACACTACATATATTAAAAACTATAGGCATGTATAAATGTATAGTAGATATGTAATAACACTAATGCCTCTGAGTTTTAAAAAAATGTCTAGCCAGTATCTTTTAGTCAGTTAAATGTTTATTTGATTTTCTAGAGGCAGCCAGTTTTTCTTGGGAAGAGAGATGAGCTCTATTGTCTTTAATAAGTTAATTCATGGAATGCATTTCAGAAATGGATTCTGTCTGGCAAAAATTTATCCTACACATCGATGAAACTTTTATTAGTCAAATATCATTAAATTTTCATTTAGCACATTTCCTCCTCCATTTAAACACAGGGGTATGAAGAGAATTTAATTTGTCTAGGAAATTTACATGTAACTATTCATGGAATCAAAATACTTCCCTTTCAAGTTTTAATTTTGATTCTATAATAAAAATTCTGTGGTGTAAAAAGTGTTAATTATTAGTGAGACAATGTGGAATAATGGAAGGAATTATAAGGCACTAGTGCCCAGTATGAGAATAGTAATTTTAATGTGGACTTAATTTTTGAAGGGCTAGTTAATTTTATTTCTGTCTAAAAACCCTCTGTATAATAAATTAGCCAACCAGCTTGTAGGAAACTTTCTTTGTAAATACAAAGCACTTGTGCCTTTGGTTTTATATGCAAGACTGAGGAGCATGCGTGCACACATGTGTACTTACCTCTCTGTGTTGTGTGTTTTGTGTGCTTTGATGGGGAAAGATAGGGCCTTTGCTCCTGAAAATGTTTTGTAAATGTCTTTTGTTTTCATGTATTTCTCTTTGCCTTTCTTTGTCTCCAGTCAGTAGGATGCTCCTCTGCACCAGTGCCCTAAGTGACAGCCATTGGCAGTAATGAGATTGCATGCTCCACCATAATTGAACCTTGTCAGTGCTGCCCATTAAGGCCAGGGTGTGTATGCCAGCTCATTAATCCAAAGCCTATTGCTTCTTCTCCATCATTTCCCTTTTATATCATGGCATTATTTCAAGTACTAAGTCCTTCATTGTGTGTGTAGGTTCAGGTGTGGAAGGCAGTAGGCAGTGTTGCATCCATCATGAGGAGTAACCCTTTTAATAAAGATATGTTCACATCTGCAAATTGTGTCAGGGTTGCATGTTGTTTGTGCTTCTTGGGTTACTCATTTGCCATTATATTTGTGTGTGTGTGTGTGTAGACCAAGATCAAGCATCTAAAATCCTCATGTTCTATGATATAAAAATATAGGTCTTTGTGATTAAAAGTGTGTATATATAATTTGCTTTGTATAGCAAATCTACTTATGTATTGTGAAGCCCCTATATAACACAAAACTGCAAATGTTAATTTTCTCCCATTACCAGAAAAAAAGATAAAATTATTGCACTCTTAGTTTGTCCAAATTTTGGTGAAAACCTTTTTTCCATAGATATTTTCATTAGCATTATGATATTAACATCAAAATAATACCATGCTTTTATCACTTTTTAAAACTTTTTATGCAGTATATTTAGATTTCATAGTTTTTATTTTTGTGCTTTGAATATATGAACCCTTTGCACTTAGATTTCTGTGGTATTACAAGCAAGCATGACTTAATTATAACATGGTAAAAACCTTTCTAATATTATTATGTGTAACTCAGCTTAAAATTCTTCTTTCATCTCATGCTAAATGCACCTTTTTTCCAGTCAAAATGTAATTGCATGAAATCCCTTTTCAAAAAATTTTGAATCTGTAATCTAACTCTGGCTTATCTTTTAATGTACCTTCTAAGTAGGAATCAAAGAAAATATAGTTTGACCCTAGGAGGGAAGGGATTTCAACTCAAGGTGTCACCAAATTGAAATGCAAATATGTGAGAATGGTTGAGCCTATTCACTGCTGCTGAAGAAAAACACACTTGGGAGAGTAAAGAGGAGGTGGTATTAACAAAACATAATTAAAACATAATTCTGGTGAGGGATGTAGCTGCACCCCATCCTCACCCCAGGTCTCCCCAGTTGTTATGGGTGATCTAACAAGGGTGATCCCTGGTATCTCAGCAACAAAACTTCTCAACAAACTTTCTGGGCATCTTTCAGAAATTGATGGCCCTTAAATGAATGGGTCAAATTTACCGATACTATCATTTACTTCAACACAGTTTTAAAGTTTCATTTAAAGTAATGAGACGGTAGTATCACTGTATCACTGTCATCCCTTTGTTCATCAATTTACTCGAGTGGGTGCCAGTAATGTCTCCATTCGTCCTGGCCCTGAGATTTTAGCAGCTTCTCCTTACTTGTCTTTCCCAACGCTGCTGTATTGGAGGCTCTTTCAGGGTCAGAGAAATGAGACCTGTTACTATTACTGCTTTTGGCAGGCTCTGCTGTGTGGGCAGGATACTCTCAGTAGCTTGCCTGGCTCTCCGAGAAGCATATATATATTTCCATCTATGATTTGTTGCCTACTGTCTGAATCTCATCAAATATGGTGTGGTAATTATGGAAAATGAGTAGGGAGTGTCTTATGATGTATCCAGGAATATGTTCACTCATATGTGAGGCTCGTGGAAAGCGGCCTGGAGAGTGGTGGCAATTGGGTAGTGGAGGTCGGCTGCCAGGGCTGGGTAGGGAGGGCTCTCATCCGCCCCCCTCTGGGGCACCCCAAGTGAAAATGAGATGGGGGTACTTTATATAAAATTTCACTGTCACTGTCACTGTCCTCCCATTGTTCATTGATTTGCTCAAGTGGACCCAGTAAAGTCTTCAGTGTGAGACTTGTTACTGTGTTTAGCATATCGAATACATCATGGGGAGCTGGCCAGGCTTTGCCATGCTGGCGGGAAAATCTGAATATTCAGCACTTAAATGATCTAGTAAGGTATTTTGGCAAGAGGAGTACCTTGGGTCTAATCATAAGATTAACTTTTTATAAAATTTAAAAAACAAAATGAATCAACAAAAATAACAGGAAACAACAAATACAATAAGATAGGATCTATTTATCTGTTCATTTTTTTTCTTAAGTTCAGAATGTAAACTCAGTTATATATAGTTTTGGTCAAATTTTGTGCCAAAACATGAAAATTTTGTGTGAGAAGAGATATTTATCTTTGTTCCAGGAATGGTTCCTGGCAAAGAAGTGATCAGTAATATTTACTGAATTTATATGTAGAAAAGAATATTCCAAGAAGGATTTTTAGCTTGATGTATTGGTGCTTTTTAGGAAAAAATGTCAAAAGTTATATATTTCTAATAGCAGAGCCTGGCAAGCTCCCCGTGATGTATTTGATATGCCAAACACAGTAACAATAAAGTCTCCAATGGAGACGTTACTGGGCCCGCTCGAGCAAATCGATGAACAACAGGAGGGCCCTGTTCTTATTGTTTTAGAAGTATCTTATAAATCTAAGTGTAATTGTTTACTAGAAACTTAAGATTTTAAGGTTTTATTTTGTTAGTGGGTGAATGGAAAACTTATATTCTACTAGCAAATGGCTGATACTAGGTACAGCAGAAACTCAGAAAGAAACTTGTAAATAGACCATAGAAAAGTGTAATATGTTTACCATTATATTCATCAACAGGAGTCAGGCTTTAATACCCATTGGATAAATACATGCCTAAATTTGATATTCTTTATTAAACTTTCTAGCTGTTGGAACCCTTTTGTTTGTTGTGCTAGGATTAATGTTGCACATTAAATTAATATGACATTTGATTTGCCTGTGTTTTGCTTTATAATTTTCTTGGGAATATCCTCTGCTCTTTTCTGTAAGAGCACTTAAGTGCATTACCCATGTGCAGTCCTGAGGGTTCTGTCACTTTAGAAAACATGGGATATAATTCTTTCTATTCTCCAACCCTAGCACCTCACCTTTATTTTTGATTTTGGAATGAGATAAATAAAGGCCCTCCCGTTGATCATCGATTTGCTCGAGCGGGCCCAGTAACGTCTCCATTGGAGACTTTGTTGTTACTGTGTTTGGCATATCGAATACTCTCGGTAGCTTGCCGGGCTCTCCGAGAGGGGCGGAGGAATCGAACTCGGGTTGGCCATGTTGGCTGCGTGCAAGGCAGACGCCCTACCCGCTGTGCTATCGCTCCAATTTTAAATATTAATACTCAGGCCTGAGAGATAGTGAAGTTGCTAGGGTTCTTGCTCTGCATGTAACCAATCCCTGTAGTTTAATCCCTGGCATCCCATATGATCCCCCTAGCACCACCAACAGTAATTTGAGTGCAGAATCAGGTCTAACACCTGAGCTTCTTTTCATGTGGCCCCTGAAACAAAACAAATTCAAGCATGCCCCCATTCCGCCCCAAAATATTAAGACTCTATTGGCACAGCATTATAAGGCAAACTTTACCTAGACCTCCTTTTCTTGGTCTTGCATATTTTATTTCTTCTGGGAATTTTCTTTCTTTATTTTTGAAAAATCCCATCTGAATTTAAGGACATATTCTTATTTTATAGTATTTATTTTATTTATTTTTTATTTTTTATTTATTTATTTTATAGTATTTATTTTAAAAGATGCCTGGTTTCCTTGAGGAAAGGTTTACTGTCACTGTCACTGTCCTCCCATTGTTCGTCGATTTGCTCAAGTGGGCCCAGTAACGTCTCCATTGAAGACTTTGTTATTATTGTGTTTGGCATATCGAATACATCAAGGGTAGCTTGCCAGGCTCTGCCGCGCAGGCAAGATACTCTCTGTAGCTTGCAGGGCTCTCAGAGAGGGGCGCAGCAATCGAACTCGGGTCCGCCATGTTGGCTGCGTGCAAGGCAAATGCCCTACCCGCTGTGCTATCGCTCCAGACAAAATCTCACAGTTATTGATACAATGTACAAGATAATGTTCTTGAGCTAGTTTCTTTTAGTCTTACTCTGAAGATTATACTTTTATACTGATTTTTGGGGTGTGGATGCTTACAGCATTTCTGAAGGGCGGTTTACAAATGTGTAATAAATGTTTTAAATATTTATATATTTTCTAGCAGTAGCACTGCACTGTAGCACTGTCCTCTCATTGTTCATCGATTTGTAATGTCTTCATTGTGAGACTTGTTATTGTGTTTGGCATATCGAATACATCACAGGTAGCTTGCCAGGCTTTGCCATGCGGGTGAGATACTCTCAGTAGCTTGCTGGGTTCTACGAGAGGGATGGAGGAATCAAAGCTGGGCTGACCAGGTCATCCGTGTGCAAGGCAAATGCTCAGCCCGCTGTGCTATTGCTCCAGCCCTTTTTAAAAAACAAAAACAAAAACAAAAAACCCAAAAAACTATTAGGGATATTTCCAAAGATTTCACAAAAGAAGTATTCCTTTTCAGACATGAAAATCAGAGGGAAGGAAGACTTATACAGGTTTGAATAACAAAACCTCTTCTAAAATTTTACATACTTTAAAATGATTGTCTAGAAATTCTTAATGAAGCCTCATGTTCTTATTTAGCAAAAGTCAAATCAGGGGCAATGTAAAAGGCAGTGTGAGTGCATGTTTCTTGAAGAAACAAATGTCTTGTAGTACATGCACCAAGGTGAAAGTGGATATTATGTAGTTCATAATTTTTTGGTTTTGCTTTTGCCTTTAGTGATACTATGCCTTCTCCAAAATTTCTACAGTAGCACATGCTCACTTAGTATTAAAATGTTTTATTTATTAAAATGAAGTTGTTGAAGCTTCCGTATCTATAAAGTACTCTAGGCATTAAGGATGTATTTATGATAGATAAATAATATCTGATACTCCTGTAGACATCTTAGACAACTGAACTGAAATTAGTGCTGTTCTTGGCAAGCATTCCCTAATGAACTAACCAACTGATAGACTGTTGCTTCCATGGTACTAGCAAAATGAATGTAGATAGTCACAGACATGTTGTTTTTATCATGCAAAACCACTGATGATTTAAAGAAAAAAATGCTGAGGAGCATCTTGGCTTTTTATTGTTTTTAAAAAACATTAATTTTACAATTTTTTGATTTCCCTGAGGTATGGAGGTAAAATTTTCCAAGAAGTTAAACATATGCATTATACCATCTAACATAAACACAGTTTATACTTAAACTTCTCTACCTACACAGAAGTATGTTTATGTAAAAATAAGAATACAGTTTAATTAGTAATCTTGTGTTCTGGGTATTGTGGTGATGTATTATTCAACTTTCATTTGTGTTGAGAGAGGGAAAAAAACTACAATTATGGTTCTACTATCTTAGTTAATTTATCATTATAATGAAATTATACATGGCAATGCCATAGGATCCTAAAATACTGAAATATGCCATTGTATTGATGTTAGTATGTAAATTACATTCCACAGTATTATATTTTAATGCCAAAATAGCCATTATGCTTTTACTAGGCTGACTCTCATCTTAGAGACCATATGGGACCATATGGGACCATATGGGACCAATATGGAATGCTGGGAATCAAACCCAGGTTGGCTGTATGCAAGGAAATCGCCCTATCCACTGTGCTATCGCTCCTTCCCCAAAGAACTCTTTTTTAAATCACTTTATTTTTTTAATGAACGCCTTTTTTATTAGCACTGTGATTTACAAAATTAAGTTTTAGACATACAATATTGCAGCACCGATCCCACCATCAGTGTCACCTTCTCTCCACCAGTGTTCCCAGGTTCTCTCTTATCTCCATGTCCCTCCCACCCCTACCATCCCCACCCCCATTCTAAGTTTGGTTGTTAAAGTTTGGGTCTCTAGATTTTAGTGTTGTTGACTCTCTGGTTTGGGTATTTGACTCTATTGTTCCTTACTACCAACTTTGTGCCCGAATCCCCTGACCTGGCCGCCGTGCTTCTCATCTGTCTCCTTCTCCCCTCCCTTCCACTCTTTCTTTCCTTGTCCTCTCTATACTCTGGGGCTAAGGTTGCTCTGAATATCCCCCATTTAAAAAACATATTTCCTCATCCAGTTATTCTAAATACCACACATAAGTGATATTTTCCCGTGTTTATACTTCTTGTGACTAACTTCATTTAACATGATGTCTTCCAGCTCCAACTATGTTGCTGCGAATAGCATGATTTCATCATTCCTTACCATTGTGCATTATACCACATCTTGCTGATCCACTTATCTGTTGTTGGGCATCTAGGTTCATTCCAAATCTTAACCATTGTGTTTGTTTTTGTATTGGGGCTACACCAGGGATTTCTCAGAGCTTACTCCTGGCTCTGTGCTCAGAGATTATGCCTCATCGGGTTTGGGGACAATATATGGTGCTGGGGATCAAACCTGTGTTGGTTTTATACAAGGCAAGTGTCCTTCCCAGTCTACTGTTTTCTCCCACCCTTAACTATCTATTTTTTATCCACTACCTATAAGTGCCATTAGACATTTGAATGGAGATCTGCTGTGAGGATAAAAACACCAAATTACAAAGATATATTTCTTAATAATACAGCTTGTTTATATTCATTTTATACGGGTGTATTGCAATGGCCACTATTGGGGATATAATGAGCTATGTAAATTTTACCTATAAATTTCACTATCAGGGAAAGTGCTATGTTTTCCTTTTCTCCTAAGAGTAGTGATTAGGTTTTTGAAAGAAGGAAAATTCTTGTAGAAAATTCTCGCACCATCCTCCAGTTTTATCTCCAGTGCTTCTATTACCAATTTTGTGGCTAATAAAACTGGAATATTGATTTCGGATGCTTTCTAAACAGAAATCCTGAAACTATGTGCTATTGTTTGTCAGTCGTCTTGATCATCTCCCAATACAGTGGGTGGGGCAAGTTCTAGAACTATAATTAAGAAACCACAGTATGTTGATTCACATGAGAACATAATGAACTGGAAAAGCATAAATGAAAGAGCTTCTACTCCCAGGTTTTTAATCTTAGTTTTTCCTTAATTCAACTTTTATAAATCACCGCTTCTTCATTGCTAAAAATAAGGATAATATGAAACTTAAATGATAACCCAAGGAGAAAAATAAATTGAACATGTTAGATGATAAAATAGGTGGGACCAGAAGAAATGAAGCAATTTACAATCTTTTCTGAAGTGAGGCTATGGGGAAATGGGAATTTTAACATACTAAGAATGGGTGGAACATTGTCAATAGGAGTTTCTGGAAAGCAGATTGCCTGTCTTTATATAGGACAGCACTGCCATTCATTTACATATGCAGCCTAATGATACTTGCCTAGGACATATGAACAAGTATGTTCATAAAAACCATAGACTTTTTACATTTGCAGCTTGGCTTTTGTCTATGGGCCAGTTGTTAAAAACCATTGTTAAGAGGCAAAAATAACTCTGAGGATCAGTACAAGTTCTTGGGCAGGCAGTTGAAGGCCACTGCTATAGATAACTGAATACTTACAAATTAAGAACTAGTTATAGTAAATCCATACAATGAGAATTACAGGTATTACAATGGATGCAAAGATACCTGCAGGAAGATGTCCAGGATAGACCAAGTGAAGTAAAAATGCAGGTTGTCCTTTGTACAGAACATATATGCATAAAACAATAAGCAATAGATCAGTAAGTGACTCACCTTTGAGTAGCAGAAATGGGACATGGAAAGAATTCTTCTCTATTTTCCTTTCTTCGCTATCTGAAGTTAATTTGTAGGCAATTTTTCCCCAAGTACTTGTGTCAACATCTGTAACAGGAAATATGTTGTCTATCGTTTCATCCCTATTCTAGTTTAGGGATGAAAAAAGCAAATTTATGGAACAGAGAGATTGACATCTTACTGCAATCTTTCTTATGTTGTTATTTGGACCACACCCAGTGGTGCTTCAGGGACCTACTCTCTGGAGCTCTGGGCTCACAAGTTACTCCTGGAAGTTCATTGGATTGAACCGAAGCCTCCCTCAAGTAAAACATGCTTTTGCATGTCCTCAGCCCATTTTGCTATCTTTTTAGACCCAATAATATTGAGGTTCCTGTCAGATACATAGTTGTAAGTCAATTCAAAATTCAGCATAATTTGTTGAATTTGATCAGTATGACCTTTGAGTTTGGTATAAAAGCAGTCATTTTAAGACTTTTCTGTTAAACAGTTTGGTGTTATACATAGGGATTCTAATAGTTTTTATATAAAGACTTAGTTTGGTAATTTGCAAGTTTTAAAATGCTTAAAGTGAAGGACAACCATGTGAACAAGCCGGATTCTGAAAAGGATTCAGTACCATTGACCATATCCACACGATTACTGAGCTCATTGAGGTTTCTCGGGAGTTCAACATGCCGCTCTGTCTAACGTTCATTGATTTAAAGAAGGCCTTTGATTCTGTTGAGACGGAAGCGGTCATGGAAGCCCTAGCCAATCAGGGCATACAAACTCAATACATCAGGATCCTTCGTGAGCGCTATTGCGGATTCACTACCAGGATCTCACCATTCTACAAAGAAGTAATCATCCATGTCAAGAGAGGGGTTCGGCAGGGTGATACCATTTCACCAAAACTCTTCAGTGCCACCCTCGAGAACATCATGAGACGACTGGAATGGGAAAGCATGGGAGTGAAGATAGATGGTCGGCAACTACACCACCTCCGCTTTGCTGATGACATCGTTCTAATAACACCAAACATCAGCCAAGCAGCACAAATGCTGAACGACTTTGACCATGAATGTGGAAAGGTCGGACTACAGCTGAATCTTACGAAGACAATGTTTATGAGAAACAGCCTTGTTCCTGACGCTCCATTCGCTCTCAATGGAACCACCATCTCCGAATGCAACGGTTATATATACCTAGGTCGAGAAATCAACATGATGAATGACCTGGCACCTGAGTTGCGCAGGAGGAAGAGAGTGGCTTGGAATGCCTTCAAGAACGTTGAAGAAATAACTAAAAGGACAAAGAACCTCCAGCTACGAGCACATCTCTTTGATTCCACTGTTCTTCCTGCATTAACATATGCCTCAGAGACCTGGGCCCTACGAAAACAGGATGAGAACGCTATTCGGGTCTCTCAAAGAGGAATCGAAAGAGCTATGCTTGGAATATCACGATTCACTCAAGTGAGAGATAGAATCCGGAGTTCTGATCTCCGTAAAGGCTCAAGAATCGGGGACGCTGTCTCATTTGCCACGGCATCAAAAATCAGATGGGCTGGACATGTAATGAGGTTTACAGACAACTGCTGGACTGAGCCATTACTGACATCAAAAAAATCACAGGACATCAAAAAAATCACGTGGACGCCCACCTACAAGATGATCAGACTTCTTCGTCAAGACCCTGAATGATCGGTTTGAGGCTCTGCATGTTCCTAGAACAAACAGATACCATTGGGCTACGCTAGCACGCAACCGGGATGAATGGAGACGTTACTGGCACCTGCTCGAGTAAGTCGATGAATAACGGGGATTAAGTGATTAAGTGATTAAAGTGAATTCAGAAGTTCAGCCTTAAAAAGAGTCACATTGACACTTGTTGTTAGTTCCAACCATTGACCAGTACTCCTAACCCCTGTTTTCCCTGGCCATAATATTAATTTTCTACTTTATATTTTTTATATACCACAAATGAATGCTCATTATGATGCTCTCCATTTATAGGCAATTTTTTAGGTAAGATAGAGAAGAGACCAGATTAATAGTAATATCTGGGAATGATCACGCTGGACAGTATCTGAGGGTTAAAAGTAGCTAAAGGAATATTCTTGATAACCTTTCAGTATCAATAATGCAAACCACAATGCCCCAAAGGAGGGAGGGAAGGGGGGGAGAGTGAGAGGAAAGGAAGGAGGGAAAGAGGGAGGGAAGGAGAGAGGGAGAGAGAGAGAGAGAGAGAGAGAGAGAGAGAGAGAGAGAGAGAGAGAGAGAGAGAGAGCACACTGCCATAAAGGCGGGTGGGGGATGATGGGAGGGAACCTGGGGACACTGGTGCTGGGAAATGTACACTGGTGGAGGGATGGGTGTTGGAATACTCTATGACTAAAATCCAATCATGAACAGCTTTGTAAGGTATATCTCACAGTGATTCAATTAAAAAGTTTTTTTTAATTTTTTTAATTTTTTTTTTTATTTATTGAATCACCGTGGGAAAGGTTACAAAGCTTTCAGGTTTAGGTCTCAGTCATGCAAATATCAAACACATTTCCCTTTACCAAAACTTATTTTTTACCATGAAGAACCCCAATAAAACCCCACCCCCACCCCTCCCAGTCCCTGTGGGGCAGATGAATTCTAGTTAACACTCTATCTGCTTTGATTAGATTCATTGTTTCAATAAAAGATTCACCACCCCCCCAAAATCAGACATGCTGAAAAAGCATTGTGAAGTGATTTGCTTTCTATAGCTGGGTTCAAGAATTATATGTTGGTTTTGGATTTCTGCTATTTTACTTATTGACCCTGGAAGTATTTCTACTGAAAGTCAGATAGTTAAGAAATTGGTTTCTGTGCTCTGGAGACGTGGCTGTGCTGGAGAGCCGCTAGTGGGGGGCAACTGGTGGCCTCGGTAGGGCGTGAAGGGCGGACCGAAACGCCCCCCTTCCCATGAGGTTTTAGTCGCCCCCACTCCCCTGACTCATACCTGCTATCCACAAGGCTCCCATGCGGCCGCCATCTTTCTTTCCAGAGAGGAGAAGGCGACTGGCGCAACAACCTTTCCCCTCTGGACAGACCTGATGGCCTGGATTAACGCATAGTCCTTTCACTTTTCTGCTCCAAGCTGCCGGGTTCTGCATTAAGTCCTTGTGCTTCTGGTGCCGTGGCCGTGCTGGAGAGCCACTCGCGGGGGGCAACTGGTGACCTCGGTAGGGCGTGAAGGATGGACCGGAACGCCCCCCTACCCATGAGGTATTAGTCGCCCCCAGACCCCCGGCTCATAACTGCTGTCCACAAGGCTCCCATGTGGCCGCCATCTTTCTTTCCAGAGGGAGGAGGGCGGAAGGGACCAACACCCTTTCTCCTCCGGGCAGACATGATGGCCTGGATTAACGCATAGTCCTTTCACTTTTCTGCTCCAAGCTGCTGGGTTCTGCATTAAGTCCTTGTGCTTCTGGGGCTGTGGCCGTGCTGGAGAGCCGCTCATGGGGGGGCAACTGGTGACCTCGGTAGGGCGTGAAGGGCGGACCGAAACGCCCCCCTTCACATGAGGTTTTAGTCGCCCCCACTCCCCCGGCTCATACCTGCTGTCCACAAGGCTCCCATGTGGCCGCCATCTTTCTTTCCAGAGGGAAGAGGGTGGAATGGGACCAACACCCTTTCCCCTCCGGGCAGACATGATGGCCTGGATTAACGCATAGTCCATTCACTTTTCTGCTCCAAGCTGCTGGGTTCTGCATTAAGTCCTTGTGCTTCTGGGGCCGTGGCCGTGCTGGAGAGCTGCTCGCGGGGAGCAACTGGTGACCTCAGGGCGTGAAGGAAGGACCGGAATGCCCCTTTCCCATGAGGTTTTAGTCGCCCCCACTCCCCCGGCTCATACCTGCTGTCCACAAGGCTCCCATGTGGCCGCCATCTTTCTTTCCAGAGGAAGGAGGGTGGAAGGGACCAACACCCTTTCCCCTCCGGGCAGACATGATGGCCTGGATTAACGCATAGTCCATTCACTTTTCTGCTCCAAGCTGCTGGGTTCTGCATTAAGTCCTTGTGCTTCTGGGACCGTGGCCGTGCTGGAGAGCTGCTTGTGGGGGGCAACTGGTGACCTCGGTAGGGCGTGAAGGACGGACCGGAACGCCCCCCTTCCCATGAGGTTTTAGTCGCCCCCACTCCCCCGGCTCATGCCTGCTGTCCACAAGGCTCCCATGTGGCCGCCATCTTTCTTTCCAGAGAGGTGAGGGCGAATGGGGCAACACCCTTTCCCCTCTGGACAGTCATGATGGCCTGGATTAACGCATAGCCCGTTCACTTTTCTGCTCCAAGCTGCTGGGTTCTGCATTAAGTCCTTGTGTTTCTGGGGCTGTGGCCGTGCTCCAAACTTAACTATGATTTTCAGAGGGAAACGTTGGGTGGTTTACTTCCCATGGATCACTTTGGATAGAGAGAGATGTTGCGCGGCCGCTTAAGCGGCCGCGCGGTATTGAGGAAAAGTCCTAGTTCCTGCATACTCGAGCTGTGGTTGTAGAGGCTTCTGGTCACCGGGGTTCCATCTGGGGGAGGCGGGATATGGTACCTACCCCATCTGGGGCTTCCCGATGATCTCGGCTCTTTTTGGAACCTGTTTTTTTTTTTCCCCCTTCGGGATCTGTGGATCCCACCCTCCATGTTGTCCTTCTCTTAGGCTGAATGCTGTAAAAAAAATCCAATTAAAAAGTTTTAAAAAAATGTTTAAAAAGTCACATTGGTTTAGTTTCTTCCAGCCTATCAATTTAATGTAAACTAATTAGTTTACATGAGTTGACTTAATCTTTCTGGGGAAGGTCAGTTTCTAAGTCATTTTATTTGTAGCATATAAAGAAGCGCAAAAGACAAAATCAAATTGGTTTATAGGAGGAGCATATCTTGAATGAGTTTAGCTAAGTAGGTAGTAAAACAAGTGTGGCTTCTAAAAATTATGTGATAATATAAGGATTTTTTCCTAATCCTGTTTAGATTGTGATTTGTCTCCTCAGTATTTTGCATAATTATAAGTCTCTGCCATAGAATGAATAACAATGGAAAATAACCCATTAATTCTTGTTTCTCTTTGGCATTGTTCCAGGGCAATACAGTGGAGATTTTCTGTGACATTCTCCTATTCCTGTCAGATATGGAACATCAAAGATGACTTGGGCTTTCTGTACTAAGACATTCCTGATTTTGTCTGAAGTGATAATATCCTAAAGTGCCAATGGCTGCAAAAAATAAATAAATAAAAGGATTTTTGCACCTCCTGTTCTTTATATTGTCTTCAAATGCAATAATATTAGAAAAATAGATTGAGATTTTTGGCCTTTAAGCAAAGCAAACAATTAAAATATAGTTTTTGAGCTCAAGGTTATAGGGTTATTACACTACTGTTGACTGAACAGAATTGCTTCCCAGAGCTAGATTTTAAATATTCACCACTAATAAATCATTGCCGTTAGGACATTTTCAGTTTAGTGATGAGGCATTAAATATAATTCTTTCATTAATAAGTAATCAAGTGTTGAGTCTAGAGTATTGAAATTTTATTCATCATCGTCTAACATTTTTTAGGACAGGTTGTACCCAACCATATTGTTGCAGGAATCTGCTGATAGCTAGCAAATACTAGTAGAGTAAATGGTTCCTAGTTTGATATATAGTTAACCTATGCTATCTCTAAGTTTTCAGAATAATCGGCCCACTTGAACAGAGGGAAAGATAAGTGTGTGTGTGTGTGTGTGTGTGTGTGTCTGTGTCTGTGTGTGTGTACTTTTTTAGAACAGATGCTGTGGAACCAATAAACACATTCTTCTGATGGTCCATTGGAAGTACAAAGGATACAGGCATATTAAGATAACTGTCATTGTCACTGTCCTCCCGTTGTTCATCAATTTGCTCGAGTGGGCCTAGTAACGTCTCTTTTGTGACAATTGTTACTGTGTTTGGCATATCGAATATGTCACGGGTAGCTTGCCAGGCTTTGCGGTGTGGGTGAGATACTCTCGGTAGCTTGCCGGGCTCTCTGAGAGGGGCGGAGGAATCGAACTCGGGTTGTCCATGTTGGCTACTTGCAAGGCAAACACCCTACCTGCTGTACTATCGCTCCAGCCATATATTAAGATAATTTTAAATAATGAACAATTTAAAATACAATTACTCTCTTACTGATCAATGCTCAGTTTACCAATTTAGACCACTCAATTCTTCTTTAGATTATTGTATTTTAAAAATTATTTGGTTGATTGGGGCTGAAATGATAGCATAGTGGGTAAGGTGTTTGCCTTGCTTGCAGCTGACCCTGGTTCGATTCCCAGTATCTCATATGGTCCCCTGTGCACTGCCAGGAGTAATTCCTGAGTGCAGAGCCAGGAGTAACCCCTGTGCATTGCTGAGTGTGACCCAAAAAGCAAAAAAAAATTTGTTGATTATATTTATGTATTTTTTAATTATCTTTCAAAGATAATAAAAGAATTTAACAAGGACTTTTACAAGGATTACATATTTTGGTGATATTTTTAACATGTGAGAAATATGTGTGTATAGTGACTTCACTTAAGTCCTTAGTCATATTGATCTTAGTCTAATTAATCATATTAGACTTCTATTTTTCCCCTCTTCCATTTCCTTCCCTTCCCTTTGTTGTTTGGATGACTGGGGTGACATGGATGTGATACTTGCACATTTTGTTGTACTTCCTGGGAGTTGTGCATGGTTTGGATTCTAACTTCAGTGAGTTAAATACGAATTTAGATATTTATGCAGTATGCTTCTGAAAGGGTAAGAGGAGTTTTCCCTCTGTGTTCCACAGCCAATTATGTACCTTATCAGTAGCTTCTGTTTCTTTTTTGTCCACCGTAATTATGGACCTTAGTCAGTTGCAGGATGTCTAGTACCTATACCTCTTGAGGTAAGACTGGTAAGATGGATAAAATGCTGGTTGTATGATTCTGCAGACAGAAAGGTGGTCAAGTACTGTTTTTCTTAAGGTTTTCTTTATTTTTATGAATTGTAGACTTCAGCTTGTCTACCCAAGTTACATAGACCCATGAATTTATCAATACTGTACGTTCTCTATTGGCTCCTGCACAATTATGTTCCCCAATTCATCCTGTGAGGAACTGCATTATGTGCAATAAGCAAGTGAAAAGAACTCATTTTGGCATACACTGTTGAAACACATAGTGACAACTCATTTTCAAAATAATTGCATTTCTTTTGAGATTATATGTTTGAATTACACAAACAATAAGCTGATCATGACCTAAATTTCTGAAAAGGACAATACTACCACAGTTCCTCATTGGTAAAGGTAAAGGTAAAGGCCCTCCCATTGATCGTTGATTTGCTCGAGTGGGCCCAGTAACGTCTCCATTGGAGACTTTGTTGTTACTGTGTTTGGCATATCGAATACTCTCGCTAGCTTGCCGGGCTCTCCGAGAGGGGCGGAGGAATTGAACTTGGGTCGGCCATGTTGGCCGCTTGTAAGGCGAACGCCCTACTGCTGTGCTATCGCTCCAGCATTGGTATCATTTATAAAAGATCCACAACAATTTCTGGAAAGACATAATTCTGGCATGTAAATCATCCTCAAATTATATATGTGGAGAATACAAGTATAGTATTTTATTTATTTTTTCTTTCTTTCTTTTTTAAAATTTTATTGAATCACCGTGAGATAGTTACAAGCCTTTATGTTTGGGTTACAATCACACAATGATCAAACACCCATCCCTCCACCAATCTCCCTGGTATACCCTCCCTACTTCCGCACCCTCCCCCTGCCTTTGTGGCAGACAATATTCCCCATACTCTCTTTCTAATTTTGGGCATTATGGTTTGCAATACACACACTGAGAGGTCATCATGTTTGGTCCATTATCTACTTTCAGCACACATCTCCCATTCTGACCGATTCCTCCAGCCATCATTTTTTAGTGATCCCTTCTCTATTTCAGCTGCCTTCTCCCCTTTGCTCATGAGGCAGGCTTCCAGCTATGGAGTAATCTATCTGTCCCGTGTATCTACTATCCTTAGGTGTCAGCCTCATGCTATATTGTTTTATACTCCACAAATGAGAGTAGTCCTTCTATGTCTGACCCTCTCTTTCTGACTCATTTCACTTAGCATGATACTCCCGATGTCTATCCACTTATAAGTAAATTTCATGACTTCATCTCTCCTGACAGCCGCATAGTCACTGTCACTGTCACTGTCCTCCTGTTGTTCATCTATTTGCTGGAGCGGGCCTAGTAAGGTCTCCATTGTGAGACTTGTTACTGTGTTTGGCATATCGAATACGCCACGAGTAGCTTGCCAGGCTTTGCTGTGCAGGCGAGATACTCTCGGTAGCTTGCTGGGCTCTCTTAGAGGGGCGGAGGAATCAAACTCAGGTCGGCCATGTTTGCTGCTTGCCAGGCAAACGCCCTACCCGCTGTGCTATGCCTCCAGCCCTGCCACATAGTACTCCATTGTATATATGTACCAAAGTTTCTTTAACTAGTCATCTGTTCTTGGGCACTTGGGTTGTTTCCAGATTTTGGCTATTTTGAACAGTGCTGCAGTGAACATATAGGTACAGATGTCATTTCTACTGACAAGTATAGTATTTTTAATGAGATAGTTGTGATACCCTTTATGTTAGTTCTTCCATTTCAGAGTGATGCTCAGCAGAAACTGATTTTTTAAAAATTTAATTATCCTTTTCCTTGATTTTTTAGTTCTTTTCTCTAAGGGAAATGGACTTACTGAATTAAAATTAATATTTTTGCTTATAAATACATATACAAATAATTTTCTGAAGATAATTTGAAAGAAAACGAATTTTTACTGACCTTGGTTATTGTCAAGCTGATATATAAAAACAAATATAAACTATGTGTAGATATATCATTTGTACTAATTTGCTAGGATTGGTATAACAAAGTCCCAATAATCAGTGGTTTTACCTAATTGACATTTTTGTATTATGGTTCTGGAGGCAGGAAATTAGAAATGAAAGATATGGCAGGGAGATCATGCCAAGAAGAATCTTTTCTTGATACATACAGTTTCTCGTGTTTGCTATAATTGTTTGTGCCCTTGACTTCTAGAAGTATTATTTCCAGTCATGAGGTTAGTATTTCTTCACATTCAGCATCTTTTTCTATATTTTTCCCTCTCTTGTTCTAATTTAATTTCAGTTTAACTTGTTTCCTTCTTATAAGGTTGAAAATTTAACTGAAATTTCAAATATGAATGTATTTATCCTATCACCAAGTTACAGTCCTGAAATTCCAAGTTTTCCAATTTTTATAAGCACATGAATCATATTGTTTTAGAATATACTCGTGTGATTTCTTTTAATCCTGTTTCCAAATAATGTTACATTCTGATGAATATTTCAGCACATTTTTTGATGTCCCATTACTTGATACTGGATATATGGAGGATGTCTGTTCATATGTTGACAGTATTTACTGTAGTCACATTATAGGAACTAGATAAATAAGACAGGCAATTGCAAACATCCCAAATAATTTCTAACATTGTTCATTATTTATTCACTTGCTTATATAATAGAAATATTGTAGATTAGATCAGCACCACAATTAGTCTAATTGTGAATTTTAGGAACACTAGGGCTATAGTCTATGGTTCTGAGGGAAGTATCAAATGAGAAAATATTTCCAGTTGGTGAATGTCTAAAGTATTTGATATTTCAAATGATTCTTTTTTTATTGAGGACTTCTTAGAGATTCTGTTATTGTGTTTTGAGAATATTCAGAAGGAGCCTATAATGTTTGTCAGACTTGACTATACACATCAAGGAATAATCTTCTGCGGAAACTAATTTTGTGTCAAATTGTATAGTTTTGTTCAAAATTAATGCAGGGGGCATTAATCCAAGGATGGTATGTGTGCTTTGTATGTGGGAATACTAAGTTCATACCTCATAGTCCCCAGAGCACCTCGGTGTGACACAAAGAAAAAAATGGAGATAAAATGTCACTTCAGCATTCTAAATATTTGGAAAATAAGATATTTCATGGCCCTTCGGACCAAACCAAAGACCTTCAGACATTTGCAAATTTCTCTTTAGACATTTTAACTTCCCAAGAGGGTGCAGGTTTCTTTGATAACAAAGGAAGAAACTGTTGATCAGTGGACTGTATATTTTTGAATAATATATATAAAATATGTATCAGTGGACTGTATATTTTTGAATAAAATATACAGTGGACTGTATATTTTTGAAGGGGGCTGCCACATTCAGCTGGACTGAGGGCTGACTCCATTCTCAGGGATCACTTCTAGTGGTGCTCAGGGATCCTCAGCAGTGTTCAGATTGAATGCAGGTGGGCTGCCTGCAAGGCAGTTCACCTGCTGTGTTATCTTTCTAACTTTTATATTCTCTCCTATGCCACTGAATTAGATTTACTTCAAAATATAATTTAGGGCACATAATCTAATCTTTAAATGCAAAGTAGTGCTGTATTTGAGAGATAGACTTTCAAACAGATTGTAACTCTGTTTCATATCCCTGGAAAAGTTATATATAATACATAACAAACACACACTTAATGAACATACACATAGGGCTATGATTAGAAAGTGGGTTATGCAGATGTTATTTGGGGGCTTGAAAACATACATCCTGTATATTTTTGATAAAATACATCACTCATTATGTACATTATATATCAGCTTGAGGAAATATGAAGCTATGTATCAAATTAGGGAAATTCCTCGGTGAATATATTTCTGTTAGCACTTAGAACTGGATGTGTATTGTTTACTCTCACCAGAGAAAATATGGAGAATTACATGGTTAAATACTGTTCCTATTAGCATTAAAAGCTGGAAGATGTTTCTTAAATGAGTAGCCTGTCTCATTTAATTTGTATGTGATATATGCAGGATTGCAAAAATTCTAGTTTTTGCAGGCAGGGATAGTTTTGTGATTATTACTCTGCTCTTTTGAAACTCAATGACATATTGGAATAATGAAGTTATGATTAATCTGAAGAGTTGTGGATACTTTTATATGTATTAGCTCTCCTAATGGTCAGAAATGGTATTCATTTTTTCATAACATTCCATAGAAGTACCCTAAAAGTCACTGTTACCCTGCCTGTAACTTCTTAAACTTAAATATATGGTCCTTCTTGTTTTTTACATTCAATTTACTCTAGTTATATGTAGAATTTACTTATATGACTTGGCCTCAGTGAATTCGTCAGAGATGCTGTATGTCTTTGCTCTAACCACATATCAAATAACCATGAGAAATAAACATGAATTTAAAGAATTTTGAGATTTAGAATCATTACTTTACAAACTTTCAGTTTGATATATCTCATTAAAATAATGTCTGTTTTGAGTTTTGTGAATGTTTGTCATTAAATACAATAAGATCAGCTCTCATTGACATTTGTTTTGCAGCTAATAGCATTATGACCAAAACATTCCCCATTCCTGGCAAAGCATTTGGTGAATTGAATGAAATGTTCCTGGTAGAATCATAGGAAAGCTAAGTGGATACTCTGTGGAACCAGTCAGTTAGAAATTTACAGATTTCTTTAAAAATTGAGAGCCACCATGCTAGACAATGTTTTTTAGATCTTTTGTGTGGTCTCTAGCCCCAAATACATTTTACCTGCAGGCATTCTTTGCTTGCAGAGATAATATGGAGGCCTTGAAGAATTTCTCTGTTGTGCGTCAGTAATGACTCAGTTTCAAAGCTGGATGTAGAAACTCCTTGCTGTCTCAAAAAGTTTTAAATTTCTTCATATTAACAGCATAGAAATGTTAAACAGAGTATTATTATAATCATCATCTTACTTAAGGCTACTCCCTGTGAAGAGTCAGCCAAGAACTTTATATTCATTTAAGCTTATTAGGAAAAGGCCGAGAGTTGGACAGCAGGAATATCTCTGGGGTGGATGCAAACTTCCCTCTGCAGTGGCCAACCAGTGTCTCCCTTCCACTGAACTCAAGCAGCAGATGTTCTTAATATCTGACTGATAAATGGAAATGTGGCTCATCCTTCCAAAAAATGCACATCATTGACCACGTTCCGGCAATAGTGTCTGGGCAGAACATTTTTATGGGTTTTAGGCATTTCCTAACATGTTGAAAGTGGTAAAGGAGGCATATTTGAAACATATATTATAAAAAAAATATCATTGTGTTGTGCACTTCGCTTCTGGGAGGAACAACCATGTAGTTGGTTCAGTCCCAAGTATGAATACCCAAGACGTTGTTGTTTTTATGAGATCATATGGAAATGTTTTTGTTTATTTAAGTTATACTTGTTTAATTGGAACAGCTGTAGAAATGTATTTGGTTAACTCATCTAAGCTTAGAACAAAATTAAATTAGAATGCTATTGAGGACTGGAATTGCTCTTTACCCCTTGAATTGAGACTTAGTTTTCAATGCAAATAATTAAACTGTTAGTTTCCAAGTGTTAGGTCTTCCATTTTTGTAGACGTAACTCAGTTACCTGAAGAAGTACTCTGTTGTATTTGTACGTGTTGTAGTTGTACTCTGGCTACTGCTCAGTACTTCTTTGGGCTCCTTTAACAAAGATCATGGGCATCTTGGTAGACCATCTGCCCAATCCAGAATGCCTTGGAACATTTCAAAATTACTTTTCTGGAGAGGATGACTGTTTAAGTCATGCCAAATAGTGACATAGTATTTTTCTTTTGCAGGACTAAAACCCACTTTAGGTATGGTACCTTTAATAAAAAAGATGTATATTAATTACAGAGTTTTATAAATATGTTGAGTAGATAGAGGTGTACCAACATGTTACTAAAATGAGTTTATGTCTGGACCAAGAGACCTTAAGGATTGAGGTGCCTCTTACTGACCCAGATCATCATCACTTGAAACATGTAATTTAGGTTGAACACGAAACATTGTAATTTTGAGGTGTATTTCTTTTCTGGGCTGGAGCAATAGCACAGCGGGTAGGGTGTTTGCCTTGCAAGCGGCCAACATGGCCGACCCGAGTTCGATTCCTCCGCCCCTCTCGGAGAGCCCGGCAAGCTACCGAGAGTATCTCGCCCGCATGGCAGAGCCTGGCAAGCCACCCGTGATGTATTCGATATGCCAAACACAGTAACAACAAAATCTCCAATGGAGACGTTACTGGGCCCGCTGGAGCAAATTGATGAACAATGGGAGGACAGTGACAGTGATTTCTAGTTATGGAAGAGATTGACTTTTACATCTTATTCATTATAATCTTTAAAGTAATTACTTACAAATTTGCATGATGGGATTATACTTTGATGTGATGCCTCTTGCAATCCTGTGAAATAGTTAAGACATTTTTTCTTTGTCCTAAGAGAAAATAAACAGGAACGAGGAAGGTGTAAAATATTCTCAAAGCTGCAGTGACTTACAAGAAGGAAAAGGCCAAGGTTCTGATTGACATACACTTTTTCAAAAGCAATAAATTATCTAACAATCTTTCAGTCTTTAGAATTACCTGTGAATAAAGAGAAGAAATAAATTTGCTTCTTACATTTCAAATGCACTAATGTTTGGAATAGTCAAGTATATGCTCCCCTACCACTGAGTTCAGTTATCTTCTGTTTTTGTAACATTGGAAAATGAAATTTAATAAAATAGGGTTTGTGTACTATCACTGGGGAAATTTTATTTATAGAAATTATCAAGATAGGAACTCATGTCTTTTCTTTTAAAGATATAATATTTTTCTTTTGCAGTTTCAAAAGTTTAGTTGAGTTAAAGTTCAGAAAAGTTTAGATGTTAAACTTCAGAAAAGCTTAGTTGGAGACAAAATATCTCTGTAGGGATGGATTTGACCTATATTTTTGAGAAAGTTGAGTATCTGTAAACTATGATTGGGTTGTCCTAAGATCTTTGAAATCCCCTTATGTTAGTGTATGTGTCTGTGTGTGTTTGTGTGTGTGTGAGAGAGAGAAAGAGAGAGAGAGGAAGGGGGGAGTATAGGAGAGAGGAGAGAGAAGTTGAAACCAGGACCTCATTTATGCAAATCATATATTCTACAATTGAGCTAAAATCCCCTCCCCCCTTTTTTTGCAGGATGGGGGTGGCGGTGCTTAATTTCTTAAAAATTTAATGTCTTCTCCACAACACCCAAAAGGAGAAAGAGAACAAAAGGGAATGCCCTGCCACAGGGGCAGGGCGGGATGGGGGGTGGGGGGTGGGAGGGATACTGGGACCCATGGTGGTGGAGGATGGGCACTGGTGGAGGGATGGGTACTTGATCATTGTAAAACTGAAACCCAAGCACAAAAATTTGTAAGTTTACAACTGTACCCCATGGTGTTTCACTAATAAAAATTAAAAAAAAATTAGTGTCTTCTAAAGGTCTGAGAAATCAAAACTTTTGAGTTTAGTTCTTTGAAATATTTCATTGTTTCTGAAATTGGCCATGGATAATTTTTTAACCAAAAAAATAAAATTTGTTTCCAATTCTTTATTAAAGATGCTTTAGTACCTTGCAGATTTAACATAAAGTCATCCTGAAATTCTATTATAATCGTCAAAGCTTAAGGATCATTAGGTCATGAAGTAAAGACTTTCCCTTTATGTATGAATTATTTCATATTAAGGTGTTTGTTTACAATTGCTTAAATATTTGATTTTTTTTGCTTAATTTTTTTGTCTCTTAATTTTATTAAATTCAGAAATTTGAAATAGGTTTTCTGTGTTCTCATGCTTAAGCTATCTTATTTCCCTCCAACTTATATTTTCTCTTAATTACACATCTACACTTCTGAACTTGGTCTGGAGCAATAGCACAGCATGGGTAGGGCATTTGTTTTGCAAAGGTGGCGGACCTGGGTTCGATTCTTCCATCCCTCTTGGAGAGTCCAGAGTATCTTGCCCACCCGGCAGAGCCTGGCAAGCTCCCTGTGGCATATTTGATATGCCAAAAACAGTTGCAAGTCTCACAGTGTAGACGCAACTGGTGCCTGCTTGAGCAAATCGATGAACAACGGGAGGACAGTGCTACAGTGCAGTGCTACACTTCTGAGCTCAAGGACAGACTAATTCATTCGTTTAGAAATAAGTACACTTTGCAATTATTGCCTTTTAATTAATATTACAAGGCACTTAATTAGTCTTTATATCTACCACTAAAACATTGCTAGATATCTTGACAAGCGAAACGCATTATAGCTTAAGAATATTTCAAATTTGTATAAAATTTGGAAGTCTTAAGTATTAAAATTAGTGATTGCAATATGTTATTCACACAAGTACGGATTGCGTTTAGTATATTACCTAATCTTCATGAAGCAGAATCTTAACTGCAAATTTTCTTAATTGATTCCATCTGACTCACATAGCTTTCCCTAACAATAAATGAAAGTTATTTTCATGGTGGAAAGGATTGGGGTGTTTATTAACTTCTTAAAATATAAAATAGAGTTATAAATGATACAGTTTTGTTATTAGTCAAAAACATAGCTAATTAAAGCCAAATCTAGTACAGAATAGTCAAGTATAGTAAGTATGGTGAAAAAGTGTGCTAAATAAATAAAAAGTGCTTGAAAATCTAAGTATTATTTGATTTTTGACCAGTTTAAGTTCTTAACCTTTAAAACTGGTAACCTTTCACCCTCCAGTCTGATTTAGGTGCATCTGATCTTGAATATTTTCTTTTATTGCCTCCTCTTTGCTCATTTTTATTTGCTCGAGCGGGCCCAGTAATGTCTCCATTGGAGACTTTGTTGTTACTGTGTTTGGCATATCGAACACGCCATGGGGAGCTTGCCAGGCTCTGCTGTGTGGGCAAGATACTCTCGGTAGCTTGCCGGGCTCTCCGAGAGGGGCAGAGGAATCGAACTTGGGTCGGCCATGTTGGCTGTGTAGATGGGCTGGAGTGATAGCAAAGCGGGTAAGGCAACCTTGCACGCAGCTAACATGGCCGACCCGAGTTCGATTCCTCCGCTCCTCTCGGAGAGCCCGGCAAGCTACCCAGAGTATCTCGCCCACACAGCAGAGCCTGGCAAACTCCCTGTGACTTGTTCGATATGCCAAACACAGTAACAACAAAGTCTCCAATGGAGACGTTATTGGGCCCACTCGAGCAAATCGACGAACAACGGGAGGGCCTTTACCTTACCTTGCTCATTTTTATAACATATCATTCTACAGTGCATGACAATGTTAGAGGTGCACTGTCAAATTTGGTAGTCACCACCCATGTGGCTATTTAAATTAACATTTAAAAATGTAAAAATCCAGGATTTCATTTGCTCTAAGTTTCATATTCTCAATAGCCATATAAACTAGTGGCTATATAGTGTATGGTGCAGACTGGAATGTTTCCTTTGCCTTAGAAAATTCTGGTGGAAAACACAACTTCAACCAGTTCTCACTGTGTTAGGACTAATAGATTAATTGCAGAATTGTAAAAATTTCCTTTTTAAAATCAGATTTAGGGACTTTCTTCAGTTTTGACCTGATGTTCTTAATATTTTACTATCGTATTTCACTATTGAATGCTACAAGTTTAGTTTCTTTATCATTTTTCTCTGCAGTATAAATGTTGCTGTATAGTGTCTCTTTCATTAGAACAGTTCTTTCTGTCTCCTCCATGAGCTAGAAGGATTATATCTTTATTTCACCCCTGTAGCCCGAGTTATAGTATCCTCCCATTTGATATTTAACAATATTTAATAATATCCACCTGATATTTTATTTTGCTTTTTAAATTATTATCATTTTGTTTATACTGAGATCAGTCAAAGGCAAGAGACATAATCAGAAGCAATTACATTAAATTGCTCAATACATTTTATTTATATATGCAAAACATGTGAAGCATAATGTGTCTGTTGAAGTACCACCTGTGAAAAAGTGCTTGATATCACTAATCATCAGGGAAATGCAAATCAAAACAATGAGATACCATCTCACACCATAGAGACTGGTACTCATCAAAAAAGAACATCAACAACCAGTGATGGTGAGGATGTGTGAAAAAAGGGACCCATATTCACTGCAGTTGAGAATGTCTATTGGTCCAGCCTTTTAAAAATTTTATGGGCATTTCTCAAACAACTAAGAATTGAGATTTCATCTGCCCCAGTAATTCCAATCCTGGGAATATACTTAAGGGCCCCAAAAGCACAAATCAGAAAAAAAACTTCTGCACTCCTATTTATTGCAGCACTATATATAATAGCAAAGCTATGGACACAACTCAAGTGTCCATGAATAGATGACTGTGGTGAACATCACAGTGGAATACTTCACAGTCTTAAGAGAAGATAAAGTCATGCAATTTGCTGCAATGTGGATGGATCTAGAGAGTATCATATTGAGTGAAACAGCCGGAGGGAGAGGAGCAGACTCAGAACATTTCTCTCTCTTGTGGGATATAAAGAAACCCTTTAGAGGGTATATCAAATGCCCAGTGGCATAGAAAAAGGAGAATACTGGCCTTTAGTAAGCAGCTTTGCTCAAGGGTCAAGGGGATAAGTTAAGAAAGGGAAGATTAAGACAATGGAGGTGGGAAAGAGTGTCTCTCACAGAGGCAGGCTGGGTATTGGGAGGGAAATTGGACATTGGTGGACAGTAGTGGGTACTAGAAGGGATTGGTATGGAACAATATATGCCTGAAGCTCAATCATAAGTATCTTTGCATCTTTATAGTTCAGGATGATTCAATTAAAAAAACACCGGTATATGTGAATAAGACCAATCTATTGATAATTTTTTGATAAATATTATTTCAATACTTCAGATGCCTGAAGCTACACAAATTATTTTATTTTGATTTGATCACTTGATCACTTGACTTCCCATTAATCGTCAATTTGCTTGAGCGGGTACCAGTAACGTCTCCATTTGTCCCTGTCGCGTGCTAGGGTAGCCCAATGGCATCTGTTTGCTCTAGGAACATGAAGAGCCTCAAACCGATCGTTCATGATCTTGATGAAGAAGTCTGACCATCTGGTAGGTGGGCAGCCACGCGGTCTTTCTGGAATCCAGTCGGTAACAGCTCTAGTCCAGTGGTCATCTTTAAATCTCATTACGTGACCAGCCCATCTGATTTTTGACACCTTGGCAAACGAGACAGTGTCCCTGAGTATTCTGATTTAAGATATTTTAATTATAAATAAATGTAACTGCCTGCTAGTTTATATTTGTATATTATTGTTTATTTGCAAATAATTACTTTCTGAGTATTAATAGAAATAATAAACTATTCATATTGCATGCATTGTGTGGAGTATTTCCTTTATAGTACTTTATTTTTTGGACCTTGAACTGCATATATGATCTGACTACTTTGTTTTTTATTTCTAATTGAATTACTGTAAGGTACACAGTTGCAAAGTTGTTCATGATTTGGTTTCATTTATACAATATTCCAATACCTATTTCTTCACCAGTGCATATTTCCTGCTATCAGTGACCTCAGTTTCCCTCTTGCCACCCCTATCCCAGCCTGCGTTTATGGCAGACACTTACTTTTTCTCTCTGTGTTTCCCTGTTTCTCTGTCTCTCTGTCTCTGTCTGTCTCTCTCATTTTAGGCACTGTAGAATGCAGAACTCCTACTGAAATATTGCCCTGGATATCACTTAAACTTCTTTCAGCACTTAATTCTTGTCCAATTATCACTTCCAGTTATCACTGACATAGTATAGCCCCTTCTCAGTCCTAACTGTACTCCCCCACAACTTGTGGCAAGCTTCCTACTATGAAGACGTCTTTCTGGCCTTTGTTTCACCTGTCAACTGAGTACATTTAATAAGTACTATATTGTTTAAATTACTTTCAAGTCCACTCCTGAGAAAATTCCAACAAGAAAAGCTTTTTAGTGTAAAAAGGAAACAAAAAACTGTGCCATAAATAAAATTTAAGAGATAACAAAGTGGCATCAAAATGCTTTCTGTATATCTCTATCTAGCTGAGATTGAATGAGATCAAACTGAGCTTCAATAATTCCTCCTACTTTGGTCTTTAAACTTTAGAATGCTGATTCTGTCTTTAGTAAGTATCCTTTCAGAAGGATACATTAAGCAGTTTTACAATATCAAGCAATTTTTCAGTTACAAATGAAAGGTAAGTTGAAGATATTTGTAAGACTAAGGTTTTTATTAAAATTGGCCTCCATGGAGCAAATAATCAACAAATTTGGATGGACAAAATACATGATACAGAGGGGAGGGGTGGGGGGATAAAAAAATACATGATAAAAAGTAGGAAAAAAAATCCTAGATTGAAAGTATCTTCAGCTAAAAATAAAGAGACAAAAGAATGCAACATTGTAGATTGGTTCATAAAACTTTTGAAGTCCTAAGAATGAAAGAAAAGATTATTAGGGAAATAACAGAATTACATCTCAAATGTGGCTATAGTTTAGTAAGCAGTTCATATTTCTATCTCACTTTTGAAAGCAGAATCATGAATAATTTTGAATATGTCTGTTCATTTAAAATGTATTTCCCAGAAATATTTCCTGATCTTCCAGTTAAGAGTGTGTGTATATGGTGGTGGCTGGGGGCAGGGGTGGGGTTGGGGCTGGGGGAGAGTGTATTAGTGCTATTTTTTTTGGTAAAGAAAACATTAGTAGGAATGGCATTTATGAAACATCATGTTCTTGAGGTTAAGTAGGTAACTAGAATAACACTTCTTCCAGTAAATATTGTTCTCAAAGCTGTATACAGGAAAAGAATGTAAAAAATTCCCAGTATTTGGGGGTATGGTGCAGCCAGCAGGTCAATCTGTACCTGTGAGGTGAGTGCATCAGCAACCTGATGGCATTTTCAGACTTCCAGATACCCCAAAATTGTTGCTGTGCCTTTGGCCAGACCCCAAAAACTTGGGGCAAAGTTTACCAAGAAAGTAGACGGCCAAAAGTTAGGTATGTGGGAGACACACCCACAAACCACCTCTGGCTAAGCTATACAATTGGAGGCAAGGCCTCTCTGTTTCCTGATCGAACTGCTTAATGGCCATGATTCCAGAGACTCAGAGACAAATCTCAGAGCCCAGCGGCTTTTGGCAGAGATGCGTGCAGTCCCTGCAATGGGTTATCGGCACTGGACCATGCCAGTGGGGAAAGGGTCTTGTCCCTCCGCCTGCTCCCCCTTGGCGGCTCGGTGACTGAAATCTTCCAGAGGCCATTGGACAGTCAGGTTTGGGCCCACAGTGATGACGCACATGGGGCCTCATAGGATGGGAGTGGAGCTGGCCCTTTCCTCCCTGCTTCAACAAGACCCCGAGTCACTGCCCACGAACGGCTCTCTGGCTCCTGATCAAGCTACTTAATGTCTATGATCCCAGAGGCTCAGAAATAAATCTCGGAACCCAGCAGCTTTTGGCAGAAATGCATCTGGTCCCTGCAATAGGTTACTGGCACTGGGCCACCGCAGGTGGGAATAGGTTTCATGCCTTGACCTGTTACCCCTAGTGGCTCGGTGGCCGCCATCCTCTAGAGGCCACTGGACGGTCAGGTTTGGGCCCTCAGTGATGAGACACATGGGGCCTCTGGGGATGGGAGTGGAGCCGGCCCTTTCCTCCCCACCCCAACAAGACTCTGAGTCGCCACCCACAAATGACCTGTCTGGCTCCTGATCAAGCTGCTTAACGGCCATGATCCCAGAGACTCAGAAACAAATCTCAAAACCCAGTGGCTTTTCACAGAAATGTGCCCGGACCCGCAGTAGGTTACTGTGGCTGAGCCACCCCAGGGGGG
Source organism: Sorex fumeus (assembly GCF_029834395.1). Taxonomy (NCBI): domain Eukaryota; kingdom Metazoa; phylum Chordata; class Mammalia; order Eulipotyphla; family Soricidae; genus Sorex; species Sorex fumeus. The sequence continues at coordinate 24,103,009 of NW_026606060.1, forward strand.
TAAGAGTGCTGTCCCTCCGCCTGCTCCCCCTTGGCTCCAATCCTCCAGAGACCATTGGACAGTCAGGTTTGGGCCCGCACTGATGAGACACATGGGGCCTCACAGAATGGGGGTGGAGCCGGCCCTTTCCTCTCCACCCCAACAAGATCCCAAGTTGCCGCCCACGAAAGACCTCTCAGGCTCCTGATCAAGCTGCTTAACGGCCGTGATCCAAGAGATTCAGGAACAAATCTTAGAACCCAGCAAGTATTGGCAGAAATCCCTCCAGATTCAATTGTTAAATTTTTGGAATTCCAAAATCACATGGCCACTACTGCAGCAGCGCGACATATGTTATTCATAACCAGCAATAGAAAACAAATTGTCTACTGTTGCCTTTTCAGCAGATCTGAGTGTTGGGGTAAAATCCCAAATAATAATTTTGGGTCTGGTTTCTAAATATTGAATGTAATCAAAGTAGAGATTAATGTGGAAATCATCTGTCCCACAGGTAGGGGGAGAGTGTGAGGTGGGGAGTATACTCGGGTTTTTGGTGGTGGAAAATGGGCACTGGTGAAGGGATGGTTCTTTCATTATATGGCCGGGACTTAAACCCTAAAGCTTTGTAACTGCTCTCATGGTGATTCAATAAATAAAATTATGAAAAAGAAAAAAAAGTAAGGTGGAGTTCATGTCCAATTCAATCAGCCTAATCAATGGCTGAATAAATAGCAATACTCCTACATAAAAAAGAAAAAAAATTCCCAATATTCTTATGGCCTCCCACCTACCAGATGGTCAGACTTCTTCATCAAGATCACGGACGATCGGTTTGAGGCTCTTCGTGTTCCTAGAGCGAACAGACGCCATTGGGCTACACTAGCAAGCGTCAGGGACAAATGGAGACGTTACTGGTGCCCGCGCAAGCAAATCGATGATTAATGGGAAGTCAAGTGATCAAGTGATTCTTATGCTCTAATGTTAGCTTTTATTGTTATCCAAATATATGTTACTAATAGTTCTGGAATATATACACACACATATATATATATTTTCTAGAGTTTTGCAACAGTCATCTGAGAAAACATAACAGTGTTTCTTTTTTTAAAGAAACAACTCTTTAAAAGTGTATTAAGTTTCTAAGTAAAGACTGGATGATTGTAACAAATAAGGCATAACATTTAGAAATTAGGCTATGGGAAGTATAAATATTAAAATCACATATTAAAATCATGCTTTGAATCTCATCTACAGAAATTTAAAATACTGTATTTCTGTTATATAGTGAGCTTGAATATGTAGTGAGTTTAATACTCTAAATTTTAACATACTTCAAATGGCAAGTATAAGTGTTATAATGAACATTTAATTTTTTTTTGCTCTACCGTGCAGTGCTATGGGCCCTTGGGGATATCTAGATAATATTCAGCCAGTGCAGGTCTGATGGTTCTTTGCTGAACCTAATGGTTCTGGGGTCACTGGGGCCACCCTGAGTATGCTCCAGGACCCTAGAATTACCCCTCATGGTGCTAAGCAGAGGTCATACAGAGCCAGAGATAGAAATTGGGGCTTTTTGCATACAAAACTTGTGCTCCGTGCCTTTGAGCTGTCTTTCCAGCCCATAGAAAGCCTTGTTTTAAAGAATGTGGATAGAACTGAAAAGGAATTGATTAATCAACACTGAGACTTAGGCCAGTGGAAAATTCTCTTTTGCAATAATTAAGAAGTAAACGTGGAGATTCAGGCCAGTGGAAAAATCTCTTTCAATCATTGTGATCATCAGATGCTTCAGTAATAATCATTTGATTACCACTAAATTCCTTGCTTAAGAAATCCTAATAATATCTGCTTAATGATTAGATCCTAACAATAGTGAATGACTTGAATTGTTCTCCTGAAATTTCCCTTAAAATTGATCATTATGTGCTTGGGTTTCAGTTATACAGTGATCAAATACCCATCCCTCCACTAGTGCCCATTCTCCACCACCACTGATCCCAGTATCCCTCTCAACCCCCATCCCCCACATCCCACCCTACCTCTGTGGCAGGGCATTCCCCCTTGTTATCTCCCTCTTTTTGAGTGCTGTGGTTTGCAGAATTTGTAAGTCTACAATTGTACCTCATGGTGTTTCACTAATAAAAATTTAAGAAAAAAATAAATGAAGCATTTATGCAACATGTATATAAAAAATGATCATTATGTTGTAGCACTGTAAAACTGTCCTCCTGTTGTTCATCGATTTGCTCAAGCGGGCCAAGTAATGTCTCCATTATGAAACTTGTTGTTACTGTGTTTGGCATATAGAATACATCACGGGTAGCTTGCCCGGCTTTGCCGTGTGGACGAGATACTCTCAGTAGCTTGCTGGGCTCTCCGAGAGGGGTGGAGGAATTGAACCCGGGTCAGCCGCGTGCAGGGCAAATGCTGTACCCACCATGCTGTCGCTCCAGTCCTCTCATGTTGTATTACCATTATTTGTGAGAATGTTTTAATCTGTTCTGTAGTTCAGGAGAACCGGGTTCAGATCAGATATTAATTTACTCCAACACATCTTTTATCTTGTTTTGAGTTGGGGCTTCTAGCAGTGCTCAGGATGCCCAGCAGTTATTTTTAGTGATATTTTATCAGAAGGTTCGCTGAGAGGACCTATGATGCAGAGCTACTTGGGCCCTGCATAGCCCTGCATTTTGGATGTCCATGAAGTGTACCTTGTAGGCTTATAGGGATCACAGTCACACCCAGCAGTGCTTAGGGATCACCTGACTTAGAGGAACTTGGGAGTTTATTAAATGGTACTGGGGGTTGAATCAAGTTCCTATACATAAATACGTGACTCATGTGATGTCCCCCAAAGCAAAACATATATTTCTATTAATCAGGATGCTTTTACACTCTTGTTGACTTAAATATATGTGCTGGGGTTTGGAAGGTAGCTTAAATGCGAGAGCACATGCTTAGTAAATGTGAGGACCTGAGTTCAGGCCCCCATCCTGCATCACAAGCAATAATCCTGCCACCTGCTTCTTCACCCTGTCTCCCAGTATTGGTTTATATGGACCATCTGAAAAAAAATTAATAGAAATATATGTGTTTTCTTTGGGGGACATCACATGAGTCACGTATTTATGTATAGGACCATGTGAAAGCCTGTTGATGCATAACTGAAATTTACATGTTATAATGTTACTAAATATATAGTAAAAACAATATTTAGTAACATTATAACATGTAAATTTCAGTTATGCATCAACAAGCTTTCACATGAAAATCAATGTGTACATATGGTATAGAACTCATCACTGAATATACAGCTCTGTCCTTCACCATATATTTTTCCCCTATTCCTGATTTTCCCATTTTCCTTCCTCCTTTTCTTCTGATATTATCTAACTTTTACTATAGTTCAAAAGTATATTATTATATTATTTTGTTTCTCAGTTTATTTACCACTTATGGGTGAAATCATATAGTGTTTTACTTCTTTTGAATTATTAGATAAGCATAATATCCTCCAGGTACAGTCACTTTGTCCCATAATGCCAAGATTTCATTTTTGAGATACCATTTTCTTAATCTTATCAAGACTCACTGTCTTCTCATTGTCAGTGTTGCTAGACTGTTTACAGGATATTGAGTATTGTAAAAAGAAAATAAAGAAGATATCCTCATTCATGAGAACTACATTTTAAATAAAAATATAGAGTTTTTATTAAAAGCAAGTTTTAAGAAAGTTAAAATTTGGTCTATATAGAGCTTTATTGTTATATTGTATACTCATACATAATAGCCATTCTGCATTGCCAATGCAGTCTACTGAGTGGCACATTTTTTACAATTGGTGAACTGACACTGATATAATATTGCCATCTAAAATCCATGATTTATATTAGGATTCATTATTTGTTATATGTTCTATGGGTTTAGAAAATTAATAATAATATACAAAGATTGTTATGGTATAATCAAGAGTAATTTCACTGTCCTAAAAAATTGTGTTAATTTGCCTTTCCTTGTGGCTACAGATAATCTTTTTACTGTCTCCATTGCTTTCTTTTCCAGAATGTCATATAGTTTTTGGCTTTTTCAGACAAGATTTTTCTCATTTAATTATGTGATCTTATGCTGAAAGCAGGTAAAGGATATACATAACCTTTCGGTATCTGAAATAAATGCCCAAAAGGAAAGATAGTTATTGGATAACACTGGATTGTCCTTGCTGCTCCCACAGGGAGCTTAGAGTATATTGAGCCACTCCTACAACAATGCAACTGAGGCACAGTTATAATAATCCTATATTGCTCTTCTCTTTTGTTTATATCATTTGTATGGTTTATTTAGCAATGTCCTTTTTGTATAGACACAGGATGACAGTTGATGCTATGATTTGTAACATGGGAGATAATTGACTCCAAAATAATATTTACTCCTGGGTATCCATATTTACTTGACTTAAGCCTCAGTTGCCCTTAGTTCCTAGCACTCTGTTAGCAGGGTCCCCATGAGGGTCTGATGGACTCAGGGCAAGCTGTGAGCTACCCTGTCATCAAAATGGGCCAGGCCAAGAGCCATAATACGTAACTATAAGTTAAGAGCATGGTCATGGACAAACTGTCATGACCCAAAGAAGAGGTAACTGAATAAGGACCCTTCTGGTGTTAGGAAGACTAAACTGGCCTGAGGACTGTGGTCTGGAATATATAGTGAGATTTCCCCAGGAAGAACCAAACTTTAAGCTTAATATATCTCCTACTGTGCTCATACAAAATGACATTGCTAGGGAGAGAGGGCGAGAGGGAGAGAGAGAGAGAAAAAAAATGTGCCAGTCATAAAGGCAGGCTGGGAAGGTAGGGGTTAGTGGAGAAAACTGGGGATATTAGTGTTGGGAAATGTACACTGTTGAAGGGAAAGGTGTTGGAACATTGTATGCCTGAAACCCAGTCATGCACAGGTTTGTAACTGCACGTCTCATGGAAATTCATTAAAGTAAATAGCATGATCTTAAAAGGTGAAGTCAGTAAGATGGAAAAGAAAGTTTTGAGGGTGTTCCTCTTGCACCCAAATGCAAAAAAAAAAATCATAAAAATGGAATGAAACACAGCATCCTGTGAGGGGCCTCACTTAGAAAATATACTGGAGAACACAGACATTGCCTTAGAGATTCAGTGCTGTGGAGTAACAAGTTCAGCACTAGAAATACATTCTCTAGGTGGGTGTAGAGGTAAATACAGATACTGGAAAAGAAAATGGGCCAGGAATCAGGTACTAGATCAAAAAACATCAACCTCAAGTGGGGGAGTAGTTCTAAGTACAAAGGTTTTATGGAAATTTAGCCTTGTGCCTGCATTTGCTGAGTTCTACACAGACTTAGGACTTACTGAACCCAGGACAGTGTATGTTTGTACTTGGTTAGAAGCACCTATCAGGGTTTTAGTCTCAGCTCTGTTCTAATAGACAAACACTGCCTTGGCCTCATCCACACTGCTTTCAGTTGAGGAAACAGTTGATGCGCTAGCAGCTGTATCTGGCTAATAACTAAAAGAAGCCTACTCAGTGAGGGTCTCCAAGCCTTAATTTTCAAGCTAAGGTACTGGGCACAACACTAAGACTACATGGAAGTTCAACTTTGTGCTATCTACCTACTATGTCAGTGAAAGACTGGGAACCAGCAGTATCCAGCGCAGAGTGTGGTTTCCCTCTAAACCACAGGTGGGTGCAGCCACATTAGAGTCGAAAGTACGGATTAGGTTCCCTGGAGTTTAGTCTTAACCATTAGGTTGTAATGTAGAGCAGCTATCTCAAACTGGAACCCGCAATGTAATCAAAAGAGCAAGAATCAAAGATACAGTCTCCTAAAAACATCAAGGGAGAAGAATTCAGTTACATGTCGGGAAATACCATAAGATACAGAACTGATTTTTCAAAACTGTACAAGCAGGAATGGAATGGAATGATATAAAGTACTTAATGAGAAGAAACGCCAACCAATAATCCTCTTCCATGCAAAATTAGCCCTCAGATTTGAGAAAATGATAGAAAATTTTCTCAGATAAACATCAGGGCATTTGCTGAGGACATCTGTTGCATTTGAACTAACTTCACAAAGAATTCAAAATAGACTCATAAAAAGCTGAGAAACCTTTGGAATTAAAAGTCTTAAATAGTTTGTAGGAGAAGAGTATGTAAGAATCACACACACTGAGTTCTAGGATTATGTACCTTAATATGAAATATAAACATGTATAGAAGTGCAGATGTAAATCTTAAGCTTTTAAAAAACAAAACCAGAAGAAATAAAAAATGATAAAAGCAGATCATTGCAAAAATATCAGGAGCGATAGCACAGTGGTAGGGCCTTACAAGCAGCCAACATGGCTGACCCGAGTTCGATTCCTCCGCCCCTCTCGGAGAGCCCGGCAAGCTACCGAGAGTATCTCGCCCGCATGGCAGAGCCTGGCAAGCTCCCTGTGACGTATTCGATATGCCAAACACAGTAACAACAAAGTCTCCAATGGAGACGTTACTAGGCCCGCTCGAGCAAATCAGGATCAAAATAAATAAAAAATAAGGATAATCCAAAGGAACAAGGTCAAGTGGTAAAACACACAATATCTATAGAGAAAGGTGACAAATCCTTCATGTTGATAATTTCTGTCAATGGCACTGGACTGAACCTCTCCTACTTAAAGGCACAGAATGGCTGACTGCATCAGGAAACAACTACAATCTTCTGCTGCTTACAAGACATACACTTGAACCCTCATGATAAATACAAGCTGAAAGTGAAAAGCTTGAAAACAAATATTTTGGGTAATCATACACCAAAAAAAGCAGGAATAATCATATCAGGTATCAGGGTCAGGTAGATGTTAAATGAAATTGATATATATAGGCATTGCAGAAACTATTAAGGAATAAATATATAGGCATTGCAGAAACTAATAGATCAAGAATATTTTAGGATTATCAGTACACATGCTAATAAGGGACAGTAAAGTAGCTGCAAGATAATATCTTGACAATAGCAACCATTGTAGGAGATTTTACTGGCTCATTATTAGGATTGGAGAGATAAACCAGGTAGAACATAAATTGGGAACAAGGACACAAATGGGGTATCAGAGGAACTGAGATTAATAGACATACAGGGAACTTTACAGCTTGCAAAGGCTTAAGTCCTTTGAACTTTGATCTTAAAAACAAGCATGCGAAGCTCTGAAGAAGAAGGTTTGAGAGGGTAGAAAAAGTTGATCTGGAAATTACATAATGACAGTGATGGAGGATCATGGCCACTTGGGTGGTGTTGAAAAGGTGGTCATTTTGTATATTAAAACTATAAACATTATTGTTATCAGGTTCCCTGAACTATAGTAAAGTGTCCCAAGACATATAATCTTTTTTTTTTTTTTGCTTTTTGGGTCACACCCGGCAATGCTCAGGGGTTACTCCTGGCTCATGCACTCAGGAATTGCTCCTGGCGGTGCTCGGGGGACCATATGGGATGCTGGGAATCGAACCTGTGTTGGCCATGTTGGCGCGTGCGAGGCAAACACCCTATCCGCTGTGCTGTCGCTCCAGCCCCTCAAGACATATAATCTTATTTATTCTATGTGATTGCTTAACATGATTCTTTTTGTTTATTTTTCTTTTGTTTTGGGTGGGCAGGGGGTGGTTTGAGTCATAGGAGAGGGTGTTCAGGACGTTTGTGCTTAGGGATCATTTCTGGCAGGACTCACCAGGATAGAAGTTTAGTCAACTACATTCAAGGCCAACATTTTACCTACTGTACTGTCTATTTGGCCCTAGGTCGTTTCTTTTTATTCATAAATAGTATGTCATTGTGAGGATATACCACAGTTTACTTATCCATTCTATTACTGAAGGACATCTTTGTTCTAAAAGGGTTTGTGTGTGTGTGTGTATGTGTGTGTGTGTGTGTGTGTGTGTGTGTGTGTGTGTGTGAAAGAGGAGAGAGAGAGGGGGAGAGGGGAGGCATATCTGGCAGGGCTTGAGGTACCATATATAGTACCAGGGATTGAATATGGGTCATATATGTTCAATATAATATATAATGTGGTTTATATTACTGAGTATGTTTAATTTGTTGGAAACTACCACACCATCCTCCTAAGTTCTATTTCATTTTTATTCCCACCAGCAATAAAGGAAGGTTCCTGTTCCTCCACATTACTGGCAGTGTTTGGAGCTGTCCACGTGTTGAATTTTGGCCAATTTGAATTCTAATTGGTGAGTAGTAACATTAAAATGTTATTTTATTTGCATTTCCCTAATGGCATATGATAAGGGGCATCTTTTATAGGTTTATTTGCCATTGGTAGGTTTTCTTTGGTGAGTTTTTAAGGCTTTTTTTAAAAAAAAAAATCTTACTTAAAAATTTTTTTCTTATTATCTTTGAGCTTTAAAAGTAACAGTTGTCACCATGGCTCCCATTCTTTGTATGTTTATGTGGAGAGACTGATACGTACATCTCAGCTCTCCAAAATAATAGAATTGTCTCAGGGGATGCTCTGTTGACTTGGCTCTGTGCCCACCACCAAATGTAACACTACTGACTTATTATGAACTCAAAAGAATGCCTCCAAAATTGGCTCATCTCAGATTCTCATGGTTATTTATGACTGGGAAATTTTGAGTACATTGAAACTGAGAGGTTGATTGACTTGTGAAAGGGCACCAAATTGTGACAGCCAGAGAGAAACAGTGTAGCTGATGGTCTCACATGCAAAGCTACCTCTGCATGGTTCTTGCCCACCACTCCCTGCAGAATTTCTCTAGTTTTGTTCAGTTCTAGAGCTTCAGAACAACTAATTCTCATGAATTGGTATTAGTGAAGGCAAGGCAAAACAATAGAATATATGAAGATTTAGTGATGATCATGGATTTTGTCACAGAGGACTAGTACAGAGGTAAAAGATAACCTGCTTTTGGTTAGTAAATAGTCACATGTTATCATGTGTTGTTTCTTTCTCTTCATGTTAATTTTTATTTTATTCGAGAGACACTTACCAGTCTATATTCTTAATGTGTTTCAAAAATGTCTAGAAGGGACAACTACCAGCACAGTGAGACAAAGTATTTCTGTCATCCAAGTATTTTCCTTATAGCTATGTACATTCACTCTACTCCCTTCTTCCTCTTTCATCCATTGGTCTGCTTTCTGTTTCAATAGTCTTGCTTTCTAGAATTTCATGTACATTCTATAAGACTTTAATTCTGTCACTAGTTTTTAAAATTCATGTATTTTGGTGAATTATATTAATATCATTTGTGTGACATTTCTTTGCACACCTATATCACAGTTATCCACATACCAGTTGATAGACCTACAGGAATTTTCCTATTTGGCCTAGACTGTTAGGAGTAAAACTGCTATTCCACTCACTCATGTACAGTCTTTCTGTAGACATTTGTTTTCATTTCTCTTATGTAAATAGCCAGAAGCATGGCATTGTTAGCCTTATGGTAACACAAGCTTTGTAAACACAACACTGTTTACAATGTGGGTATGCTCACTTATAAGACCTTTAGCTGTATGATAAACTGTTGCCATGTTCTAGTTGCTTTATATATTTACCCATATTTGACATTGTAAGTTACGTAATTTTTAAAATGGTGCTTTAATTTGTAATTCAATGGCTTTTGAGGTGAGTATATTTTATGTGAGTTTGGACAATTGTGGGCTGGAGCGATAGCACAGTGGTAGGGCATTCGCCTTACAAGCGGCCAACATGGCCGTCCCGAGTTCGATTCCTCCGCCCCTCTCGGAGAGCCCGGCAAGCTACCGAGAGTGTTCGATATGCCAAACACAGTAACAACAAAGTCTCCAATGGAGACGTTACTGGGCCCGCTCGAGCAAATCGACGATCAACGGGAGGGCCTTTACCTTTGGACAATTGTAGTTTTGGAAGTTTGTTCAAATATCTTTGGGGATATACCTGGCAGTCCTTCTGGTTTCCTTCTTTACTCCTGCTCTGGGAGCAAAGCTGGGTCAGCTTTGTGAAGGAAAGCATCCTACCCACTGTACTATCACTCCAGTCCTCTTCAACCTACATTTAAAGAATTGGAATGTTTGGTCTTAATCAAACATGTAACCTACATGTATGACTATTATAAAACATTTTGCCAATTTCCTCTGCCCATCTTCTTGTTCTTATTTCTTATCAGTCTGTAGGAAGAACAGAGATTGTCATTTGTTTTTTAGTATAGCACTGTCACTGTCACTGTCATCCCATTGTTCATCGATTTGCTTGAGCAGGCACCAGTAACGTCTCCACTGTGAGACTGGTTGTTACTGTTTTTGGCATCTTGAATACGCCGTAGGGAGCTTGCCCAGGCTCTGTCATGTGGGCGGGATATTCTTGGTATTTTACTGGGCTCTCTGAGAGGGGCGAAGGAATCTAACCCGGGTTTGCTGCTTTCAAGGCAAAGGCCCTACCCACTGTGCTATCGCTCTAGCCTGTTTTTCAGTATACCATTAGTTTTGCCTTTTGTGGCTAGTTTTTAAGAACTTTTTATTAAGGTTCTAGCAATGTATAACACTGTAATGACAGTTTCCTATTCATGTAATTCCAACAGGCCATCTGTCACCAGTATACCACCTCCTTCTTCCAAGAACCCTAGTAGCTCTTTCTTTTTGTGTCTATTTTTTAAGTACATTTTTGAGTAATCTGAAGTCACTCAAATATTATGCATTTTTGTATGTAGGCTAATAATTCATTGCCAGTTAATTTTCTGTATGGTATGAAAAAAGGGCTCAAAATTTTTAGTTGGATTCTATGTGTCTAGTTTATATGAACACCATTTTCTGGAAGGGTAGTTGTTTAAGTCAGTGTTGAGGGGCTGAAGAGATAGTACAAGATAGCACTTGCCTTGTAAATGGCCAACCCTGGTTTGATTTCTGGCACCATATATATGGTTTACTGAGTACTGGCAAGTGTGATATCAGATCATAGAATCAGGTGTAAACTCTGAACATGGCTTGGTGTTTCCCCATCCCCTAAAACTAAACCAGATAAACACATATTTAAACAAAAATAGTCTTGAAACTTTAGTCTGAAGGAAAATTTACTTTTTTATAGTCTTGATTCAGTGAAATGTGCTGCCTTTAATAAAAGTTTTTATGTTTTAATTTTATTTGTAGTGATTTTTATTTTTATTCTACCTTCTTTACCTGTATTTTGTTATCTGTATTTTATAATAATGATATTATAAAGTGCATGAACTTTCTAATTTTAATTCCATGTTTAGTGTATGTAGAAAATATACTGATTTATGGATGTTATTGTATTTGATAATTATTTTTCTAGTAGATTGTTAGGACAGTCACAAGGATGTTTGGCATACAGGTTATTTGTGAATAAAGACACATATTTAATTTCCTAAAATTAATAAAATTCTATTTTCATATGTCTTTGCCAAAATTTCATTTCTACCTGTGAAGTCACATAGCAGTAACTTTTCACTCACTTGACAGAATCTTTTACAGAAAAGGAAGTTTAATGTTAATGAAGTTCAGCTTATTATTTTATGGGTTGTGTCTGTGTGTTATAGCTAAAAACTCATTAGTCCAATGCTTAAATATAGATTTTGGGGGGATTTTTTTCACACCTGGCAATACTCAGGGTTTGCTCTTGGCTCTGCACTCAGGAGTAACTTCTGGCAGTGCTTGGGGACCATATGAGGATGCCAGGGATTAAATCGGGTCAGCTGCATGCAAGGCAAATGTCCTCTCCACAGGACTATTGCTCTAGTCCCTTAAATACAGATTTTCTGTATTCTTAGACATTTTATAGTCTTTTCTTTTGTTTTAAACTATGCGGTGGATTTGAAGTTAATTTTCTTGGGGTCTAAGGATTTGGTGGAGGGCATGGTTAGAGCACACTTACGCTCAATCACACTCCTGTGCCTTAGGGGCATATATGTGCTGCTGGGGAGATCCCTCAGTTGGATGAAGGCAAGCTTTGATTTTATTACAGAAGTGCTGTAACTTAGCTTTATGGAAGATGTATATTGGGAAATAGGTTGAGAAGATATCTAACAATAATAGTTATAAATAAGTTTGAGAGTCAAGTCCTTTAATATCTCTCTTGTGATTGTTTAGTTGAGAAATGTTTGGTAAGATTGGGAGAGTATTTAAGATATATTTGAAAAGTTTAATGGATTAAGGCAGAGACTGTAATTTTATATTGGACCAGCATTTCCTGAGATTGAATCTTGGCTCAGTCACTTCCTTGCTATTTGGTTTAGTTGCTCAGGTTCTTGAACTGTATACAGAGGATTATAATGCCTAGTGCAGGGTGTAATCAAACTGAGTTAAATATGGAATGTGATTAGAAATAAGCAGGCTCTCAAATATTAATCAAGTTAGCCTTTATCATTAACATTATTGTCATTAAGGATATATTCAAATCATCACCAGCAGAAATTACTATAAACAACTCTACAGAATATGTAATAGTAAATAATGTATTTGCGAACTGTGAATAGTCCTTAGATAAATTATCTCTATAGTTCTTCAAAGGGGGGCCTGATAACTTCACTCTAAAATTATTCATGGTGAAGTTCATTGCTTTCCACATTGAGGTCAAGGTTTTTGATTGTAAAAGCACTCCAACTTTCACTCTGAGTACACAAATATCTGAATTTTATAATAATGTACTGGGTCTACTTTTTCTGTTATCATAAGCTTTCAATAGTAAACATTTGCTGGAAAATTACTTTATAATTCTTTAGATAAATAGAAAAAATTAACGTGAAAGCTTTCTAATTATACACATAAAAGTGCACTGGGTTAGTAGTTGTTTCATAATGAAACAGAGTTTTAAACATTTAGTTAGGGAAGTAAACCATCCCACAAAGCTTTGAGTAGGTCTAAAAGGAGTGAAGCTATTTTTGCAGGTGTTCACTTTTGAAAACTTATCATTGGCTAAAATTTACAATAGGTCTGTTACTGCAATCAGTACATCTGGAGTGGTGATTGCATTTTCTTACAAAATTTTAGATTTAGGATGTTGAGGACACCAAGAAGGGCATAATATAGTAAATCTGACCCATAAAAACTGAGAGTAATCAAACACATTTATGTAAATTTTTTAGTGTCCTGTATCATCATAATTGTTCTGGGAGCAGAGCAATGCACTGTAGCTTTCTCTGGTTAGGACCCTGATTTGATATTTACTTTCAGTCTGTGTTTGCTCTGGGCTCAGAAGAAAAGAGAATGGTGCTGCTAAATGGAAGATAGAAAATAAGTGGAGTGTGAATGCGTATAGTTGGGGAAGTAAGCCATTTCAGGCACAAGTTATTTTTTCTTTGGTTCTTATGTACCAAAAATCTAGAAATCTTTGTAATAGAAAAACATAGGGAACTTTATTTTCACCTCCTGTTCTGTCTTATCGACTCCTTATAAAGAATAAAGGGTATTATTAAAATTATATTTGCTGTCCTTTTTACTTTCCACCCGTGTTCTTTGTATTAAGGCAGTGAGAAAACCAGAAAAGCCATGAAAATAACCAATATCAAATTGATTCAAATACTGCATTAATAACACCTAAACTTAGAAATTTCTACTGTTCACTACTGTGGTTGTAACCTTCTGATGAACAATGAACATTTGTTTTAAGTAAGTTTTTTCTTGTTTTAGTTTGGCTCATATAGGATCTTATTAACTGTAGATTAACAGTTTTAAATGTCTGTTTTTTCATGACCTCTTCAAAGAGAAACTAGAATTAGTGGAGGATTTTCTGGTTATGCTACTACTTATTTGTATTTGGTTACCTATACATTTATTCCTGGTTTCTGGCCTTGTTTCTTGCAATTAGTAAGATACTTCAAAAAATTATTCCCTATAGTACAAATAATATGCCCTCAACTTTTTTTTATTCCTCATAACATTTAGTATGATTGAATACTAATATTCAGCATATTCTTGATCCTTTACAATTTTTCATAAGGGAAGAGGGATAATAGTGGCCTTAGATGCAATTTCTCCAAACTGATTATTTCCTAAGCACCTAACCGTAAATAGGATTCCAAATCTACACCTGTTGTTTGGGGAGTAACCATTTGTTTGTTGTTACTCATCTTTAATAATCTAGAAAGCATTGGACTCTTTTCTTGCCTTTATTCTGCTGCTAGCCTCAGTAGAGACTGTGTACAGTAGAGGCTGAGATATGAGCTAATCCTATTTATTGCATGGGGGTTAAATTGGTCCAGTTATTGGAAGAGTTAAATACCTGTAAATAAATTGGGGGCTGGAGTGATAGCACAATTGATAGGGCATTTGCCTTGCATGCGGCCGACCTGTGATCGATTCCCAGCATCCCATATGGTCCCCCGAGGACCGCCAGGAGTAATTTCTGAGTGCAGAGCCAGAAGTAACCCCTGTGCATCACTGAGTGTGGCCCAAAGAGAAAAGAGTAAAACTGTTCACTGTAGCACTCTCTTCCAATTGTTCTTTGATTTGCTCGAGTAGGCACCAGTAACGTCTCCATTGTGAGACTTGTTGTTACTGTTTTTGGCATATTGAATACACTGTGGGGGGCTTGCCAGGCTCTGTTGTGTGAACAGATTACTTTCGGTAGCTTGCCGGGCTCTCCGAGAGGGACTGAGGAATTGAACCCAGGTCAGCCAGGTGCAAGGCAAAAACACCCTACCTACTGTGCTATCACTCCAGCCCCAAAAGAAAAATAAATAAATAAATTGAACAGAGACTTGTGCTTGGTAATGGGCATAATTGTGTAAGAATTTATTAATAGCTCAGTTTTCCAAAAAATAAATGAGTTTGTGGTAGTCTTAGTTCCATTGTGAATATACTTGGAATTTGGCAAATTATCTGGAAATGCTTATTTATGCTCATTAGAAGCTTATGTATTTGGGTTCACTTTTTTTTAAAATTGAATCACCATGAGATACACAATTGCAAAACTTTCAGGAAAGGGTTTCATACAATATTCCAGAACCCATACCTCCACCAGTGTATATTTTCCACTACCAGTGTCCACAGTTTTCCTTCTCTCATCCTCAACCCCCAGCCTGCCTATATGGCAGGTACTTTTATTCTCTCTCTCTCTCTCTCTCTCTCTCTCTCTCTCTCTCTCTCTCTCTCTCTCTCTCTCTCTCTTCTTTTGGTCATTATGGTTTGAAATTTACAGGAACTGAGAAGTTGTCATGTTTGTTCCTTTACCTACTTTCAGCACATAGTTCTTATTCAGTGAGATCACTTCCAACTATCATTGTCATAGTGATTCCTTCATTATCCTAACTGCCCTTCCATAGCATGTGGCAAGTTTCCAACCATGAACCAGTCTTCCTGGGCCTCGCTTCTACCATCCTTGGGTATGAAGCTCATACTATGATTTTTCATATCCCTCAAATGAGTAAAATCATTATATAATCTGTCCCTCTCCCTCTGAATCATTTCACTCAGTATGATATTTTTCATATACATCTATTTATAAGTGGAATTCATGGCTTCATTTTTTCTGGTGGCTGTGTAGTATCCTACTGTGTAGATGTGCCATGGTTTCTTTATCCAGTTGTCTATTCTTGGGCACTTGTGTTGTTTCCATAATCTGGCTATTGTAAATAGTGCTGCAATGAGCATAAAAGTGCAGATTATTTTTCCCCCCCTGTGGTGTGTTTTTATGCCCCAGCAGCATATTCCCAGAAGTGGTATTGCTAGGTGTTTCAGAAGTTTTATTTCTAGTTTTTTAAGGAATGCCCATATTGTTCTCCAAATAGGTTCAACCGGTTGGTATTCCCACCAATAATGAATGAAAGTCCCTTTCTCACTGCTTCTGCACGGGTCCTGGTTGTTCTTGTTTTTGATGTGTGTGTTCACTTTTATTGATCTTGATTTCCTTTCTTCCTCGCTAGCTCCTTTCCTTTAAGATTTACTCCCAGAAAGATGCAATAATCTTTAGGCTCAGGGAGACAGGCTTTTCTCATTACTCTGCTAAGTATGCCCATATAAGTAGTCTTTCATGGGTTTATATGATCCTTGATAGTATTAATGTAATATGAGTTATTAGTATAATAGACTTTTTTATGAAAATGAAGTCGGAGATTTTCTTTTAGTTAAAACTATTTTATTTAAGAAGTGCACTATGATTTTCTTCCTTAAAGCACTTTTAGAGTATTGACTCTTAGTTTTTTATATTGAGGTATATTCAGTGCCTTCTGGCTTTCGCAAATTTGGTAACACTGAACCAAGCTTTATGAAATCCTATTAGACATTACCTTCTAAAAGTCTATAGATGATTAGTTGAATATTAAAAAAATAATTGATCTCAGCAGTTTCAAAATTAACTTTTTCTCCTGTTGTATCTACATAGATTTAGTGACTTGGTTCTTGTATCCTGCTATTTCTTGAAATGTATTTATTCAGTTCCATTATGGAGAATAACGTTTGTAAGTACCTCTCTCTTTAACTCCTGGGAAATTGGCCTAACTTTACAACTGATTTACAATTTCAAGGTATCAATTAGCTGTCAAGTGTGCTTCTTTAGATATCAAATAGCCTTGAAATTTCAGCTCTAAATCTCTATGGATTTCTTTCTAACCACATCTGAATCATGATGCACTGTTGTAAAGTACTGAATTAAATCAACCAGATACTATTTCTGACTCTCCTTCTCACTGTCAAAATGAAACTTCTAGTGGATCAATTAGGAAAAGCATTGATTTCTTTAAAGGCTCTTATCCTACATAGAACTTATAAACCACAAGTGTATTTCCATGTATTTATGTGTAGACTTGATAAATAACTCAAATGATCTCCCATTTGCATGCAACTTGTAGTGAACAATGATCTGTTTTATAAATTGACCTCCCATGAGTATTCTTTGCTTACCAAGCAAGAAATATAGATGCAGTACAGTGGATATTTTTGTCTTTGAAAGATGAATTTTAACATGTGAGATACAAATATTTTTAAATAAATCTGCCCTAGTTATAGTTTGTATTGATTATTATCTATTTTGAGTCAAGTAAATGGGAATTTTGGGTTATATATAATCTAATTTAGTAAAATTTAAGCTTTTTATATTCTGTGATATTTACTAAAACTCCCTTGTAAATGTTAATAGTTAGGGGGCTGTGTAAATAGTATAATGGGCAGGGATCCTGCCTTGCATATGGCCGACATGGGTTCGATCTCTGGCACCACATGTGATCTCCTGAGCACAGTTGGTATTGATCCATGAGCACAGAGCCAGGAATAAGTCCCAGCACACCCCGGTTAGCCCCCCCAAACAAGACAAAATAAAAATTAAAAACATTTGGAATTATCTAAATTAAATATTCCTTAAATCACCCTTGACCTCAGAGTATAGAAAGGAGAAGGAAAGACGTAGAGTGAGGAGCAAGGGAAGAAGAGATAGATGAGGAACAAAGGGAGTAGGGGACAAGGTTCAGATATATTGCCTCTGTTAAGGAATCATAGAGCTAAATATCCAAGCCATAGAGTCAGCAACACTAAAATGGCAAGACCCAAACTTCAGTAACCAAATTTTTAAGAGGTGCCTGTCAAGATGGCAAGCTGGGACTAGAGGCTAACAGGGGTGGGGGATGGAGGTTGGGGGAGGTGGGTAGTGCTAGGAGAGGGAGCCTGGGAACACTGTGGGAGGGAAGGTGACAATGGTGGCAGGATTGGTGATGGAACATTGTATGTGAAAAACAAACAAGTAAATTTGTAATTCATGTGCTTTAATAAAAGAAAATTTTGGGAAAAAAAAACTATAAATAAGTAAGAAATAGTCTATAATATAAAACAGAAAGAGGTTATCATTTTCTTTTGTTTCCAAAGTGGTAATTATAATTATTTCCTTTTCCCCAGGTGAGCTCCGACTTTATATAATGTACCCTGCTGTACTTGGAGTGCAGGGTCATTCCCAGTGCTGCTTGGGCCTGGTGGTGCTCTGGGATGGGGGATGGAGTGTGGGCATGGACTTCTGGGGGTCATATTCAGGGCCTCTCACTAGTCATCTGTTGTGCCACTTGAAATATACCCCATGGTACAGCTAATTTTAAGTGAGCTAGCAAAAATAAACACACACTGAAATAATCACCACATGGAACTGTGACTTATTCGATAAATATTATTACTGTTCAAATGTTTCTGTCACTTTTGTAATTTCTCACAGAATTTGCATGCACAATTATTTTATAAAATAAAGTTTTAACTAAGTCCATGTTTCCCACGTTGTTGACCACTTATTTTAGAAACTTTTGTCTTAATATCTTGACGATAGCCAAAAATTAAGTTCTCATTGTATGACTGAAATCCAGTAATGAACAGCTTTGTAACTGTGCATCTCACTGATGATTCACTGAAGTAAATAAAGATAAGAAAATTTAAAAATTCTCTTTTTGTAATGAAGATATTTATGTGACATTGATGCAAGTTCTACAGAATGCTCAGCTTTGGAGTCATTTCTATTCATGGCTTTGGTGATTTTATAGCTGTAGACAGCTTTGCCATTACCACCAGAGGCCGCAATTTATAAATATATGCTATAAAGAGTAGTCATGGTGAATACCTTTCCTAAAAGGATTATTTTACTTTTGACCTGATTATTTTCACTTTCCTTCCTTCAGATATAGCTTCATGATATTTCCTACATTTTCAGAAATGATTTCATTTCTCCCGAGGAAATGACTTTTTTGTCATAATAATAGCTACACCAGTATTCTATATGTTTTATTTTTTTCAGCTTCGAGGAATTATGATTGTAACAAGATACAAAATATTAAATTAGATATCTTTTCAAGAGGCTAGAGAGATAAAATAGGAAGTAAAAGGATTGCGTTGTATTGTATCCTTTTAAACTGTGATCCCGGTTTGATCCCTAGTACTCCATATAGTCCTCTAAGAACCTCCAGGGGTCAATGGTGAACACATTCCAGGAATAGCCCTTGAGCATTGCTGAGTGTATCCCAAATTCTCCTACCCCCACTTACCTTTCCAAAAATTACTGTATGAATTAAACAGAATACTTAAAAATATTTATTGAATACCAAATTTCTCTGGTCACTGTTGAGACTTCTCCATCAGTGAATCCTTAAATCCTTATGTGATATATATGTGAACATCTAAATGATATTCTCCTTTCAGAATTCTGAAAGGACAGATAATGAAACACATTTTATGATTTAATGGCAATACCTTACATTTATATTTACAATTTTAAGCTTTTGTGTAGATTTACTCAGCTTACTTTTGTGTAAATTTACTCATTTTATTTGCTTCTCAAAATATGTTTGATGATACTATCAAGCTAAAATAGTCTAGAGAGTAGGAGATGTTTGTTATTACTACTAAATTTAGAACCAGAGAAAATAAATATTGTTAAATATACAAGCACCAGCTTTCTAGTTGATATGTCAATAAAAACACTTTAGAAATTGGGATATAAGGTATATATCTAAAAATATAATAACTAATTTTCAAAATGGCATTTTCAGTAAAACATTTCCAAAATTTGGATATAAGGTGGATATTGAAGAATATCAGGTCAAGCATTTATTCTGGAATATGAAAATGAAAAGACCAAGTAATTATCTAGATTGCATTTAAGAATTGACTTTTATAAATCATAAGAATTGTGTTTGGGGCTGCAGTGATAGCCTATTGGTAGAAGATGATGAAAAACTTTAAGTGATTTTCAGCTTAAGTAACATGTGGCAATGTCTGGAGACATTTTTTATTGTTAGATCTGAAAGATTGAGGTATTGTAAATGATATCTACTTGGAGCTAACATTCTTCACACATTGTGAAACCTATAGGACAGTCCCACATAACATAGACTTTTCTTTCTTCAAATGTCAATAGGGTTGATCTTGAGAAATTATGGACTAAATTGTGGAGAACTGAAGATGTCTGTTCAAGAATTTGAAACTAACCCTATATGCATTAGGGAGCCATTGACAGTTTGGGGAAGAAATGGCTATGCCCAATAGAACTAAGTTGTTAATGGTAATCTATACAATCAATTTTATTTCCCAAGAAATAAAACTGCATACTTCAACATTAGAGTGATAGCACAGCGGGTAAGGTGTTTGCCTGCACACAGCCAACCCGGGTTCAATTCCTCCACCCCTCAGAGAGCCCAGCAAGCTACCAAGAGTATCTTGCCCTCACAGCAAAGCCTGGCAAGCTCCCTATGATGTATTCGATATGCCAAAAACAGTAATAGAAAGTCTCACAGTTTGTTGTGAGACACTACTGGTCCCTGCTCGAGTAAATCGATGAACAACGGGAGGACAGTGCTATAGTGCTACTTCAACATTCGTTATAAGAAACTATATAAGTACATTGTGGTTTGTTTCAGGAGCTCCTGACCAAGAAAAGATGATGTTGAAATGCACTGAAAATTTATAGGCAAATTCTTGGCTAGGTGTGTGAGATAAGTAGAATTTGTCTTGTAAGATGGAATTGAACAGCCAATGTAAGTCTATTTTTCATAAATGACCTGGGAGGCTCCTGTTACACCCAGCACAGCTGATGGAGAGCAGTCATACTTCTGAGCCTATAAATCGCGGAGATAGTTTATGGATGGGCTGATTATGTGGACGTGATCAGTGTTCTCCAAGCATCCACGGAACATTCCGCTCTGTGATGAGATGTGACTGCTGCCCGGGATCATGATAATCCTGGATTTATCTGACTCTCCTCTATTCCAAATAGTTTTAGCATGTCAGAGTTTTCACAGATCAAGCCCCTAACCTTTAACTGCATCGTATTTCAAGTTGTATTCGACAGCATTTAAAGCAAGTAGCTGCTACTTTTGTAATTATCTTCCGATTGTTTTTTTAGCTTTTTTACTTTTCAATTACATAATGCTATTTTTTTCCTACCCTCAAATTGCCTGTAATAAAAGCTAGTATTCTTCTTCTGATGGTACAAGTTATCTTTCTTTTAGGCATTTGTAAATGGAAAAATGGTATACTAGCAATTTTAATATGTCTGTGACTCTAACAACATCACAAGAAATGAATTTTAAATGCCTGTTACCATTTAACTCAAAACCATAATTGATGAGTATGCTGTTGTACCTAAGCAACTTATTTTTTGGGGCCTGGTATCTTGAAATAATATGTTTAACATGATTTAGAGTTATTTCAGTTCCAAATATGTAGGTTTACAGTTTTCTGATATAGGCTTGCACTTGCTTTAAGCAAAAGTGCATATTTATTGCAACTATGAACTACCTGGAGGGCCAAGAACAATATTAAATCTTACAGATTGCTGTAAAGTAATTCAATTCTGCAAAGAGGTCAGCCTGCATGACTTCTGTTTCTTGTTTTTTGAAATCCTATGCTGGATAATGTCTTTGTCCTGAAGCAGGTGCTCCAGGGCTTGTGGGCATTTATTATATGTATTTAATATTGTTAGTTTTCTGTGGCTTCTTTAAAAAATTATTAAGACACCTTGGTTTGCAAAGTTGTTTATGATAGAGTTGTTTTAGGCACACGATGTTCCAGCACCAATCCCGCCACCAGTGTGCCCTGTCCTCCAGAGTGTCCCTGGGCTTCCTCCTTCCTCCAGCCTTGGAGACACATCACTCTATCACTGTATCACTGTCATCCTGTTGTTCATCGATTTCCTCAAGCAGGCACCAGTAACGTCTCCATTCGTCCTAACCCTGAGATTTTAGCAAGTGCCACATTGGAGGCTCCTTCTGGGTCAGGGGAATGAGACTCATCATTGTTACTGGGTTTTGGCATATTAAATACACCACGGGGAGCTTGCCAGGCTCTGCCATGCAGTCAGGATACACTTGGTAGCCTGTCGGGTTCTCCAAGAGTGAGAACTGGACAATAAGAGGTCGCTTCCGGGAGCTGGGTTTTATAGTCCCTGGGTCTTGACCATTGATGGGATAACATGGCGCTGGGGGCAGTTGGTGGGTGTAACATCTTGCTACATAACACGTTTATGTCATATTGCTTAAATAAGTGGCAAAAGAAATTATCAGGAAAATAAGTAAATTAAAGTCAGTTTGTGATTATTGCCTTATGATTTAACCTTTCTTAACTTCATAGAGGGAAACCATAAGTACCATGAGTGAGTGGCATACTCAGTGCCTTGTTCTGAAGTTTATCTTTTAAAGAATATCCTTTAATGCATTTTGCAAAACTGGCTTCAAGGCTATGCGTTTCATGATGTTCTTTGTTTACAAAGCTCTGTAAATTTCCTTCAAATATGAAAGAAAATATAGCTGGGTAGTGTATTAAAGGTGATATGTTCATTGTGTTTTTGTCCCATATCTCATCATTCTCTCTGGCAGGTAGAGTATCTTTTGATAAAACCTCTGTGAATCTTCTGGGCTTCCTTTTCCTGTATATTCCTTTAAAAATTTTTTTGGTTGCTGATTTCAATATTCTTTCTCTGTTTTTAGATTTTGTTATTCTGAGTGCAGTGTGTCTTGGAGTCTTCTTATTTGAGTCTTCTTGTTTTTTTGCTGTGGCCCTTCGGGCCCTTGGATCTAAGTGCCTATATTCTGCAACTTAGGGAAATTCTTAACTGTGGGATCTTTGTTGTTTCTTTATCAAATTTACCCTCCTGTTCTAAAGAGACTTTGATGATTCTTATATTGACATATCAGAGGTCAGGTATGAAGGCTGGAGATTTATTTCACCTGGTAGAGTGTCTGTGAATCCATTTCTTCTTTAGCTAGATTCATTTTCTGTACCTGTGCTCATTTTTAGGGTGAAGTAAATCTATTTTTTCACTTTCATTTATGCAGTCTTTTAGGGAAAAATGTGTGACTGTTATTCAGGAAATTGTTTTAGATCTTATCTATTGTAATATTACTCAAGAGGATCATGAGTAAAATTGGAAAATGACTTTTGTAAGGATGGAATGACCCAAAACAAAATCAAATGAGTGACCTATTTTGTTGATTTTCTACATTAACTTACAATACATGTTAAAAATAACAAACATTATGTGATAATTCACATTAAGTCTGAATTAACTATTAGAATGAGGCTGGTTCCAGAATTTTACTTTATTGTATTTTTATTTAATTAATTAATTTATAATTGATTTATTTAATATCAATTATTTTTTACTGGTTTCATGCTTTTCTCAGTAGTATGCAGTTTGTTGCTATAAGGGTAGACCTGGAGTGTGTCATGCTGAGTGAAGTTAGTCAGAGGGACGTAGACAGACACAGAATAACCTCTTTCATATGTGGGATATAAGCAACATAATACTGGATTATCGAATGCCCAAAGGAAACGGAAACAAAAAACATGAGATTGATCTTCATTAGGAAACATGCCCCTTGAGATGGAGGCGGGGGGATATGGGAAGGGAACTCTACAACAATAGAGGACAGAAGTGCTCAACCATGAGAAAGACAGGCACCCAAAGTTATTAAAGTGGTATTCTTGAAGCCTCACAGGCAACAATACTATAAACCATAGTGTCTTATGTTACCAAAAATTCATGCCTCTCATAGAGGCAGGTGGCAAATGGAAGGAAATGGGGATATTGTTGGAGGTAAGTGGACACTGATGAAGGGATTGGTGTTGAAACATTATAGTTATGAAAGTCATAAATAATCTTGTAATTCAGGGTGAAGTAATAAAAATTAACAAAAATAATATAATCATGATATGTTCCTCATTTGTTGAATAAACATGGATATATTTTAAGAAATGTATCCAGAACTTTATGGTTAGGTTATTTTGTTATCTTCTATTTCATTATTTGAATATAGGCAAACCATGGACTTCTGGGTATTGATTATGTAGCCTGCCACGTTACTATATGAATCTATTGTTTCTAGGACATTTTTGGTAGAGTCTTTAGGATTCTCTAAGTAAAGTATCATGTCATATGCAAATAGTGAGAGCTTGACTTCTTCCTTTCCTATTTGGATGTCTTTGATATCTTTATGTTGCTTAATAGCTGTGGCAAGTACCTCCAGTACTATATTGAATAGAAGTGATGAGAATGGGCATCCTCGTCTTGTTCCTGATCTTAGAGGGAAATTACTTTTCCCCCATTAGATAATTCTTGCTGTGGGCTTGTGGTAGATGGCTTTGACTATAATGAGGAAAAGTCTTTCAACACCCGTTTTGTTGAGAGTTTGTATCATAAACAGGTGCTGGATCTTGTCTAATGATTTTTATGCATCTGTTGATATGATCATATGGGTTTTACCTTTTCTTTTATTGATATGGTGTATTATGTTGATTGACTTGTGAATGTTAAACTTTCTTTGCATCCCTGGGATGAATTCTACTTGTCACAGTGTATGATCTTGATGAGTTGCTGGATTCTATTTGCTAGTATTTTGTTGAGAATGGGCTAGAGTAATAGCACAGTGGGTAGGGCATTTGTCTTGCATGCAGCCAACATGGCCGACTCAAGTTCGATTCCTCTGCCCCTTTCAGAGAGCCCGACAAGCTACCAAGAGCTTGTCCTCACGGCAAAGCCTGACAAGCTACTCGTGACATATTCGATATTCCAAAGACAGTAACAAGTTTCACAATGTTACTGGGCCTGCTCGAGCAAATAGATGAACAACAGGAGGACAGTGACAGTTGTTGAGGATCTCTGCATCTATATTCTTCAGGGATATCAATATGTAATTTTCTTTCTTTTTGTGGTGTCTCTGTCTGCTTTAGGTATCAGGGTGATATTTCCCTTATAGAAACTGTTTGGGAGTGCTTTTGTTTCTTTAGTTTCCTGGAAAAAAGCTTGAAGAGGATTGGCACCAGGTGCTCTTTAAAGCTTTGAATGAATTCACTAATGAATCCCTCTGGGCCTGGGCTTTTGTTTTGGGGAAGACTTTCATTTTTATTTTTTTCAATAGTGATAGGTCTGTTCAGGTATTCCAAATCTTCTTGGTTCAGCCTTGGGAGGTTATAGGAGTCCAGAAATTTATCTTTTTTTTTTCAAGGTACTCTTGTTTCATGCCATAAAGTTTAATCTCTGATAATCTTTTGAATTTCTGTGGTTTCTGTTGTGATGTTCCCCTTTACATTTCTGATTTGGTTTATTAGAGTTCTGTCTCTCTTTCTTTGTGAGTCTTGCTGGTGGCTTATCAATCTTATTTTTTCAAAGAAACTGCTCTTGGTTTCATTGACCTTTTGTATTGTTTTTGGAATTCTGTCTTCTTAATTTCTGCTCTGAGTATTATTTATTTCCTACAGCTTTTTGTGCGGCTCTTTTGTTGATCATTTTCTAATATCTTAAGCTGTGAAGTCAAGTTTGTTTTATATGAGCCTTTTCTTCTTCCACGATGAATGCGTGTAGATCTATAAACTCCTCTTTACACTGCTTTTGCTGTCTCCCACATGTTCTGGTAGCTTATGTCCTCATTCTTGTTTGTTTCCAGGAATCTTTTGATTTCTTCTTTAATTTCCTCTCTAACTCAATGGTCATTTAGTAGTGAGTTGTTTAATTTCTGGGTATTTGATTTGGTTCTCTGTTTCTGTGTGTGATTAACTTCTATTTTAAGTGCACTATGGTCTGAAAATATAGTCGATACCCATATCTATCATCTTGATTTTATGGTGATATGTTTTGTGGCCCAGCCTGTGGTCTATCTTGGAGAAAGTCCCACGTGTGCTGGATAAGAATGTGTATTCAGCTTTTTGGGGATAAAAAGTCCTGTATATATCTACTAGGCCTCTCGTCTCCATTTCTTCCTTCAAAGTCGGGATTTCCTTGCTGAGTTTTATCAAGAGGTGACAAGGTAGTGTTGAAATCTCAAACTACTACTACTGTGTTGTTGCCAGTGTCCTCTTTGAAGTCTTATTATCAGCTGTTTTAAGTATTTTGCTGGTTTCTCATTGGGTGTGTATATGTTTAGGAGTGTAATTTCTTCCAATGTACATATCCCTTGACATTAAGAAATGACTTTCGCTGTCCCTTCTAACCTTTTTCAGTCTGATATCTATGTCATCTGATACTGGTATGTACACCCCTGCCTTTTTGAAATATTGCTTGAAATTTTTTTCCAGCCCTTGACTTTGAACCTGTGTTTGCTCTGAGTATCCAGATCTGTTCCTTATAGGCAACAGAATGTTGGATTCAGTTTTTTTAATCCGTTTTTCCACTCTGTGTCTCTTAATTGATTCATTTAGTCCATTGACACTGAGAGAGATTATTATCATGGAATTTTGTACCATCTTTCTATAGAAATTTGTGTGTTTGTGGATTTGTTTTATAGTAGCCTCTTCAGTCCTTCTTTAAGGTTGGTTTTAATTATATGAAGTTCCTGTTGTTTATCCATGAAGTTGTTGTGTTTGTTCCTTCATATCTGAATAAGAGTCTAGCTGGGTAATGAAAGTAGTATAAAATTTATAGACTTACACAACTTGACATACTTAAGGGAGCTATTGTGCATTGAATAACCAGTTCTAGTAAAATGATTCCTATCTTAGGTGTACCTGAGAAGTCTACAATTTGAATTAAATTATAGATTTTCAGGAAATACACACCTAGGAAATATCTTAAGAAATTAACAAGAGACCTGAAGTTGCCTCGAAGATACTTGTCAAAATTCTGTTTGAGTCTTTTCCGAATTTTATGGCATTAGGTATATGTTAAAAAAAAAATAGGACTGTATAGCACTCCCACCGTATGATGTTGTGATTGAATTTCTTTACTTCTTTAAAACTAGAAATTTTACTGCTATATTTTCACTGAAAATTACTAAATAAAGAATTTATGATCACTTCTTTTAAAAAGTTAGAAAAATCTTAAATATTAGTGCAGATTTTAACTATCAACTATTTCAACTATCTTGTTTTATTTATGCTTGAAGATTTTCTCTTTAGAAAAAACAATTAGCCCAAGGAATGTATACAGTAGATGTTTTCTTTGGTTTTTGATTTTTGATTTTGTGTTATAAGCTCTAGAATTATAGGTTTCTGTGTTCTGAGCCCTAGAATCATAGTCCATAATAAAAAAGTCAACAAATATTTGATTATGTTGGCTCGTATGGTTGAACTATAGTAAGATAATCTAGGACTATTGGAAAATAACAATCTGTATGTTCTAAGTGTCTTGTGAGATTCTTTTAATGAATACAGAATTCTAAGCAATTCATAACTACTGAATCTTGTTAACTTACATAGTAAAGTTAAAATTGTCCATATCTCATGTAAATAACATTCCATCAGTGATAAATGATAGACACCTATAATGATATTTGAGTGTTTTATAAAATGTAAGTCAGCATGATGCTAAGCTTTCACCCATGTGCCAAGTTAGTTTATCTTTGACATTAACTCATGATTTTTTTATTTCCATGAATTCAATTTTATAAACCTGGTTTTTATAAAAAAAATCATAATGCTATAATTCAGATTGATGGTACTATTGTTAATGTGAAAATTTGCATTGCTGGGAAATTAATGCTTTTGTCACAGAAAAGAATCATGGGAATGAGCTCAACTTAGAAAATTGGGTTATTTTATGCCTTTATCCACTGTAGTTTGTCTCGACCATTTTCTTAGACAGTGAGGCAAGCTTCTCAAATTACAGTATCAGTAGAACTTTATACTTTCCTGGCCTGGAGAGGGTACTCATGGTGATACTAGGTTTTATCTTTGTGTCTTGCCCAGTGGGGTTAGTTGGAGGAGGCAAAGGAAATTCTTTAAATGGAAAATTCTTAGTTTAGTTTTCCTCCTGGAATAGGAGCAGTACAAAGACGAGGCAAGGATTTAGAAAAAGCTTCTCATTCAACTTTCCTCCTGGCTGCTAAAGCCTTGAGGGTTGTTCTCCTGCCCCCATGAAGCTCAGGGGCCCACACACTGACTCTCAATGAATGACTCTAGATAACATCATGTGTAAGGAATTATTACATAACAAAACACCAACAAGAACAGCACAGATTTTATAAAAGTAGAACTTTGTCCACAAGTAGTAGTTGTTTATATAAATTCCAGCACTCCCTTTTCCAGCATGTAGTAGATATTCAGTAAAAATAACTTAATATATAGTAACTGCTCTTACTAATAGCCAGGTTAATTTATCCCTGTTGCTTTTCTTCCATTTAAGTTTACTCTGAGTCAATAATTATAACACCTCTCAAGGACCAACAAGAGTTAGTTGTCATCCCTTTTCACAGAGACAGCTGTTTCAGTTCTGTTTTGCTGTCATTACAAATTACTGAAGATATACCTCGAAACATTATAATCTCTTTTTTTCTTTTCACTTATCTATGGTTAAGTTATACAGGTATAGTGGGGCTCACTGGGTTCTTTGCTTCAAATTTCAAGTGGCTGAGCAGGAGAGATAGCTCCAAGGGCTGGGTACACTTTGTTTCACTTGCTTGAGCTCTGGGTTTGGTTCCTACCATCAATCACATGGTCCTGAGAGCACTACCACTGGGAATGACCCCTCAGCACTGAGTCTATAGTGGTCCATGAACACCACCAGGTGTGCCTCCTAAGCAAGCAAAATTAGAAGGCTTATATTAAGGTACTAGGTGGCTATATTTTCTTCCATGGATGGACCCACTTATTTTTTAAAATTTATTTATTTTTGTTTTATTATTTTTTTATTTTTAAATTAATTTTATTGAATCACTGTGAGATAGTTACAAACCTTCATGTTTGGGTTACAATCACACAATGATCAAGCACCCATCCCTCCACCAGTGCACATTCCCCACCACCAATATCCCCGGTATACCACCCCTTTCCCACCCTCCCCCTACCTCCATGGCAGACAATATTCCCCATACTGTCTCTCTACGTTTGGGCATTATGGTTTGCAGTGCAGATACTGAGAGGTTATCATGTTTGAATGGACCCGCTTCTAAGCCTATTCTTTCTCTTAGCCAAATTTTGTTTCTGGAATGCCAGAGGTCATCTTGCTTGCTGCCTCTCACTCAGAAGTCCACATTTGCTTCTGAGCTCATTTGTTATTCTACACGTGCCTCTTCCCCTTCATCCTCAGTCACTGTGAATCAAGTCCCTCTTACGATTTAAATCTTTCTGACTCTAGCCATGGACTCCAATTTTAAGAGCTTGTATGATTAAATTTGTCTCACCTGGATAATCCAGGCAAGTGTTTCTGTTTAAAAGTTGGCAACCTCAGTCATATGGGCAAAAATCCCCTTTGTTTTCTACCACATACAGACTCCATGTATGTCTTTTGAATATCTTTCTGCTTGTTACAGTGGCAATAAAAAGAGTAAACACAAAAAACCTGCCTGCCTAGTTTTCCTTTAGCAGTTTTCTCTACCTAGTTGTTACACCTTGGTCATTGTTCATTGTGTGTTGTAGTATGAAATCCTTTTTGACTATTTTTGTTGTTGTTGGTGCTGGTCATCAAACCCAGTGAATCATGATTATGCAACATTTTCTTCTGGTTGTTTATATCATGAAAAGTCGAACATGTTTCATTAACTTTATTTTTCTATTCTTTTCTTTATTTCACTTTTTCTTTCTCTCTGTCTTTCTGTGATGGAGGAAGAGTCAGTGCTCAGGACTGCTCTTCACTTTGTGCTCATGGCTCACTTCTTGTGGAACTCAGAGGACCATCTATGGTGCCGAGTACTAAAGGTATCAAGGATCAAACTGTAGTTTTTTTTGGGGGGGGGAGGGGTGGACAATGTAAGCACCTTAATCCGTGTACTGTCACTGTCTCTCCAGTCCATTCTCCTTGGTATAATTTTATTTTTGCTCAGCTCTCAGTATTTTTTTCTAATAAATCTGTTCTTGACCTTTTCATTTTGCAGTATGTAACTCAAATGACTTTGAGTGCTAGCAGACTTTTTTTCACATCTTAATTATATTCGTATGTTTCACTGCAGGATTATCAATGTGTATTTGATTTATAACATGATGCACTAAAGGCTTAGGACAGAGTTGTGTAATTGAAGGAATACCATCATATTAACTTTTAAAATCTGAACATTTTTGAGTTCTTAACAATCTGTCAGGCAATTTTTTTATTCATGTAATTTCTTGCATTCCTATAGCCCACATGATTCTGTGACTTTTTTCTCTTTATACTGCTTAATGTCATATTTTTTAAAAATTAAAATGCATCATATTTGACTTCATTTTATTTAAGGTACTTAAGGAAATTGCCCACACATTGTGCTGATAATACCCATTACTTTTGAGGACTGATGTCATAGAGTCAAGGCAGAGATACACACTCTAAGAAAGTATCACCAAAGTTAAAGATAATAAGCAAAATATGCATTAACCATGGATGTAAGAGACCTCTTTATTTCTGGGATATGCTTGTTTCTCTGTTCTGGGCACTGTTCCAGAATTTGAATTTACAGTGTTGATAACACATGTAATGGAAAGTTGCGAGATTATGCTAATTATGGTGGATTCCCATTAGATACCTTGGACCTCTTCTGTTTCTGGTACAAATTGTAATGGGAAAATTTACTGTGTATATCTAGCAGCCTTGTTAATTTACTAATTTAATTTCACTATTTAAAAATGATGTTTTTCTTTTGCTTATTTTGTCTTGAGTTTAGCTGCTGCTAACACTTCAACTAGTACATTGCTTCTGATTTTTTAGAGACTAAAAAGCTTATTTAAAAATAAACCTATGGCTGACTTTTAAATTGTTAATTTGCAGTCAAATAATTGCATTATCTTCTGTCGCTGTTATATAATTAGCAGTTAAATCAAGGTTCTCTCGGGGGAAATGGCTCAGAGTGTTACAGACATGCTCGCATGCTGGCATTGAGGGTTCTATTCCTGGCCAGGAGTAGCCAAGAGCACTTGAATATCTCATATGGTGGGTTTGTGAGTATGTGGAAGTAGCTCTTAGAATAATTGCATGATGTTTGAAAATTCCCTGCCCTATGCTCCTCCTTGTGGAGTTTCATCAGCTATACTTCAGGATAGTTTTATTAGCAATAAGCCTCAGGCTTTTTATATTTCTATCAGGATTTTTTAGGATCTGGCCCCAAGATACTACTTGGGTTCCCTGAGGTGTATGCTAAGAGGATATAAATTGCCTGTAAACTTGTAGTTACTCTTTATTTATGGTTCATAATTCGCTTTCTTTGCTTCTGGTTCTCACTGTATTACATTGTGCTCCACCAACTACTAAGGGGAAGGAGTATTGTGGTTGCTGCTATTACTGGTTTTCCGTATACTCTCACTGATTTATGGATTAGATGACTCTGATTATATATCTGTCTGACATACACATTTAAATGGAACTCTAACTGCTGTTGCAAATGATTATTTTCTAAAGTATGCCTACTTCATTTTATAAACTTTTATAGAACAGGGGCTGGAGCCATAGTACAGTGGGTAGGACGTTTGCCTTGCACAAGGCCAACCCTGTTTCTATTCCCAGCATCCCATATGGTCCCCTGAGCACTGCCAGGTATAATTCCCGAGTGCAAAGCCAGGAATAACTCCTAGGCATCGCCGGGTATGATCCAAAAGGAAAGAAAAATAGAACAGCATGACAAATATTTGGTGTTTGGTCTGTTTTTTGATTTAGTTTTCCTTTCTATAGGGGGGAAATGAAGAAATAAATCTTCCTACTTGTTCAGCATATGTTCATTTATTTTGGGTGTTGGAAAATTTTCTCTATTCTCTCATGTTTCATTGAGTTTATTATTAGTGTTACAAAATCCTTTGAATTTAAAATATACAATTTCTTTAAAGAATTTTATCTAAAAAGTTATTAATTTTATCACCTACTGATTAAAGTAACACAACCTTATCATTTAAGTTTCAAGATATCTTTCGTTGTTGATGGGAATGCCAACTGGTCCAGCCTTTTTGGAAAACAATATGGACATTCCTCCAAAAACTAGAAATTGAGCTCCCATATGACCCAGTAATGCCACCTTTGGGAGTATATCCTGAAGATGCAAAAAAAAATACAGTAGAAATGAGTCTGTACTTGTATGTTTATTGCAGCACTGTTTACAATGGCCAGAATCTGGAAAAAACCTGAGAGCTCGAGAACAGATTACTGGTTAAAGAAACTTTGGTACATCTACACAATGGAACATTATGCAGCTGTTAGAAAAGGTGAAATCATGAAATTTTCATATAAGTAGATGGACATGGAGAGTATCACGCTAAGTGAAATTAGTCAGAAAGAGGGACAGACATAGAAAGACTGCATTCATTTGTGGAATATAAAGTAGTATAATAGGAGACAAACACCTAAGGACAGTAGGGATAAGGGCCAGGAGGATCGCACCATGGCTTAGAAGCCAGAATCACATGCTGGGGTCGGGGAGTGGGGAGACATCTTGAATACAGAAGGGCCTACTAAGTAAATGAAGGTTGGAGGGATCATCCGGGATGGGAGATGTATGTCAAAAGTACACTATGAACCAAACACGGCCTCTTAGTACCTGTATGGCAAACCATAACACCCATAAGGAGAGAGAGAGTAAGAGGGAATGTGCCTGCCACAGAGATGGGGTGGGAGTGGCAGGAAGGATACTGGAAACATTGGTGGAGAATGAGTACTGGTGGAGGGATGGGTGCTCGATCATTGTATGACTAAAACAATCATGAAGTTTGTAAGTCTGTAACTGTATCTCATGGTGATTCAATAAAAAAAGTGTTTCTCTGGCAGAGGATATGAAATTAATAATTGTAAATTTATATTTTGGATGATTGTAAAAACTGATTTCTTGAGCTGTGACATAGCTGTCACAAAATGAAAATATAGCTTATATATTAAATATAACTCTAAAATTTATTTTGTATAAGAAATTGACAATTTTAAATAAAAATGCATATGCATGGAAACATGTATTTGCAGTGGAAAAATATTACAGTTCTGGCATACTATAATTTTGATTTATTTTCAGATTAACAAATAATTTTTATGTGACAGCACTGTATTTGTTATCATATTATTCTACAGCTTTTGAGAAAAGGAATACTCCTTTTACTAGCAGTTTCTAAGGTTTGGTTTGGGGATTCGTGGAGATTTTCTAAGTCTTTCAGGAGTTTCTGAAGTTCTCTGTTTTCTAATTCTACACCTCTGTTAGAGGTATAGAATTTACAAATTGCTTTTGTAAACATAAACCAAAATATATCTCAATAAACTTTAGCTGGCTTTTATTAAGCTACAATAAAAGCATTTATATAAATGTAAAAATCACAAATTGTTTCACTTTTTTATTTTAGAAAAATGTTTTAAGAATGTATTTTTAATATATAATTGAAGGAATAAGAAACATAAACTGGATTGATACAGTTCTCTTACACAAAATATATACTTCTTAAGGGCATACAGATTTTCTGAGATCAAAATTTTGAGAACCACTTGTCCTTAAACTTCCAGTTTCTTGAACTCTTTGAGTTATAGTATTCAAGTATTAAAGTCACTGTCACTGTCCTGTTCATCGATTTGCTCCAGTGGGCCCAGTAACGTTTCCATTGTGACAATTGTTACTGTGTTTGGCATATTGAATACATCACGGGTAGCTTGTCAGGCAAGGGTAATATTTTCTATTTAGTCTTCTCCTCTGTCAACTGTTTTAGATTATGATAGCCTTAGGTGGGAAAGATGCAGAAGAATTCTTCATTAATTCCAGAATGTCTTAAATTAGTAAAGTAGAAAATGAATCACTGTCACTGTCACTATCCTCCTGTTGTTCATCGATTTCCTTGAGTGGGCCCAGTAACGTCTCCATTGTGACAATTGTTACTGTGTTTGGCATATTAAATATGTCACGGGTAACTTGCCAGGCTTTGCCGTGCGGGTGAGATACTCTCGGTAGCTTGCCGGTCTCTCCGAGAGAGGAGGAGGAATCGAACTCGGGTTGGCCATGTTGACTGTGTGCAAGGCAATTGCCCTACTCACTGTGCTATCACTCCAGCCCAGATAATGAATAAGGGGGAAAAAAAAATAACTGTTGCAAAAGCACTGCTCAGTTTTACCAAGTCCTGATATTTCTTTGGATTTTTTCTTATGATCTTTCTACTTCATCTTTCTCATAACCCTGGTGATAAATTATATCTTTCTAGATAATCTCCCATGTCTCAAATACCTGATGAATCAAGTCTGGAAACACCACTCACTATATAATGTAAAATTTACAGCTTTCAGATATTAGAAGGTGGATATCTTTGGGGATATCTGTATATGTATGTGTATACACACACTGTGTGTACACGTATTTATCTTTCACTTTATTAGTTTTCATTTACTGCCTTATAGAGTTGTTTCTCCAAGTTTTTCCTCTACTCATTGTACAAGATAGTGGACAACCTCCTTGCAAAATGTGGTGTTATTTACTTCAATACTTTTACTACTTTTATTCATGAAACACTGTTTTCCTTTAGGTTAATAATGTTCATCTTTTCATTTGTGTATTGCCCTTTTGATCATTATTCTGCTTAACAGTGGCACATTATTCAAGGGCTATCTGAATAATTTGGCACAGAATATTTGCTCAGATTTCTTCCCACTTATATAGGTATGTAATAATTTTTGCAATTTTTTCAGTTAATGAAATTTTACTAGATAGAAATACTTAGCATCACCTGAACACTGAAAGAATATCTAGATGTAAATAAAACTAATCTCAATCTTAATATTAATCTAAAAATTGCAAGAAAGCTTCTTTTTTTCTATATTATTCTTTGTTAGCATATTCTTGGTGATTAAAATTGTGCACGCAATGTTTTACCCATTATTTTTATATATTATTACAGTAAGAACATGCTATCTATTGTATTATTCATGAGAAACTCATTTCTTGAGCTGTCTGATTTGATTTCAGTACTGCCTGTATTCTTTCAAGTCTGGTTTCTTGCCATAGCTTCTTATCCAATTTTCCAATTTTCCTTTTTTTTCACTATTGTGTGTTTTCAGCTCAAACCATAGACAGCCCTAGAGCCACTCTCATATTTTCAAAATGTACCTTGATCATAATCTGTACATTTACATACGGATTTATGCCTCATTTCAAATTGTGCTGACATTTATGATCTGATCCCTATATGCCTACCTCTCCAAATTAATCTTCCACTATTGTATTTTACATAAACATTCTACAAGGTATAGATAAACATAAACATTCTGCAAAATTTTTCATGTATCCCTT
Organism: Sorex fumeus; assembly: GCF_029834395.1. Taxonomy (NCBI): domain Eukaryota; kingdom Metazoa; phylum Chordata; class Mammalia; order Eulipotyphla; family Soricidae; genus Sorex; species Sorex fumeus. Next base: position 24,138,049 of record NW_026606060.1, read on the forward strand.
GCATTTATTGGTCAAGGCTAACTCTAAGATCCTGGCTGTAGAATTTTTATAACCCTTCCTTGATGACTGGTAGCCATGATTAATAGACAAATTCTCATAATTTTTGCCAAATAATTCAAATGGCTTTCAGTGAAGATTGCATTTTTTTAAATTTCATTGGTCTAAGTAATTATTTATTAGTATGTCATTTTTGAATAACTTTAATGACAGCATCTATGAACTTCAATTGATTATATTTTTCATAGCATTTTAAAAAATTGTATGATTAATGATGCTCATTGTCTTAATCACTTAATCATTTAACTTCCCGTTAGTCGTCGATTTGCTTGAGCGGCGCCAGTAACGTCTCCCTTTGTCCCTGTCACGTGCTAGAGTAGCCCAATGGCATCTGTTCGCTCTGGGAACATGAAGAGCCTCAAACCGATCGTTCATGATCTTGACGAAGAAGTCTGACCATCTGGTAGGTGGGCGGCCATGCGGTCTTTTGACATCCTGTGGAATCCAGTCGGTAACAGCTCTAGTCCAGTGGTTGTCTTTAAATCTCATTACGTGACCAGCCCATCTGATTTTTGACACCTTGGCAAATGAGACAGCGTTCCTGATTCTTGATCGTCAACGGATGTCGGAACTCTGGATTTTTTTCTCTCATTTGAGTGAAACATGATATTCCGAGCATAGCTCTTTCTATTCTTCTTTGGGAGACCTGAATAGTGTTCTCATCCTGTTTGGGTAGGGCCCAGGTCTCTGAGGCATATGTTAATGCAGGAAGAACAGTGGAATCAAAGAGATGTGCCTGGAGCCGGAGGTTCTTCGTCCTCTTAGCTATTTCTTCGAGGTTCTTGAAGGCGTTCCAAGCCGCTCTCTTCCTCCTGCGCAGCTCGGGTGCCAGGTCATTTGTCATGTTGACCTCTCGACCTAGGTACACATAGCTGTTGCATTCGGAGATGGTCATTCCGTTGAGAGCGAATGGGGCATCAGGAACGAGGCTGTTTCTCATAAACATTGTCTTCATAAGATTCAGCTGTAGTCCTACCTTTCCACACTCACGGTCAAAGTCGGCCAGCATTTGTGCCGCTTGGCTGATGTTTGGCGTTATTAAAACAATGTCATCAGCAAAGCGGAGGTGGTGTAGTTGCCGACCATCTATCTTCACTCCCATTCCTTCCCATTTCAGTCGTCGCATGATGTTCTCGAGGGTGGCACTGAAGAGTTTTGGTGAAATGGTATCACCCTGCCGAACCCCTCTCTTGACATGGATGATTACTTCTTTGTAGAATGGTGAGATCCTGGTAGTGAATCCGCAATACAGCTCACGGAGGATCTTGATATATTGGGCTTGAATGCCCTGATTGGCTAGGGTTTCAATGACCGCTTCCGTCTCAACAGAATCAAAGGCCTTCTTTAAATCAATGAACGTTAAACAGACTGGCATCTTGAACTCCCGAGAAACCTCAATGAGTTTGGTTATTGTGTGGATATGGTCGATGGTGCTGAATCTTTTGCGGAACCCGGCTTGCTCGCATGGTTGTCCTTCATCTAGTGTTCTGCCAATCCTATTTAGGATGACTCGAGTGAACAACTTGTAGATGACAGACAATAGGCAGATAGGGCGATAGTTGCCAATGTCATGGATGTCTCCCTTCTTGAACAGTAGTACGGTCCTGCTGGTTTTCCATTGGGACGGAACCTTGCATTCAGACAGGTAGCTCATTGTCTACTACCACAAAATATGGTGGCTATAAGAATGGGTTATAAAGCCTGATGACCTATAGCAATCAGCTACCTGAAAGTTCCAGGACTTAGAAAATGCATTCCTGATAAGTTTAATTAGTGGGTTTTTGATTCTTGGGACCAAAAATCTAGCAACGTGCTCTCTTTAGGTATGGTATGTCTGTGCTCCTGTATCATTTATCTGTGATTATCTTCTTTCCCGTTTCATTTCTTTTGAATTGTATTTTCTTTATACCACTGCATTTCAAAGGAAAATGATCACTTTAGATCTAGTTTATACAGTCTGCATGACTGGACCAGCCCAGAGTATATTATTTGCTTCCATTTTTATAGAACGGAAGCTTCAGAATTAATGTCTTTTGGAACAGTTTAAACATGCTAATCTCTGTTGTTAAAGAAATATCATACACAATTGTAATAAGATCAGTGCTCATCAGTGAAAGTTTTTTGAGGCAGTAAATTTAGCATATTGGAAATCTGCAAAGAAAGAAAGATTTGAGATTAAGTCTATAGTGGCACATACATACATAAATCATGATTGGACTTGCAACTTCATATATAATTTGAAAAAATTAATGAGGGTCCAGTGAGGAATATCACTCTGTAGTAGAGCATATGCTGCACATTGCTGAAGCCTGGGTTTAAGTCCTGTACTGAAAAAAATTAAGATAATTTCTTTAGCAGGGCTACTTTGGATATGTGTCTACTCAGAAGGTTGAGTGTCAAGTGATGTGATGAATCAAAGGGCTTATCCTGCTTGCAAGCAAACAAGTTACCCTGCCACAGTTCATGTTCACGAGTTCAGTTCATGACCATGTTCATGTTCATGAGCAAGATGTAAAATGCTAAACTCAAATCAAAGGATTTTGCTACTCACAACAATAGCAATAAAAAGGAATATTAGCATTTGTTCCAGTTCCTTTAGCCTCCATTCCCACAGGGCAATTAAAAGAGGGCCAGATAACACTTGAACACATAGTGGATAACATTATATAAAAGAGACAGTTCTGCTAAAATTAGACAAACTGAATCTTTCATAAAGTCCTCCAACCAGATCTATCTGACCTTTGCTTTGGACAGAGCCATTGTCTTTATTATATTAGAAAGTAAATAAGCCTGCCCTTTCCTCCAAAGAGAGATACAATTTCTTCTATCCAAGTCTACTTTCTAGGCAAAAATTCCAGAAAAAACTATACAGTATAAAGACTGTGTGATATTCACAAATGGGAGGGGCCTGATGAGTACAGTCTTCCAATAAAATCCAGCCCTTATTTCTTTTCTATCTCTACTCTTGAAAAATTCATCAAGACTAGTTTAATCTTAATTAGGCTGATTTGAAGACTTATGAGAGAAGTTGTTTGAAGAGCCCAGGAAAAGGAAATTGAATCACTCCCAATTTGATTCCTAAAGAATTTCAGGTTAGAAACGTTTTCAGGGATCATATTAGATATGTTGAATCAAATGAAGAATAGTTATCCGTTCATAGCTGCCATCCTTGATTTTACTGAAAGTTCTTTTTATTTCATTTACATTTTTTAAAAAAATTAGCACTATTAATCAAGGTCTCAAACTATGTTATTTTCAGTTGTTTTTACTTCCTGGCTATAGGCTTCTCAAAATCATGTACCATACTTATTTCTTTCTGTACAAGTCACTAGTACAGTAGCTGGAATATAACCAGTGGTAACACCATTAATGTTCATTTTGTAAGCCCTGGAATGAAACGCTTTTCAGCCAAGTTCTGCTGTTTCTTGCTGTATAAGTTTAGAAATTCACAGACTGTATTGTGCCTTCAGCTTCCTTGTGGAGATAAGGATTAGGGGGAACTGTAGTACTGTAGCACTCCCCTTCCTTTGTTCATCAATTTGCTTGAGTGGGCACCAGTAAAAAATTCTTTGTGAGACTTGTTACTTTCTTTGGCATATCGAATACGCCACAGGGAGCTTGACAGGCTCTGCTGTGTGGAGGAGATACTCTTGGTAGCTTGCTGAGCTCTCTGAGAGGGACAGAGGAATCAAATCCGGGTTGGCCACTTGCAAGGCAAATGCCCTACCCGCTGTGCTATCGCTCCAGCCTTGTTAGAACTACAGGAGATAAAATATAAAAAGCCCTTAGAAAGTGCTTTGAATACATTTTGTGCTCAACAGATATTAGTTTTTATATTTAGATGAACATCAAATATTTCTATGCATTTTGTTAAGAGGTTGGGTGTCTTGAAATCAGTTGAAACAATGCTCAAAGGGATAGACTATGTGCTTTGTATAAGGAGGAGTCCTGGGTTCATTCACTGGCATTGCGTGGTCCCCTGACCACCACTAAGTGTGCCCCTCTCCAAGAATTCATTGTAATTAATAACTTATGTTAATACAGGCAGTCACATGTCTTGAGGCTCACCTGGATTCTTCTCTTGTGATTCTTTGTTCTAGAGTTTCAGTGGATTCCATCCCTTTTCCCATCCAGCTTGCCAAAGGTGGTGTTTGCGCACATGCATGTGTGCATATGTGTGTGTGTGTGTGTGTGTGTGTGTGTATGAGAATGTGTGAGAGAGAGAGGGAGAGAGGGATAGAGATTGTAGGAAGTTTTAGAAGTGGAGTTTAGTAGCAGTATAATGTAGTATAATTCCTTTTACACATGTTCTAATAAGAAAAATTTGGTCACACAATTCCATATATATGCAAGAAGAGCATAAAGTGTATATTATGTGTGAGAAAATTGGCATGAGGTTATCATTGTATTTTTATTAAAACATTTTTAATGATTGCCAAATGTCATTATTGTCTTGGAATATCATTTATACTGCATTTAATCTTACTTTGTTAATCTTATTGTTATTTGCATTCTATGCATTTTTACAAATTGCCTGGTATGTTCATGCTTTGTCTGTGCATACATTCCATTGAACAGCTTGTCGCACCACAGGAACGATGCCAAATATAGTGTCCAGGAAGTTGTAGCTATTTTATTTTGTGAATGTGAAAAGAACTACAGAGATTCTTTTTTATTCTTTCAACTCTTGTATTTTCTTGTGTTTTGCGTACTGTCGGCCGTTTTTTTTCCCTTTTGAACTCGTTAAACCTCCTCAACGTGGTATCACTAAGTCATTCTTTGATAATTTTCAGAGGTGATTGGTGTCAGTTGAGTCTCCATGTTACCATTTTCACTTATTTAGCTTGGTGAGATTCTATGCATTTTCCACATTGAGTGTGCTGTGTTCCTGCTGTTCTGAGGAAGAATCTTTGTAGTTAACCTACCTGGAAGTTTCTGAGGGATTAGGCTGGGTGTTGTTCTTTTCCTTCCCAGCCCATAATCACTTAGTGATGGGAACATAATTGTGAGCAGTGTGAAATTTGATAACCCAAGCTCTGAACAACTGTCATTCATGCAGTTGCATGGTTAAGGAATTATGGAGCCAGGCCTGCTGATATGGTACAGGCCTGGTATGGACACTGTGGGGAATAGGCTGTAAGGAGGGAAATTCACCTCTGATTCAAAAAAGGTCCCAGGGATGTCAGCTGAGGGATTGATCTCAACTGGAAGGGTAGGGGGAGCAAGCAGAGTTTCAGGAAATGTGGAGATAGGTGAGTTAATGTGGCAAAAGTCTGGCATGGAGGCTTGAGATTTCTTTATGATAGCTATTGATTTCTAGCTAAACTCCAATTTTAAATATTGATAATCTTCAGCAGATTCTTTTTGACTTGGAGGTTCTAATTAATCTAAGCTTCTTTCATGTGAATATTTATTTGTTATGGATTTTGATATATATGCTTATCATTTAATAATTATTTCTCAAGAGATTTATATTTCAGAGGTCAAGATGCTTAATTATTATACCAAGGCAAAGGCTTATGGTGGTTCAACTGACTCTTAGACATTATATTTTAGTCATTCTCTATTATCACATTCTTAATTCATTTGATGAAGAGGGCTTTGGATTCTCCAAAGTGGCTGATTGTCTTTCTCACTGCTTTTAAACCCGAGAGATTATCAGGTGCATTGCCGTTCTGTTAAGCTCAAGGCAATTCAATAACTTGTATACTACAAATCTTAAGAATATATAAAAGATCTAGGACAGTAACAATTTAAGTAGGACATTTCCTTTCTAAGCTCCAAGAAGTAATAGTATTAATACGTCATAATACAGATAAAACTCTACTGTACCTGATATTTTCAGTCACTAAGACTATGAAACTGTAGTAATTGGCTAGTTTATTTTTGACTTATGTGCTTTTCTTGCATATAACTAAAAGTATATGTGATCTATGGATAGAACTAATAGGGAAGACTTAGATATGGATAATGAGGTTCATATTGCCTCTCTTGAGTACATACATATTAATATTACCCATTCCTGTGAAACTTCTGAGAGAAGGATGTGAATTGGGTGCAAGATAATGGTTCCTTATCCTTCATTTTGGAGAATTTGAAATTAGTGAAATCTGCCAATGTGCCTAGTGAGTGTTCTTGTTCTAATACAGGCAGTAAATATGTACAAATTTTTGGTATAATCATGATATAGGACTGGAGAAATAGTACAGAGGGTATGGTACTTGTCTTGCATGCAGCTGACCCTGTTTTGATGTCCAGCACAATATTTGGCCTCTTGAGCACTTCCAGGAGTGATCCTTGTGCACAGAGTAAGGAGTAAGCCCTGAGAACTTCGAGGTGTGACCCCCAAACCAAGCAGACAAAAAAATTCAGGATATAAGAATCAAAGGCTTTTGGAGCAATAGCACAGCGGTAGGGCGTTCGCCTTACAAAGCGGCCAAGATGGCCGACCCGAGTTCGATTCCTCTGCCCCTCTCAGAGAGCCCGGCAAGCTACCGAGAGTATCTCGCCCGCAGGGCAGAGCCTGGCAAGCTCCCCGTGACGTATTCGATATGCCAGACACAGTAACAACAAAGTCTCTAATGGAGACGTTACTGGGCCCGCTTGAGCAAATCGACGATCAACGGGAGGGCCTTTACCTTTAATATTTGAAAATATTCATCTCTAAATCTCATCTTCTATATAGTCGGTTGCCAAAACTGAAAAATGGGTAAAGTCCATATGCCACATTACAACCTTTCTATTTATGGTTTTCAAGTGACTATTTACTACATGTATTTAGTGACATATCCAGGGAGTGTTGCCCTTAAGTTTGTATGTAACTAAAATAATATTAAAGGGAGTTTTGTATGTCAGAATATAACTTTTACCCTCCAGCAAAGGGCTTATTTTTTGTTGGTGATAGACCTTCTTGGACCTTAGAAGAAAAAGAACCTGAGGATTTGGATTAAGAAAAGAAAGCAATGTTGTTTTTCTTTCTCTCTTTTTTTCTTAATTGTTGCATTTTTGTGTTTTATATGTAGTTAGCAGCTCTGTGCACATTTTTTATTGACTTCCTAACTAAGGAAATAGAACAAACCCTGGAGGCATAAAATGCTAACCGAGTGAGCTGCAGGGAGCACATTAAACCAATGCTCCTCACACGCAGGGCTCTGGCTGCCAATTTTCTATCACGTGCAGCTCAGGAAGCTAGTTATGGTCTATCAAGCCCTAAATAATCCAGGACTTGTTCACCTAAGAAATTAGCTCCTTTTTAAAGGCCATCATCACCATTAATCATGACCCATCATTCTTATATCATTTGTGTGTAGATTCTTCAAATACTATTTCACAGACTTCTTCAACAACATGTTCCCCTTCTTTATAATTAGGGAGAGTATAGAGTAGAAGTTTGAAGTTGGGCAATTTTTGAGACTGGCATTCAAATTTAGTTTACTATATTCATGGCTGTGAATATAGTTGCTCAACATAAAATCAATGGTACTGTTTATTATAAGAGTAAATAGAAAACAAATGTAAGTCCAGTACTGCTAAGTTTAGATCAATATTGTTTTATTTGCCATTTCCAGTCATATCCTGTAGGTTATATTGTCTTCCCATTTTTAGGTGAGCAAACCAAAAAGACAATAAAAATAAAGCTGTAAAATTAATTTTCATTTTTATTTTCCCTTAGAAGATTAATAGGACAGTATTTACTTAATTGATATCTTGTAAGAATGAAATTGTTAACACGGAAGCAGGTTTTCTTGTGTTGGTGGCCTTAAGAATTGTGTGAAAGATTTGCATATAAAACTCGATGGATTAAAAGTTAGATTTTATTGAATAGATTAAGTGGACAGGTCCAGGTCCTTCCCAAAATTACCAGGCTTCTCCTTTACCCATGAACAATGTTAACTGTCCTGTAAAATCTATGTAAGGCGAGTACTATTGTACTTACCCACTACTACCTCACTGGCCTCCTGAATATTTCACTCCTTTGATATTCTTTTGAGATGCATATTAAGTTAGTGCATGATGACTCTTAAGGTGCTATATCAAATAGTGTTTCCCCTTGGAATTCACTCTGGAAAGAATGTCATTAAACTTTTTCTTTACCTCATTGTCACCCCCTTAATGATGAGCTGCCTTTACAGTTTAGGTAAATACATAAAATTTCAAGAAGAGTACTCTGCATGCCCATGGAGAGATGGGTATTCAATCATTGTATGACTGAATCTCAGACATGGAAGTTTTATAACTGTATCTTACAGTGATTAAAAAAAATAAGAATACTCTGTGTGGTTATAAATCAACAAATGATAGGGCAAAGAACGTCTATTTTTAACTAATTCCTCAAACAAAGTCTGGTTAGAGATGAGCCCACACATAGTTTAACAAGGTTGATGTATGTTCTTGACTTCAGAAGTCTTCTTGACAGCCATTTTTAACATGGGGTAACCTTAATAATCTCTACCCCATTATTTTCTTGGGTTAGTCCCAGTTTGCTAATTTTCTAAACTAACATGCAGTAGATTTATAGCCATGATGACAAAACATCAACTGCTGATGAGATGATAATGTTGCATGAATACCTTGACCCACATATTGCTCTCCACTCTAATTAAGAATGTACTAACTAGGACTGATGAGATAATACAGCAGGTAGGGCTCTTTCTTTGTACGTGTCCAACCTAAATTTAATCCCTGACATCCCAAATTGTCCCCCAAGCCCTTCAGAAGTGATCCCTGAGTTCAGAGTCAAGAGTAAGACCTGAAAACTGCCCAGTGTGGCCCCAAAGCAAACAAACAAAAGTGCTAATTTTTGTAGGTTTCTGACCACAACATCTTGTTTTTCACATAGCATCAAGAAACAAAAACTGCTCCCTGAAGATTAATGCTGCATATTAACAAAATAGGTTTTATTGGTATCTACTCTTGGATAATTTTTGAGACACTATTACAAAAGTCCCTGAGGCTCTTTTCAGCCTCAGTACTTTCAAACTCAATGTTCTTTAGCTCTGCACTCACACTCCTCAATAATTTCGGCCAAGAACTTCTCTAGGCAGTTGCCTTTATGTTGTTTGGAAATCAGCTCAGAAAGATACTTTTCAGAGATAGTTTTCTGACTATGCCCCTGGTATATTTTATCATAGCAATAGCATTCTGTTTGTGTATCTGTTATCTTGAGTTTTTGCATCCCACAACTAAAATGAAAGACCTAGGAGACAAGAGAGCTTGCCTTTCTACTTTGTTGCATGCACTTTCTCTTTCTTGCTCTCACTCTCTATTACACATACACATACAAACATACACACACACAACTTTCATTGGCAACTCATGGTTCACATTTAGTATTTTTTCAGTAATAGTCAGCACTGTAGCCCTGTCCTTCCATTGTTCATCAATTTGCTCGAGTGGGCACCAGTAAAGTCTCCATTGTGAGACTTGTTACTATTTTTGGCATATCGAATACATCATAGGGAACTTGCCAGGCTCTGCCGTACAGGCGGGATACTCTTGGTAGCTTGCCGGGCTCTCTGAGAGGGACAGAGGAATTGAACCTGGGTTGTTCACATGCAAGGCAAATGCCCTACCTGCTGTGCTATCACTCCAGCCCTTTGAGTAATGCTAATAACAATAATAACACATTGACCTATTTTGTGTGCTGGTCATTGTGCCTCAGCACAGTACTTCTCTTACATTTACTTCAATATAATCTTAATATTTAGACATTATTACTATCCCCATATTATAGATGCAGAAACTAAGGTACAGGAAAGTTTCTTTCACTTATAGAAATTTACATAGTGCCTAGGTTTCAAAGCTGAAACTAAATCACAAGCAGTCTGATTTTGAAATCTGTGAAGCTGAAATAGCTTCACATTATAGGAGTAGAGGCGTCTTTTTTTTTGGAGCATGGCACGGTTTTTGAGTTTTGCTTTTAAGTGAATAATTAAGAATACTTAATGCTTGGCAATAGGATGTGCTGTGATAGTTTTGTAATTCCATTCTGAGTTATACTGAATGATGGTCTCTGAAGGTGGCTCTTTTCCCATACAGACTCTGCATTCCATGTTCTTAACCATTTGCAGACTGCAGAAGTGATAATTGTCATTGTATGAGGCATATAGTTACGCAAATGTTTCATATATTATGTTGTCTTTGGGCAAAATTTTTCTGCTTACACAAATCAAGTATCTCTATAACTCAGTGCTGTTTTGCTTTTTGAAATTTGTAGTAATAACTCATTTTAAGAAGTTGACTTGGTCCAGGTCTTCAGGGTAAGGGAGAGTATACCTGTGATCGTTACCCAGTAACCATGTACTGTAGCACTGCAGCACTGTAGTCCTCCTGTTTGTCAATTTGCTCGAGTAGGCACTAGTATCATCTCCATTTTGAGACTTGTTGTTACTGTTTTTGGCATATCAAATTTGCCACAGGGAGCTTGCCAGGCTATGCCGTGTGGGTGGGATACTCCCGGTAACTTGCCAGGCTCTCTGAGAGGAGTGGAGGAATCGAACCTGGATCAGCCGTATGCAAGGCAAACACCCTACCTGCTATGCTGTCACTCTAGCCAATAACCATACCAAAGGTAATACACTCGGCTACAAATCCCTCAAGTATCGGTGTAGGTGTATTTGTTGTATCATATGTAGGTAGTAAGTCAGAGTGGTGATGACATTTGAATGATGATATGAAATAAAAATTTGCCTTCCATTCCCTACCAAAAATCATTGAATGCCCTTTGTGAAGCTACAATGGTTAAAGAACTTATGTGAAAAGCATTTGGTTTTGAAAGATTCTCAGAAAAGCACCAGTATGTAGCTAGTATGGATCGGTTGTCTTGCAACTTAGATTCATGAAAATAATGAATTTCTTAATATTCTGTAGCTAACAGAATCTCAATACTTTGTGGAATCCCATTGCACAGCTCGAAATTCAAGCTCAATTTTCCAATGTGCCCGCCTTCCTCCACAGTTGTGTGGCAGTTCATCTATGTGTAATCAGAAGAAAGCAGTATAGACTCAACTGTATCACATCTAGTATATGTTGGTGGTGACTGAAAGGGACACCATCAATTTTTTAATTAATTATTTTTAATTTAAAGAGTTGTGATTTAAAAATCTTCTTCATAATTGACTTTCAGAAATAGAATGTTCTAGCACCAATCCCACCACCAATATCAACTTTCCTTCACCAGTGTTCCCAAGTTCCCTCCTCCCCCTCGCCTGCCACCTTGACAGGCACATTTTAAAGTTTGGTAGTTAGTTTGAAACCTCATGTTTTCAATATTGTTGAATCTGTGGTTTGGTTATATAGCTATAGCACTCTTCCACATTACTAGTATACCCAGAGCCTTTGACACCTGCTCCCCCATTACTTCCCTTTCTAATATTCCTTCCCCTACCTATTTATTTCCTTCTTTGTCTTCGTCCATATACTGTGGAGTCAAGGGTGATCTAGGCATTCCCCTTACCACATTTTATTCCCTCATTCGGTTATTCCTTCATAGGTAAAGGTAAAGGCCCTCCCGTTGATCGTCGATTTGCTCGAGCGGGCCCAGTAACGTCTCCATTGGAGACTTTGTTGTTACTGTGTCTGGCATATCGAATACTCTCGGTAGCTTGCCGGGCTCTCCGAGAGGGGCGGAGGAATCGAACTCGGGTCGGCCATGTTGGCCGCTTGTAAGGCGAACGCCCTACCCGCTGTGCTATCGCTCCAGCGCCTTCATTCCTTCATACTATGGCTAAATGAGATCATCTTTTGTTTGTCCTTCTTTTCTGGGTTACTTCACTCAACATGCTATTTCCTAGTTCCGTCCAGGTTGCAGAAAATTACATGATTTCATCATTCCTTGCAGCTTCAAAGTATTTCATCGTGTATGTATACCACATCTTCATAATCCGTCTGTCATTGGACACCTCAGTTGTTACCTATTGTACTACGTGCTGCGATGAATAATGATGTTCATTATGCCCTTTTGAATGAATGTTTTTTGGTAGCACCATTAGTTTCAGGGGGACTGCAGTCTTGGGGTTTCACAAGGGTTCTAAGTCCATTAGTTCCAGTCTATTAATTGGGCTCAGAAATCTTAAGCGCATTTGAGTTTCTAGTAGCTGGATTCCTCTAGAGTAATCCCCTGTTGTCCCCCGTCTCCCCAGTCTGCCTAAAAGATAGAAAGATTACTGTTTCTGTGTCTGTGTACTTTTTTATTCTCAGGAAATTTTTCTTTGCCTCAGATCTTCTCAAGATTTTTTAACATGCAAGAGTTAAAGTATCTAATATGAGAACTTATGGGGGGAAGAGAAATGATTTATTATTTTAACAGATTATTTGTTATAGTAAGTTGAATACTTTTTAGAATCTTATGAAGCTTTGTAACTCATTCATTTATTATAGAAAACTAAATAGTCATTTGTAGGTAAGTTCTAGGTGTACATAAAAGATCGTTATTTGAAGGTAAAGTCTAGGTTAGATATTACATTAAATATTTGCCTGAAGGTGTTAAGAGCAGGATTCAAGATACTATCTTGAAAATTGCTTTTGTGATCAGAGCTCTTATCATATGAAAATTGTTTTCTTGGGTGTCACATGCATATTTTGTTCCAAATGCAAGTAAACAAACCAAGAAACATAATGGTATTTTACCAGGGATGCCTTCGTGACTCTCAGTGTATTTTATTTTAATGATTTTCCTTTTCATGAATGAGTATATGACTACCGACAAGTCAAATCCCTCACTAATACTGGAGCACAGAATTCACTGGCAGATACAAGCAGCTGCCTGGTGAGATAAGAGGAGATCCCTACAGTGCACGTGGCCTTCTCAGAGTAAAATTCTGGAGGAGAAATTTCTTGACCATTCTAACACCACAAACACTTGCTGACCATCATCAAATACAAAACAGGACCAAAATTAAGAGGTTTTTTCCCCACTGGCTTTCAATCAGAATTCAGAAGAAAAAATTCTCCCCCACTCCCCTTTTAATACCTTGTCCTAAATGTTCTCACTTATGTTTAGTGTTTGGGTAAGATTTATTGTAATTTTCATTGTTGTGGCAATTCTCTTACCTTATTTCCAACTGTTCTTTTAGTCTTATTTTTAATCTCACTTTGAAGAGTGCCTGATAATGGAATTAATTTTGATTTGATTTATCTGTTGCCTTCTTGGTTGACAGAATACTATAATTTACCCCAATGCATTGATTTTGATAGGTTTTCTTGTTTCAGTTTACATAGGTACTGTATGTCACACTTGTGGCACTGTAATTTATCTGTACACTGTGTCAAATAAAAGCATATATAGAAGATTGTAAGGATTCTGTTCTATTAAGTAGTCTGTAGGCTTACTGAAATTTTGTATTAATGAGCTGGAATTTTATGAAGTCCAAATGACTAAATGTTTTAAAAGAAAGATTGCGAAAACCTTTATCTAGAAAATACACAAAATGAGTAAAATAAAAAACAAATGTCATGCCACTGTTTATTTTTTTAAATGAGGCAGTTGCCTGCTGAATAAAATTGGAGGTAAAAACCACTCCTGCTATTTATCATTATTAATTTATATCTGAGGTTAAAATATAGTTTGCATTAGCACAGCCTTCAGCCTTCCTCAAAAACAGTTCCAGCCTCTTCATTAGAATTCAGTGCATGGTATCTGGCAGACAAATAGGTGAGTAAGCTAGTAAGTTCTTTTTATGTTGCTGTTATGGGTAATTTTTTTGTCTGATGGAAATCTGAGATTTTACATAAAATCATAACTTGAGCTCTGATGTCAGAAATCTCATTCTCTTGGTTGCTGTACAACTAGAGAATCATAAAAACTTGTGGGCTATTTCTTTCTCATTCATGAAATAAAGATTCCTACCTCCTAGTGATTGCTTGGGGTTTCAGTAGGCTTCTTTATGTATAATAGCTATGTATAATCTAAAGTACTTTTCAGTGTTGCTTCTTTTACCTTTCCACTTGGGTGGTATGAATATTATTGCAATTTCCCAGCAGACCATGACTATTCTGATTGACCAAAGAGATTTTTGGAGTGTTTATTCTTTGTGCTGTTTCCTCTTCTAATTCATGAAAGAACAGTATGATAATTACCTTTTAAATTGGGCATATGAATAGTTTATTGAGATTAATAGTTTTAGCAGAGTTCTTTTTTGGTTGGGGGTGGGAGCAGAAAAATCATGGGCTAGAGGAGAGTATACCATGAAAATCCCAAAGACATTTTGAAAAGTTTGAACAGTAGTCATGGTGATAGGGTTTTGCTCTTAGCAGCCAGGTTGTACCAGATGGCAGAGGACCCATCTAGATGAAGAGCATTTCTGAAACCACAAAGACTATTCACTACTTATTATTTGTTCACTTTATCTTGTGAGGCCACAGAATTCTTTATTGAATTTGTTGATAACTATGCTTGGTATTTTTGAATTTTATGAAATTATGGTATGCACCTTTATTGTGAAACTTAATACGGAGTTATATAAGTCAGTATTTATTGTTTAGAGGCAAGATTTTTTAAAATCTAGTCATTTCTATGAACTCTAAAAATTAAAAGTATGTGGATTTTTGAGAAGTTAAGTGGTTAAGAATAAGATAGGGTTAAGCAGTGACAGAATTCTAAGTATATGTGGGTTTTTAAAAAAAAGTCTTTAATCAAGCATCAAAGAGTAAGCTAATAAAGAAATTTAAAGAAACTTGAAGATCCATTTTGCATAATCTGAATTACTTGGACAGAGGTGCTTACTGATTCTTAGGTTTTATTGTATCTTGAATTTCTAATAGAGAGTGCTGTCTATAGATGATCTAGCATAGACTGCCTTTTGATGACATTAATCAACATATCTAGCTCCGTTTTGCATCTATGGCATCCCTACACTTTTATCTTTTAGGTTTGCTAAATTTTGTTAACCCCTGTATAAACCATAGTCTAATCTAAATGCCCATGGTCAACATGGAATTTTTTTATAACTCCTTTAAAAATGTATTTGAAGAGGTTTTTATAGTTTTACCTTCCATACTAGTTCAGATCCTTCACCAGAGATTCAAGAATTGATATCCCATTGCATAGCCACCTGGGAATCTCATGAGGCCGCAGTATGAGTGAGTCTATTACTTCCAACTTTATTGCTTTGAATAATTCACCAACTTAGATAATTGGTATACTTGTTTCTTTTTACACATATACATATCTTATCAATCACAAATCCTAGTCATTTTTATCTCATAGTTTTATTTTATTTACACCATCACTGTGTCTAACATAGTTTGAGCTCTCATTTATTTTTGGCTTATTTATTGTAGCAATCTGTCTGGTATTTTCCCCATTTGGTACACCTCAGATAAATTCTTTGTGACTGATGGTTTGTGTTGGAGAGGAAATAGAGGCAGACTGTTTACAATAAATAAACAAAAAGCCAGGATGAGTATCAGGAAATGCCATCATAACCTTAGAGGTCAGAATTGAACTATTATAGCATAAAGCAATGGTTTCCAACCTTTTCATACCTATAGACTGGTAACTATTATAGCAGAAAGGTGGTTTTTAACCTCTTCAGGCCTTTAGAGTGGCACTAGTTCATTGCTAAGTATTTGGAAAGTTCTGTACAGCAACTGCCTTACACATGGAGTGGATGTTGTAGCAAATCATTAACAACTAGCTCCAGATTTCTAACCCTATTACAAAATAGGCAGGTTTCTTAAATTATACTCCTAGCAAAGAAAGATATTAAAGATATTTATGAGTAAGATATTAAAGAAATTGAAAGAAACTTGAGAAAACATTTTGTATAATCTTACTTATACAAAAGTAAGAAAAGAGGTGCTTAGCACTTCCTTGAGTTTTTTTGTGGTTTGAATTTCCAATATAGGGTGTAGTCTATAGATAATTTAGCATAGACTGTCTTTAATGACATTAATCTACATATAGCTCTATTTTGAGTCTGTGGAATCGCTACCACATCATAGATTCTGAATCTCTGAGAATGTGAATCTTCGAGAAATCATAGTGATCTTACAAAATTGTCTGTCTTTAGAAAAGCAGAGAAATTCTCTGGTTGTGCTGTTTACCTTTTCATGTCCATGCTCAGATTAAGTAGAGCTTTCAATGTCTGTTTTATTTTCCCTGTGTTACTCTTTTTCTATGATATTTGTTCTAGTAGTTATAAATGACTACTGCAAAAAGATTCTTGGTGGGAAGGTGAGAACTATATTATTTAAATTGATAATCTTTTATATTGAGATTCCTATCTTTAGCAATGCACAAATTCATCAACACTTCCACTAATTTTCTCTTGAAGGTTTTTGCTTTTACCAGACAAAACTGAACTTGGTGATTTGAACTTCTTTAATGTAGAGTCAGTTATACTAGACATATATACCCTGGACAAATATTTTTTATTTGTAGAAAATGTCCAACCTAGCAGAAAACATAAAAGAGAGGAATCATTTTCAGACAAAGAAATAAATGTTCTTGTATTTTATGAATGCAGTGGAGCATAGTTGGAATCATATTTTGACTGTAAAAGGTACAAAGGCTCTCTGTCCGCCACTGATGGCCCTCTGTTTCATTGTACTTCATTTCAGTTTCACTTTGGATCAAATATGCATTCAATTATTTAAATTTCAATACAATTTAATAAGTATTCTTATTAACGTTCTCTATCGTCAACCCTTCAATTTTATGTCTGTACTGAACCAGACTTGTCGGGATGATTACATTAATAATACATTGCTACCCGAAATTAAAGTGCCGAGTAGAGAACATGTTAATAGATTTCATTGATTTCAACTTGGAAATGGGTGCAGGCAATCAGGAAGCAGGTGCAAACCTGACTAGTAATGAAGTACTGTGAGACCATTGAGCTAGGATCAGGGGCAAGATTCATAGGAAAATGTTGAACATAATGAAGTTGGAGCGATTAAAATCTTCTGGGAAAAATGTGAGTACTTCATTGTATTTTTCAGTTCGGGGCTATGAGTGATAAGTTTTAAATGTTATCATTGATTTTCTTCTGTTTTCTATGATGTTATATTTGTTTCCTAAGTACCTATAGTTAGATATTCTACTTAGATACACTACTCTCTAAGAACATAGAACTAGATACCTTGCATGTAGATTTGATCTCACTTTAGTTGTCTAAAAACTTCAAAGATGAGATTAAGAACACAGTTTAAAACATTCATTTATCTTTCGTTTTTTTGTTACAATTAACTTGAGCATAATATTAATTTGTAAAACATAAGTGTCAGTCAGACAAATTCTATGATTAAGTATATATATTTCTTTGTATTTTAGTTATTTCCCAATGTGAGTTATACTGTTCCCTGGTTGGAGGGTTGCTGTAATGATCCAAGGGGTTGGTTGTAGCCTTATACAACTGTGGAGAACTTTCTGTTTGTTCTCTTAGAGACATCAAATCTCCAGGGGTGGCACTGAGTGATATTTTTTGAAAAGGGAATGGTAGAACAAAGAAGTGTGCCCTTATTTGTTATATTTGTCTCTTTCTTCCTGGCCTTAATATATTAAAAGAAAAGATGACGTCATATATATAAAATGATTTTAGAGTTAGTTGGAGGGAAAGTGTGAGGGAAGAATGTAGCAATATTACTATTTTCCCTTTTTGTATTCATTGGTTCTAGATTCTCATTTTGAACATGTCATTTCTGCATTATGGGCTGGAGTGATAGCACAGTGCGTAGGGCATTTCCTTGCACACAGCTGACCGAACCAATCTGGGTTTGATTCCTCTGCTGCTCTCGGAGAGCCTGGCAAGCTACAAAGAGTATCCCACCTGCATGGCAAATCCTGGCAAGCTCCCTGTTACGTATTTGATATGCCAAACACAGTAACAACAAGTCTCACAACGAAGACGTTACTGGGCCTGCTCGAGCAAATCGATGAACAATTATATATATATATGTAATTATGTATATGTACATATATATTCTTTATGGTACTGTATTTCTTGATGGCTGTACACAGGAATAATCCAAATACTTCCCATCAAAAATATTCAACAATAACACTTTAAGATGATTTATTCATTTGAAATTAAAAGGTTAATTTGGTTTCAAACAGTCCCGATTAAGTGATAGATGAAATATACTGTGAAAGCTTAGGTTCTGTGTTCTCTATCTGAAAGCATCACCCATGGCTGAGGGGATGCTATATGGACATATCTTTAGATTTTTGAATGTATTAGAAAACAGGCTGCCCAAGTCTTAATTCACTACTCTACAATTTGCTGGCTATATCGCTTTGTTTGTATCTGGTTTTCATATGAGAAATAGACCTGATATCAACATCTATCAATAGGTTATGAGAATTAAATCGCTTCCTCTGTTTGTTTGACTTTTGGAACACACTCAGGGAGGCTTAAGGGTAACTCCTGGCTCTGCACTCAGTTACTCTTGGCAGTTTTAGTGCAATTATATGGTGTGCTGGAGATTGAATCTGGGCTGGCTGCATGCAAGCCAAGCACCCTACCTGCTGACTATTGCTCCAGCCCCTACATGACTTTCTTTATATAAATATCTTGGAGCAATGCCTGGCACATGGTAAGCACCCTGTAAACATTAACAAATTTAATAGTAGACCTTATTTTTGCTATTACCGTTATAAAAATTCTGAACTTGTTCTCCCAAGAGTGATCTTACAGAAAATCTCATTGCATGCTGATAGCATCTTTTGTTATTCATTCTGGTTTGATCCTTTTCTTTGACTTTCCTGCTAAAATACTACATTGGGTCAGTTTATTTTCATTCATGATAAATTTGGATTTCACTCTCTGGTCCTCTTCACCAAATCCTTATGAGTAGATATGGATCATAAGCTAGATGCATTTTACTAATTTTACTGAATGGGAAGAAAATTGTTGCTTGAGTAAATGTTCCACAGGGCAAGGTTTACATAGGAAATGTTGGAGGTAAATAAAAACAGTAATTTGATCATACACATGACTCTTACTACTGAGACTTCCTTCCTAAATCCTCTTGGTTTGATTTAATTGCTATGTTTCAGCTTTTTAAAAAAGTTATGAGTGTTGTGGTTTCAGCATTGTGCTTGGAGAGTGATATTTGCACCCAGCAGAGACAGGGATTTTACTTGGTGATGGGGTTGTCCCAGGGGATTGAATTGAGAGCTTCACACATGTTGGGTATTGCTGAGCCACATCCCTGAGCCCGAATGATTATAGTTATAATGGTATCTCTTGTAACTAATGAATGGGGGATTTCTATTTTTTTCCATGTCATTTTGATAATGATCAAATTAATTCAGTCCTCTGCAGACTTTTGCTATTCTGTAAAATAAACATATAAATGTAATCTATTTCATAGAGTTGTAGCTGATTTTCACTATTTTAATGAATATGATATTCCAAAATTATAATGTGATCTCAGCCAATAGTTGCTGTTGTTAATCTAAAAATATCTTTCATAGTTTGATTCCTGGCAAAATTTTGTTGTTAACCCAGAAATATTTTTTATAGTTTGATTCTTGGCAAAATTTTGAAAAAGTCTTCCATGCTACAACTTTGCTTCTGACTATAGCACCTGATGAATTTGCATTAGATCAATATAAGCAAAATATGCTGATGTTTTCCCTGATGTAAAATTTTCTAAGCACAGTCCAGAACTGCACTGACAATAACCATCTCCTTCTACCTTCTGCTTACTCATGCCTAAAAATGGACCCAATCTATTTCATTTCTTTAATTGTAAATATTAATATATTAATTTGGCTAACTGTCTTTTCTGAAAAAACATTGGTCTTTATTAACCAATGCCTCCATCATGCTTTCTTCATAACAGAAAATAACATTTTAAAATACTAGAGCAAGAAAACACAAAAGAGTTATTGTAAATGAAGTGATCAAAGGCACACATGATACGTGGTTGCCATATGATCTTTAGTTGTTCTCCAACAAGAGCAAAGATTAAAGAGCTTTGACAGATCCATAATCTTGATTGATGTTCAACTAAAGGTTAGGACCATCCTGGAAGAATATTTTGTGTGTGTATTGTTATTGTTGTTGTTGTTTATTTTGCCTGCTAATGAGCAAATAAAAATGTGAATTGAGACCTACTTTCTTTTTCATTGCTCTTGTGATGACCGAGGTCAAACACATGACTGCATTGCATGCACACTTGGTTGCAGTGTTGCTGGGGGTTGCACATTTCTGTTGTGCTCAGACACTTGATTGCAGTGCTTTGGAGAGTGTACACTTTTCCACTGGTACAAGAAATCACAAATCACTCTCAAGATGGAACCTGGGGCCTCATATCAGTACAGCCAACCATCTACCACTGAATGATCCTGGGCTCGGGACTGCTTTCTTGTATAAAATTTTCATTATGGCATTGGCAAAAGCATAAATTCAGCTATTAATTCATTGAGATGAAATTATTCTCTTGGAATTTTTTCTTGTATACTAATAAGTGCTTAGTGACATTTAATAGCTTAAGAAAATGCATATTATTGTTAATTCATGTCAATGTTCATTAGTTTGTGAGGTGTAGGAAGAACAAATTATCCATTGAGCAGTTGCCAATAAATATGATTTAAATTTTAATTGTATAATAATTTCTATGAATAATTTCAAATTTCTAATTTATGGGTCACAAGTACACATTTTACTTGTATGAATAAACACTAGGAAAATCATGAGGACCCTGGTTTAAAATAAACAATAACAGTCCATTTTCATTTATAGTGGAGAGAATTCAAGAAGTTTTGGGAAATAATTGATTTATGAATGTATAGGTATAAACTGCTTATAGAAAAATTTAATGTATTTTCTTAGCTGCATTTAAGAAAATCATTGACCATATTTAGCCATATGCATACAGTACAGACATATTGTTCCTTTCTTATCACCTAGATATGTAGGAATATCCTTAACTTTATTTACTTATTTTATTGCCTCACCATGAGATATGTTTACAAAGCTTTCATGATTGAGTTTCAGTCATACAGTGATCAAACCTCCATCCCTCTACCAGTGTACATTTTCCGTCACCAGTGCTGGAGCGATAGCACAGCAGGTAGGACGTTTGCCTTGCATGTGGCTGACCAGGCTGACCCAAGTTCGATTCCTCTGCCCTTCTTGGAGAGCCCTGCAAGGTACCAAGAGTATCTTGCATTCATGGCAAAGCCTGGCAAGCTACCTGTGACGTATTCGATATACCAAACACAGTAACAATGAGTCTCACTATGTTATTGGGCCTGCAAGAGCAAATCGATGAACAGCTGGAGGATAGTGACAGTGAACTGCTGGACAATGTTCAGCAATATCCCTCCCCCCCACCCTATCCTACCACCTGCCTCTGTGGCAAGCACCATCATTCTTACTGTTTCTCTATTTTGGGGTTTCAGGGTTTGCACCATAGACACTGAGAGGCCATCATGTTTGGTCCTTAGTCTACTTTGAGCACACATCTCCCATCCCGAATGATCCCTCCAACCATCACTGACCTAATGCTATCCTTAATTTTTTTAATACGATAGAGAACTGAATAAAATCATGACAACAAACTTGGTAAATTATACCCACTTAAAATATATTTATTGTGTTTTTATTTACACATATGTTTAATAGCAGGGGAAAATATCATATGTTAAATTGATTTCCCTTTCAAATCATTAAATTTAAAACATGAAGGGTTTAAGTCTGATTTGCTGGTCAAATATATAAGTTATAAAATTGAATTGATGAATTGTATGTTATTCTAGCTTATGTCCCTTTAACACCTGTTGACCATCAGTTAGATTTTTTTTTCCAGAGTAATAGAGCTCAGCATTACAGTAAATGTTTTATATGTATGTTGTCCTGTAGAGTTCCATTGATCACCTCCCTTTCTCAGCCTCCCCCCAAAATATTTTTTTGTGAAATCTCTTTCTCCATTGTCTAGGGGTAAAGGGAGATCAGTGACAATCTACATTATGCCCATATAGTAAAATTAATTAGTAATCTTCAATTAAAATTAAGTGAAAATCCAGGACTTGGTGTTTATTCACCATTCATGTATTCAACAAGCACTTGAGTACCTGAGTGTCATATTATACCCATATTATTGAAGTATGGGTACTTGACTCATCTCAGTATGTTTTTCCTGGATTAATTTGCATTAAATAGTAACATATCTTCAGATATATTCTGATACAGAAAATTTACAGTAATCAGTTTATATAGAAATAGACTGCAGGAAAATACAGACAGTATATGTGTAATAAAAGGTGTTATCTTTATTTGTTGAATAGCTTTCTAATATGTAAATACAAGACAGGATAGGTACAAAATCCCATTTATAGATGTAAAAACCTTAAATCATCTATAATTTTGATCTTCTCTCTCTTGTTTTTGTTTATTTTCTAGTACAAAGCTATTTTTCCCTATTGTTTTATTGTTGTTTCCTTTCCGTGAGTACTATCTCTTGACAGGTTCAGTTGCATTTCTGAGTGTAAAGGTTCTGTGTAAAATCTTGCAGATATTTCAAAGTAAATACAGTGAAAATGGGAAATGATGTGTGAAATGTTCAGCAGTATTGATTGCCTTGCTATACAGTCAGGACCAGACTGATTTTTGCCATTATTCAGGGCTTTTAGTAATTATGGGAAAAGGTCAAGGTTAAGCTGGAAGGTGAATTGCATTTGGAATATTATATGACATATGGATTTTTCAAGAAGATTGGAGATTAGACATTTTAGGGGACTTTGAACTTTACCCTATTAAAGGAACACATTTGTTTGACCAAAACTTAAAATGTTGCTCCTTATTTCTTGCTTTGAATTATAGACGGGGTGATAGGAAAATTAGAAGTTAAAGAAAGGGCACAGTTGGTGGTTAATATACCACAGACCAAAGGATTTAAGTCCAAATTTATACCAACATAAACCATTTTATACCAACATAAACATTTAAAAGTATTTAATCCACATTAGAGTTGGTATTTGCTTCTAAATTTCAATTTTTTACTGTTTTTGTTTTCTGCTTTTAATTATTTTCAGAATTATTTTTTTAAGTTCTCAGACATCTTAATTTTTCATTTGCAAGTTTTTCATTCACTTGTAAGCTTAAAAACATATTTATGGTGAGTGTATGGCATTAGAGATTATATCTAAGTTAGCATTTTTTTTTTACTTTTCCTGTAACTCTGTTTCCTCAAATTTTCACATTTCATTCCATTGCTTTGGAGCAATAAAGTAGTAACCTTATTGATTCTGTGACCTTTCAGTGGCATTTAAGATGAAAGACTTGTTAGACAATAATTTAAATTTTTACAAAGAACTTTTTTTTCACTCAAAGCTTTGAATTGTGGTTATGAGACATACCACATATTACTAAATTCATTTTTATTTTGTACTGGATCCATACCTAGTGAGTGTTGCTTGATGCTTATTCCTGGCTTAGTGCTCACGGATCACTACTGGCAGTGTCCAGGATACCATATGTGGTGTCAGGGGTCAAACCTGAGTCAGCTGTGTGCAAGTCAAATGCCTAACCCACCTGCACTCTCTCTCCATCCCCCAAGTTAAATACTTTAATCCCAAATTAAATACTTTAATCTTGTATTCTTTGTGTTAGTTATGTTTTGTATTTTTACATTTGAAAGCTTTATCTCCTATGTAGTGATGAAGTCTTTGGGGCACAAAGAGTGGAAAACCCTCCAAATTGAAATTTTCCATGGCCATTGCTCTATATAATAAATTATATAGTTATAAAGTGTCAGAGTAAGGAAAAATGAGGAAGAAAATGAAAGAATTAATGATATTAAAAGATCTCATGGCCCAAGAGTGAAGGGGCTTTGAGGATATGGTTATTCCAGTGATCTTGCGCTGCATAGTAAGAGTGTGAGACTTAATGAGAAATAGAACTGGAAGCAGGCAGAGATAAAGAGAGAAGGTGACATCGAAAAAGGTAGTAGGGCAGCATTTATAATCACAGTGGAGGAAGAAGGAGACAAGTAGTGTGTGACAGCAGGTTTTCAGGACCATAGATCAGAAGTTCAATGTAAACATGACATGTAATTATTGCCTCAGGGGAAGATTAACAATCCAAATCTGTTGAAGGTTTTGGTACATAATTAATAGCTATTTACATTGTTTAGACCTGCACTTTTCATAAGAAATATAACACAATAACATTTAAAATGATAAAGTCACTGTATCTCAAAAGTAAAAAGAAATAGGAAATAAAATTTAGCCATGAAATTTATACATGATTTACAAATATATCATTCTTTCATGGGCTGGATCAATAGCATAACAGGTAGGGCATTTGCCTTGCACACAACCAATCTGGGTTCGATTCCTCTGCCCCTTTTGGAGAGCTCAGCAAGCTACCGAGAGTATCCTGCCCACATGGAAAAGCCTTGCAAGCTAGTTACCCATGGCGTATTGGATATGCCAAAAACAGTAACAATAAGTCTCACAGTGGAGCGTGTTCGAGCAAATTGATGAACAACAAGATGACAGTGTGAAAGTGCTACAATGCTACATTCTTTCATTATGTAATCAATATTATGAATATTATTAATGGTCCACTTTATAAGTTTTGGTACTGTTGTGGATATCTGGTTATTGAGTAATATTTATCCCAATTTAGAAGTTTTCATTATTTATTTATTTATTTTTAATGAATCACCGTGAGGTACAGTTACAGACTTACAAACTTTCGTGTTTATATTTCAGTCATACCATGATCGAGTACCTATCCCTCCACCAGTGTCCATTCACCACCACCAATATTCCCACTATCTCTCTCCCCATCCCTGCCCACCCACCTTGCCTCTGTGGCAGGTACATTCCCTTTTACTCTCTCTCTCCTTTCGGGTGTTGTGGTTTGCAATACAGGTATTAAGTTGCCACCATGTTCAGTCTATAGTTTATTTTCAGCACACATCTCCCATTCCGAGCAGGCCCTCCAAGCATTCTTTACTTGGTGGTCCCTTCTTTATCTCAGCTGCTATTTCCCCCAGCATGTGAGGCCAACTTCCAAGCCGTGCGACATTCCCTCTGGTCCTTATCTCTACTATTGTTGGGTATTAGTCTTCCATTCAGTTACTTTATATTCCACAAATGAGTACAGTCCTTCTGTGTCTTCAGTGCTCATTATCACTGTGTTGACTGAATTGAACAGCCAAAGTAAGGTGTTCTAATATTCTAAGTATTTAAAGTCACAAGATTTCTGGACATTCTTATATTTGTATTACTCCATTCATAATTTTAGGAGGATTCCATACACACATATAGTGTGAAAGCCTTGTTAGAATGTTAACAAAAGTTATTTATTTATGTGAGATAGAGGTTGGGCCAAACTTGACAGTAATCAGGGCATACTCTTGACTCTGTGCTCAGGAATCTCTCCTGATTGGGCTGGGGGAACAGATGGGCTGCTGTGAATCAGATAACGACTGGCAGCCTGCAAGGCTTACCCTCTGTACTATCTCTCCAACTCAACATTATTATGGTCACATTGTGTCCAGGGGGGCCAAACTAGCCTTGGATATTGAAGAGTTTAAGGAATTTTTTCAGAGTTATAGTAAAATTGTGGGTTTCTCTGAATATATGATGAATACAGACAAGTTACCATAGACTTCTCTGGGAGGAGACTGTTTTATCTAATTCTCAAAGGGTTTAAGACAGAAAGTTTTTGCAAATGTTAATTTCCTTTTAGAGCAAGTTCAAATAATATTTTTCTTCCCTTCTGTCATGATGGTGGTGGTGGTGGTGGTGTGCTGGAATTAATGGAGTATGCCCCCAGAGTATCAGGGATTATACTTGGTATCAATGTGGGCCAGTGGTGGGCATCAAATTTAAGGTGTCATGAATGTAAGGCACGTGTTTTGTCTCTGAGTCACATTTCTGAAGAACCCAAATAATAAAGTTTGTGATAATCATGACAATAGTTAAAATTAGAAAACTTGCTATGCTAAGTGGAGTACACTGCAAATAATTAAGAAATTAGGTGTCTGATAAGTTGAATGAATTAAATGATGAGATTTTATATTCATTATTAAAATATGGCAAGTAACTTTAATTTTTACACTTGTAATGAATTATTTACATTACTTTTGACTACATTAATTGACATAATTATTGGGGGTGCACCATTTTGCTTTTTAAGTACATATTTCTGGCAAGACTGCCTGTACAAAGACTGTGATCAAAGCAGTTTCAGTTCATCCAACATTCTTTATTTCTTATTTGGTTTAAAAAATTTCAATGTAACTTTTTAATGGGAGAGAAAATAGAGAAATGCTCTAGTTCATGATAATCTCTAAGATTCATTACTTTATTTCCAAGGGGTCATTTGTTTAAAGAAGGAAAATTTCAATATGTCCCCAATCTGATGTATTTTGGAGTGATGGGAATCTATATTCCATTTTTTTGTATTAATGAGGAATGAGGTGCTAAAGCTTTATTTCCTTTTTTTTTCTATAGGACCTACTTACAAGTGGATGTGCATTGCAGAGTCTTGAAAGCTTTTTTTTTCAATTTGTAATTATTAATTGATTATTTTATATTACAAAATCCCTAGTGACTTGACTGGAGACAACTGTAATAAATCCAAGCATTAACATAAATTAATCATGAAAGAAAACATGAGCTGTGAAGAGCTGAAAATAAGATTAGAGGTGACATTTCCACTAGAATATTAAAAAAAATGAGGACAAAAGTTTTAGAGAGAATAGAAATAGATAATCTCTTAAGCAAGGAAAAAGGAAAAGAAAAGCACAAAAATTTGGAATACAGTGTGAAGAATGGGTGATTGTGGGAACAGACTACAGCAGAGAGAGGGTAGTGAGAAGCCAGTTTAGTGAGTAGTAAGTTGAAAGATGAAGTCTAACACAAAGCCTTCTTATAAAGGATTAAAAAAAAAGAAAAAAATAAAGGATTAGAAAATGGTAACAATAACTGTAATAGAGAAGAAAGGAAATAACATCATATTGAAAAAGAGAAAATTAAATAATAGGAGCTGTGAGCCATGTCTCCTGCAAAGTTAACTCTCCTAAGGTTTATAAAGACCCTCTGCAAGTAACATCTCACAACCTCCTTGGAGGTACAAGAGGCTAAAGCCAAGGTTTTGATGACAGGAAACAAATGTAAATAGTGATTATATTTTAGACTCTTTGGACTACTGTAATAGAATACAACATACTGCATGGTTTATATCAGTGGAGTTAGATTTTCTTTTATTTTGGCCACACCTGTTGTTACTTGGGGCTTACTCCTGGCTCTCTGCTTAGGGATCACTCCTGGTGGTATTCAGGGAGTCCTGTGGGGTGCTGAAAATGGAACCCAGTCAGCCATATGCAAGGCAATTGTCCTGCACACTGTGCTATCTCTTTGACCCCCAGATTTCAGTTTCTTTGAATTTTGAAGAAAGGGTTGCCCAAGATCAAGGTTCCAACAGATTCTCTGTCTACTGAAAGTGCACTTAGTTTAAAGGTGACCGTCTTCTCATTTTGTCCACATGTGGCAGAAGGACAGTGCTCCCTGAGTCTTTTATTTGAGGATTAATTGTGTATACATCGGCCTCTGCCTTCATGGCATATTGCACAAGCCCTGAGATCTTCGGAGAGGGTCAATATATTAGAAGTGTTTATCACCTTGGTAGTGGGTTCAGGTCTTTAATGACAGATTCAGGAGTCCATTTGGCAATGCCATTCCTATAACTCATGCTGGGAATAGTTTGTTAAGTATGGTCTATGAATAGGAATTTCTCATTAAGTGCTCAGATTTTTTACCAAGATGAGGTTGGTTGGTAATTTAAGCATCAAAGATATTATCACAGTCCATAGTCTGCTCACCTGGTGTGTGTGTGTGTGTGTGTGTGTGTGTGTGTGTGTGTGTGTGTGTGTGTAAATAATGACTTTAAAGGGGCATACATAGTTACTATGAAATAAACTAGCATTTAGACAAATGGACACGTCTTCTTGAGTGTTAACTTATTAGGGATACTCTATGTCAGCTACTCCGATCATTTTTTAGCAAGTATCCACACTGTCACTGTCACCATCCTCCCGTTGTTCATCGATTTTCTCGAGCGGGCCCAGTAACATTGTGAGACTTGTTACTGTGTTTGGCATATTGAATACGTCACGGTAGCTTGCCAAGCTTTGCCGTGCAGGCGAGATACTCTCGGTAGCTTGCCGGGCTCTCCAAGAGGGGAAGAGGAATCGAACTCAGGTTGGCCATGTTGACTGTGTGCAAGGCAAACGCCCTAGCCGCTGTGCCATTGCTCCAGCCCTTAGCAAGTACAATATAACTGCAGCTGGAGAAGTTCCATTCATGCAGAATCAGAGACTTCTGCTGTCTGTTCCAAGGCAGGGGTAAGGGAAGTTTGTTGTCAAAACTCTAGTAAGTGACATCAGAGATATGTCAAATTGTAGAGCACATGGTTAGCATAGGCAAACCCCATGAGTTCGGCAGTACATGCCCTGGCAAATCCACCTCACTCACAACTTTTCCAGTTACTATTTCTTTGGTCAGTTGTTTACACATACTTGCTATATTATATGTAAATAGTAATTTTTAAATAATAATTTAAAAATTAGAAAATGCATATAGAAAATGGATATTCTATTGCCTAATTGGACATGTCAGTTATCCTCTGTATTATTTATATGTTTTGTTTGACTGAACTTATCCAGCAATGAATGGTTGTTTTTATTATTAGTTATTTTAAATATATTGTAATGAGGTATGTAAATTTTCAGATGCCCCTAAGTAATTTTCTGTTCATAATGGCAACAATAAACAAGTTTAGATTTTCTGTTACACATAAATAAATGGATTCATTGGTGGTGGAGAATGTGAGCTGGTAGAGGGATGGGTGTTTGATTATTGTATGATTGAAACTCAAACATGAATGTTTGGAACTGTATCTCACAGTAATTCAATTAAAAAAGATTAAAGGATAAAAAATGGATTCTGATGTAGTAGTAGAGAGCTATTTTTTTGAGGGGGAGAGATTCAAATAACTGAAATTTACTTCTCACAGTTCTAAAGGTATATTAATTAAAAATTAAGATACAAGCAGTGCAAGTTTTCATTATAGATAACTGCCATTTTACAGTCTTCTCACATGACCTCTTCTTGTGGGGAAGGAATTGGGCCAGAAGATGCAGTGTTACTAACAAACGTCCTAGTGTGTCAGAAAGCTATTTTCACATTTGGTCACAAAGTCTAATGTCATTAGGAAATGTCCAAAATATTTCAATGTCCAAGATCTTTAAATCTAAAATACAAAACCTACTTGTGCATTTATTATTATTTTAGATAGCACTTTCCTGTCCTCCCTTGTTCATCGATTTGCTCTAGCAGGTACCAGTAACATCTCCATTGTGAGAATTGTTGTTACTGTTTTCAGCATATCGAATATGTCATGAGTACCTTGCCACACTTTGTCATGCGGGCAGGATACTCTTGGTAGCTTGCAAGGCTATCTGAGAGGGGTGGAAGAATTGAACCCGAGTCAGTCACATGCAAGGCAAATGCCCTACATGATAATAAGATAATAAATACAATGGAATTTCCCCCTTCCTTTTAACTTGGTAAATAGAATCTGTGTAGAATATGAAATAATTTTTATAAATAAGATTAATTAAAGTTGGTGATCAATGTATATTACTCTGAATATTCTGTGGTTTGCTAATAGGAAATTTTTGCTAGAATTCTTTCATGATAATATTAATTTTTCTCTTACATATGTTTCTGTGCTATGGGAAAAGATTTTCTGCTCAACTCTTCAATAGATTACATATTTTCTTCTCAGCATGTGGTTTATTTTAACAGAATATTGGTTTTGATATTTATATCGTGTGTCTATAAACAATATCATCTTTCAACTTGAGCCATAATTTTTTTTCATTTGAGAAACAGCTCATTTGTTTTATTTATTGTCTCTTATTTCTTTCTGATTGTGCCCAGTTAACCACAAACTCAGGAAAAAAATAGTTGACACTAAGCTTTCATACGTGATATACTCAAGCTCTCTGGATTCCAGTCTATATTATAATGCTCTTGGTATTCTTTTATTCACATCCAACAGAAGATTAAGAAATGCAAATAATTTTACTTTCGGGTTTTACATTTCTTCTTGGTTTTGTTTTTGTTTGCGGGCCACACCTGGTGATGCTAGGCGATTACTCCTGCTCAGCATTCAGGGACTGCTCCTAAAGGTCCTCAGGGAACTGAATGGGATACCAGAGATCAAACCTGGGTAGTTGCGTGCAAGGCAAGCATCCTCTTTGCTGTACTGTCTCTTAAAAGTGCCCATTTCTTTGCACTGAAATATAGTATTGATAATTTTCAGTCTTCTTTATATTGAAGAAAGGACATACTTTCTTAACATTTTTTATCAGATCAGAAATGTCATATTTTCTTCTGTTTCAAATTTTATTTTACATTCTGAAATGTGTTAACAGTTGTATCCACTGCTTTAAATTTAGAGCCAAAATTACCAAAAGGTTTATACATAGATATAATTTGACACTGCGAAGATGAGAGGTGTGGGCCTGGAGCAATAGCACAGCGGGTAGGGCGTTTGCCTTGCACGCAGTTAACCTAGGTTTGATTCCCAGCATCCCATATGGTCCCCCGAGCACCGCCAGGAGTAATTCCTGAGTGTATGAACCAGGAATATATGGTAGTATGTGAGGGCCAGGATGTAGCTCAGCAGTTGAGCACATGTCTTGCACGTGTGACATTTATGTTAATCTCCCATGCTGGAAAATGAAGGGGTGATGGTGATTAGTTATGAAAGATAAAATGCAAATAAAAAATAGCCCAAAGACCTTGTAGATTGGTAGATTGTGTTGAAAATAATTCAGGTTTAAGCTAAATTGCTTTTTTTAAGATTGGGATTGAAAATAGAGCAATGCTTTTGCTGCATTCAACTATTAACACAGTTGTGTTCATTTTTTCCCACTCCACACCATGTAAGTCCCTCATGTGAGATGCTTCCAAACTTCTCCAGCTGTGCTTACTAATGAAATTTCACTATTATAGGTATGTCCATAACAACCCCTGACAGCAAAATGTCCCACCAGGCAGCTTTTGAAGAGTCTTAGAGAATTTTCAGAAAAGTAAAAAAGTGCTTAACCACTAATAGGATAATTCTAAGGAGTTCTTTTTTACCTGTTCTATAAAACAAATATCAGATCAAATATTTCATATTTATTTCAGTTGAAGACATTTAGGTAAAGATTGCTAGTGAGATCATATTTCATTTGACTTTAATTTGTAAACTTGAAGCTCAAAGTCCCATATTACCTTAGAAATACGCTTAGAAAAAAATTAAACAGGTATTTTAAATTGGTTATTTTCATTTAGATATTGTGTTTCTGGAGCATGAGAGATAGTACAAGGGCTAACACATTTGCCTGGGATGTGGCCAGGCACAGTTTGATTCCTGGCAATACATATGATCCCCGGAACACCACCAAGAGTAGGCCTTGGGCATTGATGGGTGTGGACAAATTCCTTGACATTCACCCGTCAAAAAACAAAAACAAAAACTTGTTCTTACTGCCTAAAAGACCTGGAAGGTCAGCTATTTGGTGCCCACCTTCTTTTTTTTTTTTTAGGCCATGAATTTTTTTTTTTATTTTAGTCACTCTTTCTTTTTCTTTTTTTTTTTAATTTTTATTATTGAAACACCATGAAGTACAGTTGTAGACTTACAAATTTTTGTGCTTGGGTTTCAGTTATACAAAGATCAAATACCCATCTCTCCACCAGTGCCCATTTTCCACCCCGGTTCCCATATCCCTCCCACTCCCCATCCCCCCCACCCCACCTTGCCTCTGTGGCAGGGCATTCCCTTTTGTTCTCTCTCTCTCCTATTGGGTGTTGTGGTTTGCAAAAGAGGCAATGGGTGGCAATCATGTTTGGTCTATAGTCTACTTTCAGCATGCTTCTTTATTAATATAAATATTACTGAATTCTAGAAAACCTATTTTAAGAAGTTAGTTCTCTTGAGAACTGTGTAGCGTAACCGTAACTTCTATGTCATATGTATTAAAGCATAGGAGACATGTTGCAAAAATAATTGCAAAAAACTACGACTGAAACTTGGACTATTGAAGAAAAAATCCTCTTTTCAGTACTTGTTTGGTGTGTGATTGTGGGCAGATACACATACTCACTCTCACTCTCATAACTCTTAAAATGTGGGCAGCATGTTCGGGAGACCTTGTATTCCTGGCCCTTTTGATGCAACTGCTCTGGTGTCCAAGTTTGGGCCCTTGAAAGGGAAGAAGAGAAAAGCACTAGAAGGTTAGTGAGTGTGTGGTTCACTTTGGCACATCATACTCTGTCAGTCAGATGGGTTCAAATAGGGAGATGCTTGACAGTGGAATCTGTCCTTGGGACTGGAGGTTAAATAAAAATTGCAATGAAGGCTAGAAACTGTGCTGTGCCCTTAAGGATGTCAGCTGAGCAACATATAAGAGGTTAGTGAACTGAATCCAGGAATATAAGATAAGATTAGATGTGACAGCTTTTCCAGGAGGTCTTCTTGAGGCTGTAGAAAAAAGCAGTAGGCACATTTTGATTTTTCTCCCCTCACCTTTTGGCATGGCCTGGAGAAAACCTGTATATTGGGAAATATCACAAACACTCTTTTTATGCTTCTTCTACACAGTTTACTAATAACTATTTTTTATTTTGAAATATTGAATTAATTTTAGAATTTTCAAATTTCTAAGAAGAAGTGAGAGAGAAAAAATACTCCAACATAAATTTATTATTTTTTTATTAGTTAACGTTACTTAAAAGAAATCTTTGTAGTGAAAAATTATTGAATTTTAATTACCATATATGTATAAATTTATTAAAATTATAAAACTATGGATTTGTGGCAAATGATATTTAAGGCCATCAGAAAAATGAATGTGTGCTTGAATACATACGATGTTAAATTTTTTGAACTCTATTATATAGTATTTCCAGTTTGCAATGAATGAAACTGAGGCCTACTGATATTTTTTGGTGTTCAATAATAGAATGTCGGTGATATTTACAGGGTTATTAGGCATAAACCAGACTTTACTCTGGCAGATATTAGCTGACCCATGGAACATTTGAGCAGCTAAATACAGAATGCAAACTAAACTCGCTGGAACAGTGACCGAAGTCAGGGTTTTAACTGGCCTGCTGAGGAAGCTGTTAAACCCAGCAGTGAATGCCAGGAAGTTGACCTTGTTGCATTGATGGTTCTTGAGCACCAGAAACTTGACCTTGTAGCCACGAAGGCTCCAGGAAACCTAATGCTTGCCATTCCCAGTGCCAGCAATATGGAAGTTGCCCACAGAGCATGTTTCCACACGTTGATCACTTGTGAATTGATGGCTCAGTGGGTACATCTGATTAGAGAAATACAGGTTTCATATCTGGATTCTGGCTGTAATTAGAAAATGATGTAAGCATTGGAGACATGAGGCTGATTATATGTGGATACCACCAAATATGAAAGTTATTCAGAAAGAGACAGTTGCAACATGTCAAATTTGTTATACTTGGGAGACTCTAATGCTAACCTTTCTGTCTGTTTCTATTTGCTTCAAAGCTTATCTTGACCATAATACTTTTCAATCTCAGTATTGTTTCTGCAAAGCATAGTCTTGGATCAGCAATGCCAGCATCTCTTGAAAAGGTTCAGAATTTTAAATTTTATGGTACAACCTTGGATTTTCGGAGAAAGAAACTCTAAGGGTAGAGAGCAGGCGTCTGGGAGATCCTGAAGCCCCAAAGTTTTGAGAGTCACTGACCACCCAATGCAGTAGAGTCACTATTTTACCAAAGTTTCCTCTTGAGGGAATTGCCACCCTTTGGAAACAGAAAAATAATCAGTAGAGTTGAGTTTTTGAACAATAATCTATATACTTTTGCATTATCTTTGTATGATTATTATTCATTTGTATATGATTATTTTATGACCTCGTGATTTTTTCAGCTTTCCCCCCCCCTCTTTTTTCTCCTTTTTCTTTTTTGTGTTTTTGTGTTTTGGTGAAGACCTGGCAGTGCTCAGGACTTACTTCTGGTTTTGTGGTCTGGAATTATTCTTGGGTTCAGAGGACCATACATTGTGCTACGGATTGAACCCAGGTTGGCCATGTGCAACACAACTATCTTTTGGCTGTAATATCACTTTAGCCCCTCAGCTAAGTTTTTAAGTGAACATGGTGAAGTGTCAGAAACTTAATTCTCCTATTTCAGCATGGAAGTTCCTTCTGTAAATTGAAGTTAGTTGCTGAATCTTTTCTTTTGGAAAAACCTTGAAAGAATTTTCAAATTGGTTACCATATTCTTGAAAACAAATAACTCTTAATACTAAGGGTAGAGAATAAATAAGGAACTAAGGAATAAGGAACTAAGTATACCTTTTGTTATTGAGCTATGTATCTTCTTTGGTGTTTATACATTTAGAACTGCTGGTATGCTTTAAACGCTAGGCACATATACCAGGAGGGGTAGAAGAAATAAAGTCAATTGGAAAGTTCTCACTGAATCATTCATTCATTCATTCATTTATTATTTAACCAATGTTTGAAAGCATGTTTTTTTTGGTACCACCTAAGGTGGCACCACTAAAGAGCTCATGTCCCTCCACTCATCTCACATTTTATTCTCTTCCTTGTCTCAGTGTCTCCATATTGTGCACAATTAAAATGTTGGTCAGAATTAAAAAAAAAATAAACTGCTCATTTAGTCTCAATAATTATTCATTATCCAGAGAGAAGAAACAGGCTTATGGAATCTAGATTGCTTGAGTTTCTAGCTCTTCAATATTAGAGCCCTCTGGGCTTGATTCCATATTGATTTTGCTCTGAAGTTGCACCCTTTTTGTCTAATTATTGTGAGAAAAAAGTAGTTTTAACTTCTGCTATGTAAAGTATAAATTGTTTTATCAAAAATTTACATCAATAAAATTAAATTGTTTTATTGGTCTAGCTGGGAAGACAACTTGAACATTCCTTTTAGGGTTATCTCACATGGTAGGATCTTTAAGAGGTGAGATTATGATTTAGGGAGTGATAATAAAGGATATTGATATATTTTCTTGCCTAATTCAATGTTTTGTGTGTTATCTGGTATAGAATTATGCAGTATCAGTATAGTACTGAACCCTCTGCTTGAGTGATTCAAACTTCAGTAGATGATCAGCTTTTTCTCCCAAGGCATATCAGCAATGTGTTCAGAGCTAAAATAACCTTCCATCTGGTTGGAATCAGCTGCCATAGTTTTCACTGTAAAGTGCCTGGTAACTACTTCTCTCTCTTATAATGCAAATTTTGGTGCTTTTTTTTGGATTAGCGTTATTATATATATTTGGACTTTAGGCATTCCCTGGAAGTCATATTTTTTGTTGATTGCTTAACTTTTACTAGGTTACTTTTAAAAAATTTTTATTAGTGAAACACCATGAGGTACAGTTGCAGACTTACAAATTTTTGTGCTTGGGTTTCAGTTATACAATGAGCAAATACCCATCCCTCCACCAGTGCCCATTTTCCACCACCATGAATCCCAATATCCCTCCCACCCCCATCCCCCCCATCCCACCCTGCCTCTGTGTCAGGGCATTCCCTTTTGTTTTTTCTCTCCTTTTGGGTGTTGTAGTCTGCAAAAGAGGCATTGAGTGGCAATCATTATTAGGTTACTTTGAAACACGATTGTTACAGTACTTTAGGAAGGCTTGACTCCTTAGTTTATAGGACCTATGCAGTATGAAATGTAGTGCTTGAGAAGATGATTACAGGTAAACTTCAAATGTGTAGTATCCACGGATTGTAGAACTTTAAAAACAATTATTTTCTGAATTGATCACCTGAAAATATCTCTGTTTTGTTATTTGTGGCAAAGCTTTCACTGCTGGTGACGAATTAAAATCCAATTATGCAGTGGCCTTATCATATATCAATAATATTTTCTGAGAGATAATCCCTTAATTGAGTAGTTCTACTTTATTTTTGCTTATACAAATTAGCTTTACTTTTTTATGTGCTCATGATTATAGATACATATTTATCCATTATACAAGTGGAAGCAACAACCCTTTCTTTAAAGGTTTTGTTTGTTTTTGTGGTGGTGGTTGTTATTGTTCTTTTCTCTCTTCAGTTCCAGTTTTACTCATTGAGATATATTTAGAAGGTGGTGTTCTGGATATCATGTGGTGCCAGGGATATGTCTTCCAGGGATATATATTGCTAGGGATATTTCTCACATGCAAAGTATGTGTTCCAGTCCTTTGAGCCACCCCCCCCCCATCTGTCTCTCTCTTTTTCTCTTTCCTCTCTGGCTATATATATATCTGTGCATATAAATATACATGTAGAAAGTGAATATTGAAATATATAAATCTAGGGGCCATGTATATGTGTATACACATAGAAAGAATCTGTATGTTCATATACGGGGCCCAGCTCCACAAGCTCCTGAACTCTGCACACCACCACACCATTCCAGATAGATCGATTGGTTGCCCTGCTGACAACTCTGTAACCGTTTTGAAACAGGGTTTGGCAGATTATCCTCTCTCTTAGCTAAATCCAGTAGCCTCCACATCCGAACTCTGCCATCTCAAAGGTCCCAGCTCTACAATTCCTAAATCACACAGCTAATATCACACTACTACAACACAGTTGGAGCACAGCAAACATGATAGCAAAGATGCATAGAAGCTCACCAAACTCATTGAGTGAAAACAAGAACATAGAGGATTCAAAGATACCAACAAATTCAGTAAATCTCCAGACAGTAATTCTAGTGACACCATTGTAAGAATGTTTAATGAAATCAAAGAAGTGTAGCACAAGTAAGTCAGCAAAGGCTGCAGTGCTGAAGAAAGAATGAATGCTGATATGAGAAAATTATAAGTAGAATTGGAATATGGTAGGTGATATAAAAAACTAAATAGAAGCTCTGCACTTCATATTACCAGCAACTAAACTAAAGAACACAGTGCAACTAGATGAGAAAATGAATAGAAAACCACAGAAGGTGGAAAATAGTCAAAAAGAAATGAATAGCATACCAGAACACTATGAGAGGATCCCAAGAGGAACAGTCTGAGAACCACTGGAATCCCTGAGGAGCAGGAAGGTAAATTTGATAAAGAATATTTAAAGAAATCATAGAGAGAAATCTCCTAGACTTGAGGATTACAGGCACTGTGATGCAAGAGTTCTGAAGGGTCCCAGTGAAAATATACCTAACTAGAAAATCTCCAAGACACATTATACTCGGCAAGATCAATAAAGCAACTTACATACAAAAGAGATCCCATACGATTCACAGCAGATATACCATATGAGACTCTATGAAGAAGAAGGAGATAGAGGGATATAGTGGAATGACTGAAATGAAGCGAAAATCTCACAAGAATACTCTAGGCAGCTGAATTATCATCCAAATTTGAAGGAAAACAAAGCTTCAGGAACAGGGCAGAGTTTAGGAAGTTCATAGCCTTGAAACCAATTTTATAAGAAAAATTAAAGGAACTTTCTTAAAGGACCAAATGACCTTTTCAGCATGTGGGATTAGGTATTTCATTTACTCATGGTACTTATGGTTTTCTTCTACTAGAGTATGGATGTATGTTCTAAGAGATTTTAAATACTTTTAGTAATGAATTAACTTCTCATTTATGTTGAATGTACTAATCTTTTCAATATTCGATTTGTTAGGATAAAAAACCTTGTGCATTCATAGACTTATTTAGATTTTACCTTTTAAATTTAAATTTTCTTTTACTAAATTTTTAGGACTGGAGCCATAGCATAGCAGATAGGGCATTTGCCTTGCATGCGGCCAACCCGGGTTCGATTCCTGCGTCCCTTTAGGAGAGCCTGGCAAGCTACTGAGAGTATCCTGCCCACATGGCAGAGCCTGACAAACTCCCCATGGCATATTCAGTATGCCAAAAACAGTAACAAGAAGTCTCACAATGGAGATGTTACTGGTGCCCACTCAAGCAAATCGATGAAGAATGGGAGGACAGTGCTGCAGTTCTACTAAATTTTAAAGTTGTAGGCTTTATCTCTTTCATGTAAACTTTTAAATATATTAGCAAAAAACTTAAAATAGTTTTATCAATGACAGGGAAGACAGGATTTTTACCATAGTGAGACAAAAAAAAACAAAATAAAAGTTAATACAATATATTTTAGATAGCAGAGTGGAAAACTTGTTTATATGAGATTAGATGTCATATCACATTAAATAATTTTAATTCATTTACATTGATTAAAATCAAATATAAATCACCCCTCACAAATTAACTTTTACTGATTTATTTTCTGATAATTGTATTTGTCATTTCTCTAAGCTTTCTTGAAGAAAGCAGTATATGAAATAAATTTGTTATATTCCCATTAAAGGAGAAGTTTGAGATGAAAAGGAAATGGGTGATTGGTGGAGGGCAAGTCATAATAATGGTGGGATTGATGTTTGTGTATTTTGTGCTTGAAACACTATGTTATGAATAACTTTGTAAATTACAGTGCTTTAATAAACATAAATTTGGGGGACACCTGGAGATGCTCTTAACTGGTGGAGCTCGGGGGGGGTAACATATGTGGCACCAGGGATGAAATCCACGTCAAGCTCTTGCTAGACAAGCACTCTACTCACTATACAAGCTCTCTTGTATGTGGTGATACTGTAAATATCTTGGAATCATAGGTCTAAAATGACTAATAAAATATTTTATAATTTTTGTAATCTTTTCATTGCTATATTTAAGAAACAGTATATTTTATCTTTATAAAATTATTTACGGTTTTTCTTTTTGGTGTTCATCAGCTTGTTGTTATAAGAAAAGATTTTGTGAATAATTTTGCTTCACATTCAACAACCCCCAGCACCCCTTCCCCCATAAAATATATTCTTTTGGGGAATTGACTTCAAGAAAAATCTACCTCGCAAGTGATATTGCGTGAAAACCAGGGAAAATAAAATCCATTACAAAAATTTAGCTGCATGCTAAATTTGCTGCTCAATTGCAAAATGTTTTGTATCATTTTCTTAGAATTTCTCGTTCCTTCCTCCAAATGGTTTTTGATCTCTATTTGAGAAATTTGTTTCAGCTTCACTTAACTGTTTTAATTGTTCTGCCAGAAAGCATTAAAATTATTCTTTTTGAAAGCATTTTTACTAGAAATTGTAAATAATCAAAAATATTAGATACTGAGTGATGAGCTCTGCGTGTAGAGAATCATTTTGATGAGATTTTAGAATTTTATCATCTGTAAGGGGTAATGCTCAAATTATAGTTATACACTCTCCGCCTAACACTTCTGTATCTGTCTCATTCACATTTTCCCCCATCTGGTCTTGCCAGTTGAATGTAATAATAGAAAGAAGATGGGGATGACTTAGCTTCTTGCCATAATTGCAGTTCCAGTTTCCTTGACATTAACAATGAGGCTGTTATTCTTTTACCTCAATGTGAAGTGTGAAATATTATTACCTTTTTCTTTATGATATATACTACTTTCCAATTTTGAGGTTTGAAACATGAATTGTAATCCCGAGTTCAGCTCAAAATCACATAGGCAAAATTTATTAGTCTTTTATATTGCTTGTGGGT
Source organism: Sorex fumeus (assembly GCF_029834395.1). Classification (NCBI taxonomy): domain Eukaryota; kingdom Metazoa; phylum Chordata; class Mammalia; order Eulipotyphla; family Soricidae; genus Sorex; species Sorex fumeus. Next base: position 24,177,681 of record NW_026606060.1, read on the forward strand.
GTTACTGCCTGCTTGGTGCTGCTTCACCTGGTGGCATGTTAAAGTAGGGCATTGTACTATTTCTTTTCATGTCTTAGTCAGTGAGTTACAGATCTGTGCATAAAAGTTAATAATTTTCCATATTAAGGAAATCTGAGAATTTCAATTTTATTCTTGTAGTGGACTTCAGTGTGATATGTCCATTCAGATATTGTGGAATAGAGTGTTTTACATTCCAAAAGGGGAAGCGGAGCTAAGTTTATTGAGTAGCTTACTATTTTATAATTCAATAATTGATAACTTGATCACTTGATCCCCCGTTATTCATTGATTTACTTGAGCGGATGCCAGTAACGTCTCCATTCATCCCTGTTGCGTGCTAGCGTAGCCCAATGGCATCTGTTCATTCTAGGAACATGCAAAGCCTCAAACCGATCATTCAGGGTCTTGATGAAGAAGTCTGACTATCTTCTTACCATTGATGAGTACTGATGGTAAGTTCTTCAGGTGTTCAAGTCTGATCTTGTCTGGGCCAGGTGCTCTTTGTTTCTTTACCGATGAGATGGCGTGTTGAATTTCGGAAGGGAGAACACTGGGAATGACATATCCATCATGCAGAATGTGGTATGTGGGCAAGTGGACGTGGCCATTAAAGAGATCTGAGTAGAAGTCATGAATAATCTTCTCCATTGCCCTTCTGGAAGATGTGATAGATCCATCAGGATGTCTGAGGGCAGTCATCTTGGTCTTGTAGTTGGTGAGGGACAGGCGGGCATTACGAATGCTTTTCCTGGCTTCTGCTGCATCTACCAGCACCACTGCTCTCCTGTCTTTGAGGTCATCCTTGATGGCTTCTCTGCATTGTTTTGCCAGCTCGGACGTTCGCTTGCGGTTGCCTGAGGCATGTGCCAAGCCACGTTGGTGAATAAGTTCAAGAGTGTTCGAAGAAAGGCGGTTTTTTTGTGGTTATCTCTCTCTTGGCATTCCTCGCACAATCATGGAGGTGCTGAATCATTCGATCGTATTCCTCATCAATGTTGTCAATGATGGCATCTTCCCATGTTGCCGCAACAGAGCCCAAGAGCTCCCAGTTGGTGGTTGTTCTGAGAGTTCTCTTCTTAAACTTTGCATTCTTTACTCCCCGTTCTGTGAGGTAGAATTTTGCATGAAGGAGACGGTGGTCCGATCCTATTTGGAATTTTGGTACAACAGCAACATTGGTTAGGCAAAACCACCAATTGAATATGGTGGAACCGTCCACCAGGAGACTCCCATGTTCAACGTTTAGATTCAGCCTTTTGGAACTGTGAGTTACCATGGAAGTTCTTGGTTGACATGATGAACTCAGACAGTCTGTCACCCTGTTCATTCCATTCTAGGCCATGGGTCCTGATGTGGAGTTCATCGGCTGATCTTCTTGGTCCTATGTTGGCATTAAAATCACCTAAAATGATCTTGAGGAAGGTGTGATCTTCTTTATAGAACTTCTCCGGCTCCATGTAGAACTTCTCAATTTCTCTTTCACCATAATTGGATGTTGGTGCATAGACAACAAAGATAGAAACTGCCGGCAGTGAGCCACATCTATTCAAGTGTAATCGTCCGATTCGGGTTGTTAGGCATTCGAATGAATCAATGCTCATGGCTAAGTTCGTGTTGAGACACCACCGACGCCTCTTTTGTCACATGTTCCAAGGAACAGTTTTTCTCCAGTGTCGAAAACGGTGTGATGTGATTGATGTCATCTCGTTTCAGTCAGACCAGTGATGTCGTACTTGATCTTTCACACCTGTACCATCCTGTCCTCGATGGATGCATCAGATGCCAGCATACATGCATTGAAAGTACAGAAAATCATTTTTGTCTTTCTTCGTTTTGGCAGCCTATTTCTGCCTTGGGATTTTATCAGCCTCTCCTTCCACATCCCTCTCGACTCTGCCGTATTCAGGGTCAGGGGAATGAGATCCATTTTTTTTTACTTGATTTGGCATATTGAATAGACCACAGATAGCTTGCCAGACTCTGCCTTGTGGGTGGGATATTTAAGGTACCCTGAAAAATTAAATAAATGTAAATAAAAAGTCGCACAGCTGCGAATGCTCCCGGGAGCTTGGTGTGATAATCTCTGGATTCTGGCCATTGTTGGGGTTACACGGCAGTTGGTGGGTGTAACTGTCTAGCTACTGGCAGGTCCAGTCCCAAACCGTGCAGGCTTGGAGATCTCAGCCCTGGGTCCCACATACCTGGGTTCCTCTGCCAGTTTTTTTATGCGTGAGACTCATCCAAGTGTGTAGACAGTGGTCCCAGCATGACCTTAGCTGGGGCCCGGAGGTCTTCAGCTGTTTGGCCCTGGTGAGGACAGTTAGGCACAGCTTAGGAGACTCTGCCTTGTTCTCTCTCGGGAGCTTGGTGTGATAATAATAATTCAATAATTATTCATATATAATATATAATTTCAAATTAAGTTCTTGAGGAACATCTACATTTTTATATATTAGGAAAATGAGACACAGAAAAGGACATTGCCCAGCAACTGTGACAAAGTTATCAATTTACAGAAATTGTATGTCACTGTAGATTTGAATGATTACATCTGATCCTACAGAATCTGCACTTTTTCCTTTACCACCCCTTTGAGTACTGTTGCTGTAGTTGAATATTGGAAGTCTTCAGTCAGTCATTGAGCAAGGCATTTGCAAGTAACCATGTCAAAGTATTACCAATCCTTTGTAATCAACCATATTTCCATACATTACTATGAAAGCTGTATGTCTCAGAACAACCCAGTCATCTTGGTAGAACATTCAGAATTCTTTGGAAATCACACTACTCATCTTTGACAAAAACACAGTTGGGAAGTCTTGAATTTTCAAGACAATCCTTTCCATTCATATATGGAGGTACATGTTATTAGTTTGACCAAAATAAATAAATATATAAACAAAAACCAAAACAAGGAGAAAACTCCAAGTGTGGAAGTCTTATAATAAACAAGATATATGGGGTCTCATTTCTCATGCAATTTGTTATTTTCTGGAATAAATGGGATATATTATAAAATAAATGATTTATTAATAAGAACCAATAAAACCACATTGGGTAAATACAGGGTTTCCTGTGTTTAAAAAAATGTATCAGTCAGGGTTATAGAGGAAGCACAAAGGTACGGAACTTGCCTTTCATGTGACTGGGCTTGGTTCAATCACTAGACCCTCAGGACCCCCTGAGTATCTCTAGGAATAGCCCCCAAACACCACCAGATATGAACCTCCCCTCACAAAAAAGACCTATCAGTGAGACCTAATCATGACAAAAAAATGAAAGCGTAGTAATGGACTGAGCTTTCTAATCAGAGACTACAGATAGATTTTAGCATAATCACATGAAAATTACATATTTGTTCTGTTTCCAAGAGATAGAGAAAAAAGTATGTGTTTTTTGGGACCATAGATACTTCAGATATAATACAGTAACTCTGAATTCCATCCTTACCCTGAACAGCTTTGTAACTTACATACAGTACAGGCTTATACAGTATCTGCATATAGTAGAGATCATATGTGCTTTTCTGAACTGTCAAGTTAAGTATTGCCATATAACAAACCAACCCCAATCTTGGTTGGCAGATCATCAGCAATGTATTAGTTATCTCTGTAGTTCGTGAATTAACTGGGTTTACCTAAGTCACAAAAAAAAAAACACATAGAAGCTTCAAGACCTCTTGATCACTTCAGTTGATATCCAGTTACTCATCGATTTGCTCTAGTAGACACCAATAACGTCTCCATTTGTCCCTGTCATGTGTTAGTGTAGCTCAATGGCATCTGCTCACTCCAGGAACATGAAGAGCCTCAAACTGTTCGTTCAGGGTCTTGACAAAGAAGTATGACCATCTCCTAGGTGGGCAGCTACGTGATCTTTTGACATCCTGTGGAATCCAGTTGGTAATGGCTTTAGTTCAGTGGTCATCTCCAAATCGCATTACGTGTCCAACCCATCTGATTTTCGATGCCTTGGAAAATGAGACAGCATCCCCTGATTCTCGATTGTTGAGGGAGGTTGGAACTCCAGATTCCTTCTATCACTTGAATGAAGCGTGATACTCCAAGCATAGCTCTTTCAATTTCTCTTTAGGAGATCCAAATAGCATTTTCATTCTCTTTAGGGCCCAGGTCTCTGAGGTGTATATTAATGCAGGAAGAACGGTCAAGTCGAAGAGATGTGCCTGGAGCCAGAGGTTCTTCATCCTCTTAGCTATTTCTTCAATGCTCTTGAAGATGTTCCGATGTTCCACGCTGCTCTCTTCCTCCTGTGCAGCTCAGGTGCCAGGTTGTTCATCATGTTGAGTTCTCTGCTTCACTGATGACATTGTTCTAATAACGCCAAACATACATTAGCCAAACAGTACAAATGCTGGCCGACTTCAACCATGAATGTGGAAAGGTTGGACTGCAGCTGAATCTCACCAAGACAATGTTCTTGAAAAACGGACTAGTTTCTGATGTCCCATTTCCTTCCTCTCAATGGAGTGAACATTTCTGAATGCAGCAGTTATGTGTACGTAGAATTCAACATGACAGGACTTCTTATAATTCAATATATCTCAGAATTTGTCAGGTTCTAATGGTATGAATCATATCTAAATGCAGCTCAAATTCATGGGGAAGGTGTTTGGTGTCTCCTACCCTTATGGAGCAGGCAGGTTTCCTTGCAGAACATTTGGAAGTAAGATATTGTTGTCACTATTTTTGGAAACACAATTTGTCTTGTGAATATATACATTGGATGATACTCAGCACTAAAAGAAACTCTTGAAAGCTGGTTTATTTGTCCCTTATGGAGTCAGAATTCTGATTTGATTCATATTTTAGGATCTGCCAAGATTATATGACTATTCTCTTTTTAAAATTTTTTTATTAGTGAATCACCATGAGGTGCAGTTACATACTTAACAAACTTTCGTGCTTGCGTTTCAGCCATACAATGAAACTCATCCCTCCACCAGTGCCCATTCTCCACCACCAATGATCCTAGTATCTCTCCCACCACCCCTATCCTATCCCCCCCCCACACCTCACCCTGTCTCTGTGGCAGGGCATTCCCTTTTGTTCTCTCTTTCCTTTTGGGTGTTGTAGTTTGCAATAGAGGCATTAAGTGGCCATTGTTTTCGATCTATATTCTACATTTGGCACTCATCTCCCAACCTGAGAGGGTCCTCCAAACACCCTCTACTTGGTGTTCCCTTCTCGTTCTGATCTGCCTTTTCCCCCAGCATTTGAGGTTGACTTCCAAGCCATGGAGTAAACATCCTTGTCCTTATCTCTACTATTCTTGGGTGTTAGTCTCCCATTCTGTTACTTTATATTTCATAGATGAGTGTAATCTTTCTATGTCTGTCCTGTCTTTTGGACTCATTTCACTTAACATGGTACTTTGCATGTTGATCCACTTATAGACTCTATTCTTTTTATTGGGCTTTTTATACTGTTTTATTTCCTCTGAGATAGCATTGTTGAATATATTCTTGTCATATTTTTTAATGTAGGAGTACTGCTATTTATTCAGCCACCGATTAGCTCATTGAATTGGGCATGAACTTCACCTTATGTTTTTTTTCATTTTTTATAATTTTATTTATTGAATCACTGTGAGAGCAGTTATAAAGCTTTCGGGTTTAAGTCTCGGTCATACAATGAAACATCCGTCCCTTCACCAGTGCCCATTCTCCACCACCAAAAACCCCAGTATACCCCCATCCCACACCCTCCCTCTACTTGTGGGGCAGATGATTTCCATATTACTTTCTCTCTACTTTGATTACATTCAATATTTTGACACCAGACCCACCATTATTATTTGGGATTTTACCCAAACACTCAGATCTGCTTAAAAGGAAACAGCTGAGAATTTTTTTCTATTGCTGGTTAAGAATAACATATGGTGTTGTGTGGCTACAGTAGTGGCCGCACAATTTTGAAATTCCGAAATTTTAACACTTAAATCTGGAGGGATTTCTGCCAAAACTTGCTCAGTTCCAAGATTTGTTCCTGAGTCTCTGGGATCATGGCTGTTTATAGCTTGATCAGGAGCCAGAGAGGCTGTTCATGGGTGGTGACTCGGGGTCTCACTGGAATGGGAAGGAAAGAGCTGGCTCCACCCTCATCCAGTGAGACCCCACGTGTATTGTCACTGAGGGCCCAAACCTGACTGTCCAATCGTCTCTGGAGGATGGCAGCCACCGAGCCGCCTAGGGGGAGTAGACGGATGGACAGCACCGTTTATCCCGGGGTGGCCCAGTGACAGTAACCTACTGTGGGTCTGGATGCATTTATGCCAAAAGCCACTGGGTTCTGAGATTTGTTTCAGAATCTCTTGGTTCATGACAGTTAAGCAGCTTAATCAGGAGCCAGAGAGGCCGTTCATGGGCGGCGACTCGGGGTCTCACTGGAGTGGGGAGGAAAGGGCCGGCTCCACCCTCATCCCATGAGGCCCCACACGTCTTGTCACATTGGGCCCAAACCTGACTGTCCAGTGGCCTCTGGAGGATGATGGCCACCGGGCCTCCAGGGGGACAGACCAAGGCAAGAAACCTATTCCCACCTGGGATGGCCCTGCACCAGTAACCTACTCCAGGGACTGAATGCATTTTTGCCCAAAGTCATTGGGTTTCAAGATTTGTTTCTGAGTCTCTGGGATCATGGCTGTTAAACAGTTTGATCAGGAACCAGAGAGTCCATGCCTCCAATTATATAGCTGAGCCTGAGGTGGTTTGTGGGTGTGTCTCCCACATACCTAACTTTTGGCTATTTACTTTCTTGGTAAACTTTGCCCCAAGTTGCTGGCCAAAAGCACAGCAGCAATTTTGGGGTATCTGGAAGTCTGAAGGCGCCATCAGGCTGCTGATGCACTCACCTCACAGATACAAATTGACCTGCTGTCAGCACCATACCCTCTTGTCATATTTTTTGTCTACTAAAATTATTTAATTAAAAGTATTGGTGCCAGAATATAGTATAGCAGTCAGGGCACTTGCTTTGCATGTACCCTACCTGGTTCTGATCTCGAGCTCCCCATATGGTTTCCTGAACCCTACCAGGAACAATCCCTGAGTGTGGAGCCAGGAATGAGCCCTGAACACTGCTAGTTGTAAAATCCCCAATTAAAAATATTATTAATTAACAGTATACACTGAAAGATACATTTTCTGCTTTATTAGGTTCATGTTAAGATTAATGATTTGGTCATTCATTTATCAAGCAATGACAGAAAACATTTAAGGTGTTCAGGACAGGCTTGAAATTATCTTACTACTCTAAATTTCAGTATAATAAGCTCTAAAACAGGGTGAGGGACAGTTGTGTGCAGGCAGCATGTTCATTCTGGGGATAGGAATATTAATAGAAAAGGGTACAAAGTTGCTCTTAGGAGTTTCTAGTATGAAGGAGTAGACTAGTTCAATCAATATTCACACAAATGTGAGTCCCCACTTCTGACACAAAAACATTTCAGGGATTAGAGGTTAACATAAATTAATAAAGATAAATTGTTATCTTCTTTTTGCCAGATCTGTATCATTTAAATAAATGGAAAGTTATCACTATGCATATCATGTAAAAATCACTATTTATGTGAATGTTTTTGGGAATTTGAACTACCAAATGATTTTAAGTTTCCAGTGAAGTAGATTTTTAAAATAAGCAGAAATAGAGACTTGATGAAGAACCCTGAGTACCTTGAAAGACTTTCCTCCTTGTGGTATAAAATGGATAGACATAACTGAGGAATAATGAAAATTGATTAAGAACAGTTATTTGCAAAAAAATTTGTGATTTTTGATAATCCCCTTCTGCTAAATGATGCCATTTTTCTCTGTAACTTGGCTTCTTTTTCACAGTAAAGGTAAAGGTAAAGGCCCTCCCGTTGATCGTCGATTTGCTCGAGCGAGCCCAGTAACGTCTCCATTGGAGACTTTGTTGTTACTGTGTCTGGCATATCGAATACTCTCGGTAGCTTGCTGGGCTCTCCGAGAGGGGCGGAGGAATCGAACTCGGGTCGGCCATGTTGGCCGCTTGTAAGGTAAACGCCCTACCTGCTGTGCTATCGCTCCAGCCCACAGTAGAATGTTTTCACAGTAGAATGTTGTTTGCTGAAATAAAATTCAAATGCAGTGTGAATCTTTGGAAAATAAAATGAGCCTTTTTGAATTAATAGGAAAGGAAGTGGACAGTTTTATATGATGTTTTTGTGTAACTATCAGAAAACTTGCTGAAATTTATACTTTTGTTTATTCAAAATGTAAAATAACTTACTTTAGCTTTGTTGTCAAGCCCAGTAGATAGCACAGAAGGCTGGAATGGATCCTTTTCTTGTTTCTGGCACTCCTTGATTTGTTCCCTGACCACCTCCAGAAGTGTTGTGTAAGTTCCTGGCCAGGTATAGCCCCTGAACACTGCATGGTGTGTTACCAACACTGAGAGAAAAAAAAATGTGTTCAATTCCATTCCCCCACCCCCTTTCATTGTTGTAACGTACAGTCCCTTTTGAATTGACAGTATTTATATTATTTGAATTGACAGTATATATCAGTTCCTGCTCTACATTAAATTAGAACCTACTTGGTGTCCTATGTGACAGATGGCATGTCCAAAAGATAGTAGTGATCAAGAAAAGAAATGCAAATTTTAAAAGCTGAAGTTATTTTAAGAAGTTTAAAATGTATTTTTAATTGATTTGTTGGTAATTAATTTTGATTGTTCAATAATCAGTTATCCTGTTTATTAGAGTCACTATTTGAGGAATATATAGGGAGGAATGATCAAAAACACCTTACCAAAGTTGGGAGATGATCCATGGTTAAGAGGTCCTTCTTTTCATGTGCTGGAACTGCATATATGTGTATATATGTGTATATATATACGTGTATATATCATATAGATATAAAATCTATATGATATATATCTCTTCTTTTTGCTTTTTGGTCACACCCTGCGATGCACAGGGGTTACTCCTGGTTCTGAACTCAGGAATTACCCCGGCGGTGCTCAGGGGACCATATGGGATGCTGGGAATCGAACCCAGGTCTGCTGCAGGCAAGGTAAATGCCCTACCCACTGTGCTATTGCTCCAACCCCTCTTTTCTTTTTTTGAATTATTTCTTTGACATTCTCATACTTTTCTATCATTACAGAAATTCAGTTTACATTCCAACGTGATCACTTTCTTATTACCATGACTTTGCAATAAGTTTACAAATTTTAGAATTAACTGGGAAACTTTATAAAAGTATATTGTAGAAGTCCCAATGGCAGGGCCCCGTCCAGTCTGATTAAATACTTTTACAGGATATGGTTCAGGCAAGGCTATTTTTATGACTTGAACAGCATGTGATCAAGAACCACGGACTTAGATTCTGACATGGAGATGGTTCTGAAGTGTCCATGGGATGACAATCAAGCCTACCATCACCTGGAAACAGTTCATCCAAAACTTGTCTGCCTCCTTATCCTGTTTTCTGCTGTCAGTTGTTCCTCCCATTGCTCTCGTTTAGGAAATCTATGTTTCATTATTTAGAGCACAACTGGTTCTTGACGCAGTTTCAGCAAGATTCCAGTTTGCCTGCCTTTGTTGACAGGAATTGCTTTATTTAGAGCCAAGTCATTTTCCCCCCTCTAAAACAGTCTTAAACAGTCTATTAACAAAGAGTGAAAGGGTAAAACACCTGTATTATTTTCTCTCAATCCTCAATCCTTGGTGAAGCTTTTGGCTATTAGATATTGCTCTTGTAGTGGACCAAGATGAAGTCATGTTTGGAATTTTGTAAACTTTTTCATTAAGAAGCTGCTGAGACAGACTGTGAAGTGAAAAGACCCAACTGCTGAGAAGGATGAAGCTGCCAGTAACAGCTTTGGTGCTAAAATCTGAAATTTTATCTATCTTGTTCACTGCTGGATACCTGGATCGTTGAACACTATCAACCATAATATAGAAAAAATGATGAAAACTCAATGAATTAAGGCATGGAGCTTAAACAACATAATTTTAAATTGCTTTGGGAAAAGCTGTTAAATGCTAGTACCCACTCCCCCCAAACTTACACATGTACGCAATGGAATGATTACAATACCAGTCAATATTATTAAGGTCTTATGTGTGCCTAGTATTATACTTTTTTTTTTCGCTTTTTGGGTCACACCCGGTGATGCACTGGGGTTATTCCTGCTCTGCACTCAAGAATTAACACAGCTGGTGCTCAGGGGACCATATGGGATGCTGGGAATCGAACCTGGGTTGGCTGCATGCAAGTTCAAATGCCCTACCTGCTGTGATATCACTCCAGCCTCTATACTACGATTTTACATATACTTGTACACATGGACACATACAAACACAAATATATTCTTTATATTTGAAGCTCATAACTTTCTTATTAAGTACTATTATTGTCTCATGCCATCATGGATAAAATGAGACGTAGGCCAAGCACCATTTCCAAAGCAACATAACGAGTAACAGAATTGGCATATATCACACCAACCAGCCTGAGGGACATATGATAAAACAACTGTGATATTAAAATATTATTGTTTATCTCCAGTTCAGATAACTTAAACATTTCCACAAGGGTCATCCCTTTATATCTCAGAAGATAGAATATTTCTGTTGTTCACATGAAAAGAGGGAATTAAGATTTAGTGAGTGGTTAGCAATGGTTAGGGAAATAGCAGTTACCTTTTGGTAAAGGAATAAAAACTCATTTTTCACCATTGTTTGAACGGTTAGCTTGACTAACCAGTTTAGTTAGTCAACTAGATGTCTCCCTCCCATCCTTCTCTTTATTGTTGGTATTGCTGAAATATTCAGGGTTGCACACTTTGTTGCAGCGCTCACTTGTGGTTTCACATTTCTTTGTGATGGTTGGTGGCTATCACATATTTACTTGGCGTGTCCATACACACACTTGTTTGTGTTGCAATGGAGATGTCACATGGTTAAATAAGCCTAAGATCACATGGGAGATCTAACTCAGGGTTTCCCACCTAAAATGCAGATGCTCCTCTTCTGAGGAGATGGCCCTTGCCATTATCTTTTATTAGAAGTTAATTGCATTCACTACCCATAATTGATGAGGTTGTATTTACATTTCAAATGTCACTGACATCTTTTTTTTCTCAATTCTCTGTTCCTAGGAATGTTGCTAATTAACCCACAATGCACAATCACAGATGCCAACAATAAGGACTAGCCCAGCCAAAATAGCACTAATGTGTCTGTTGAAAACTGTTCTAGGAAAAGTTTCTTAAACTTCATTCAAACTTATGTGTAGGAATACCCTTTGAGTGATTGTGTTCTGCAAAAGTGTTTAATGCATGGCTTATAGCATAACATGTGAAAAATAATTATGAGTGTCTTCCCATTTTTGCTGACTCAACTAGTATCTTTACCCGATTCTACTAAATAAACATTTAAATTCTAGACACTTTAATCACTTTGCTTTATTTCAGGAGATTTTGTTGTTTTATATTATTCATTCTCTCGCACTCTCACACAAGCTTTTGAGATTGCATGCTTCTTTGTAGTGGTTGGTGGATATCACCCAGAATTAATTCAGATTGTGACCACGGACACCCTTTGATTTTTCTGGGTATACTCATTTAAAAATATTTTTTAAAAAATGGATTTTTAAAAACTACGTAAGCACTGTTATAATCTGAGGCTACAATAGTGAATAATCATCATGGTCCAATTTTCCTCAGTCCATATCGGGCTCATATTTACTTTCCAGGAGCTGTTTAAAAATAGTTGATTTCTTCAAGCTCTCACTATTCGCAGATGATATGATACTATACTTAGAGAACCCTAAAACCTCTACCAAGAAACTCATAGAAAAAATAGGCTTGTATAGTAAAGAGGCAGGCTATAAAATCAATACCCAAAATCCATGGCTATCCTATATGCAAATAGTGAAAGAGAAGAAAGTGACATGAAGAAAACAATCCCATTTACAATTGTGCCCCAGAAAATCAGGTACCTAGGAATCACCTTAACTAAGGAAGTAAAGGACCTGTACAAAGAAAACTACAAAACTCTACTTCAGGAAATGAAAGAGGATACGAGGAAGTGGAAAAATATCCCCTGTTCATGGATCGGGAGAATTAGCATTGTCAAAATGGCAATACTTTCCAAAGCACTGTACAAATTCAGTACAATCCCTATCAGGATACCCATGACATTTTTCAAAGAAATGGAGCAAAGACTCCTGAAATTTATATGAAACAACAAGCCCCCACGAATAGCTAAAGCAATTCTTGGGAAAAAGAAAATGGGAGGAATCAACCTCCCTAACTTCAAACTCTACTACAAAGCAGTAATAATTAAAACAGCATGGTACTGGAACAAAGGCAGAGCTGTAGACCAATGGAACAGGGTTGAATATACTGACATTTCCCCGCAAGCATACGAGCATCTAATCTTTGATAAGGGGGCAAGAAAAGTCAAGTGGAGCAGGGTAAGCCTCTTTAACAAATTGTGCTGGCAAAACTGGATGGCTACATGCAAAAAAGTGGGCTCAGATCTCTGCCTAACTCCATGTACAAAAGTAAGATCAAAGTGGATTAAAGACCTCAATATCAGACCAGAATCCATAAGGTACACTGAGGAAAAAGTTGGCAAAACCCTCCATGACATAGAAGCTAATGGTGTCTTCAAAGATGTCACACCGCTGGGCAAGCAAGTGAAAACAGAGATAGACAAATGGGACTATCTTAAAGTAAGAAGCTTCTGCAGCTCAAAAGAAACAGTGACCAAAATACAAAGACAGTCTACAGAATGGGAAAGGATATTCGCCAAATACACATCCGATAAGGGGTTAATATCAAGGATATACAAAGTACTGGTTGAACTCCACACAAAGAAAACATTCAACCCCATCAAAAAATGGGGAGATGAAATGAATAGAAACTTTCACAAAGAAGAAATCCGAATGGCTAAAAGGCACATAAGAAAATGCTCCACATCATTAATCATCAGGGAGATGCAGATCAAAACCACAATGAGATATCATTTCACACCACAGAGACTGGCCCATATCCACAAGAACAAAATCAACCAGTGCTGGCGCAGATGTGGTGAGAAAGGAACACTCCTTCACTGTTGGTGGGAATGCCGACTGGTTCAGCCCCTCTGGAAAACAGTATGGACAATTCTCAAAACATTAGAAATTGAGCTCCCATTTGACCCAGCAATACTACTCCTGGGATTATATCCTAGAGAGGCAAAAAAGTATAGTCAAAGTGACATCTGCACTTGTTTGTTCATTGCAGCACTCTTTACAATAGCCAGAATCTGGAAAAAAACTGAGTGCCCAAAAACAGATGACTGGTTAAAGAAAATTTGGTACATTTACACAGTGGAGTACTATGTAGGTGTTAGAAAAGACGAAGTCATGAAATTTACATACAAGTGGTACTACATGGAAAGCATCATGTTAAGCGAAATGACTCAGAAAGAAAGGGATAGACATAGAAAGATTGCATTCATCTGGGGAACATAAAGTAACAAAATAGGAGACTAACACCCAAGAATGGCCGGGATTAGTACCAGGAATTTTACTCCATGGCTTGGAGGCCAACCACACATGCTAGGGGGAAAGGGAGCTCAGATAGAGAAAGGAACACCAAATAAAGGTGTTGGGAGGATGCTCCCAGGATGGGAGAAGCATGCTGAAAATAGAATATAGACCAAATATGATTGTCACCCATTTCCTCTTTTGCAAACCACAATACCCAATAAGAGGTAAAAGGTAAAGGTAAAGGCCCTCCCGTTGATCATCGATTTGCTCGAGTGGGCCCAGTAACGTCTCCATTGGAGACTTTGTTGTTACTATGTTTGGCATATTGAATACGTCACGGGGAGCTTGCCAGGCACTGCCGTGTGGGCGAGATACTCTCGGTAGCTTGCCGGGCTCTCTGAGAGGGGCGGAAGAATCGAACTCGGGTCGGACATGTTGGCTGTGTGCGAGGCAAACACCTTACCGCTGTGCTATCACTCCAGCCCACCTAATAAGAGAGAGAGAACAAAAGGGAATGCCCTGCCACAGAGGCAAGGGGGGATGGGGGGGTTCGGGGGAGTGGGAGGGATACTGGGATCCGTGGTGGTGGAAAATGGGCACTGGTGGAGAGATGGGCATTTGATCATTGTATAATTGAAACCCAAGCACAAAAATGTGTAAGTCTGTAACTGTACCTCATGATGTCTCACTATTAAAAATTAAAAAAAAAGAAATACCCAATAACATAAATAAATACCAGGTAGTATAATTAAAAAAAAATAAAAATAGTTGATTTCTTCAAATCAATTTCTATATAGGATTAATTTGATTGCATTAGATTTATTTATTTTTAAATCTAGGAACCAACCTCCTCCTTCCCTCGTTTTGTTCGATAGGTTCGTATTTTCTCACTTTCTTCTTCATAACTTTATCCCTCTTTTTTCTTCATCCTTCCTTCTCTCTCTTACTCTGTTTATGAAAAATAATATGTTGTCTCTAGAAATTCAAAACCATTTATATCCTTACAAAATATACATAAAGTTAACTCTTTCTAAATTCTAGTTCACAGGGAGCATACTGTATATTTTACATTCTGTTAAATAGTGGTAAATGCTGTATGGTTGTTTCACTTAATCAAGGCATAGAGTCAATTCAGATTGTAACCAGTGACACTTCCAGTTCTTCACTGTAAACTTTGACTTGTTCCTAATGATTATACCACTCAATGATGACTGTTGTATAAATCAGTTGTAAAACATACATTTTGATTATATTCTAATTCTTTGAATCTGTCTACATTTATTGGGGAGAATTTATCTATCTAAAATTTGCCTCATTATTACTAATAAATAAAATTAAGATGGGAACAGCAGCACAAGTTTAAAAATTTTCTCTTTAATCAACTTTCAGAGAAATAAAATGGTTCTGGAAATCTTCGGCTGCTGGAGCCCTGGTCAGGGCCTGGAGGGAAACTCAACCCGCTCTCCTCCAAGGGGGCCTGGCGAGGACAACCTGGTGTGGGGGCAGGAGACTCTGCGCTGTTCTCTTCCGGGAGCTGGGTTTTATAGTGTCTGAGTCTTGGCCATTGATGAGAATTCATGGCGCCAGGGGGCTTGGCAATCCGAGCAGGCTTGGAGATCTTAGCCCCGGGAACCGCATGTCTTTGTTCCTCTGCTGGTACCTTCATGCATGTGGAGAGTGGTCTCAGCATGGTGGTAGCTGGTTCTGGAGGTCTTTGTCTGCTGGAGCCCTGCTCGGGGCGGGGAGGGAAACTCAACCTGCTCCCCTCCAATGGGGCCCAGCGAGGACAGCCAGGCGCGGGGGCAGAAGACTCTGCATTTACCTGGCCAGTGCACACTTGCAGTTTTTTTGTGCTGTCAGTTAATTGTTCTATTATATTTCCTTGTTTTGTCTAAGAAATACTAGGATAAATCTTTGCTCATCAAAAGTCAGTTTAATGCCGACTGGTTCAGCCCTTTTGGAAAACAATATGGACGTTCCTCAAAAAATTAGAAATTGAGCTCCCATTTCACCCAGCGATACCACTTCTGGGAATATATCCCAGAGAGGCAAAAATGTGTAGCCGAAGTGACATCTGCACTTGTTTGTTCATTGCAGCACTCTTTACAGTAGCCAGAAACTGGAAGAGACCTGAGTGCCCAAGAACAGATGACTGGTTAAAGAAACTTTGGTACATCTACACAATGGAGTACTATGTAGCTCTTAGAAAAGATGAAGTCATGAACTTTACATACAAGTGGTACAATATGGAAAGTATCATGCTAAGCGAAATGAGTCAGAAAGAGAGGGATAGACATAGAAAGATTGCATTCATCTGGGGGATATAAAATAACAAAATATGAGATTAATACCCAAGAATAGCTGAGATCAACACCAGGAGAATTACTCCATAGCTTAGAGGCCAGCCGGGTATCCTAGAGGAAAGGGCTATTCAGATAGAGAAGGGAGCACCAAATAGAGGATGTTTGGAGGATCCTCCCAGGAGGGGAGATGCAGGTTGAAAGTAGACTGGACTGAACATGTTCGCCACTCAATGCCTCTTTTGCTGATCACAACACCCAAACGGAGAGAGAGAACAAAAGGGAATGCCCTGCCACAGTGGCAGGGGGGGATGGGGGATGGGGGGGAGGGATATTATCCTGGTGGTGGAAAATGGGTACTGGTGGAGGGATGGGTATTTGATCGTGGTATGACCGAGATCCAAGCACAAAGATTTGTAAATCTACAACTGTACCTCATGGTGTTTCACTAATATTAAAAAAATAAAAAAATAAAAAAAAATTATTATGAAGTGTGGCTATATAAACTGACAGAAAGGATGTATGAATGACATTGAATTAAGTTGGCTCTTATCTGTTCTACTCTTCTAACTTTTTTTATCCACTTAATTTCACAGTAAGCCATATCTTTAAAATTCCTTCTTTAAGGCTGGAGCCATAATACAGCAAATATGGCATTTGCTTTGCACATAGCCAGTCCAGGTTCTATTCATTGCAACGCATATGGTTCTCTGAGCACTGGCAGGAGTAATTCATAAACAAATTGCCGAGAGTAACCCCTGAGCATCACCTGGTGTAACCCAAACACCTGAAAAAAGATGCTTTAAAAAATTAAAACTCATTAAAGTCATTTCAATTAGGCACCAGGGATGTACTTCAATTGGTAGAGCATTTTCTAAGGACGTACAAGACCCCGAGTTTGGTAACAGGTACATCATGCCCTATCCCCTTCCATTGTCAGATGTGACCCTTATAAAAATGTAATTTTAACTAAGATAAGATACTTTTGTATTACTCTGTCTAAGGTCAAGGATATTATACCAAGCTTTTAAACTATGTCTTATTTTATGTTTAAATAAACCTAATACATTTTCTGAAAAAAATGTGTCTAAATCAAATATTTTCTCAGTGCACTTTGTAGAACTGAAAGTAAAGTTAGGATTAAAGTTAGGATTAGCTGGTCTGCCTGATTCCAAGGTTCATATCAACAATGAAACAAACACATTTCATGTCCGTAGAGAACTATTAGCCACTTACCTAACAATGGGAGGTGGTATAGTTAAGTATGTGTGTATAAGTATTTACATATTTGTAATTCTTTATAACTTTGAAGATCATTATCTAGTATCAGAGCAGAACGAATTTAACAGGAAAAGTTTACAATGCATATAGTTTTGTTTGGTTTTGGGGGCATACACCCAATATGTCTACTCTTGACTCTGTACTCAGGGATGACTCCTGGAGGTGCTTAAGGGACTTATAGGGTACTGAGGATAGAATCCTGGTTGGCTGTGGGCAAGGCAAGTTGCAAAGCCCACTGTACTATTATCTCTCTGGCCCAGACAGAACAAATACTGAAAAATATATTATAATCTTTACTCACTTGATCTTTAATAAAAATAATCAAAACGACTTTTAATATAAGCACTTATAATACTTCCTCATTCTCCCAGATAAAATAATTCTCTGTTAAAATTAATTCCACTTATTCTTTTCTCAAATTGTATTTAAAAATCCGTTCTTTGTCTCCTTTTAATTTCTTTTAATGTAGAAAATAATTCTTTCTCTTTAGAAAAATCAATTTCAGCAGTGACCTTCAAGCTTTCCTGACCATATATAAGTAGTAAAATGTGAGGGCCAGAGTGATAGTACAGTGCGTAGGGCCTTGCACGAGGCTGGCCTGGGTTCAGTCCCTTGCATCCCATATGCTCCCTGAGTACTGTCAGGAGTAATTCCTGAGTGCAGAACCAGGAGTAATCCCTAAGCATTGCAGGGTGTGACCCAAAAAGCACAAAGCAGAAAAAAAAAGAAGTAAAATATATCATAAAACATAGACTTATAATTGTTTTCTCATATTATGCTGAATTCAATACATTCAATTCATCCCTCATCTTCTGTTTATTTTTCTCTCTTCTATTTAAAATTTTCAGTTGTGACTCTTCCAGTTGATTTTATGATCCATTAATGTCTCATAAGCAGTAATAAGAAATTACTAAGAATTACATAGCTGAAGAAAAGAGAGGTGTGAACATGACTGAATTGATATTTGTTCCTGTCATTTATTAAGTGCATGTGACTTTGCCAAGAATTACTTTTGTGGCATTTTATATTGTTTAGAATTCATTCATTCATTCATTCATCATCCTGTTAATCGTCGATTGCCTCGAGCAGGCCCCAGTAACGTCTCTTTCATCCTAGCCCTGAGATTATATTCAAGGCTTTTTAGGAGAATGAGACCCATCATTGTTACTGGTATTTGGCATATTTGGTGCACCACGGGGAGTTTGCCAGACTCTGCCCTGTGGGCAGGCTATATTCGATAGCCTGCAAGTTTGTCCAGAGTAGGAATGAGATAATGAGATATCATAAAAAGATGTTTAGATAAGATGTCGCGCGGCCGCAAATGCGGCCGCGCGGTTCCAGGAGCTGCAATTTTGTAGTCTCTGAGTCTTGGCCGCTGATGGGATTACACGGCGCCAGGGGGCCAGTTGGGGGGTGTGACCCCCGCCTACTGGAATTTGGAGGATCTGGGTGGAGGATGCTCGACTCCAGTTCGAGTAGGCTTGGAGATCTCGGCCCCGGAACCCGCGTGGCTTTGTCCCTCTGCCAGTACCTTCATGTGTGCGGAGAGTGGTCTCAGCATGGTGGTGGCTGGTCCTGGAGGTCTTCGGCTGCCGGAGCCCTGGTCGGGGTGGCGCAATCGGTTAGCGTGTGGTACTTATTGTTTAGAATATTAAATTGTTAATGAAAGAGTGATAATTATTAGGTCAGATGGAAGTGAAATAAAATAGGATTTGAAAATAATATGATTAAAATGGATTATGGATTGAGTATATTTTACAACATTTAAAATTGTTTTATGGAATTGTTTGGCAATAACCATTTCACTTGGAAAGGAAAGCATAGCACAGAAATTTGAATATAGAGTAAAATGCCTAAGAAATTACAGGTATTAGAAATGCATGCTTTGTGACAGAGACAAGTGTTTTTGAAAATCTTTCATGTATTGCTGATGGGATTATGGTGTCATGCCAAGTTTTTTGCAGTGTAGCTCAGCCCTTCTTTAAAATGTTAAACATAGAATTAACATTTCACGCAACAGTCCCATCCCTTGCTAAACATCTGATGACAATGAAAATAGATGTTCACGCAAAATCTTGTGAGTGAAAGAATGTTCAGAGAATTATTCAAGCAGCTCCAAGTAGTACATAATTAGATGTCTGTCACTGATAAATGGATTAAAAATTATGATGTATTTAATCCAAGAAATATTATCTGGCAATAAAAAGGAAGGGCATCCTGATACATGGTATAATGTGAATGAACCTTGAAAGTATATTAAATACTTTTTAACATAAAAGAAGCTAGTTTCAAATAAACATGTTGTATGATTTCACTAATGTGAAATGTCAAATGTGTAAAGATGAATAGTTGTCTTGACTAGAAATAGGATTTGCCATGAGGATTACCTAATAATAGGTATGGGGTTTCTGTTTGGGTTGATAAAAATGTTATACAGTTGGGGATCATAGAATAACTGGTAATGTAGTAAAATAAACTGAACTGCATTTCTAAAATGGGTGAATTTTATAGAATAAGAATTACATCTTAGGGGCTGCAGCGATAGTACAGTGAGTAGGGTATTTGCCTTGCACATATGTGGCCGACCCAGGTTCGATTCCAAGCATCCCATATGGTCTCCTGAGCACCCTCAGGAGTAATTCCTGAGTGCAGGAGCCAGGAATAACCCCTGTGCATACCAAAAAGAAAAAAAAAGAATTACATCTTTGTAAAATTTTTCAGAAAGGATAAACAGCTTCTCTACTTTTTATAATAGCATGATTGTTCAAGATTCCTTCACCTTTCACCTTTTTATTTTTTATTTAAGCATCTCCCAAGTAGTGCTCAGAGAGGCTAGAAGTCACTCCTGCCAACTTTACCTCTTCTCATGCTAAGGTCCTACTGTGTGGGTTAGGCCATGTGGTGCCAGGATCACCAAAGCCATCTGGAAGTTATGGGGGCTTCCAAAGCTACACACAGCAGTACCTTCACATTCTAAACCGCAGAACTAGTGAAGCAATTTGGCACAGATTTTATAATATCTGGGACAGTAGAGTATAATCAATAAAAATGGTATTTTCAGGAAGACATCTGAAACTAAGTCCAATAAAATGACAAAAGTAGTTCAAGAGCAGAAGGAAAGAAGATATAAGAATAGTTTTACAATGTGGGCAATAGATTTCACGCTGCTAATTTTGGTTCAGAATTTTTTTAAATTAAAGTTTAAAATGAACCTTTCATTTTGTTTTCAAAGTTTAATTGCTGCTGTTATTGCAGTGGTTCACTTGTAACTTGAGAATGCAGAAGCAAATACCAGGATTTTTATTTGACTCCTTAAAAAAACTCCATCTAGTTTATTTTAAAAAATTTTTTTTTATTAGTGAAACACCATGAAGTACAGTTATAGACTTACAAATTTTTGTGCTTGGGTTCCATCTAGTTTAAAGTAGACTTCATTTTGTTTGAGTAATTTCAAATGCACTGAATGATGAAGGATAATAGCTTTCTTTTTTTTCAGTACAAATTTTTTATTAAACATTTTTTGTATAGATAGTATCTATAATTTTTGGAGGAATGTACTCTTTTTTTCTTCTGAAAATATTTTAATTTCATAATGAAGAAATACATATTAATTTTTATGATAAATTTAGTTCAACAAAGCAGAATTTTTAAACATACACTTTAGTATGAGGTACAAACATTACAATGTGATACTGTCCTCCCGTTTTTCATAGATTTGCTCGAGTGGGCCCAGTAACATCTCCATTGTGAAACTTCTTGTTACTGTGTTTGGCATATTGAATACTCTCAGTAGCTTGCCAGGCTCTCTGAGAGGGGCAGAGGAATTGAACCCAGCTTGGCCAGGCTGGCTGCGCGCAAGGCAAACGCCCTACCGCTGTGCATTTGATTTTTTTTTATATTTATTGGATCACTGTTGGAAATGTTACAAAGCTTTCAGGTTTAAATCTCAGTCATGCAATGATCAAACACCTTTCCCTTCACCAGTATTTATTTTTCACCACCAAGAACCCCAATATACCCCCCTCCCACCCCTCCCAATGCCTGTGAGGCAGATGAATTCTACTTAACTCTCTATCTACTTTGATTACATTTGTTATTTCGATAAAAGATGCAGCATTATTGTTTAGAGTTTACACCCAACAATCAGAACTGCTGAAAAGGCATTGTGAAATAATTTGTTTTCTACAGCTGGTTATGAGAACCATATAAGGTCACGCGGCCACGATAGCGGTCGCGTGATTTTGGATTTCTGATATTTTATTATTAAGCCTGGAGGGATTTCTGCCAAGAGCCAGATAATTACGAGATTGATTTCTGTGGCTCTGGAGCCATGGCCTTGATGGAGAGCCGCTTGCGGGAGGCAATTCGTGACCTCGGTAGGGTGTGAAGGACGAGCTGGGAACGCCCCCCTTCCCATGAGTTGCCCCATCACCACTGGCTCATACCTGGCTTTCCAAAAATCTCCGAGGCGGCCGCCATCTTGCTGCCCAAGGGGAAAAAGGTGGAAGGGAGCAACACTCCTTCCCTCCCACGGAGGCTTGGTACTGTGGATTAATGCATAGTTCGTTCACTTTTCTGCAGCAAGCTGCTGGGCTCTGCATTAAGTCCTTGTGCCTCTGGAGCCATGGCTGTGCTGGAGAGCCCCTCGTGGGGTGTAACTCATGACCTCGGTAGGGTGTTAAGGATGATCTGGGAACGCCCCCCTTCCCATGAAGTTGCAGTTGCCCAGTCACTGCTGGCTCATACCTGGCTTTCCAAAAAGCTCCGAGGTGGCTGTCATCTTACTGACCAGGGGGGATAATAGCTTTCTTAATACTACTCATTTCTCCTAAGGTTAAGCCTGGTATATATTTTTTAAAAGTTGGAAACCAGTAATTACACACTAATATTAGCTGATGTGCAGTTTGTTTGGAATTCAGACTTTTTTTAGCACTATCTTCCCATTGTTCATCGATTTGCTCCAGCGGTTCCAGTAACGTCTCCATTGTGAGACTTGTTACTGTGTTTAGCATATCGAATATGTCACGGGTAGCTTGCCAGGCTTTGCTGTGTGGGTAGGATACCCTCAGTAGCTTGCCAGGCTCTCCGAGAGGGGTGGAGCAATTGAACCTGGGTTGGCTGCATGCAAGGCAAATGCCATACCTGCTGTGCTATTGCTCCATCCCAGACATTTTTTAACTAATAAAATTACCAAAAATTGTCTTTGATCCTGATGGTCTAAGGAATTCTGCCATGCTTTAAATGTAGATTTATGCAGAACTTGATGAACTTCCAAATCTGGGAAGCTCAAAGTAAAATAAGTTTCTCACGGGATGATCTCACTTATCTGTGGTATATAGAATACTGCATGTGGAAATGTATTATAGTAAAATAGGGAGACCTAGATCACCTTGACCCCAGAGTGCAGAGGGGAGAAGGACAGAGAAGGAAAGAAATCAAGGATGAAGAAGAGAATGAGAAATAATGAACAAAAAGTTCAGGCATCAGGGCTTTAGTTATGCCAGTGAAATGAGTGAGTGGTATAGTCGTATATCCAAAGCACAGAAAAAACAAAACTGAAATCATGAGATCTAAGCTGAATCGTGAAACTTTGTAATGTGCCTGACAGGTTGACAGACTGTAATGGGTTGGGGGTTGGGTTGGGAAGGGAGTATGGAAAAACTGTTTGAGGGAATTGACACTGATAGTGGGATTGGTGTTATAATATTATGTGCCTAAAACTCAGCTATCAATAACTTTGTAAATCATAAAACTAGCTATCAATAAGTCTGTCAATCATAGTTTTTTTCTTATAAAAACTTTAAAAAATAAGTTTTTAAGAAGAGTGGTCTATTTAATTCAAGGAATGTGCTCTAATACTGGGTGACAGAGGGATCGATAATAAGGAGGTCAGAGCAAAATTACTACAATGAACAAGGACAGTAAGAGAACATTAAAGCAGAGAATAATTTTTTCCCCACACATCAGTGATTTCAAATTTTGACTCTTATATTTCCCATTTCTAGCCTTTCACTAGAAAGCACTAAGAAAATTGGCAAGGAAGTAAGAAGTGAAGAGGCCATAAAATGATCTATGAACTTAATAATTCATATCTGGATCTGAAAATTTTGCTTAATTAATATATGGTTTGATAAAATAAAGCATAAGAATAGAACTAAAGTAACATCTTGGAATTCTTTTGGATGGCACAGTTTATAAAAGAGAGCTATTCATTTTTTTCTAAAGCTTTTGCAGTTTTCTGTGAATTTCAAAATAGCATGGGCATGCAGGCCCCTGAGCTAGCTAGTGTTAGGTGGCTGAGAGTCACCTCCCCAGGCCAGTCAGTGGTGACAGATGAATGAAGGAACAGGGAATGGGGAAACAGGGCCCCAGGCTGGTTGGTAATCACGGTCATGGTCCTCCTGTTGTTCATCGATTTGCTCGAGCGGGCCCAGTAATGTCTCCATT
Source organism: Sorex fumeus (assembly GCF_029834395.1). NCBI lineage: Eukaryota > Metazoa > Chordata > Mammalia > Eulipotyphla > Soricidae > Sorex > Sorex fumeus. The sequence continues at coordinate 24,201,255 of NW_026606060.1, forward strand.
GTGACACTTGTTACTGTGTTTGGCATATTGAATATGTCACAGGGAGCTTGCCAGGCTTTGCCGTGCAATCGAAATAATCTCAGTAGCTTGCCGGGCTCTCTGAGAGGGGCGGAGGAATCGAACTCGGGTCAGCCATATTGGCTGTGTGCAAGGCAAACACCCTACTGCTGTGCTATTGGTCCAGCCCAGTTGGTTGGTAATCAGGGACCCTTTATTTCATTTTCATTCTCATCCTTATAGCTTCATTCTCCTGCTTCTCTCTTACAGTGTAGTTATTTTTTCCCAGTATAACTAGATCTCTCCCCCTTTACAGCTTAGTAGTTTCTCTAACATAGTTAGATCTGTGTTAGATCTCTTCCCTGCTTACACTGTCCATCTTTCTTCCCCATCGCAGTGCCCTTATTTCTCTTCTTTTCCCCAACCTAGTTCCTTTTCTTCCCTTTCCCCTAGCCTAGTTATATCTCTCCCCTTGCAGCATAGTTATATAGAAATCATGAAAGGTGGGGTACACATAGGTGGGGTTGAACATTGTCATAACAACAAACAGAGGTAAAGCCACTTCACAAAATCTTATCTGAGGATTTAGCACTCTAGATTACTAGGAGATCCACTCAATCCCATCTAGGGTGTATTGCTTTCTTCTTTCCTCAGATGTTAATCCATTTAAACAATCATAGTAAATTTACTTCTTACTAATATTTCTAGTCATTTTGTATGCACACAGGAAGAGTTATAAAGGTTGGCTCTTCCTGGGGACATCTCACTGTATATCCCAGTCTACAATTCTGGGGCCAGGTTATTCTTTCCTAACTCCAGCAGGGTCCTTATATCTTTGCCCCTTTCAGTGCCAGGGTAGCTCACAGATTTCCCTTGGTCCATCATTGTCCCTCTTTGGGGCCCTCCTTTTGGGAGTGTTAGAAAGTAAAGGCTAAGTCAGGTAAATATGACAGATGCCAAGGAGTAAATATTATTTCAGGATCAGTTAGCTTCCATGTGACAAAATAATAGCATCAGCTGTCTTACTGTGTCTATACAAAAAGGGCATTGCTAAATAAACCATGCAAAGGACATGAAGGAATAATAAAAGCAATATAGGATTATTAGTGCCTGATGGAATTGGGTGTGACTTGGGATCACTGATGTGGGAATAACTTAATAAGCCTAAACTCCCTGAGAGAGGAGCAAGGATAAGCCAATGTTATGCAACATTTTTCCAGCAAAAAAGTTCTACTATTAACCAAATATATCTAATAAAATAACTTGTCAAAAGAACCTGTTAATAACCTGTTTTGTAAAAAGTTGCTGTTATTTCACTGGAACTACTGTGTTTCAATAACTAGGCAAAATGTCTGCTTTAAGCAGTAATGCCTTTACATGAATTTAACTGAGATTGTAGAAGAAATTAAATTCAGTCAGTCCTCATTTGCATCTCTAATGTATGCCTTTGACTGCTGATTCTAAAACACTAGTTATGACTCTGTTAGGTTGTTAATTTATACAGCAACACAATGTTTTTAGACAACTGGCTTTGAGATTTGAGGCAATTTAAAGAGCTTACTGCTGTTCTTCATTAAAATCTCCTGTTTAGAGCTAAATATTCTGAAATTTATAGTAGGATCTTTCGAGGAACATTGAAAGTACTTTATTTTGTATTGAGCTTTGACACTTTTCTTGTTGTTTTGTTTTCTTCACATATAATGACAAACATTAAATGAAAAAAGAATGGTTCAAATTTTGGTATATTTATATATTTGTAGCTATTCAATATAATAACATAAAAATGAAGCAAAGCTACTACTTTAGCTAAATGCATTATTAATAATGTTTTGATATTGATTAAAAAATTTCTGAAGGTGAAGTTTCCAAATTCTTATCATATGTGTTAGGATTTTGAACTTTGACTGACGATTATAATAAAATCATCACCTTATTTGTAGCTAGCATTCTGAGAATTAAAAGAGATTCTTCTATTAATGTACATACCTAGAATGATATCTACATATACTAAACTTAATTCTATTAAAATTTTTGGTCTTTGAGGTTTTTGTCATCTCATGTAGTTTTGATTGGTAATTATTTTTCTAACAATGTGAGTATTTGGATTTGTCTACTTCTACTTGTCAAAGTGGGCTTCCACTTATTATATTTCTTTGGGCTCCTGTTTTACAAATTTGTGGAAAAATACTTTGAGAGAACCCAAAGAAACTACATATGAGGATGAAGACCCCATATATATATATAATAATTTGTTATTATTATTTTGCTTTTTGGGTCACACCCAGTGGTGCTTAGGGGTTACTCCTGGCTCTGCACTCAGGAGTAATTCTTGGGGAACCATATGGGATGCCAGGGATTGAACCCAGATCGACTGCATGCAAGGCAAACAACCTACCCGCTGTACTACCACTCCGGCCCCATTTAGCATTATTATATGTATTTTAAATGTTGATTATTTGCACCAATTTCATTAAGTATTTTTATTAAATCTACTTATTTTTAAAAAATGCTTTATTATTTTGGAAAGACTGAAACTATGCCTTAGTATAATGTATGAGATATTACATTTTTTAATGTTTTTAGTAGGCAGTAAGTTATAATTAATTCTAAATCACTAAAATGTAATAATCAAGCTTTATTTTGATCATCTCTGTTTTTTTTCCATGTCCATTCTTCAGAGAAAACCATACAAAATAAGTTTTATGTTTAAAACATTATAGGGACCAGTTTTTTATTTTAGTAACAAATTGGGGTCAGAGCTCTGGATATAGTAATACCTTGTTTTTTCTGGTTCATGTCAAAATTGGTGAATTTTTTATAAATACTTTTCAGGTAAATTTTACCCTGTTATTACTTTTCTTCTTGTCTTTGGAAATAGTACAAAATGAATATAATAAAAACTGTTCTTCATTAAACTGGGTTATCATTAGAAATTATTATTACTTTTTCAGTTTATTTTTTTCTTTGCATCCATACAAAGGGACCTCACATACACTGCCCCTATTATATGTCAATGTTGGAATTTTTATTATTTTATTACTTTTATTATTATTATTTTATTATCATACCAGAGTCTCCTGCCCCCATGCCTCACTGTCCTCACAGGGGCCCCTCAGAGGGGGGATGGTTGAGTTTCCCTCCCCGCTCCAAGCAGAGCCCCGGCAGATGAAGAGCTCCAGAACCAGCCATAGTCATGCTCAAGACCACTCTCTACATGTTCAGATGAGCCTCTCGCATGAAAGAATCAGCAGAGGAACTCAGGTGTGCAGAACCTGGGGCTTAGATTTCCAAGCCTGCTTGGATTGGGACTGGGCCTCCTCCACCCAGGCCCCATCTTCCAGAAACTAAGCATTACACTCACCAACTGCTCCTGGAGCCGTGTTGTCCCATCAACGGCCAAGACCCAGGGACTATAAAACCCAGCTCCTGGAAGCACGTGGCCATATTTGCGGCCGTGCAACTTGTTTTTGTCCAGTTCTCACTTTTGGAGAACCCAACAGGCTACTGAATATATCCTGCCCACACGACAGAGTCTGGCAAGCTCCCCGTGGCATACTCAATATGCAAAAACCCAGTAACAATGATAGGTCTCATTCCCCTGACCCTGAAGGAGCCTCCAATTTGGTGCTTGCTAAAATCTCAGGGCTAGGACGATTGGAGATGTTACTGGTGCCTGCTCAAGGAAATCAATGAACAGTAGGATGATAGTGATACAGTGACACAGTGATATCATACCTGTGGCAAAATATTGTCCTCAGGATGTATTCAAATTAGCTGTATTTTTTTTCTCATGTCTACTGTTATTCTCACCACTGGCAATATGCCTACTTCTATAAAGCTGATCTTCTTTACTTGCCAGTTCTAACTGTAAGCTATACTTGTTGGATTTGTGTCTAGAAAAAAGATAGAATAGAGTTTAAGAGAGAACTTGATGTTTTCAAGTATACTTCATAGAAGAGAAGAGGTATTAGTGTATATAAAAGTGAGATTGGCACTTACAGAGAGTTCAGTTGTAAGAAATATTTTTTTTTCCAAATCTCTGCTGTACTATTCTGACACATGTAGTGGAGCTTCAGTATTTTACTTAAATTTTAAATATCTCATTAAGTAACTTGAGTGTAAAAGTTAACATTGGATAAATATGTTAGCTCTATAAAGTAGAATAGAAATGAGTTCTTAATTTAGATATCTTAAATATAATGAATTTGCTCGAGCGGGCCCAGTAACGTCTCCATTGGAGACTTTGTTGTTACTGTGTCTGGCATATCGAATACTCTCGGTAGCTTGCCGGGCTGTACTAGAATATCTTGAATATAAGGTAAAGGTAAAGGTAAAGGCCCTCCCGTTGATCGTCGATTTGCTCGAGCGGGCCCAGTAACGTCTCCATTGGAGACTTTGTTGTTACTGTGTCTGGCATATCGAATACTCTCGGTAGTTTGCCGGGCTCTCCGAGAGGGGCGGAGGAATTGAACTCGGGTCGGCCATGGTTGCCGCATGTAAGGCGAACGCCCTACCCGCTGTGCTATAGTACTAGAATATAATGGGAGGTGTGGAGGAGGCCCCATCTCTGGAGATTTATAGCATTACTGAAAAATGAGAGTTAACTATTTTGAACAATCCCTTGATAATGAACATTTCATGGACTACTTGATCATTTGAACATTCTTTGATTCTGACTTTCTTCTTTATTTTGGGTAGATATAGTTATGGATTATTTTATTATTAATAATTATAGTTACTTGTATGCATGTGTTATATTCACAATATTATAGGAAATGAACGAAAATATCTGACCTTTTCCCCATGAAAATAAATATCCAGAATAATTTTGGGGCTCTATCCAGTTGTGTGTCTCTGGAATTTTTCTAGGTACCATGCTTGAGAGCTTCTTGGAGAGATAATCAGGGGATCATACTAGGCCGGAAATAGATCCTGAAATTCATGTATGCAAATTGCGTGCTCCAGTTATATAAACATAATCAATCTTGTGAAAGAAAAATACAGGTAAAATTTGTTTAAATATTAGAAAGAGGAGGTAATTCAGACTTAGGATTCAAAGGTGAATTCTTAAATTGCTCGTTATGACCTGAATTATGAAAAGAAACTAGGGACTTCAGCATGTGGAAATTTTTAGAACTAGTAGTTAGGAACATTGGGATAATGAAAAGAAGGCCAAGGATACTGAAATGCAGTGAGCAAGGAACCGTGTGTTAGGAGATGAAGAATCATATGCTAAATAAAGAAAATGCTAGATTATGAAAAAAATGGAGAAGTATGAAAAAATGGATTATGCAGGAAATGGAGAATCATATGCTAGGCTAAGAAGAACTTTGGAGTGCTTGCTTCGCCAGCACATATACCAAAATTGGAATGATTCAGAGAAGATTAGCATGGCCCCTGCACAAGAATGGCACATGTAAGAAGAACTTTGGAGACTATTGTAACAATTTTGAACATTTTCTCTACTGCATAGATTTTGAAAAGTTCAAGGAGGGAAAAGGCATAATGAATGTAGATTTAAAAGTATTTACTAATGTATATAGAGAGGTGTTAAACTGTGCCTCTGAAATTCTATAACATAACATTGTAGCACAGCGGTAGGGCGTTCGCCTTACAAGCGGCCAACATGGCCAACCCGAGTTCGATTCCTCCGCCCCTCTCGGAGAGCCCGGCAAGCTACCGAGAGTATTCGATATGCCAGACACAGTAACAACAAAGTCTCCAATGGAGACGTTACTGGGCCCGCTCGAGCAAACTAATAATAAATCAATTAAAAAGAAAATTTTAAGAAAGTAGTGGTAAAGGAGACTAATGGAAGTTGGAAAAGGAGGGAGTAGAAGTGAAGAAATTGGCTTAAATGTTTTGAAACAATATTTGAGTGGTGAAAGTGACTATGAAAAGAACTGTCACTGTCACTGTCTTCCTGTTGTTCATCAATTTGCTTCAATTTGCTCAAGCGGCCCAGTAACGTCTCCATTGTGACAATTGTTACTGTGTTTGGCATATCAAATACATCATGGGTAGCTTGCCAGGCTTTTCCGTGCAGATCAGATACTCTCAGTAACTTGCCAGGCTCTCTGAGATAGGTGGAGGGATCGAACTTGGGTCGGCCATGTTGGCCGCTGAGTGATAGCACAGCAGGTAGGGTGTTTGCCTTGGACTCGGCTGACACGGCTGGCCCAAGTTCGATTCTTCACCCCTCTTGGAGAGCCCGGCAAGCTACTGAGAGTATCTCATCTGCACGGCAAAGCCTGGTAAGCTACCCGTGACATATTCGATATGCCAAAAACAGTAAATAGTCTCACAATGTTACTGGGCCTGCTCGAGCAAATCAGTGAACAATGGGAGGACAGTGACAGTGTCTATTTCAAGTGTCAGTTGGCTAATTCAACTTATGAAAAGAACTGTACTTATTCAAAACTTATGAATCAAGTCCAAAGTTATCTATAAATGGGGATAGATTTGTCCTATAAGATTCATATTCAGAACATTAACTATTACTATTTATGCTATCTGGTAGAATTTGAGTTGGTTAATTAGTTTTTTAAAAGCTAGAGAAATAATAGTATATGATACTTCAAGTGCGATATATCAGTATGCTCCATATTTTTAACTTAAACATGAAACTTTTAACTTAAATATCAAATTTAACCTATAAACCATATAAATATTCAGACTGCCAGTATTAATTTTTTTAGATTGCCAAAATTCTGATTTGATGTTGTTACCATTTATTAATTGTGAATGTGTGATTTTAAGTTTTATAGTACTTTGGTTTTGTTTGTATCACTTATACCTCAAGATACTTTCTCCATGTTTCCAGCATTGGTTCTTTTAAAATGAAGTATAATTCAAAAACAAATGTGCAAATATTTAGGAATGAGAATATAAGTATAATTTTTACTGTTATCTTCAACTTCATTTTTCCGATTATGTTATTTAAACCAATTTATAGTACTGTTTTTCTTGAGGCTTTTCAAGACATTTTGCCTGATTTTGTAGGACAAAATAACCAAACACTTTAAGACTGAAATTGAACCAGATTATGTCATAGGTTACTGAAATATTTTAATAATAATTCAACAGGTATAAGCTTTTTTGGAAACATGCAAGTGAATTTTGGCACAGATATAATTTCAATGAATGTAGTAAAAATGCAGATTAGTACTAAAACTTTATTGGCTTTAAACATTCACTGTACTGTCTTCACAAGTCCGTGTCTTCACAGAAGAAATAGTGGGATCTGTTAATATAGAAGGTATGTAGTTAAAGAGAATTTAACAGAGTTTTGAAAGCAGAGCTAAAAGTATTTGATCTTGATATGGAATCAAAGAAAGGAGAGTTTCAAGAAAGTGATTTTCATGAGTTCTATATGTCTGGTAAAGAAATGTGGAAAGAGAATTATTGATCAAGTGGATAGGAAAAACTCCAAATGTTGTTTTATGTTTAATAGGCAGAGAGAGAATTTAAGGGGCCATGTCTAGTAGGTCATTGAAAATGCAGCCTTAAATTTTAAAACAGTATAGACCGGTTTTGTTTGAGATTGAGGAAGTGTGATGAGATCTTGAACTAAGATAGTGACCTTTGTGCTGGGGTAGATTATTCAGTACATGGGTGTAGTGGTTGCTGAAGCTGATGTGGACAGACTGAGGTTTGAGTCATTTTGAATAAGAAAACAAGGTAACTGCAGAAATCGTGTGCTTTGTCAAATTCAGGGGTAGGATGGAACTCTAAATACAAAAATGATTAAAATCAGTAGTCTACAGAGTGACAACATAATAAAGAATGTATGAAGCAGATCATAGCAGATAGTTCAACCATACATAATACTGTGGAAATACCAGGTTGTTAGAATATCATGTTCTTTTATTTTTTTTTTAAACTTGTTTTAGGTTGTTCAGACATCAAGGAGGGGAAGAATGAGCAATTTTTCTTTAAAATGTACAGAATTTCAGTTTAGAAAGAAAAATAATTCTCAAAATTTCTTTTTTTTCTAAACTGTAGCACTGTAGCACTGTCCTCCCATTTTTTCATCAATTTGCTTGAGCGGGCCCAGTAACGTCTCCATCTTTAGACTTGTTGTTACTGTGTTTGGCATATTGAATACATCACAGATAGCTTGCCAGGCTTTGCCATGCGGGTGAGATACTCTCGGTAGCTTGCTGGGCATTCCGAGAGGGGCAGAGGGATCGAACCCGGCTCGGCCAAGCTGGCTGCGTGCAAAGCAAAAGCCCTACCACTAAACTGTATGATGTAATATGCTTGAAGCAACATGTATTACAACATGTATCAATTTTGGATAAACTTCATTCAATATCACTGTAAATTTTGCATTTTTCTGTGACAGTAACTGAAGAGTATGCTTCTGGTAGAGTCATTCAGCATACCCATTCATTTAATTTTCTAGAAGCATCAACATACTTTTCATAAAGCAGCCTAGCATACGCTTGATGTACTTGTGAATACATTAGCCTGTGTAATGGATACGAGGCTAAGTATAGCGATTTTGAGTTCCTTAAAAAGGGACTAAACTCTTGACCTTGGCCTTATTAACACTCTTCAGTAACAAACAAACTGATCCTATCAATTTGCTCTATAATACAGATGCTTTTAATCACTAGTGCTCCAGATTCTGACTGATGTGGGAATCTTCCTTTTGTGCTGGAAATAATATAAAAAAAAACACAACGTGATCAGAACTGGTGGAAATTATAATTAGATCTGAAAATATTCTGTCAAAGTGAATGTTGTGTTGTTTTACCCGGCTGAGTTAGGAGGCAAATTGTGAGAAGGAAGTGTTTATTTTTAGTCTATGACTATAGCTAATCTGGTCTCTGAGTGTGGGGATTTTGAATTGTGTTATGAGAGATAATTTGGCTGCCGGGCTGGCCACGTGACAGCTTGTTAAGTAATTTCAAATATACCAGACTCAGAATTCTCATTGATTTCCTATTCCCTGTAAGCCAGCAGAGCTGAATCTGATTAGCTTTTCTTTTTAAGGAAGCAATCTCTTACAAAGATGATTTCTTCCAACTGATAGGAATATTTTTATCTATAAATTTATTTGGTGGGGTGGGGGACTTTGGGCTAGAAGTGTTATGGGCCACTCCTGGCACTGTGCTTAGAGATAACTCTCGGTGGTACTTAGAGATAAAACAGTGTGGGGATCAAATATTTGTCTCCTGCAAGCAAAATATGCTCATTAGCCCTTTGAGCTATTTGTTCCACTCCTATATATCAAATCTTCAAACTAGAAATAGCAACTATTGATGGAGGGGGGAGGGTTGAACTTGATATATTTCTCACAAAATGAATTTATTAAGTTTCTTAATATCCAGTGTATAAATGTTTGATTCTTATTTTTGAGTATCTATTTTTAAAAGTATCCCAGAAGAAATATCCTTGTTCTTGATAAATCTGTAAATGTCTCATGTTTATAATGTAACTTTTTAAACATTATATTTAGAAAATGCCAAACATTTAATTATGGTATTACATATTCTCTCACCAGCTGCTCTTCTTTTTGATTTCTTTCTCAGATTCTAGTGACACCATGCAATCTCTTGCCCATGCCAAAAAACAGCTTCATTTTTGCCTCCTGCATACATTCTTTTGAGAGTTTTTATTTTTTGGTGGGTTTTTATTTTTTGGCTTTATTGGTGATTGATTTAAACTTAAGAAGATTATTATGGTATGTTGGTTTATAAGATTGAATATGTTTTTAGATGAAAGTTTAGCATCTCTTCAAAATATAGGGGCCAATGAAATAGTACAGGGGTTAAGGCACATGCCTTGCAATTGAACAACTTGGGTACAGTCCCTGGCACCACATATGGTCTCCTGAGCATTGTCAGCAGTGATCCATAAGCTCAGCTGGATTTGCTCTCCAAACTAAATACACAAAGTGTTTGCTACTACATTGCACCGACGACCAAAGTACCCACATGCCTCTGCAGCCCATATTTTTTAAAATTACTGTTTTAACTTATTTTAGAATCTATGGTATACTTTTCATCTTGTTGCCATGATTTAATCTTTCCCACTATTTATGTTTCCTAGATTATTGCAGTGAATTTCTGCCTCTCGTTTCAAATCTATTCTCTCTAATTTAGCAAATTTGATAAATATGATGTATAATCACGCCAAACCTGTGTTTAAAGCATTCATGGCCTTGTCCTTAAAGTAAGAAATGTTTTCACATTTTGCATAATGTGTTTTAAGGTATAGTTTGGCTTTCATTCCTGAACCCATCCCCCCAGTTTTGTAATTGCTGATTCCTCTCTTACATTCTAAGCCTAAAGCATACAGAAACTTAATTTATGTTTGAAATGTGACATAAGTATATGTGTGTATAAATATATATACATATATATAATTTCTGCATATGATAATCTTATGGTTTAGAAAATCATTTGCTGTGGACTAAAGATGTCATTCAATAGGTTAAACTTATGATTTACAAGCAATAATCTGATTCCTGACACTACATGGTCCCTTCTGCACCGCTAGGAGGATTTCCTGAGCACAGAGCCAGGAGAAACCCCAAACAGTAACTGTTTATGCTTACTTTAGATGCTCTTAGATGAAAGAAATCTGTCTTGAGTTCCAAAGATAAGGATAGTGTCCCTGCTATATACTGAGTACAAGCACTGATCCACATTAGGGCCTTTTATTTTCTTTTTAAATATATGAAAATTTATTGAAACACCATGATTTACAAAGTTTTCACAATGCAATCATTTCAGGTATTTAGTATTCTACACCAGTCCCACCACCAGTGTACTCTTTCCTCCATCAGTGTCCTCAGTTTCCCTTTCATTCCTCAAACCTGTTTCCTTAGTAGGCACAAAATGAACTTTATATTTTTATACTTTATACAAAATATATCTTGTAATAGTGTTTGTAAAGTCATAGCCTGAGGATTTCTGAGCTATTCACGAGTTGAACCTTCCATGTTATTGTTTATACTCATTGAGCTTAGTGGGTCTCTACTCAATTTTCCAATATGATTTTATGTGCTTCTGCTGGACTATCAGAAGTGAAGTTTGGGGCTGTTGCTTCAGGAGCTGTGGAGTTGGCATGATCAGCTGCTTGTGTCTCTCTGGCATCTCTCTGCGATCGGTCATGAAGATGGGCTTTTTCTCTGGCAGCAGCAGCAGCTGGATATGGGTGGGCTGAGGGCTGGGCCTTTGGCAGATTGGGGGCCTCAGTCTACCCCCATCATTCTGAGGCTACAAAGTTCTGGGCCCAGTGGCATCTAGGCCTACCTGGAGTTACTCAGCTGCTGGAATCTCTCCAAGATCAGTCGTGATTAAATCTTCGGCAGTTTGTTTTAGATCTTTAGGGGACCTTTTAATTTTTTTCATTATTTTTTGTTTTGTTATATACCTCCCAACAAACCATAAGGGATTAACATGTAGCTATCTATTGTCTTCACATGTTTTGGGTTTGTTATGTCAACACTGACCAGTAGAAACAAAAATGTGTTGTGGTCACTATTTAAAATAAAAGAAATGACTAACCCTACTTCAACCATCTGCACCACACATGATCCCTCCATCCAGGAGTAGAGCCAGAAGTCAGGTATGGCCCCCAAATGAAATAAGAAGTAGTAGTAGTAGCAGTTAGTAGTAATAGTAGCATTGAAGCAATGATAATAAAAGCAGTTTTCATATCATATACTTTTGAATTTGTGGATCAGAAACAGACAGAATATAGTTCAAATATGATACTGATTTGTCTCTGCTTTATGGTTAGTTTGGTATTACCTAGAAATAATGGAAAAAGGAGAGACCATTTTAATGACTAAAGTATACAGTTGTCCGAAGGCTTATTTAGTCTCATCTCTGGTATTTGGGTTGGGAAGATTTGAGGACTTGGCCCAGTGGGGGGATTGTCAAACAGAATGTGTGCCTGAATCCTCAGACTATGATACACTTAAGATTCTATTCTTCTTACTTGTTGTCTCAGATACCAAGAGCAAGGCAGTAAGAATAATTTCTTCAGGGACTTTAGTGACCCAGTATAGGAAGACACTATCATTTCCAGTACATGTTCTTAATCAAAACAGTTGTATAATTTGCTCCTTTTAATCGCATTAACACAAATCTAATGGCTTAAAACAACACAAATATATTACTGTATAGATTTTGCAGCATGAACTCTAAAATGGATCTCATAAGTTTAAAGAAATATCAGCAATATTGAACTCTTCCTTTCTGAGGCTCTGGAAGAAAATCTTTTTATTTTTCTTTTTCATTCTCGAGAGCTCACCTGCATTCTTTGGCTCCTGGTTTCATTTTCATCTTCAAAGCCAGAAACATAACTTCATCCAACTTTTTGGAACTCACCTGCTTTCCTCTTTGACTCTAAGAACTCCTTTGTGACTACATTGCCCCAACTGGATGATCCAGTATAATATTCCTTTTTCAAAACCAGCAGATTAGCAACCCAGATTTGATCTACAACCTTCATTTTCTCTTGGCATGTAGCATTAAATATTTATATTATTTGATCATTGGTATGGTATGGAGCGATAGCATAGCGGTAGGGTGTTTGCCTTGCATGCAGCCAGCCCAGCCGAGCCCTGTTCGATTCCTCTGCCCCTCTCGGAGAGCCCGGCAGGCTACCGAGAGTATCTCACCCACACAGCAGAGCCTGGCAAGCTACCCATGATGTATTTGATATGCCAAACACAGTACCAGCAAGTCTCATGACGGAGTCGTTACTGGGCCCGCTCGAGAAAATCAATGAACAACAGGAGGATAGTGGTCATTGGTATGTATACCAATGACCTTTGGAATACCAATGACCTTTGAAAACTACTGCAATTCCATACTCATGGTATCTCATGGCAGAAGGTTATATAGATTATGAGGATTAAAACTCACAGAAATTCTTTATATGCAGGCACCTTTCTTTCAGAGACGCAGACTGAATCCTCAACATCTCTCAACTGGATAAGGCAAGAAGATATAGAACTTATTTCTTACTTGGAAGAGGGTCAAATAATTTATAATCATATTTTAAAATTGTTTCATAATCTTTGTCATTAGTAGTCTGCTTTATTCTTTAATAAATAGTGAGCATTTATTGTTATAATTTGAATTATTAGACCCCGGGGTAATATTCTCAGTTATCTAGTATGCTATCCGTAATTTATACAAATCTAAATAAAACATAATAGAGGAAATCTATATAAGTTGATCAAAAATAATAGAAGGGCTAGAATGATCTTACACACTGTGCAAGTTTTAAAATAGATTTTTTATGGAAAATAAATAGATTTTTTACTGAATTGCGTGTTCACGTACATAGGGACTGAATTCATATGCTGAAGCACTATGTACCATTTTGAATGATTGTGGAGATAGAGCCTGATAGAATTTGTTTTCTTAAGTGGCAACTGAGGTGGATGCACACACACACACACACACACACACACATATATGTGTGTTTGTGTATATATGTGTGTGTGTGTGTGTGGGAGAGAGAGAGAGAGAGAGAGAGAGAGAGAGAGGAGAGAGAGAGAGAGGAAAGGCCATATGAAGGCAAGGGCATATGAGTAACAGAGTGATGAGGTAACTATATACCAGGAGAGAGATCTTATCAAAACCCATGTCTCTGCTATTGGATATTCTAACTCCAGGACTTTAAGAAAAAGTCCGTTGTTTAAGATTATCAATTGTTGGTCTATTGTTATGGAAGCCAGTATTGATGAATATAAATATAGTATGCTTTAAAAGTGGATGCATAAATTGTACTTTCCAAAGACATATATTTATTTCTAGGACTAAATTTACTGATACTCTGATCATATTTCTTACATGACTGTGTTTGTTCATCCTTGGGGAATATTTTTTACAACAATATTTTCCACAAATTTTTGAGTCTGTATTTCTGGTTGCCCCTATGATTGAATAACTAGACTTGACCTGTCACCCTGTTAAGAAGCCCAGCCTAAAAATTCCTTAGAGCCAGTTAAAGAAGTTTCCTAACATAAGGACCACAGACCAAACACTCCCAACCTACAAGTTCTTCAGGACAAATGAAGCAGGACCTAGAGAACAAACTTGCCCACCTGGCAGTAAGGTAGATGGCAATTCCTTGTCTTGGTGCTAGTGCAGTATTAAGTAATTTGCCTTTCCTGGGGCAGTCTAATAAGCACATCCCTTGTCCTAGTGGAGTTCTTGGCCCTTGATCTTCACTAGGCATGCACCTTGTGTGCCAGACTTTGGAACCTGTGCAGCGGACCCCAATTAGGCATGCATAGACCAGAGGACTATGCACGATTCTTGGAGCTGAGCTGTGTCTCTGGGCCACATACAAGGGAACTGACAGATTGGATCAGACAAATGCTTTGAATTTCTTGCCATCTCATAACCAGGCCTCCAGCTCCCTTTGGGGATGGAAAAAGAACAGATTCATTTCTAGGGGAATGGATTTCAGAATTTGTCCTCACTTCCTCCTCAGGACCCTGAACCTCCCAACACTCCCAGACTCAACACTGATGCCCATCAGTTAAATTGCTAACAGTGACTCCATTTTTTTCCTTCAAATGCTCCTCTTCTCTCTTACTGTCCTAGCAGCCATATTGACTCCCCATCCCCAGCCCCACCATTCTTGACACACCGTGTCCCCTCTTGAAATATTACAGAGAAAAATTGAAGCAATTGCCCAAGTTTCTTTCTCAATTGCTTTCATGGGACAATGTAAAGAAAGGAGTAAGAATTTCTCAGCAAAAGCCTGATGTTTCAAGAAGAATTCATAAAACTTGATCTCACTTTTATTATCACCTGGAGGGATGTCATTGTAGTTTTAACTTTCTGCTGTATGTCATATACAGAAAAAAATCTACTGGGAAAGAAAAAGAGAATGCTAAGAGCCTGGCAGTCACCTCTCCAATTGGTCCTATGATAACTTCCCTAGAATGCTCAAATGGGACTGTTCTCTCCTGCGCTTCTGAGACAATGGGCAAATGCAAATAAAATGAACAAGTACTAATATCTTTGTATTGTGTGTCCTACAGAAGTAGGACATGAGTCCAGCTTCGCATGGTTAGACCTGCTTTTTTTTTTAAAAGAGCGAATAACTAATATATTTAAAAATTTAATGAATGTATGTGCTTCAGAACTTCCTTAATAGTTTTGTGATAATCTGCCTAGCATAATATTTATCAAATAAGTTTTAGATTTTAGAACTTCCATTGTCATTGAAATAATATTTGCTTTGATTAGCTACCAGCTTAAACTGATGATTTTGGAATAGAATCAGTAGGAAATCTTATAAAAACAAACTGCAGTCTTGAAATGCCAGGCTCATCCTGCTCCTCTCTTGCACTGTAGAATATGTCACCTGAGCTTGGTTCTCTGAGTAACCCAGAAGGTGGCTTCTACATGGCCTGAACAAAGCTTGGGAGGCCCCTTCTATCCCCAAATAAGAAGGTGCATAGGGCTAATAACATTACAATGGAGAAGTTAATTGATATGTGAATTGTATATCAACAAAGCTATTACTTCAAAAACAAAAGAGGCAAGATAATGTGAACTTGTGTAGCTACTGGATTATAAAAGGGAAGTTTTGACCTTGATTTTTGTCTTAGTGGTTTTGTAACAGCACCTAAGTTCTGGGGTCACAGAAAAGTTGGCAGTAAAATGTATCACACTGAACAGTGATCAAAAATTAATTCAAAATTAACTCTACAATAAATCCAAAATTAACTCTATAATAAATCCAAGGGGCTTCTGACTCTGCTGACCCGTGTTGCATTTCTTGGGATATAAAGGGGTGGCAAGCGGTTATAGTTTAAGAAGCCTTACCATAGAGACATTGTTATTGAGTAGGTTGTCCCTTCATTCTGTACTTCAGAGGTCTGGGCAGGCGCTTTCTGGAGCCATGCCCTAAAGGGAGGAATACAATGTGTCATTTAGGAAGAACCTGCCTGTGGGGGAAGTCAAATTGTCTTTATTAGGCCCTTAGTGTCTACAGTCTGTGTGCTAGACAAAAGATAGATTATTGTGATGAATTTTAATTTTTCAAGATTTTCACCCTCCTTGGTCCCACTTCTGACAAAATTTCTAGGTGTCAGAAGTGAGGAGGTCGTTTTTGTATTCTGAATCAAAATTTGATGGCATACCAAGAACTATACTAATCATCAAAAGTGTCTCCTAATTTCCATATTGTAATAATTTTATTAATTCCAGGATTTAAGGCTATAGTTTAAAAGCCCTAATAGCTAGAGACTTATGTGATATTTAGAAAAATGCAACCAGTTAATTAGCATTATTTTAATGTTATATATGTATGTATTAAAATATATGATATACAGAATATATATTAAAATATACACTAAATTTTAAAGAATGTAACATTTTAGATATATAAATAATTTTAGTAGTTATGCTCTCTTTCATAGTTTCAAAGTACTTTAAAATGACTCTTTTTTTTATTAGTGAATCACCACAGTTACAAACTTACAAATTTTCATGTTTGCATTGCTGTCATACAATGATCATTTACCCATCCCTCCACCAGTTCCCATTCACCCCCACCAATTTTCTCAGCATTCCTCCCACCACCCCCACCCCATCCCCCACCATCCCACCCCACCTCATCCAAAGGGCATTTCCTTTTATTCTCTCTCCTTTTGGGTGTTGTGGTTTGCAATAGAGGCATTGAGCTGCCATCATGTTCGGTCTATAGTCTACATTCAGCACACATATCATATCCCGAGCGAGTCCTCCAAACATCATTTACTTGGTGTTCCCTTCTCTATGTGAGCTGCCTTTTCCCCCAGCATGTGAGGCTGGTTCCCAAGCCGTGGAGCAGACCTCCTGGTCCTTATCTCTACTACTCTTGTGTATTAGTCTCCCATTCTGTTAAATTATTCTGTATTTGTAATAATTCAGCAGTCTATTATATTTTATTTGGGAGTAATTAATATCATAATGAATTTTAATTTAATTTATAGGCAGAGAAAACCTATTTCCTTGATGTAGAGGGCTTTTAAAATTATAATATTTTCCTTTTTTTAAACAAAAAAGGAATTTTTTAAAACAACAAAATAAGGGAATGTACTATTCACAAAATGCAGACATAAAAGTGAGACAGTATATTGTTTTGGCACATGTATTCAGTAAACAAAATATAGTTATCAGTAAAGGGAATTAGCTGTTTAAATGAGTTTATTGAAGTAGAAAATATGAGTTGAGATAGATAAAAAAAGAGTTGGGCCATTATGATATGTTTTAATTTTCTCAATTGCTTTCAGTCATGAGTTATAATAATGGAAGGTGATGGTTTTGAATTTTACTTTTACATGCTTTTAAATAAAATTTAGGTAGGTAAAAATTTAGGTATACTCCATTCTGTATTCTTGAAATCTACCACATATTTGTATGCTATTTAACTATTAAATATATATGAGTTAAATGTATTTTTATGTCAAAATGTTGGGAATCCCTGAGCAATTTCTTCCCTTAATCAGTTCTGATTAAGTCAGTACAAAGGAAAAAGTTGATGAGTTTTTGAAGATAGTCAATTCTTCAAGAAAATTATAGAATGTTATTTTTAAAAGTTTTTACTCAGTCACTGTGATTTACAGAGTTGTTCGTAATAGAGTGGTTTCAGTTCTACAATGTTCCAAAACTAATATCTGCTAATGTCCATTTCCCTCCACCAGTGTCCCCAAGTTCCCTCCCACCCCCCAGCCTGCCATGTTGCCAGGCATATAACAAATTTATTTCATATTACTTGCTCCAATAAAACGTAAATGAATGGCAAATAGAGTTATCAGAAAACAAATCAATAAAAATAAATTTGTGATGATTGACTGCTAATTGCTTTTTAATCTTCTTAATCTAGTAGAGAACAACCATATGCACAATTAGTGTCATACTGAATTACACATGTTGGGAAGTTTCTCCTATCTTTAAAAGGAGATCTTTTTGTGCTTCTCATAAAACTAATTTCAAGGTGATAAATTCCCTAAGTTGATGCTGTTCCATGAAACGCTGTATCATTCCTTCAAATCTGAATTAGAATCTACCTTTTTATAGTATTCATTTTACTGAATTTTTGTACTATATTCTTTCACATTCCTGTGGCTTATAAAGAAAGGGGATTGGGTTGATCTCAGTTGATCTATCTGCTGTACCTCTTACGGGCTTTATATATAAATTCCTTTTTGATCATGATGCTTTCATTATTCTGCCTCTAGCTTGGAGTTTGTCATTTTGAGTATGATGTGTCTTGGAATTTTCTTAATCAAGTCTATTTTCGCTGGGACCCTTTAGGTTCTTGGATCTCAGTACCTGTAATTCTCAACTTTGGAAATTTCTTATTGATTTCTTTAGCTATTGTTTCTTCGTTACATTTGCCTTCCTGTTCTTCAGGGACTCCAGTGAATTTTTTTTTAAGGGAGTAAAATACTTTATTTCAGTAATAAACACTTAATCCCCGAAGTATTCAGAGCTGCATTCGACAGCCTCTAGCCAATGAACATGTAAATATAAATTAAGTAAACTAATTAGGTAAATTAAATATTACTTAGTCACATTGACTGCAGTTCAAGGACTTGATAGACATATGTGAACATTAGAAGTTTTTGCCATAAGTGAAATTTTTCTTTCTTATGTTAAGATGTTATTTAAACACTATAATTTACAACGTTGTTCAGTTGTTTCAGGCATTGCGTCTTCCTACCCAATCCCAACACCATGTGACCTTCCTCCACCAATGTCCCCAGTTTCCACCCTCCCCACCCCAAGTATGCCCTCTTAGCAGGCATAAAATAATTTACTTTATATTGCTTGTAATAACAAAATTTCAAATGTAATTATAAAAAATAATAGTTTAGTAAATGAAAATTTATGAAAGTTGTTCTATCACACAATGGTGTTATTAAAGTCTTTGCCTGAGGATTTACTGAACTGTTTGGTACTAATTGAACCTTCTGTGTTATTGTTTTTATTCATTAAACTTAGTGGGGTCTGTGTACTTTTCCATTTAAATTTGCTGTGCTCCTGCTAAGTAGCAGAAAAATTTGTGAAATTTGTGTTGTATTGTATGTGAGATTTGGAGGCATATGTGCCTCATGCTCAGGAGTGGTGGAATTGGGATGATTGAGCACCCTGAAATCTCTGAGGTTAGTTGTGGAGCTGTGAAGCTGGGCCATTCATATGCTGGAGGGTGTAAGGTGCTGGGTCTCTTGGCAGTGTAGGCACTCTGCCTAACTCTATCCCAAGAAGGATCCAGAGTTCTCAGCCTGGAAACCGGTCTTCCTGCCATGATTCTGCGGTTTGACATATCTTCAAGATTAATCCAAATTCAATGATTCTTACATTGTTCCTCTTGAACTCATGCTATAGTTCTCTGGCATTCTGTTAATTTCTTTTCAGACTAATTTCTACCTTCTGCTATTTCCTAGAGTTTTCCTAGAGAACCATCTTAGAATGGTTCTTCTATTAAGATTTGTATATAAACTATCATGCTCTATATTTCTGTCATTTTCTATTAGGTTTTTCTTTTTATTTCACTTTGTATACTTGTGTTTGCTAACTGCCTGTGCTATAATTTCTTGATCTCACTGAGTATCCTTATCATAGTGTCATAAAAGACATTGAGTATTTACTGAGATGATTGGTGTTATTTTAAATCTCCCATGATGCTGTTTTCACTCACTGCACTTGGCCAGTTTCTACATGTTTTCCCCATTAGGTTTTGTAGTGCTCTTGCTGTTTCAGGGGTGAGTCTTTGCAGTCAACCCTCATGGAATATGCTGAAGGTTGCTCTCTCCCTTCCTCACAAAATGACTGGAAGCATAACCGTGAGCAGAATATAATTCATTGAGTAGATCTGTCATGCAGCCACTTGTGCACTTCTGGAGCTGTGGTGTGGTGTGGGCCTTTAGTATCATGCTGGTTGGTTGTGGACGTTGCTGCAACCCACTAGGTAAAGAAGGGCTTTGTAACCTTTCCGAAGTAGGTCCAGTAATGTTAGCTGGTGGAAAGCCTCAACTGGATTTATGGAACAGCAAATAGAAGGTTAAAGTGTTTATTTGATAATGTTACATTGATGAAACAATTACTCTTTTATAGCTATATCAACAAGCTGACCTATGGTAATGTTAGAAAACTATTTCATCTCTATGTTGGGTAATAAGGTCACTTAATGGTTACCTGGTGAGAATCACATAAGGAATGATTTCATCATCTATGCAGTGTGATAATTTGCTATATGTGTTGAATGTCCAGAGCTTCATGATTTACCACAAACATTATTAAATGCATTCATAGCAGATTTTCATTCGTAGATAATTTGGCAATAACTATATTCATTCTTTTAACTTTTTTGATTTAAAAATTATTAAAATTTGTATATAGTTTAGGTAATATGTTTACAATAGTGTTTAAGTTTATGCTGCTTATGTACATATTCTACTAAAGTGACCGTGACCTGCCCATGAACCTTCGCCACTGTCTTTATGTCTTCTCTTCTTGGGGCTTCATTATGACATGCTTATTAGGTGGCAGAAGCATTCATACAGTGTTATTTACTTATAGCGTTTTGGGGGCATTCTTGTTAATGGTATTTTATGAAAAGTGAGTTTGTAATAGAGACTCAATACTTTATGCCTACTCAGTGAAGATTTCAATGCAGATCTATTTTAAAATTTTGAGATGGAACCAAATGTCATTGTAGGTGTTTTGAATTCGTGCATAATTTCACATAGCCATAAAATATTACATGGCGAGTCAATAGGATCTTAATAATTTTTAGATTTTGGTGTAAATACATTTGAATGAAAAGAAGAGCAGAGCAAGAAATGTAAGATAAATAAGAGAGAATAGAGGATAAAATAGATCAGTTTTATTAATAAATCTGTCCTTTATAGTTTAATATTTATTTGTACAAGGCTTTAAAATTTTCTGTTATACCATGATTTGCTATAGTATCAATATGAATGTTTTAGGCACACAGTGGTGCTTCATTACACCCAACACCAGAATACTTGTATTTCTTTCCCCTTCCCACTTGTCACATTCAGCTCTGGAGTAAGATAATCACAATTTGATTCAATTTAATATCATCATCTATTCCTTTTACTTTGCTTCTTCATGAGGCTTTGAACTTAATATACTAACCTAACTCACCCTGTGTTCAGCAACATTTATGTTAAAAGACACCAATTTAAAAATGAAAGAAACTTAACAGTCTCATATCCGTATTTTCTAATCTATCCCTATATGGAGGGACTGTAAAATATTACATATATTAAAAATCGCAGCTACACGAATTTCCCTTCCCATAGACCCAGATTGCCAGTAATGTTTACTAAGGTATTCAAAACATAGAAACATGAACATATTTACAGAACATAGTTCTCTAGCAGTGATATGTATAATTTTGAAGATTATGTATAATTTTGTAGAAAATCTCTACACCTTTTGTTACATGCTGGAATTTATCCATCATAAGGTTAGAATGCCCTCTCTATATATTGAGGTATGTAGTTGTAGAGGTTTCATTTCATATAGACCTATGAAATTCTTATTTTATTTGCACATTAACACAATTATCATAATTTCATGAAGAGAATTATAGAGCAAATCGATGATCAACGGGAGGGCCTTTACCTTTAATATATTTCACATACTAAAAATTATCCTTGGTGTGAAATTTTAAATTGTTTCCCTTATTTTCTGTATCTTAAGCTTGATGTATTATAATATGTAGCATAAACCTTTCTCCTAAACACACAAACACACACACCCACATTATGCTATTTTGTCCTAAAAATCAGATATGTAAAGATTAATTTCTTGTGTGTTTTAAGAGTTGTCTAGGCAGGTACCAAAAGAAATTCAAGAAGAGGTTTAAATCAAGAGTGCATTGAACCAAGCTGAGTCTTATATTTTGAGAGTTTAAAACAATAACAACAATGGTTTCCAGCCCCTAACTTAATACATTGATACTTTATTTTCAACTTTTAAAAAGTTTTGTTGGGGGCCACATCCAGCTGTGCTCAGTGGTATGCTCAGGCATCGCTTCTGAAGATGTTAAGGGGAACATATGTGGTACAGTGGATCAAATACAGGTTGGTGGGCTAGAGCGATAGGACAGTGGGGAGGGTATTTGCCTTGAATGTTATCAACCCAGCTTCAATCCCTGGCTCTCCATATGAACCCCCAAGCATGCCAAGAGTAATTCCTGACTGCAGAGTCAGGAGTCACCCCTGAGCATTTTGGTGTGTCCCAAACTCCCCCTTTCTCCTCAGAAAAAAAATCCACATTGGCCACATACAAAGCAAATAAATGCCTTACCTTCTGGCACTGGAGCGATAGCACAGTGGGTAGGGAATTTGCCTTGCATTTGGCTAACCAGGGTCCGATTCCTCTGTCCCTCTCGGAGAGCCTGGCAAACTACCAAGAAATATCCCGCCCACACCGCAGAGCCTGGCAAGATCTCCGTGGCATATTCAATATGCCAGAAACAGTAACAAATCTCACAATGGAGACGTTACTGGGCCCGCTTGAGCAAATTGATGAACAGCGGGAGGACAGTGCTACAGGACAGTTCTACATTGCTACCTTTTGCACTATCTCTCTGGTCCCTTCTAGATTTTATATAGTTTTGGTCTATGCTTAGATTAAGAAAAAGCAAGAAATGTACAACTTCAAAGAATTTTGCTGTGCTGGTATTCAACAGCAAGGTAACTTTTCCAACAAATTATGTAAAAAGTTAAATAAGTCTTTTGTTTTCGTGGTTCTTCATTCCTCTTTCATTGCTGTAGATATTAGCCTTGATTGTCTTGAGGAGGGGGAGTGTATTAGTAATCAAGAAACTTGCCTTGATTGAACACCAATCTTAAAATGTAGGTCTTGTTTTTTATTGTTTTATTTTTTTGCATTGATTTGGGGGCTATAACCAGCAGTGCTCAGGACTTCCTCCTGGTTCTGGGCTCAGTTATCACTACTTGCAGTGCTTGGAGGACTATGTAGGTGATCTGGCTGGCTGCATACAAGGCAAGAACCCTACCTGCTGTACTACCCCAGTAGTACTACCACTGAGTTCCTCTTTATTGATTCTTATCTAAGCAAAATAAAAATTCATTACAGTGGGTTAGGGTGTTTGCCTTGAATGCGGCCAACCAGGGTTCAATTCCTCCCTCCCTCTCGGAGAGCCCGGCAAGTCACCGAGAGTATCCTGCCCATATGGCAGAGAGCCTGGCAAGCTCCCCGTGGTGTATTCAATATGCCAAAAACAGTAACAAATCTCACAATGGAGATATTACTGGTGTCCGCTTGAGCAAATCAATGAACAACAGAAAGTGCTACAGTGATAATTAAAATTTATCAAGTTTTTACTACTTTTTGTTTTCTGCTTTTCCTGTATGCTAGGCACACATGCATAACACAAAGTTCCCATACACGTTAAGTATTTAACTAATGTTTTCTATTCTTTGTTCAAGGAGATGTGAAAAGCACAAAACTGAAAACTTAAAAGCACAAAAGCACAAAACTAAAACTGAAAATAAGAGCCACATGTAGTAAACTTTTCTTTTAATTGGTCAGATCTAGTCTAGAATAATATAGTCACACTAGTAAGAGAAATAAATGATAAAATAACCTTTTAAAACTGTCAGGTAGGAGTATACTAATTACATAGTTTTGTTCCACTAATATAATCACAATAGTTTTCCCCAAATTCTTTGAGGTCTTGGCTCATCAGATTTATTTAATTTGTAACTTATTTAAAAGTAACATTTTCATATATGTTTGTATGTCTATAATACTCAATATAAAAGAAATAATTTTATTGTATAAGTCAAAAATTCTTAGAACTGCTAAAAGCATGAGCACATCTCAATAATTATCATGATGACACTCAAGTTTTTCCATATACCTGAATATCTGCTTAAAATAAAGTTGCTTCGGTGCCAGAATAATAATATAGTTCAGAGGTTGCTTCCTTTGCTGGCTGGGATTCTGTCCCAGGCACCCCGTATGGTCCCCTGAGCTCTGTCAGGAGTGATCACTGAGCATAAATCCAAAGGCAGAAATAAACCCTAAGAGTTACACCAGGCATGGCCTATAAAAAAACAACAATTTGAAGAATAGTGTTGCTTCTTACTCTTTGATGAGTCTGGTTTAGGCATCTAAGATAAAGCCTACCACATTTGTACTATTTATATGTGTCTTAAATTATTTTTGATGTACAATTAAAGGTTGTATGAATGCATTGCAAAAATAGAAGCTGAAAGTTTGTCTGGTACAGCATTTAACAGATGAATGAACCATGGGCCTGGGAGAGTAAAGGACAATCAGGAACTTCAGGTATCTGTGGTACAGCTGTTCACTGTGCTAAACAGTAACTTGCTGATTCCTGCTAGAGATATCTAGCAAAAGGCAAAGTATGCTTTAGGGATGGTCTATGAAGAGATTCAGCTCAATAAGAGATTCATCTCAATAAGAATAACTTTTATTCTTTTTTAATTTTTCATGTATATTGAAAATATACTGAGAATTAGCTATTTTTTTGTTTTCCTATTCCTTTTTTTAGTCAATCAACATGAGACACAGTTACAAAGATTTCATGACTGAGTTTCAGTCATATAATGATTGAACACCCATCCCTCCACCAGTGCACTGTTCCCACCATCAATGTCCTCAGTATCCCTCCCACCGCAACACTCCGTCCCATGTCCTGCCTCCATGACAGGCACTTTTTCATATTCCACTTTTCCATAAACCACTTTTGGTCATTATTGTTTGCAGTATAGAAACTGAGAGGCCATCATGTTTGGTCCTCTTTATTTTCAGCACACTCTCTCATCCTGAATGACCCCTCCAACTATCGTTGACTTAGTGGTCTCCCTCTCTATCCCAACTGCCTTCTCCCCCAGAACTTAGGCAGATTTCCAACCCTGGACTAATCCTCCTGACCTTTGTCTCTACTGTCCTTGGGTATTAGCGCAGCCGGTAGGGCATTCGCCTTACAAGCGGCCAACATGGCCGACCCGAGTTCGATTCCTCTGCCCCTCTCAGAGAGCCCGGCAAGCTACCGAGAGTATTCGATATGCCAGACACAGTAACAACAAAGTCTCCAATGGAGACGTTACTGGGCCCGCTCGAGAAAATCGATGATCAACGGGAGGGCCTTTACCTTTACCTTTATGTTATTTTGTATTCCACAAATGAGTGTAGTCATTCTATGTCAGTCTCTCTTTCTGACTTATTTCTGACTTAGTATGATACTTTCCATATTCATTCACTTATTATTTTTTAAATTTTATTGACTCACCATAAGATATAGTTACAAGCTTTCATGTTTGAGTTACAGTCAGACAATGATCAAACACCCATCCCTCCACCAGTGCACATTTCCTACCACCAATCTCCCCAGTATAACCACCTTTCCCACCCTCCCCCTGTCACCATTAAAGACAATTTCCCCCATACTCTCTCTCTACTTTTGGGCATTATGGTTTGCAAAACAGATACTGAGAGGTTTATCATGTTTGGTCCATTATATACTTTCAGTATACATCTCCCATCTCAACTGATCTCCCATGTCTACTTTCAGTACACATTCTTAGTGATCCCTTCTCTATTCCAGTTGTCTTCTTCCTGCCTGTCTCCCCCCAAGTCCCCTGCTTATGAAGCAGGCTACCACTATGGAGCAGTCTTCCTGGTCCTTGTGTCTACTGTCCTTGGGTGTCAGTCTCATGTTATGTTATTTTATACTCCACAAATGAGTGCAGTCCTTTTATATCTGTTTCTCTCTTTCTGACTTATTTCACTTAGCATGATACTCTCCATGTCTATCCACTTATAAGTAAATTTCATGACTTCATCTCTCCTACCAGCTGCATAGTATTCCACTGTGTAGATGTATCGAAGTTTCTTTAACCAGCCGTTGTTCTTGGGCACTCGTGTTGTTTCCAGATTCTGGCTATTGTGAACAGTGCTGCAATGAATATACAGATGCAGATGTCATTTCTACTGTGCTTTTTTGCACCCTCAGGATATATTCCTAGAAGTGGTATTGTGGGGTCATATGGAATCTCAACTTCTAGTTTTTGGAGGAATGTCCATATTGTTTTCCAGAAAGGCTAGACAAGTTGGCATTTCTACCAACAGTGAAAGAGCGTCCCTTTTTAACCACATCCATGCCATCACTGGTTGCTTTTGTTCTCTTGAATGTGTGCCAGTCTCTGTGGTGTGAGATGATATCTCATAGTTTTGACTTGCATCCCTGATGACTAGTGATGTGGAGCATTTTTTCATGTGCCTTTTGGCCATTTATCCATCCACTTACAAGGAAATTTCATAATCTCATTTTTCTTCTAACACTGCATAGTATTCTATTGTTTAGGTGTACCTAAGTTTCTTTATCCAGTCATCTTTTGAGGGGCATTCAGGTTGTTTCCAGATTCTAGCTATTGTGAACAGTGCATCAAGAAACATACAAGTGCAGATGTCATCTCTATTGTGTTTTTTATACCTCTGGGATATAGTCCCAGAAGTGATATTGCCTAGTCATATGGAAACCTAATTTCTATTTTTTGGAGGAATGTTCATATTGTTTTCCAATAAGGCTGGACCAGTTGACATTCCCACTAACCATGAATGACAGTCCCTTTCTCCCAGCATATATGCCGGCACTGGTTTTTCTTGTTCTTTTTAATGTATACCAGTCTCTGTGCTGTAAGACGGTATCATATTGTTGTTTTGATTTGCATCTCCCTGATGATTAGTGATGTACAGCATTTTTGCATATGCCTTTTGGCCATTGTATTTCTTATTTGTGGAATTTTCTGTTCATTTCCTCTCCCCATTTTTTGATGGGTTTAGAGGTATATTTCTTTTACTGTTCTACTAATGTCTTGTATATCCAGGATAATAACCCCTTATCTGATGGATATTGGGCTAATAATTTTCCCCATTCTGTGGGCTGGCTCTGTATTTTGGTCACCTTTACTTATAAGTGAAGAAGTTTCTTAGTTTAATATAGTTCCATTTGTTTATGTTTGTTTCCACTTGCTTGGTCAGTGGTGTTTCATCCTTAAAGATGCTTTTAGCTTCAATGTCATAAAGGGTTCTGCCAGTATTTTCTTCCATGTACCTTATGAATGGGCTGGAGCCATAGCACAGTGGGTAGGGTGTTTACCTTAAACGTGGCCCACATGGCCGAACCGAGTTTGATTCCTTCGTCCCTCTCAGAGAGCCTGGCAAGCTACTGAGAGTATCTCGCCCACACGGGAAAGCCTGGCAAGCTACCCGTGACGTATTTGATATGCCAAACACAGTAACAAGTCTCATAATGTTACTGGACCCACTGGAGAAAATCAATGAACAATGGGAGGACAGTGACAGTGACATTGATTTTATGGATTCAGGTCTGACATTGAGGTCTTAAATTCAATTTGATCTTACCTTTGTGCCTGGCATTAGACAGAGGTCAGAGTTAATTTTTTTGCAGCTAGCTGTCCAGTATCCCCAGCACCACTTGTTGCCGAGGCTTTTCTTCTTCCTCTTCACATTTCTTGCTCCTTATCCAATATTAACTGGGAGCATATATTTGAGTCTGTGACAGAATATTCAACTTTGTTCCATTAGTCTGTGGGTCTGATTCTATTCCAAAACCTCACTGTTTTAATTACCGCTGCTTTGTAGTACAGTTTGAAGTTGGGTAAGATGATGCCACCCATCTTCTTTTTCCCAATAGCTTTAGCTATTCATAGGGGTTTATTATTCCATATGAATTTCAGGAATGTTTTGTCTATTTCTTTGAAGAGTGTCATGGGAATCCCAATAGGGATCATGTTAAATCTGTATAGTGCTTCAGGGAGTATTGCTATTTTGATAGTGTTGCTCCTCCCTATCACACTGAGTGATGCTACAGTTTTCTTCTGACTTTACACCCAGGGGTTATTCCATGTACTTTGCACACAGCAAGGCAAATGCCTTACCCTCTATGCTATTGCTCCAGGGACCATATGGCATGCCAGGAATCCATCTGAGGTCGGCCTTGTGAAAAGCAAATACCCTATCCCCTGAGTTATCTTTTACATATGGGCTGGAGCAATAGCACAGCAGGTAGGGCGTTTGTCTTGCACACAGCCTACCTGGGTTTGATTCCTCCATCCCTCTCGAAGGGCCTGGCAAGCTACTGAGAGCATCCCACCTCCATGGCAGAGCCTGGAAAGCTCCCCCTGGCATATTCAATACGTCAAAAACAGTACTAACAAGTCTCAAACTGGAGACATTACTGGTGCCCGCTCGAGCATATCAGTTATCAATGGGAGGACAGTGCTACAGTGCTACCATTAGTGTTTTCAGTTTTTTTTTTTCTTTTTGGGTCACACCCAGTGATGCTCTGGAATTACTCCTGGAGGTGCTTGGGATGCTGTGGATTGAACCCAGGTTGGCCGTATCCAAGGCAAATGTCCTATCCGCTATATTATTGCTCTGGCCCCAGTATTTTTAATTTTTATATACACTTGCGTCATGAGTATAAACTTTGGCTCTGAGTTTAGTATTTTGAGCTGAAAACACAGCCCTGTTTGATATCCTTATGTTTCTTATATTTTCTTATGCTTTGTAAAGCATTATTTTAGAGCCAATGCTCTGGGCTACCTGATCATGTTAATTCTCTTTCTATTTTTCTCTCTTTCCCTCTCATTGTCTTTTTCTCCCTGTAGCACTGTAGCACTGTCTTCCCGTTGTTGATTGATTTGCTCAAGCGGGCAGCAGTAATGTCTTACAACAAATTGTGAGACTTGTTGGTACTGATTTTGGCATATTGAATATATCATGGGTAGCTTATCAGGCTTTGCCATGCGGGTGAGATACTCTCGGTAGCTTGCCGAGCTCTCTGAGAGGGGTGGAGGAATCGAACTTGGGTTGGCTACATGCAAGGCAAATGCCTTACCCTCTATGCTATTGCTCCAGCTGTAATTGCATGTATTCTTCTAGAATGATTAATTAACCCAATTAAGTTTCATTCTATCTTTTATTACTTTTGATTTATCTGTGTTGAGTCATTTCAATTGCTTACTCAAATCATTAATTTGTTTTAATATGTTGTATAATTATGTTTATTTCAATTTTCTAGATTCATTGAGAAAGTACATTTCATTGCATATGTTGAAAATCAGTTATCTTGGATGGCAGGGAAAAGATCAAGTGTAAGAGCACGTCTCTTCTATGTGCAAGCCACTCAGTTCAATCCCTGGCACTACATGAACCACCAGCCACTATTGTGTGTGTTCCCTACTAAAAAATAGTTAAACTAAATTATCCTTAATTTAATATTACTTCTTTGTTGTAGCCATTGTTTATAGTTTAGAAATTATTGTTAAATTTAATTGTAATTGCTGATTTGATTTCATGTTACTACTCAACACCCCTAATCTTCTACATTTTGCAGTGACTTTATAAGTAATCTATCATTCTTTTTATGCAGCTTCTTGTTGTGCCATGTTACTATTTGTACTAATCAATGCAGAATAGACTATCCTGCAGGAATAACCAATCACAAAAAATTCTGCAGTTCCATGAAACAAAATCTTCTAAAGCTACACAATTAAAGAAAGTAGAGGTGATGGAGAGTTCTGCACCACAGTGCTGCTTCTTGATTCAAACTGTTAGAAACTTGTTTTAACTTACAAGCACTATCATCAGTTAATCCACTAAATTATATGTTCCTAGTACAATAGGTTAAGTGGTGAGCAAAC
Source organism: Sorex fumeus (assembly GCF_029834395.1). Lineage (NCBI taxonomy): Eukaryota > Metazoa > Chordata > Mammalia > Eulipotyphla > Soricidae > Sorex > Sorex fumeus. Next base: position 24,230,992 of record NW_026606060.1, read on the forward strand.
ATCAGAGTGTTAATGAAGACAGTGGTTACTTGAAATTCTATTTTTTATTTTTTACTAAAATATTGTGATTTACAAAATTGTTCATAATAGTGTTTCATGCATACAATTTTCTGACACCAGTACCACCACCATTGTCTACTTTCCTTCAACAATATCCTTCAGTTTCCTCTCAACTCAATCTGCCTCCTTAATGGGCACATGTTTGTTTATTTATTTATTTATTTAATTTATTTATTTATTGTAGTTTTTGTCGTATGTTTAAAGTATTTCAACTTTTTGGTGTAGATCGATAGATATACCACCAAAATGCCTACATCCTCCAATATCTCCCATCCACCTCTTCTTATTTCATGCCTTCGTTTATTACCTTTGCCTTAATATTGTGCATTCTCTTGCCCTGTTATTCTTCAGACCACAGTTAAGTGATTTTATCCAGTATATGACATTCTTCTTGTACTTACTTCACTTAATATGGTATCCTTCAGATCTATTCAAGTTGCAAATGATTGCATGATTTTATCATTCCTCACTGATGTATACTGCTCTATAGTGTGTATACATGTATTTGTATGTTTGTAAATATAAATATGTACATATATAAACAATTTCATTGCCTATATATCTGTTACTGAACACATGAATGAATTCCATATTCAAACCAAGTGCTGTAGTGAAAGATGAGTTTTATTACGGGCTGGAGTGAATAATTTTGTGTAGATGTCCTTTCAAATGTGTGTCTGTGTCTGTTTTGTGTGTCCTGGTGTCTGGATCGATAGCACAATGGTAGGGCGTTTGCCTTGTACGCAGCCAGCCCAGCTGAGCCAGGTTCGATTCCTCCACCCCTCTCGGAGAGCCCGGCAAGCTCCTAAGGTATCTCGCCTGCAGACGAAAGCCTGGCAAGCTCCCCGTGACATATTTGATATGCCAAACACAGTAACAACAAGTCTCATGATGGAGACGTTACTGGGCCTGCTTGAGCAAATTGATGAACAGCGGGAGGAGAGTGCTACAGTGCTACAGGGTGTCGATACCAAGATGTGGAATTTCTGAGTCACATGTTAACTCTCTTTTTACTTTTCTGAGAAATCTCCATAGTATTTTCACGGTAATTGAACCAGACTGCATTTCCACTAGTAGTAGATGAGAGTTCTTTTCCGCACATCCGTACCAAGGCATTTTGTTTCCAGATTTTTTTTTTTTTTTTTTGCTACGAACCATTCTCAGTGGTGTGAGTTGATATATCATTTCATCTTGATTTGGACTTTTCTGATAATAAGGGATGATGAACACTTTTTAATGTGCCTATTAGCCATCTTTCTTCTTCAAAAAAGTACCTGTTTCCCCTGTTTCCCCCCCCCCCCATTTTTTAAATAATATTATTGGATTTTTTTATTGGTCTTCATGTACTCTTTATAAGTCTTGGCTATTAACCCTTTTGTATGATGTGTTGAGTGCTATTATTTCCTATCATTCAGTTGGATGTCTTTTAATTTTATCCCATGTTTCTTTTGCCATGAAAAACTCTCTTTAATTTGTTGTAGTTCTATTTGTTTACTTTGTTGTTTCTGTTGACTTTGCACCACTGGCATCATGAAGGCATTTTTGACAATCATATATTCATGCATTCTGCCTAGAATTTCCTCGATGTATTTTAATTAGTTCTGGTCATATCTCAAGATCTTTTATCCACTTTTAATTAACTTTTCTCTAATGTATGAGATATGGATCCTGTTTCAATTTCCGTACATGTTTATCCAGTTTTCCCAGTGCTACTTGTTAAAGAGACTATCTTTACTTCCTGTGTCCAGTTCCTTTTTAAAGATTAGTTGACTATAGACCTGGGGCTTTGTCTATGGGTACTTTTATATAATACATTGGTCACAGAGTTTTGGTAACATTTAAAAGTTGTTTGGCACAATTGTGCCTTTGATTTGGCATAGTCACTTAGGATTTGTAGTTTTAATACACTGAAATATGATTTTTTTCCTGAAATTTACCATTAAGATATATGTAATCTTTATGTGAATTTTAAAATTATTTCTCTCAATATAGATTAAAATTTATAAGAAGTTCTAAAAAAGTGACTTTTAACTTATCAATATTTTGTATAATTACTAGAGAACCTCGCAGTATGTGTGTGTGTGTGTGTGTGTGTGTGTGTGTGTTGACACAGATTCCTAGATCCTATTTATAAAGTTTGTTACTTAATATTCATGTAATTTTTATTATTTTTTTGGCTTTTTGGATCACACCTGGTGATGCTCAGGGGTTACTCCTGGCTGTGCACTCAGGACTGACTCCTAGCTTAGGGAGCCGTATGGGATGCCGGGGATCGAACTCAGGTTGACGGTGAGTAAGGCAAACATCCTCTCCACTGTGTTATTGCTCTAGCCCCAATATTCATGTAATCTTTAGAACATACTATGATCATCAATTTCTCATCTTATAAAATGTGAATTACTGGGTCAGGGGAATGAGACCCATTGTAATTACTCACAGTTCCAGAAGGCTGAATCTAAACGTTGGACATGGGAGTTTCCCGGCAGACGGTTCCACAATGAAATTGACCACATCATATTTAGTCGACGGTTTTGCCTGACTGATGTTGGTGTTGTCCCAAAATTCCAAACAGGATCAGACCACCATTTCCTTCATGCAAAATTCTACTTCACAGAGCAGGGAGAAAGGGCTGCAAAGTTTAAGAAGAGAACTCCCAGAACGACCACCAACTGGGAGCTCTTTGGCACTATTGCTGCAACATGGGAAGATGCCGTTGTTGACAACATTGATGAGGACTACGATCTACTGGTTCAGCAACTCCATGACTGTGCAAGGAATGCCAAGAGAGAGATAGTCACAAAAAAAAACTGTCTTTGAAAACTCTTGAGCTTATTTGCCAATGTGGTTTGGCTCATGCCTCAGGAAATCGCAAGTGAATGTCCAAGCTCGCAAAGCAGTGCAGAGATGCGATCAAGGAAGACCTCAGAGAGAGAAGAGCAGAAGTGCTGGTAGATGCAGCAGAAGCCGGGAAAAGAATTCGTAATGCTCGCCTGTCCTTCGCTAACTACAAGACCAGGATTACTGTCCTCTGACATCCTGATGGATCTATCACATCTTCCAGAAGGGCAATGGAGAAGATTATCCATGACTCAGATCTCTTCGATAGCCACGTCCACCTTCCCATATCCAAATTCCGCAGAATGGATATGTCCTTCCCAACGTTCTCCCTTCCGAAATCCAACACGCCATTTCGTCGGAAAAGAAATGAACAGCACCCGGCCCAGACAAGGTCAGACCCGAAAACCTGAAGAACCTTCTGTCAGTACTCATCAATATGTTGGCTCGGCTCTTCACACACTACCTGTATGAATGCAAGGTTCCGTCCCAATGGAAAACCAGCAGGATTGTATTACTATACAAGAAAGGAGACATTCATGACATTGGCCACTATTGCCCAATCTGCCTATTGTCTGTCATCTACAAGCTGTTCACTCGAGTCATCCTGAATAGGATTGGCAGAACACTAGATGAAGGACAACCATGTGAGCAAGCCGGGTTCCACAATGGATTCAGCACCATTGACCATATCCACACGATAACCAAGCTCATTGAGGTTTCTTGGAAGTTCAAGGTGCCGCTCTGTCTAACATTCATTGATTTAAAGAAGGCCTTTGATTCTGTTGAGATGGAAATGGTCATTGAAGCCCTAGCCAATCAGGGCATTCAAACTCAATACATCAGGATCCTCTGTGAGGTGTATTACGGATTCACTACCAGGATCTCACCATTCTACAAAGAAGTGATCATCCATGTGAAGAGAGAGGTTTCAGCAGGATGATACAATTTCACTGAATCTTTCAGTGCCACCCTCGAGAACATCATGCAATGGCTGGAATGGGATGGAATGGGAGTGAAGATAGACGGTCTGCAACTACACCACCTCAGCTTTGCTGATGACGTCGTTCTCATAACACCAAGCATTAGCCAAACTGCACAAATGCTGGTGACTTTGACCGTGAGTGTAAAGGGTTGGACTACAGCTGAATCTCACCAAGACAATGTTGAGAAACAGCCTCGTTCCTGATGCTCCATTTGCTCTCAATGGAACTACCATCTCCGAATGCAACAGTTATGTGTACCTAGGTCAAGAAGTCAACATGACAAATGACTTGGCACCTGAGTTGCGCAGGAGGAAGAGAGTGGCTTGAAACGCCTTCAAGAGCGTTGAAGAAATAGCTAAAAGGACGAAGAACCTCCGGCTCCTGACACATTTTTTTCAATTCCACTGTTCTTCCTGTATTAACATTCGCCTCAGAGACCTGAGCCCTGCAAAAACAGGATGAGAACGCTATTTGGGTCTCCCAAAGAGGAATTGAAAGGGCTATGCTTGGCGTATCACGTTTCACTCAAATGAGAGAAAGAATCCTGAGTTCCGACCTCCATCGATGGTCAAGATCAGGGATGCTGACTCTTTTGCCAAGGCATCAAAAATCAGAGGGGCTAGACACATAATGAGATTTGGAGATGACTGCTGTACTAGAGCCATTACCGACTGGATTCCATGGGACATCAAAAGACCTCATGGCCGCCCACCTACCAGATGGTCAAAGTTCTTTGTCAAGACCCTGAACGATTGGTTTGAGGCTCTTCATGTTCCTAGAATGAACAGACGCCATTGGGCTACACTAGCACATGACAGGGACAAATGGAGACATTACTGCTCGAGCAAATCAATGATTAATGGGAAGTCAAAGTGATCAAGTGATCAAGTGATAAAACGGGAATAGTGTAATTATTATAGAGTAGTGTGGGACAATTGACATTTTGGTGATGGACATAGTTTAGTAACACTGCATTCCTATAACTATATACTTTTATAAATTAATGTTTATTCAGATAAATAAGTAAATACAATAAATTTTGTCAAGTAGCTGTTCTATCTTGGGAATAATCTATCAAAATTGACCTTCAAAGATTTATTTTTTACAACTGTCCAATTTTTAAAATCTAATGTAAATAATGACCTTTAGCAAAAATTAACTACTGGGTTATGATTTCCATTAAACAAATTAGTAGCTAGGAATAGACCTCAGTGGTAGAGCACATGCCTTGCATGTCTGTGCAATTTCCAACACCGAAACAAAAACTAAATAAAATAATTATGTGCATACTTCATCTGTTTTTCTGAATGCTTTAATTTTGTTTTAAATATTTTAATTTTATGTTAATTTTAGGTTTATAATTAATTTTATGTCTATAGCCCATTCATTTCTTGGGCCCAGGGTTGCGGGCAATCACCAATGCCACATCTAGAGGTGCTTGTGAAATACTAGTTAAATATAGGTTTTCTTTTTGTAAAATTGGTTTTCTATTTTATGAATATGAGATCTGCAGAGGCATATTAAGATCTGATTAATGTCCATTATTTAATACTAAAATTTGCCGATGTAGAAACTGATACGAATGTATACTATTTACATTGACAATTGAACCATCACATGAACTATCTCATTTTAAAATGCTAATAAATCTCTTGTTTCTCAGTGAAACAGAAGTGATATAGGAGATGAACTATTATTGTAGCACTAGCACAGAGCAATATACCTTTTTTCATTATGAAATAGGAAACAATCCTCTGAGATTTTTACTTGAGGTAGAATGGAGAGAATTTTGATTGATTTGTTATTTCCTTTTAGACATTATTTCAGCCTCTTGCTCTCTTGTAGTATGAGTGCTCAATAAATAATACAATTTCTCTTCTACATGTTGCCACTTAAGAATTTGTTTGGTTCAGAAGAAGCTTGGTGTTTCTGTCACATTCTTTTCAGACTTCTCTGTTATTTTTCATAATCAATAAGAACTTGTTCTTTTGAATTATTTTTTGTGGTGTGAATTTGGATTTTGGTATCAGTCATGGTTTGAGGTCATACACCCAGTGCCCTTCACGCAATTGCTGTGCTCCGAACATGTCCTCTTTGTATTGCCTCTAGTTGATGTGTGATGATGACAGCTGAATCCTGCCTGTTGTGTGTGCCTGGTAACTGATTGATTACATCCACCTCTGAATACTGATCTGTGTAGCTAGCCTATGAGGCTGGCAACTACCAGCTGTAAAAGCAGCTTTGCAAGATCCTCATTTCATGGCTTGATTCCACTGGGAGCATGGTTGCCATACAAGCAATATTTTCATAATCAGGAAAACAAATGAGAAGAGAAGTCTTTCCAGAGAGTTAAAACATGTTCATCATAGTTTTGTTTTAATAATATTCTCAGTGGTTCCCTTCAGTTTTAATTTGAACTACTAGCTCCTTCACCTTTAGATTCTCTGTCTTTTTTTCAATTAAGATAATTTTAAAATGGCACATATGATTTCTAGGTGCATTCAATTTACACTTTCATCAGTAAGAATTTTTTTTATTATTTCCTGAAACTTATTCCTTGATACATTTGCTATGCTTTACAGCAGAACTGCCAAGATGGATATAGATTTAAATAGAAAGTGTTGCATATTTCCCAGTCAGATCTGACACCCCCTTTTAACATCCCCTGCCCATCCCCTGCCTCTATGGCAGACAACTTCCCCCATACTCTTTCTATTTGGGGGCATGCTAAGCAGTGGTTCTGTCTTACTCCTGGCTTTGCAGTGCTAATGGCTTACTCCTGAATCTATAGCATCATCCTTCACTTTTGACTCTGTGCTCATGTATTCAGGGATCACTCCTGACAGTGTCCAGTGAAGCATATGGGGTGCTGGAGATCGTTCAGGGATCACTCCTGACAGTGTCCAGTGAAGCATATGGGGTGCTGGAGATCGTTCAGGGATCACTCCTGACAGTGTCCAGTGAAGCATATGGGGTGCTGGAGATCGTTCAGGGATCACTCCTGACAGTGTCCAGTGAAGCATATGGGGTGCTGGAGATCAAACCTAGGTTGGTATGAGCAAGGCAAGCTCCTCAGCCACTGTATTATCTGTTTGGTCCCCAATAAAATACTTTTTTTTAATCAAGTAAACCTTCTAAAACAGATTTTCAGTTGCACAACACAATGGATCCATCAGTTTCTAAGAAGAGTTCTTATATAGACATTGAGTTGTAAATCTTATATGTTCTTCTAAAAGTCTCTTTTAATTAAGATTCTTGGCAGCAAATCATGAGTCCAACTTTTCAGGATGGTTTTATACCATAGTAATTTGTGAGAAGAATTCTTGGTGTAGTTTGCCCTCATCATTTATGTACAATAATTTTAAGAAATTAGTCAGCATAAGACAGGTGTGAGGGGTGGGGTGGGGAACACAGAGAGGTACAAAAGATAATACAAGGTCAGGTTGCTTGCCTTGCATGCAGCTCATACAGTCCTGGGAACCAAATATGATCCTCTGAACATCACCAGGAGCACAGAATCAGGAGTAAGCCTTGATGACCACAGTGTGAGACTGGAAAAAGTAAAAACAAAACCAAATAGAACACCAGGGGGACAAGCAAAGAGCTCAAAGAGCTGAGCACATGCTTTGCATGTAGGAGGCATGAGTTGAATCCCTGGCAACTGGATATCCCCCTCTTGAGCATGGCTGGCAGCAGCCTCTGAGCTTTCCTTGGATGCACACCCTCCCTCTACCCACCTTTAAAGCATAACAAGTCACAGTGATCAAGGAAATTCATTTAGATTCAGGAAGCAGTTGGCCATGTAATTTCTTCAGTATAACACATGTCTTCAGGACTAATCTTATTTGCATGAATAGTCATTCTTTGATAATTTTTTCAGAACACGAGGCAAACACAACATTATTAGTGTTCAAAGTGTGCCATTCCAGATATGCATTCTTTCCATTCCTGTTTATTTTGAATAATTCTTCTTTACTAACATATGAATCTTTGTTATTTTGCTTGGTTTTTGGGGCACTCCTGCAGTGCTTGGAGTCTACTCTTGGCTCTCTCCTGAGAGGCTTCTATGCCATTCTTTGGGGACCATGCAGTGCCTGGGACCCAAATTGGGCCTCCTGTGTGCTAAGCATGGGCTCAGTCCATTGAGCAATCTCTCATTCTTGAATATTTTTTGGTTTTGTTTTCCAGCTTTCCTATAATATATCTATAATAAAATTTGATGTAGTACTTGTGAAGTCCTTCTGGGAACTCATCTCTAGTGGCAATACGCAAGAGAAAAAAGAAATATGATAGTAATCAAACTGTCTGCCCTGAAAAAGTATCAGAACATTGTATATAACGAATTTTGTGGCAAACACATTTGAGTATATTTTTAATAAAGTCGGTGGATTTTGTGAAGGAATATTTAATCATAGCAAAATATTTTATAGACTAACTTGTATTTTTAGGAACCTTCAATTTTACATTTTAGACTTCTTATGACTTAAACTCCCATATTAGTTACCAGTATGGTTTTATGTATGCGACCATTAAGTGATAGCACTGGGAAAAGTCTTTTTTTTGATTTATGAATTTTTCATTAATACCTAGTGAAAAACTTGGGTTTGATTAGCTTTGACTCTTTGTTTTTAATTTTTGTATTTTTGTAATCTATCATATGAGATAAATTTGGCTATAGTTCTGTGTTTTTAACAATATCAGAGGATATCTTAATATTGAGTTAAAAAGCTTAATAGTGGGCTAGGAAAGTATTTTATAGTGGCAGAGCACAGGTCTGGTAATATAAAATCCTTGGTTTCATTTTGGATATTTCATGTCACATATCCCCATCCCAAACACCTCTTGAGTAGTACTGATGCCCCCGAGCAATGCTCAGAATGACAATAAAATGCAAACAAAAATTATATTTCCCCAAAGAAGAATTTAATAGTATATGGATTTTATCTAATTGTATATTAACTCAAATCCTCCAAGGCATTGGTAAAATTATCATGTACATTGGATTGTCAGTTTTTATAAATAAACGTGTTGAGTTTTTATTTGTTTTTCTATTTCTGTAAACGGTAGAAGTAATTTTGGAGAGAACAATTGCCAAACCAAAGGAAGACAGTTTTTCTTACTGAGGGCCACATCCACTGGTGCTCAGGGCTTACTCTACTTCTGGATCTTTGCTTAGGGATACTCGGGATGTCGATTGGGGGCCTATATATGGTGCTGGGACTCCAACCCATATCAGGTGAATTCGTGGTAGCATTATACACCTGTACCATCTCTCCAGTATAGGAAGACAATTGTTAGCTAGAATGAAGTCATCAGATCTATACGACTCTGCAAATTAATGTTAGTTTGCTAAAGATATGGAGATAAGGACTTCCTGTTATTTCCATATCCACTCCCAGCTCTACTTAGCCCATCTGTTCAAATGTTTCCATGCTTGATGCTCCACTATGGTTCTTGTCACTGGGCACAGCTACACCTCAGTTTAAATGTTTCAGTTTGTCCTTGTTGTTAAAAGCATTACTGGTGAGGGAGTAATATTTTCATATTTTTGTGATCTCAAGAACTTAGAAATGAAGCAAATGTTCCATAGCCATGTCCAGACAGGAACATTGCTAAACAGTTTCAGGACATAGCCAGTCATAAATGGCCCTAGTAGACAGAACAGAAGTCCACATCAGTATTACTGATTGAATGTTTGATTCAAAGAATGTGGTTAGCATTGCTGTGCATTTTCAGATGGCTCCAATTTGTTGGCATTCTTAATAGTCTTTCAAGATTCTTTGTCTTTCTATAACATTCATTATAATGTCTTCTCTTTCAGTCCAAATTTTGTTTCAGTTGGTTTCTGTCCTTGAACCTTTTGTTTTTTTTTTTTTTTTTGCATTGGCAGTTTCCTTGATCATTGAAATTGGTTTTCTAAGATGCAAGCTTTGTCTCTGAATTCTGTGTGAGACTAACATGCCTAGGGGGCAGTCAGGGAGGTAGCTCATGAATCAGGGCGATAGGCCTTGCAGTGGGAGGCCCAGACAGCAGGTACAGCATGGCTCTCAGCACTGCCAGATGTAATCCCAGAGGTCTCTGAGTATTACCTGGGTAAACCTGATATAGTCCACAGCACCACAGGGCCACAGAGGTATTCTATCACCTGGCTTCCTTATTGAACCATCTGGCCTGACTGAGTATTGCCAGGAGTGGGCCCTGAGCTCCCTGAAAACTACTTGGGAGACCTAAAAAATATAAATGAAAAAACAGTGCAGGTGGACTAATGGCACACATATACTAATTGTATGAAATATAAATTTTACCTAAAATCTATATTTAAATACTGTATCACTGTATCACTGTCATCCCATTGTTCATCAATTTACTTGAGTAAGCACCAGTAACGTCTCCATTTGTCCCAGCCCCGAGATTTTAGCAGCCTCTCCTTACTTGTCTTTCCCAATGCTACCATTTTGGAGGCTCTTTCAGGGTCAGAGAAATGAGACCCGTTCTTGTTACTGTTTTTGACATATCGAATATGCCGCGGGTAGCTTGCCAGGCTCTGCCGTGCGTTCATTTAAATACACCCAATATATATTTGGCTCACATAATTGTACAATTATTCTTTAAGCAGTAGAAGAAATCTAATTTTTATTTTAATACTATGTGTAATGGGCTGGAGCGATAGCACAGCGGATAGGGCATTTGTCTTGCAAGCGTCCAACCCTGGCTTGATTCCGCTACCCTTCTCAGAGAACCCAGCAAGCTACTGAGAGTATCCCTACCACATGGCAAAGCCTGGTGAGCTACATGTGATGTATTCAGTATGCCAAAACCGGTAACAACAAGTCTCACAATGGAGATGTTACTGGTGCCCGCTCAAGCAAAGCAGTGAACAATGGGAGGACAGTGCTCTAGTGCTACCATGTGTAATAATATTTACTCTGTACATTCATAAATAATCTCAGCATCTTCCCACTTTTATAATATGGGAATATCATTCTTAAATCATATTTTGAAAATTTTTATTTACAATTATATTTTGCATTTCTACTTCAGTAAACAATATTGCATTGAAAATTGTTAAATCTGATATAGAAGAGAGAGTATAAGAGTAAGATGCTTTCTTTGCATGCATCTGACCCTGGTTTAATCCTGGTACCACATACAGTCCTTTTAGTACTGTCAGTTTTACTTCTGAGCACACAGAATTGTATATCATTGGAGACAGCCCATTTTATAGTCTATATACCTAATTGCATAGTCTACATCACGTTTTACCTTTCATAATATTCATCTATCTTTCTGTCTTCAGACATATGTTAAATCTCATTGATATGTAAATATTAAATTCAAAATATATGTGTATGTGTATGCATGTGTGTGCATTTGAAGTATTTGATGCTATTGTAAAAGGCGGCTATGAGTAAGGACAAGTCAGATTCATTTATTCTGAATTTCCTCTTTAAACCTAAATATAAAGGATATATTTTGTTACTTTGGTTATTTATAAATAAACTTAGATCTCTACTATAACATTAATATATATATTTTATAGAAAGAGTTTCAACAGGCTTAATTCTCTATTATTCTCGGTATAGCAGGTAGAGTGTTTGTTTGCCTTGCATGTGGCTGACCCAGTTTTGATTCTTCCATCCCTCTCGGAGAGCTGGCTCACCCAGTTTTGATTCTTCCATCCCTCTCGGAGAGCCCGGCAAGCTACCAAGAGTATCTCACTTGCACAGCAAAGCCTGGCAAGCTCCCCGTGATGTATTCGATATGCCAAACATAGTAACAACAAGTCTCACAATTTGTTGTGATATGTAACTGGTGCCCACTGGAGCAAATTAATGAGGAACAGGAGGACGGTGCTGACAGTGCTGCTGCCCATTCATCCCAGACCTAGATAGCAATTGTTTCCTCTCGTTAGTTTCATTAAGATAATGCATTTTGAGTATCTAACATATCCCTGATAATATGAGAGCAGTGCTTTAATAAACAATATGTTGTCTAGTACTATTAAGATGAAGTGTGAATGTTAGTGTCCCCAATTTTTACTGATGAGGACATTCAGCTGAAGCAGGGAAGGTGAAGGGGTAGAAATATAGCTCCACTGATCAGAGAGTTATTGCCACATGTAAGGCACTTGGCTTATATGTGGCTGACTTGGATGGCACTCTAGATGGTCCTTGTCAGAAGTGATCCCTGGGTTTGGAGTCAGGAATAAACCCTAAACACCTCCTGGTGTGACCAAAACACAACAGCATCAACAGCAACAACAACAAGGTAGCTCCAGTCACAGCTTCCCTACTTATTGTGATTCATTTCCTCCATCTTTTTATTCTGATACCAATCGATCATTGCGTTATTTTATCAATTTTATAAAAATTACATTTGGTTTACAAAAACACAATCATATGTTTGTAATAATCAACTTTTGGAAAACAGTTAAAATTTCACATGCCAACTCTTAAGGCCGGCAGTTAGCATTTTTATACCTAGAACAATAAAAGATGCTTATGTTGATGTGGAAAAATTATGAAGGCTATTTTCTTTTTCATTTGGATTATACAGTCTTTGTTGTATGGTGTATGAACGATGTGAATTCTTCCCTACATTTCCTGCTATACTTCCATCTCAAGGCTCTGCAAGTCCTAGATCATATAAGGAATCTCTCCTCCCAACTTACTGTGCAAAAAAATATAAGAAGAAATTGTTAAAGAATAAGAAGTAATTAAATGCAGGGCTGGAGAGATAGTACAGTGGTTAAGGGAGCTTTCCTGGTACTCAGCCAACCCAAGTTTGATCCCTGACATCCCATATGGTACTCAAAGAACCACGGAGTAATTTATATTTTTATTTTTCGGTTTTCTGGGGTCCACATCTGAGATTCTCAGTGTTTATTCCTGGCTCAATGCATAGGGATTACTCATTCAAGTGCTCAGGGAATCATTTGGACTGCCACACATAGAACCAAATGGGCCATGTGCAAGCAGTGCAACACAAGCACCCTATATGCTGTACCATTGCTCTGACCCTACCAGGACTAATTTCTGAATGCAAAGCCAGAAGTACCCTCTGAGCATTGCTGGGTATCCCATAAGCAAACACAAAACAAAAAAAGCATACTTTAACATTGGAATAGAACTCCATTTGTCAAGTCATGTTTGAACTACCGTCATAACTTACATAAAGATAGTAATTCAGCAACAAATAACCAAAATATTCCATGACAATCCATTGGTTCTTTGGATTCTCATAGAATATCTGTATAGAATTTATGGCAGAGTAATATTGTTTTGATTGGATGCTTGGGAGCTACTCCCAGCTCAGTTCTCTCAGTTACTCTGGTGGTGCCTGAAGGACCAGGTGATGTTGGGGGTTGAACCAGACTTCCTGCCTACAAAGCCTTTGCTCTGACCCAGTATAGTACCTCTTCACATTTTTATTATTATTTGTAAATTGTATATATTTAATATTGACAGTGATTTTTTGAAAAGTTCATGATATATATGTATATATATAAAGGTTCAATTTAAATTTTTTACTTTCAAGATAGACTAAAGAAAATATGATTTTTCTTCAACTATTTTTGTCCAAAACATTTAACTAATTTGATTATGAGGCTTGTGTTGTATAAAAATATTGTACACATACTAGAAGAAAACATGCCTTCTCTATATCCTGTGTAAAGAAAGGCTTATCTAATTTTGACTAAAAATAGAAAAATGTTTAATTTTCAGTAGTATGGAACACTATGCAAGTAAGAGAAAAGACAGTGCATAAATTAATAATAATATTTATATTATATGCCACAAAGAGCTAAGAATATCATTAATATATAAATAATACTGAAAGACTGAAAAGAAAAACATAACAACTCATAAGAAAAAATTGAAGCAGATATGGTCCCCTGATCCAACCTAAAGGAAAGAGAAAAATGACCCTTGAGGACAGGAAAAATCCAACCTCCTGGATAGATATCAATAAGAAAATATTGAAATTTGATTTCTCAGCTATCATGTCAGTGGAGAGTGAGATGATATGATAACACATTCCTTTGGTTAAGAGGTATGATGATATAGGTGATTTTAACATTGCTAGTGGGAATTCAATACTTTTGAATGGGAATTTACCATACTAAAGTAAAATTATCTGTCCGATTGCCTTTGATCAACATCTTTGCTTTGCATAATAATTCCGATAGACAATCATTCACTACTTTGGAGATACCTAAATAGTATTATGCATTCAAATTTCATTATAATTTTGCAATTGAATCTCATTGCTGACCCATATAGTAATGGTTCAATAAGTTATGATATATCCCACTGTAAAGTACTAAACAGCTGTGCTAAAATAAAGAAACAAAGTTTCCTAAGGTCAGAAATTAGAGAAACACTAAAATATGTGTCTATGGTCCATGGTTGGAAGCCTACCTCAAGTGCTAGGAGAGAAGTCAGTTGGGATAGAGGACTTCTATGACAATGATAGTTGGAAATGATCGCTCTGGATACAAACTGTGTGCTGAAAATAAACAGAGGACCAAAGATGATTAACCTCTCAGGATCTGTGTTGCAAACCATAATGCCCGGAAGTATGGGGGGACAAAGGGGGAAGAAAGAGAGAGAGAGACAGAGAAAGAGAGAGAGATAGAAGGGTTCAAAGGACTAGAACTCATACTTGAGAGCCCAAGTTCCTTAGTTTTCTTCCCTGTTATATCGTGAGACTGAATGGTCTGAACTCAGTTTTATGTGAAGAGAAAATGAAATGGTACATAGTTTACACCAGTATTTCTCATGTGGGGCTCACTTGACCTTCTTTTGGTCTTCAAAATATTCCCAAGGCCCAGGTAAAAATATATATTAATGGAGGACCTTGGCATGAGACTAGAGGGCCAAGAAGTAGCACTTAGGGGCCCACAGGAAGGAATCAAGGTTTGAAGGGGCCACAAATAAAAGAAATGTTGAAAAACCATGTTATATAGTACAAAGACAGAGTATATTTTACTAAACCTATTTTACATAAATGCATAAATTCTGTTGGTATATAATCTCTAGTCTGCTTAAATAAAAAGCATGAGACTGATTAATAACACTCTACTACCCTCAGCAGTTCTTCAGAATTTTCTGTGTCATTATTGAAGCAGAGTTTAAATCTGATAGAATTTCATTTTGTTTCCTTTGTACTTTCCTGCATATTTTTCACTCCCAGAAAAATCTCTGACCAGTCCTTACCAACAGACCAAGAATGATATTTATTGAGGAGCTAGTCTTTCTGTATAGTTGCTGAAAAATTGAGCAAGGAATTGCCTATTGAAATGCCATCAAAATGAAATATATATAGTGTCGTAATAGTCATCACTTAGTAATCAAAATGGAAGTCCACTATGTGAATTTATGTTGTCGAAATCAATTGTGTAAATAGAATACATTTTAATATTGTAAAGCTGAAGTAGGCAGGATTTTTTAGCATTTGCTGTTGCAATTTAAATCAATAAAATATGTTGTGCAGTGGAATCAGTTATTTCTCTTACAGATAATAGTACCCTTTTTTGGGGGGGTGGAGGGGCTGGCAGTTTTTGTTTCCTGTCTTACTATTTATTTTATCCTCCCTCACTTTGCTGTCATATTGTCTTAGAGGTCTAATACTTGGTTCTTGCACACTGGACATCACACCATCACACTCATTGGCAGTAGGGTTACTGTTAACCACAGAGATAGCACTAGGTTCTGTGGGAACAGTGCAGGGGATCAAATACTTCATGGCTGCAAGGTGGGTGCTCCACCACTGAATATGCCCCAAGCCTTTAAAAAATATTTCATGTTGATTGCTCTTTATATATTGACTGCCAAGTTTAGTGATAAGCTAAATCATGGATTCATTCTTAATGAATGGAGAAAGTCCATTTATAAACTAATACAGTTTTGTTTCCCTCACAAGATCTGGACTGTCACCTTTGCTGTGATTCTGTTATTGGAAATTTCTCTGCCTTCCTGCTTCAGGGTTTGGCAATATCAAACACATTAAAAAATGTTTAAGGACTAAACAGTTATCATGAATATAATTGTGATTATTTAATTTTTATGATTTTTGATTGAAATTCTATGGTTTACAATATGTTAATGATTTCCAATGCACATAATTCCAATATCACACCCATCATATGGTGATTATTTTATTTTATTTTATTTTGTGGTGATTATTTTAAAACAGTGCAGTTGACAAGGCTTATAACTAGCTGCGAGTTTATATTCACTTAGTCATAAGACAAAAGTTAAGTAAAACTATAGCATTCCTCATGACTACTCTATACCTTAACATTCTCTTGAATGCTTACTGTTCTGGACATGCACGCTGACATTTTATGAGTCCTTCATTTTTTTTCCTTTCCTTTTGAAAAATAAGATGAAGTTCTATAATTTTAATAAATAATTTACTACTTTGTGGTCTTTTCTCATTTGAAAGTATAAGCTTTCTCATGGCTTTTCCTCAACGAATTTTATATAAGAATTTTACTAACACCACTAATAGAAACAATTGGGATAAGAATTAGTTTGCCATGTCACAAGCTTTTGTTTTGGGTTTTTTTGGGGAGTCATACCTGTTGGGGTTCAGGAGCAATTCTAAGCCTGTGGCTCTGAAGTCTCTCCTGGCAGTATTTAGGATTATACAGGTGCAGTGTCAGAGATGGAACTGGGGCCACATCTTGCATGCTGAGGTCACATGCGCTCCAGCTTGGTGGTATTATGGGGGCACACCCAGTGGTGCTCAGGGCTTACTTCTGGTGTTGTGCTTCAGGATCACTCCTGGTGAGGTTCCAGGGAGCATATGGCGTGCTGGGGATCAGACGTTGTTCAGCCATGTACAAGGCAAGCCACTTACCTGCTGTACTATCTTCAGCTCTCACAAGTTTTTTTTTTTTTAATCTTACTTGGTAGAGTTAATATCTGTCATTTGTAGGCATTCGGCATGTATTCACTGAACAAAGAAATGCCTGACTTGCTTTGACAGATAATAGGAGCCATTTGTAATTAACATATTGATCATTTGAAAACAAATGATACCTAGCTGAGTTGTTTTGAAGCAGCTGGTTCTTGTTGAATTACTATTTATACGATTGATTTTGCTATGAAATCTATTTTGAAACTGATAATATGGAAACATTAAATGTGATATAGTTGTAATTTATGGAGTAAAATTCTGTATTAGTGTGGATAAATTAATGGGAATTCAGATATTTTAAAATATTCTATTTCTACATTATTATTGGAAATATTTCTTTTTCCGCATTATACATTATTATTATTTTTCTATGTCTTTAAAAACAAGATTTTATTAAAGCCTTATCAGACAGTGATACCAATGAAAATAAAGCTTTAGAAAGGAATTGTAAAATAATACTTTAGGAATTGTAAAATAATACTTTAAATAGTATTAACTATTAATTTAATAGTTAATTTAATTTAATTTAAATAATAGTTAAATTTCTTTGTACTGTACTTTCTGTTTTCTTTCTCAGTTCCAGTCATTTGTTAAGATACATGCTGTGATAATTCACTCCTAAAGAATAGAGTCTTAACAGACACTTAAGTTAACTCATAGTCTAGAGGGCTAAACAACTGCATGTAATTAAATCTCATTTGATTGTATTCATATTTATGAAGATATATGTTTCAACTTATGAATGTTTATCATTAAAGAATATATTTATGTGAGCCACTTTTATGACCTAAGTTTTATGAGCACTCTATAACAGATGAATAGTACTCATTGAAAATTATACTTATTGAGACGAAAACTTTGTGTAAAACTCTAATTTAAGATCGATTACCTGTTAAAAACCATATCTCATATCTTCCTGAATACCCATGTATTTTATATATGATTGCAAAATAGGAATTCCCTTACATTTTCATTATGTTTAGATTTTATCAGTTAAACCAAACATCATTGATGTTTTGGTAAATAAAAGAAAAGAGCTTCACTGTGTGATGGCAGCATCCCAGGAGAGGAGTCACGTAGTGCTGTTGAGGAGTTATTGATAACGCCAAGCTGTCCCTGTTGTGTTAGTCAGGATAATTGTGCTAAGAA
This sequence comes from Sorex fumeus, assembly GCF_029834395.1. Lineage (NCBI taxonomy): Eukaryota > Metazoa > Chordata > Mammalia > Eulipotyphla > Soricidae > Sorex > Sorex fumeus. The sequence goes on from NW_026606060.1 coordinate 24,248,949, forward strand.
ATTCTAAATGCCAGTGACTTAAAACAATCGAGATTTATTTTCATTGGTATCACTGTCTGGTGCAGGTCAGGCTGCTCTCTTTAGTAAGGTAAGAAATATAGCGATTGTCCTTTTACCTGTATGGATAGCAATAGAATGAGAAATGCACATTCATGCATTTAACTACCTAGCTCCCTAGGTGCTAAACTTTTGCACAGGTGAGAACTAAGCACTGCTTTTCCAATCCCATGACTGAGAAATACATCTTTTATATGCTGTGGTTGATAGTTAGCATTGTCTCTTCTACAACAACAAATAATTCAATAAGACCTGTGTGGAAGTAGAAAAATGTGCACAATGTAGTGCTCTGAACTATCTCTTCAAAATATACATATGGATGCCAGGGAGATAGCTCAAGTGTTAAAACACATGCCTACCATGTGCAAGGCCCTGAGTTCAATTTCCGGTGCCTCATGCCCCATCACTGCTGGGAGTATTTCTACTGCATATTCCAGAGACCTAGGACAGCAGTGCAGGGGAACCACGGCCAGCACTTGGTGCCCAGTCTCAGCACTGAATGTCCAGCTGCATGTCTGGGAGTGATCCGGACTTGCTGATTGTGTCTGTGCATGTTCCCAAATGCAAAAGAAGAAGAAAGATGCAAGATACATTTCTAGTATGCCTGACAGTAGCTTTTATTCATTAAAAGAAAAAAAATCTGCTGGTCAGACTTATGATTCTCAGAAAAGTTTGTAATATCCAGTAGGATGCACTGTAGCACTGTCCTCCTGTTGTTCATCGATTTGCTCAAGTGAGCACCAGTAATGTCTCCATTGTGAGACTTGTTGTTACTGTGTGTGGCATATCGAATACACCACAGGGAGTTTGCCAGGCTCTGCCGTGCGAGCAGAATACTCTTGGTAGCTTGCCAGGCTCTTGAGAGGGATGGAGGAATCAAACCCCAGTCAGCCTGTGCAAGGCAAATGCTCTACCTGATGTGCTATCGTTCTACCCTGTTTAATGAGAATCAGAAGTATTCAGACAATGGATAATAAAGTGTACAGTGGGTTTATAAAATAGCAGCAAAGTATGACTTATAATCTGAAATCAAGCATGAATGATATCTCTTTTAAGAAGAATGTACTCCTACTCAAGAATATATGTAAGGTAGAGTGTAATGATCAAAGAAATCAAGGACCTCTGCTAAGATAGTGGCAGAGTTTGGGACGCATTTTATAAAATCTTAGATGATTAAAGTTGTATGGATTTTTAGAAATTGGATATTTTGCTCTTTCATTTTGAAGATTAGGAAATTGTATTGAAATCATGGTGAATTACATGTAAATTTATTTAAAGCTTTAAATTCTGAATTCATAAAGTATAAATTGTTTCTTTTATTATGTCTTCATATTTTTGTTTTCAGTGTTCATTATGTATTGCTTCAATAATGTTGCTTAATCTTCTCCTATTACCCCTCTCCTCAGTTTATTAACACTGTGAAGCAAACATTTATTTTCTTCATGGGTCAGCTCCACCTCAGTTGGATGTGACTGGTCAATGTGCTATTGTCTCATTGAGGTTTTTCCATCCAGTTTCCCTCTTAAGTGTCCCTCAGACTCATCCTGTTTCTCACAGGGGGGCAGGAAGGCCAGTGGGAGCCAATTTAAAGCCTCTGCATTAATATACTTTCATTCTCTTGGGCATAGCATGTCATTTGGAAAACTCTAAGTTACTGACAAAGGGTTGATAAGAGAAAATTTACTGAAAACGATCTAGTCTCTAATGTTCTCCACCAGGCCAAGATTTTCATGTGGTTAGGGTAAAGGCTAATCTGCTGTAACAAAATGATTACTATGGTTCAGACAAGATATTGAAGTTTATTTTTCAAGAACAAGTTCAAAGGAGGTCACTGCCTGTTCCAGAACAAGTGAGAACTTCTGCCCCAGAATTCCAGTTAGATCTGTCTTGTTACTGTCATACCATAGGGTATATCTTTTTCATATTCACAGCGCAACAGTGTATTCTGAGCCAAAGAGGGAAAGAGCAAAATTGTTACTCAAGTAATTTCTACACAAGCAATGCCAGATCTTGCCATCAGTAAACTGGTTAGGTAGTGTCTCTTTTTGTTGCCTGTAAAAGGAACCATGTAGATTAGGTACTGGGTGACAACTAGCTGTCTATGTTTTGGGGATAGTTTGAGCTGATTATATCTTTTAAGGGGGTGTGTACCTGTGGATCAGAAAGGTAAGGCTCTCTTTCTCTCTTTGAACAAGTATGTACATGACAATCCTTCCACAGCAAATAAACTAGAAACAATTTTGTATGTTTGTTTCTGGGCTATGCCCAGCAGTGCTCAAAGCTTACTCCTGGCTGTACTTTCAGGGATCATTTCTGGTGGTGCTTAAGGGACAATATGGGGTGCCGAGTATCAAACCCAGGTTGGTTGCATGCAAGGCATTTCCCTGCCCCCTGTACTACCTCTCCAGCCTCTAAATTAGAAACATTTTATAAAAACTTCTATTTATTTTACCTCTATAGCTCTTGATATATTTGCTTTTATGATTGCCTAGATTAAAAGATTATCTATTTGCTGTTATAATAGAAATGCCATGTGTTTCAAATCTCCCTTATGAGACATTATATTTTCTAAATAATTGAATCCAAGTACATACTAAATGGGAGACCCTGATCCAATAAAAAAAAGTTTGATTGAGATTACTTAATAATTTATTGCATGTTTGTAAACATGCATCATGCCTTCATCTTTCATCTGTCTAATGTGTGCCATATCATCTGGGTTGTGACCTGTGTTATTGGAAATATGCCGTGTATATTTTCCCTCTCTGCAGAGCTTAGAAACTCCATTTCAGAACTATTATTGAAGATCTAATTGATGTCAGCCAGGAAACTGTAATTTCCTGTCCCTTGGCCTTGAATTACTACATTGAGTTTCCAGGCAATAAACAAATTTAGCTAAAAGATGCAAGCTTTTTTTCTTCCTACTTATCATTAGTACCTAAGAATATGAATGTTTTATACTGTTTCATCTCCATTACACATACAGTTATTGGCTCAGGATGATATTCAAACCTTCTTGTGTCCTTTTATCTTGAACTAATCAAGTTCAAACTTCCTGCTGCAAACCTGTGCAGGTTCTTGTAAATGTGAACTGCAGGGCCACTTTATTTGATAAAGGCAAATAACTTTCCATTTCCAGTCCACAGAAATGAAGCAGAGAAGCCATGTAACAAGGAGTATAATGTCCGCCTGCTGTTTTTATTTCTCCTGAATATCAAATGGGAAAGATAGAATTTTCAAAGAACTTTGTTCCTGAGACACCAAACAATGCAGTTTTAAAAAATTCATATGCCTATTTATGTCTATATTTATGTACACACATCACTGTCACTGTCCTCTCATTGTTCATCGATTTGCTTGAGCAGGCCCAGTAACATTGTGAGACTTGTCACTGTGTTTGGCATATTGAATACGTCACGGGTAGCTTGCCAAAACTCTTGGTAGCTTGCTGAGCTCTCTGAGAGGGTGGAGGAATAGAACTCGGGTCGGCCGTGTTGGCTGCATGTAAGGCAAATGCCCTACCTGCTGTGCTATCGCTCCATGGCTGCTAGTATTTTTATATGTATTTTCTGTATTTTCTACAGAATCAGATGTTTCACTTAAATGATTACTTTCAGTGTTGTGTCATAAACTGGCAGTTCAAAGTTTGCTCTAAATAGTTCTTGTGTTCTACAAGAGCTAAGTATGGTGTTGTGTGGGAAATATATCAAGACCTATGCAGTGTTGGAGAAGGGTTAACGTGTCGAGACAACGGTTTGGAGAGAAAGTAAAGAAAGTGAGGACTTCAGAGAAGAGTGAATTTGAGGAGTCTTTGTAGTTCTTATTATTTTCTTGTTTGGGGGCCACACCTGAAAGTGCTCAGAGCTTAATCCCGGCTCTTTACTCAGGGATCACTCCTGGCCAGCTGCTGGCCAGCGACCATATGAGATGCCGAAATTAAATCCAGGTTGGCCATATGCAAGTCAAGCACCCTAGCCGCTCTTCTATTGCTCTAGTCCCTGAAGACTCTTTTCAAAGTATTATTAGGTGTTTGCTAGAGAGTTAATATGACTAATTGAAAATTACCTTGATGTGACAGAATAATCATTCCAAATATTTTATTATCCATAATTTAGTCTTTTGGACAGGTACCTTAGAACCTTATTATAAATTGTCTTCATTTCCCAAAAGTAAGCAAAGTCGTACTGTTGTGTTTAAAGTGAACTGAAATTGGGGCTGGAGCGATAGCACAGTGGGTAGGGTGTTTGCCATTCACACGCAGCCAATCCAGGTTTGATTCCCGGCATCCCATATGGTCCCCCTGAGCACTGCCAGGATAATTCCTGAGTGCGACGAGCCAGGAGTAACCCCTGAGAATTGCTGGGTATGACCCAAAAAAGAAAAAAAATAAAGTGAACTGAAATTGAATCAAAATAACTTTTTAATCTGTTTACTATTTTATTTGTCCACATGAAATTTCCTTTTGTCATTGTTTTAAATCATTTATATTCAAATATTTTGTTATTTAACAAGGTTTAAAAGAGTATTTTGATAATTCTAAATTGTAGTTGAATTTAACTCCACACTAGAGTTTAAGCTTAATATAAATGAGGACAAAATTTGAAATTTGGCTATTTGGTGCATTCATTGTGCCAAGTAACAAAACAGTTGCTTGGTATTTTGTGTGTCTTAATTTTTTTAGCACTGTAACTGAAGAAGTCAAACAAGGTGAATAAATTTGAAGCGTTAATGATGTATTTGAAATTATTATTTCATGCTGGTACATAAGTAAGTAAAAAGTATAATCAAGGGCCCAGAGTTACAGTATAGTGGTCAGGCCACTTGCCTTGTCTACAGCCACCCCAGTTTGACCCCTAGCACCCCATATTGTTCCCCAGCCCTACCATTAATGATTCCTGAGTGTAGAACTAGGAGTAAGCCCTGAGCACAGCTTGAGTGTGACCCCCAAACAAACAAAATGTATAATTGATACAGTATAAAAGGTGAAATTGACGTATTGCTCATTTCTCTAAAGAGAGAAAAATTAGAGTTCATAAATAATATTTTTTTGTATTTTAGAGACTGTTTTGACTTGACATTGTTCTCAAAACTATTCCCTAGGGATATATATCACTGTCACTGTCACTGTCCTCCCGTTGTTCATCGATTTGCTCGAGCGGGCCCAGTAACGTCTCCATTGGAAACTTTGTTGTTACTGTGCTTGGCATATCGAATACATCATGGGTAGCTTGCCAGTACTCCTATAGGTGCACACAATGTGTGTATGTGTGTGTGTGTGTGTGCGTGTGTGTATGTAATGGGTAAGATGTTTGCTATACACATGGCCAACCCAGGTTTGATTACTGGCATCCCCTATAAAACCTTGAGCACCTATAGGAGTGACTTCTTAGAACAGAGTCAAGAGTAACTCCTGAGCATTGCCAGGTGTGGCCCCCAAACAAAAACAAAACAAAACAAATAAACAAAAATCCCAACTCTATTCCCCAAACAGTAGCTGATCTAGAAATTATAAAAGAAAAAGAATGCCTGCATGCCTGCTAAAAAGCATGTTTCTTCTTCTAACTTGGACTTTTGCTGTTGCTGCTAATGGGGAGATTATTCATAGAAATATTAAAACAGCTGTATCTAAAAATTTTTGACTGTAATTTTTTTGTGTGAAGCATATCAGCCATCAAGAAAACTGCACATGATATAGATTTTTATTCCAATGAATTGTTACAAAATTAATATTCAGTTAATGCCCACAGAAGCCATAAAATGGAATAATGATATTACTCTAGTCACACTCCTGCCAAAACTCCCTTTCTCCCTTGCATGAGGGCAGGCACACTTTACACACCACAGCTGTAGTTTTACAAGTCTTTAAAACATATAAATGGTAAAATACCAATCTCCAGGCTATTGGTTAACTTGTTAATTTTTTTGACTCTAGCTTCTTTAAAATGTTGATGTTTTGGAGATTTATTCATATTCTAGGTATATATGGTTTGTTCATTATTTTATGCATAGATGATTATCACAAGTGATTTACTCATTCAAATATTAATGAACTTCAACGTTGTTTTCAGGTTGTTTGTAATTCTGAAGGAACATTATTTTACATTCCTTTTGATGTTCTTTTGCCAAGGTTTGAATAATAAATGCCTGGAATTGTATTACTGGTCAAACATTATGTGTATCTCTAAATATAGTAGATAGTACCACATAATTTTGGAAAGTATGTGCAAGTTTATACTTTGTTCAATGTCAATAGTTTTTATTCTTTTTTAAAAAATATATTTTGATCGAGAAGGAGTTGTATCTTACCATGACTTACATGAGCTTTTTCCTGATTACTGATGAGGATTTAGAATTTTTATGTATTTACTAGTCATTTGTAAAACCTTTTCCCCCACTCCCACCCAATTTGCTTTTTAAAAATTATTTTAGAGTCACAGATATTGACAAGAAAAAGTAGATGGCGATCCTGTATACCCTTCATCTGGCTTCTTTCAGTAGTTTATCTTATTTGGCTTTGTATAATGTCACAGGTATAAAATTACTTTAGAGCAATTCACAAGGTCTCTTCTTTTATCACCAGTTTTATTTGTGTATTGGTCTATCAGTTTTACCACATGTATAGATCCATGTAGCCACCTCTATAACACAATATTGTGATATAATATTGTTCTATACAAGTTTTCCTGTTAGACACACTCCCTCTTTCCCCATTCACAACTCATACCAACCATTAATATGCTATCCATCTTTATTATTTTTGAGCAGTTATTAAAATGTTTTGTCTGTCTAATATTTTTACTTGGACTTATGTAAAAACAAATACCTTTTCCTACTTTATAGCTTACATTTATACTTTCAAGTTGGTATAATCTAATGAATTTAAAACTAATGTTTGCATTTTCTTGTCTTACTGCATGGCTAGGATTTAAAATAAAATACTAAGCAGAAGTTATGTCAACAGCACAAAGAGTGAAGCTCTGTCCTGGTGCAGAGTGGGTAGAGTATGGGAATTCTGGACCTGAAAAAGAAAATTTAAAAAGTCATATTAACAAGTATTCAAGTGCTAAAACTAAGTACGTAGAAAAAAACTAATTATTTCACAGAAAAGTGCTTTCTCTCTCTCTCTCTTTCTCTCTCTCTCTCTCTCTCTCTCTCTCTCTCTCCCCCCCCCCTTGTTCATCGAATTGTTCGAGTGGGCCCAGTAACATCTCCATTGTGAGACTTGTTGTTACTGTGTTTGGCATATCAAATACATCACGAGTAGCTTGCCAGGCTTTGTTGTGTGGGCGAGATACTCTCAGTAGCTTGCTGGGCTCTCCAAGAGGGGCAGAGGAATCAAACCCGGCTCGGCCAGGCAGGCTGCGTGCAAGGCAAACAACCTACCACTGTGCTGTCGCCCCAGGGGTATTATGAATCAATGTTTAAACTGCCAAATTATATTTCTGCGTCAATATAGATAGCATACTATTTTTCTTCTTTATTTTGTTTAGTGTTATGAATTACGCTCATTGATTTTCTAACCTTAAACCAATCTTTTATTCCTGGCATCATACCAACTTGGAATTGATGTATGATTTATCTCATACTTTTCTGGTTTTAGTTTACTGATACTCATTTAGGATTGTTGCATCTCTAGAAATCAGTGAGATTGACTTTTAATTTCATGTGCAGCTTTTCTTTGTTTGATGGACTTTTTATCTTCTCCAGTTTAAAAGCACTTCTTGCGGGTTTATTGACTTAGAAATTGGTACCATCTTCAGTATTCCCATTCAGTCATTTTTATTTTTACTTTTTGAGTTTGGAGCCATACTTGGTTATCTAAAAGGACCATACAGTGTCTGGAATCAAACCCAGGCCTTTCTCATACAAGCAGATACTCCAGCCCTTTGAGTCCTCTTACCAGACCTACACATGCATTCTTTATGTTGTTTATTTTGTTTTAGTTTGGGGGCCACACCTAGTGATGTGCAGATGTTATTCCTCGTGCATTGCTTGTATTGCTTAGTGATTGTTTTTTCACAGTGCTTGGGGAACCATATGATTCCACCTGTTAGGAACCGAACCTAGGGTTCCCACATGCAAATCATATATTTCCTAGCCAGCTCATAATACTGCTAACCCACACATATATACCCAAACCCAGTCGACTCTGAGATATTTTGCTTGACATTTTTTTTTATCAACTTTTATACTACCTGTCTCATTTATACTCTTGTCTCATTCTTCGGTTGCTCTTGAGGTCTACTTGAGGTTTCTCTGTCACAAGTTTTGCTCTTATCTTTACCTATTGCTGTTGTGATGAATATTTAAATTAAAAATATACCTTGGTACTTCCCTTAAAATCTTCAGTAACTTTCCATTGACCTTTTGAGCTCCATAAAATTGTTCATTTTCCCTAATGTACAAGACTTTGCGATGGCATTTCCCCCTGTAATAATGTCAAAATTTATGTGCTTTAGAGCAGAGGAATAGAAGAAAATGCAAGAGTTGACAAAAAGGAATGGACAGAAAAATATATGGAGAGGTTAATGACAGACTCTAGAAGGGGCCTAGAGATAATGCAGCAGGTAGGATGCATGCTTTGCATACGACCAACGTGGGTTCAATCCCCAGCATTCCATATGGGCCCCAGAACACTACTAGGAGTGACAGAGTGTCATGCATGCAACTTTCCAATACCAGACCCTCCCCCAGAGGGTAAGTTAACACTTACCTCCACATTTGTCTCAGGATCCCTCTCCACCAATGAAAACCCTTCAACTCTGATCCCCACCCCTTCTTTCTGTCAGGGTGTGCTCAGTTTTATTTACCAGATCTCAGGTTCTGTTGACTTTGATTATTCTGTATCTATCTCTTCGGGTCGACTTCACTCAACATGATTCCATCGTTTCTTCTATGTAATGTAGTTGAATTATTTCACCTTATAGCTCTATAGTATTCTATGGATATTTATTTGCTGTTATTTAAAAAAAATAAGACACCATGATTTACAAAGTTGTTCATAGTAGAGTTGTTTTGCAGATGTAGTGTTCCAACATCAATCCCACCACCAGTGTTCCCTCTCCTCCACTAGTGTTCCCAGGTTTTCTGCCACCCCCAGCCTGTCCCTGTGTCAGGCACATAACAAATTCATTTTATATTTCCTGGTCCAATAAATCTTAAAGAATTGAAATTATCAAAAACTAAATCAACAAAAGTCAATGTGTAGTGATTGGTTGCTATATGATTTTAAACCATGTAAATAAAGACATTCAAATACTTAACACAATATCGTCTGATATCTATTTCATGTACATACAAAGTTTTCAGCTCTGGCATCTAAAATGTATTGCATTACATTTTGTTTTGTATTCAGATCTTATTGTGGTCTCTCTGTCATAAATGAAGCTTTTGCTGTTGTTGTTCCTTGGCAGGCATATAACAAATTTATTTAATATTATTTGGGCCAAAAGGACTTAAAAGAATGATAAATAAGATTTTCTGAAAATAAAACAATAAAAGTAAGTGTGATGATTAATTGCTATCTGTTTTTAAGCTTTATTAATCAAGTGGAGGACAACCGTATGCTCCATTAGTGCCATAGTCAATGCCATGTGATGGGAAGTTTCTCCTATTCTTTAACAGAGTTCATTTAATACTTCTTGCAAAAGGCTGTGAAGTCCTTAAACTGTTGCCTGCTCATGAAACTCCGTATAGTTCCCTCAAATCTGAATGGTAATCTAGCTGGATTGACTATTTTAGTGAATTTCTCATTTCATTGAGTTTTTATTCTATATTCTTCCATATTCTGTCTTATAGAGTCTCATTTGATGGGTGTGCTATATCTTGTGGGCTTTCCTTTTTGTGTATGTTCTTTTTAAAATCTTGTTGCTTTTACTATTCTATCTCTATTTTTGGTTTTTCTAGTGTTTGTGCAATGCTGGGGATTGAGTCTTTGTAGTTAAACCCCATGGAAGATGCTGAGGGATTAAGCTAGAGATGGCTCTCTCTGCTTTCTCTCCCTGTCCTGGGATGGTGGAGCAGCAAGCAGAAGGTCTGGAAGGAGATGTGGTGGGGGTATCTTTGCTCGCACTTTTTTTTTTTTATTTCTTTATTGAATCACCGTGGGAAAGGTTACAAAGCTTTCAGGTTTAGGTCTCAGTCATGCAAATATCAAACACATTTCCCTTTACCAAAACTTATTTTTTACCATGAAGAACCCCAATAAAACCCCACCCCCACCCCTCCCAGTCCCTGTGTGGCAGATGAATTCTAGTTAACACTCTATTTGCTTTGATTAGATTCCTTGTTTCAATAAAAGATTCACCACTATTATTTAGAGTCTACCCCCCCACCCCCAAATCAGACATGCTGAAAAAGCATTGTGAAGTGATTTGCTTTCTACAGCTGGGTTCAAGAATTAAATGTTGGTTTTGGATTTCTGCTATTTTACTTATTGACCCTGGAAGTATTTCTACTGAAAGTCAGATTGTTAAGAAATTGGTTTCTGTGCACTGGAGACGTGGCCGTGCTGGAGAGCCGCTAGTGGGGGGCAACTGGTGGCCTCGGTAGGGCGTGAAGGGCGGACCGAAACGCCCCCCTTCCCATGAGGTTTTAGTCGCCCCCACTACCCCGGCTCATACCTGCTGTCCACAAGGCTCCCATGCGGCCGCCATCTTTCTTTCCAGAGAGGAGAAGGCAACTGGGGCAACACCCTTTCCCCTCTGGACAGACCTGATGGCCTGGATTAACGCATAGTCCATTCACTTTTCTGCTCCAAGCTGCCGGGTTCTGCATTAAGTCCTTGTGCTTCTGGGGCCGTGGCCGTGCTGGAGAGCCACTCGCGGGGGGCAACTGGTGACCTCGGTAGGGCGTGAAGGATGTGCTCTCACTTTTAAGCGAAAATAATCCATGCCTAAAATATCTGTCTTTTAAAAATTGTAGCTTACCAATAAGTTTCTTATTTTCATTGATTTTTACTATAAATTATGGGGTGGTATCCATTATCTGTCCCTTTTTTATTTGTCACAGGTTTGAAGAAACTTTTCATTAAAATGGAAAACTGTGAAGAAAGAAAAAGATAGCAGTTGGAGTTAAAATTCTTGGATGAATATCTTGCTTTCGAGAGGTCAGAATTTACAAACGATATGCTGATTTGGAAAGTCCCAGGAGTAAACTGCAAAATTCATTTTTTAAAATTCAATCAATGGATTTTTTAATCATTCCTCGGAGCTGATGAAGTTCATAGCTGGTGTGTGATGGGAAATGTGGCATGCCGGTACTTTCCTACTGATTGCATCTTGGATTAGTTTGCTGCTTTTTTGAAGAGATTCCATTTAGAAGGGAAGAACCTAATGTGATGGATTTATCTTCAGAGATGAACAGACATGGGAAGAATCCAGTGAGTCACAAGCTAGAAGATCAGAAGAAGGTAGGAATAATATGTTTCCTTTTACTTTTTTTTAATACATAAAAGGAATTTTGTAAATTGAAAATGATCATGCTTTTTGAGATGGCATAGCATGCTACTCATGTAAAGTATGAAAATTAGCTCTGTCACAAAGCTCGTGTTACTGTGTGTCTTTAAATTATTACTGGTTGTTGGTTTGTTTCTAAAGCTTTCTGAATTCACCCATTTAATGGATTAGCAAAGGGTTTCATTGTGTTCTTTCACTTTCAACTTCATTTTTGTGGCTTGCTGTTCTGGATCCCAGTGAACGGTTTTGTGAGCTCCAGAGTGCGATGAGAGTCACAGGGTGTTTCTGGTGTAATAAAGGTCCCAACAGGGAATTCTCATATCCCTGCTATTGGAAAGAATAGTCAAAATTTTTAATTCTCCAATTTCATATCCTTGGAGCACAAAAACTTAAGCCTTGTAATTTTTACAGCTGACCTGGAAAGAGAGTCAACATTGAGCTTTGACTATGTGTCATGTTGAAAGAACTAATGGGAAGTATCAAAGAAGGGTCATGCTGATTTTTTGAAGTAGATTTAGAGAGATTCTGAGAAGTGAGAATTGAATGCTGAGGATTGCACTTAAGCTTCTAAACTTGTGCACTGCCATAAAAGTCATCTAGAGTACGTATCAGAAGAGGGAGAGATAATGCCCAGAAGACAAAGCCTGTTTGGTTGTGTTTTCAGTGACTCCATTAGTATAGAAAAACTGTATGGTAACTTGGTGGCTTAAGTCACAAAAACAAGGAATGAGAAAATAGAAAGGATATTTTTAGTTAGACCTACTTCTAGGGACATGATTAAGGGGTCAGTTTTTACATTGGTCTTAGGAGTTGGTTTAGAAGTCACCTTGTTCTCCTATAATACAACTATCTCTTTTCCAGTTTTGCAGGTAATAATTTTAAAAGAGATGATATAGAATCAATAGCTTATAAATGTGTTCTGTCATTATGACCAATCTAGTAGGATAAGGGTTAAGCTATTGCATTGCATCAACTCAGGGAGAAGTGGAGAGATTATTTATATGCAATTTGGCTATTTCAGTGGATTTACCTCCAGTATAAGTAAATCTTAGAAAATACTAACAACTATAAAACCCAAGTCTCTAGGAATCAATTTTCACTTCAATAGTTACAAATTTCAGCACAGATAATTGTATTTGCGGGTGTTAAGAATGATCAGCTCCTCCCTTTTGCTGGCATTAAGGATGTTTAATCCGAAACAGATGGCTAGATATGTTTCCATTTAAAGCTTGCTCTATAATTTCTTAATGTTTGAGCCTTTTAATCATTTTTGTCTAGCCACATGTTTTAAGTGTTTTTAACACTGATGTCAATTTGTCAACTATATTGGGTGGGTGAAGAAGAAGAGAGCAGTAGGTGAGCAGTTACTATTGCAGAATGATTATTTAAAAAATATATACATCCGGCTTTTATGGCAGGAAAGAAAAGGGGCTCTGCTGGTGCCATCTTTTCATTTCCTGAATAAGATATGTTTTTCTACAAACACAGAGGAATTGAAAGCTGAAGATGGGAATGAATTCTGAAAGTCCTTCTGAAAATTTCTTGTAGGAAATTTAAACAATGCTTATAAAGATTCTTAGTTTCCCAGGCCAATTCACAAATGCCTCTTTAGTTCATAAAGAATAGTAATGGAGTTCCGCCAAACAATGAAGATTCTTGATTTTGTGGGAAAATTTTAAAAATACCAACTTGGTGTAATGGGGCAAAGCAAACTACACTATCTTTTCCCTTTCTAGTTGTGGAGAGATGCCGGGAGGAAGGAACATTTTCAACAGGCAGTAGCAATATAAAAAACAGGGTTCTAAAGAGTTTCTTGCCCTCCAGTTGGAATTGACATTCACAGAGGAGAACTGAGTAAGCTCTTCAAATATGAGGAGTTTAGATATGGATCAGCTGATACATTGACCAGCCCTAAAGAATCAGATTCATTAAATGTCAGCAGTAACACCTAGTTAAGGATAGTTTGTCATTTTTTTGTTAGAAGAAAAATGTGTTGTTAGCTGTGCAAACAAAAAAAGACCACACCAGTGGCTCTATATCTCCTGCCGCCTGCGTTCGGTAGTCTCATGCCAGTTCTCCCACCCTGGGGAGGTCGTGGTGATGGGCAGGTGAAGGAAGGAACAAGGGCCAGGCTGGTTGGTCTTAGTTGCAGTTTATTCCAAACCTCTCTCCATTCACTCTTGTCTCTCTCCTAGGCCTCTCCCATGCTACTACATTCTCCTTTTTTATCCCTCTTCATCATCCTTCTGGCTCTGGAATCTGGATGTGGATCCCTTTCTCCTTCTCCTTCTGGAGTCTGGATCCTGATCCCCCAGCCCACTCTTACAGTCTAGTTATATCCCCCAGCATGAGGGGTTGGGGTAACAATTACACATAGGTGTGGTCACAATCAATAGGGGTAGAATTCTTTCTCTCTGGGAAAACCACGTCTAGGACAGATTCTCATTAGCAGGTCTACCCACGCTAGAGCAGAATCCCCTGGGCGTGTTTCTCCTCTCCTTGTCCAACAAACATATAAGCATACATAATATAAATCATTTTGTATGGATACAGTAAGAAATACTTAAGCTTATAGAATTGCTCTTCTAGGGCCATCTCGATCTCAGACTACAGTGCTCAGGCCAGAGAGTCTTTCCTACCCCTAGCAGGGTCCTAGTCTCGTTGTTACGTTTGGATCATGACAGCATTTGTCTATGATCAAGCTCTTAAATTATAGTTAAGAATCATGGCACTTTTGGCCTGGCCCATTTCGATGCCAGGGTAGCTCACAGCTTGCCCTGGGTTCATTCATTCCCTTGTCAGGACCCTGCTTTGGGGGTGTTAGGAACTAAGGGCAACTGAGGCTTAAGTCGTGAAAGCAGATGTCTGGGAGTGAATAATATTCAAAGTCAATTAAATCCTAAATTGTAAAACATAACATTAATATTAGTTGTCTTCCTGTATCTATACAAAAAGGACATTGCATTAAAGTAAACTATTTAAAAGACATAAGGAGAGGCTAAAGGCAGCATTAACTTACAATACAATGTCAGTGTCCTAGAAGGATCTGACCTTACAAATTAGCAGATACTGATTAGGGGGAAAGCTGATTAACTGGTTGGAGAGGAGAGCAAAGAGAAGTGGTTACAGATAAACGAAGGAATGGGAGTGACTTGGGAGCACTGTGATGGGTGCAATCTGATAAACCTAAGCTCCTTGTGGCAAGGGAGAAAGGACAAATCAATTGTTGTCCTACAGTTAGCATCATCAAAATTTTTTATGCTACGCTGAGCTCTGGATACACTCCTTTGCCACCACACAATTTCCTGTAGAGGTTAAGAGACTGTTCATGTAATTACTTTGTAGCCCTTCATAGTGAATTAATTTGCTAGATACAGTGCTCCACATTAATAAATGCACCTACTTTATCACTTAGCAATATAAAAGTGAAGATCTTTTTAGTATCATTGGAAAAAATATATTGTTCACAGTTTAGCAACAGTAGTGTGCTAAATTCAAATAAAGGACCTGGTTTGATTCTAGGTTCCCATTTCATACACTGAACTGTTAATTTCTTACTCAGTTTCTAAATGGCTCACTTGTTTTGTTTTTATTTAAAGTATATGAATATATATTTATGTGAGCTTCTCAATAGGAACTTATAGGACTCAAGTGAGAGTATGGATTCTACTTCAGTGCCCAGATAAATGTCAGGGATAGTTCATTTTGAAATACTTTGTATATACCAAGCATATGGTTCTAGGTCTTCAAATTTATCAAGAACCATCTTTATACAAAAATAAAGGCTGATGTTTTCCATAAGCAATTTTAGTTCTGTAAAAATAATGATCAGTTCCTAAGAATATATACAATACTAAAATATAAATTATGCAACTGTTATCTAAGATTTTAAAAATTAATTTGTGTTTAATTATTTAACAGTAAAAGATAAAGCTTCTGAACATTTTACTTGGGAAGCACCTTTTAAAAGAAAATTTTTATTAAGACACCATAATTTACAAAGTTATAGTTGAGTTTTAGTTATACCATATTCCCAGCACCAGTGCCACCACAAGCATCAGTTTCTCTCTACCAGTGTTCCCAGGTTCCTTACAACTCCCACCCAACCATCTAGCCTGCCTCTTTGATAAGCAGATGTTTAATTTTGGTCATTATGACTTGAGTCTCCACCTTTCATTATAGTAAGATTTAATTGTTCAATAGTGCTGTAACTTCCTGGGTCTCCGTTAAGTGCCGTACTTGATCTGAACAAACAGAGGAAAACATACTTGAAGATGAAATGGGATAGCTACCAGTCCTATTTTAAGTGCCCTCATTGTGAGTAAACCTGAGATAGAGATCTTCCAAGAGTGCAAGAGCTGATACTTATTTAGGTGGGGGTGGGGGTTGGGGAGAAAGGGCACAGCGGACAATGCTTGGGTTATCCTGGCACTGCACTCAGGAATTATTCTTAGAGGTGCTATGGGATGTGGGGCGTGGAACCAGTTAGCCACATGCAAGGGAAATATTTTATCCTCTGTACCATCATCACTGGCTTGCAGAGTTGATTCTTCTAAGTATCTCTAATTGACTTGGAGTTTCTTGAAATTAGTGGAATTCAGTTGGCTTTTTGATTCTGTGATTTGTTTTCCTATTAAAACCAAGTTATGGAAAGTAGAGAGGTAATTCAGGAGAGCTTCTCTTTCAGGTGACTGACCCTAGTGTGATCTCATACACCGCAAATGATCCTTGAGTACTGCTGGGTTACTCTTGAGCATAGAACTAGACACAGACCCTGAGTATCATTAGATTGAGCTAAAAGTCACATGCAAATAACAAACTCTCAGTGGCTCCTGGCCCATCATCCTAAATTTGAAATACAACTTCTGGAAGTTCCCAGATGGGAAATTTATCATGGAACGTCAAGCTTGTGGAATGCCCATCCTGAAGTGGTTTTGGTTTTTCTTATGGTCCTTTAACCCTAGTTTGCTCATTGGTGCCAGATATATTAGTATGGTGCTTTCTTCTGATTTTATTGCTTTTTGAGATTAGTTTTATGAAAGCCCAAAAGGTACAAATGTCAGTTGTACATAATTAATTTTGACCTTGAATGAAAAGCAGAACTCTGTAGATTTTACAGTGATGTAATTGCAGCCTTTTGCAGTTCAGATAGCTCTGGGACACTGCTTTATTGCTCCACTGATACTTTGCATATTAAACCAAGGCATTTGTCATAGTCAACAATTTACTAGAAACTGTATTAAAAAGTGTAGCAAGATGCACATTTTGAGATTATTGCAATGAAATTACAACTATAGACCTGCTGGGAATTATTTTGTTTTTGTTCTCTAAATCAGAAAGGTATATGATTGCATTTGTACAGAGATAGAATTTTTTTGAGCTGTAGAAGATTAATGACATCTGACTTTTTTATTTATAAAATCATGTCTTTTACATATTTTAGTACTACATTTTTTTCAGCCTGCCCTGCAGAAAACTCAAGATAAATAATATGTTTCTTCCTAATAGATAGCAATTATTTCAGAAGTGATGCTTTCTGGGTGTAGTTATGAGAGTGTGTGAAATGTCAAGAATCATGATAAATTAGAGGAATGCTGTATTAATAGAAAAAGAATGTTGTTGTGGAAAAAGTATTTTTAAGGACTGCCTTTATGATGTTGTGAATACATAACCATGTTTAAGTGTGCGGCTGGTGGAGGAATAGTGTAGTACTAGGCAACTACAAAACAACTTCAATTGTATTATAATGATTATTTGAATTTTATTAAAATTTGCATTAAAATATTATTGGAGAAAGCATCAGCAGCGTGTGAAAATTTTTGCTCTAAAATTGTTCATCCCCTGGACTAATTTTATTTAATTGACATAAAACTAAAGCATGATCTCGGTGCATATGTTGAATATGGTTATGTTTGGTTTATTTAATTTTTCTGGAAACCTTTCCTATTCTGGAAACCCATTTTACTATTTTCAGTAAAATTTGAAAGTATATTTAAGATGAATAAATTTTTATTTATCATATTTTTATATGTTGATTTTTAAAATTCACACTATGTTTGTTGCATTTCCTTTCTATGATAATAAAATACCTACATATGATTCAACAAGTATAATGGGATTATTCTGACAGGTGATGAGTGCAACTTGAAATAATTTATAATGAATACTGAATATCTGCTGTAAGAGAGAATATGAAGAAAAATTTCTTCTTGCCTAAAGAAGACTTATGATCCATTCATATTTTTTGATCTCTTGGAAAAATGACCATGTTAAATGATCAACTTTATTCTTATTGGTCTTCTTGGTTCTTGATTATTTAGCATGCATAAGATATGCAGGAGTATGATATTTCTGAAACAAAATTACATATTTATTAATCATTTGATCCTAAGCATAATTTCTGATATTCATGGATTGTACTAGAGTTTCCAATAAAAATTGTTGTGAGTATTCAGTAATGATTTTCCAAGCTCTATAATTTTAACTATATTGAACAGCCATTCTACAACGTTATTATATAAGCTTGAATAAATGTACATACAATTATTTATTGTGGTTTCTCAAAATAATACCCAATACTGGCATACTGTGGTGCCATTTAAGAATATCTCTAACATTTCCTCTTTCTCATTGTTCCCTGTTAAACAATGCTACAAATTGCTGTCTGCCTGTCCCTCAAACTTGTGTTCTTTAGGGATAAATTAGTTAGATAAAGTGAACACTTTTTTCTTCTCAGAAGTTTCCACAAAAAACTTTTATATGTGAATTTAGATAGAACTTTATTCAAAACTTCGTCTACCTATATAAATGTATACCATATACCTATATGACTATAACAGATGGTGCTCATATAGAGTTCTGCAAACTTGTATGGTCACTTGGCTTTTTGCTTCTGGCAGAAAACATTTTTTTTTTTTTTGCTTTTTGGGTCACACCCGGCGATGCACAGGGGTTACTCCTGGCCCATGCACTCTGGAATTACTCCTGGCAGTACTCGGGGGACCATTTGGGATGCTGGGAATTGAACCTGGGTTGGCCACGTGCAAGGCAAAGGCCCTACCCGCCGTGCTATCACTACAGTCCCATAGAAAAAAACATTTTAAATGTAAGCTTAGGTTATTTAAAGAACTGGAAATAGATAGACTTACTCACTTTATACCATGCTTAATGGTGTCCTTTCTTTGTTCTAAATTATAACATGTATTTTCCCTGATTGATGTATTTAAGATGTTAACTGTTATGTGATCACATAATAGTTTTCTTATAGACAGAAATAATAGCCTCTCAATAATATACTTATATGATAAACCTTTTGAATGCATATTTGCTAATTATTATAATTATGGTTAGCAATGTTAATTATTAACATAAGTTTTAATTTTCTCCACCTCAATATTAGCAAGTGTATTCTTTTAGCTTTTAATATTTAAAAGGAATAATTTAGCTAAATTTTTTCTTCTAAACTATATCAATAATGTACATATATCCAGTACTAGTTTTTTGGGCATTGCTAATTGAAATGAGCTATTTTGTTTTCATATATCATTTATTTTAATATATTTGTATTTGCACACAGATATATTAAAATACATTTGTACACTATAAAAAACCTTAAAATCATATATAGTATTTTGTAGACAAATTTTCAATCATGGCATCATCAGTCTTTCTTTTGGATTATAGTTCTAAAAGGACTGGTGATCATTGTCATTTGACTATAAAGACATATTCACTTTAACATAGCACATTCACTTAAAAAAATGTTCTTATGAAGCCCAGTTTCTCCCTCAAAGTCTCCCACTGAGTATAAATAGGTGAAGTGAAATTTCAGTTTACCCTGCAGTAGTCAAGTAGGTTAGGCACTTTGGTATGTAGGCATATATACCTTTAAGGATGCTCAGTGTCCAACTCTGATACACAGCTACTCATTTTGTTAGCCAAAGATTGATTATCGATCAGAAAATCAGAATATTAGTTGGCATTAGAATGGTTTGGAGAACAGTATCAATATGTGTAAGCAGAGAAAGTCAAAGATGGCTTGGGAATAGAATGGCATGCCCAGTTCATTTCTAAGAACACATGACTCCTGCTGGTGAGATGTACTGACTGATATAATAGTGCTAGGTCAGGGCACATTATTTTTGTTTGTTTCTCGGCCACACCAGACAGTGTTCATGGCTTACTCGTGCTTCTGCATTCTGAAATCATTCCTGTAGTGCTTGGGGGACCCTATGGTTTGCAGGGATTAAACTTGGATTGGCTTTATGCAAGGCAAGCACTTTTTCCCATTGTACTATCCCTCCAGCTGACAGAATGTTTCATTTTCCTTAGGGAGCAGGGGTGCTTTCCTAAAATCTCCAAAATGGATGATGTTCTTTGAAAGCACAGTGTCTGGAATTTGAATACACAAAATAATGCAGAGTCAATGATATATTACCAAAATAGTAGATTTAAGAAATTCTGTTTGTTTTATCTGAAAATTGGAACCATTTAAATAAGTTGAAGATCATCAAGATCTGGGTTTTTAATGTTCTGAGCATCATCTCATGTGAACAAAAAGAATAGATAGTGTTTATTTTATCCCATACTAAATCTACTCAATTGGGATGTGCATTTTAATGATTTCCTGGTGATTCTCACTCACATTATTTTAAAAGCATTGCCATAGAGACTGTGTCTGACATCTCAGTGGGATTAAGCTTTAGTTACTCACTGGTGTGATGAGATGCCTTTTATTTTCATTCTAGTTTCTGTCTCACTTGCTGACTCTCAGTATTTGCTGAAATCATCATTCAAGTAACTGTCTGACTTGAACCAAGTCTCAGCTCTGGGGAAATCTAAGATACAGCATCTGTATGAAGAGTTCTAATATCTACATCATATATTTGCTTTAATAAATTACTGCCATGTTTTAAAGTAAATATTTCAATAATTCTATATTATTATTCACTAATGACTTATTTTTGTATATCCTAAGTATATACAGAGACAGATGATAATGCCAACCCTTATACACTTAAATTCGCTCTGATTCATAAACTATTAGTTGACAAATGACACCTAAGGACAGTAGATACACGAGACAGATAGATTGCTCTGTAGCTGGAAGCCTGCCTCATTAGCAAAGGGGAGAAGGCAGCTGGAATAGAGAAGGAATCACTAAGAAAAAGATGGCTGGAGAAATTGGTCAGGATGGGAGATGTGTGCAGAAAGTGGCCAGACTCAACAGTGTTCAGGATTTACTCCTGGTACTGAGCTCAGTGGTTACCCCTGGCAGTGCTCAGGGAACCAGATCAAATCTGAGTCAGCTATGTACAAGACAATTGCCTTACCCACTATACTGTCTTGGTGGCCTAATAATTGTATTAACCTTTTTTCATTGGATTCTCTTCCAGTGGTGTCCAGGCCAGCAGTGATTGGAAACGTGCAGGATCACTGGGAGCAGACTAAAAGCTACTCAGGGGCTGTGCAGTGCTGGGAATTAAACTTATGGCCTTGTCTGAACTCAACCTCTTAAATCATATCCCTAAACCCCTCTCCTCCTGTCAACAGTTTAAATGCCTCTTAACAAACATAGCAGAGAGTGTAATTTTCAAAAATTCATTAAACTCTGAAAAATTTTATTGCATGTTTGAAAGTAATTTAAGTACATTTTTGTATTATGGCAAAAATCCTTTCTTATTCCCCAATGAATATTTTTACAGGCTAAGATTGTGCTCAGGTAGTGTTTCTTGGCAGGAGGGTTATATGGCTACCTGTAGGTTTCTGGGATTCCCAGGGTGTCATAGGTGACAGTTACTCAAATGTGGTGGTGGGGAACAGCAAGTAACTTGGCACCACCCATAGGGCATAAGGACCACAAAAAGAAAATTAGGTTGGAAAGAGGTCTCGATTTGAAATATATTTAGGAACTATCCTAGAGTATATCTGGACAATTCTATCTGTCTATCTCTCTCTATATATATATTTATATATATATTTTAAATAATTTGGTTTTGGTGAGTCATCATATCAGAGATGGAAATAAAATTTGTACTCATTCAGGTTATTGATACTGTCCTAGACTTTTCAGATGTTACATTTTACCATAATATTTTAAGGGAAGAAATCATGAAATTGAGAAACAACACATATTTAAATGGTACAATATTTATTTGAATTCAGTAAATAGTTTTGCATTTATGGAGTGCCTCTATGGCAAGAAAAATTAATATACTTTATTTTGTTAACTGCATTACTGATACCTTTATTGATACCCATCGTCATGATAAAGTGGGTTAGCCTCATAACTTATAATTTGAATAGTATTTTGTAGTTTACAAAACAGGTTTTCTTACACTTCCTTCCACCATCATAACTTCCACCCTCACCTCTCTGAAACTATAGGTCAGATATTATGGGTTTTTTTTTAATAGATCTGTTGGATGTAGGGAAACTCAGCAGAACATGTTGTTTTATATTGTTTGTGTCTACATTGCCATCTACTAAAGCTTAGTTTGTTGTTACTGTGTATGGAAATTTCATATCAAACAATTTCTATTTTTTCTTCCGTTACAGTTATTTTCTGGGAAGGGTTAGACCTAGTGGTGTCCAGGGCTTACTGCCTGGCACTATGTTCAAGGATCACTCGTGTTGGAGCTTGGAGAAACAAGTTGGGTTCAGGAGATTTAATTTGGTTGCTTGCTTTTAGGGCAAGTACCCTACATACTTTTGCTCCAAACCCACAATTTATGTTTCCTAAGTACATTTAATTGATAGATAAAAGATCCTATGGATTATACCACAATATATTGTTGTTTTGGTTTGGGGATTAGTATGGTAACATATATCCTCAAATCACATAAACATCTAAGCTTTTTATAAACTAATGTTACATCAAGGGAAATAAAACTGAAAAGCAGTTTTGAAGGATTTATCTCTTATGGAAACTGTCCTAGTATTTCTATTAAATTGTATGCTACATAAGCCTTAGTATGATATGATATCTTTGAGCAACTGAGTTTTCAAGAATTTCTAAAAGAAGTTTTAGTGGGTGTGAAAGCAGAGTCCAGATCTGGTAAATTGCAGTTCTTTTTTGGCATTATACTTGGTTTGGTCACATTACACTTTTCACATTTCAGAGTTTAAGCTCAAGGTTCCTCACAAATTAAAGATGATTAATTTTGTGAATCTTCATTAGAGAACTTCATTGCAGAACTTTTAGGTATGTGCAAAGAAAAGATCACAGGTTATACTTAAATATGTAGACTGAAAAAGAAAATTCATCATTAGTCCACACTCTACACTAGTTGGACCGATCTCCATCTCAGCTTGTCAGTTATGATATTCCACCAGCCACCACATAACCCACAAAGCTTGGCTTCCTGGTCTCTCGGCTGTGCCAGTGACACATGTGAGTACATGCATATATGTGAGCCACTACGCTCTCCTGTAGTGAGGCAGGATGTTCTGTTGGGCACCATTCACATTGAGAATTTGCTCAGGATGGTGGAAATGAATTATGAATGCCACCACTTATCATGTTATTTTATTCTGTACAAATAAGGTATCTATCTCTTGAATGATATTAAAGAACATCGGTGATGCAAGTTGAAAATGAGAAAGAAAGAGATGCAAGTTGGAATAAATGCCAGTCTCATCAATCCATGCCTTTGCACTTTGGCTTCTCTGTAGTATTGACACTGTTTCTTCATGATCCACCGTCCTTTGTCCTTCTGTTGCTGTCCAGGAGATTCTCTGAAGGAATATGATCCTCTTAATAAAGGCTAACTTGGACTGTGTTTGTTGTTTTTACTACAGTAACAGCACCTTTCATGGTAGCTGATATAAAGACAGCACGGTCTATACCCATCTTCCAGATATTAGTTAGCAATAGGAAGACTGCATTAGACCTATCTTTTCTTTCAATCACCCCTGGATATCACACCTCATTTTCTTCTCTTCTATTATACATGGTTTATTTATTATACTCACTTTACTTGGGTAGTGGGATTCTAATGCTTCCTTGACCTCTTGTCAGCACTTAATACTCCCAAGAGATTACCAGCAGCACCCTGGCTCTGATAAGGACAGACAAATTAAGCAAAATTAATTTTTCTCTAATGAGCACTACTACTGTAGAAAATATAGATATTAATATATTTGTGGATTTCCCTTCACTGAAATGTTACGTACAAGTATTCATTCTCAATAATTTTCTATAATGTCATAATTTACTTTGTCCATCAGTTCTTATAGAATAACTCTATTCTATAAAGTCATTTTATCAATTGGTCTAAAGTGTTAATATTTTTCCCTGGAAGAAAGGTTTTACTTTTTTTACATAAGCGAACTCTTAACCAGATAAGAAATGTAATCAGTCCTCTATGTACTTGTTTTATATTGTTAGGTTCTTTTCAGTATTCATAAAGACTAGGGGTCCATTAGCACACACTGTTTTCTCATTTTTTTCTCAGAGATAATGGGCTTTTCATACTCTTGTTGACAAACATAATTAAAATAGGCTTTTACAGAGAGAAACTTAATTCTAATAAAATGCTGATTAACTGAAGCAAAACAGTTCTTTTTCTCTTACCTGATGAAATTTAAGATTAATTACAAGAGAAAGTGAAGGTAGGACAACCTACCTATTGCTAATTTTGAATTAGAACTTAGAAAAGATTTGAATGCTGTCTGTGTTTACTGATACAGTATATATTAGTTACTCTAACTATTACATTGAAGGGGGATTATTGGGATCACACTTGGATTTATGCTAAGGAGACCGTATTGAAGATGAACCAGGGTCACCAGCATGCAATTCATTTTAAATTAATTGAAATTAAATTTTAAAAAGTTAGCTTTCGGTTGCACTAGCCTTATTTCAGCTGCACCAGTGTTGGGTAACATTGCTTTGTCCTTCTACAAGAAGCTTAGGTTTATCTGGTTACACCCATAACAGTGCTCCTGAAGCACTTCCACTTCCATTGTGTTTATCTGTAAACAGTCTTCCCTATGCTGTCCTTCCCACCCAGTTAATCAGCTTTCCCCCTAATCAGACTCTGTTAATTTGTAAGGTCAGATTCCTCAGAAATCTATTATTTTATATGTATGAGTGAAATATTGTCTTTCTCCTCTCCTTATGCCTTATGAACATTTTACCTTAAAGTAATATCCTTTTTGTATAGATACAGGAAGACCGTTAACATTATGCTTTGTAATTTAGGATTTGATTGGCCTTGAATATTATTCACTCCCGGGCATCTGCTTTCTCGACTTAAGCCTCAATTGTCCTTAGTTCCTAACACCCCAAAAGCAGGGTTCCGACGAGGGACTGAATGGACCCAGGGCAAGCGGTGGGCTACCGTGGCAGCGAAATGGGCCAGGCCAAAGTGCCACGATTCTTAACTATAAGTTAAGAGTTTGATCATAAACAAATGCTGTCATGATCCAAAGGTAACGACAAGACTAGGATCCTGCTAGGGGTGGGAAAGACTATCTGGCCTGAGCACCATAGTCTGAGATCGAGATGGCCCTAGGAGAGCAATTCTATAAGTTTAAGATATTTCTTACTGTATCCATACAAAATGATTTATATTATATTCTGGAGCGATAGCACAGCGGTAGGGCGTTTGCCTTGCACGCAGCCAACATGGCCGACCCGAGGTCGATTCCTCCACCCCTCTCGGAGAGCCTGGCAAGCTACCGAGAGTATCTCGCCCACACAGCGGAGCCTGGCAAGCTCCCCGTGACGTATTCGATATGCCAGACACAGTAACAACAAAGTCTCCAATGGAGACGTTACTGGGCCCGCTCGAGCAAATCGATGATCAACGGGAGGGCCTTTACCTTTACCTTTATATGCTTGTTGGACGAAGAGAGGAGAAGCACGCCCATGGGATTATGCTCTAGGGTGGGTCCTCCTGCTGAGGAAGGATCTGTCCTAGGAGCGGTCTTCCCTGAGGCTAAGATTTCTACCCCTATTGATTGTGACCACACCTATGTGTAATTGTTCCCCCAATTCCTCTTGGAGGGAGATATAACTAGACTGTAGGAGTGGGCTTGGGTGAAGAGAGATCAGAACCCAGACTCCAGAGAAGGAGGATGAAGGGGAATGGAGAAGGAGAATGAAGTAGCATGGGAGAAACAGAGAGAGACAGGAGCAGAGAGACAGAAGGAGATGGGAGCAGAGACAGATGAAGAGAGAATCAGAATAAACTACTACTAATACCTACCAGCCTGGCCCTTGTTCCTTCCTCCGCCTGACCATCACCATCGACCTCTCCGGGGTGGGAGAAGGGTGAGACTACCGAATGTGGGCGAGAGGAGAGATAGAGCCACCGCCGCTGTGTGTGTGCTGCGCACCTCTTTGTGTGAGTTTACACACACCAGTTCAGTCAGATTAGCTAGTGGTAAATATATTCAACAGTATTCATACTTTCATTACTGAAAAATGTTCAGTTGTACCATTGCTGAAAGCATCCTGGTGAGAATGGAGTGTAAAAGAGTGAGTGAAAAGACTGAGATATGAGAGTTAGTGAAAATCAGAAGAATGGGAATATTCATGGGGAGTATTTGGCTTCTTTTTTAATCACTATCACTATCATCCCATTGGTCGTTGAATTACTCGAGCGGGCGCCAGTAACATCTCTATTCCTCCTAACACTGAGATTTTAGCAGCCTCTTCTTAATCATCTTTTCTCAATGATTTGAGACTCTTTCAGGGTCAGGGGAATGAGACCTATTGTCATTACTATATTTGGCATACCAATATGCCACAGGGAGTTTGCCAGGCTCTGCCTGTGCGGGCGGAATACTATCGGTAGCTTGCTGAGCTCTTCGAGAGGCATACATGGTTAGGAAGTATCTAGGAAGTATCTTATAATATAGTGTTGAGTGGCCTCAAGGTCCAGAAAGTGGCCTGGAGCATGGCGATGGTTGGGCAGTGGTGGTCAGCTGCTGGGGCTGGGTCCCTTGGAGTGGGGAGTGCTCTAAACTGCCCCACAACCTGACGCAGAGTCCGGTGGCATGGTTCTGGGAGCCTCCTTTCATACTCCCGTCTGGCAGGAGCATCCATGAGTTCTGGAGGGTGGCCCATGAGGAGATTATCTGGTGCTGGCAGGGTGTGGTTTATGGGTATGATCCCTAAGTCATTGGAGACTGGGGGAAGCAGGCAGAGGATCTCTGTTCCAGGTCCTGTTGAGTCCAGAGTCCAAGGACACAATGTTACACATTATCTGGTTTCCATGGGACTTTATTCTTATGTGAGGCTTGGCCTGAGCATCCGGAAAGCGGCCTGGAGTGTGGTGGTGGTTGGGTAGTGGAGGTTGGCTGCCTGGGCTGGGTCCCTTGGGGTGGAAAGGGCTCTCATCCACCCCACAGCCTGAGGCGCAGTCTCTTTTTTAATATACAAAACTATATGGGTTATTATAATTCCATGATAAAGAGGAGGATAACCTTTTTTCTGATATAAATTTAATATAGCCAAGTGTGTAAAAGAATCTTAGAAACCACTGTACCTCATGGTGTTTCACTAATAAAATTTAAAAAAAAAAGTAAAGTCAAATAGAGCAAGAAGAGGATAAAGGGGATAAAATGAGCCTGAATTCAATGATTTTTTTAAGACTTTTTAAATTCTTGAGCAATTGCATTTTGGGTTAACAAAAAAAAAGGAAAGTATAGGTACTTTCTATTTACCACCTAAAAAAAAAAGAATCTTAGAAACCATGTAGACCAATTACATTAATTCGTGAACTGTTTATATAGCTAATATTTGTTTACATGGGCTAGCGTGAAGCTCACTATCTTAAAAATCAGTGCACATGAGCAGTGAATGAGATAATTAGTTGTGCATTTATGTATAAGGTAGAAATTGAATTATAATAAATTATCATCTATACTAAATTATTTGATAATAAATTTTCATTGCTGATAAAAATGCTTTGCATGATCTCATGGGAAACTAAATGCTGTTTCATATCTCAGAACATAGTAAGGTCAGCCAGTAAATTAGTGTCAGGGCACAAGTATTGAGGTCAGAGAGAATCAAATCCTTTAAGAACACATGCATAATATTTTCCAATATTTTAGCAAATAATATAAAATCCTGATTGTATCCATTTACATTGTACCACAGCTCATTTGACATAAATATGTACTGTCTTCTTGCCAAATGATAAGATCTACTGAACCATATGTTTCCTAAGCTCCTCTTGGACAGAGATTTTACTGAACACTAGAAAAAAGAAAAATATTACCAAGTTAGCAAAGGCATCATTAGTTAAATTTGATTTCCAGGCAGTGTGTCCTAAAGTATGCATTACTGGAAGTCTATTTTTCAATGAGTTAGCATCAACTTATTTTAGGGGCAAAATGTACAATTACAGGGATCCCAGAAAATCTTGGTGAATTGTTCCTCATCTGAAATGAAAAAGAGAGAAGTTTAAATAATACAAGTAAGACAGAATGTTAAGTATTATGACAAAGGCATATATTTCTTGTAGAAGTTACAGGATTTTAAAGTCAAAATAAACTTAAGATACTATAATTTGCTTTAAAGGTGAAAAATCTGAGATTTGGAGTAGCATTGAAACCTTCTTAAGGTCACATTGCTGGACAATGTTAGAACTGTGATCAAAGACACAGTAATAGTCTCAATTCCATAAAAGGTATTTTATCATTTTTATTAGGCTGGCATTATACTGTATAACAATTTTGAATTTGCATATGTTGCCACTTGGTATTGATTTATAATACTACGAAATTCTGGGAGTATTGCTTCACCCCTATGTTTTGTATAAGATTCACAGATCCCACTTGTAAAGTTCTAGTATCATCTTATTATCAATGAAACCATATAGTTTTCCCTATGGCTAAGAGGTTTATTTCTAAACATAAATGTATAAGCACCATTTATTCCCAAATAATACAGTAGAGCATTTGGACTGAACTTATTCACTATCGCCTTGGCACTTTTAGACACTGATGTTTGCACCTAGTCTGTATATGCTTATGCTTATGTATATATTTTCTCTTTATAGATAACTTAAAACCTCAAAGATCATGTAGCTTTAAGATATAGATTTGTATTTTCTGCTTAGCAAAGATCAAGTGCAAACTACCTGTTCTGGTTATAGAATGAATTTTCATTATCTATCAAACAAGTGTTTTGTTTTGGGGTCACGCATTGTGGCACTCAGAGCATAGGCCTGAGTTTGTGCTC
Organism: Sorex fumeus; assembly: GCF_029834395.1. Taxonomy (NCBI): domain Eukaryota; kingdom Metazoa; phylum Chordata; class Mammalia; order Eulipotyphla; family Soricidae; genus Sorex; species Sorex fumeus. Next base: position 24,277,662 of record NW_026606060.1, read on the forward strand.
AGATTTCATTCCAGGTGTTGCTTAGAGAATCTTATACAGTGCTGGAGATCAATCACAAATTGTTGTGAAGGGCTGTCTGCAAGCAAGTACCTTCCCCTCTCTACAATCTCTCCAGTCCCATAAAATAAACATTTTACTTTAGTAATTACTTTTTCTATTGCATAAAATGTATAGATCTAGATGATAAAACGCTTTTTTCTCTTTAAAAAATTTTAACAACATCTTTATTTCAAGTTTCTTATTTTAAGTTTTTGGTTTTGGGGGCCACACCAGATGGTACTCAGGGCTTACTCCTGGCTCTACACTCGGGGATCACTTTTGGTGGTGCTCAAGGGACCATATGGGATGCTTGGGATTCAACCCAAATCAGTTCTTTGCAAGGCAGGAACACTACCTGCTGAACAATTGCTCTAAACCCTGTTTTTATGTTTTTTGAAATACGTTCTGTTTAATGCAAACAGATTTGGGTAGCTGCTTTTTTTCCAATTCTAAATCCTTTGTATGACAGGTTTACTCTCTCTTTTGTAGATGACAAAAGTGACACTAAAGCTTCAACATATATATTGAGCATCATAATAAAAAGGCTTCTGAAAATTTTACTTTTATTGGCTTTTTTTTTTATAGGGGACACACTTCATAGTGCTCAGAGGTTACTTCTGGCTCTGCACTCAGGAATCACTCCTGTTGGTATTTAGGGCATCATATGGGATACTGAGATTGAACCCAGGTTAGCTAAGTACAAAGGAAGGGTCTTATCCCTTATAATAACTCTTTGGTCCCAATAAGTACAGTTTCTTAAAAAGTTTCCAAATAATTTTCTACATTTTTATCAGTGTGTATTTGTGTAAAAAGGTAAAGGTAAAGGCCCTCCCGTTGATCGTCGATTTGCTCGAGCGGGCCCAGTAACGTCTCCATTGGAGACTTTGTTGTTACTGTGTCTGGCATATCGAACACTCTCGGTAGCTTGCTGGGCTCTCCGAGAGGGGCGGAGGAATCGAACTCGGGTCGGCCATGTTGGCCGCTTGTAAGGCGGACACCCTACCGCTGTGCTATCACTGTGTATTTGTGCTTATTTATATACTGCAACTATCCAAATGTGTTGCCTGAAGATAATACTTGAATTGATAATCAGATAAATATGTGTAACAAGAATGTCTACTGCTTTAAGATATAAAGTAATGACCTTATGTCTGGGTAATAACACTAACAACAATTTAAGTCTTTGAGCTTGGAATAATATGACTTAGTTGTAAGGTACTTGTCTCACTTGTGTAAGGTCTTAGTTTTAATCCCTGGAATTAAATATATATTTGTATATCTATATACACACATATACATATGTACATATTCTCATTCTCTAGAAATAATTTTCCAGTATTTTCATTGAGAGGTAAGGTAAGGTAAAGGTAAAGGCCCTCCCGTTGATCGTCGATTTGCTCGAGCGGGCCCAGTAACGTCTCCATTGGAGACTTTGTTGTTACTGTGTCTGGCATATCGAGAGAATTTATATAATTCTGTTTCTGGACTCTTTTGACACTTGATTAGACTGTGATAGGGAGATATTGGTACTTTGGTCATAGGTGTGGTAAGATATCAGGTTTTGAAAGCACATTAACTTTTACCCCTAAAATACATAGCTGTCTAGACCAATGTGATCTAAAAAAATAAAACAAAGACAAAAACCACTGAATTGTCTTCAACCTGAAACCTTATTTCTTAAAGGAGAAATTAAAAGAAAAAAGTCTATGATTTCCTTCTATCTCAAATACATTGAAATCTATTTGCTGATTTTATTTCTTTATGGATAATGGAACAAAAATTAGTATCCAGATTTACTCTGTAAGTTTTTAGAATTACTTTCTATGGAAAAATGTAGCATTAGAAATCCTTGTGATTTTCCTTCTTTAATGTCTTTGTACAAACCCAAATTTAAGATATTATGGAATGTGCCCAAGTTATATACTCGATAATTTTCACTCTACCCAGACTAAAGAAGCATTTGTTTAGTCAATAATTGTAACCAGACAGTGTAGATAAAATGTGTGTCTAGGACATATTATATATAATAATTGGATTAGCCATATTCAGGTATATAGTTAATTTCAGTGTCATTTAAACCTATAAATACTCCTCTGTATTTGTCTGTTTAGAAATGAGTATAATAAGAAGTAATTCTATGAGAATAATAATATATGCACATATATTATGCACATATACATTATATGCACACATGAGCTTGCATTTGTGTATTTTATACATGCATATGTCCATATGATGTTATGCACATTTATTTATCCAAGTATATAGATATATAAGCATGTGTATAATATCATGCTTTATTACTGATTATTAAGGAAGTGTACCAGATTTTTAGTACGATATCAAGGATGGTGTGAATTTCCAACTCGATTTCTAAGTTGTAAAATATCCTTCTCATTCTCTTTGAAACAAGGTTTGAGAAATGAGATTCATGGATAGGTTGCTGCACTGTTGGTAGAAACAAGAAATTCTGGATTTTTTGATGGGCACGCACTGTGCGTGTTTTACACAGTGCCTGGCTCCAAATGAAGCTTTGGATCCTGCCTAGATCATTGGGATTTTCTCCCAGATTTCCTGATCAGAAAATTGAAGGCCAGCTGCTCCCTGTCATTAGGAGCTTAGTGAAAGTCAACATGAGCCTCAAAGCTGACTGGAGATTGGGGCATCCACAACCCTGATGAAAGGATAGAGAGGGACTTTGCTGATGTTGCTTAGGACGTGATGCATAATGTTCCTACTCTAAGGCAGCTCCAGGGAAGAGATGGATCAATTTCAGATTATTTTAGTAACATTGATATATGTCACATCTTTGGTTTCATGGAGCGTTACTTTGGCAAAATCAGTTGTGTCACTCAGAAGCTTTAATCAAAGTAGTCCCCCATATTTTTGCTTTTCAATCATATGCACCTAAACCTTTTTGTAGTGTAGTAAAACCTCAAGGGGTGATTTGTTTTCAGACTTTCTTTAATGAAGATAATCATATTATGGCCTGGAGTCCAACAGTTGTTCCCAGTCTTTGGTCTGATATCTTGGTTGCTGCTGCTACATATGTTCTATTTGTGCACACATGCTAAATTGCTAAACTCTCCTAAATTTCTCTCAATATTTTGGCTGAATGCTTTTCTCTGGCACTTGATTGCTCAGGTTGCCCGTATTCTGGGAATTATGAATTTCTCCTGCTTTTATCAAACCATTTCATACAGTGCCATATTTTTGTTTAGCAAAGCCTATTGAGTGAAAAGAAAGTGCTGACATTTGAATGGAAAAAAACTAGAGGGCTCAAAAAAATGCCAGAAATCTACAAATATTCTTTTTCACTGGCCTAGACAATTGGGATCTAATTCATCTTGGGCAGCAGATGGAGGGGGTGAAAATTGAGCTTCTAAATGGCATGAGTCGTTGAGTTAAAGGGCTTGGTGCTGTGCCATGCAAACAGCCCTGCTTTTTTCCAGCCTGCAATAAGGACAGAAGCCAGCTTTCAAAAAAGACTGGCTCTTTAAGGGTGGGGGTGAGAATACCAAATTGCCTTTCGGTGTCTAGAATTGATCATAGTTGATGCCACTGTTGCATTCCCATTACTAAAACCTGCTAATGAGAGAGAGAAAAGAGAGAAAGAGGGGGTGGGGAAGGAAGATGGGAGGAAAGAGAAAGTGTATTCCCCCCTCTAGATTTTTAAATAACATAAAGCGATTTTCTTATTCTAACACATTCTGTCTCTGTCTGTCTGTCTGTCTCTCTGTCTCTCTTACACACACACACACACACACACACACACACACACACACACACACTTCTTTCTTTCTTTTTGAATCTTGCTCCTAGATAGCCAGAGTTTATTTGGGGTTGGAGATAGAAGGAAGATAAGGTAGATGTGTTAATGCTCTTTTCTCAGTAATTTCCCTCCTCTCTCTTTGTTGTTGTTTGTTTGGAGGCCATGCTCAGTTAAGACTTATTCCTGGCTCTGTGTTCAGAGATGATTCCTGTTAGAATTCAGGCGACCATATGTGGTGCCAAGGAACTGAACCCAGAGCTCTCATACATGGCAAGTGCCTCACCCAAGTGCTTTCTCTCTAGTCCGTCCCCTGCTTTTTAATGTCCTATTATTCATTTACCTTTACAGTCTTGAGCATATGAAATTATTTGTATGTGTATATATGTGTATATGTACATACATATACATACATAAATACACACATACACACATATTTATATATGGTGGCTCAATTTGACACATATCTTTTTACTAATTTTTGAACAAATTTTACAATATACTTTTTTGGCAGACATACCTCTTCCTATAATATAGTTGTTCAGGAAAATATTACTGTGTACCCATGCTATTGGAACAATAAAAATTATTTAATAAATTTTATTTTTAATAGCACTGTAGCACTGTCCTCCCATTCTTCATCTATTTGCTTGAGTGGGCAGCAGGAATGTTTCCATTGTGAGATTTGTTGTTACTGTTTTTGGCATATCAAATACATCACGGGGAGCTTGCCAGGGTCTGCTGTGCGGGCGAGATACTCTCAGTAGCTTGCCGGGCTCTCTGAGAGGGACAGAGGAATCAAACCCAGGTTGGCCATGTGCAAGGCAAACACCTTACCTGCTGTACTATCACTCTAGCTTTTATTTTTAATAAAATGAATAAATTTGATTTATTTTTCAGAGGAATAATTGATATTACCTCATACATTTACAATCACAGATGCTTTATTTAATCATTGTTATTACTCACTAGGGAGATCAGGACAGGACAAAATAGCTGATCTATTATATTGAAAATAACTTCTAGGAACAAAGAATATCCACTGAGGATTGAAAATTAACTATCTGTGCTAAGAAAAACAAAAAATCAAAAACACTCTAGGCCTTTTTTCAGTGCTTAAATCAATGTCTCCAATTATTTTAACCTGTTTCCACTGACTTGTCAAAAATCCTTGTGTATAATAATGGTCTGCCAGTGGCAAAACTGGACAGAAATACTGTACTGTAGTTGATTTTGTTAGTTGAACATCTGGCTGAACAGCCTTAATATTTACTTGGAAGGAAGGTTTCCAAACCAGAGTTAGTTTGCTTTGGGTTTTAGGGTACTAAAGTGCCAGACCATGATGGTAACAGGTAAGTCAATTAAAGTAAATAAAGAGATGAGACACTTTTTACACATGGACTAAACATTTGAGAACACATTTTTTCCCAAAAATTACTTAACAGAAGTTCAAAGTCAAAGTCAGGATATTGTTTTAATTTTTATGACTTGAATTTGTTAATAATAATTAATAATTTGTTAATAATTTATTTCTTTATCTTAAATGGAGTTTTTAGAAATGAATGCCAATAAGGAAAACCAAATATGAGAAAAATAGAATAAATTATCAAAATACAATATTTACATGGTGTGTGGCACAATATCCTGCTGATTAGAATACAGCCCAGTTGTTTCTTATGTCTTACAAGTATATCTCTTTGTTAAGTGGCTTGTTTGCTCCTAACTGTACTATTTTCATATTAATAAAATGTTTACAGTATATTCTCTCACATTAACTTATATTTCTATGTAGCTATGAGTTCAGTTTTATTCTTGGTGTGATAAAATGCTGCTATCCTTTTTGTTTGTTAGTTTTAAGGATCTGTGGTCACATATATTTTGAGAATTTTTTTTTTAAATTTCAGAAACAGATCAGTTGTACAAATGCACAAGCAATATTTTTTCCATTTATATTGGGATGATACCCTACTTAGATTTCTCTAACTGAGGCTGTGGATGCAGCTCACTTGCCTTGTATTACTCCAATTATTTATGGTAAATATTCTGATAAATTACCTGTGGGTAAGAATGCATCATACTAAATTTCATTTTCTATCTTAGTAATGTATGTGGTAGATACTAGTTGAATACTTAATAAACAGTCCTTTCAATAATTTATTTCTATTTTAGGATATATATTGTCATGCCAAACAAAAGTTTGTGAAAGAAATAACCATTCATATACAAATGTGAACTTGTATAACTTTTCCCTATATATATTTAACTTGTAGGTTTATTATATTCACGGCTGGAGCGATAGCACAGCAGTAGGGTGTTTGCCTTGCACGCAGCCAACATGGCCGACCCAAGTTCGATTCCTCCGCCCCTCTCGGAGAGCCCGGCAAGCTACCGAGAGTATCTCGCCCAAACGGCAGAGCCTGGCAAGCTCCCAGTGACGTATTCGATATGCCAGACACAGTTACAACAAAGTCTCCAATGGAGACGTTACTGGGCCCGCTCGAGCTCGAGCAAATATTCACATAGTTCTTATTAATTCTATGGTTTTGTGTTTCATGTCATTGGAGCTCAATTCTTATTTACATCAATTAGCCTCTGGTAAAATAGGCTTTACTAAATGTCATTTCATTCAAAGTTGCATCTCCCATGAAGCTGTCACTGACATTCATTGAGATCTAATAGAACATTTATCTAGTAGGTAATTAGAAATAAAAAAAGAAGATAATGCTTTGAATTTTTAAGTTGTCTGTCTCAATTATGAGGAAACTTAAAAGAACACTGGAGATTCATTGGGCTTATGGTTTTTAATTATCTGATCATTTCTAGCACTTTCTGAGCAAATGTTATGTCAATCAGCTGATTAAAAATGAAAGGTTACTTCGTGGTATAAAACGAATCTGGGTTCAAATGCAGTCCTATTACTTTCCTGACTAGCTGGCTTTGGAAGAGTCTTGATCTCTTTGAATAGTTTGTACTCAATAAAACTAATAACAGTTTCTGTTTTTATTGCTGGGAAAAAGATAAGGCAATATGTTGTAAAGCCTTTTCAAAGTGTGTGATGCATGAAAAGATCTAAAATGGAATAGTTATTGATTATGTAAGTAGATCAAATAATTCTGTGCAGACTCTGGATTTAATTAAAGTTTTCCATTTTGTGAAAGCTATCCTAATAAGAAATGAATAATATATTGGATTTTAAGTATTTTCTTCTTTGAAATATGGTAAAAATTAAAATAAAAGTATAATTTACAGTTTAGTTTTTCTAAATACTAGGTTTAAATGCTTAAATTTTTATTCTTTTTTTTTTGCTAATAATCACATTAAACCAGTTTCACATATTGTAAAGAAAATTGTTTACTTTCAAGTTAAACAATCCATAAGATATTCATTTCTAGATACTGCACTATGTTCTGAGAATAGAGGTTGTAGATACTACTTGGTCAGCTTTCAAGGCATGAAAGGACTAAGAGGGGAAAACAATTTATTTGAGCAGGTAAAGAAAAAATAGAAGCTTGTGTAATATGCAAAAGGAACATAGTAGAAATAATGATTATTGCTTGATAGGAATGGATTCTATTTTGTTTTTTGTTTAGGAGGGGAAATTTATTATTATATATGATGGTGCAGGTCCAAAGGGAGTGTTTAGGTGTACAAAGGGAGTTGTTGTTTTCAGTGAGTAAGTGGAATAAATACAGGCAAAATAAAATTGTCGGTAACAGTGAGATGTTACAGAATCTTTTAGTCAATATTGGGCATCCATGTCTGTGTATCCATTTTATCCCAATTCAGGAATCATAATCTTGGGATCGAGATCACTTATCTCAACTCAAAGAGCAGTATGTTGATAGAGACTCATGTCTGTGCTAACTTTTTAAAATTTTATTTTTTTTATTAAATCACTATGAAATACAGAGTTACAAAATTGTTCATTATTGGGTTTCAGTCATACAATGTTCCAACACCCATTCCTTCACCAGTGTGAATTTTCCACTACCAATGTCTATCATTGTCATAGTGGTTCCTTTTCCATCCTAATCACCTTCACCACGACCCCAGCCCAGGTCCCCACAACTTGTGACAAGTTTCCAACCATGGAGCAGTCCTACTGGCCCTCATTACTACTGCTCTTGGATATTAATCTCATGCTATGTTTGTTTTATTTATTTTTTTGTATATCCCCCAAATAAGTGCAGTCATTCTATATCTGTTTCTCTGACTCATTTCACTCAGGATGATACTCTCCATGTCTATCCATTTATTCAGTTTTTTAAAATTTTTAAATATTTTTGCTTTTAGGGTCATACTCAGCGATGCACAGTGTTTTCTCCTGGCTCTGCACTCAGGAAACATTTTTGGCATTGCTTGGGGGAACATATGGGACCCACGGATCGGACTCAGGGATCAAACTTGGGTCTGCCGCATATAGGGCAAATGCCCGACCAGCTGTACCAACACTCAGACCCCTGTTCATCCATTTATAAGCAAATTTCATAACTTTCTTTACTTGGTGGCTGAGTAATATTCTATTGTGTAAATGCACCATAGTTTCTTTATCTAGTCTTCTTTTCTCGGGCACCCAGATTTGTTTGAGATTCTGCCTATTGTGAATAGTGCTAGATTGAACGTAGAAGTGCAGATTGCTTTTATGCATGGTGTTTTGGTGCACATAGGGTATAGTTCCATGAGTGGTATTACAGGGTCTTATGGAAACTCAATTTCTTTCAAATGGGTCAACGTTTGTCAATCTTTGCATATTGTATGGTGATATCTAACATGTAATGTGGAAATCATAAAATTTTTCAAGGTGAAATTGGTAAGTGGTAAGTGATATTTAGACTTTAATAACTCAGTCTTTCAACTCTTACTTTCTTGGGGAGTTAATTTCTACACTACGAGAAAAGTATTTTGATCATCTTTATGTAGTTCCATATCAAATTGTACTGACCTGCATTTTCTAGAGTGATAGCACAGCGGTAGGGGCTTTGCCTTGCGCCAGCCGGCCTGACTGGGCCACGTTCGAATCCTCTGCCCCTCTTGGAGAGCCCAGCAAGCTACCTAGAGTATCTTGTCTGCAGAGCAAAGCCTGGCAAGCTACCCGTGACATATTTGATATGCCAAACACGGTAACAACAGTTCTCACGATGGAGACGTTACTGGGCCTGCTCAAGCAAATCAATGAACAACGGGAGGACAGCGCTACAGCATGTGAAATGATTTGTTTCTATGCCGTCTCCTCCACTAGGTAATGAGGGCTTGATATTCTCAGTGCACAGAGGAGGTGCTCAATAAATACTTGGCCTTTTTATCTTCCAGGTTTAGTAACTTCTAGAGGCATTTATAGGAATATCCCTCTTTCAGTAAGCTGAATAATATTTAAGCTAGCATGATGATTATGTATGTGATTAAATCTTAGAGAATCTTGAGTTAATTGTGTCTTCAAGGAGGAATTTTAAAAGACGTTCATTCAACATTCGCTAAACAAATATTGACTATTGATCACTATCCTGGGTACGGGGGATATAAATGTGAAAGCACTTGCGTTTTGAAATCATAATTTCCATTTTTTGACATCTGATTCATGTAAACAAAACTAAAATAGAGGAAGTCAGAAATTTAAAAAGTAACAAGAAAAAGTATCATCCAAGTCAGTTTGATATGACCATAAAAACTGACAGCATATAATGCTTGATCTGCTAGCAAAGTAATAGTTAAAGGTATGTTGGCTATGGAGTTGGGGAAGGGATTTCTGTTAGAACTCTTCTTGGAAAGTCAAAGGAAGACTTCCTTACATCTCTGAGTAAGTAAGGAAGAATGTAGATACAGATATAATCAAATTTATGCAGATTGAGCATTGAAGAAAATGTGCCTCATAACCATTGCATATCACTTGTGTAAATAATCGTGACATTTTCAAGAAATAGCTTAATAAAAAAATTATACTATTTTTAGAATGTTTTATTTGAATATAATTACATGTACATTTAAAAAAAATTTTTTTATTAGTGAAACACCATGAGGTACAGTTGTAGATTTACAATTTTTTGTGCTTAGGTTTCGATTATACAATGATCAGATACCCGTCCCTCTACCAGTGCCCATTTTCCACCACCATGGATAATATACCCCCACCCCCATCCCCCCATCCCCATGTACATGTACATTTTTAAAGATTCATAATAACATTGTTGCCTCTAGTTTGTATAGGATATTTTTATCTCATGATAAAGTGAACATTTTAAACAAACATGTTGTCAGGGTCAGAGAAAGATCTTAAAGAGCTGGAGAGCATGTTTTGTCTGGAGGAGGCTTGGGTTCAATCCCTAGCAGCTGTGTGAAAACATTGAGCACTGCCAGGTGTGACCTCTGAGCACTGAGCCCCACATCACTGTCATATGCGAATGAGACACAAAGACAGAAAAAAAGTAAATGTGTAAGGAATATTAAAATATAACAAATACTTAGGAACTAGTTGACAGCATCTATTTTAATAGTTAATCATTTTCAAATAAATATATATACCAATCTATTAATTACTTTTTGTTGGGAGTTTCTCATAGTGTTTTTCTTCTTAATTTGTTATGCTAATTCATCACATTAATTATAATCTTGACATTCATAATAAGAACACATTTAAAAATATTTCATCATATTCTTCTATATTTAGGATAATTTATAGAAATGAAAAACATTGTAGTCCATACATACATTACATATATTAGAAACTTTTTGTAATTATGTATAACTGAAATTTCAGAAATTGTGTAATGATTTTAAGCCTGGTTATCATTAGCTTTATTGAGGTATCATTAATAAACAAATAACTACTCTTGCTTAGCATATGCATTTTAATGAGGTTGGGCAGAGATATCTAATTATAAACTGTTGCCACAATCAAGGTTATAAAGATACTTTCAAAATTCAATTTTTTATGCCCTTTTGATTTTTATGTCTGTTTTGTAGTAAGAACATTTAGTTTGTCCTCAACAAAATTTTTAATTTCGCAATATAGCATTGTTATATGTGGGCACAGTTTTGTATGTAAGATATCTAGAACCTAATCATTTTGCATAATTACAGTTCATTCCCATGAATAATTCCTTCTCATCAATCCCTGAAATGAAACATTTCACTTTTTGTTTTCATGATTTGATTATTTTATTTAGCAAGTGTTCTCAAATTTTGTCCATATTTTCAGATATAGCATAATTATCTATCTTATTATTAAAATATTTTATTGTATGTGTATGCTATTCATTATACTATTTATCAATTGATGGATATTTAGTTTATTTTGTATCTTGGACATTGTGAATGATGCTGAATGGATGTCAAGTGTAGATATATCTTCATTATTATGATTTTAGCTTTTTTTCACTTATGCCTTTATTTGGGGTATAGGCATAACTTTTCAGTGTTTTTCTCTTGGACTGTATATATGATCACTTACCAGTGAGTTACCCTGTGAGAGTAATGTTGAATGTTGGCTCAGTTTATTAAGAAGATATTAAGGTAGGCCATTTAATTGTTTTTATCATGGTGATACGTATTTGTTCATATGTCCTCAAACAGTTTTTTCCCCATATCTGGTGGTGCCATCGTCTTATATGACTCTGCTCAGGTATCACTCATGTCAGTGTTGGGGGTCCATATGTGGTGTCAGGGATCAAAACCACATTGGCTTAGTGTAAGCCCCACACTCTGCACTATTGCTACAGCCTCCAGAATTATCTTTAATCATCTAAAAATTTAGTCATCAAAATTATAAGTACTCCTCTACAGTTATTATAATAAAAAATCAGTATTTCCTTTTGTAATTTCTTTTAAATTATTATTATTATTATTATTATTATTATTACTGTTGCTTCTGCTACTATGGGCTGGAGCGATAGCACAGCGGGTAGGGCATTTGCCTTGCACATGGCTGACCTGGCAGACCCGGATTCGATTCCTCTGTCCCTCTTGGAGAGCCCAGTAAGCTACGAGAGTATCTCGCCCGCACAGCAAAACCTGGTAAGCTACCTGTTACATATTCGATATGCCAAACACAGTAACAACAAGTCTCAGGATGGAGATGTTACTGGGCCTGTTCGAGCAAATCAATAAACAATGGGAGGACAGTGCTACAGTGCAGTGCTACTGCTACTATGACAAATGAAGAGTTAAACTTAGTGTTAGAACTCTTGCCTTGTACATGTACAGCTCTGGATGTTTGATCCCTAGCACCATAAATAGATTGGTAAATAAATGAAAACCTAAACCAGTTACCCTTCTCTTATAAAATGGAATGATTAAATTTGAGATAAACTTCTAATATGGTTAATTTTCAGCTTATAAGAAGCTAAACACAAACAAATATCAAAAAGTACAGAGCAGGAAAACAGCAGTGATGCTTATCCAGTGCTTTGTTCAGTCCTTTTCTTATACTATAGCATGAGTAGAAAAGCAATTTGCAGAAATGTTTTGCTAGAATAGCAACATTTAAATTATTAATGAAGCTCTTTCAGATCTTTGAAAACTACACAGCATCACACATTTTTTTTCTCCTTTGTAGCTGCTTACTGTCAGAATGTATTTGGAAATACTGATGCTTAGGCAGATGTGTAATACTTATGGTAAAAGTAATGCAGCCTAAGTGTAAGTTTGCTTCTGGGAATGCAAAACTAAAGTTTATATGTTTGTGCTTAAATATGTAGTACTTAAACCAGCTCTAGGAATTTGGTAAAGTATAGTTTTGGTGTTTTCATATTGTTTTATCTTTCTTATATAAAGGATTAATGATTTTTCTGAATCTAGATGCTTAATCTCTGTTCTGAACCTATGTGCGGAATAGTTTACATTTCAACTGTTACTGAAATTTTCAACATAGCTCCTTCTGCCCTTCTCTACTATCATCTCTCACCTATATTTCCGTGTTTAAATCTTCTCCAAGTTTTGTATCTGACATCTTATGTAAGAACTGGGAAGGACAATGAGATGTGGAGTGTTCTGATTTTTAGGAAAGTCTCTGGTATAATTATGACCTCGATATCTCTCAGACCAGAGACATCAACACTTAGGAGGAACACAGTTGCCACATTCATTATCTTAGAAGGGGAAATATATATGTAAAAAGTCAGAAGTATACCATTGTATGGATCTATTTTGTGTTTTCAGTTTATCTATTAATACAAATGTTCATTTTATTCAAGTATTGGCCATTGAAAATGATGCTTCCAGGGCATGAAGTATAGATATATCTTAAATATCCTGCTTACAGCTCTTTTCATATATATCCTCATGTGAAGTTTAGATAGAGATGAACGTCTAGCTGATGACCAATCACCTCTACAGCCATTTTTGCATATGCTAAGTCTTGAAATAGAATGTAGGTTTTTTTTTTTTTGCATTTAGATAAATGGTCTCTTTTTTCTTTTTTTCCATTCTGCAATCCGCATAACATACTTGATAAATTTTGTAATAATTAGCCTATTTTAGAATTGTGTCCCTAATATGTATTTATCATAAAATATCCAAGAATTTGTTCTTCCTGTTGTTCACTCTAATCTCCCAGAATCCTTCATATAATAGTTTCCATGCATAGTTTTTCTTTAGAAATTGCTATCACTTGTCCCTTTATGGCCCTTACTATGACAGATCCTGTTATGAGTTTAATATATATATATAATCATATCCAGTTGATTTTACTTATAGCTAATTGGGTACAACTCAATACATAACAAAACTCTTTTATCCTCATAAATGTTCCAAGGAGTATTAATGTTTGTGAGCCTCGTTTCACATGAAGAAATTGTAGTGCAGAAGTGCAAAATGTCATGCCCAGGGTCATTCAACTGGAGACTGGCAGAATTAGAATTTGAAACCAATATTAAGACTTAAAACTTAACGCTGAGATGATTACTCATGTACTGTCATAGTGTATATTTTCTCTTTTATAATTAAAAATCGTCAATAATATGGAGATTCCAGAACAAATCACGATCACGATCACGACCATCCTGTTGTTCGTCGATTGCCTCGAGCAGGCCCCAGTAACGTCTCCTTCGTCCGAGCCCTGAGATTTTTTTTTTTAAAGTGCCATATTCAAGGCTCTTTCAGGGTTAGGATAATGAGACCCATCATTGTTACTGGTATTTGGCATATTGGGTATACCACGGGGAGTTTGCCAGACTCTGCTGTGTGGGCAGGTTACATTTGGTAGCCTGCCAGTTTGTCCAAAGTAGGAATGAGATGATAAGATGTCACACGGCTGCGAATGCGGCCACGCTCTTCCGGGAGCTGAGTGTAATAATCTCTAGATCCTGGCCGTTATTGGGGTAACACGGCAGTTGGTGGGTGTAACTGTCTAGCTACTGGCAGGTCCAGTCCCAAATCGTGCAGGCTTGGAGACCTCAGCCCCGGGTCTGAGACACCTGGGTTCCTCTGCCAGTTCTTTTATGCGTGAGGCTCATCCAAGTGAGTGGAGAGTGGTCCCAGCATGGCCTTGGCTGGTGCCAGAGAATTCTTCAGCTGTTGGGCCCTGGTGGAGACAGACAGGCACAGGGAAGGAGACTTTTGTATACCATCATTTTGTATCTTTCTCCTAGTAGATTTCACTTAGCAGGATACTTTTCAGTTCCATTTCCACAGAGACAAATGGCATTATTTTGTGTTTTCTGGTAGACCAGAAATATTTTATTGTGTATCTGTACCAACGTTTAACAGATTTCCTTTATCATAGTTTACCATAGCAGAATGGTGGAGGGAAAGAGAGAATGTTTGAGAGGGGGGTGGGGCAGGAAACCCTGGTACAGTGATGGAGAGAAGCAGATGCTCTGTTGGAAGGTGTGGGGTTGGAACATTGTATGCATGAAACCCTTAATAATTTAACAGTATTGTAAATCATTGACTAAAATGCAATTAAAAAAAATAACCTGGTGCTAATGGTTCAGGTGCTCCATGTCGGGGAGGCTCTCCCATTCTTTCATTCTGTTAGTTTCTGTCCTTGGGCGGATCACTCCAAGGTCCCAAGATGGATTTTAAAATTCTATGGAATAATTCAAATATAAGAAATAAAGCAAGGCAGTGAGTACATGCTCTTCAGGTTTAACTTTTTATGTTTTCACTATCTCTACTATCTCCTTATCCAAAATTACCAAATGAACACCGCTAGCTGCAAAGAATATTAGAAAATCTTATTTTTGTATACTTTTTCTTCTTTGTTTCTCTTTTGGAGGGTGGTAGAGGAGGGTCAATGGATATATTCAGCTATGCTCAGAGCTTATTCCTGCCTCTGTATTCAAGGCTCAGGGGCAATACGGAGTGCCTGAGCAGGATACTGGGTTGGTCATGTGTAAGACAAATGCCTGAACCTCTGTACTATCTCTCTCCAACCCCCAAATAATATTTTAACACCTACTATGTAAGTCATTCTCAACTGGAGGGGGGGGTAGGGGGCGGGGGGGGGGGGAGAAGATAAAACTCTTGATTAGGTAGTCCATGTGTCTCTAGAACATTCAAAAATTAAAAGAACTACAGGACAACTCGCATTGATGGGTCAAGTTCAGGGCAGGGAATCAGGGCAAGCAGAGCCAGGCAAGCCCAGCGCACACTGGCCCTGGCCCCGGCCCCTCCCCCCTCCCCGCCGATTATGCCCTGTCCACCACACCCCTCCCTGCCCATTGTGCCCTGTCCAGCACACCTCACTGCAGGCCACGCCCACGCGAGGTGTCTAGGAGACCCAGGGGCCTCCTGAGCTTCATTTGGCCTGCAGCTGAGCTTCAGGCCACGGGTCAGAAATGACGCGCAATAGCAGCTCGTTGTATGATGTCCGGTCGTTCCAGGGCAGCACAGCGCTGCCCAGGAAGAGGCAGTGGTGCGGCACGCAGAGGGTGCTGTCCCTGAAACGCTGCCTCATCTTCTCATTGTTCACTTTCGCCTTCAGCATGGTGGGCTTCGTGCTGCTGCTGGCCGCCAGGCGTGTCCCAGAGGGCAACTGGGACAAGCTGCTCTACCTGGTCGCCGGCGGTTACTTTGTGAATCTTATCTGGTGGGCCAGCTGGTTCCGGTGGCGCTTCGAGCCGAGGTGGGGTGACATCGAGGCCAGGGCTGCCGAGACCGCCACGGAGGCCCGGGTTTCCGGCTCCCCAGACCTGGCCCCCCACGGGTCATCCGACTTGGAGGACAGCGTGACCCCCGTTGGCCACTCGCTGGACCCCCTGCGGGGTAGCAGCCGCGTCCCCAAAACCGTGAAGGGCAGTCTCTCCAACCTGAGCCAGGCACCCTCCTCCATCTCGCCTGGCAGCGGGGGGACAGGCTGGGTCTCTCGGCTCCGCCTGCAGAGCCGGTCCGTCGGGTCCTGGATGGCCAAGCATCTGTGGCCGCACGGGAGCAGGGGGGCCATCCTGCCGCAGGCCTGGCCCCCACAGGACCAGGCCCCGCAGGCCGTTCAGAAGCCGGTGCCCAGTCCCGGACGCGCCCCCGTGGGCCCACGGCTTCTGTCCGGCCACGCCTCGCCTCGCCCGCAGCCATCCCCCGCCCTGTGGTCCAGCATGCCCATGCTGTCTACCACCGGCTGCCGTCCTTGGCTCTTGCCCACATACAACCACGCCTCGCCCTGGCTGCCTCAGTTGCTCACAGGCCGATCGTGGCAGGATGCCCTGAGATACCCACCACGAGCGCCCGTCCAGGGCCACCCTCCCTCTGCCCAGAGTCCCGACCTGGCCTGGCCTGGCGGCCCCTGTGCTCTGGAGCCCCCTTCTATGCGGCCTCGCCCCGAGACCACCGTGCTGGAGCCACCTCTGTTCGTGTGCCGGACCACTGGGGACCACACGGACGCCCCTGTTCTCCACGCCAGCTCCAGCAAGGGCAGCAGCGTTCGCAACATCTTGGTGCAGCCCCCGACGCCCGGCCAGGTCCAGGAGCCCCAGTGGCCTGGGTCCCCGGGCACCATGGCTCCGGAGCCAAAAGTTTCGGACCTCCCTCCCGTAGATTGTTGACGAGAGTCCGGCAAGTTTATTCTGACAGTAGAGTGGATCAGATATCAGAACAATAATCTTGTTCCTATGCAGATCCTGGGATTCTGCATGAATGGGCAGTTTGGAATCGGAATCAGTTTTCACATGGAGACGTGCATTAAAAAGTATGGTATGTTTGCTTGAATTTTGTTTTTGTTCTTGTTTGTTTTAATTTTTATTAGTGAAACACATTGAGGTACAGTTGTAGACGTACAAATTTTTGTGCTTGGGTTTCAGAAGTGCAATGATCCAGTGCCCATCCACCCACCAGTGCCCATTCACCACCACCACCATCCCACTGTTCCTCCCGAAAGGCATTCCCTTCTGTTCTCTCTCTCCTTTTGAGTACTGTGGTTTGCAAAAAAGAATAGAGTGGCAATCATTGAGTCACCATGAGAACAGTTACAATGCTTTTGAGTTTAAGTCTCAGTCATACACTGATGAAACACCCATCCCTTCACCAGTACACATTTTCCACCACCAAACATCCCAGTATACCTCCCCATCACACCCCTCCCCACTACCTGTTTGGCAGATGATTTCCACATTACTCTCGCTCTCTAATTATATTCCATATTTTGACACCAGAACCACCATTATTATTTGGGATTTTCCCCCAACACTCACACCTGCCAAAAAGTCAACATTAGGCAAGTTGTACTCTATTGCTGATTATGAATAGCATATGATGTCAATAGCAGCCACACGATCTTGGAATTCTGAAATTTAATAATTAAGTCTGGAGGGATGTCTGTCAAAAGTTACTGGGTTCTGAGATTCATGTGTGTGTCTCTGGGGTCATGGTCAATAAGGAGCTTAATAGTAACCCGTGGGGCCATTCGTGAACAACTCGGAGTCTCACTGGAGCGGGGAAGGACAAGAGCCAGCTCCATTCCCATCGCATGAGGTCCTGCATGTCTCCTCACTGCTGTCCCGTACCTGACTGTCCAATGGCCTCTGGAAGATAGTGGCCACGGGGCCTGCGGGGAGAGTAGGCACCTTTTCCCACCTGGAGTGGCCCAGAACCGGTAGTCTAATGCAAAGTCCAGACGTATTTCTGTCAAAAGCTGCTGGGTTCCAAGATTTGATTGTGTGTCTATGGGCATAGTAAATTCTTGGTCATTTTACTTTCCAAAATATATTATCTATTCTGTTAAATAATGCTTGTTTGAGAATTTCTGGTGCACAGATATTCTCAAAATTTCAAAATAATGTATTATTTTTTTATTTTACTTTTTAAAATTTTTTTTGTTTTTATTTTTACTTTGACTGTTTTTGCATATGAATGTTTTTTTCTTTTAAATTTTTATTAGCGAAAAACCATGAGGTACAGTTGTAGACTTACAGATTTTTGTGCTTGGGTTTCAGTTATCCAATGATCAAATACCCATCCCTCCACCAGTGCCCATTCTCCATCACCATGGGTCCCAGTATCCCTCCCATTACTCCCATTCTCCTCAACCTACCCCGGCTCTGTGGCAAGGTATCCCCTTTTATTCTCACTCTCCTTTTGGGTGCTGTGGTTTGCAGAAGAGACATTGAGTGACAATGATGTTCAGTCTATGGTCTACGTCAGCATGCATCTCCCATCCTGGGCAGATCCTCCCAACGCCCTTTATTTGGTGCTCCCTTCTCTATGTGAGCTGCCTTTTCCCCTAGCATGTGTGGCTGCCCTCTAAAGATCCCCCCAGTACATGTGACTGGCCAATTCTATAGAGCATTTATCAGGTTTTATTGCCTTTGGCTGTTTGTTATTCCCTTACTGTGCATCCTTATATACCACATATGAGAACGATCATTTTGTATCTTAATCCTGGTAGATTTCACTTAGCAGGATACTATTCAGTTCCAACTCCACAGAGACAAATGGCATTATTTTGTGTTTTCTGGTAGACCAGAAATATTTTATTGTTTATCTGTACCACCGTTTAACAGATTTTCATTATCATAGTGTATCATAGCAGAATGGTGGAGGGACAGAGAGAATGTTTGAGAGGGGGATGGGGCAGGAAACCCTGGTACAGTGATGGAGAGAAGCAGACGCTCTGTTGGAAGGTGTGGGGTTGGATTACTTTAATTATATTCAATATTTTGACACCAGAACCACCATTATTATTTGGGATTTTCCCCCAACACTCACACCTGCCAAAAAGTCAACATTAGGCAAGTTGTACTCTATTGCTCCCCAGACCCGGCCCCCCATGGGTCTTCAGACTTGGAGTACTGTGCGACTCCCATCGGCCACTCGCAGAACAAATATAACGGAAAAATATCACCAGGGCATGGTTTTATGATAATAGGATGCATCGTTACATTTATCAAATCAAAATTTGTAGATCTTGAGTTTTTCTATGAGTCATTCAGTCATTTAACAAATATTTACCATTATTTAATACCTGCCAATGTTTTAGAGGTAGAGAGACAGGTGATTTTTCTTTAGAGATCTAAATCAACTCACACATGTAAACAGATAAACTAATAATTGCTTATAGCTGTTACAGGAGTGAGAGAAAACTCATATTTGAGCTTACAGGGTATAGTGTATGAATTACATATACTTATAATTTATAATGGGGGATTTCTAAGAATATGCATTGATGATATGCCACTTATAATGGAATTTAAATTTTAAGTATATATTTTCATGAGAGGAAGAGAAAAATGAGTATTGAAAAAGAGAGTCCATAAGCAATGTATCATAATAGACTGAAATAATTTTGGAAATATGGGAACTCTGTGGTACTATCATATATTTCATATTGAGAAAATGGTAAGAAATAAGAAGGATTTAAAAGGTCACTGTTTGACAAGCTAAGCAATTTGAATTGTATTTTATGGATAATGGGATACCTTCTGAATCTTTGATGAAGAAGAATGATATAAAAATTTCAAGGGAAAATTATGTTACATGCTATTGATGAATAGAACATAGTGTGAGAGATATTGGCTATGAGATTTAGAAATTATAAGTCAGAGAATTTACAACTGAAACCCAAGTGGTGTCCTATACTTTGAGTAAGAAGAATTTGAAACCTTTCCCTCAGTTAGAATTTATAACAATATTTGATAAATTATTTAAGGTTGGGGATTAAATTATTAGAGGAGAAATGTTTTTGAAGATTATAGCTTGAGAGATGGGATGTGTATTATTTATGATACTTTCAGTGGCTCTACCTATTTAATAATAATAGCATAATTAAGCATAATTTCATGAATGGATTAATAAAATATGGTGTATTTCATTATGTTGTATGTATAATATAATATTACTCTTTTTAAAACAAAAATTCTTACTATTCAGCAACATGAATAAATCTAAAGGACATTCTGCCTAGAGGAGTAGCCCATATTAAAATAAAGAGAAACTTCATGATCATATGTATACAGAATACAAAAATAGTCCAAATTATAGAAGTAGAGAATAGAATGATGATTCAGGATAGGGGGAACAAAAGGGAAGATGTTGGTAAACAGGTATAAAATTTCATTTATGCAAGATGCACATATACAAAACATCATGAGTGTAGTTAACAATTTTGTTTAGTTAAAATTTGATAAATATATATCAAGCAGTCTCACTTGAGAGGATTATGATATATATATATATACATATATATACCAAGGCAAATTTATAAAATATCAATTTTCGCTAAAATACCAATTTTGAGGCGTGTTTGGTCCACATGTGGCAGTGCTCGGGGCTTACTCCTGGCTCCATACTCAGAATTAACACCTGGTGGGCTCAGGGTGCCATACAAGGCTGGCTGCATGCAAGCAAGCAAGCACCTTACCTCTTTGTATAGCTCTTGTCCCAAAATGTCAACAGTTTTAAAGTTAAAAGTTTCTTTTCAGTCAATCTAAGTTTAGCAATCCAAATATCATATTGAAGTTTTAGGTATTACAGATTCGGGTGTATTTTCCTTGCTAGTATCCTTCTCTTAGGGCAATTTCCTCATTCATGAAGTTTACGAGGTCTTATCACTAAATTTGTTCATTACATCGAATTAGACCTAACAAAATAGATAAACATGATCAGTAAGCCTAGTCAAATAGTAATTTTTTTTTTCTTTTTGAGTCACACCTGGCGATGATGCTTAGGAGTAACTCCTGGCTCATGCACTCAGGAATTACTTCTGGAGGTGCTTGGGGGACCATATGGGATGTTGAGAATCCAACCCGGGTCAGCTGCGTGCAAGGCAAACACCCTACCCACTGTCCCATCGCTACAGCCCCTCAAATAGTAATTTCTTTTAAAGAAAATATTAAAAAAAAATTTTTTTTTTTGGATATGAGTGCTCTGAGCTAACTCCTGACTCTGCACTCAAGAATCACATCTGTTGGCATGTCGGAACCATATAGGATGTTGGGAATTGAGCCCAGGTTGACAAGGCAAATACCCTATCCACTGAACTCTCACTCTGACCCTTCACACAGTAATTTCTAAAAGCAAGGGAAGCTGTAAATTATAGGCTATTTCAGGACATGTTCACGATTAAACTTGGGTCTTAATTTAAAGAAAAAAATATAGTTATTGAAGTACAATTAGATGTCCAGTAACAAAATGTATGAAGACCAGTAGAAATCTGGGTTTGAGGAGAGAGAACTAGCTAGAGAGGCATTGGATGTATAGTAATTTCCATTTTTGTTATATTAAATTCTTTTTGAGACAATATTACAGTGATGATTATAGATAATTTGAAGTAAACATTTTTAATGTGATAAACTTGATAGTCATAATAATTTGAAGTTGTTGTATCAAATAAACTAGAAGTAAAGGTAAAGGTAAAGGTAAAGGCCCTCCCGTTGATCATCGATTTGCTCGAGCGGGCCCAGTAACATCTCCATTGGAGACTTTGTTGTTACTGTGTCTGGCGTATCGAATACTCTCGGTAGCTTGCCGGGCTCTCCGAGAGGGGCGGAGGAATCGAACTCGGGTCGGCCATGTTGGCCGCGTGTAAGGCGAACGCCCTTCCCACTGTGCTAGTGATAGCACAGTGCTAGGGCGTTTGCCTTGTGTGCAGCCAGCCTGGCCGAGCTGGGTTCGATTCCTCTGCCCCTCTCGGAGAGCCTGGTAAGCTACTGAGAGTATCTCACTCACACAGCAAAGCCTGGCTAGCTACCCATGATGTATTCAATATGCCAAACACAGTAACAGCAGGTCTCAAAAAAAAAAAACTAGAAGTAATGATTGAAAATAAATAGCAGAATTCAAAACTATGCAATATTGAAAGAAATGGATAGGAGATAGGACCAGAAGTAGTCAGGCACATATGTATAGTAAAAGGAAATGGTGCTGGTGCTGTAGTATACCAGGTAGGGTGCTTACCGACCCAAATTTAATCCCTGGCAGCACATATGGTTCCCTCAGTTGCACCAAGAGTGATCCCTGAACATAGAGCCCAGGTAGGGTGCTTACCGACCTGAATTCAATCCCTGAGCACCACACATGGTCCCCTCACTTGCACCAAGAGTGATCCCTGAACATAGAGCCAGTAGTAATCCCGAGCACCTCTTGGTGTGGCTCAAAAACTTAAAAAAAAAAAATAAAGTAGAGTAAAGGAATGGCCCAAGGAGGTTAGGACTATTGCCTTGCATGCTGGTGACTCCAACATGAGGTAGTTCTGCCCTAACTACTGCCAGGGCCACTTCTGAGCACAGAGATGGCAATATTCCCTAAGCACTACTAAGTGTGGCCCAAACTACTCTCCCCTTGCTCTCTCCAAAAAAAGAAAAGTGGGTAAATACATAGGAAGTAGTTATATCAGGAGCTCCTTCAAAGTTTAGACACCTCACTGCTCTTGTGGTTGCACTCTATAATTTCCTTGCATAGATTGCCATGTACATAACAGTTATTCTACAGTGGAGCCTTACTGTTGGAAATGAACTTTCAAATTCACTCAGGATTTAGTCATGATTTTCAAAAATGGCCTCAATTTCCTGTTCACTTTATTCCTGGATAGCAAGGACAGAAGTAACCAGAAATTATAAGAAAATTTTGAAGTGCTTAGCCTTCAACTCAGAAACTTTAATGATCTGATTCTCTTATTTCCTTACAATAATTCACCAGTTTCATCTAGCACTCAACCCTGTTACAGACTCTATATGTATTTCCTTGATAATAATTTTTGTTGTATTTCTTCCATGTTGTATCACAAGGAAATGGTAAAATTAGTGTTGTTGAAATTATAGACCTTTTGATTTTTTTAATGTTGGCATTAACTTTCAAGACTGTGATGTGTACAATGTTTAATCTTTAAATTTCTGGGTTGGCTCGAGCGATAGCACAGCGGGTAGGGCATTTGCCTTGCATGCAGCCGACATGGCCAAACCGAGTCCGATTCCTCCGCCCCTCTTGGAGAGCCCAGCAAGCTACTGAAAGTATCTCGCCTACACGGCAAAGCCTGGCAAGCTACCCATGACATATTTGATATGCCAAACACAGTTACAACAAGTCTCACGGTGGAGAGGTTACTGGGCCCGCTCAAGCAAACCAATGAACAACTGGAGGACAATGACAGTGACAGTGATCTTAGGCTCAAGTAGAAGCAATAATTCACATGCATTGGATCAAAAAAGTGCTGATAAATATCAAATAATGATTTAATGAAGAAGGAAGATGATAAGAATGACTAGGGCATGGAATATGAAATTAATTTATGCTGGTGATTTTAACAAAAATCATTCTAATACACTGACATTATTAGAGACTGAAAATCTTAATTTTTGAGTTGTGTATTAATTAAAATGTAGTGAGTGAGGCAGAATAATGTAGACTTTTAATTTTATTTTATTTATTTTTTTGATTTTTGGGTCACACCCGGTGATGCTCAGGGGTTACTCCTGGCTCATGCACTCAGGGATTACTCCTGGCGGTGCTCGGGGGACCATATGGGATGCTGGGAATCAAACCTGGGTCGGCCATGTTGGCTGTGTGCAAGGCAAACTCCCTACCCGCTGTGCTATCGCTCCAACCGCAGAAAAATGTAGACTTTTAAAGAGTGGTAGTATGCAGAAGCTGGAAGAATGTTCATGATGGAGGTAAAAAGATTGAACTTTGAATTGAGGACAAAATTATATTGAATTCTCTTCCTCATTCTTCTTTCTACCCTCCTTTTCCCTTTAATCCTTGTTTTCCTTCTTTCAAAATAGGAATTTTAAGTGTGCTTATAGACTGAGATGAAGATAGCTGAGCAAAAGGAGATGAATGATTACAAGGCTAGTGCTTTAATCTCTGAGCTAGAGTCTCAGTAAAAGATGATTAAAGTACAAGGGCTGGTGGGGAAGGGGATTATTTCATATATGAAAGAAGTTTTTAAAAATCGGAACAAAGTGTATTAGAAAATAGTCCATACTGAATAAGGAATGAAACTTGAGAAATTGAAAAGTTTCCTGTTTGTTACTTTTTTTTGATCTATGAATGAGTAAATTTATGAATGGAATAATAGGGTGGATGAAGTGAAGGTGTTAATAGTGAAAAACTTCAATGAGAAAAATATGTAAAGGTTTGCAATAAGATCAAATATAGTAAGTGCATAACAGTATCAGTTGCCTAGATGGGGTTAGAAGACATCAATTATACAACCAATTTGCAGAGCTGATTTTATTTAGCATTACTTTCATTTGCAAACATTCAAAATATAATGGCTCATTCTTTTTCCAGGAGAAATGGATCAGTAGAAGTACAAGGGAGATATGAATAAAAGATAGTGGAAAAATTGAAGGGTAGGAAAGTAGAAAATAATAATATAAAAATTGTTGGTAAAAATAGCATTTTCAGAAAGATTGAGCATACTTAAGACTAGATATGCCCATAACCTACAAAGCTATAAACAAAGATATTGGTGCAGAGCCTATAGCAGTGTTCTAGCACAAAATAGTCTATTAGCACAATAGACTATTGGCACAGAATAGTCAAATAATCTTTAAATTAACCTCTACTTCTGATAACCATATATTCATTACTATGTAGTTGTTATTTGGGGGTTGCGTTTTTGTAGCTTCTTAGATTGCAGTTGATATGCAAATTGAGTATATGTTGCTCTGTCTCTTATAACGTCCCCTTTCTTTTCCTCCCTCCCTCTCTTCCATCTCTCCTCCCTCATTCTTTCCTTTTGCTTTTGGGTCACACCTAGTAGTATTCAGGACTTAATCATGACTCTGCACTCAGGATCACTCTGGGCTAGGCTCAGAGGATCATATGTGGTGCTGGTGATTGAACCCAGTTCTGCCAAGTGCAAAGATATGCTGTCTCTCCAGCCCCTTTTCTTGAGCCTCTCTACCTGTAGTCTTTATTTCATTTGTTTCTTTTGTTATTGTTTATATACAAATATTCAGACATATGTGTGGAGTGAGAGAGAGAGAGAAGGAGAGAAAAAGAGAGAGAGAGAAGATGTAAATAGAAGTCTGGGTTATTAGTGCTGACTTTTAAACCTAATTTTGTTATACTAAGACTGTTTTAGAGGCCTTTCTCTTATAAAGTTTTATTACCTTCTGATCATTTGCTTTAATTGATTCTAATGCTCTCCTGGTTCATATTTTTAACCTTCCTGTTAGATTGTGAGCAATTCATGGCAGAAATTATACTTATTCCATTGCCACAGTCCTAGAACCTACCATCATATTTACATATTATAATTCAATAACATGTACTTAGTAGCCTAAATAACCTGTTCAAATGTCCTAAGCAATAAAGAAATTTGAATGAACTAATTTGGGCTCTATTTGATCAGTGTTTTCCACACCTCATTACTGCATGTTAGTCCCTTGTATCTTTTTGATTTTGACTTTTCTTAGGCAACAAAAAAATCTCTAACATGTGCTTTTACATATTTAGGGCAAGAGTTTGTGTCTCAAACTGCTAACAGTGCTGAAATACATTTTAATTTGACCCTTTTAGGTCATGCACATCCTTGATCCAGTAACTCTGCTTAGACATAGAATTGATTTATTGGTTTAGCTGGGATTATGTGTTTTTTTCCAGAAAATTAATAGATGTTGGAGACCAGGGAGTCTAAAGAAATTATTTAAAAAAATCCACTAAAGTTAAATAAAATTCATTATTTTTAGTACATTTATTTTTTGTTTTATTTTTATTTATTCATTTTATTTATTTATTCTTTTTGGGTCACACCCAGCAATGCACAGGGGTTACTCCTGGTTCTGCACTCAGAAATTACCCCCGGGAATGCTTGGGGGACCTTATGGGACGCTGGGAATCAAAACCAGGTGCTGCAAACACCCTACCAGCTGTACTATTGCTCCAGCCCCTTTTTATTTATTTTTTTTAGTACCCAATGGTACTAAGAATTTGTGTGGTATCTTTTAATGAAGTGTAAGGATATCAGGTCTTCAAAAAGTTTTCTTAAATCTCAAAAATAGTGGTTAAAATTAGTGGCTCATACATTTACAAAAGTGTTTTGAGTAGACAGAAACTGGAAAACAACTGAGTGCCTAAGAACAGATAACTGGATGAAGAAACTCTGGTATATCCATACAATGGAATACTATGCAGCTGTTAGAAGGGATGAAATCCTGAAATTCACATAAAAATGGATGGTCATGGAGAGTATAATGCTAAGTGAAATGAGTCAGAAAGAGGACAGACATGGAATGACTGCACTCATTTGTGGAATACAAAGTAGCACGATATGAGACTAATACCTAAGGACAGGAGAGATAACAAGCCAGCAGGATCACACCATGGTTTAGAAACTTGGCCCCACATGCTGGGGGAAAAGGCAGTTGAGATGGAGAAGTAACCGCTAAGTAAATGGTGATTGAAGGAATTTCCAAGGATGGGAGACATGTGCTGAAAGTAGACCAATTACCAAACATTGTGACCTCTTAGTACTTGCAAGGCAAATGCCCTCCCCACTGTACGATTGCTCCGGCCCCTGAGTATTTATATTTTTAATATAATGAAGTTTCTGAGGATTGGGGGATCATAGTGAGAAAAGCCAATACCTCTATTGTGGCACTGTGCAGTACACTTAAGTGAACTATAGAGTGTGCATTCATCAGATACTCATTTTTGTAACAATTCAACTTATTTTTCTGCCACTGGATACAAATGTCATCTTTTGATTCATTTTTCTGTAGCTTTAATAGTGTCTTCCTAAACAGAATGTAAACATTCTAAAAGAAAGAATTTTGAACTATTCTTCTTTGGAATTATTCCCCATCACTATTTAGAGTTTTCCAGTGACAGTGGAGCTGACTAAATATTTCAGAAATAGATCTAATACCTTTTTTCACATTGATATGGGCAAATGTGCTTGGACCAAAATGATTTGAAACTTTTCATTTTTTTTCCCCATTGATAATCTATCCTGAAACCAAATATGGCATGCAAGGAAAAAAAACTGAAGAAGGAGAGTATTGACTTTCAAAGGGAATGGAACCACTAAGAATTATTCTCATTGCTTTTATAATTGACAGTCTTTTATTAAAAATTATTTAAAACAAATTGATAATAAAATATAAATTAGTATTGAATATGTCACTAAACTTATAGTAATTCAATACAAGCAAGAAAAATCAAGAAATGAACATACTACATAATTCAAACTTTAGTCTTACTTTATTCAGGAGAATAAAGAGAAATGGTAAAATATAACTATTATTTCCACATTTGTTTTTATAAACAGTGATGTTTGTATATTTTGTGGTAAATTGTCAGCTTAGAATGTTCTTCCGAAACACTTCTTAAGTAGTTCTTTACTGGAATTAATCTTGTGTAGGCTAAAATAGTATTACACCTTCCAGAGAAATTCCACAGACTGTATAATCCTACATGAAAAATATTAGCATCATTTTAGATATGAGCCCAGCCAGGAGTAATTTCTGAGCCAAGAATAACTTCTGAGTATCACTTGGTGTGGCCCCAACATGCTAACAGGAGAGAGGATCTGTTAGCCTTGCTAAAGTTAAAAAATGCTGAATATCTAAAGCTAAGTATCTTCTTATATATAGTAAAGACATGTTTAGATTGTTACCCTGATATATAGGCTAGCCAACAAAATTTCCTGATATGCATAGTCCTAAAGACTAGTGTGAACTAGGCATTCTTTCTTTTCTTTTTCTCATCTAATTCTTTGTCAATCTATCAGTTCTTCTTTTTAAAAATCTTGTGTATACCTTTTCCTAGCATGTATGTGGTATAGGAAAAATGCTGGACTATGAGAAACAAAATCTGGGTTTAGTTTCACTCATATTAGTTATTTTTATGACCTTTGCTGAATAATTTGCCTTAGTGTCTTCAAAATGATGTTTCTCACAGCTAAAACTCTGATTCCTCTGAAAACATTCTACCCCTTCCCTTTCACTTGCTGCCTCCATGTGGTGATTATCCTTTCTCTGGGACCTTGGATTTTATGCAGTCTCCTAAAGTCAGGACTCCTGACTATGACCACATAAATCCTTTAACTAATCATAAAATCTTCAGTGGCATTTACTTTATGATTATTCATTAAGCAGTGTATGCATGATTATGTCCATTTCTATACATGGGCATTAAACACTAAAATGACTTTCTTTGTTCTCCCCTGTTAGGTCTTACTCTTAAAAATGCTTAATAACCTGGCTCAAATTAAGTGCCCACATAAACTTTTAATAGTCAAGTTCCCATTTTTTGCAGCAAGTAGTTCTATATAAATTGAAAATCTAGAATGTGGAACTGAAGGATAATTTTTAAATTTCACATGACTTTGATGTTTAATCTACGGTTAAACATTTAAAAACTATTTGCCTCACTTTGATTTTGTGACAGTGATTTTTAAACTTCTGTTCACATTAGGTTCATCTACTGTAATTGTTAAAATTTAGGTTTGGGGGCCTAAGATCAGGAGTTTGGATTCAGTAAGTTATGAGTCTAGCTTCAGAATTTGCATTTCTGTTCTTCAGGTAATGCTGATGCTGTGGCCCATTGAGAACCAATAGTTTATGCCAGTACTTGAGATACTTGTGTTCTCCCCTTTTCCCCTATGAATATATTGAACAATTCTTTTAGATACTTGTTTCACAGAGCAAGCTTCAGCATCCCAAATGGAATGGAAATCTCTGGTCTATTTTCTGAACAACACTTTAATTTGCCTCTATTGACACATTACTTTATATTTCAAGTGCAGTTAAATTGTTGGCACCTTGAAACTTTATTTCATTTCTGTATCACCTATCCCTATATCTGTGGTAAATTGATTTGTATAAAATGGGATATCAGCTTTGTTTTGA
Source organism: Sorex fumeus (assembly GCF_029834395.1). NCBI lineage: Eukaryota > Metazoa > Chordata > Mammalia > Eulipotyphla > Soricidae > Sorex > Sorex fumeus. The sequence goes on from NW_026606060.1 coordinate 24,306,687, forward strand.
AGTAACTGTTGAACACTTGAAAAATTTTTCTTTTATAAATTGTTCTACATTTTGTCCATTATTTTATATAGTTGTCTTAATATATCTTTATTTTGAATATTTCAGGATTTTCTTAAGTAATGTTTTTATTTAAAAAATTGTAGGGTCAGGAGTCGGAGAGATAGTACAGTAAGTCATGTAGCCTTGCTTGTGGCTGACCCAAGTTAGATCCCTGGCATCTCATATGGTCCCCTGAGCCCAGCCAGGAGTAATTTCTGAGCACTGAGTAAGGAATAACCCCTGAGTACCATATGATGTGGCCCTAAAAACAAAAACAAGCAAGATTGAAATTGGGGGGGTCATATCCTGGAGGATTCAGGAGCTACTCCAACTCAGTACTTAAGGGTCTCTTCTGGTAATAATCAAGTAAGCATGTAACTGGGGATGAAATGTGGATCTCCTGCATGCCAAGCTTCCATTCCAGCCATTGAGCTGTCTATGTCTGTGACCCACTTCAAAAGACTCCGTGGATTGCCCTTTTCAGAAAGATTAATTACTATATTAATTAATGGTTTATAAGTTATATTAATAACTTGCCTATATATTTTTGCAAAGACTTTACTCACTTAAGTGCTATCATGTTGAAAACTTTTATTTGGCTAAAATTCTTTTCCTGCCGTGATCCTTAAATTGTTTTTTATTTCAAGTTTCAAATTTCATTTCATTTCTGTTTCATGCCATGTTTATAGGTTGATAACTGTGTTTTGGTATAATAGAAATTTTCTTCAGTTTGTTTACTAAGGGGAAAAACAAAACAAATAGTGTCACTATGGAAATAATTCACTCAGAATGTTATTGCCGGAAAAAATCTATTAATTTTTGGAATCCATTCCATTTTTTGGGTTTTTTTTTTTGGCCATACCAGGGATTATTCTTGGCTCTGTGCTCTGGGATCACTCCTGGCAGGGCTCGGGAGACCATATGCAGTGCTAGCTGCATGCAAAGTCTGCTCCCTACACTATATTGTTCTCCGGTCTGGAATCCATTCCATTTTACTTTTCTAGACACATGAATTTGATCCAGATACTGGGAAGAATTGTGCTGGTCCCAGGTGTAACTGGTGACAGGACTGTGACTATGTAGTGGAGATCTGTCCAGCTAGAATTGGTTCGATTCTAGGTACTGCGAGCATTTCAAGTAACATTTCATTTGTGCTTGGAATTCCAGAACTTCCTAGTTCCATGGAGCAGCACTGGGAATCCAGATTCCTGCTCACAGAATCAAGAGCCGATTTCCCCCCATACATTCAGCAAGTGGGATATTTTAAGTATGTCAAATACATTAAGGCAAGATGAGTGTGATCTACGTACTTTTAGAAATAAAATAGACAAAGTAGAAAAAAAGGCTTAAAAACCGAATCTTGGAGATAAAACAATCCATTTTCAGGTACTTTTTTTTTCTTTTTTATTCAGGTACTTTTTAAAGCCTGATTTATAAATTATTTACCTATGCTTACAAAATTAATTTTAATACTTGTGATTGCTAGGTTTAAGTAAGGTAGCACTGTAGCACTGTCCTCTTTTGTTCATGGATTTGCTCGAGCGGCACCGGTACTGTCTCCATTGTGAGATTTGTTGTTACTGTTTTTGGTATATTGAATATGCCACAGGGAGCTTGTCAGGCTCTGGCGTGAGGACAGGATATTTCATTAAAGAAGTCACATGAAAGAGGGAAAAACATACACCTACCAGTTCATCCTACGAATAATACCAATGAAATTCCTGTTTTGACTAGGCATTTAGTTTTCAAATTTCCTTTATTTTAGTGTCCCATTTTTTTTCTCATCCTTTCTATCAGAAGCTATTTCCTTGAGTTGGAGGAAAGCAGTTGTAAACCCAGATTTTTATGTCTTTACCTTCCAGGCAGAAAAAGGAATTATCATTTCAATTGAGTTTGATGAGACTGGGTGAAAGAATGAGGTACTCAATCTAAATACTAGCTGTTTCTACTGTTGTAAAGTATTTACTTACTCTAAAAAGGTCAGCACTATATTTTATTTCGAAATAAATATGTGCACATAGAAAATTCAAATATAAAAATTCATAAAAATGAAAAGTCTTTGAGAAATTCTGTGCTAATCACCAGTTTCTATTCCTAGGTACAGTCCCTGTATATAATAATTTTCTTTATCTATGTGATTTTTATATTATATTTATGCTATGTTTATTATGTTTTATATATGTATATATTTTACTATATATAATAGAAATTGATTCATGCTCTAAATACCTTGCTCTGCAGAATCTTAAACTTGAGTTTCATGATATATTTTAAGTATATTCTTTAAAATGATTAGGTGAAGCTGCTATAATGAAAACAGAAATTAAAAAAAAATAAGGATAGCTTCTCAAGCATACTTTTTCACATGAAACAAATTAACATATTTATCCATTAGTAGAAAAGAGTAGGGGTTTCTCTTCATATTTTAATTAGTTGATTTACAAAGCCGCTCTCCATTTAGTTAAAAATGTTTGCTACCACTCACTGCTGTTCTTTATCCTACAAATGTTTTTGTTTTGTTGTTGTTGTTGTTGTTTGTTTGTTTTTTTTAATGTAGGAGTACTGCTATTTATTCAGTACTGATTAGCTGATTGAATTGGGCATGGACTCCACCTTACTTTTTTTTCCATTTTTTTATAATTTTGTTGTTACTGTGTCTGGCATATCGAATACTCTCGGTAGCTTGCCGGGCTCTCCGAGAGGGGCGGAGGAATCGAACTCGGGTCGGCCATGTTGGCCGCTTGTAAGGCGAATGCCCTACCCGCTGTGCTATCGCTCCTTTATTCAATCACCATGAGAGCAGTTACAAAGCTTTCAGGTTTAAGTCTCGGTCATACAATGGAACACCCATACCTTCACCAATGCCCATTCTCTATCTCCAAAATCCCAGTATACCGACATCCCACATCCTCCCCCTACCTGTGGGGTAGATGATTTCCATATTACTCTCTCTACTTGATTACATTCAATATTTTGACACCAGACCCACCATTATTATTTGGGATTTTACCCCCCAACATTCAATATTTTGACACCAGACCCACCATTATTTTTTGGGATTTTACCCCCCAACACTCAGATCTGCTTAAAAGGCAACAGTAGACAATCTGTTTTCTATTGCTGGTTATAAATAACATATGATGTTGTGCGGCTGCAATAGTGGTCATGTGATTTTGAAATTTTGAAATTTTAACAATTAAATCTGGAGGGATTTCTGCCAAAACCTGCTGGGTTCCAAGATTTTTTCCTGAGTCTCTGGGATTATAGCTCTTAAGCAGCTTGATCAGGAGCCAGCGAGGCTGTTTGTGGGGCACAATTGGGATGGGGAGGAAAGGGCTGGATCCACCCCCATCCCATGAGGCCCCATGTGTCTCATCACTGCAGGCCCAAACCTGACTGTCCAATGGCCTCTGGCGGATGGCGGCCATCAAGCCACCTAAGGGGAGCAGGTGCAGGGACAGCACCCTTTTCCCCCTGGGGTGGACCAGTGACAGTAACCTATTGCAGGGTCCGGACAGATTTCTACCAAAAGCCACTGGGTTCCAAAATTTGTTTCTGAGTCTCTTGGATCATGGCCGTTAAGCAGCTTGATCAAGAGCCAGAGAGGCCGTTCATGGGCACTGATTCAGGGTCTCTTGGGACTGGGAGGAAAGGGCCGGATCCACCCCTATCCCATGACGCCCCGCATGTCTCATCACTGCAGGCCCAAACCTGACTGTCCAGTGGCCTCTGGTGGATGGTGGCTACCGAGCCGCCAAGGGGTACCAGGAAGAGGGTTTAGCACCCTTTCCCCCTGGGGTGGCCCTGTGGCAGTAACCTACTACATGTTCTGGATGCATTTCTGCCAAAAGCTACTGGGTTTCAAGATTTGTTTCTGAGTTTCTGGGATCATGGCCATTAAGCAGCTCGATCAGGAGCCAGAGAGGCCGTTCATGGGCAACGACTTGGGGTCTCATTGGAACGAGGAAGAAAGGGCCGGCTCTACCTCCATCCCATGAGGCCCCATGTGTCTTGTCACTGCAGGCACAAACCTGACTGTGCAATGGACTCTGGAGGATGGCTGCTACCGGGCCACCAAGGGAACAGGCCAAGGCACGAAACCTATTCCCACCTGGAGTGGCCCAGTACCTGTAACCTACTTCAGGGACTGGATGCATTTCGTCCAAAAGCTGTTGGATTTCAAGATTTGTCTCTGAGTCTCTGGGATCATGGCCGTTAAGCAGTTTGATTAGGAACCAGAGAGGCCATGCCTCCAATTATATAGCTGAGCTGGAGGTAGTTTGTTGGTGTGTCTCCCACATACCTAACTATTGGCCGATTACTTTCTTGATAAACTTTGCCCCAAGTTTTTGGGGTCTTGACCAATGGCACAGCAGCAATTTTGGGGTATCTGGAAGTCTGAAGACGCCATCAGGCTGCTGATGCACTCACCTCACAGGTACAGATTGACCTGTAGTGGCATCATACCCCTTTACAAATGTTGTTAATGGGTCGCGTGTCCTTCTCTCTCAGAAGGGACCATAACATGATGTTTGTCATAACTATGCTGCTGACCTGTGCCAGGCTATTTCACTAGGGGTGCTCAGATGGGGTGGGTGAGACCCCTCCCTGCCCCAAGGGACCCAGCCCCAGCAGCCAAAAACCTACAGAACTCAATCACCTCCATGCTCATGTCTGCTCTCCATACAATGTGGCTGAACCTCATGTACGAATGAACCTGTTCCTGGACCAACACTTAATAGGACACACCTTACCCATACTCCAAAGAGTACCACACCACATTTGTTGGGATTCAGAGTAGGAGGCAGCCGGTCTTAGAGGGAATGTTTTTTCACATATATATATATATAGATAGATATATAGATATAGATATAGATATGCGTACAAGACTCAACCTCTAACAAACACGTTAATGATATCATATAGAAAGGCTTATTGAGCCCTGGGTGAAATACAATAATCTTCACACTCTTTTCTCTAGGAAAACTTTTTTGCAGCATTTTTAGCAGTTTTTCATAACAAACAATATAAAATATATTATTTTGGTTCTGCTTTGGGGTTTGGGATGGAAACATCCTAAATATGGTGGTGGGAAGGTGTAATGGTGTTGGTATTGGTGTTTGAATATTAAATGTAATCAAATATTGTGAACTACTTTTCTTGAGTGGGCCCAGTAACATCTCCATTGGAGATTTTGTTGTTACTGGTTTGGCATATCGAATACATCACGGGTGGCTTGCCAGGCTCTGTCGTGTGGGCGAGATACTCTCGTAGCTTGCCAGGCTCTCCGAGAGGGGCGGAGGAATCGATCTCGGGTCGGCCATGTTGGCTGCATGCAAGGCAAATGCCCAACCGCTGTGCTATTGCTCCAGCCCGGACTGGCTTTAGCTCAACGGTTACTTCGTGAAAGCTTTCGCTATAATCGTGAACTACTTTATAAAATAAAAAATAAAAATAAGTAAATAAGTATTGTTAATGAATCAGAGATATTTCCTGGAAAATAGTATCAGGCATTATAGATTTTTTAAAAAATATGATTTTATTATAAATTCTTAGTTTTTATTCTTGCTGGACTATTAGAAATAACTAATTTTCATATAATTAGCCAGGAGAGATCAGATCTTATTAGTTCATAATCCCCCAGTAAAAAGAATGGACAGGCACTAGTGATGTTTAGTATTAGAGTACATGCCTCCCATAAGTTTATCGTTCTATCTTTGCTTCTAAAAATAAATAGAACTTTTGGAAGTATACTTTACTTTAAAGAGCTGTTCCCTCTATAATAAAAAAATGGTCATGTGACTAAGCATATGAGTGCTTATGTTTATATATATGAGGTCCTGGTTTCAATCCCTGGCATAAAATAAATAAATAGGAGATAGATAGTAAAACTTGAATATTACTTTTGTTTTCTAGATCTATTTAGTAATTTGTAATTCTCCAGAGATAGAAACAGAAGAAGAATAAAGAAAGAATAGTAAGGCAGTAAATAGTATTATTTCTTATGTACACATCAGAAATTCAACACATATAAAGTCTAGATAAGCTGGTTGATTGTCAGTTAACAGAGGTTCCTTCTGGAATCTTTTTATTGCATAGTCAGTACAGGCTTTATGTTATTCAATTAAAAGCTGTAGCTTTGGAACAGAAGGAGACACAATGGTTACCTCAGAAAATTACAAAATAAACTTTTGTCATGAAATTTAAAAATATATATATTTACAAATTAAGTAATAGTATTTTAAAATACTTTTAATATATTATGCTATCAAATTAAAAATCAGAAATTGCTGACATTTATATCTACTAATTTTTATTCTGAATTTATTCTGAGAATTATTTTTCATTATTTCCTCTTTGAAAATTTTCTCTATTAGTGACATAAAGGAAAGACATAAGCTAATATCTAATTATGAATCTTGACCAACTTTCTAGTCTCAAGCTTTGGATACACGTATGCCTGCTTTTCTAAAGATTCCAGTATTGCTATAGATGGAGTGTTCTGTCAGTTGGAGTCATTCTTAATATATGGCATTAACTTTTTGACTCTTGAGGGAATAAATGATTTTTCTATCACAAGGAACATATGGGAAAGAAAAATGAGTGAGTAGATTAGTCATGGTGTGAATTACTTTCTTTGAATCACCATTTTTCACCTACTTTCTCTCCCTCCCTCTTTCTCTCTTTTCTCCCTTAAAAGGTAAAATACGAGTTATTCCACCATCAAAATTACTTTGGAATAGAGAAGTTTTTAAGGACAAAGAGGAATTTGTTCAAACAAAGAGTTTGAATAATGTGTCTGTCTCTATTTTACTGCCTGTATTCTCTCTGTCTGTCTGTCTGTCTGTCTGTCTCTCTCTCTCTCTCTCTCTCTCTCTCTCTCTCACATACACACACAAACACGCATGCCTTGTTTCAAAATTTTAATTTTAAGGAACCTGTTTGGATAAAGGGATTGGGCAATTTTTTTTTTTATTTTACAATAGTTGTATAACTACAATTCTTTCCATTTGGGGATTATTTTTGAGCTAAATCATTAAAAACAATTTGATTTTTTTTTATTTTTTTAAAATTTTTAAAAATTTTTATTAGTGAAACATCATGAGGTACAGTTGCAGACTTACAAATTTTTGTGCTTGGGTTTCAATTGTACAAAGAATCAAATACCCATCCCTCCACCAGTGCCCATTTTCCCACCACCAGGGATCCCAGTATCCCTCCCACCCCCCATCCCCCCATCCCACTCTGCTTCTGTGGCAGGGCATTCCCTTTTGTTCTCTCTCTCTTAAAAAACAATTTAATTTTTAAAATAACATACATGGTGCAATCACGTTGATATTTAGCTTTTTTTATCTCCTGTGTCAAGTTTGCTGTTTACTAGCTATAAAACCTTGAGCAACTTCACTTCCGGGGCTTTATTTTTTTCATACTTATAATGGGGTTTTGTGATGGTTAGAAATGTTGAAATCTGCTTATCACAGGCTACTTAATCATAGTATGAAGCTCAATAATCATAACAATCATTTGTTAGTAAAGCATAGTTAAATGTTTCTTATTCGGAAATGCAGATATCCCAATGAAAGTTCATTTCATGTGACTAAGTGTGATTATCATGGTTTCAATCTAACATTTTGTCTTTGTCTTTCATTCTTTTAATTTTTAAATTTTTTTAGGCACTTGGTTTTCAAAATTATTAATGGTAGGGTTTCCTGCATAAAACATTCCAACACTACACCGTCCATCAGTTTCCACTGACCACTGTTGTTCTGGTGCTAGCCCCATCCCGCCATACACACATCCTCCTCCTGTGAAAAACTTCCTTCTAAAGACCAGTTCTCATTGATTTTTACATCTATTTTATGAGAAAGGAGATGGTACTGTTAACCTACTTGAAGAAATTCTCAAAAGCAAATATGAGAAATGAACAACTGTGGACTCTGGTAAAATTATCACTTTGTTTAATCTGAAGGACAAAGTTAGAAGCTGATACAATGTCATCCATTTCTTTCTCTCAACCTAAAAGCTTTTATTTCAACACCTGTGAACCTACGATGCCTCAATAAAAGATGTCTCAAACATGAAATGAAAAACATATAATCCACATGTCATTTTCTGTCATCTTGCCATTTTGTATCTTGAACTGCAAAAGATTTGGGGAAATAATATATATTGACCTTATTCTATGATGAAGACAGAGAATGGTAGACATTCATTCAGTGAATGCTGAAAGTGCTTTAACTCTCAATTTTTTACACAGCATTGTCCTAGTGACTATTATCATCTCATTATGCAGATGAGAAAATTTGGTGGAAGAGGTCAGAGACCTGCAACATCCAATTCCACACCTTTAGTGCTTTTCCATGGACCACTTTCATCAGGGTCCACTCTGTTCTGCATATGAATTTTTCGCTGGAAATTGGAGAAGAGAGGGTTATGTAGGCACCAAGAAGACCTTATGCATTGGCCAATTGCACTTGTTTCAAAGCATTTAGAATGGAAATAAAATCTTTATATTTTCATTCCTGGTTTTGATACCGTGGGCTAAAATAATCACATAGATTTTATTTCATTTAATAATGGATTTTGATGAAGAAAATGCATGAAAGAAAAATTTATGAAATATATACAAACATGCGTGTTTGTATTCATCAGTTTATTTTATAAAGTTTAATGTATATTTTACTACATTATCTGCTGTTTGGAACAGGTCTCAAGATTTGAATGCAGATTTAGTGATCTAATGTCATGTAACTTGGCTAAAATGTGTATATATTTATGTACCTAGAGATATGATATACACAGCGTGTTTCAGTTGATAATATTTGTAATAAAATTTTATATTAGTGTAATAATAGAAAGTGCTGTACAACAAACCAGTGTTTATAGAAGTGTAACTTGGCAAACATCAGGACAGAGAAATTATTTATTAGTGTGCTTGCTTTAGATTTCTTGATACAGGATACACTTTGAGGCTAGCAAATTTATACAAACATGCATGAATATGTTCTTTTCAAATGAAAATACAATCTTTGTTACTGACAACAAGTATTATATTTAAATTAAGATTAATAATTAAATGATGAAAATACATTTTTAAATAATAAAGATCCAAATTTTATCCAGTTCTTTTGGGCACCAGCAGACATAGGTATACATCTTGATCAGAGGTTAATCTGACTATAATATACTTCATGGATTATAAACAGAGAATTAAGTTAGATTGGGAGGATATATTACAGAAAAGAGTGAATTTCAGGATATTGTATAGTCTATTATATGTTCTTAGGTTAGGGTTTGAAAATATTTGAAGACATGTTATTTTTTATAATGCCTAAAAGATACTCCTGGCATAGAATCGGTCAGTGAAAGCCTATGTCTGTAAGTCAGCACAATGGATTTTTTTTTCATCTGAAGTCAGGCACAGTTCTTTTATGCATTATGTAACAGTGGGATTTTGGAGGGATATTATCTAAGTTGCATAATTAGAAATTATAAACTTCAGAGGAATCCACCTTACTTCTGTATACTATTAAATTTGTTTTTGTATTTTTTCTGGTCACCCTAGCTGTGCTCAAGACTTACTCTTAACTCTGCAGTCAAGGATCACTCCTGCCAGGGCTGAAGGGATGCCCTTGGATGCCAAGGATCAGACCCAGGTCAACCACATGCAAAGCAAGCACCCTGCCCACTGCACTGTCTCTCCAGCCCCATGTGTACTATTATGGAGGGCTAGCTTGTTTTCTAAAATAGAAGTGTCTTTATGGACTCATTTTTGTCCTAAAGAATGTTCAAGTGTAAGGCTATTCTTTGAATTTTCTGTCAATACTGTCTGAAAGATAATTCTTACCAGTAATATCAAGAAAATATTGCAATTTTTAAATTAACTTAATTTTCAGGGGAAAATTATAGATTAAAATATTTTTAGTAACAACAAATCATGATGTGATGATAATAATAAGTTACCTTAAAGAAAGCAAGATATCGAGGAAGTAAGTCCATTCCCTACTGTACTAGTAAAAGGATTTTACGAAGAAATTATGTATCCAGATTAATTATTATTTTATTTACTTTTTTTAGCTTTCACTGTGTATCAGCAACTGCTCTGGAATTAACCAAATAGAAGTGCTCTAAGGGAACCTTCATAATAATAGGAAACGCAGAATATAAATAATATCAGGCAGTAGATTAATCATTAGGAAAGTAAGGTAGATTGATATAAAATGGTGAAAAATATTTTTTATAAACTGGCAAGAAATGATGTCTGAAGAGGTAACATATTGGATGACTCTAAACAAAGTGATGCATCTGCATGTTAGTGTCATTCATATATTTGAATATTTTAATAAATTCTGACAAATAAATATTGTAATGAACAAGAGTGACATTGGAATTGAAAGATATATCCCACTGTTATAAATGAGGTGATAAGGTGACTTGTTCTTAATATCAACCTCATACTTATACAGGTGTTGGTAAACTGATCTGAAAAGCAAGAATAAAATTGGGACCAGGTGATATCTCAAGGGAGTATCATGCTTTGCATGCAGGAGATCTAGGTGTGGTTCCTACCACTTTGTAGTCCCCCAAGCAGCATCAGAGGCGATCCCTGATCACTGTTCAAAAAAGAGCTCTTCAGTGTTATTGTGTGTGGCCCCAAAACAAAACAAAATAAGACACACAAAAAAGACGGACTTGGGAGGTCATGCCTAAATTTTATGCTTAAATTTAAGTTAACAGATGGTCCTGTTAACATAAATTTAAAATATGGTCCTCAAACTGGTCAAAAATTGAGATGCTTTATGGATTCTGTACCCATGGCCTTTAAGCTAGCTTTGGTGAACACTGCCAGGGTTGCTCACTCAGGAGAAGTGCAAGGGTACCTACAGTGGAGCGCTTTAGACTTTGACAGCTGTGTATCAGCAAGCCTGTCTTCAGAACCTCTGTTGTAAGTTCACAGTCCACCCATTTTCTTCTTACAACTTACCAAATCAAAAGCTTGTACTGTTGCAATATGGACTTCTTACAATAAAATTGTACTGTAATTTTATGTAGTTGGTTGTCACAAAGTGAAACCTGTCCACTTTTAGGTTAAGATAGTGTTTCTGAGATTAGAACCTGCTATTACAGTACGTAGTAGGGAAGTAATTCAATTCAGTAGAGTTTAGTATAGGCTCTAATAATAATTGGTCATGTTGAGGATCGGTTATGAGATCAAAGAGCAAGGGAAAAGGTAACACTTGCATTAGAAGGGCAACCAACTGCAAAATGCATTGTAACTCCATGGTTGCTCATAGCACAGATTTTATTTTGTGAGCTTAAAAGTCATTGGAAAAAATCTGACTATAAAAGATACATAATCTAACATGTCACCTCTTGATCACACTGAACTCTATGTAATTTTATTGGTCAGAAAAAAGTAGAAGCAGAGTCTATGAATGTCATAATTAATGAGTGGTGGTTAGCTTGCACCAGTTGGGATACTGAAGATCTGAAGTTGCTATTGAAGGTGAGGCATATGGGATACACCAATAGATGTGATACGGATGGAGAGAAAAATTAATTATACTTGGCTCCTCGGGTTTATAAATTGTCTTCGATTTATGGGATTTTACTTTTTTTAACATTATAATTGACATTATCACTTTCACCCTCTTTAAGCACAGTAAAATATTGCAAAATAATTAAAAGCAGTTATCACTCTTGGCAGATATTTTAGTGACTATGTTGTATAACTTTTCAACTTTGACTTTCTATGGCTTTATAGTAAAGTAGTTATCCAATAGGTGAGGCTTTAAAACGTGCACAAGAAATAAATGCTTTGTAAATGGATGGAATAGAAATAATAAAGTCATTAAAATATAAATTACAGAAGCTTTTGCCTTGGTTTAAAATGCTGAGATCACCAATAATAAACTCTGCAATTCCTGTATTTCAAACCATATTGCACAAAAGGAAAAGGAGAGAGAGAGAGCAAGAAGGAAAGTGCCTCCCATAGAGGGAAGCTGGGAGTGGGGGCTGGGAAGTTGGGGGATGGTGGTAGAGAAAGGGGGGCATTGGTGGTACGAAATGTACACCGGTGGAGAGATAGGTGCTAGATCATTGTATGACTGAAACCCAAATATGAACAGCTTTATAATGGTCTATCTCATGGATATCCAATTAAAATTTTAAATAAAATTAATTTGGAGTTCATACCCAATTCAATCATTTTAATCAATGGCTGAATAAATAGCAGTGCTCCTACATTTAAAAAAATTAAAAAATAAACTGCAATTTTACAACAATTAAATTTATTTGTTGAACTGCTTCATTTGTGAATTTTTAAACAAATTTGTTAATTATTTTGTTAATTTGCTCGAGCGGGCCCAGTAACGTCTCCATTGGAGACTTTGTTGTTACTGTGTCTGGCATATCGAATACGTCACGGGGAGCTTGCCAGGCTCTGCCGTGCGGGCGAGATACTCTCGGTAGCTTGCTGGGCTCTCCGAGAGGGGCGCAGGAATCGAACTCGGGTCGGCCATGTTGGCTGCGTGTAAGGCAAACGCCCTACCGCTGTGCTTTGTTAATTTAAATTATAATAACATATTTTAGGGACTTGTTATGAGGATTTAGTGTTATAACTAAATATAAAAGTGCTCTGAGCAATGTTTGGCATATAGTAAATTCATGATAGGTGTTAGTGATTTTTATTTATTAATATCATTGCTAATTAGAACACAATTATCATGATTTGAATTTAAATGTAAGGCAATTTCAGAAACAAAAGTCCAGAATAATCTATAATATGAACAAGGTAGATAGTTGACAATGGATTTTTATATAAAATAGAAACAAACTCATAGATAAATTTATTATCATTAAATAAATTCACATGTGAAAAGTTTAAAATTATATAAAATTATTCTAACTTAGCAGCAGTTATTGGATTTGTAACCTGAGAGAAGAAACACAATGCGATCAAGTGACACATTCTTTCAATTTTCTGTATCCCTATACTATTGTGTATTTACTTTTTCCTATTTACCCATTATTTTTAAAAAATCCAAAATCCAAATGTGCCTTTTGTCTTCTGCAGAGTTTAAAATTTATAAATAATGTTATCAAGTGGGTATTAAGTAGACTGTATGCAAAAAAATGCTCATATATAAAAACTTTTGTTAGTCTTAAAAGTTTTTATACATTTCTAAAGTGCATTTTAGTGTTAGTTAATATTTATAATACTTAATGAAAGATCTTTTTCTGAAAAGGAAATAAATTTGTGAAAAGTGATAGACTTATGTTCAGGACCATAATGCTTTAATTTTTAATGTATTTTTCTTTGCGAGGGGGTCTGCCTATCTGCTCTCAGAGTCACAATAAGCAGTTCTCAGTCACTCCTAGTTCTGCACTTAGGGAGCACTCCTGACAGGGACCTTGTGAGCTGCTAGGCTAGAACCCTGGTCAGGCCACTTGCAAGTCAATCACCTTACCTGCTGTTCTATTTCTCCAGCTCCAGTGTTTTGTGGGAGAGTAAGGGGGCTCTAGTATAGGATTCTGACATACTTGGACAAGAGTATTCAGTAAGTATTTGCAGCCTGATTAATATTTAATTATCAATGTCATGTTCCGAATGAAACAGAATTTTTGAGACTACTTTAGGAATCCCACAAACAAAAACAAAAGCTATGAATTTTGAAGTATAAGTGCTATAATAGCCCTTTTTCATTTTGAAACTGACCTTACAGTATGGGAATTGTCTAAAAATATTTATTCAATACACATTATTCAGAGTGTGTTGTGATAGGAGCATAAGAGTAAACTAATAAACCAAGTCTAATTTTTTTCTGCCTCTCTGTATAGTATGGTATGTATATATATATATATAGTATACAGTATATATATATATATAGTAATACTCCTTGTTTGAATAAAATGCATAAGTTCTCTGTAATATAGTGTCAACCTGCCTTCCTAAGCATAATGCTATTTTGTAGTAATAATTTTATGATCATGATACTCTATTTTTCTTAAATACTTTGACTTTTTGAGAATTAATCTAAAACCCAGCCCTCTGCTTAAAATTCTACTTTTTATTTGCCTCTTGGGTTTGCTGGGAGTGCGTACTATTTTGAAAACAGAAACATACTAGGCTTTGAAGAAGACAGTAGTAGCTAATAAGTATTAAGGATGAGGTGAGTCTATGACAGCTTGTTTCTCGGTATCTGTATTGCAAGCCATAATGCCCAAAATTAGAGAGACAGAGACAGAGACAGAGAAGAAAAGTGCTGCCATAGTGACAAGCTGGTGTGGGGAAGGGGTGGTGGGAGGGATACTAGGGACAATGATAGTGGGAAAGGTACACTAGTGGAGAGATGGGTGTGGAACATTGCATGACTGAAACCCAATCATGAACAGCTTTGTAACTCTGTATCTCATCGTGATTCAGAAAGCAATCAAAAAAAAAAAAAGAATAAATAAAACCCTGACAAGAAAGGAAGCAAAAAAATAAAACAAAAACCCAAAGTGTTTCTAAATTCAGTAGACTGAAATTCTAATTTCTTATTTACTATGTAGCACTGTAGCACTGTCCTTCCGTTGTTCATCTATATGGTCCAGTGGGCACCAGTAACATCTCCATTGTGAGACTTGTTGTTACTGCTTTTGGCATATCAGATACACCACCAGGAGCTTGCCAGGCTCTAACCTGCGGGTGGGATACTCTTGGTAGCTTGCCAGGATCTCCAAGAGGGATGGAGGAATCGAACTCATGTCTGCCATGTGCAAGGCAAACACCCTACCCACTGGGCTATCACTCCAGCCCATTTACTATGTAAGTTTTAAAACGATTTAAAGAAATATGACCTATGAAGTTATTAATAGTTGATTCTTTGGCATACAATATTTCAACAACAGTACATCACCAGTGTCCCCCTCCCTCCAACAGTGTTCCATACTCCTTTCCGGTTCCCCCATGCTGCTGCACTGCCCGCCTCCTTGACAGGAACATTTGGTAGACATCAACAGATCACTGTCTGCAGATTAGAAATTACTTCTGACAGTTTTGAGCACCTCACTCTACAAGGTTCACCATCTTCGAGGATATTAGTTGTAAATTGTTCTTCAGTCTTCTGACAATTATTGTTTGTTTGCTTGATTGATTATTTTTTTGTGGGCCACATATAGTCATCCTTGCCTTTGCACTCGGGGAATCACTCCTGTTCTTGGGGGACCATATGTGATGCCGGGAATCGAATATGAATTGTCTGCATGAACTGCAAGTGCCTTAATCACTTTGCCATTGCTGTGACCTCTTCTGGGCAACTCTCTCTCTCTTCTCTCTCTCTCTCTGTTTCTCTCTCTCTCTCTCTGTTTCTCTCTGTCTCTCTCTCTCTCTGTCACTCTCTGCTTTGCAGTACTGTTACTGAAAAGATCACTTTACCTCCTTTTAGCACTCAGTTCTTGTCCAAAGTGATCATTTTCTATCCTTGTTATAGTACTGTTTTCTGTCCTAACACAATACCAACACCACCTCACAAAACCACCCCGCCTCCCACCTCTCTATGCCTTCTGCTTCTCTCAGGCTTCCTACCATTGATTAGTCCTCCCATATGGGCAATTTTTAATGTTTGTCTTCTGTGTTACCTATAGCAACATTTTTTGATGATCTTTTCCTTGACTCTTAGAGAGTTGACATTGTAACAAAGTAAATTCATGGACTTCCTGAGATTTGTGGTCCTTCCTAATACCTGATGCACAGTATCCTTCAATCCTTCATTTGTTGGGTTCACAGAATATATTCATCACATAAGGAAAGAACAGAATTGTTTTCTTGTGACATTTTTCTATTGTCTTAGCTGTTTAGGCTTTAGGTGTTAGACTTTGATAAGTCTCTCATTCTTGCTAAGTGGATGAAAGACAGGTCTTTTACTGCTTTACTTCAATAAAATTTGCAGATTCATACGTAATGATGTAACAGCTATTTTTAGGTCTTTTTCACTCTCTACATACTGAGTGAACAACTTGCTGCTCACCAAGCAGATTGTACATTAAAAACTATAGCACACAAAAGCAAAAATATCATACATTTGGTGATAATTAGTAGCGTTCATTTCCTCACTAAGTACTAGGGCATACCATACTGTTTCCATAGCAACTTATATTCTGTTCAATTAACTGCTTAATATGAATATATGAATATGTTTCTGTTTAAGGAAGAATCCCATAAACAATAGGGCAATATAAGAGTTTACATTTGTGATTATAAGCCTATGTGTTCTACCTTTGCATTTTTATTTCTGAAGACTCATTTTTAAAATACATTTTCACATTCTGACCATAACCAGAAAAAGCTTAAAGAGAGAGTAAATTTTAATGAATTTCTAAATGGCCTACTGAACCAGATTCTCCCAGTCCCTAGCTACTCCCTGGTTGTAAATTATGCAAATGTACAAGCTGCCTTAACTCTTTGAGGACAGTAGAGTACCATTTGGCAAGTAGCTACTCCAGGGAGATCTAATCCATCATGAGGGAGGGATAGGGGAGGAGGGGAAAGAAACAAAGGCCATTTTATAACGATTAAATCACTGTTGGCTTAATTTATAAAATGTCCCTGGAAAGGAGGCAGTGTGTTATATTAATTTTTCTGAATAGAAAAGCTCAGCTGTTTTCACAGGAGTCTCAAATACTGTGCCTGTGGTGGACAGCGTGATGCAAGAGGGCACAGCATGATTTTTTTTATGTAGAGTTTTAATAGTGAAACACCATGAGGTAAGTTGTAGATTTACAAATTTTTGTGCTTGGGTTTCAGTTGTAAAATGATCGAATGTCCATCCTTCCACCAGTGCCCATTCTCCACCACCACTGATCCCAGTATCCCTGCCCCCCCACTCCCCCATCCCACCCTGCCTCTGTGGCAGGGAATTCCCCTTTGTTCTCTCTCTCCTTTTGGGTGCTGTGGTTTGCAAAAGAGGCATTGAGTGGCAATCATGTTCAGTTTAGAGTCTATTCTCAGCACGCATTTCCCATCCTGGGAGGATCCTCCCAACACCCTTTATTTGGTTCTCCCTTCTCTATCTGAACTGCCTTTCCCCCCACCGTGTGTGGCTGGCCTCCAAGCCATGGGGTAAACCTCCTGGTACTTAAAACCTGGTAGTCTGAACAGAATGATTTTTGACTCAAGGATTCAAGTTTAAATTTTAGAATGACCAGTATACTAAAACTAAAACTGAAAATATCAGTTTCCCCAGTTTTGAGAAGGATAATGAAAATATTGGTAGGAGGGTAATAACATTGACTTTGATTAGATTTGTACTCTGTACCACCCCCTTATATGAGTATGTTAGAGATAATAACTGTGAGTAAAGAACTTTTCCTTCTTTCATTTGTTTCAATCTTATGAAGTTCTCAGAATTTAGTCATATTAATGTTTTTGCTAATTATCTCTATAGAGCATCTTCAGAAATACACATCTACGTAATCCCTGATTTCAAATCTTTAGTAATATTTAACACTGTGCTTAGTAAACATTCAGAAATGTAATATTGATCAATGTAAAATTAATATTAATTAAAATATTAATATTTAATACTTATAAATTAAATGTTAGATATCATTGAAGACTTCTTGTTTTATCTTTTATATAACAATGCTAATCAGAACAAAATTCTTTTCTAGCTATTTCCAAATTTAAGTTACAATTTTATACTTTGAAATAAGTGGAAAAACTGATTCCATCAGGACCCAGCTATTAGATCTTATTTATTTTTAATATATTTTATGCCAATTATTAACTTTTTTGTACAAGTTATTTCATTATATCTTCACTATATCTCTAGTGAACAGTGCCACAGTGCTACTGTGGTATGAAAAACTGCTGAATATGCTTACAAAAATGTGTTCATATAGGAAACAGTGTGAAGATTGTTCTATTTTGGAAGGAGCCATTGAGGCATTCTATAGCATATCACTAATATGTTATTAAAGTTTGGGTGGTATGAGCTTTGATATATATATGTATATATCTCAAAATATGTATAAATGTATATGTATAGCAGTATCTGCACTGTTGCTCCATTGTTTATCAATTTGCTTGAGCGGGCACCAGTAACGTCTTCATTGTGAGACTTGTTAGTATTGTTTTTGGTATATCAGATACTCCATGGGGAGCTTGCCAGTCTCTGCCAGCCAGGCGAGATACTCTTGATAGCTTGCCAGGCTTTCCAAGAGTGACGGAGGAATCTAACCCGGGTCGGCTGCATGCAAGGCAAACACCACCTTCTGTGCTATTGCTCCAGTCCATATATATGTCCATATTTCCCTCTATGATTTGTTGACTGCTGTCTGAACCCTATCAAATATGTTGCGGTAATTATGGAGAATGTGTAGGCAGTGTCTAGGAATATGTTCACTCATATGTGAGGTTTGGCCCGAGTGTGTGGGGAGCAGCCTGGAGCGTGACGGAGGTTGGGTAGTGGACGTCGGCTGCCGGGGTTGGGTCTCATGGGGCAGGGAGGGATCTCATCCTCCCCACTCTGGGGTGCCCCGAGTGAAAACAGCCTGGCGCTGAGTCCGGTGGCATGGCTATGGGGGCCTCATCAAATGAGATTCTTACATATGGAAACTGAGATTATTGGGATGCTACTTGGAAGTGCATCAAATTATACATTTACACTAATAAAGATTTAGTATATAAAATGAGTTAAAATGAGTTTTTTATGGTGTTGTTCTTTATTCTCCGGAAATTCTCTCCTATAATCCCAGTCTGTCTGGTTTAATTGATTTGTGTTTCATAGTTTGTCATTAATGCAAACAGG
The DNA here is from genome assembly GCF_029834395.1 of Sorex fumeus. Classification (NCBI taxonomy): domain Eukaryota; kingdom Metazoa; phylum Chordata; class Mammalia; order Eulipotyphla; family Soricidae; genus Sorex; species Sorex fumeus. The sequence goes on from NW_026606060.1 coordinate 24,325,517, forward strand.
ACATTCCAGTTTTCATCTCTTACTCCTTATGTATTTTAAACTTGTTTCCAGGTGTTTGGTGAATCCTCTCATTAATTCAGGGTGTTCTACAGAATCATTCAGTTTTTGAGAGGATTAAAATGAGATAAGCTGTTAAAATAGTGTCTGACACAGAGCAATTCCTCAGTAAACAGTGGATGTTTCATAACCCAAGGCCCCATTTCCATACTTTTTGGTCCTTATCTGTGAAATATTTTTTTTCTATCATTAATCCCATTCATTGCTATTTTGAGATGATTTCATATATTCAATTTTAAATAGCATTTATCAAGTATATGATTGCATGCTAATTAATGTTACATAGATGAGCTTGATAATTTAGTGATGCATGATATGAAATAATTTCTTTGTTTTAGTGGTTGTAATACCATAGCATTATTACAGGGACCTACCTGCAATTTAGTCTTGACTTGGGAACATAACTAGTATAGTAAGGAGAATTATGAAATATGTTGAAAAATGGATGTTTTTTTCTTTTTTTTTTTCTTTGTTTGTGTCACACCCAGCAATGCACAGAGGTTACTCCTGGCTATGTACTCAGAAATTACCCCTGGCGGTGCTCAGGGATAATTGGGACGCTGGGAATTCAACTCTGGTGGGCCACAAGGAAGGCAAATGCCCTGTATGTTTTGCTATTGCTCCAGCCCCAAAATATGGATGTTTTTTCCTTGCACCATCCTCACCCTATTTGCTGATAATTTTTGCATACTCCAGAATATTTTGGTGATTTTAAAATCTCTTTTTAACATATGGAAATGAAGCTCATGGTGTGAAACTTTAAGCAATACTCTTTTTTCTATTTTAGAATTTTCTTAAAATATTGTTTATGTAAATTATAAGTATTCCATATTTAATTCTTATGTATTCTAAGAATTTAGCAGTTATTTGTAAAACATCTAATTTCTCATAAAATTCTAAGACAATGAAAATCTGGAAGAAAAAGATAGAAACTAAATTATTGTATTACAAACTAACATTATGTAGGTCTGTATATTATAATCCTAAGAAATATTATTTTAACTGTAACTGTCTTATAAATACAGAAATGATTTTAGAAGATATATAATGCATTTTAAGAACCAGAAATATAATACAGGGATGAGATGAACCTGGTGTGATCCCCAGCAGTTTTTGGTCTCCTGAGCACCACTGGGAGTGATCCCTGAGTACATAGCACAGAGTAAGCCCTGAGTACTTCCAGGAGTAGCTCACAATACCCTCCTTCCAAAAGAAAGTAAATGAAAAATATAATTTATGCTGAGAAAATATATATTTCTCCTAAAATATTTGTGATTTTTGTGTTCAACAGCCAATAATTGTTGCTTTAAGATGCTTTTGGATGCCTCAAACCTTCATAACTATGAATTATCAGTACCCCCCAATAACTTGGAACTTTTCTAATTCACTTAATAGGCACCTAAAAAAGTGATTAAAGAACATTTTACTGCAAAAGCTGTTACTGTCAGACAACATTTTTTTGGATTTTAATATCTTGGAATCACCACATTTAATTTTTCTCAACAAAAAATTGTACAATAAGAACAATGTAAAGCTTATAGGGCTTACAATACCTTCTCTGAGCCAGACACTGTTAATGCAAAGGTGATAAATTAAATCACTAGTTTAAATTGCGTCTTCTGTCTTCTCCATTATTAAATCAGAAATAGTGGTTTTAAATAGTTTTTCTTTAAAATATTTTTTCTAGGGGCCTGAGTGATAGTACAGTGGGTAGGTGCTTGTTTTGTATGTAGCTTATGTGGGTTTGATCCTCAGCATTTCATATGGTCCCACTACACTGACCACAAAGCCCGGAGTAAGCCTGAGCACCACCAGGTATGACACAGCTACAACTCCTCTAATAATAATAATAATAATAATAATAATAATAAAATTAACAGAAGCTTAATTTATTTGATGTAAAAATTAGCCATGGGTGTCTCCCAATGGACGGTTTCACAATGAAATAGACCACATCATATTCAATCGGCGGTTTTGCCTAACCGATGTTGCTGTTGTCCCAAAATTCCAAACGGGATCAGACCACCGTCTTCTTCGTGCAAAATTCTACCTCACAGAACGAGGAGAAAAGAATGCAAGGTTTAAGAAGAGATCTCCCAGAATGACCACTAACTGGGAGCTCTTTGGCTCTGTTGCGGCAGCATGGGAAGATGCCATCATTGACAACATTGATGAGGAATACGATCGAATGATTCAACACCTCCATGATTGTGCGAGGAATGCCAAGAGAGAGATAACCACAAAAAACCACCTTTCTTCGAACACTCTTGAACTTATTCACCAACGTGGCTTGGCACATGCCTCAGGCAACCACAAGCGAACATCCGAACTGGCAAAACAGTGCAGAGAAGCCATCAAGGATGACCTCAAAAACAGGAGAGCAGCAGTACTGGTAGATGCGGCAGAAGCTGGGAAAAGCATTCGTAATGCCCGCCTGTCCTTCACCAACTACAAAACCAAGATGACTGCCCTCCGACATCATGATGGATCTATCACATCTTCCAGAAGGGCAATGGAGAAGATTATTCATGACTTCTACTCAGATCTCTTTAATAGCCACGTCCACTTGCCCACATACCACATACGACATGATGGATATGTCGTTCCCAAAGTTCTCCCTTCTGAAATCCAACATGCCATCTCATCGGTAAAGAAACAAAGAGCACCTGGCCCAGACAAGATCAGACCTGAACACCTGAAGAACTTACCATCAGTACTCATCAATACATTGGCTCGGCTCTTCACACGCTACCTGTCTAAATGCAAGGTTCCATCCCAATGGAAAACCAGCAGGACTATACTACTATACAAGAAGGGAGACATCCACGACATTGGCAACTATCGCCCAATCTGCCTATTGTCTGTCGTCTACAAACTGTTCACTCGAGTCATCCTAAATAGGATTAACAGAACGCTAGATGAAGGACAACCATGTAAACAAGCCGGATTCCGAAAAGGATTCAGTACCATCGACCATATCCACACGATTACTAAGCTCATTGAGATTTCTCGGGAGTTCAAGATGCCACTCTGTCTAATGTTCATTGATTTAAAGAAGGCCTTTGATTCTGTTGAGACGGAAGCGGTCATGGAAGCCCTAGCCAATCAGGGCATACAAACTCAATACATCAGGATCCTTCATGAGCTCTATTGCAGATTCACTACCAAGATCTCACCATTCTACAAAGAAGTAATCATCCATATCAAGAGAGGGGTTCAGCAGGGTGATACCATTTCACCAAAACTCTTCAGTGCCAACCTCGAGAACATCATGCGACAACTGGAATGGGAAGGAATGGGAGTGAAGATAGATGGTCGGCAACTACACCACCTCCGCTTTGCTGATGACATCGTTCTAATAACACCAAACATCAGCCATGTGTCACAAATGCTGAACGACTTTGACTGTGAATGTGGAAAGGTCGGACTACAGCTGAATCTTACGAAGACAATGTTTATGAGAAACAGCCTTGTTCCTGATGCTCCATTCGCTCTCAAAGGAACCACCGTCTCCGAATGCAACAGTTATATATACCTAGGTCGAGAAATCAACATGATGAATGACCGGGCACCTGAGTTGTGCAGGAGGAAGAGAGCGGCTTGGAATGCCTTCAAGAGAATTGAAGAAATAACTAAAAGGACAAAGACCCTCCAGCTACGAGCACATCTCTTTGATTCCACTGTTCTTCCTGCATTAACATATGTCTCAGAGACCTGGACCCTATGAAAACGGGATGAGAACGCTATTTGGGTATCTCAAAGAGGAATTGAAAGAACTATGCTTGGAATATCACGATTCACTCAAATGAGAGATAGAATCCGGAGTTCTGATCTTCGTCAACGCTCAAGAATCAGGGACGCTGTCTCATTTGCCAAGGCATCAAAAATCAGATGGGCTGGACACGTAATGCGGTTTACAGACAACTGCTGGACTAGAGCCATTACTGATTGGATTCCACGGGACATCAAAAGATCACGTGGACGCCCACCTACAAGATGGTCAGACTTCTTTGTCAAGACCCTGAATGATCGGTTTGAGGCTCTGCATATTCCTAGAACGAACAGATACCATTGGGCTACGCTAGCACGCAACTGGGATGAATGGAGACGTTACTGGCACCTGCTCGAGTAAATCAATGAAAAACGGGGATTAAGTGATTAAGTGATTAAGTGAAAAATTAGCCAACCCTATAAATGCTTGAGTTTTTTTTGAAGATTGCTAGTGATATAACAAAGAACTAACTTGAATTTTTAATATTCAAACCATCATTAACATTTAATGATTTTTGATACTATATTTCCAACTGTTAGGACTAAGGAATCATTAGAATTTGAGGGAAATATTCCCAATGATTAGAAAAATTCCATCATTTTTACAGTTTTTGTTATCCAAAGTTAGACCTAAAATGATTTTCAATATATATAAAATATACATTTTTATTTTACTTTGTCATCTTTATAATACATATGTATATATACATATATATGCATTACAGTGTACCTGTGTACACATATGTGTGTATATATTATATATATACACATTTCTTGGTCTAATGGTTTGTTTCTTAAGGACTTCATAAATACTGTCCTATTAAAACCTCACATTCAGAACATATGGTAGGCACTATTATTCCCATTTAACAGAAGAGGAAAGGAGGCATAAAACTCTCTGATCTTGTAAATACAACTTTTTGATCTAAATCTCTGCAAATTCTTGAATCTGTACTCAATGCTGCCTCTCAAATAATTTCCAAATAACTCATCAGTGTTTTGAGTTTATTTCATATGTTTCACAATGTATTGTGTTCTAAAAATCAGATGCTTATCAGCCATAGTTTCAATTTTTATACTTTAATGCTATGAAGTCACGGTTTTAAATACTATTTCTTTTGTTCGTATTTTATTACAGTTGTAGACATGTTTTGAATATCTGACATTTTAATTAACAAGTCAAAGGTTCTCAACGGACACTATTTGATGCATCATAAAGCAAACCCTTTGTTGTGCTTTGATGCCATTTGTCATTTGTTCACTAGAGCATAGAACATAATGTTTCTTGTCTATAGGGATTTCCTTCACAATTGATTATTAATTGAAAAACACAGCATGGCTAAATCTTATGAGAGAAATTAATGTGTTGTATCAATAAAATGCATTAATTTAAAAATATGGGGTCTGTGAATGACTTATGAATTGCCAAGCTTCACTTCCTAATGTAATTTCATCCCAAAAATAATCGGCAATCTTTTCCCCCTTGCTTTACTTGAAGGGAAAAGAAAAAAATCTTATCATTTCTTTTTAGGCATCTCAACCCAAGAAAAGATTTGTTTGCACTTACATCATTATTCTTTTTAAGAAGCAAGATCCAGGTAGAATCCTCTTTATCATCTTACATCTTACTTCCCCTTGACACCTCTTCTACTCTGCCTGTCTTCTTCCATTTGCTGCCACATCCAGCTAGAATATCTGCCAATTCTATGAGTCATGTTCTGTGCAAAATAAGGTTAAGCAGTCTTTTAAAGGAACATGGAGCCTCTACTGCATGAGCAAAATGAGGGTATGCAGTCTTTTAAAGGAACATAGAACTGTACTTCTTGTAATTAACTAGGCTCCTTCTGGATAATATAAAACTATTTGTTGGAGAAAAGAGAAATTTTAAGAAAAGTCATGTATTGACATATATCTTTTATAAAATTGTGCATTTTATATACTCACAGTGTTACCGTCCTACATTCGATTAATTCACCCCCAAACAATCAAATATCAAATTTATTCATAGCACTGAAGTCACACCACAACAGTTTCTGGACTGTTCATAAATATATAAACTTGTTTATTTTTTATCTGATACATCTGAATAGGCATACTTATTATCTTTAACTAGGTTCCTTCTGAATTCTCTGACATATTTATTACACAGTATTTAATCTTACTCTGGGGAGGGAACAATAGTTAAACCCATATTTTTTAAACCTCTGTTATAGCTGTATTTTAAAAAAGCATGCTCAAAGTTCTATTTTAAGTACTTTGGGAATTATAAAGACTATGTAATTAAAACACAGTATTCACACATTATATATATATATATGTATATATATATATATATGCACACCAGTAAATTGAAGACATTAAAAAATAATCGCTAATGGGCTGAAGTGATAGCACAGTGGTAGGGCATTTGCATTGCATATGGCTGGCCCAGCTGACCTGGGTTCTATTATTCCGCCCCTCTTGGAGAGCCTGGCAAGTTACTGAGAGTATCTCGCCTGCACAGCAAAGCCTGGCAAGCTCCCCGTGACATATTCGATATGCCAAACACAGTAACAATAAGTCTCACAATGGAGATGTTACTGGGCCCTCTCAGCAAATCAATGAACCATGGGAGGACAGTGCTACAGCATTACAGTGCTAATGGGCATATTGCAGTATTGAGTTTAGAATCACTGGGTGGATTCAGGAAAATATTCAATAAAATAAATTTTAGGGCAAATAGAACATCTCCATTTTGATTTGAATAGTCAAAAGATCTAGAACCTGTAAATAAGTTTCCTTTTACGCTAATTTTGTTTATAATAAGGAGCATATGAAAGTCTTTTATGTATAGATTTACTTACAAATTGATTTGTGATACCAGACACTTTCTCATATATAAGTAATTCAGTAATGACCAAGATAGATTCACTCCCACCTTTTATGCAATTTCTAATAAAGAGAAGAAAACTGAAAGCAGAAATTGGTGAGTCATTTATTTATTCATTATCCTTTATTTTTCTCCATAACACTTTTTATAATTTTACAAATTAGATGTCTACCACTTTGTGTATTTGTTGGTTGCCTCCTCATACTGTAATGTAAATTCTATGAGGACATTTTGACGATTTTGTTCAGTGCTGAAAATCCACTGTAATTGCTGAAATCCCATTGTTCCTTAATTTACTTGACTGGGCGCCAGTAACGTCTCTTTTTGTCCCAGCCCTGATATTTTTCCAGCCTATCCTAACTCATCTTTCCCAATGACTGGAGGCTCTGTCAGGATCAGGGGAATGAGACCTGTTATAGTTACTGTTTTTGGCACATTGAACAAGCCATGGGGAGCTTGTCAGGCTCTGCCTTTGCGGGCAGGACACTCTCGGCAGCCTGCCAGGCTCTCATATATATATGAGAAGCAGTCGTGAGTTCTGAAGATGAGGAGATCATCTGGTGCCAGCAGGGAATGACATCTGGGTATGACCCCTGGGTCTAGAGAGATGTGACCCGGGACCTAAAAATCCACTGCAGAAAAATTCCTGGCTAGTCATAGAAAGTCTGTGTTGGGAAAAAAAGTGATGGGACACACCTATATTGACCTATGATAATGAGTGTGCTGAGTACCAGGTATGGAAAGATGAGAAGTACAGAAAATGTATGAAATAAAAGTATAAGCAGAAAACCTTCTCAGATGTGTTGACATGCTATGGAAGACAAAAAATTTAGGTGTCTTGGGAAGCATGTAGAAGGACTAATGGACTCAGAATTGAAAGGTTAGAAATAGCTTCCTAAAGGAAATGACTGGCCAAAGCGATAATCAGTCTTAGAATTATCTAACTGTCTATTTCCTTCTTTCCTATGCACATCATTCCTCTTGGAAGCTAGTTGCACTCACAGAAATGTAACACATACACAATTACTTGGAGGTCATCAAGGAAACAGAGATTTACGTCTGACTAAAGCCCTAAAATACTTAACAGGGAAAAGCATTTTATGTCAACTTTCACAAAGAGGATGCTAGTTATGAAGAAGAGTTGAGCATGATTTCTATGGCTGAATGAATTGTCCAGGTAAAGGTACTTGCAGAGATTATTCATAAATATCATCCGAATTCATTCAGCCCAAATAGAGAAATTAAGTCTTCCTGATTATTCTTCTGTCATGTACACTCCTTGCTGCACAGATGTTCATGTTTCCTTAAGTTTTATGGCAGTAAATTGTTCCAGAGAAGTAGAAGACTGTAATTGCCAAGTGTACTGTACAAAAGATATAATGAATTGAGAAAGCTAATCACAGTAATGCAAAGCAAGAAAGAAATGTTTCTTGCTACACACAGGATGCAGAATTCATTGGTTGGGCAATGAGTAATCGTTTTTCAGGGAAATGTGTATTGAAGCAAAGAATTTTAGAAAATAATTCTGATAAAGGAAATATAAATTACAAAACCAGTTTAGAGAGCAATTGATTAAAGTCCAAAAATTCTAAATTAACCCAGAAGTTGTACTAGTTAGATTCAGCCATCTAAAACTGCCTATATATGGATATATATGCATATGTAGTTTACATAATAAATTTACACATTAAAATAGTACGTTTGTCTACACTAACAAAACATTTGAAGTCACTTAAATCTTATCAAGAAGCAGGGACTGAAGATGTGTCTCAAGTTGTCAAGCATACACCTTAAATGTGTGAGACCCTGCGGTTGACCCTTTGTCCTGCATGGTCACCTGAGCAGCACAGGGCATAGCCCTGATATTCTCCAAAAAGTGTCAGATGTGTTCCCCCACAACAACTAACAATAACAATGAAATAATGGACGTATCGTGGCATATTTACACATAAGAAATTACAAATATAGGTACTTTCACTTTTTTAGAGCAAAAAAGGTAATAATAATTAGGTGCTAGAGAGACAAAGCAAAGATTAAGGAATTTGCCTTACAATCCGTGAACTCTGGTTCATTCCCTGATACTTCTAGATAGTCTCCCAAGGACTGCCAGGAGTAGCCCTTGAGAATGCAGTGAGTGTTTTCACCCACCATCCCTCAAAGAATCAGGTGAGTATCATTGCTTGGTAGGGTGATTCTGTGTATGCATTTGAATGGCTTCCAAAAGCTTAGCTAGTGAGCTAAATTATATTTTATTCTGTTTCTGCTTCAGCTAAAATCACAATAAGTTAAAGTATTCATCTTCAAGAAACAGCTGTGTTGTACCCAGCTGTAGATTTTAAGAATACTTCTCTTCACTGCAACTGAATACATAATTTTTATTTTAAAATTTAATTTTTGAAACTTTTATTTAATTAAAGAACTGAAGTTTATGCAGTTATTGATAGTTGGGCTTTAAACATGTAATGTTCCAATACCAATCCTGCAACATTGTCCACTTTCCTCTGCCAGTGTTTCCCTCCCTCTTCCCCAGCCTGCTACCTTGACAGGAGCATTGTAAAGATTAGTGGTTATAGTTTGGATTTCATGTTTTTAGTGTTGTAGACACACACATATTTATATACACCCCATTATCAGTGTACCAGGGCCCCTACCTTCTGCTCTCCATTATTTCCCTTTCTCATCTTCTTCCCCCTTCAGTAGTCTTCCTTCTTCCTTCTCTGTCTTTCTCTGTACTCTGTGGTCAAGAGTTATCTAGAAGCATTCTCTCTTTTCTACATTTTATTTCCTCATCCAGTTTTCTGGATACCACAGGGAAGTGAAATTATCCTGTATTTGTTCTTCTGGCTTACTTCACTCAACATGATATCGTCTATGTCCGTCCAGATAGCAACAAATTGCCTTTTGTTATTCCTTGCAACTGCACATATTTCATTGTGTATACATGCTACATCTTCGTAATCAATTCATCTGTCACTGGACACCTAGGTTTATTTTATATCTTAGTTGTTGTGCTAAGGACTGCATTCAATAATGGTGTGTGAATGTCCATTTGAACAAATTTTTCATTAGGGTTTGTTTGTCTTGTCATCTGCAAATAGTGGTAATCTGACTTTTTAATTAAATTTTATTAAGACACTATGTTATACAAAGTTTTTCACAAAATGGTTATTTCAGACATACAGTGTTCCACCAGTCCCACCTCCACCATTGTCCGCAGGTTCCCTCCCAACCTCTGCACCCTTGGCAGACATACAACGTATTTATTTCGTATTACCTGCTCCTAAGCAAGGGAATCGCAAATGGAGCCACCAGAAAAAAAATCAATAAGATTTCATTTTTGATTATTTATTGCTATACTTTTAACAATAATATAGTAGAGGACAATCCTGTGCACCATTATTGAGTGCCATGCTATATATCACATGTTGGGAAGTTTCACCTGTCCTTTACAGGAGCTCTTTTGATGATTCTTTCAAAAGCAGTTTCAAGGCTTTGACTTCCTTTAGACGCTGCCTGTCCATAAAACTCCGCATCATTCCTTCAAAACTGAATGATAATCTAGTTGGCTAAAGTATTCTTGGTGAGATATTCATTTGGTTTATTTTTTATACCCTCTCCTCCACACTCATCTGGGTTATAGATTCTCATTTGATAAACCTGCTATACATCTATAGGTTTTCTTTTGTATGTCAGTTTCTTTTTTGATATTTCTACTTTTGATATCATGTCTCCATCTTCGGATTATATCATTATGAGTATAATGTGTTTTCATGTTTTCCTAGTTGGGTCTGTTTTTACTGGGACCATTTGAACCTCTTGGATCTTGGTGTCTATGTTTCTTAACTCTGGGAAATTTTTATCTATGATTTCTTTAGCTGTTGTTTCTTAGTCACATTTGCTTTCCTGTTCTTTATGACTTGGATGATTCTTATATTGTGCTTCTTGTCTTTTTTCTGGTATGATGTTCATTTCAGATTATGTTTCACCTTCTTTTGTTTCTTAGAGTTTTCCTCATTCTTCTCTTGGAGCTCCTTAATCTTTTAACTCATCTGCTGTTATTCGGCTATTCAGATCATCTATTACATTTTTATACCACATATAATTTTTCATTTCTGTCATTACTGATTGTTGCAGGATTTTTTAAAAAATATGTTTTGATGCTTATTATGCTTTGCTACTGTTGTCTCACTTCTTTGAGCTCATTGAATATCATCATCATGGTTTCTCTAAGGACATTGTCTGAGGATTAAAGAGCTTGTTGGTGTTTTTTACAACTCCAGTGATATTATTTTTGCTCATTGAGCTTGATGGGCTTCTGTGTATTTTCTCTGTTGGTTTTCTAGTGTTTTTGCTTTGTTGAAGGTGAGTCTTTGTAGTTAGACCACTTGCAAGATGATGAAGGATTAGGCTGGGATAGCTTTCTTTCTTCACTGCCTGTTCTAACTGAATAGCAGGAAGCATAACTGTGAGCAGTGTGTAATTTGCTGAGTACATCTGTTGCAGACTCCACATTCGGGGGTGGGCCCAATGATGTCATCCAGAGGCAAACGTCATCTGCAATGGTGCAGCAGCAAGCAGAAGTTCTGTTGAGGGTTTTTATCATTGAATAGATATTGGATCGTTTCAAAAGCATTTTCAAATTGATTGACATGGTCATGTGATTTTTATCTTTCCTTTTATTAATGTACATTGAGTTATGTTAATTGATTTGAGTTAATGTTTTGAAGAACCAGCTCCTGGCTTCATAGATTCTTTGAATTGGTTTCTATATTGCTGATTTATGCTGGAAGTTTTACTATTTCCGTTCTTTTACTGCTTTAGAGGTTTCTTTGCTCTTCCTTTTTCATATTTTTAAGATGTGGTTCGGTTGTTGATTATTTTTTTTCTTTCTTAATGTAAGCTTGCATTGCTATGGATTTATTTCCCCATTAATGCAACTTTTGCTATATTTCATAGATTTTGATAGATTATATCTTCTCTCTTATATTTTGCTCAGCTTCCAAGTTGTCTTCTTTTTATTGTTAACTTCATGACATTGAGGTCCTAGAAAGTATTATGTATGGTTTCTATATTCGTAAATTTCTGGACATATGACTAATGCCCTAGCATGTGATCTAACCTTGAAAATGTTCCATGTGAACCAGGAAGAATATGTATTCAGCTTTTGGGGAATGGAGAGTCCTTTATATGCCCAGTAAACTCAGTTCCTCTAACTCCTCATTTAGGACTCTTATCTCTTTACTGACATTCTATCCAGTTAGTCTGTTTAGTGGCAAAAGTGAAGTGTTGAAATATTCCACTACTATTGTGTTTCTTCTAGTTTGTGAAGCTTTATGAATTTTGCTGAGCCTTCATTTGGTTTATAAATGTTGATCATTTAACACTTATTTATCTATTATTTCATTTGTTTCCTTAACCAGTAAGTAGTGTGCATCACATTATTTTCTTTAAGTTGAGTGTCATTTGGTCTATTATAAGTATGGCTGTCCCAACATTTTTATTTTTATTTATTTTTGGCTTCTATGGTTAATTTTCAACTTTTCATTACCAAATTGTATACCCTGTGAATTTAGGTGTGTTTCCTTCAGCAAGAAAATGGATGTGTTTTCTTTCATATGTACAGCTACTCTGCATTTTTTATAGGTGAATTTAATCCATTGACGTTGAAAGAGATTAATGATAAAGGTCTTAGTTGATACCTTTGAATATGTATTTGTGGAATCAAGTAGTTTTTGCAAGTATTTGCTTTTTAATAGATTGTGTTTTAGTAATTCTTACAGGATTGGTTTAGTTTTCTAAAATTACTGACAGCTCTTTTTTGAAGTGATTATTATCCCTCCATCGTCTGGATGATAGGTTGTCTGGGTATTGGATTCTAGGTTTGAAGTTTCTTTGGTTCAGTACTTTAAGTTTATCATTCCATTTTTTTTTTGCCTAACTGATATCATATTGAAGGTTTTATTTTAATTATTATGCAATTTCTCTTGTACTGGGGGGTTTCTTCTCTTTTGCTGCTTTAAGTAGTCTGTCGTTTTTTGTTCATTTTGATTACTATGTGCGTTGGTGTTGCTTTGAGTATATTTTGCCTGGTACTCTTTGGCCCTTTTCAATTTGTGCATAAGCTTCTATCCAGAGCGTCAGTAAACTCTGAATTACTATTTCTTCTACCAGTTGTTCTTCCCCTTTCTCATTTTGTCCTTTTACATCCCTAAAATTAAGAAATTATTGCTGTTATGACCTATCAAGAATTGTAGCTTTTCTTCAGCCTACTTCTCTTTCTTCACCAATTTCATTTTTTTGATGGTTGGTATTTTCTCTTCACCATCACCTATACTATTCTCTGGATGCTGGATTCTGTTGCTGTAGCTTGCTACTTATTGTTTAACTTCTTCAATTCCATTTTTATGGACTTTTTGTACCCTATATATTCTTGAGCTGATTGTTTTACTTCCAGTGATTGTTTTCTTTCCATTGCCATTTCATAGAGTGTTGATTTAAGGTGTTCCTGGATTAGGCTTGAGACTTTATTTAAGCTTGATAATTTTCTAGGACTTCAGTTGCTGTCTACCAGAATAGGTGAATTTTTTGCTTACTTGTTGTTTTCTAATATTTGTGGGTGCTGCAACTTGAGTGTCAAATTCCCAGTTATCTGGGATATGATCTGAGTCATTATTTTTTAGTAAGGGACTACAACTTATAACTTATTATTCTAACAATTTCTGTGCCCTCAAGATGCTATTTCAGTGATCAGTGCTGCTAAATATTTAATTACTACTCTTTACATATTTTAAAGGTATTTGAAGACATATCAAAATTTACAAGCCCTTAAGAGTTAGTGGGATTGAAGGAGTAGAATTATCTAGTAATGGATATCAGTGTAGTTTGGGATCCAATGTCCAGGCAGGCGGCAGGATTTCCCTGGTCCATGGGACCCACAGAAGAGATGAACATGCTGGGAGCAACCAGGTCGGCTGAAGTCAGCCTACTGATGCGCCTAAATGACATTACAGGTAAGCATCAGCTTTGTGGTCTATAAAATGGTAGATCCTTGGTATGAGGGCCAGGCAGTAGGTCTTCCCTGGCCCGTAGGACTGGGAAGTGGTGATGGGGTTGGGAGTAATAGGGTGGGAGCAGCAAATATATGCTTTTAAAAATATTATAAATTTGAAAGTTTGGAACCTGAAATATCTCCATTCCCCTACTATCCAGAAAATCTTGACAAGCTATGTAAACAGAATCAAGTTCCATTTAGTGCTTTGTCTGACCTTGTCTTGTATGATACAAAATAAAGTAATTTATTAACATTTTCTGGCTAATGCTGTTGTTATAATATGTCATCTCTCTCCAAGTGATTAGATTTACTAATATAGGTACATCACTCTTCCTGTTGATATCTCTATTGTATTGTGTTTTAATACTACAGAAAAATAAAGCCTGTCACTCAGTCAGTTGATTGATTTAAAAGCAGAGCTCTGTTATCCTATACCACATAAACAGAAGAAATGTGGCATTTGCAGTACCTTAATTTTCAATGGAAACTGAACTTCTCAAAAGGCAAATAGTAACTATAATATTACTTTCTGGTCTCTTCATACCTAGAAAGAATCTGATAGCTGTTCAAAAATAACAACAAAAGAGAAAAAATGATTTCTGCTTTCTCCCTAATGTTGAGCCCTTTTATTGGCCAAACAGATATTTTAAAAATATGTATATCTTGAGAGGCATACCAGAGGAAATAGAATACTTCATAAAACTCAGTCCTAGCTCTAAAGAAAATTCTTTGGAGAAGTATAATAAGTCAAGTTGCTTCTTTAGTTTACCATCACATGGGGTGTAATTCCGAATTCTTCTGCAGTAGATTGAGACACAATTTTATGATCTTTTCAGAAACACACACACAAATATGCACACATACAAGCACACCCTATTTTAATTACTATGCTTTTGACTTGAGATATTGTTATACATGCTGTTTTAGTTTAAAAATCTGAAAGGTCATGAACATTGCAGACAACCAATTTAATAGTAGTTGCTATAATTCAAAAAAGAATGAATAATATTATTGCTAATATAACAGTTATTCAAAAGCAACAGTTAAATCATGGCCAATCTGATTATTTTTATATTTATTATATTTATTTATTATATATATTCTTATAGGGCTAGAGCGATAGCAAAGTGGTAGGGTGTTTGCCTTGCGCGCATCCAGCCTGGCTGAGCTGGGTTCGATTCCTTCTCCCCTCTCGGAGAGCCCGGCAAGCTACCGAGAGTATCTCGCCTACACAGCAAAGCCTGGCAAGCTACCCGTGACGTATTCAATATGCCAAACACAGTAACAACAAGTCTCATGATGGAGACGTTACTGGGCCCGCTCGAGCAAATCAATGAACAACTGGAGCACAGTATTTGTTGTTTGTTTTTATATATTCTTATATATTGACTGGAGCGATAGCACAGCACCTTGCATGCGGCTGACCTGGGTTCAATTCCTCCATCCCTCTCTGAGAGCCCAGAAAGCTACTGAGAGTATCATGTCCGCACAGCAGAGACTTACAAGCTCCCTGTGGCATATTCGATATGCCGAAAAAACTAACAACAAATCTCACAATGGTGATGCTACTGGTGCCTGCTCAAGCAAATTGCTGAGCAACAGGATGACGGTGCTACAGTGACAGTGCTATAGTGCTATTCTTATATATATATATATATTTCTGCTTCCTAACTATAACCTTGAACTCAGTGGAAGATGTGACTTCAATTCATAACTTTAAACCACTTGTGGAGAAACTATACTTTCTGGCATTTAACCTATTATCATGTCCTTGTGTATAAAGTAGGAATGATATATCCCATCTCTTTGGTTGTTAACAAAAGTGATGCTAGAATGATTTAATAGAACAATATTTAACATAGTACAAATGCAGTGTTCTTATTGTCTTGTAGTACCAATGAGATATTGTGTTTCAGGGATGTTTAAATAGCCTGCCCAGGATCACACTTTTAAACTTTCAATATTTTATTTTCTCATAACATGGTATAGTTTACAATTAACAAGTCTTACCCTTCTGTCATATTTATTTCTAAAATTAGTTTAATCCAGCATGGTACTGGAACAGAGGTAGAGCTGTAAACCAATGGAACAGGGTTGAATATACTGACATCTCCTCCCCAAGCATATGATCATCTAATCTTTGATAAGGGGGCAAGAAAAGTGAAGTGGAGCAAGAAAAGCCTCTTTAACAAATTGTGCTGGCAAAACTGGATGGTTACATGCAAAAAAGTGGGCTCAGATCTCTGCCTAACGCCATGTACAAAAGTAAGTTCAAAGTGGATTAAAGACCTCAACATCAGACCGGAATCCATAAGGTACTTTGAAGACAAAGTTGGCAAAACCCTCCATGACATTGAGGTTAATGGTACTTTCAAAGATGCCACGCCACTGGCCAAGCAAGTGAAAACAGAGATAGACAAATGGGACTATCTTTTTTTTTTTTTTTTTTTTTATTTTTTTATTTATTTTTTTTTGTTTTTCCCCTTTATTTTATTTTATTTTTTTTTAAGTTGTAGATTTACAATTTTTTGTGCTTTGGTTTCAATTATACAATGATCAGATACCCATCCCTCCACCAGTGCCCATTTTCCACCACCATGGATAATATCCCTCCCACCCCCATCCCCCCATCCCCCCGTCTCTGTGGCAGGGCAATCCCCTGTGTTCTCTCTCTCCTTTTGGGTGTTGTGGTCTGCAAAAGAGGCATTGAGTGGCAAACATGTTCAGTCCATAGTCTACTTTCGACATGCATCTCCCCTCCTGGGAGGATCCTCCAAACATCCTTTATTTGGTGCTCCCTTCTCTATCTGAATAGCCCTTTCCTCTAGGATACCCGGCTGGCCTCTAAGTTATGGAGTAATCCTCCTGGTGCTGATCTCAGCTATTCTTGGGTATTAATCTCATACTTTGTTACTTTATATCCCCCAGATGAATGCAATCTTTCTATGTCTATCCCTCTCTTTCTGACTCATTTCGCTTAGCATGATACTTTCCATATTGTACCACTTGTATGTAAATTTCATGACTTCATCTTTTCTAAGAGCTACATAGTACTCCATTGTGTAGATGTACCAAAGTTTCTTTAACCAGTCATCTGTTCTTGGGCATTCAGGTTTCTTCCAGTTTCTGGCTATTGTAAAGAGGGCTGCAATGAACAAACAAGTGCAGATGTCACTTCGACTATACATTTTTGCCTCTCTGGGATATATTCCCAAGAGTGGTATTGCTGGGTCAAATGGGAGCTCAATTTCTAATTTTTTGAGAATCGTCCATACTGTTTTCCAGAAGGGCTGAACCAGTGGACATTCCCACCAACAGTGAAGGAGTGTCCCTTTCTCGCCACATCCACGCCAGCATCGGTTGCTTTTGTTCTTTTGAATTTGGGCCAGTCTCTGAGGTGTGAGATGGTATCTCATTGTGGTTTTGATCTGCATCTCCCTGATGATTAATGATGTAGAGCATTTTCTCATGTGCTTTTTTGCCATTCGGATTTCTTCTTTGAGAAAGTTTCTGTTCATTTCATTGCCCCATTTTTGGATGGGGTTGGATGTTTTCTTCTTGTGGAGTTTAACCAGTATTTTGTATATCCTGGATATCAACCCCTTGTCAGATGTGTATTCGGTGAATATCCTTTCCCATTCTGTAGACTGTCTTTGTATTTTGGTCACTGTTTCTTTGGAGGTGCAGAAGCTTCTTAGTTTAAGATAGTCCCATTTATCTATCTCTGTTTTCACTTGCTCGGCCAGTGGCGTGGCATCTTTGAAGATACCATTAGCTTCAATGTCATGGAGGGTATTGCCAACTTTGTCTTCAATGTACCTTATGGTTTCTGGTCTGATGTTGAGGTCTTTAATCCATTTTGATCTTACTTTTGTACATGGTGTTAGGCAGAGTTCTGAGCCTATTTTTTTGCATGTAGCCGTCCAGTGATGCCAACACAATTTATTAAAGAGGCTTTCCTTACTCCACTTCACATTACTTGCACCTTTATCAAAGATTAGATGAGCATGTGATTGAGGAGAGATGTCAGTGTATTCAACCCTGTTCCATTGGTCTGCAGTTCTGTCTTTGTTCCAGTACCATGCTGTTTTAATTATTACTGCTTTGTAGTACAGTTTGAAGTTCGGGAGGTTGATTCCTCCCATTTTCTTTTTCCCAAGAATTGCTTTAGCTATTCGTGGGGGCTTATTGTTCCATATAAATTTCAAGAGTGTTTGCTCCATTTCTTTGAAGAATGTCATGGGTATCCTTATAGGGATTGCATTGAATTTATACAATGCTTTCGGTAGTATTGCCATTTTGACAATGTTAAGTCTCCCGACCCATGAGCAGGGGATATCTTTCCATTTCCTCATGTCCTCTTTTATTTCCTGAAGTAGCGTTTTGTAGTTTTCTTTGTACAGGTCCTTTACTTCCTTAGTTAAGCTGATTCCTAGGTACTTGATTTTCTGGGGCACAATTGTGAATGGGATTGTTTTTTTCATGTTGCTTTCTTCTCTCTCACTGTTTGCGTATAGGAAAGCCATGGACTTTTGGGTATTGATTTTATAACCTGCAACTTTACTATACGAGTCTATTGTTTCTAAGAGTTTTTTGGTGGAAGTTATTGGGTTCTCTAAGTAGAGTATCATATCATCTGCGAATAGTGAGAGCTTGATTTCTTCCTTTCCTACCTGAATGCCCTTAATATCTTTTTCCTGCCTAATCGCTATTGCAAGTACTTCCAGTACTATATTGAACAGCAGTGGAGAGAGTGGGCATCCCTGTCTCGTCCCTGATCTTAGAGGGAAGGCTCTCAGTTTTTCCCCATTGAGGATGATGCTTGCTGTAGGCTTGTGGTAGATGGCTTTAATTATGTTGAGGAAGGTCCCCTCTATACCCATTTTGGCTAGGGTTTTCATCATAAAGGGGTGCTGGATCTTATCAAATGCTTTCTCTGCATCTATTGATATGATCATATGCTTTTTATCTTTTCTTTTGTTGATATGGTGGATTATGTTGATTGATTTCCGAATGTTGAACCATCCTTGCATCCCTGGGATGAATCCTACTTGGTCATGGTGTATGATCTTTTTGATGAGTAGTTGGATTCTATTTGCTAGTAGTTTGTTGAGGATCTTTGCATCTGTGTTCATCAGGGATATCGGCCTGTAATTCTCTTTCTTTGTGGTATCTCTGTCTGCTTTTGGTATCAGTGTGATATTTGCTTCGTAGAAACTGTTTGGAAGTGTTTTTGATATTTCAATTTCGTGGAAAAGCTTAAAGAGTACTGGGAGTAAGTCCTCTTTAAAGATTTGGAAGAATTCACTAGTGAATCCATCCGGGCCAGGACTTTTGTGCTTGGGGAGACTTTTTATTACCATTTCAATTTCCTTGATGGTGATAGGTCTGTTCAGGTATTCCAGGTCTTCTTGGTTCAGCCTTGGGAGTCTGTAGGAGTCTAGGAATTTATCCATTTCCTCGAGGTTTTGATGTTCCGTGGCATAAAGCTTCTCAAAGTACTCCCTGAGGATCCTCTGAATTTCTGTGGTTTCTGTTGTAATGACCCCCTTTTCATTTCTGATTCGGTTGATTAGGGTTTTCTCTCTCAAATGGGACTATCTTAAACTAAGAAGCTTCTGCACCTCCAAAGAAACAGTGACCAAAATACAAAGACAGCCTACAGAATGGGAAAGGATATTCACCGAATACACATCCAACAAGGGGTTGATATCAAGGATATACAAGGTACTGATTGAACTCCACAAGAAGAAAACATCCAACCCCATCAAAAATTGGGGCAATGAAATGAACAGAAACTTTCTCAAAGAGAAAATCCAAATGGCTAAGAGTCACATGAGAAAATGCTCCACATCATTAATCATTAGGGAGATGCAGATCAAAACCGCAATGAGATATCACTTCACACCACAGAGACTGGCCCACATCCACAAGAACAAAAGCAACAGGTGCTGGCTTGGATGTGGTGAGAAAGGGACCCTCCTTCATTGCTGGTGGGAATGCCTACTGGTTCAGCCCTTTTGGAAAACAGTATGGACGATTCTCAAAAAATTAGAAATTGAGCTCCCATTTGACCCAGCAATACCACTCCTGGGAATATATCCTAGAGAGGCAAAAAAAGTATAGTTGAAGTGACATCTTCACTTGTTTGTTCATTGCAGCACTCTTTACAATAGCCAGAACCTGGAAAAAACCTGAGTGTCCAAGAACAGATGACTAGTTAAAGAAACTTTGGTACATTTACACGATGGAGTACTATATAGCTGTTAGAAAAGATGAAGTCATGAAATTTGCATACAAGTGGTACTACGCAGAGAGTATCATGTTAAGCGTAATGAGTCAGAAAGCGAGGGATAGACATAGAAAGATTGCATTCATCTGGGGAACACAAAGTAACAAAATAGGAGACTAACACCCAGTAATAGCTGAGATTAGTACCAGGAATTTTACTCCATGGCTTGGACGCCAGCTACACATCCTAGGAGAAAAGGGAGTTCAGATAGAGAAGGGAGCACCAAATAAAGGGTTTTGGGAGGATCCTCCCAGGATGGGAGAAGCATGCTGAAAGTAGACTATGGACCAAACATGATTGCCACTCAATGCCTCTTTTGCAAACCACAACACCCAAAAGGAGAGAGAGAACAAAAGGGAATGCCCTGCCACAGAGGCAGGGTGGGATGGGGGGATCCGTGGGGAAATGGGCACTGGTGGGGTGATGGGTATTTGATTATTGTATAATTGAAACCCAAGCACAAAAATTTGTAAGGCTACAAATAACTGTATCTCATGGTGTCTCATTTATAAAAACTAAATAAAAAAGCATACCTACTATAAAAATAAAATAAAATAAAATTTGTTTAATGGGCTGGAGCGATAGCACAGTGGGTAGGGCATTCGCCTTACAAGCGGCCAACATGGCCGACCCGAGTTCGATTCCTCTGCCCCTCTCAGAGAGACCGGCAAGCTACCGAGAGTATTCGATATGCCAGACACAGTAACAACAAAGTCTCCAATGGAGACGTTACTGGGCCCGCTTGAGCAAATCGACGATCAACGGGAGGGCCTTTACCTTTACCTTTACCTTTGTTTAATGTGACTGTGGAAAATTTCTCTCTTTTGCCCCACCACCCTACCCATGTAAAAAAATAATCAAAATTTCTGGTTTTTAATAATCTATACAAATCCAGTTAGTTTTTATAATGAGCTTAAATATTATAAAATTACTACATAAATTTTTTCATAGAATTTTTTGTAACTTGAACACTTTAGAAAAGGTATTTCATTCTAATTATCTCTAAGAATCTTTAGGCTACTTGACAGTAGATATCAATGCCTAATATAGAATGAATAATGGGTATAAGATTATTGATATTTTGCATATATTTTGGTAATTATAATAAAACTTAATTTATATGTAATGCTGTTGTAACTGTTATAGTGTAAACAATATTTTAAATTTATAAAATTGAAATTTTGTACATATGTTTGATATTATAATTATATTAGAAGTATTTCACACTTTAAGCTGTGTTCCTAGGCAATGCAGTATTAAACAAAGGAAAAACACAGGTTGGCAATAAAGTAGATTTCTCTTATTGAGAGCATTTTGGTGATAATATTCACCTATTTCTTCCCTCCTCAAATGGAAGTGCATTTTAAATGAATATGCGATCAATACTAAATGTGTTGGGAATACATTACAGTCAGATTTAGATTTCATGAAAGAAAAATGCTTACACCTTATCATGTTTATTGCATAATTTGCAATTTGCATGTAGCAACAGTAAATCTATTTGATTTTTATTTAAATGCTGTAAATTATCCTTCTTAAGAATATATCCTGTACAAATCTTTTTTATTCATATAGATTTTTCTAAATTAGCAATCTGAGTCACTCTAAGCATCTTGGATGTTATTCG
This sequence comes from Sorex fumeus, assembly GCF_029834395.1. NCBI lineage: Eukaryota > Metazoa > Chordata > Mammalia > Eulipotyphla > Soricidae > Sorex > Sorex fumeus. The sequence continues at coordinate 24,347,184 of NW_026606060.1, forward strand.
GAAGATCTTTCATCACTTAAATTATATTTAACTGAAGATTTTTCACTACATAAAATACAAACAACTGTTGTCCCCATAGTATTAATTGGTATAGTTCTAAACACTTATTATAGTCATTACTGTGCAATGTATATAAAAATTAAACTCACATTTAAGTCAAAGACAGGTTTATTGACTTTTTAGTTTGTTGATTTTAAAACTGTCAAAATCAATTTGGAAACTAGGTGAAAATGGAAAAGAAAAAACATAAACATAAAAATTCCATATGGAAACTAGCTATTCTGAATATGGTGAGTATCATTTTATGCATGACACAATATTTCTATCATGTGTTTGAACATAGCATACCTATATCATGGGTAAAGTGTCCATGTCTATAACTAAGCTCAATCACATGTATATTTTAATACTACACCCAAAGTACAATAAGTGTTAGAGAGAATTTGCCAGATATCCCTCTATAACTATCACTTACCAATCAACCCATTACTCCTCACCATAATAAGCAATGAAATATCTGAAAAAATTTAAATACCCATAAAAATAATCTTACTCATTTCATATTAGAATGACTTTCTTGTTATACAGCAAATAATTGTGATATCAAATGCATAATGAAGTCATATTTAACATGTTCTCTTTTTTTTGTTCAAAGAGATGGCTAAATACCCAGTAGATCAGAATCTAGGGCTTATGCATAATGCTTGAGGATATTTTAAAATGCTTTTTCTTTTTGACACTTTTAATGTGCACTTGTAATTATATTAAAGTAATAGATAATGTGACAGTATCATTAATAATGACAAATATGACCTAGTGAAAATATATTATCTTAATAGTACTCTGCTAAAGTCATAGGGGATAATGTTCTGAATTAAAATACTATTATAATTCCTGTCATAAATTTTGTTGAACTTCAAAGGTAAAATACTGTATTACTCCACAAATCTTGGTTAAAATTATTTATAAGATGTGATGTTTTAAGTTTTTCCCACTCATTTATAACTATCTAGGTTAAAGAATTAAAGTCAAATGCTATCCTAAGATCTTGACTGTGTACAAATGTTTCTTAGATTATATGTGGACAATAAAAATAAATACTGAGTGTCAGTTCAAGTAAATAATTTTGAAGTGTTATGCTGTGCTGCATTTTCAAATTATAAGTGATGTAAGCACTTTCAAAATGGGCATACTTGACCTTCTTTGGTTAGATCATGAGCTCTCTTGAGAATCTATGAAAAAATCTGCATAAGTCATCGATGTTTACCTCTGAAAGCTTCTGTAAGCACATATGCAATTAATATTTTGTATACAGCTCCTCTAGGTCACTCACTGGATCTTCTAACGAGGATTTATTCTATAATATGATTCTAATACATTGAGAATCATCTCTAGCACTTATATATAAATCAGATGATAAACAAATATTTATATATATATTTATAAATATATATATATCTTTTTGGGTCACACCCGGCGATGCTCAGGGGTTACTCCTAGCTCTGCACTCATGAGTTACTCCTGGCAGTGCTCGGGGGACTATATGGGATGCTGGAAATAGAACCCAGGTAAGCCGCTTGCAAGGCAAACACCCTGCCTGCTGTGCTATTGCTCCAGCCCCTAAACAATAATATATTTTAATATCATAGGCTATGTAACTTAAACACCATTTCTCCCAGTTAGTTTAACACCAAGGTATTGGAGAATAAGTGTTTGTTAGAGCAAGCATCTTAGATCATAGTTTTCACTGTGTTCTCTTGTGGTGGAAGTTCAAATAGTGTCTCAAGAATACCAGTCTTTTTCATAAGAGCTGCACCCCCTTAGTTTCTAAACACTTCTCAAAGATCCTACACCTCAATCCCACTCCACTGAGATTAGGTTCTATGTATACAATTTGGAGATTCACAGTCTATAACAGATATTCACAGTCATTCCTATTTTGCAGTTGAAATAGCTGAATTTGGGAGAGTTGTCAGAAGGTGTATGAGGAATCAATGCTAGGTTGTAAGACTTTCGACCCTTGTTCTGTGGGTTTGCCTAGAACAATAGAAATGGTCCCTTAATAATTTATCAATAAGAAAATAAAGGTGGATCATATGACATCTCAGTTACATATTTCTTTTTAAATTATTCATAGTATTTATTTGATACTTAAGAATAGCTACCCTTATATGACACGAGAAAATGGGTGAACTTTAGTTTTTAATAGCACTGTCCTCAGCACTGTCCTCCTGTTGTTCATCGATTCGCTGGAGTAACATCTCCATTGTGAGACTTGTTGTTACTGTTTTTGGCATATCAAATACATCACGGGTAGCATGCCAGGCTGTGCCGTGCAGGCGTGATACTCTCGATAGCTTGCCAGGCTCTCTGAGAGAGATGGAGGAATCAAACCCGGGTTGGCCTCGTGCAAGGCAAATGCCCTAATAATTATTAGTTATTAATAATTAAAGTTATTTAGTTATTTTAATTAATTTTTCTACTAAGGACAACTTGTATAAGCATATTTGTTACTAATTTCCTTTTACAGAATTTCATATCAAACTTGTTCAAGTATACTTGTGGGCCCACCCACCCTCACTGGTTCTTAGTAACTCCCTGTCTAGTTAGAAATCTCCCTATTAAGTCTTTCAAACCATTAAAGGTAAAGGTAAAGGCCCTCCCGTTGATCGTCGATTTGCTCGAGTGGGCCCAGTAACGTCTCCATAGGAGACTTTGTTGTTACTGTGTCTGGCATATCGAATACTCTCAGTAGCTTGCCGGGCTCTCTGAGAGGGGCGGAGGAATCGAACTCGGGTTGGCCATGTTGGCCGCTTGTAAGGCGAACGCCCTACCCGCTGTGCTATCAAACCATTACGAGTAGTTTATTTTCAAATTACTAGCAGAGAGTATTTCTTGCCATATCACTTTTTAAATAATTTCTCCTGCTTAGCAACTTAGATGATAAATAATAACAGAGTTTAATGAAAATATCACAGGCTATGTAATTTAAACATCCTTTTTCCATGTTCTAATGATGGAGAAGTTTAAGATCAAGGTATTGTAGGATAAGTGATTTTCAGAGCAAACATCATAGTTCATACTGGGCATGTACACAGCAGAAAAGGAATAACTACTTCTAGAATGACTAAATGAAATTTTAATAGTCAATCTTCCAAAAAAAGTCAGGAATACAGTAGTTTAATCTGATGTCTATTAAGTAAAAGCAAAATCTCATCAATATTATCTATTAAGGGGGAAATAAAAATATTCATTTCCATTTAATACCCAATAAGAACGAATATTGAGCATACTTTGTAATCTAAACATTTAGTAAAGATATTTAATTCAGGGGCTGGAGCAATAGCACAGCAGGTAGGGCATTTGCCTTGCATGTGGTCGACCCACGTTTGATTCCCAGCATCCCATATGGTCCCCTGAGCACTCCCAGGAGTAATTCCTCAGTGCAGAGCCAGGAGTAACCCCTGTGCATTGCCGAGTGTGACCCAAAAACCAAAAAAAGCAAAAAATGATATTTAATTCAATCATGAATTAAATCCTCATTTAAAGGAAAAAAATGTTATTCTTTGAAATATATTCTATGTGCTTAAGTATTTTATTTTATTTAAATTATGCTTTGATATTCATATAAGATAGGAAGATTGAATATTTGAAATGAATATTTTTAGTTTTATTTAATTCATAGTACTTTTACTGAATATTTTCCTTGTGTTGTTTATCATTGTGAGTAACAACAGATTGATTTTGGAAGTCAATTTTATTTTTGATATTCTATTTAGTTTCTTAAAAAGTCAAAAAAATTTAATGGTCAACTTAAGTGTATTTCGTTTATTAAGCACTATTTGTAAGAAGTGAATTGCAGAATATTTTGGAGGTTAAAAAGGGAGGAGGGAGAAAAAGCAAGTAACGGATTTCAGATAAAATATTCTTGCTATTTATTTTCTTCTTTAAAAATTCAGCATATATTTGTACATTCATAACTAATAGCTTTGTAGAACTTGTTATGTAATTTAATCATTTTGTGTGTAATTGTTCTTGTGTGTTATTTTAGTAGCAGTCAAATTATTGCTGTATATAAATTCAGTAAAAAAAAGTTTGGCATCCCTAATCATTAAATAAACTGAGTAGCCTTTGAATTTGAGGATTGGCTGGCTGGGCAAATATTACATTCATGGCCAAAAGACTTATATTTAGGGACTTATATTTAGATATGTCTGTTTGCTGATGTGGTAAACTTATATTTAGATATGTCTGTTTGCTGATGTGGTAAATTGGGAAGAAGACTCCATCTTGGCCAGTAATTTGGATCAATATGCAATGTATTTTTTTTTGAGGTTTGGGAATCTTTTTTGTGTGTGTTTGGGAATCTTGCATGGAGGTGCTCAGGCTCCAATCTCAGGGATCAGCCCTGGTGGAGAGCAAGAGACCTTAGGAAGTATCAGGTATCAAATCCTGGTCAGCTGTGTGAGAATTACCCTACTGTACAAGCTCCCTGGTTTTGTAAGTGTATTTTTATTGTTAATAACTGAGGGTCAAAGAGACAGGGTTTTAGGCATATGCTTTGCATGGGGCTGACTCCTGGCATCACATTCCCCCTACGGCATCAGAATTTGGGCTGTCTAGCCCCTGAATACCACTGGGAACATAGTGTGGTCTAAGCAAAACATCGTAATTCATTCCTACCATTAAACAACCAACTCTGTTGATCAAGAATGGTTGTGAGGAACCCACACCTCCTCAGAAGTATTTGGAAGACTATCCTCCACCAAAAATAGCAATCTGTATTCAGATTTAGCCTCATTAAGGTAAAACACCAATAATTTGATTGCTGTTTAAAGTTTCGTGCACATTTAATTATTGTTTCTAGTTACACAAGGCAGTGTTCAGGAGATATTCCAAACTCTCTATTTGGAGACTGCTCCTAGAGGTTCTTGGGAAATCATATTTTTTTCAGGGTACAACCCACGTATAAATCATATGCTCAGCACACTGAGCTATTTTTTCACCCTGAGTTTATGTTTTGCTTAAAATATTTATGACTGTATTTATATCCCCTTATTTTAGCTTCTATATTATTACCTTAAGTCATTATATATACATTTATTTCCAGAGGTATTTTACTGTTTTACATATTATAACATGGTGTTCCAGTTAGTTGTGTCACAGAGCCTTAAGTTCTATTTCTATATAAATGTGAAATTGGTGAAGAGCTTTAGGCAGTTTCTTCTTATAGCCTTTGCTTTGGGCTATCCTTTGCCTATGTGATTTGGATGGGTCTAAATCAAAAGAAATTCATAATTTATTTGGTCTAAATGTAACTCCCTGAACCTAATCCTCAAGAAATTGGTATTTAGGGTTATAGATTTTAAGAGGTGATTATGTCATGACTAGAATCCTTGTGATTTGTATTATCAATTATTTTTCCCTCAAAGGACCCTGGTGGGGAGAAAGAGAACATAGAAAAGTCCCTTCTCCTTTAACCCTGTGAGGCTGCCAGGAAGTATGTAACCCCGGAGAGGGTCCTTAGTCTGTCAAGTTGTCATTCTCAATTCAGACTTTAAATCTCTTAAATTATGAGAAAAGTTTTCTTTTAAAAAATAAACTGACTGGATTGTAATATTTCATTATATCAGTTTAACTAGACTAGGAGAGCGATGCTCAGTATGCAGTCTGCATAAGCAAAGGCAATGGCACCTAAATTCGTACCTTTAAGTTTAATATTCTGAATTCTGTACAATATCCTTGGAAGTTATCACTAAGGGTCAACTATTAAATGCAATTTCAAATTATATCCATATTTGTAATGCAGAATTTTTTAATCACAAAAATCACAAATCATCCTGTTAATCGTTGATTGCCTCGAGCAGGCCCCAGTAACGTCTCTTTCATCCTAGCCCTGAGATTATATTCAAGGCTCTTTAGGAGAACGAGACCCATCATTGTTACTGGTATTTGGCATATTGGGTACGCCACGGGGAGTTTGCCAGACTCTGCCATGTGGGCAGGCTACATTCGGTAGCCTGCCAGTTTGTCCAAAGTAGGAATGAGATAATAAGATGTCATAATAAGATGTCAGAATTTTTTAACTCCATATTTATTTGCTCTTTATTCAACATCTACTTTATGTTCTGGGTAGTATGTTAGATAGGATACATTGGTGACCAAGTTGACCTGCCTACCTCTGTTTACATTAAGATTAATCTATAGAGCAAAAAGAGTTGATTGTCCAATAATTAAGTATTCATTTAAACTATGGTAAGTGTTAATAAGTGCAATAGCGTGAGAAACAATCCAGTGTTATAAAAATAGTTACACATGAATTTTAAGGATATTTGACAAAATCATTCTCAAGGAAGTAAATCTTCAGACTGGAACTCAGATAGAGAATAGGAGTAGAAAATTTCTAGTAAAGTGAAGTCTACATTAAATCTTTATGGTATGCAATTCATATTGAAAAACTAAATTAAGCTACAAACAGGATATAGATTAAGATGTACTTATTTTTAGCAATTGTTTTGTTATTTTTCAATCTCCTATTGTATTAGGCTGTTTAGTCTGAGGACAGAATTAGAAAATATGTATTAATAGATTTATTCCAAGTAATTGACTTAGACAATTAAATGCATTGTGGGGATAGGCTAGAGGGATCTCTTACACTAATCCACAGGGTTGAATGGAGTTTATGCCCAAATAGGAAGCACAGTTTCTCTCAGTTCTAACTAAAATATCTACTCACTAATGCCGAAGATCATCCTTCTTACTTAAGGTCTACTGGATAAGAATTTTAATCATATAAAAAAAGATACAATTACAGCAGCATCTAGCTTGAATTGAATAGATGCAACTTGAACTTCACCAAGTTCACATATAATTTTTTTCATCATACTATACAATTTAATTTTGCTCATTTTAAATTTTGTTCATTACTTTAAGTTAAACCTCAGCCTCTCTAATACACCAACATGTGCTTCTCTCTCTCTCAGTGAACCTACTTCTCCCTCTCAGAGTGCCTCCGTGTCTCTGAAGAGTGGGTATTTCTGGGAAGGTTGTGATTTATGAAGTGAACTCTTAGGGGATGGGGAATCAGCTCTTATGTTGATCATTGTGTGAATATGATCATTAGCTTATGTTGTGGCTCCCAGTTCCTATTTGTGGCTTCAAGTTCATATTCTCTGTATTATCTCATTTTTTGTGCATGTTCTATAGAAGTAAGTAGATTCTCTTTTGCTCTCTAAGCAAGCGCTAGATTGACCCTTTGGTTCTTGCCTTGGGAGTTCTTCATTCACCACAAATTTGATAGGTAAACCTACCAGTTCTCCACAAATCCTCTTTCACAGAAGAAGCACCTTCAGAATGCTTTAAAGCCAGCTTCTGTTTGGCAGGAGAAGCCTTAATGCTGCTTCCATGTTCAACAGGGGGTAGCTGACAAAGTGGCCTATTTCTTGGTTTCTTTTAGCATATGATCCCCTATCTTCCATGCTCCTCTTCCACTGCCAACAAGCGTGTCTAATGCTGGTTTTTATCTTTATCTTTTGCTGCACCTAGTTTCTCAGCATTAGAAAGAAATGGGCCTTTTAAGGTTTGATTTTATTTTGTGAATTTGCAAAACACTTCTTGTGTGACTTGCAAACCTCATGCTGTAATGCCTTTTGAGAGCTACAGTTTAAATATCAGTCATGTTGTCTCTTTAGGCATAGTTTGAAGTGAAGGACTTCTTTTCTCTGCTGGCAAAGTGTTTATTAGGGAAGGCTTACCAGTGGAGTGATGGTGCTATGTTTACTGGGAGTGCAGGTGGAGACTGAGGAGTTTATTCACACAGTCTTGCTTAGAGCCTCAGAATTTAAATGTCAAGTCTGGATAGAATGATAATTAGATTTTAAAATGCTTTCCTACAGTCATAAAAAACTCTTAAACCAGCACAAATGGAACATGAAGTGCTTCTACCAGTAGTGCAGATGGATTCCTACTGATCCATTCATCTCTTGTTAACCCATTTCCACATTTTACCAGAGATGTTTTCAGTGTGACTTATTGAAAAGAAGGATTGAGTCTGAGGACAAGAAGTAAGTTTATTTATACAACAAATATTTATTGAGTGTATCTAGGCACAGCCAGTAATTTGAAACCCATGTCCTAGTTTGTAATTGGCTAATTAACCATTAAAAAGATTTATCCTTTGAAGAATGTTATTTAGGAAGATGAGAGAACAAACTTTCCACATTTTGTGATCTGATGGAGCAGAGGCATAGTTGATGGGTATAGTTAGAAAAGCCCACTTTTGGCTTAGGTTTCTGCTATTGCCACCTTAATAATCTTTATAATTTTTAAAGAAAGATTCATCATATTTTCATTTTGTGCTGGGTCTATCAAATTGTGCAGCAGTCTTGAACCAACCAAAGAAATTTCCTAAACCTCATTGCCTCATCTGTAAAATAAGAATTTATCAATATATAGGTAGAATTGCTGAGGAAATAAATGAATGTGCGGGAGAAGTAATGAGAGCATTGCTCATCATCAGAAAGCTTGCAGTAAATAGTGGCAGCACGTGTTGCTGTTTCCAGTACATAAATGAGTACATTTTAGAGCCAACTCGTATTAGCATTAAAACTACCAAAATAGCAAATACATTTTATTTACCTAAAATTAAAATATTATAAAGTCACTTAAAAAAGCAAAGTTTCGGGGCCAGAGGGGCAGTACATTGGGAGTTTGCCTTGTGACCAACCTAGATTTGATTCCCAAGCACTGCCTGGAGTACAGAGCAATGAGTAATCCCTGAGCATCTCGTGATGTGGCACCAAAACAAAACAAAACATATTACCCTAATAGATTATTTGCTTTTTAAAAAAAAAATTAAATGTTTTTCTCATAGGTTCAGTAATTCTGAATAGTATTATTTTCTAAAGTAATGGTAGTAAATCCTCATATTATGCCTGATTAATAGTGGTTTTGTGATATGAAATTGCAGATGTTCTGAAGAGGCACCCCTCCTCTCTCTGTCTCTCTCTTTCTCTCTTTCTCTCTCTTTATCACTCTCATTTTTAGGCATTATGGTTTGCAATACAGATGCTGGAAGATTATCATATGTAGCCCTTTACCTACTTTCAGCATTCAGTTCTTGTCCAGTGATTATTTCCAATTAATATTGGCATAATGGACCCTCCTCTATCTTAACCTCCTTCCATATCCCATATCCATTGACCAGTAATTTCCAACTATTGACTAGTCCTCCTGGCCTACTTTTCCTCACTTTGGATATTAGTTTCACACAATCTTTTTTGTCCCAAAAATGCAGTTCTTCTATATCTGTCTTTCTGATTCATTTCACTCAGCATGATACTCTGCAAGTCCATCCATTTATTCATGACCACATTTCATGACCACATTTTCCCTAACAGGTATGGACTTTAACGATGCACTGCTGACCTGATAGGATGAGTATTTCCAGGAGTGTCCCCCAGCCTTGAAACATCACTTTGAAACCTATAGAGTCCTGTAGTTTCTTTATCCATTCATCTGGTCTCATACTCTCCAGTTGTTTCCAGATTCTAGCTATTGTGAATAGCGCTGCAATAAATATAAAATAAAGATGATGTTTTTGCTATATATTTTTGGACCTCCAGGGTATATTTCCAGACTGGGTTTGCTGGGCCAAATTGTAGCTCAGTTTCTCCCTTTTTTTAAGAATGTCCATTTTGTTTTCCAAAAAGGCTGGGCCAGTTGGCATTTCTATCAGTAATGGATGATAATGTAGTTTTAAAATGTATAAGAACCTTATGTGAGAAATCATTGGTAATAGAGTACCTCATCATTGCAGGGTTTGTGTGTGCGAGAGAGAACTTTTTTATTTTATTAAAGCACCACGATTTATAAAGTTGTTCATAGTTGAGTTTCTCACATACTATATTGAGACACTAATCCCACTATTCATGTCAGTTTCCTTCTACCACTATTCTCAGGGCCTCTCTCATATACATCCATCCCCAGCCTGCCCTGTTGTTCAGACCCTTTCTAAGTTTGTTAAGTTTCAGGTATCTTGACTTCAGTGTTGATTGGGTTTTTAGGGGAACAAATAAGTATCTTTTCATAAATATAGCCTAGGCATGCACAATGTTTACTTTCACGTTTTTTGATGGAAATTTTTGTTTCTATTGGAATCTTGAGTATTAAGTATCTTAAGTATCTCAGTTCTCTTTTTTTCTCTTTGAAGCTGAATTCAGGAATTTATGTTTATTGCTATTAAATGACAATATTGCTGACATAGTATAATTGAATGAGCGATAGCACAGCGGTAGGGCGTTCACCTTACAAGCGGCCAGCATGGCCGACCCGAGTTCGATTCCTCCGCCCCTCTCGGAGAGCCCGGCAAGCTACCGAGAGTATTCGATATGCCAGACACAGTAACAACAAAGTCTCCAATGGAGACGTTACGGGGCCCTCTCGAGCAAATCGACGATCAACGGGAGGGCCTTTACCTTTTTACCTTTTAATTAAGTTTTAATAGGAGAAGATGAAGGTTTTTTAGCATCTCTCACTAAGAGAGGTTCTGAAGATATCATGAAGGATAGGCTGTCAGGAGAAGGTGTCATAGAACTTGAGTTTATTGGACATAATGAGATGGTTGAAAAAGTGACTGGCAATCTGGGTTTTCCATTTCAGACAGAGGGTGATTTCAAAGTGATGTTTCAAGGCTGGGGGGGGGGCACTCCTGGAAATACTCATCCTATAGGTCAGCAGTTCATTGTTAGAGTCCTAAAATACAGGGCTACTCAGGCTCTCAGCTGCCAGGGACCACTAAAACTATGCTAGTGGTACTGGGGGCCTCCCAAGCCACACTAGTGATGCTAGGGAGGTCATGTGGTGCTGAAGATCCAAGCTGGGTCCGGCACATGCAAAGTGTATACCCTAACTGCTGTTCTATATCATCAACCCGGAAAGGAAATATTTTTGTCAATAAAAATTAGGTACTGGCTGGAATGATGTGCATGAAAAGTATAACTAACAGTATTATAAATTCTGGTGCCAAAATGAATAGGTTTAAATGAATTTCTTGATACTGTACAAAAGGAGGAGGTACTGGGGAAAGGGTGAGTTCATTAACAGATTACAAGTAGAGAGAAAATAATAGGATGAGGAGCTCCAGTATCAGGGCTTGCTCTTCAAGCCCATGTCTCCCGTGAACATGTACCATGCCTGCTTGTCTCTCTAATTCCGTTGCTTGTTTAACTTCTTCTCTGGGAAAGCCTGTGCTTGCTCTCAAACACCGACATTTCTCTTTCTCACCCCTCACATCTTTTGAAGTAAGCTTCAGTAAAAAAAAAAAAAAAACTAGCTTCAGCAAAAAGCTCCAGTGTCTAAATTAGCTTCTTAAGAAAGTTCAGGACAGATATTTCTATGCGAGTAGAAAGGAATGACACAGAAGTCAGGTGGGGAGTGGAGATACAATATCTCACCCAGCCCAATGTTGATATTTCCTACCATAAGGAAGAATACTTATTAGGTTAATGACATTGTATTTCTTACCTTCTCAGCCAAGACTCCACAGAATAGAAGGAGCCACAATGTTCGAAATTGTGAATTTGAATAAGCTAAGCTAGTTGTTCAATACTTATTCTTTTTCTATCTTTCTTCTGATAATTCTGCTCTTTTTCTCCATTATTGTTGTAATTGTATCAGACAGATTACCTAGTCTGAGTTTCATAATATAGGGCTCTTGAATTTGGTATTTACACTTAAGCCATAGTCTCTGACATTAGCTAGAACAATATGAATGATGCTGTTTGGGACTTAACCTAGCTTTTACCTTATTTCTCAGTTGGCTCAGAATTCAGACTGAAAGAAACTCTTTTGAGGTGTGTGAAATATTTTTTAAAATTTATATTTATTAAAAACACTGTGACTTACAAAGTTGTTCATTATATAGTCATTTCAAACAATTAGTGTTCCAACACCATCTGTGTCACCGTTTTCCCTCCCATCCCCAACCTGCCCCCTTAGGCACATAAAAGGTTTACTTTATGTTATTTGTTCCAACAAAACATTAAGAAATGCAAGTAGAATGATCAGAAAACACATCAGTAAGAGCTGATTTGTGATTGCTGTGTGATTTTAATCTCCTTTAATACAATATGGGCTGGAGCGATAGCACAGCGGTAGGGCGTTTGCCCTGCACACAGCCAACATGGCCGACCTGAGTTCGATTCCTCTGCCCCCCTCGGAGAGCCCGGCAAGCTACCGAGAGTATCTCGCCCACACGGCAGAGCCTGGCAAGCTCCCTGTGACGTATTCAATATGCCAAACACAGTAACAACAAAGTCTCCCATGGAGACGTTACTGGGCCCGCTCGAGCAAATTGATGAACAACAGGAAGGCCTTTACCTTAATACAGTATAATAGAATACTTATTCTCATTTACATAAATAAGTTTTCAACTCCAGAATCTAAAGTACATTGCATTTTATATTTGGACCTCACTATGGTAATGACCATGCTTCACTTGTCTTTCATAAAACTTTAAAATATTTCTGTGCTAATTTATTTTGGAGTTTACATAAAATAGGTAAGACCTACTTATATAAATTTCCCATACACTGTATATAAACATTGTAGTGTGCAAAATTGTTCATGATGATTTGTTATAGGTATTAAATATTTCAACACCTGTCAGACCACCATTATTACCTTTCCTCCAAGATGTGTGAAATATTATTTGGGGGAGAAATATGTGTTTGTCTTTTTAGGATAAATATGTTGAAATGAAACGAGTAAATCATTATATAGGTGCACATTGGGTAGGGCATTTGCCTTGCATGCTGCCAATATGGCTGACCCGAGTTTGATTCCTCTGTCCCTCTCGGAGAGCCCTGCAAGCTACCGAGAGTATCTCGCCCGCAGGGCAAAGCCTGGCAAGCTACCTGTGGCGTATTTGATATGCCAAACACAGTAACAAGTCTCACAATGTTACTGGGCCCGCTTGAGCAAATCGATGAACAATGGAAAGACAGGACAGTGACAGTAATTATAATTTTCAAAGAAACATTTTTATTATTTTCCATATACCTTGGTATATTTTGTAGTCACAGGTAATATCTCTTTGGTTCCATTGCTTTGTATTGTCTCTCACAATAATAAATGCTATTATTACTTGTAATTTTAGCTATTTAAATAAGTATGAAGTGATACCTTGAGATTTTAATTCTAATTTACTTGGTGAGTATGATAAGCATGTTTTCATTCTTTATTGGAATTTAGAATGATAATTTCTGTTTCCTTCAACTTTTTGTCCATTTTTAAGTAATTTGATTATCTTCAACATCATTGTCATCATCTCCGTCATCACTATAATTGTACTTGTTTATAGATGTTACATAGATCACCTGGATACACATGTATCTGATTTATATTTTTCATCTTTCATCATTGTGAAGTTTTGCTTATTTTTTCTTTCATTGCATCTTCTGACACAGACCCTGGAGTGATAGTACATTCAGCAGGATATTTGTCTTACATGAAGCATACTCAGGTTCAATCCCCAGTATCCCTTTGATCATCACTCAGGAACGCAAAGTCAGTAATAACTCCTGAACACTGCCTGATTTGGCCCAAAAAGAAAAACAAAAAATAAAAAGAAACAACAATTGAATTTGATGAACTAAAACTATGTTTATATCAGTTTTGTTTTTGTTCTTTCTAAAATATATTTTCCAACTGATCAAAAAGATATTTCTTACATTTTCTTTTTTCAAAATCTATACTGATATTTTCATTGAGGTTTTTAACATAGCATGTTAATTGTTAATTTTTGCATATAATTTGAGGTATGAATCAGGCTCAGTTTTTTAATATCTACATAAATATTTTATGTCATCAAACTACATGTAAAAAACATTGTCCTTTTCCCACTTTATTCCATTGACACCTTTATAAAAAAATTTTGCCTTTTATGAAATCCTTAATCTGCCTGATTGATCAATTTGTTAGACCCTTCATCACCACCAAGAAGATGTGATTATTGTAGCTTTAGAGTAAGTCTTAAAAAAATCATATAATGTTAATCTAACTCTATTATTCTTGTTCGAATCTGAAGCTGGAGTTTTAATTAGAACTATCAATGCTTAATGCAGTTACTATTCTTCTCAACTCTCTTTGAAATGTGCTATTTTATGAATGGGTTATTGAAGAATAAAATATGTAAATATGAGTAGAACTTTTCACGGTGCTTCCTAGAAGCAGTACATGACAAGCCATGCAAGTTGTAGTCTCAAGGCAATTCTTTCATGTAGAGAAACAGGTTTCCTGACATGTGTGCCATCTGCTGCTCAATGGTCAAACTGCATAATGCGGTGAACTCATCACTTCCTTTGCTCTCTTTATTTAGTATTTGAAGCGATAACCTCTCTAGTCCAATTTTAGCATTTTCTTACAGCACATATCATTGTTTATGTGTCTCATGTATAGCTTTGATCTCTTTATATTTTTGCTATTCCTATTAGAAGAGCTTATTTTTATGTGGTCATGGCAGGGAAGAGGGCTGCAACATCAGGAATTTCTTTGTGGTCACCCTTCAGGGGCCAGGACTGGAACCCAAGGCATCTACTGGAAGTGAAGCCATATCTCCAGCCTCCGTTAGCAGGTTTATATTTCTGTTCACAACCATTTGGAAGGTTAGAGGAAACTTGGACCTCTACTCATCAAGCCTCACAGGAATCTGAAAATGTTTTTTTGTCAGGTCATTACCACTTTATTTCAAAATCCCATTATATAATTTGTTGTTGAGTTTCATCTTGGGTGCTAGGATCATACTCCTCTATAGGTGTTCAAAAGTTTCTCCTAGCATTTCTTGGATAACATGAGATGCTGGGAATTGAACCCAGGGTCCAATATGCATAATAAGCACTCTGGCCCTTTGAGCTAGCTACCCATCAGCAATTTTCAAGAAATATTTTTTGATGGGTTGCATACACAGCAGTGGTCAGAGGTTACTCCTTACTCTGCACTCAAGAATTACTCCTGGCAGTGATCAAGGAACCATAAGGGATGCTGCGGTTCAAACCCGAGTAGACCTCTGAAGGCAGATGCCCTCCCCACTATACCATGTCTCTGAACTCAACTTTCAAACATTTTTATACATAACTATAAATATGAAAATTAAATTTTAAGCCCAATGGACATTTTTTGCTTGCATATAGTCTTGTCATTTGTATTACTTAAGA
Organism: Sorex fumeus; assembly: GCF_029834395.1. NCBI lineage: Eukaryota > Metazoa > Chordata > Mammalia > Eulipotyphla > Soricidae > Sorex > Sorex fumeus. The sequence goes on from NW_026606060.1 coordinate 24,362,396, forward strand.
AATGGACAAAACAAACTTTGAAAGGGTTTACTATGGACATGAACCTGTTCTTAGCCAGCATAATAGTTATCTTTATAGCATTGACAACTATATGCAGTGTCTAATTTTTGAAAGTGAAAATTTATGTGAAGACTTATTTAGACATGTAGACATGGGATCTCTCTGCTGTGCTGATATTGAGTCCTGATAAAATGAATATCTGTAGTCTGTTATACTTATTAAAGTTACTATTATATTTATTAAAGTGATCATCACGATCACGGTCATGGTCCTCCCCTTGTTCATCGATTTGCTCGAGCAGGCCCAGTAACATCTCTATCATGAGACTTGTTGTTACTGTGTTTGGCATATCGAATATGTCACGGGTAGCTTGCCAAGCTCTGCCGTGCGGACGAAATACTCTGGGTAGCTTGCTGGGCTCTCCGAGAGGGGCAGAGGAATCGAACTTGGGTCGGCCATGTTGGCCACTTGTAAGGCAAACACCCTACCACTGTGTTATTGCTCCAGCCCTGTGATTACTAAAGTGATCACTGAGGAAATTTTGGGGGGTAGGGCATTGAAATCAGAGATTTTGAATGGGGGTGCAAGGTAAGTTTTTCAATGGAAACTTCAGATTCAGAGCCCCGAATATTGAGTGGTCCCCTAAGTATTGCCAAAAGTCACTCCTCATATGTATATATTATTTTATATATGTTATATAGATGATAATATAGAGACTTTGTTCTTAGACTGGTTTTGTACTCTTACATTTTAAACAAACTTATTTTATGCCTTATTTCAGTATCTCTTCTCTTCCATACAGAATTTTGTTACCACAATTTTGTTACCACAATCACTAATTTTAAAATCTCTTACACCAACTGGAGCAGTATTTACATATAAACTCACACACTTTAAATCACTTCTAGATTTTACTGATAGTACCCAATATAATATAAATGCTATTGTGTATTACAGTTAAGGTATATTGTTCGAGAAAAAGGAAAGGAAAGTATATGGATATATTCAGTTCAGATACTGTCCTTGGAGGCTTAGCTCCATAATGTATATTTTTAATTTGCAGTTTATTGTAGAGTCTATAGAGAGCCAATTCTGTTAATTAAAATATTATATGATTTTGTAAGAATATTATAAACCTTACAATGATGTGCTTACACATGCTACCAAGGATGATGGTACTTTGTATTATTTTATTATTTCCATTTATATACTGATATTGCACTTAGATGGCTGAATAACTTATTCAAAACCAAAGTACCTGGTGAAATGAAGCCAATATTTTAGTCAGATCCACTCAACAGACTTTATAACAAGCTCTTAATACATCTTACTGCCTATTCATCTATTTCAGACATTTACTCACTTAAAACAACTTTCTGTATACAGTTTCTGAAAACATGTAGGACAATGGGGAAAAAAAGTAAAAGCAATTGTGCATACATTTCCAAAACTCAGTGCTGCCTCTTTGTGGGGTCTTTTTCCACAAAAATCTTTGCATCCTTATTATTCCATTAGCAGTGTTTATTTTATATTAACTAAACTTTGGTTCCCTGCATGTATTAACATCTTTCCTTCACCAACTCCAAGACCAAGATGACTGCCCTCTGACGTCCTGATGGATCTATCACATCCTCCGGAAGTGCAATGGAGAAGATTATCCATGACTTTTACTCGGATCTCTTTGATAACCACGTCCACCTCCCCACATACCAAATTCCGCAGGATGGGTATGTCATTCCTAACGTTCTCCTTTCCAAAATCTGACATGCTGTTTCATTGGTAAAGAAGCAAACAGCACCCGGCTGAGACAAGGTCAGACCCAAACACCGGAAGAACCTGCCGTCAATACGCTGGCTCGACTCTTCACACGCTACCTGTCTGAATGCAAGTTTCCTTCCTAATGCAGGACTGTACTACTGTACAAGATGGGAGACCTCCACAACATTGGCAACTATCGCCCAATCTGCCTGTTTCTGTCATCTACAAGCTGTTCACTCGAGTCATCCTGAATAGAATTGGCAGAACACTAGATGAAGGACAACCATGCGAGCAAGCCAGGTTCAGCAAAGGATTCAACACGATCGACCAAATCCACACAATAACCAAGGTTATTCAAGTTTCTCAGGAGTTTAAGATGCTGTTCTGTCTAACATTCATTGATTTAAAGAAGGCCTTTGATTCTGTTGAGACTTAAGTGGTGAACGAAGCCCTAGCAAACAGGGTGTTCAAATTCAATACATCAGGACCCTCTGTGAGCTGTATTTGTATTGTGGATTCACTACAAGGATCTCACCATTCTACAGGGAAGTGATCATTGACGTCGAGAGGGGTTTTGCAGGGTGATGCCATTTCACCAAAGCTCTTCAGTGCCACCCTCGAGAATGTCATGCAAGGACTGGAATGGGAAGGAATGGGAGTGAAGATAGACGGTTGCTGACTACACTACCTCCGCTTCACTGATGACATCATTCTCATAACACCAAATATTAGCCAAGATGCACAAATGCTGGCCAAGTTCGACCATGAGTGTGGAAAGGTTGGACTGCAGCTGAATCTCACCAAGACGATTTTTTGTGAGAAACGGTCTCATTCCTCACGTTCCATTCCCTCTCAACAGTACGAACATCTCCAAATGCTACAGGTATGTGTTCCTAGGTTGAGAACTCAACATGACAAATAAACTGGCACCTGAGTTGTGCAGGAGGAAGAGAGCAGCTTGGAATGCCTTCAAGAGCATCAAAGAAATAGCTAAGAAGCCAAAGAACCTCTGTCTCCGGGCACATCTCTTTGATTCAACTCTTCTTCCTGCATTAACATACGCCTCAGAGACCTGGGCCCTACCAAAACAGGATGAGAATGCTATTTGGGTCTCCCAAAGAGGAATTGAAAGAGCTATGCTTGGAGTATCATGCTTCACTCAAATGAGAGAAAGAATCCGGAGTTCTGACCTCTGTCGACGATCAAGAATCATAGATGCTGTCTCGTTTGCCAAGGTGTCGGAAATGAGATGGGTTGGACACATGATGAGATTTGAAGATGACCACTGGACTAGAGCTGTTACTGACTGGATTTCATGGGATGTCAAAAAATCACATGGTTGCTAACCTACAATATGGTCAGACTTCTTCATCAAGACCCTGAACAATCGGTTTGAGGCTCTTCTTGTTCCTGGGGTGAGCAGATGCCATTGGGCTACACTAGCATGTGACAGGGACAAATGGAGATGTTACTGGCACCTGCTCAAGCAAATGGATGAGTAATAGGATGTCAAGTGATCAAGTGATGTACTAACATATGTACATTTTATTCTGATAAAAATTTATTTTGTTCTTTAGTTTTATTTGGATAGAAATGACATATAACATGTAAACTCAAAGTACATAACACAGGACTTAATATTTGTGCAAAATCTAAATTTTCCTATTAATATTTTCTGATGTCTTATATAACTGGAAAAACCCAGTTTTTCCATTTCAATGCCTTCAGGACAAATGACAGATTATTAATTACCAAAACAGAAGTGGTCCGGTACATTTTATTATCTTAGGTATGATGCTTTTTTCACTTCAGGATATTCTTTATTATTTGGATACACTATATGCTAATATATGTGTATGTGTGCTTGTTTATCTTTGAACACATAGCAGAAAACATTATCAGAACATGTATTTATCAATGAGTCCTTTAATGTATACTCTATCTTTTCTTCTTCTAGTTCTATCTCAGATTCTTTTTTGAGGATCCAGGCTCTAAAACAGTTCAAAAGCTGAATCAGTAGACAATTCAGTTATTGGAAGTGGTTATAGGAAATAACTAGAGATAATAAAAGAGACCTAGTTAATCAGGTTTATATTTTTAGTTTTAAATGGACTTTTTTACTTGCTTGATAGCAAGCCATATTGGAGAATAAAGAAAAGAACAGTATGTGGAAGCATTCTAGCAGAGTAAACTGAAAAAGGACTAAGAAAAACTGGAATCTTAGAATCTACCAGGAAATAGGAATATGAACTTACATTCCAGAAGCTCTTCATACTAAAGAGATGGTGAAACCTTTCTTGATTATTAGTTATTTGGGGATGAGGATACCCTTTTTAAATCACCTTATTGAGTAAGAATAATGAAAAACATCAGTGTGACAGGCCTGAGAGGCAGTACAAGCTGCTCACCTTAAATGTGTCCAACCCTGGTTTACTCCTGGCACCACATATGATTCACTAAGCACTGTTGGACTGACACTGAGCAGAGCCACAAAGAGTCCCTGATCACCACCCAGGTGCCCACCCCACACCCAAAAACCATAAAAAACAGAAAAATGTTTATACAAAATATCAATATATTATTTAATTTTCTCAAACTTTTGAGCCGTAGTATTTTAATATTTTTGTAAGAATAAAAATATTTAATGTGTTGGGACCAGATAGATATAGTTCAGGGGATAAAGCACTTGTTTTGCATGCACCTTACCTGGGTTCTATTCCCAGACCCCCGTACAACACCTGAGGTCTGCCAGGCATGATTCCTGAGCTCAGAGCCAGGAGTAAACTCTATAGTTATTCATTTAATATATATATTCATTTTATATATATATATATATATGCAAGCTGAATTTTTAACAGATTGACATTTTATATTTTAATTTTTCCTCTAAGTTTTCTTCTCTTATGTAATTATTATCACAAAACAAAAATTGAAAACACTATGAGTATATTTAAAATATTCATCATTTCAGATGAGATAGGGCACATTCAGGATAGTATGGCTATAGACTAAAATATATGTCATCTAAAGAGTGTATTTGAAACATGTATTTGAAAAATTAATTAAGCAAAGAGACAGCACACAGGGGTTGGAGCAATTGTTCAGTGGGTGGGGCATTTGCCTTGCACGTGGCCAACCCGGGTTCAATCCCTGGCATCCCAAGTGGTCCCCCAAGCACCACCAGGAGTAATTCCTGAGTGCAGAGCCAGGAGTAACCCCTGTGCATTGCTTGGTGTGATCTAAAAAGAAGAAAAAATAAGAGACAGCATAAATGGTGATTGATTAGAAAGAATTGATAATACCTCATGAAGACTATCCCTTACAGGCTAAATTGATAAACATGTTTATTATAGGAGCTTATTTACCTTATACTCCATATTAATACTGTGATTACTTTCTTGTTATAGTTTTCTTCAGGAGACTGTAGGCATTGTTAGGATTAAGGTCTTATTATCTTAAACACTATCTCATTTTCCTGGACTAGTCTGAGGTCAGGATTATAGTTGACAACTAAAATTTCGCTTAGTTGGTACCTAGGAATTGTTTAAGAGGAGACAATAAAGTTTGACAGAAAAGTGATTCGTACAATAGAATATTATAATTTCCAATCTACAGATAAAGCACACGTATTATGATAAATGATATATTCAATTACATTTGGTGATAAACATACCAGTTATCATCTTGGTGACAGGCATTTCCAAAGAATGGAATTAAGAGAAGTTAGATGGCAGCTGTATTGAAGACTAATAAGTAATGAGAAAGGAAGGAGAAACAGTAAAATTGGAATCAGGCTATGTGACGAGTATCATGAAGAAAAGGAAGGTTATGGAAAACTGCTTGAAGCAGTTTCCTAATTCATCAATATTGAGTGAAAGGACAAGAAGTGACAAGAAGCAAATGAAATTGAAAATCTGAACTATCTGTGGCCAAATTTACATAGTTCTTTGGCTATCTCTGAAAGGGCTCAGCTGAACCCAGGATAAAAGAAAGTGGATAAGGGGAGTAATCTAGGATTTAAGACTGGAATAGCAGAAGGATTAAGGAAGTGATGGGGTTTAGAGCATTATTAAAGATCTCATCAATAGGCTTGAATATGGAAGATCTCAAAACACTCTACAGACTATTTCTAAGTGTTAACAAGTCTAAAAAAGATAACATTTCTTGCTGAAACTGCTTCTTTTTTTTCCAATAAAAAATATGTTACTCTCATGTCTAGAACATCTGCTGCTAGGGGAAAAAAATCACAGAAAGCTCAGTATTGTATACCAGTGTTAAGTCAAATGTAGTGCTAAAATCACTGAATGAATCAAGATGAGCTCACTCAAGATCCCAGTTTAGAATATATGTAATCTTTACCAATGGTGAAAATGCAACAAAATTTATAAACTAAAAATAACAATCCCTTTCTATGCTATGGACTTTCTAGCCTGAAATGTGAAACTAAATCTACATTCTCTAAACTGTGGCTTTTCATATTGGATGTTTTCAGGAAGGTAGGTTAAGACATCTGTGAACTCCAAAATTTTTAAAGGACTAGCAGATGATGGTTACCTTAGCAACTGTAGCAGTATACTATACTTAGATGTTTTTCAGAAAGCTGATTGTAGAAACACTATCTTGGTGTTCTGATGTAGTATAAAAAAAGGAAAGAAAAAAGAAAAAGAGAAGAAAAAAGGAAAAATGAATAGGAACCTAAACAGACCTGAAGGCTAACTTAAAGGTAACATTTCTAAATGATTGTAGTTATGGTGGTATTCAATTCTATTTTTGTTTACTGCAGTAATTAAAATGAGATGCCAGAGACTGGAGGGTTAGTACAGCCTGTGGGACATTTGCCTTGCACGTGATCAACCTAAGTTTTATCCCCATATTCTGTATGGTTCTCCAAGCCCACCAGGAATAAACCCTGAACCTTAAGCTCTGCTGAATGTGTCCCCTTCACAAACACGCACACACAAAAAGAAATACAAATGGCCAAAAGGCACATGAAAAAAAGCTCCACATCACTAGCCATCAGGGAGATGAAAATCAAAACAATGATGAGATATCATCTCACACCACAGAGACTGGCACACATCCAAAAGAACAAAAGCAACCAGTGCTAGCATGGATGTGGGGAAAAGGGACACTCTTTCACTGTCGGTGGGAATGTCCACTAGTCCAGCCTTTCTGGAAAACAATATATCCTTCAAAAACTAGAAACTGAGCTTCCATCTGACCCTGCAATACCACTTCTGGGAATATATCCCAAGGATGAAGAAAAGCACAGTAGAAGTGACATCTGGACCTATATGTTCATTGCAGCACTGTTCACAGTAGCCGAAATCTGGAATCAACACAAGTGCCCTAGAACAGATGACTGGTTAAAGAAACTTTGGTACATCTACACAACGGAATACTATGCAGCTGTCAGGAGAGAAGAAGTCATGAACTTTGCTTATAAATGGACAGACATGGAGAGTATCATGCTAAATAAAATGAGTCAGAAAGAGAGGGTCAGGCATAGAAGGACTGCACTCATTTGTGGAGTATAAAACAACATAGTATGAGGCTGATACCTAAGGATAGTAGATACACGGGACAGGTAGATTGCTCCATAGCTGGAAGCCTGCCTCATGAGCCAAGGCAGCTGAAATAGAGAAGGGATCACTAAAAAATGAAGGCTCAAGGAACCAGTAGGGAAAGGGGGGTATACCGGGGATATTGGTGGTGGGGAATGTGCACTGATGGATGGATGGGTGTTTGATCATTGTGTGATTGTAACCCAAATATGAAAACTTGGAACTATCTCACAGTGATTAAATAAAATTAAAAATAAATAATTTTTAAAAGGCCAAAAACGATATTTATTATTTAAGTGTCTGCTTTAGAAGATCAAAATTTTGTGATAAACTAAAATCTTTAATATTTTCAGAAATTTCTCTTTAACTAATTATAGTCAAGTAAACAATTTGTTTTTAGAACCTTTAGTATTTCAGTCTCCATTTCCCACAGCAGTGATTATATAAAAAATAAATAAGAAAAAGGCTGCAGAGAGAGCTACAGGAGTTAAGGCTTTTGCCTTGCATTGGCCTATACTTGTTTGATCCCTTGCACCTCATATGGTCAGAGAACCACTAGGATTGATCTCTGATCACATTACCCAGGTAATCTCTGAGCTTCTCCAACAACCACCAAATAAAGTTTTAAATATATCATAGTTATTTTTGCTTAATTTATCTTCAGTAAAGAAATGGAGTTATCACCCATAGTGAGTTATTTTATCCCCTGCATAGATAAATGTTCCTCAACTTTAAAACATGTTAAGATTTAGCCTAATCAGGTCCTGTTGAGGATTTATTATATATCTCATTAGAATAATATGTGTTAGATAATATATGTATTATTTCATTATTAGTAGTCAGAATAATACCTATCATCAGCATAATACATATTAGGTAGTATATGTTGTTTGAAATAAATTTTTGGCTTTAGTTTTTTATTCAATATTCTGAATCTGTAGGGCTTAATACTTTGTTTCACAAATTCTTTTATGGAAATTGTACCTAGAAATAAACTGCCTTCTCTTACTGCCCTAGGGAAGTCTCTGGTCACTTTGACAAATGAAAGACTTTTAAGGAGGTAGATAAATTGAGCATTGCTTATATGAGACTCGTAACATAGAAGCACAATTAACATTTCTAGAAAATCAATTGTTTAGAATGGATAATATTTAACTGCTGTTACTAACAAGGCTATTAAGATATAAAATATTTTAATATATTTTATGCTTTGTAATGGTAATTTTAAAGCAATATATAGTGAATTTCTAAACTTCCTTTTCTTTTTCTTTCTGTGGCTAACAACATTTTTATCTATCTTTGCTGTCCATGGGGCAGTATGATGGGCTAGAAAGTGCTTGTATTTGCAGACAACTAAGTATTTCACTCTCCATCCCAACATATTACACAAGGTTCTTAGGCACATTAACAGCTTTGAGCTTCAGTTTTTCCCTTTGTCAAAGTGATGATTGTTTTCACTACAATCCTGATTGATTGTGAATAATAAAAAATAAGTTTGGTATTAAAATAATATCCACTCATACAGCCTTTTTCTTCATCACATAAAAAGAAATAATATTACCAGTTTACTGAACTTAGTTAAGTTGCTAAAGTTAATTGCTAAATTTCGGAGACAGAGAGATAGTACAGTAGGTTAGATGTTTGCTTAGTATATAATCAACCTGGATCCGAAACCTGGCACTCCATATATCTACTTTGAGTACTGCTAAGAGTGATCCCTAAGTACAGAGCCAGGAGCAAGCCCTGAATATTGCCCTGTGTGGCATTAAAAACAATTGCTAAAATTAAAGCAATTAATTAAGCTTCACCTAAATAAATATAAGTAATAAGTAAAGTAAAAGTAAAGGCCCTCCCGTTGATCATCGATTTGCTCGAGTGGGCCCAGTAACGTCTCCATTGGAGACTTTGTTGTTACTGTGTTTGGCATATCGAATACGTCATGGGGAGCTTGCCAGGCTCTGCCGTGCGGGCGAGATACTCTCGGTAGCTTGCCGGGCTCTCTGAGAGGGGCGGAGGAATTGAAGTAATAAAATGTGTTGCAAATGTACCTCTATTCTTTTTTGCTTTGTTTTTCATATGCCTTTAAAAGTCGTATACATTATTTTTCTTGTTGTATCCATTGTTTTGCTTATTATATACATTTTCCCGTATATTTGTTATAGTACTTAAATTATAAGATATACAAAATAATATTTTATATTGATAATAGATTTATTAAGAAGAAATAAACTTATGGTTAAGGTAGTAGTATGAGGCATTATTGAGTTGTACTGCTGACAAAAAATTTCAGGAATGTAGGCTTAATCTAGTGCTTTTTCATTTGCAGTTGCTGCACTGCATGGTACACAGTTGGACGGAATAATCAATCGAGCCTTGAAAAATTAAAAATGAAATCAAATTTAATATTAACCTCACTTTAATATAGTAGAAAGTTGGATGTCATTATGAATGCTTAGAATAGAAGCAAGTAATGTACAAAAAATGGAAGAAGGAAGTAATACTATCCTGATAGAGGTCATGTGAGTCAACATCATTCCTATCCCATTTTTTTAAAAAACTCAAAAACATTTAAAATAGCACTGACAAATATGAAAAAAATAATAAATTAATAGTTGAGGAAGTCAAATGATTCGAAATCAACAGACAGGGCTAGTAAGAGAGCTAGTCAGAAGAGATTTGAATATTCTGGAGGAAGTTCTTGTAGAGCCATTAACTACTCAGTTATTGTCATGAGTCATTACAGTACAATTCAGTTAATGGTAATCCCTTGTAAATGGCATTCTTTGTTTCTGCTTGGCATTTTTGAACCTGCATCTTTAATAGCTTAGGTATTACAGTGGCAACTCAAGTGATGAGAGAAGCCACATAGAAGCCACAGAGAAGACTGAGTAGTGCCTTTTTTCTGAAAGAAAATACCACAAAACACAGAGGTGGAATAATTATAGCACTGTTATTAAATTGATTGTGATTCTTTTAAAAATTGCTACTTCTCAGTTTTAATTAAAAAATTGTGATCTGTGATTTTTGTTTTCATTTTTGTTATTTAATACTTTATGACAATATATTTAATGATGTATGATACTGTATGTTTCCTACTGCTATATCATGAGACATTATGACAGTATGAAATAACTGGTTCCTGCTTGAATGTTCACGCTAATGATGAATCTTTAATATCATCAACATGAACATTATTGCCTTTATTTTTAAATTATTTACTCAGAAGAATTTTGTGAGGTCAACATTATTATCACTTACATGTGGTTCAAAAGTAACATGCCTCAAGTCACATAGCTAGTAAATGTAGGAACTGAAATTTAAACCAATATCATTAATGGCACATTAAAGTTATTGAACTCTACTCTTATTTAAAGATAGAGATTGAGATTATGCCTTTTACACTGTAGTATCATTAACAGTATTACTAACATTTGATGACAAATGCTTATACATAGATGTCAAATGCTGCTCTCTCTTGTATAAAGCTACCTCTGGTCACTCTAGTGGACAGTCTTGTTGAGAATTCCTTGTGCCCAGCATGGTATCTTAATATATACAGTACCGCACTGCATTGTAGCACTGTCCTCCCATTGTTCATCGATTTGCTCGAGCAGGCCCAGTAACGTCTCCATCATGAGACTTCTTTTTAGTGTGTTTGGCATATTGAATATGTCACAGGTAGCTTGCCAGACTTTGCATGCGGGTCAGATACTCTCGGTAAGTTGCCGTGCTCTCTGAGAGGGGCAGAGGAATCGAACTCGAGTTGGCCTGGTTGACTGAGTGCAAGGCAAACGCCCTATGCCCTCCTGTGAAAAACAAGAATAATATTACAGAATTTAATAAATATGTAATGTATATACTTATATAATAATAATAATAATAATAAACATCTCAGGGGATCAATCACGTACTTATTAAACAACCATAGAAAGGTTATTATAAACTGTATATGTGTATGTGTGTATGTGTATGTGTGTGCATGTTTAAACACCTCAAGGATGTTGTAAATCATTCAGCATAATTCTTAGAAATAAATTTTTATTTCATAAGATCTGTTTGAAATTCTTAAAATAATTGTTCTTTAATCATAAGTGGAGTAAGTGATTAATAATTTTAGCACTTTTTTTCCTTAATGTTTAACCCAATTTTTTATATTGAGTAAATATAAACTCACAGAGACACACCCTGAGCATTATAATCCCATCCCACAATGTAAATTTTATGAGACATTTTTATCTCATCAAAAGCTAAGCATATATTCTCTTTAAATATGCTAAACACAATATATTTTAGAACTCAGTCTTTAAGTGACTCAGATCAGGAAAAGAACAGAAATTTATGACCAGGTGTCATCTTGTCCATATTTTATATCCTAGAGAAGATTATTAAGGAGTTTCTTCTCACTTTGAAGCTATAATTTGTCATAACTATAGACCTGAACTCTCAACTATGGTCACATTTTTTTTCATTGTTGTTTCCCTTTTGTGTGGTACTAAATCAGTTCAAAAATATCCATGACAATAACTGTAGAAAAGTCGTATCTTAAATCTTACTCAGTTCTGTCACACTGAAGTTCATCAGAACACAGGGGTCAGATGGACTCTACCCATGGTTCCAGCAATTAAAACTTAGTCTCTGTTCCCATCTGTGCACATTTCACCTACCTTGAACTGTGCATTGCCTTGATGACTAACTTCTAACAAATAGAATATTGCAACGGTGATTTTCTGTTATCTTTATAATTAGATTACAAAAGATAGTGATTTCTGTCTCGATACAAAAGTATTGCTAACCATATCTCAGTAATTTTGATGAAACAAGATGCTCTGTTAAAGTCTCTAACAGTGATAAACCCAGGACCAATAGCTAGTTAGAAATGAGATCCTAGCCTAAGAGCCACTAAAGCTCAAAAATAATTTAGTTTTACTAACAATCTTATGAGTCTGGAAGTATGTGGCTCTACACTTGAGCCTTTAGAGGAGGTTCACTTCTGGTAACACTTTACATGCAGCCTTTGGAGAAATCTCAAAGCCGTGGACCCAGTTAATTTGTACCTGGTCTCACAGTTATTTCAAGGAAATTAATGTGTTATTTCAAGCCAATAACATGTGATAATTTGATAACTAGTTGAAAATCAATACATGAAGCTAGCCTTCAGAAAAAGTATCTAGGTCAAATATGTAGAACAAAGTTGCTATACTAATATATTTCTCACACCTTCCCATTATATGGTCATTACTTAAGACTCAAAGCATCATACTTGGCTAAATTCTTTTAGCCATATCCTGGGTTTGAATTCTATTTAGTGATGAGTTGACCCACTCAAAAAATCATAGTTGATTGTTTCCTAATTTTAGAAACATTTCATAACTTCATAACTTTTCATTACTTTTTTTAAAGGCACTGGCTCCTTCACTAGTAGGTAATTATGGTAAGTCATAGCCTTTGTCGTGAAATATTAAAAATGCATGATGTGATACCTTTATATGTTTTTCTTTATGACACACAAAAGTATGATTTCCCCAAGTGTAGGACTGTGTGCCTTTCTTCCTATTATCTATGATGACTATTATTGTGCTTAAGATATACTAGAATAAGCATTTCCTTCATTTTCTGAACAATTAGATGGAGTGTTATATGCAGACTTATGTACATGTGTGTTCACCTGCTTATAATATAATGTTCCTTGAATTCAACTATGCTGAAGTGATTGGCCTAATAATTAACTTATACTTTTGAGATTAGCCCATTGACTTCATCTATGTTGGTATAATCTGTAATAAAATGCTGGTATTTTCCTTCTGGCAGATTTTTTTTTAACTGTACACTATGCTTCATGTCTCTGATTATGACCTCTTGACCTTGTTCCACCCAGAAGAATCAGTACGTCTTCATGTCATGTATAATTTCTGACCTGGAGGAACTTAGATATGCAGCTAACTCTTCCTACCCCTACCTCTCACCCCCAGGTCTCTCTGTTTCTCTAAATTCATTATCACTGTATCACCATTCACCAGCATTTTCCTTATTTTTATAATTTTCCTCAGCTTTGTCTTGGAGTGTCTCCCAACAATGTTGACATGTTGAATTGGTTTCAGTTAACCACCTTAGCACTGTAGCACTGTAGGACTGTTCTCCCATTGATCATCAATTTGCTCTAGCGGGCCCAGTAATGTCTCCATTGTGAGACTTGTTGTTACTGTGTTTGGCTTAATGAATACATCACAGTACAGGCGAGATACTCTTAGTAGATTGCCGGGCTCTCTGAGAGGGAGGGAAGAATCGAACCCGGGTTGGCCAGGTTGGCCACATGCAAGGCAAACGCCCTACCTGCTGTACTATCACTCCAGCCCCAAACTACCTTAGCACAGAAGTTAAATAACATGCATTGGAGACAGTCCTCTAGATATAAATCCTGAATCCATATAGATTGTACATAGTGACTATTCATGTGTAAGTTTCTCATCATTTTATCTGTAAAATGAAAATGAGAACTTTTTATTTTTGGTTTCAGGTTCCCAATCCTAACATTAAACTCAAATATCCTTTTAATTTTAGATCTTTATTGCTTCAAAGTTTTATATACTCATGGTTCTGCATTTCACTCTGGCTCATGCTCTTAATCACTTCAGGATTTAATATTTTTTTAATAAGTGTCTTTATTTTGCAGATCCTATAGAAACTCATGAGGAAATAGTTATACGATATTATTTCATTCCTCAAAGTACATATAACCTAGAATGAAAGGAATGGACTTATATACAGTGGTATATATTAAGAGACAAAAATATCAGTCTGGAAAGATAGTTTAGTGAGCTGAATGCATTCTTTGTATTCTGGAGACCCAGATTCTGTCCCTCACACTGGCTGACTCGCCACTCACTGCCAGGAGCAAACTCTTTTTGTTTTTAAATTTTTTAATTAGTGAATTACCATGAGGGACAGTAACATATTTACAAACGTTCATGCTTGTGTTTTAGTCATTCAATGATCGAGTACCCATCCCTATTCCAGTGCCCATTTTCCACCACCAATGGTCCCAGCATCCCTCACACACTGTCACCCATCCCCCCCACCCCACCCGGCCTTTGTGGCAGGGGATTCCCTTTTGTTCTCTCTCCAGGAGCAAACTCTTACAATATAGTAGGAAGTAGCCCCTTAGCACCACCAGTGTGGCAGAGAAAAATAAAGAAGAAGAATTGTAAGATGTAAGACCCTGAGAGTAAAGGGGTGAGAAAAATTAGCAGGCCTTATCAATAAAGAGGTGAGAATTGGATTGGATCTTGAAAGAGGAATAGGGATTTACAATATAAAAAAATGATAGAGGTGTTTCTATATTAAAGAAAGTATAATTTACAAAATATGCAAACTAATGCAACAATATGACAAGGTGTTATAATGTGAAAGAATTGTTCAAAGAATGTTTCCTTTGCAGGAAGGAGAAAGGAATAATACTAAGTACCATTGATGACATAAGATTGTGGATGGTACAGTTTCTGATGACAAGTGTAGCTGAGAAATAGGAAGTGATTGAAGTTTTTAATTTAGACAACAGACAGAAACTTTATATATTTAGTTGCCCAAAATTGAATAGTTTGTTACTGCCTCTAACCTTGTTGTGTGCTTCTCTTAGATGAGAGGTCTGCTGCCTCTCTAACTGAATATGTTCACTAAGTGGTGGAAAAGCCAAAAGTCAATGAAAGATGCCTGGGATGGACCAATAAATTTGTAGATTCAAACTGTTATCTTGTGATGTTGAAGCTGTATTGTGGGCTTGTGAGACTGTATTGTTAGTTGAAATTGTGAGACTAAGTGAGGTCTCCGGAGTATGGCTGAAATGATAAAATTAGATAAACCTCAAGATTTATTTTTTGATAGATGAGAGTGCAGTAGAGATATTCTCCTGAAGACTGGTAGAAAACTATTTAATAACATGACTATTGATGTTTGAGTACTAATGGCTGGAACTGACATATGTTGGTAAATAATTATGAAATGATTTATATTTTCATCAGTTCTATCTAATGAGGCAGAAATGACAGTGCTTTGGTTACATGTTTTGTAAAGTTTGTCCTAACATGGTTCTGCACAATTTCTTCTGTGTCCCTTGTCAAAATGGTTCATCTCTATAAAATCAGAGCCTGGGAGTTCTTAGAAGTTGTGCTCTAATTTCACTTAGTGTTTTATCCACTTTCATTTTACATTATCAGCTGGCATGGAATCTTGAAGCAAATGAGTTAAGGGAAGTAAGCTGGCTATCAAATGCCATGACTAGAAGAATTACGTGGATTTCAATTCATATGTTTTTCTTGTGTCTTTTTGCAAGAATGAAGTACAGATGTTGTTTGTGCACTGTGTGTTATGGCTTTCACAACTGCCTATACAACTTTTTCTAATGTGATGCCACCATAAAAAAGAGCATAGTTATCCATGTTTCCGATTATTAGTTGGAACTCAGGAACCACTCTTGGCTCTGTGCTTGGGAATCATATGTGGTTTGGGGGATAGAAACTGGTTGTACGCATGCAAAGCAAACACCTTACTTGCTATACTATTGGTTCATCCTTGATTTGGTAATTTTTAATAAAGTTGTAATAAACATTTATATGAACCTTTTGTAGACATATGTTTACATGTCATGGTAAAGAAATAGGAGTTAGCTTATTGGAGCATAAGTCATTTTAATTTTCTAAGAAACTGTCAGATTCTTGCAAAATTTTTCTGTTTCTAAAAGTTAATCATGAGGATACTAAATCATGTAATAACGGTTCCATTGGCTTATTTTTAACCATGTACACCTTGTGTATAATCCCTGGGTGGCGGGGGGGGGGGGGGTGTAGGGTCTCTCCCCCAATCAGGGCAACCCGTGCCATGGGCAGACAGTGGAAGAGGAAACTAGGGCCAAGCCGATTGGTTGATCAGTTGCCATTTATTCCATTCTCTCCGTGTGACTGTTCCAGTCTCTCTGAGTTCCCCATTCTAGTCTCACACTCCCCTCATTCCTGTCTCCTGCTGTCTTTCCTGCTCATCTCTCCAAGCTCCATCTCATGGCCTGGGCTCACTCTCTCCACCTGCCTGCTGCTTACATTCTTCTTCTCCCTCTTGTCCCCCTTGCTAGTATCTCCATGCTCCATCTTGCTGCCCTGCTCTCTCTCTCTTCTCTCCCTACAACTTTCTCATCTCTCCAACTCCCTCCTCTCTCTCCAACTCCCCAGCAACAAGGTAGCAAAATCAACAAAAGAAAGCCCTTCATGAACTGCCCATCAGGCTCAAGGGCAGAAACACTACCTAGGGGTATTCCTCTTCTGCTTAGTCCAATAACTTAATCAACATCTTAATTAGCATCTTAATCATGCTTCTTAATATTAGTTATTTTTGTATGGACACAGTAAGAGATACATTGAGGCTTGTAGGGCGGCTCTCCTGGGAACATCTCACCACAGACTCAGACTACAGTGCTCAGGGCAGATTCATCTTTCCCAACCCTAGCAGGGTAGGAATCTAGTTATTGCTTTTTGGATCATGACAGAATTTGTCCATGACCAAGCTTTTAACTTATAGCTAAGCATTACGGCACTTTGGCCAGGCCCATTTCTATGCCAGGGTAGTACATAGATCACCACTTGCCCTGGGTCCATCCAGTCCCTCCTCGGGACCCTGCTTTGGGGGTACTAGGAAGTAAAGGCAACTGAGGTTTAAGTGGATAGTACAGATGTCCAGGAGGTAAATATCATTCAAAGTCAAATCACTCCCAAGTTACTGAAGCATAGCATTAATTGTTTTCTTGTGTCCATATGAAAAGGACATTGCTCTGAATTAACTATGCAAAGGACTCAAAGAGAAGAGAAAAACAATATTTACAAGTTAACAGAGCACAAAGAAGTCACAAACACAGAGGAATGGGAGCACTGTAATGGGAGCAACCCAACAAACCCAAGCTCCCTGTGGTAAGGCAGAAAGGACAAACCAATGTGATCCTACAAGTTTATTTAGAAAAAGTAATGCTTTTTTGTTTTAATACCCCAAAGCTGAACCAGAAGGGAGACTGTAATTTTCCAAATGAAAATACAATCTTATCAATAAAGAGTGACCGCTGAAAAGATGAAAACAGTGATATTTTTTGCAATATAAATCTTTTTGAAATGCCGCAGAGATAGATAGATTTTTGGACCCTGCGCTTGATTTTAACACTATTCCTAGACTTCTTAGTAATTATTTTTATGACCCTTTATACACATTTGACTTCTTTATGCAGCATTTCTTTCAGTTGAAATACTAGAGAAAGAGAGCAGATAATCTTGATGAAATTCCTGCCACTTTGAGTTTAAAAGAGTAATTGGAGTCATAGATAATCAATTAAACTTTTATTGGATAAAGTTAAAAGAAAGTATAGCTGAAGGCCATTTCTATTTCATTTTCAGTCTTCATGTTCAATGTTGCTTTTCAATTAGAAAAGAACATTTTTCCTAATAATTTTAACAATATATAAAGCTATCTGAAAGCTTTCATGTTGAAAACATGGATTGAGTGTGTGTGTGTGTGTGTGTGTGTGTGTGTGTGTCTTCAAAACAAGTGATTCATGTGGATTAAATTAGTATCAGTATTGCTAGAGTATGTACAATATTGTGAATGGAGTTTACAACTTGAAACAAATGAAAGCTGCTCAGTAGGATACAGTAGTCTTGATTCCTATTCTCTTGATTTCTAAAATAGGAGTGATTATACCTTTTCTGGACATCCCAGAAGAAACAAAAAGAATTTCATTTTGATGTCAGCCCTTAAAAAAAGGTATCATATAAAATGAAGTATACTTTTTATTTTTTGATAAAGTATTATGGTTAATGAATCTTCATATTTGTTAAATCTTTGTTAAAGTAGAGATGATACCATGTTAGTAAATTGATCAGTAGTAAGCTATATTGGTTTAGAGATCTATTACAAAATGAAGGAAATTTGATTTAATATATGTGAAATTAATTTCAAAATTTTATTCATCAGTTCATTCCAGCCTGTCTTATAAAATCAAAGTTACTTAGTATGGTTAGTAACTTCCTACTTCAAGTTAAATCTCAGTGTTAACCTTTACTTTGAGGTATTTGAATAGGTTATACCTTTTTTTTTTAGGTTACACTTTTGAAATAATAGATTTTATGCCACTAGTTTACAGCTTGAATATTCTAGTAAGTAATTTTTTTAACCACCAAAGTAAAACTAGTTTTGATTAGAATGACAGATAAATCCAACAAAATTACCTTCATTATTAGATTAAGGTACATACAGGATTTGTGTAGCAAAAGGGCAAAAAATAAGTTTCTTCCTTTATGCTTATCTCTAACTCTTATGCCATAAAACTGATTTACTGGCTGGTGATGTGACTCAGTGGTAGAGCACATATGTCACATGTGTGAGGCCCTGCTTTTGACCCCTGCATCGCATGGCCTCTGGCCTCTGGCCACCACAGTGTGTACCTCTTTCTACTTTGGTGGTTAAAAAAATAGCAGAAACCAGTTTAACCAGCTTCAAATTACAAGAGAATTTAAAGTTATAAAATTTCCTTATAGTTTTTTCTAGTCATCAAAAGTACACTTTATCTATTAGGTTACTTTATATTTTTAGTTATGCTATCCTCTTAATAACTATTTTCAAACAATTTTATGAAAAATAAGGCACTATACGTGATTATCTGCAGAAGCAGCTCTAGCCAGATGTGCATAAATACATCTGGGGCATTTGAGCCATTTGCCACCCCTAGGCCCATGTTTGATTTAGTCCCTCTAAAATCATAGACATTCTTCTGAATGCTGAGCATTAGCAGTCCAATTTATAGACTGAGGCATAGTGCTCCCTGTTATTAACAGAGGATGATACTTATGGCTGAATTCCAAGTGATGTATTTTCTCAATTGTACATGAATTTTTAGATACTTTATAATATCCATAATAATACTAATTTTGAATATATTTTATGGTTATATTTGTCTTCACTTGCAGTGAATCTTTAATGATTTTTATTCACTGTGATTATATTTTCTGTACCAAAGCTCTTATAATAGTGGCCTTACCATGCATGATGGGCTGAAGCGATAGCACAGCAGGTAGGGTGTTTGCCTTACAAGTGAACAACATGCCGACCCAAGTTCGATTCCTCCGCCCCTCTAAGAGAGCCTGGCAAGCTACCGAGAGTATCTAGTCCACACGGTAAAGCCTGGCAAGCTCCCTGTGGTGTATCCGATATGCCAAACACAGTAACAATTGTCACAATGGAGATGTTACTGGGCCTGCTCAAGCAAAATGATGAATAACAGGAAGACCGTGACAGTGACCAAGCATGATATGTATAATTGAAGAAATACAATTTAAAAAATTTATTTAAGTTTTATTAGATCACTGTGAGATACAGTTACAAACTTATATGACTATGTTTCAATCATACAGTGCTCGAGCACCTCTCTCTCCACCAGTGCACATTTTCTACCACCATTGTACCCAATGTCCCTCCTGCCACCCACAACCCATGCCACTCCTTGCCTCTGTGGCAGGTACAATCCTTCTTACTACTATCTCTCTAATTTGGGCCACTATGATTTGCAATACAGATAATAAAAGACCATCATGTTTGGCCCTTGGTCTACTTTCAGCACATATCTCCCATTCCAGGCGATCCCTCCAATTGTCATTTACTTAGTGGTTCCTTCTCCATCCCAACAGCCTTTTCCCCAGCATGTGGGACCAGCTTCCAAACCATGGAGCGATCCTCCTGGCTCTTTTCTCTCCTGTCCTTAGGTGTTAGTCTTGTCTTATGCTACTTTATATTCCACAAATAAGTGCAATCATTCTCTGTCTGTCCCTCTCTCCTCTCTTTCTAATATCAGTTAGCATGATACTCTCCATGTCCATCCACTTATATGCAAATTTCATGATTTCATCTCTTCTAACAGGTGCATAGTATTCTGTTGTGTAGATGTACCAGAGTTTCTTTAACCAGCCATCTGTTCTTGGGCACTCGGATTTTTTCCAGATTCTGGCTATTATGAACATAATAAACATACAAGTGCAGATGTCATATCTACTGTTTTTTTTCATCTCTGGGATATATTCCCAGGAGTGGTATTGCTGGGTCAAAAAAAAAATACTCAGTTTCTAGTTTTTGGAGGAATGTCCATATTATTTTCTAAAAAGGTTGGACCAGTCAGTATTCCCACCAACAATGAAAGAGCACTGGTTT
Source organism: Sorex fumeus (assembly GCF_029834395.1). NCBI lineage: Eukaryota > Metazoa > Chordata > Mammalia > Eulipotyphla > Soricidae > Sorex > Sorex fumeus. Next base: position 24,382,942 of record NW_026606060.1, read on the forward strand.
TACTGTTCTTGATGTGAGCCAGTTTCTGTGGTATAAGATGATACCTCATCGTTTTGATTTGCATCTCCCTGATGATTAGTGATGTAGAGCATTTTTTCATGTGACTTTTGGCCATTTGAATTTCTTTTTTGGGGAAGTTTCTGTTCATTTCTTCTCCCATTTTTTGATGGGGTTAGAGTATTTTTTTCTTGTAAAGTCCTACCAGTGTCTTGTTTATCCTGGATATTAAACCCCTATCTGATGGGCATTGGGTAAATTCTTTCTTTCCATTCCATGAAATCTTTCTGTATTTTAGTCACTGTTTCTTTTGAGGTGCAGAAACTTCTTAGTTTAATGTTGTCCTATTTATTTATATTTTTTCACTTGCTTGGTCAGTGGTGTTTTATCCTTGAAAAAGCCTTTGTCATGGAGGGTTCTGTCTATATTTTCCTCCATGTACCTTTTGGGTTCAGGCATGATGTGGAGATCTTTAACACATTTTGATCTGACTTTTGTACTTGGCATTAGACAAAGGTCTGAGTTCATTCTTTGTATGTAGCTGTCCAGTTTTCCCAGCACCGCTTGTTCAAGAGACTTCCCTGCTCCACTTCACATTTCTTACTCATTTATCAAAGATTAAGTGATTTTATACTTGAGAGTGTGTGTCATAATATTCATATCTGTTCCTTTGGTCTTCAGGTTTGTTTATATTTGCTAGTTATTTTTTGAGGATCTTTGCATCTGTATTCATTGGGGGTATTGGTCTGTAATTCTCTCTCTCTCTCTTTTTTTTTTTTGGTGTGTCTGTTTTTGGTATGAGGGTGATATTTGCCTCATAGAAACTGTTTGGAAGTGTTTCTGGTTTTTTTTTTTCAATTTCTTGGAAAAGCTTGAACAGGATTGGGAGTAGGTCCTCTTTGAAGGTTTTGAAGAATTCACTAGGGGATCTATCTGGGCCTGAGCTTTTGTTTTTTGGGAAACTTTTGATTACTATTTCAATTTTCTTGATAATGATAAGTCTGTTTAAGGATCCCAAGTCTTCTTGGGTCGCCTTTGGGAGGTTATAGGAGTCCAGAAATGTATCCATATCTTCGAGATTGTCTAGTTTTGTAGCATAAAGCTTTTCAAATTATTCTCTGATTATCCTTTAAATTTCTGTGGGTTCTGTTGTGATATCTTCCTTTTCATTTCTGATTCTGTTTATTGGGGAATCTCTCTTTGTCATTCCTTGTGAGTCTTGCTAGTGGTTTATTGATGTTGTTTTTTTTTCCCTCAAAGAACCACCTCTTGGTTTCATTGATCTTTCGGATTTTTTTTTGGGGGGGGGTTTCCATGTCATTAATTTCTGCTCTAAGTTTTATTTCTTTCCTCCTGTCTGGTTTGGACTCCCTTTGTTGGTCATTCTCCAAGATCTGTGAGGTTAAGTTACTTAGGTGGGTTTGTTCTTCCTTCCTGAGGAATGCTTGTAGAGCTATACACCTTCCTTATAACACTGTTTTTGCTATCTCCCATAAATTCTGGTAACTCGTGTCTTCATTCTCATTCATTTCCAGGAATCTTATGATTTCCTCTTTAATTTCCTTTCTAAGACACTCTTTATTTAGCAATGAGCTGTTTAAGTTTCAGGTGTTTGTTTTGAATTTCTGTTTCTGGGTGTGATTCATTTAGATTTTCAGTGCATCATAGTCTGAAAAAGTCATTGATACAATTTCTATCCTTTTAATTTTATGGTAGTATGTTTTGTGGCCCAGTGTGTGGTCTATCTTGGAGTATGTCCCAAGTGCACTTGAGAAGAATGTGTATTCAGTTTTTGGGGGGTTAAATGTCGTATACATACACATATATAGCAACATACGTGTGTGTATATATATTATATACATATATATTAGACCCCTGTTTTCCATTTCTTCTCTTAGATGAAGTAAATACTTGCTGAGCTGGATTCTTGTTGATCTGTTGAGAGGTGATAAAGTGGTGTTGAAATCTCCAACTATTATTGTGTTGCTATCAATGCTAACAGTGTCTTTCTTCAAGTCTATGTGCAGTCATTTTAATTATTTTGCTGGTTCCTCTTTAGGTTCATATACATTTAGAATGTGAGTTCTTCCTGGTGTACAGATCCTTTGATCACTAAGAAATGACCTTCACTGTCTGTTGTAATCTTCAGTCTGAAGTCTATGTGTTCTGATATTAGTATGGAAACTCCTGCTTTTTTGAAGGAGTCGTTTGCTTATAGGATTGTTTTCCATCCTTCCACTTCGAGTCTATGTTTTCCCTGCCTGTTCAGATGTGTTTCTTGCAGTCAGCAGAACGTTGGATTAAGTTTTCAGATCAACCCTGTCATTCTGTGTCTTTTAATTGGTGCATTTAGCCCATTGACAATGAGATTATTGTTATGGGGTTTTGTCCCATCTTTCTGCCAAAGTTTAGCTTATTTGGGGGGGGGGGGGGGCTTGTCTTATCTTAAAATAGCCCATTTAGTATTGGATATGCCAGACACAGTAACAACAAAGTCTCCAATGGAGACGTTACTGGGCCCGCTCGAGCAAATCGACGATCAACGGGAGGGCCTTTACCTTTACCTTTTAGTCGTTCTTGTATCCATGGTTTTGAGGCTATGAAGCTCATGAGTTGTTTGTTTATGAAGATGTGTGTTTTTCCTTCTGATATGAATGAGAGCCTAGCTGGGTATTCTAGGTAAAATGTTTATTTCATTGAGTTTGTTCACTATATTCCACCACTGTCTTCCAGCCCTTAGGGCTTCATCAGATAGGTATGAATCTTAAGGATGCTCCATTGTAAGCAATTTCTTTCTTTGATCTTGCTGTTTTCAGAATTTTATCTCTATAATTTTCATTATTCTAATTAGGATGTGTGTTGGAGTATTTGCATTTGGATTTCTTTTAGCTAGTATACGTTGGGCCTCTGGAACATCTTAGCAATTATGTCTTTGACAGTTTCTTCTTCATCAGGGATTTCTTTCTGTCCCTCTGGGACTCCAATGATTCTTATGTTATTCCTCTTGGCTTTATCCCAATTTTCTCTTGACATCTGTTTGTTTATTTTGAGGCTCTTTTCCATTTTCTGCTGTTGTCTGGAGATTCTCTGCACCTCACCTTGGAGCTCATTTATTCTACCCTCAGTAACTGTCACTCTGCTGCTGAGGCCTTCCACTGAGTTTTTCATTTTATCTACCAAGTTTTTTAGGTTTGTCATTTCTGCTTGTATTTTTCTTTGCATTTTCCTCAACTCCTCTTTCATATCCTCTTGTATTTTATCAGCAGTGAATCCTATTGCTTCTTTGAGCTCCTTATCCAACCTTAAAAACTCCATTATAAATTCCTTATCTGTTCATTGTTACTGTTTGATTCATCTGGGCTAGCAACTCCAATCATTAGGCTTGGAGAGTTTTTGCATTGTCTACCATAGTGACCTCTGCGTTTTAGAGTTTTTTTCTCATGTTGTTGTATGTTTTGACCCCTGCAGTTATGCTCTATTTGTGTGTTGCCGTGGCTTATTAATAGGTATATATGAGACCTGGGTTAATTATTACCTCAGATATGGGATAGGGCTATTCACTCACCAGGGTCAGTGCTGATAGAGGAAGTAGGGTCAGTGCTGGAGGGGCTGTGACTGGCAGAGGAGTGCTCCAGTGAGATGCTGGAAGGAGCTTGCCTTGGTGTACAGGGCAGGGGTGCAGGCATGATGGCTGGGTCACCAGCCAGGGCAATTCACACCAGAAATACAATTCTTCTTATAAAGTTAGGGAATCTATTATTGAACAACTTCTAGCTTTTATGACCCATAATTAAAATCAAAGAAGATTATGAAGGTTACCCTGTTGTGTAGCTAAAAGATGAATTAATAAAAACTTAATGAAAATTCAGGTAGACTTACCACTGTGTAAACTACTCCAGAGAGTCCAGTTAATCATTTTGTGGAACAAAATTAACAATAAAAGATTTTTATGAATGCTGAAGAAAATATTACAACCTCAATGAGAAAATTAAACTTTTAGGGTACCTATCATATTTTCTAATAGTTATTCAAGGCTTTTAAGATCATTTTCTCATTTTCACATAAAATGACTTGCTTCAAATTGAGTGTCAATTCAATGTTTTGATCTTTACCTTCAATACACTATTGAGGTCTTATTTAAAACTCTTCTTAATGTGCATATTCTAAAACCTGGCAAGTGATAAATTATTGTCATTATCTTCCCTAGTTCTGATCAGTCTTTCTATGTTGAAAAACAAAATATAAAAAACACATGGAGCTACTTTCTCTGTAAAAAGAAAAAAAAATACATTCATTTTGTGTACTGATAGTAAACAGATCTTTGTATGTTCATCTGCTCTGATGAAAAGATATCTTCATTTCTTTTGTTTACCACTTATATTCCTACTTCCTTTTACAGGAACCATCCTAAACTCTTCCTTTTTTTTTTCTTTTATGCCAAGTAGTTTTTATTTTATTTTTCCTTGTATCCGAATGCATATTTATTGAAAGTTATTGAAACTCTTCCTTTTTTTTTCTTTTATGCCAAGTAGTTTTTATTTTATTTTTCCTTGTATTCGAATGCATATTTATTGAAAGTTATTGGATATTTCTTAGTATCTACCCTCTAAGAACTGAACTTGTGAACTTATTATTTATTCATTTATATTTTAATGTATATTTTGACTGATGTAACTATTATAATATTGAAACAGGAGAATATCATGTAAAAATATTGGGTAAAGTTGACATATATAGGGACAACAAAACAAACAAACACTGTCCTCCCATTGTTCATTGATTTGCTTGAGTGGGCCCAGTAGCGTCTCCACGTCTCCACTTTGAAACTTGTTGTTACTATGTTTGGCATATCGATTATGTCATGGGTAGCTTGCCAGGCTTTGACGCATGGTCAAGATACTCTCGGTAGCTTGCCGGGCTCTCCAAGAGGGGCAGAGGAATTGAACCCGGCTCGGCCAGGCTAGTTGTGTACAAGGCAAACACCCTATTGCTGTGCTATCACTCTTATATAAAAGTAATTTTTTGTGTAGATGATGCAGAATTTAACAGCTACAATATTTTCTGTCATTCCTGTAAACATATCTATAAGCATATACAAGAGCCATTAATTGCTATACCCTGTGTTCTAGTATGTCAACTGAAATTACCTTCCCTGTCCATCTTGATCAGGTTCCATCTGTGATCAGGTTTTTTTTTTTTTTACAAATCTGCACAAAATCACTGAAAGTCTAGCATGTATCAGTCAAAAAAGTTATTCATAACTTTACAAGTGCTGAGTATCCAAAGGTGAAAGCAGCCATTACAACCAGATGAAATGATCAGATGACCAGTAGATAACCCCAGCTTCCTTATACTCAATATAATACAATATAATATATTGACCAGTAGATAACCCCAGCTTCCTTATACTCAATATAATACAATATAATATAATATATAATACATTATATATTACATTCAATATAATGTAATATATAATGTAATATAATACATAATGTAATATAATACATTCACTTTTTTAAAATAATACCTGATACAATTACAGTTTACTTTTGCCATGACAATTTTAGAAAGTGACCATATTTGATTAGAATCTAGGTGTTGCTTTGACATTGAACAAATCAGAACTCCTAAAATCTCTTCCATGAAATCTCACATATTCTTCCTTCCATACTAATTTATCCTTTTTCTAACCTTTAGACTCTGGAAATTTGCTTAAAAGCATTTCTACTTTCTTTATAGTATGCCCTTACTCTCACCTACGTGTTTTTTCTAGCTTTCAATCAATGGCTTCTTTTACTTAGAAATAATGCTCTTCTCTTTGGGCTAAGTCTGCACTCTGATTTTCAAGTGTATCTTTTTGCTCTGATAATCTCTTTACTGTGCTTTTCATTGACTCTTGAATTATTTTCTGTAGCAAAGCCAATATCCAGACTCCTAGGCAAGGGTTATAGCTGATCAAGATTACATAGTATTATATAAATTGTACCATATACATTTCAAATATGCATCATTAAAAAATCAATCTCTGTATTTATATGTCAAATATTCAGCACCTTCAACACACAGGAAGAAGAGTTCAAGGATAATTTATAGATATAAATTTTAAAGTATTTTGGGTGATATAAAGTTAATTTGTAGGGTATAGTAAATTATGTCAAATAATTTTTAAAGATAAAATTCTTCAAGTGTGAAATCTGCATAAGTTTAATTGAGGAATGTATATTTATCATTGACAATTTAAACACTGAATTTATTGAGAAAGTAACATTCCCATTTCTATAGTCTGGTGGAAAATTTTCTATTTTTTTCTTTCTGTTTTTTTTGTTGTTGTTGTTCATACCCAGTGATGCTCAGGGCTTATTTCTGGCTCTGCACTCAGGGATTGTTCTTGTTGGTGCTCGGAGACCATATGAAATACTGGGGTTAGAACCCAGGTCAACCATGTGCAAGGCTCTGCTGTCACTCCAATCCCACAGAAATGTTTTAATAAACCATTCTTTCTACTATTTATTTGCCAAAATCTCTTAATACAACTTTCTCAGGAATATGTATATTTCTTGCCTGACGTGGAGTTGAAATACTCATTTTCTTTCTTGGAAAGTTATATGTTTTCATTCTATATACATTTTCAACCTCTTTGAAATTGTCTCTATTTAATTTTTCAGTATTGTAGACAGCCTACATTACATTTTAAAAGTAATTGATCTTTATATCAGTATGTGTCTTAGAAGCTGAATTTTGAAGCCAGTATTTATTTGACCCTAACAAAATTAGCCAGCCAATGGTTGTTTGTATTAGGATGCACGTTTATTTTCTTTATAATATCCTAATGTAGAACATGAGAGAAATCTCAGTGTGTTGCCGTTAAAAGCCACCGAATAGAGAGGACAGTAGCCTTCAGTCACCACCGGGTGTGACCCCAAAACAAAAACTCACGTAAACAAAAACTCACAAAGATCCTAGTGCATTTCAAAGAGCATGTATGCAATTAAAATATTTCAACTCTTTCCATAAACTTAAAAATTATTTCAGAAACAAAATTATTTTGTGCCCACTCAGTTATAAAACAGAATTACAAATATGAATATAGACTTAACTACATTAGGCACAAAATAGCAGATACTTGCCTGGCACACAGCTAACCTGGTTCTATCTCTGGAACCACATATGGTCACCTATCCTGACTGGGAGTGATCCCTGAAGACTGAGCCAGAAGTAAATCCTGAATAATACCATTTGGGGTCTAACCCCACCCCATCCGAGGGGAAACAAAAAAAAAACAGAAAAAAACTGCAGAATTTTCCTATACTTCATTCTGGACAGCTTTACTATGTGGAGTTCTTATGATTAATAGTTTGGATGCTCTGTAGCTTACAGTGGGAATGGTAAAGTCAGGTGAGAGTAAAAGTGAGTTCAAGTTTAATTCTGCCAGGATTCACTGATACTAAAATTCACTTATTCTCTTTTATATCAGCCTTTCATCTGGAAACAGATATTAATGGATATTTTAATGTTTTTAATTTTTTTTTTGGTTCATCCACCTGGCTAGTGATTCACAGGGGTTTCTCCTGGCTCTGAACTTCACAATTACTCCTGGCAGTCCATGGTGGACCAGATGGGATTCCTTGGTTCACCCCTGTGCAAGGCAAGCACCCTACCTGCTGCCCTAGGACGAATGTTAATGAGATTTAGGTAATTTTCTTTCCATCATTGCTATTAAAAATTGCTTTAAAGAGCCTAGAAATGTACTGACAATCAAAATGTATTAACCAAATTAATTAAACTATTATTCTGTAACTTTTAAGAACCAAAGTTCTCTAAAAGTTACAGAATAAGTTTCACATATTCTGAAAAAATATCTTTGAAATGTAGATAGACATGGACTTGAGTCCTTTCTGCTTTCTTGGTCTTCCTAAAATTCCACTGATTTACTTAAGAAAAAAAGCACTTTATGTTACTTGTATTTCTAGAAATAATTTGAGTATTTTTCTTGTTCTAGCTCTTGGCAATGGATTAGATAAACTAATCTAATATACTTGGCAAATTTTCTTTGAGTTGGATTTTCTTGTTTGGCAGCTACCTTTCAACATAATTTTTAAAAATTGTTTCTAAGAATTTTTAAGTTACTCAATTTTTTTGTTGGTAAGAACTTTGTGCCATGACATTTCTTGATTCTTTCCCAAACCAATGACCTTATAAAACAAATTTAATTAAAATACTCTTCAAATACTTTGTCACTTTGCACTTTTCAAGGAAATGAAATAAATGGAAGTTATGTATTTTGAAATTAATTGCGGACTGAAATGACAATGTACAAACAGTGAAATTATTTAAGTGCACAGCGTTTTGTGAAGCATCAAACTCACTTAGATTCTCTTAGTCATCTGCATTTCCTTTGTGACTGCATTGGAGTTAAAAGCATGAGTCTCAGAGATCATGTGTTCTTAACTCTTGCTCATATGTCCTAACCCTGTCTTTCTGGATTGAAGCAGAGTATTTCCTGTGTATGGTCTCTGCCCTGCCTCTCATTCTATCTGTGTCACTAGTCTCATGGGAAACTAAGATTTTATTCCCTTGACTTCAGGGAAATCAGTAAAAGTTGTCATGTTAATTTCCTTTTTTCTCATCTCCTTACTTCTGAAAGGTGGACAAAAAGGCAAGAGCTTTGAGCTGATCTTGAAATTATACCTTAAAAAACTAGAGCAAATGACAACAGAATGCTGTTATTTCCTGATGATGTCATGGAATGTGGTATGGGGGCATTTCAAGGGCAGGTGCTTCTGATAGTCCTTATGCTGCCTGAAGGAGGTTGTGGAGTGTCCAGAGGATAGAGGATCTCCAAGAGAGGGATTGTCATAGACTGAGCCTTTGTTTAGAATATTGTTTGGGGGCCACACCCATCAATGGTCAGGGATCACTTCTCGTGGGGCTCTGGTTGGTGATGTACATGGGAATGGTATGGATTTTAACACCCCTTGGTTTTGTGCAAGGCAGACTTCTTACCCTCTGTACTTCCCTTCAGTCCCTCGGGATAATTATTTATCAACATAACCTGGGTGCCCCAAACGAGCAGCTGTATTTCCAGCTCTTGATTAGCAATTCTTTATATTTTTCCCTCTAAGGAGTCCATTGATATACCTTAAGTTGACATTTCCTTTCAAAAAGAAAGGTAATTTCAGACTGGAAACTTGTGGAACATTTCATTTAGTTATTTAATGACAGTTGGATGGTGCAGTGTTTAACAGTATGGAGATGCTGTGGTAATATTTTTTTTCTTTAATTCATTCTAGCATTTCATTCAGGAATACTGGTACTAGACTTTATTCTAGCTCTGCTGGGCCTGCTCGAGAAAATCGATGAACAATGGGAAGACTGTGACAGTGACAATACTTTTAAATGAGAAATCCTAAATTCTGGAGGCATGGCTTGGTGGCTAGGAGTAAGTGTTGATGTGTTTATATTCCTGGCATTTCACATGAGCTCAGCACAGTTCAGGCATTTGTGTGTTTGTGCTCCCTGAAGATCAGAACAATTTCTGGTTATAGTACATGCAGGGACTGGAGCGATAGTACAGCAGGTAGGGCATTTGCCATGCATGCGACTGACATTACCCACCCAAGTTTGATTCCTCTGCCTCTCTTGGAGAGCCTGGCAAGCTACGGAGAATATCTCGCCCGCACGGCAAAGCCTGGCAAGCTACCTGTGACATATTCGATATGCCAAAGACAGTAACAAGTCCCACAATGTTACTGGGCCCGCTCGAGCAAATCTATGAACAACAGGAGGACAGTGACAGTACATGCAGATATGTAGAAGTCCGGGGTAAGTATTTTCAACAAAAAATATATGCAGCTATCACAACGGGACCCCTGGAAAGCAGGGGTGTGAGCACAGCAGTAGTGGTCCCATTCAGGCGAACACCACAACCATAATTTGTGTGTTACAGTGAAGAGCACCAAGTGTTTGTCAACTGCTGACATTTGGGGGTTCCCCTGGGTCACTAATTTATGAAGTGAGGAGGAGAGAGGCAGCAGCCTTGAGAAGGAAATCCATGGCTTCTTCTCTATCCACCTCTGTCACCCAGGGAACGCCTGGGAGATCTAGAACTCGATAAAGTCTGCTAAGAGCCCCTGTATGTTTTTGTTTTGTTTTGTTTTTGTTTTTGTTTTTTTGGTCACACCCAATGATGCACAGGGGTTTCTGCTGGCTCTGCACTCAGGAATTACTCCTGGCGGTGCTCAGGGGACATATGGGATGCTGGAAATCGAACCCGGGTTGGCCACGTGCAAGGCAAATGCCCTACTTGCTGTACTACCGCTCCAGCCCAGGAGCCCCTGTATGTCATGGACTTTGTGTCCTAACAGCCCCATGAGATGGCTTCAACTTGTGCCTGAAATCTACATACTTAGTACAGCATGAGAAATGATCCCTGCTCCCCAGTTTCCCAGAGAACAACAGACTCAGGATGGATCAAGGGATTGTTCTTTGCAGCAAAGGAAAGTCAGTCCTAGTCCTTACCCAGGCTTTTCAGATCACTCACCTTGCCCTCACAGAACATGCATTTCAGGAAGAGACAAATTGTGAAATAAAACAGTTCTTATGGGGAAGGAAAGGGAGAGAGCTCAGAAAGCACACATCACGAGATGGGGGATGAGGATGCATGTGTGTGGGCAGGCAGCATGGACTTGCAACACTTACACATGCTCTTCTTTTGTCCAAGTTAGTTTATATACTTTTCCCCAATCACACTTTTATATAATTTACTGTTGAGATAAGAGCATGTTGCTATGGCATTGTCAAGGAAAGGAGTATGAATTTTTGTGTGTGGGGGGGTGGGGTGGGAGGTGAAGGGCATATCTCGGGATGCTAAGGGGTTATTCCTAGCTCTGCACCCAGGAACAATTTCTTTTGGTCCTGGAGGAACCATATGGGATGTCGGGGATCAAACTTGATTTGACTGTATACAAGGCAAGCATCCTAACTGCTGTACTATTCTAGCCCCTAGTTTGAAACTTTTGATGATCCTCCTCCATGTCCTTTTCACAACGCATTGTTTTTGTTGGAGTTTCCCTTTTCGGGGGTATAGGGTCATTCTTCTCTGGGTCTGTGCTCGCACCCAAATCAGAGTGTTATCATACCTTATAGTTCCTTTGTCCACTTAGAGGGTCCTGGCAGTAATGCTTGAAACAGCTTTGAACTAGTGACAGAGTAACTTCTTCATATCCCGTCTCATTTTTATTATGTCCCAAGAACTCATTGCCAAGGTCCCCCTGCCCCTGACTGCCTGCCTGCCTGCTTCAGCAAGCTCGTGTGTAATGAAACTTCAGTGTGTGGTGATTATACTAGCACTGCCCCTTGATCAGTGATCCCCATGAACACTGAAGCTAAAGCTGAGTACCACTATGAACATGGCCATTGCTACAATTACACCAGCATCAGGACCAAAGGAAAGGGAGGAGGAACAGAGGGGATATGAAGAAAGAAAAATGAAAAAGAAAAAAATATATCTCCTGCAAGCCTTAAATAAGCAACCAAATCTGCCCCTGGGAACTATTTTGTTTAGTTTTCTATAACTCAGCCTCTTTGCCAACCAGTGGAGTCAAAATTTATTCCCCTTTGGTTGGATCTTCTTATTTTATACTCTTTGCTTCCAATATTTGGTTTCACCTTTTCTCTGTTGGAATTATTATGTAGCCATGTATCATCTATTTTCAGTAAGCAAGTTTCTCTCTCTCTTTCTGTCTCTCTCCCTTCCCCTTTTTCTCTCCCTCCAAAACCCACAACTCCATTACAGTCCTTTTAGTTCTTCTGAATTAAGTCTATCTGATTCTAACTTTCAATCCCATGGGCATTTAAACCTTCAACTTGAGCATGTTAAAAGCAATCTCTAGCTTTAGCTATTTTGTATTATTTTTTGTTATTACATTTTACCATGTCTAATATTGGTACTCTCCTTAAGCCACAATATCCTTTTCAGAGGAGAGATTTTTCATTAAAATAAGCAGGAGAGACTAAGGACAAGCCAAAAAGGACCAATGAAAGACATTTCAATTTAAGTAGAAGGAGGATATCATTTTTATGTTTATCATATAGTATTTTGCCCTCATGAATTTGTTCCAGTTGCAAGAATAATCTTTGTTTCCAGAAGGCACCACATTAAACGAACATAGACTTCTCTCCAAAGTGAAATCTATGAAAGGTCTATCTTTACATCAAGGCTTAGGAAACAGGAAGATGCCAGTGACTAATGAAATTGGCACCAACAGATTTTGGAGTCCAAAAGTATTCCCAATGAAAAGCCACTTCGAATTAGAAATGAAACTTCAATAAGATAAATAGTACCCTGATGTGTCCTACTCAGAATTTGTTTATAGTGACTCAAAAGAGCCTACAACTTTAGATTTTGGATTCTTATTAACTGAAATTCACATCTTAGTGGTATTTCCCCTCAAGTGAAACTTATTTAAAATTACTAACTGCTGTCTTGGGGACCACATGAACTTGAGTTGCAAGAAGAAAACAGACTCACACTTACAAATTTATTCATATTGAATAGAAGGCAAGCAAGTTGTTAGAAACTAGTTAACACTGTTCTCATGGTTGAATTCCAGAAATCAAGCTCTATGTCTAATAGTTGGTTTTCTCAACAATGTGGGCAAGTGACTCAGTCCCATGTCAGTATATTTCTGTGACTATCCCCTGTTTTGCTGTCTTTGGGAACAGTTACCTTAGCACAGCGGTAGGGTGTGTGCCTTGCATGCAGCCAACATGGCCGACCCGAGTTTGATTCCTCCGCCCCTCTCCGAGAGCCCGGCAAGCTACTGAGAGTATCTCGCCCACACGGCAGAGCCTGGCAAGTCGCCGTGATGTATTCGATATGCCAAACACAGTTAACAACAAAATCTCCAATGGAGACGTTACTGGGCCGGCTCGAACAACCTTAGCTACATTTAGTTCAAATCTTGGCTGCCCTCTGGAGGCAAGATCACCAGGGAAGTGAAGCTAATACAGCTTCATTCCCCCATGACAATGCCCAAACCATGAGTTAGCCTTTTCAGTTGGTGACACTTGGTGTAAAGGGTCATATGCTTGCATGCCTTCTTTGTATTTACACAATCATTTAGGTATAAAAGTGCATGAAGGTGATCATAGTAAAGAGAGAGGGTGAAATATACATTTGTTTCTGACGTATGATTTTTATTTGCAGGGGAGTATGATGGTAAAGAACAAATACAGGGCCTTATATATGTGAAGCATACATTTTTTCACTGAGATCCATCTCAACCCCTGATTTTTGGTCTGGCACATTTTTTTCTAATCAGAAGAATATTTTCACTAGCAAAATAGGGTGTGTGAAAAAATGATCTAAATACAGATATGTACTTTCCCTTAGTAGATTTGTTAAATTTTAGGTTTGTAATGCATATTTAGTTCTATATGCTGTTTTTAGCCAACAGAATAAATGTTTTCATCATAAAATAATATTACAAAGCTTAATTTTAATAATAGGTATACTCTTAATTATGCATTTAAATGAAAATCAGAGAAGCCAAAAGTGGAAAATGATGCTTAGAATAATGCAAGAGAGTATATGAAGCCTGTGAAATGTTGAGTGCTTACCTGTTTTACTCTGTAATATTTCAATATTGAGTTTTATGTGGACAAGATATATGATCTCCATAAATTTCTTCTATTTTAGTTATGGTATTTCAACTTCCCCCTTTGCATACTTTTATCTCTATATACAATCTAATATTGATAGTGGAAATGTATAAGCCAGAAATGAAATTCAAACAAACATATTTGATACTTTAAAGTGGCTAAGGGAATGAACTTTTATATTCACAGATATTCACACATTTTAGAACTAAATTTTCACTTTGACATCTACAGTGGATTTTGTAGGCTAGTTAATTAAAAAACTTTTAACCATTTGTAAAATGAGGAGGTTAGTAGCAAATTAAATGTCCACCAAACACTAGGTGGTATCATTACATATTATTCACGATCACGACCATCCTGTTGTTCGTCGATTGCCTTGAGCAGGCCCCAGTAACGTCTCCTTTGTCCTAGCCCTGAGATTTTTTAAAAAGTCCCATATTCAAGGCTCTTTCAGGGTTAGGAGAATGAGACCCTTCATTGTTACTGGTATTTGGCATATTGGGTATGCCACGGGGAGTTTGCCAGACTCTGCCGTGTGGGCAGATTACATTCGGTAGCCTGCCAGTTTGTCCAAAGTAGGAATGAAATGATAAGATGTTGCTTCCAGGAGCTGGGTTTTATAGTCTCTGGATCTTGGCTGTTGATGGGATTACATGGCGCCAGGGGGCCAGTTGGTGGGTGTGACCCCTGCCTACTGGAATGTGGAGGATCTGGGTGGAGGATGCTCAGCCCTGATCCTAGCAGTCTTGGAGATCTCAGCCCCGGGACCCTCATGCCTCTGTTCCTCTGCCGGTACCCCCATGCATCTGGAGAGTGGTCTTAGCATGGTGGTGGCTGGTTCTGGAGTCTCCTGCCTCCGCACCTGGCTGTCCTCACCGTGTCCCCCTTGGAGGGGAGCGGGTTGAGTTTCCCTCCCCGCCCCGACCAGGGCTCCAGCAGCCGAAGACCTCCAGAACCAGCTACCACCATGCTGAGACCACTCTCCACACACATGAAGGTACCGGCAGAGGAATGGAGGCATGCGGGTCCCAGGGCTGAGATCTGCAAGACTGCTCGGATCAGGGATGAGCATCCTCCACCCAGATCCTCCACATTCCAGTAGGCAGGGGTCACACCCACAATGGGCCCCCTGGCGCCGTGTAATCCCATTAACGGCCAAGACCCAGAGACTATAAAACCCAGCTCCCTACATATTATTATGTAACATTTATACATTGAGAAAGTATCTTTTTATTTGAATTGAAGAAATTACAGTTCCTGAATATAAAAAGGGTTTCTTTTTGTTTTTTTCTGAAATATGGCTTATTATAATGTTTGATTTATTTCTAGAATTGGAGAAATATCAAAGAAATGAACATTGTGTAACATGGTTCTCGGAATCTTGCATAGAAATCAAGGATAAGACATGGTGATGTCAGTTCTATATAATTAAAAAATTTAGAAGTGAAGTTATGAATAATAGCTAAACGTAATCATCATGAAGTCATGGACCCAAGCCTCCAGTGTGACAGTTCTGTACATTCAAACTGACCCTTGGGAAATCAACATTTGAGGCTTTTGCTTTGTTGTTTGGGCTTGTTAGTTACATCTTTAATTGTGCTGAACCTTGTTTAGAATCATTGATGTTTAGTCCCAGTTCTTAGTCTGTTTGACCCTATTAAAATTTGTGTCCCTTGCAACGTAGAAGATAGAGCCTTTATAGACTTGAAGGCATAGACCCACCTATTGGTTAGATATTGTTCTTATCTTATTCTTCCAGTATGGATTTGAATGACATCAATAACCTAAGAACTTTGAAGTTTCCTTATGAATTTCAGTTTAGAGGAACTGTTGAAAGCCATATGTCTTTTAAATATAATTTTAAAACATAATAGTTTAGGGGCATTTATCTATGGTTTTGTACACTAATATGCACATGTTTTAATAAACTTTTAAACACCTAAGACTTTTTTTAATTGAGATTAAAGTATTTGTTATTTTTCTAAAGTTTCCCTTAGAGGCTGAGGATATCTTCAAGTGCTGAGCACTAACCTGGCAGTGCAAGGCCAGAGTTTGACGTTGGGTGCCACATTGCCCCATCCCTCAACACGGCTACTTACAATTCCTGTGGCCCCAGAGCATTGCACTGCAATGCCAGGCTGAGCATGGCTGGAAGAGGCCCAGTACTAACCTAGATACCACTGAGTGTGACCAGTAAAAACAAAAGTAATCCCTTACAATTTGAGGATGTTTGCAATTTTAAATGAACTGCAGAGAATTTTTATTAAATGCATGAAAGTTCCACTTGGATAGTTATGTGTACAGGTACATCTTATATATTATATGGAGTTTTCAGATTCACAGTTACTTGGCTTAGAATAGCAGTATTGACTTCATTATTTAACTTACAAAAGTTTTATTTGGACTAACACTAGGGCATTAAAGGCTATCTAAGTATAGATAAATAACATTATGCTTGATAGTGATTTGGCTCTGACATTGGAATTATAACAGAAAGAATTTTAAATATTAGTTATTGTCCTATCAACATACTTATTTTTTGGTATTAAAGCAATTTGTATTAAAGCAAATGGCTGGAGTGATAGCACAGTAGATAGGGTGTTTGACTTGCATGCGGCCAACCCGGGTTCAATTCCTCTATCCCTCTCGGAGAGCCCAGCAAGCTACCAGAAGTATCCCGCCTGCACAGCAGAGCCTGGCAAGCTCCCCGTGGCATATTCAATATGCCAAATACAGTAACAACAAGTCTTACAATGGAGGCGTTCCTGGTGCCCGCTCGAGCAAATTGATTGAACAGTGGGAGGACAGTGCTACAGTGCGTTAAAACAATTATAACATTAAATCTGTTTGACAAAAGTATTTATATGAAGTATAAATTAATATAATTTTGCTTTAAAAAGACCTTGTATATTTTATATGTTGGAAGTGATCTCTCAGTCACCTAAGATTCAGTAAGATCTAGATAATATAGGATAGGTCAGATCTTAACTAGAAATGTAATCATAACAGGTATTTAAAATTATTTTGAAACTTTGAGGTCAGTGACTGTCACATATGTTGTATATACTTCTGTATAAATATATAATTTAGTTTTATACTGCTTTTTATAATGGTGCAATAATTTTTAAATTAGCAAGATATCAAATATTTATTAATGTTTCAGACCTATTTCAAGTAGTCACACATTATATACACAGATTATTAAAGTACATTAAAGATTTGTAGTTGGTGAAATCAATTTTTACCTCCAAAGAGCAGGTTTGTTAAGCTATCTAATGAATAATTCATTAAAATAATTCAAATGTAAATAAAATAGCAAATAAAGTCATCCATTAAATTTAAGTAGAATTATGAAATTAAAAAACTCATCAAATTTTTAGATTTTATAGATTTTATCAGTAATATGAAAAGACTATAATTTAGGATGCTGTTTATTGATATATTGAATTGATGATCTTTGAAGTTAGGTCTCTCTTTCAAATATCTCCTATTACTAGTAGCAACATGACCTTTCAAATAGACACATGTGTACTCACTAGGGAAGCTTTGCTGACTTGACTATTTTCTACTTCACTACTTGTTTTTTCTCTGCAGACTTTGCCATTTTGCTGAGCAAATATACATATATATATATGTATATTTACACACACATATATATTCTGGTATGCTCCCTCATTGTCAGAGAATGCTATTTACAGCATGACAGCATGAGGTCCTTATTAAAGCATAACTTAAATACATATTATAATTATATGATAACACAGCAGGTAGGGCATTTGCCTTGCACATGGCTGACCCGGTCAACCCGAGTTAGATTCCTCCGCCCCTCTCAGGGAGCCCAGCAAGCTACTGAGAGTATCTCGCCTGCACGGCAAAGCCTGGCAAGCTACCCGTGATGTATTCGATATGCCAAGCATAGTAACAAGTCTCACAATGGAGATGTTACTGAGCCCGCTCCAGCAAATTGATGAACAATGGGAGGATAGTGCAGTGCAATGCATTATATAAAATATAAATATATATGTACTATATAAAGTACTTAAAATATATATTTTTTGCTTTTGAGCCACACCTGCTGATGCTCGGGGCTTACTTCTGGCTCTGCACTCAGAGATCACTCCTGGCAATGCTCAGCATACCATATGGGGTTCCTGGTATAGAACCTAGGTTAGCTGCATGCAAGACAAGGGTCCTACCCACTATCTCTCTGGTTCCTAGGTACTTTAAATTTACACATTTTATTTACTGTGTAAAAAATCCTATTTTGGGGCTGGAGAGATAGCACAGTGGGTAGGGCCTTTGCCTTGCACGTGGCCAACCCAGGTTCGGTTCCCAGCATCCCATATGGTCCCCTGAGCACTGCCAGGAGTAACTCCTGAGTGCAGAGCCAGTAGTAAATCCAATGCAATGCCAGGTGTCACCCAAAAAGCAAACAACAACAACAACAACAACAACAACAACAACAACAAAAAACCCTATACTTGTACCTTTGAGGCGCTGAGTATTTGTTAGTTTCTTAAAATGATAATCAAAAGCCACATTTTTCAGTTTTCTTTCCAAAATGTCACATGTTTAGGTTTCTTCTCTAAATCTTGAAGTCATAGTAATTTTTACTGAATACCTGTTTATATGAAATATTACAAAATGCTAGTTTATTTTTAGTGATTTTGGACTTTAAGAAGTAAAATTGCAGTTTCCAAAAATGGTATAATGAGGGATGAGGCTGCAACTCAGTGGTAAGAATTTATACTTCAAATGTTTGAAACACAGCGTTCAATTCCTGGCACTGCTTCTATCCCACAAGCCAAAAAAAAATGATTCTTTTCGTGAAAAATCTGATCATTTGCATTTGTCTACTCTAAAATGTACGAACTATTTTAATAGAAGAGCAGAAATTATTGTAATATTTAGTTTTCTTGAATATATTTTCAATTTGATATAGAAATATATATAATCACCTTATCTAAGCACCTATATTCATTTATTGTTTATAATTTTCTGTATATAAAGATGCTAGTATTATATATACCAGGCCTCATTATGAAAATGATATATCACTTTGCAGAAATGTATGCATAGCACAAATTGTTAATTTTGTTTTAATGTCACGGTCCTCCCGTTGTTCATCGATTTGCTCGAGCGGGCCCAGTAACGTCTCCATTGGGGAGACTTTGTTGTTACTGTGTTTGGCATATCAAATACATCGCGGGTAGCTTGCCAGGCTCTGCCTTGCGGGCGAGATACTCTCGGTAGCTTGCCGGGCTCTCCGAGAGGGGCGGAGGAATCGAACTCGGGTCGGCCATGTTGGCTGTGTGAAAGGCAAACGCCCTACCCGCTGTGCTATCGCTTCAGCCATTTTTAAATAATGTGTAACACAGTACTTGTTGGATATATAATGGATAAATAAGAAAATTTCTTCTCAAAATACTTAAACTGAGATGGAGAATAGTTATTTATAATTAGTGATATAAGTGTATGAAGTTTTTCAAAGTCTGTTATGCATACATAGTAATTACTCCATTATACATAAGTAATCATTATTGTCTTCATTGCTTTCCCTGAGGATCAAAAATTTTAATAAAAATATATTAATTTATATTCTTATTACTGACAACTATTTTCACGTATTATTACCATATTTTTAATTGAAAATATAGTCATGAAAATTAAATCATTTCTTTTCTCAGGGGGCATAGTAACAAATCATGTTACCAAAGAATGAATATGAATTTTCAATTGTCTTGGATTTAAATCATGGAAAGAATCTTAGACATAACTAGAGTGTGTCATTTTCAAAATCTAAACCAACCACCAATTTTTCTGTTCACTTAACATTTTAGACTTTAATTTTCTTAACTCTAAAAAAGGAGGATGCATGTCTGCTACAGTGGTTTTGTTGAATATTAAACAAGATCAGGTATGCATGAGGAAATATCCATCTGTGAAGTTAATTGACACCTCATGTTGGCTTTTGTTATCCAATAAAACAATCTCTTTGCCTGAGGATTTATTGAGCAGCTCTAATTTTTATACTTTTTATTGTAGTGAAAAATATAACAATCTACCTTCTGACTTTTAAATGTGCAAAACTACATTAACTGTATACAATAATATATAGCGGGTCTCTAGATTTTATTTTTTATCTTGAATGAATTGTAGCTTCTGTACTTGTGAAATAGCAACTACCCATTGTCCTGTCTCTCCTACCCAGTGTCACCCACTTTTCCACACTGTTATTTTGACTTTAATTACCTCTGTTTCCTCATGTTAGTGGCATTATGCAATATTTGCCCTTCTATCACTGTTTTACTCAGCATAAAATGCTTCAGATTTATATATGTTGAGTATAGGAAAGAATGTATTTCTTTTTGAGGTTGTATAATATTTTAAATTATGTGTATATCCCATCTCTATCCCTTCATTCATTGATGGGATTTTAGGTGGATTTTACCCCGGTTGCGTATTGTACTCTAATGAATGTAGAAGTGCATAAGTCTCTTCAAAATCTTGTTTTCAATTTTGTTTTTGATAAACACTAATGATTGGTGAGTCCTTTTTAAAAACAATTTTGGGAGAATGTCTATACATTTTCTATTCTTAGTTTACCATTTTACACTACTATAAACATAGTATAATCCCATCAGCGGCCAAGACTCAGGGACTATAAAAACCAGCTCCTGGAAGAGAACAGTGCAGTCTCCTGCCCCCGCACCTGACTGTCCTTGCTCTCTGGGACCCCTTGGAGGGGAGCGGGTTGAGCTTTCCTCTCCGCCCCCACTAGGGCTCCGGCAGCCAAAGACCTCCAGGACCAGCCACCACCATGCTGAGACCACTCTCCGCACACATGAAGGTACTGGCAGAGGGACAAAGTCACGCGGGTTCCGGGGCCGAGATCTCCAAGCCTACTCGGATTTGGGCCGAGCATCCTCCACCCAGATCCTCCAAATTCCAGTAGGCGGGGGTCACACCCACCAACTGGCCCCCTGGCGCCATGTAATCCCATCAACGGCCAAGACTCAGAGACTATAAAAACCAGCTCCTGGAACCACGCGGCCGCAAATGACATCTTATTATGACATCTTATCTCTTTCCTACTTTGGACAAAATGGCAGGCAACCGAATTTAGCCTGCCCACATGGCAGAGTCTGGCAAACTCCCCGTGGCGTACCCAATATGCCAAATACCAGTAACAATGATGGGTCTCATTCTCCTAAAGAGCCTTGAATATAATCCCAGGGCTAGGATGAAGGAGACGTTACTGGGGCCTGCTCGAGGCAATTGACGAATAACAGGATGATTTGTGATTTGTGTGATTTTGTGATAAACATAGTACAAGGATTTCAGTTTCTCTGTTATCCTCCAACACTTACTACTTTTATAATGACCATCTTAACAGATGTGAAGTAATATCCTATTGTTATAGTCATATAGTTTTTGACTGATTTTTCATGATGTTGAGCATCTTTTCATGTGCATGTTGATTGGGCATCTTCTCTGAAGAAATGTACATTTAGTATTTTGCCCATTTTTAAATAGGGTTATTTAGGGAGCTGGAGTAATAGCACAGTGGGTAGGGCGTTTGCCTTGCACGTGGCCAACCCTGGTTCAATTCCCAGCATCCCATATGGTCCCCTGAGCACCGCCAGGGGTAATTCCTGAGCGCAGAGCCAGGAGTAAACCCTGTGCATCGCTAGGTATGACCCAAAAAGCAGAAATAAGTAAATAAATGACTAGGGTTTTTTGTCTAACTTGCTGTTAATTTATAGGTATCCCTTATATATTTTGAATATTATAATCTTTAATAGGTATATGGTTGACAAATATTTTCACACTTACTTTAAGTTGCCTTTTCACCCTGCTGATTGTTTCTGTGGTTCTGCAGAAGCTTTTTAGTTTACTGTAACTTCAGTTTTCTTTGTATTGTATTTATGGTAGTGGTATCTCACACATGTAACACATGCACTCTACCTGGTAGAGTGCCCCTCTTTTCTACATTTGCTTTCTTTACTTGGTTTCAGTTATACTTCCCTAGAAACCAGTACAATGTTATATTCAAGCCAATATTTTGAAACATTTTTTTCTCTCCACCCACCCTTCCTTTGGGAATTTTACAGTTTCAGGTCTTAGATTTGCTAATCCACTCAGAGTTGAGTTTTGTGTTTCAATAAGAAAAGGTCTCAGTTTCATTCTTTTTTGCATGTGAATATCCTGTTTGCTGGTCACTGTAAATTGAAGATACTTTCATCATCCTCTTATGTAGTCTTGGCAGCCTTGCCAAAGACCATTGGAACAAATACAGGTATGTGCATTTCTATATCCTCTACACTGCTATGCTGTTCTTTATGCCACACGTGTTCCTTTTTATTATTGTAACTTTGTCAAGTGACTTGAATTCAGGAGTTTCTTAACCTTTTAGATTTGTTGTTTAGTTTCAAATATTTTGAGTACTTGGGGTCATTTGTAAGTTGGTGTTCTATGTCTTTGTTGATATCTTCATTTTGTTCGTGCAGAATTTTTCTGAGTTCATTAAGTATCTTTACGATATTTTGAAATTTTGGTCCTATATATCCATTATTTTCAGATTTTTAGGAGCTGGACATCTGGCATTGCTCAGGAATCTAGGGCCACTCTCAGCAGTGTTTTTCTCAAAGCTTGGGAGCCATCAGAAATGTTCACAGTGCCTCATGGTACGGGATAAAACCCAGGATCTTGTACCTGCGAGACATATGCTCTACCACTTCAGTACATCCTTGCCCTTTTGTTAAATTTTAATTAACAAAAATTTTATAGTTTCTTTTCTTTATGTTTTTATTTTCATTTTATTTTATTTTTTATTATTACAGCACTAGAACTTTTTATTTATTTATTTATTTTACTGGATGAAAAAAACTTTTTTTTTTTAATTTTATTGAATCACTGTGAGTTACAAGGTCATTTATGATTGAGTTCCATGCATTCAAACAAGCTTTCTTGTTTGGGTTGCAATCACACAGTGATCAAACACTTATCCTTTCACCAGTGTACATTCCTCACCACCAATCTTCCTAGTACACCCCCATTCCCCACCCTCGCCCTGCCTTCATGGCAGACAATATTCCCCATACTCTTTCTCTACTTTGGGGCATTATGGTTTGCAATACAGACACTGAGAGGTCATTATGTTTGATCCATTATCTACTTTTGGCACACATCTCTCATCCCGACTGATATGGTGGGAGAGTTTTGTGCCATACCCACTGGTGCTCAGGGATCACTCCTGGAAGGCTTGGAGGACCATATGGGTTGCTAGGAATCAAACCCAGGTGAGCTGTGAACCAGGCAGTTGTCCTACCCGTTGTGCTACTGCTTCAGCCTACTATGACTTATTTAGAATGAGTTTTCTGGAGGTATTTTTTTTCCTATGTACAAGTCAAACTTCTTTATTTTATAACTGTGTATTGCTATCACACAGAGAAAAAGTCAGTCACCTCTCTCCATCATTATCAACTGGCTACATGTAGGAAAGAAAAAAACAGCATGAGCCCGGCTAGAGAATCTCCAGGCCTCTCAATTTCTATGGAGTAATGCATGTAAATTTCGCAATTGGACTTCTCCAGTTTCTTTTAATAGAATTTATAATCTCTTGTTCCCTCTGGTGTCTGTCTTCAGTACTGCGTGTGCTTTGGAGCTGCCATATATAAGCTGCCTCGCTCTCCTTTGTTCTAAGTGTTCCTGGGTTTATAAAGTTGGTTTTGCTTGTTTGTATGTTTTTATTGGGTCCCCATGAATGGCGGAGTTACAAGGTCATTTATGATTGAGTTCCATGCATTCAGTGTTCCAACACCAGTTCCTTCCAGACTATCCAGTTCCCTCCACCAGTGTCCTCAGTTTCCCTCCTGCCTCAACTTGCCTCCTGGTAGGCATTTTTTTTCTTTTTAGGCACTGTGGTTTATAGTACTGTTATGGATAGGGTGTCATTAATATTATTTTACCCCTTTCGGCACCCAGTCCTCATCCAGAGTGATCACTTCTCTCTAGAGTATCATTCTGAGCTTTGTTAGTTCTTCTGTTAGGCAAGACAGATACTTCCACAAAACCAGACATTGAAAACCTGTTCTACCTCACTTTCTCTTCTGAAGGAGAATAATTTCATTGGCCTCTGCCCCACTATACCCAGGATTCTCAGGAATAGTAACAAACTGCCCATCAGCTCATTCTCAGTAGCATCCAAATAGCTAAAGTATGCTAGTGTGGTCATAAACAGGACCACAAGAGCTAAACAGAAACCAGTTCCTTAGGAAGACCCCACTTTCTCCAAAGAATGCTTGACTATTGGCATTAATGTCCCACTCTTCGCTTCTGGGAGGAAGCTGGGGATTCCGGTTTTCTCCTGCTTCTTCAGTGTTCAGCCAAGGAGAGGAATCAGCAAATGAGTACCATGTAATTCCCTGCCAGCTTCAGTGTGGCTAGTTTCACCAAGCTTGTCGAAGGAATATATTAACTGGTTTCCAGATTTCTCAGAGAGAATTGTTTATTGAGTTAGTGTTTTGGAAGGAGAGAGAAGGATGGTCTTGCGCTTCAGACTGATAATATTCCTCCCCTCTTGAAGTAGGGGTGTCACCATTCAGCTGTGCTCAGCACTTAAGTCCTGCCTCTGTGCTCAGGGGGCCATGTGTGGTTTCAGGCATCAAACTGGTGCAGTCCATATCCAAGGCAAGCATCTTTATCCCTTTATACTGCTGCTATCCCTGTGTTTCTTAAGGTGTTTATCAGCAGTGTTCCTCTACAAACCAGTTCTTATGCTGACACCTCAAGCATAATCAACAAATAAATGAACCTATAGTAGAGAGGGCTGCAGCGATAGCACAGCGGGTAAGGCATTTGCCTTTCACGCGGCCAACGTGGTCGATACTTCCATCCCTCTTGGAGAGCCCAGCAAGCTACCGAGAGTACCTCGCCCTCATGGCAAAGCCTGGTGAGCTTCCTGTGACATATTCAATATGCCAAAAAAGCAGTAACAACAACTCTTACAATTTGTTTTGAGACGTTACTGGTGTCTGCTTGAACAAATCGATGAACAATGGGAGGACAGTTCTACAGTAGTAGAGAGGGTTTTTTTGTTTGTTTGCTTTGGGTAACAGACTGAAATCAATGTGTCCAGTACACAGCCTTGTCCACCGATCTGACAAGCCTGAGAAGCCAAGGTCAATTATTTACTCACCCTGAAGCTTTCGTTAGTGAAATTTGAATAAAAGTTAACTATTCACTAGTACCTTTGCAAGTTCATTGTAAAGATTTAAAGTGGTAATGCTATTTCTTTATTAATGTCAACATTAGAGATTTTGAGAGATGTGGATTTATTCCCCAAAACTAATTCACGCAATTGAGACATTTTGACCTTTGATGCTTTCCCTTAGTGTTGACTTAACAAAAAAGAATTCAATCTGTTGAAAATTCTGAGTAATTAAAATTGTGTTTTATGTTCACTTGATATTTAATTCTCTTATGTATGCATTCTTCTCTGTCTCAGATAGTCTGCTATAATAATTTAATTAATTTAAATAGATATTTCACACTTAAATTAGTATTAGTAAAAGAGGTGTAAACTCATGAAACATTGAAATCAAAGAATTACTTGTAACTTCTAAACTAGTAATTTTCATTTTTTATCTCCTACATTGAAATAATTATATTCAAAATTTAAAATGCTGAAAGCCATTTCAGCCCCTGAACGGCCATTTTTGGAAAGTGCTCTTCCAGAATATTGTCATTTCCAAAACACATTTTCTCAATGCTTTCACAGCAATTCATGACCATTATGGTAATTCTATGAAGTCAAATACATTTCCCTTATTTAAAAATATCTAAATCTGTTAAAGGAAAATAGTTACTTCAGTGTCTTTTCTGATTTAGGAAAGCCATGTTAAACTAGGTCTAGAAACTACTACATTTCTCAGATTTCCAGTGAGAAGTTAATGAATAATACACCTGAGAGAATTATAATTTTCTACTTTGCCAAAAAATCACCATAAGCTCTGTGCTATGTTTTTTTTTATAAAATTCAAATCCAGCCAGCTTTCTGCTAGGCAAATGTTTGCATTGAAATGAGCAGTCATGAAGTTCATAAACAATATTTCAAACATAAAACACTTATCTGTGTGTATTCTCTTGTTTCATTCTGAGTGGATTTTTCTATAGCAAGAAAAATACATAAAAATGGTTTTAGTGATGTTTAGTGTTTTGGTACACTATACTGGGTTGTGAGTGACATACTTCATTTGTTAGGAAATGTAAACACTGTTCAGAAAAATTAGGGGAGGGGATACAAGACTTTCTGTTTTCAATAAGCTTATATCTACTGCATAAAGAAAAGTACATGTTACATTATTTATGCATTGTAGAACCAGCTAGTCTCAAATGTTAATGGTTTGATACATGAGAGCTTTCTTTTTTATTTCTAAAAACCTTTGCTTTTCTGCAAAGCATCATGTTGCTGATGCTATGTAGCAATGAATTTTGATTGGTAAAAGGAGATGAAACTTCTTTTAATATAGACACTATTCTTATTATATATATATATATTGCAGCCCTAGAAAAAAAGAAATATAGTATGGAGAAAGTTTTGTTAAATAATGTCATTATGGGGTTCGTTGAGTTCATTGGAATTTTATGAAAAGCATCCAGGCTGTTTCCACTCTTTGTTTATCTTGGGAAATGGTTTAAATGAAAGAATGATCTGACTATTCTTGAGTTAAGCCAAATATTTATAATATGGCATTACTGATAGAAATTTTGTCATGTTCCTTGGAAATCATGAAATGTTTGGAAGGATTGTAATTTTCTAGCCAAAACCTTTGTTATGAAGTTCAGTTCTCTGACTTCAGTCATGATTACTCATTTTCTCTTTCTTTGTCATGCATACTTAGCATATGCCTCAGTGGGGCTAAGGGCAGATGAATAGGTACAAAAATTACTATATAGGGCTTGGCATTAATCATCTATAGTGATTTTTAATTTTCCTCATCTTTCAAAATGTTACTCAATATATGCTTCTCTATCTCCCCTTCTCTCTCTCTCTATCTTTCTCTCTATCTCTCTCACACACACACTTGCATGCACACACACACACACACACACACACACACACACTTCCTCTTTCTCCCTTTCTTCTCTGCCTCATATTTCTTCTCTTCTTTTATGCTGCTCCAAAATTTCTGAGGAGCAGAACCATTCTCACAGATACTTACTAAAAGGTTGATTGCTGAGGGTTGGCAAAGTTTAGCAGTGGTCAGAGACCACACACTGCATGAGTTTGAACTTGGGTCCTTGTGCAAATAAGGTATGTGCTTCTCACCCACAGTTTTCTCTCTGGCACACCGGTATTCTAACATGTGATTCTCTAGTATATTCAGAGCTCGTGTGTGTGTGTGTGTGTGGCGGGGGGAGGGGGGTGTTCCAGCACCACACCTCTTACCAGAATTTCACCATCCCTCCCCCCATGTCTCATGTCTACATATCACTGTCACTGCCCTCCCGTTGTTCATCGATTTGCTTGAGCAGACTCAGTAACATCTTCATTTTGAGACTTGTTGTTACTGTGTTTGGCATGTTGAATACATCAAGGGTAGCTTGCCAGGCTTTGCTGCACGGTCTAGATACTTTCAATAGCTTGCTTGCTGGGCTCTTCGAGAGGGGCAGAGGAATCAAACCAGGCTTGGCAGGGCTGGCTGCATGCAAGGCAAACGCCCTACACTGTTATGTATATATATACACATTTCTCCCCTTCTTCAGTAAGTGTCATCTGTCTATTAAAATCTGAGCACTGAGTAGGGACTAGGATGGAGAAATAATATTACCATGGTCTGTGCCCTTTACAGAGGTTGATCATTGAATGTCCTTATCTCCCCTTTTTGGGTAGTATGACTGTTAATTGTTATACTTAAAGCAATTGTAATGTGTTGAAATCGTTTTAAATTATAGGATAAGTCATGCTGATGGATTTCAATGAGATATTTCTTAACAGGGTTGGCAGGGTGCCTATGCCAGGAAATGTTATTTAGCAGACATTTAGCCTGTCTCTTTTTCTTCACAGAACTCTATTGAATAATCATTGCTAAACAAAACAGAGATGATTTTTACCCACTTGATGTAAATACCTTTTAAATTAGGACAGATTCTGTGAAAGACTAAAATCTTTTGACTTTTGAATCCTTTCTCTTAAGAGATCCAGGTGCAAAAACAAATGATAATTTCTTGTATGCTAAATGGTCAAAGAATTATGATTAATGGGCAGATACTGATCTCTGGCACACTGTTCTTTCTTTCTTTCTGCAGTGTTAATTTAGATACCATTACTTACAATACCACTAATGATAGAACTTCATGTATACAGTCTTCCAGTACCACATCTCTTTCTGGAATGTCATCATCCATCCTCCAGTGTCTCCAGGTCCCCTGCCACCTATATCCTACCTCACCTCTTGGAAGACTGAGCTCTATAGGCTTATTCTCAGGTTCTCTTGTCACCAGCCATTTGGACATGTTTTTATATATTACTCTTTTTATATATTACTCTTTTTTATATATTACTCTTACTATGTTTTTATATATTACTCTTACTATGTTTTTTTATATTCTACAATTTTTACCCTTGACAACTCATGCAATGAATATCTTTAATACATTTCCAGTATTTTGTCCTTTATATATACATGATTCTAAGTAATGGCTATATCATTTATTATTTTTAACTATAAAAGTTATTTTTGAGTCTATGCTTCTTAAATTTTTCTATTTTCATATACTTCAAAGAAAATTCTATATTCATTAAATGAGGGTTCTAACACAAATATCACTAAATGTATTATTAAATGAAACAGTATATATAAGATATTATAATGTTATTCCAAAAGTCAAGAAATGTTACATCTCCCCTAAACTTAATACCATATTCTCAATCTAATGAGGAAAATTTTGTCACATTTCTCATGAAATTGATGCATCTGTATATAATCTCGTCTGATATTTGTCCATTTTTTGGTTTTTTTGGTCTGATATTTGGTAAAGGACCTTTGTTGTTGTTATTATTATTATTATTATTTAAAGTCCTTTCAATTTATTCTATGTTTTCCATTCATTTCTCCTGAGAATAGAGATTGAAAACCTATTCTATGAATTGGTTAAAGATATTAAATTCTACAAAGAAACATACAAACTTCCTTTTAATGGATGAATCTGTTATGAATATATAAAGGTAAAGGTCCTCCCGTTGATCATCGATTTGCTCGAGCGGGCCCAGTAACGTCTCCATTGGAGACTTTGTTGTTACTGTGTTTGGCATATCGAATACATCACTGGTAGCTTGCCAGGCTCTGCCCCGCAGGCGAGATACTCTCGGTAGCTTGCCGGGCTCTCTGAGAGGGGCGGAGGAATCGAACTCGGGTCGGCCATGTTGGCCACGTGCAAGGCAAATAAATGCCCTGCCGCTGTGCTATCACCCTCAGATGTGAGGGCGATCTGGCTGTGACATCTGTCACCCCATTGATCACCAGGGTTGATTCAGCTGATCTGGCTGGCTAGGCGGGTGTTCCCTTCCTCCCTCACCGCTCCATGTGCGTCCCTCCCGAAGCTGCACGCTCGGTCGAAGAGGATGGCCTTACCCGAATAGAGACAGACCAGTCTTTGGTAGAGGGTATACGAGTAGCTGCGCTCCCCTGCTAGAACCTCCAAACAAGCGCTCAAGGTCCATGAATATATAAGTTGAACTAAAATATATATCTAGAAATGTACTTAGATTATTTTGGGTAATAAAACACACATTTTTTTGTGTGTTCACAAAAAATGTGGAGGGTGCTCTGCAAGAGTTTGGTGGCCATGTGTCCCTTCCCAGCCGACTGCCACTGATGAAGGCATAAAGGAGAGAACAGGGCTGCCAAGCTGGTTGGTAGTCAGTCACCAGTCTCTGCCCTGCCATTTATTCCATTCTCCCTGTGTGCCTATTCCCATCCCACTCAGTGCCCCATTCCAGGCTCACACTGCCCTTCATTCCCACCTCCTACTTTCCCCCATGCTGGTCTCACTCATGTCGCCTCTCACAGCCTTCCTTAAGAGCCCAACCCTAAGGTTGAGGGTAGCATCTTCACATAGGTCAGAAAGCACAATCAACATATGTAAAACCCTTCCTTCTGGGGAAGCTCTTCTAAGACAAAGATCTCATCCTGCTTGGAGATCCACACAAAGGTGGAATTTCCTATACGTGGTATTTCTCTTTTCCTTTGTCCATATACATTTAAACTGTCATCTTAAATTTACTTAATAACCTCTCTAGTTATTTTGTATGGACACAGTAAGAGATATATTTAGTTTAAAGGGTGACTCTCCTGGGGACATCTCACTATAGATCCCAGCTACAGTCCTCAGGCCAGATTAGTCCTTCCTCATCCCAGTAGGGTCCTTATCTTTGGGTCATGACAGAATTTGTCCATGAATGTGCTCCTATTATAAGTTTTATGGTGCTTTGCCTGTCCCATTTCTATGCCTGAGTAGTTTACAGCCAGCCCTGGGTCCATCCAAGTCCCTTCTTTGGTACACTGCTTTTGGGGTGCTAGGAACTAAGGGCAACTGAGGCTTAAATTGAGTAAATATGACAGATGCCCAGGAGTAAATATTATTCGAAATCAATTAACTCTCAAGTTACAAAAGCATAACATTAACTGTCTTCCTGTGCCTATACAAAAATAACATTGCTCTAAAGAAAACTATAAGCGACACATGGGAAAGAGAATCGCAATATTTCACTTACAAACACAAAATCCAGAGTCCTTAGAAGTAGCTCACCATACAAGTCACAGGGTCTGATATGGGAGTATATATGGGGGTATATGTGGGGTCTATGGGCATATATGGGGGTATAGGGAAGCAGAGTAGAGAGAAGTTAAAGGTAAACGCAGAGGGATGGGAGTGCCTGAGAGCACTGTGATGGGTGTAAATATATAATGCTGAGCTCTCTGTGGCGGAGGAGAAAGAACAAACCAATGTTATCCTACAAAAATATCAAGAAATACTTTAAGTTTTCAATAGTGTTTGCAGTAAACTCTGTCAATACTGCAAACTGCAGCAGTGTACTGCAATTGCCACCAGAAGGTGCTAGAGGGAAATAAACCCAACTTGAGTCAAAGCTTTGCTCTAGGTTTTATGCATTTGCTTTTGGTGGTGTCTTTTCTCTTTTGATAATTTCCTCCATTCAATGACAGCGGTTCATTTGGTTTCAATATCATATCTATGAAATTTCAGGGATTTGGCCATGTGAAAAACAAAAGCGGATTTTTAATCTGTTTATTCACCAGGAAATAATTAAAAAAGACTTTAGGGGGAAAAAATGGATGAACTTTAAAAAACAAAATATTCATGTAATTAAAGAGAAATATTTTATTATTTAACTTAAAAATTCTTCTCATAAATATGTATAATGATATCTTATGTTTATGCTAATTTGTTCTGGATCTTTTAATATCAATTCATACTAGTCAAAATATAGAGCAGAGAATGTTGCTATTGAATGAATAATTATAATTATTAAGTGAAAAATTAGTAAATTTTCTAATCCTAAGTATATTCACAAATTTATTTCACTGTCATCCAGATTTGTTAAATGTCAGATATGATCAGGTATTTCTAATTCTTTAAATCATTTATTTCAAATAGCTAAACATTTTTATCTATTGGGAATTTTCCCCTTCACCATTCTTGAAATACCACGTTTAACAATTTTTAAATTCCAGTACTTATTTTTATTTTTATTTGTATAGGTATTAGGATAGGATAAAATAGTAAAAGGATAATATTATCATTTTGGGAACTTTCTGTGCCTTTCATGCTAATAGACAATCAAACTAAATGAGTATTTTCTAAAGTCATTTTATAATTTTAGTGCAGTAGTAAGAAAGTATATTATATAGTCATTATTTAAAAGAAAAATAAATTTCTCAGGTTTCCATCTAGATGTTCACATAATGTGTTTTTAGGGAGAAAGCACTTTGATTTATGAGCTAGTTTCTACACTTAAAAAATGTTCATTTGTTCATTAGAAATAAAGCAATCAAGTATAATTCTGCACGCCACACTGATGAGATGAAATAGAAAACAGAGAAATTAGAAATTTTAAACAAATTATCCAAATGATTTATAAAATTTCAAGAAAAAGGAGCATCAAAATTCTCCCGTACTCTATCTGCCATAGTGAGTTTTCAATTGCCACTAGAATAAATCACATTACCATAAACTGATTTAGTCATGAAATATTTTATATTACAGTTCTGTGGTTAAGAAGCCTCAAATTGGTCTGAATGTTTAATTCTGCCTTCTTCCTGGAGGATGCAAGGAGTGTTACTTTCCATTTTTCCTACATCTAGGTTAATATTTCTCAAGCAAGGTCCATATCCTGTGGACCACCCCCCCCCCCCCCAGTATATTCCAAGGGGCTGCCAGGTGAAAGTTGCATAAATGATGGATTACAGCATAATACTTGGGGGTCATTTGGCAAGACAAGGTGGGGTCAGCACAGGAAGAAAACAAGTTTGAAAGTGGGCCCCACTTGGAAAAGGGTTTAGAATCATTGACCTAGACTATCCATATTCCTTCTTTGTTTTGTATTTCCCTTTTGTCTTCAACTACCAATGCTTGGTTGTCTGTTTCACTCATATTCTTACTGTTCTGCTTTATCTTACATATTTAAATGACTCTTCTGCTCACATTAGTCCCTACCAAGTTTTAAAACAGACAATCCAGGATAGTCTTAAAGCTAACTTCTTAATGGCTTTAATTCCCATGTAATGTAACCTAAAGTTTCTAGAAGTTAGACAGTGAATATCTCTGAGGCATAAATCAGTCCCTGCTTACTATATGTTTATCTCTTTGTGCTTTTACAGAATGAAAATGCTGTGTATATATATTTTGTGCTTATGTAATTTACATAGGCCAGAGCGGTAGCACAGTGGGTTACAGCATTTGCCTTGCATGCAGCTAACCCAGGTTCAATTCCTCTGCCCCTCTCGGAGAGCCCGGCAAGCTATCAAGAGTATTCCGCCCACACGACAAAGCCTGGCAAGCTACCTGTGACATATCGATATGCCAGAAACAGTAACAACACGTCTCACAATTTCTTGTGAGAGGTTACTGGTGCCCACTCGAGCAACTTGATGAACAACAGGAGGACAGTGCTACAGTGACAGTGCAGTGATTTGCATATTCTTTCATTAACACTCTTTAGTGAATATATTATAAGTCATAGAATATTCCCATGATTTATTTCTCTTTGGTTTATTCACATAATACTGATTATTCATTTATTAAAAGATATAAGGTACAGGGCTGCTATGATAATAAAGTGGGTAGGGCTCTTGCCTTGTACATGGCTGGCCCAGATTAGATCCCCAGCACCCCAAATGCTCCACTGAGCACCACCAGGAGTGATCCATGAGCACAGAGCCAAGAGTAAGTTCTAAGTACGTGTGGGTGTGGCAAAAAGAGAAAAGAAAATATATGGTGCAGACCAATTCTGTATGTAGAAATGGAATTTTATTCATCAACAAATGGAGTTTCAGTCATCAATAAGAAAAAAATCTCTGCTTCTGGGAAACTTATGGATAAGTGGAAAAGAAGGGAAAATAGGGATTAAATAATTAATTTAAAATCTGATTTAGGCATTGAAAATTGAACTGGGGACCATAAAAATGTGAAGTGAAAAGCCAGGCATGTATTTTCCATACAATACTATAAACCTGAGTTTAATGGATGGATGGATTTTTACACTTTAGGAAGTGGAAAAAGGTGTTTGGGGCAAAAAGAAGAGTATAAATAAGAACTGTATAAATGCAGTCAGAAGCTGTTTGTTACAGTGGGAGAATCTGAAGGATTCATATGTAACTTTTTTTTAAGTAGACTTGGTGAGTGGCCAAAGGTAGAAACGGAGAGATGGATAGAGTTGAGACTGTGCAGGACTTCATATGTCCAGGGAAGAGCATGGGAATTTATGTTAAGGGCAAAGGAGAAATACAGTGATTTTTCTTCCAAATAATCACTCCTTAGACAAAGAGACAGCTCAAAGGACTTCAGTGCATGCTTTTCACACTGGGTTCAAACTCTTGTACCCCATATTCCCCAGAGGGGTTTCTACTCAGAATCAGGGAGTAACTTCACCCAGTTTTTCCTAACTTGACCCCTTAACCAAAACCCCAAATGGTCCCTCTTGCTGCAACACTGATAAAAAGTGAAAGAAACAGAGTAAATGTGATGGTGGTTGACTGTGTTGAGCAGTGTCCCCAAATCTATTGCTGGAATAGATAAAGTGACAGAAGTTACTGTAGGGTAAATTCCATTTATTAGAATAACTAAAGACAGAGATAAAGAAATTAGAGGCAGATCAAGCACAACCTTGGGTAATAATGAGTCTGAGAGGTATGTGATTTATCAATGTGGAGCTTGAACTCTTAATTTAGTAGGTTATCCAATGTCTTAGAGTTCAGTCAGACTAGAACTTTACTTGGGAGACTTTAGTCTATAGAAAATACTATAAGTATGCCACTGAAGTGAGAAGCAAGAAAAGGGGTTAATTTCCTACATCAGATCTTAAAAGAATCATTAAATATTTTCTGAATACGTCTGTTCTTTCTTTGATGTTTTCAAGTAACATTACCAAGTTGTGTGTATATAGGGAATATGTGTGTGTGTGTGTGTGTGTTTAGCATTAGGCACCAGTAATGTCTCCATTGTGAGACGTTGTTACTGCTTTTGGCATTTCAAATAAGTCACAGATAGCTTTCCAGGCTTTGCCATGTGGGTAGGATACTCTCGGTAGCTTGCCGGGCTCTCTGAGAGCTGTGGAGGAATCGAACCTGGGTTGGCTGCATGAAAGGCAAATACCCTACTCGCTATGCTGTCGATCCATCCCATATGTGTTTGTTGTACATATACATATACATATATATATGTATATATGTTTACACACGCAGAGTCCAAAAGCATGGCCATATTTATCATTCTGCATTGTTTCCAAGTGCAACTATGGGGAATGCAATAAGAAATAGTGCTGAAATATGAAGCAGATACTAGGTTTAATGGACTTTACATTTTATGGTAAAAAGTATATGAACTGGGGCTGGAGCGATAGCACAGCGGATAGGGCGTTTGCCTTGC
This sequence comes from Sorex fumeus, assembly GCF_029834395.1. NCBI lineage: Eukaryota > Metazoa > Chordata > Mammalia > Eulipotyphla > Soricidae > Sorex > Sorex fumeus. The sequence continues at coordinate 24,417,775 of NW_026606060.1, forward strand.
ATGCAGCCAACATGGCCGACAGAGGTTCGATTCCCAGCACCCCATATGGTCCCCTGAGCACCGCCAGGAGCAATCCTGAGTGCATGAGCCAGGAATAACCCCTGAGCATTGCCGGGTGTGACCCAAAAAGCAAAAAAAAAAAAAAAAAGTATATGAACTGTTTAGACATGACTCATTTCTTTTGTACTTACCATAGAGCTAAGATTGGTCTAAAAATTTTGCATATTTTTAAATCACAAAGTCTACAAGAAAATTACTCCCTTTACCTTTATTTTATAGCATAGACAACTGAGGCACTGAGGAGGTAAATTACTTGTCCCAGTTATACAACTCAAGAGTTGAGCTAGAACTCCAAGTTTGGGTATTCTCTTACATAGTGAATAGCTCCTATTGATCCAGCACTCTTCACAATACTGTTTTGGAGAAATTTTTCCAGCATATATATGTTTCATACTAATATCAGTTCATCAGTTTCATCTCCATAGGAGTCTACGGGAAGATAATCTTGCCTAATCAGTATTATTTTAAGCCCTAAAAAATTAGATATGTAAGAGAATAAATCCCTCCTCTCATTGTAGTAACAACAGGGTAGAAATGTGTCTTTAAGTCTAAAAGCAATGATGATTTTAGCCTGTATATGTAGGTAGAGTACTTCATAAACCTAACACATCTTGAGAAACAGATGCCATATTCAGTAAGTCTTTAAAAGATATCCCCTGACTCCTTATAATCTGTGGGGCACACATTTTTTCAGCAGTTGAGTTGCTAATCATGGCTTATGATCAAAAGTGTTTTTATTACTTTTTAACAAGGCTGGGGGCTCATTTGAATTTAGCAAACTTCATACTTGCAGAAAAAAGTACAATAGAGACAGAAATGAGACCTGAATGTGGAAGGATATGAGTAAGGTCTATGCAATTCTGAATATTAATTATCAATACCCTGAATATTCAGTCCAGAACTCACTATTGAGTTACATCCCCAGCCTTCCACATTTTTATTTCTCCCTTCTTTAAGGTCCAACTAAATTGTATCAAAGAAGAACACACTATGAAAGGGAACATAGTGTTATAGTACAGCAGGTAAGGAGAGATAGTTCAGCAGGTAATATACTTCTTGCTTTGCACATAGCTGACCCAGATTTGATCACAGCATCCCATGTGGTCCCCTGAGTACCAACAGGGGTGATTCCTGAGTCAAGAGCCAGGAGTAAATACTGAGGACAGCCATGTGTGGCCCCAATACAATACAAAACAAAACAAAAATTACCATGAGAAAATGGATGAGGAAGGATATGAGTAAGGTCTACACCATTCTGAAAAATGTAATGCAAAGGAAACATGGGCAATGCAGTAGAAAAAAATCAAATACAATTACCTGAAAGGAAATACCAACAGGAAATGCATTCTTACCCTGAGAACCCTAGAATTTCTGAAGAATTGGAAGCATCAGGATTCACTTTAAAGGGGGTAAAAGCCTAAATTCTGAAAGAGCAATCATATCTTATATTCATTCCCAGCCATGTGATGACTCTTTCCCTATTATAAAATTTGATTTAATACATGACTCTCCAGAAATTTTGTTCGACATTGACACATTGACGGCAGGACTAATATTCTTATTAAAATCATCCCTGTATTTTTAACTTTATTACAGTATTTCTAGTATTGTTCAACTTTGCGTTCAATGTTTTGAATATTTTCTATATTTAAAATTAGTGGGTGAATGCTTGAAAAAATGAAGACTGAAAATACATCACAGTTACAGATAAAATTAAGTTATCAGTTACAGGAGAAGTAGGAGTGAGGAACTAGTGTTTAACTTAGCATTGAGAGAAACAGCCGTTTTAGAGGTTTAAATTGGAGCTGGAGAAATAACACAGCGGGTAGGGCGTTTGCCTTGGAATCAGCCAACCCGGTTAGATTCCCAGCATCCCATATGGTCCCCCCAAGCACCACCAGGAGTAATTCCTGAGTGCATGCGTCAGGAATAACCCCTGTGCATGGACGGGTGTAACCCAAAAAGCAAAAAGAAGTTTAAATTGTTTGGTATACAGAGAATTCATCATTTCAGAGAAAGGTTTTAAAAACAAGACAAAAGAAAAGGAAAAGAAGTCACAAATTAAATAACAGTAAAGTTTTCAGTGGAACAGATGAGCCACGGATATTTCCCCTCATCACAGTTTTCTTGATTCTTTAATCTCTAGCTCTCCCGGTCGAATAGTTCATTCTGTCCTGTCTGCAGAAATGATGAAGTGGGGGTGAATCAGTTCATGAGAATGGTTGTATCATTGGGTTGCAGAAATGGAATCAGGAACAGCTGAGATTCTTAGGAAGTAAGTTTAACATTAGATGGACGTGAGAAGAATTTGTTTCATAAAACGTTCCTACCTGTGTAAACACACACAAAAGGACAGGCAAAGGGGATGGCAGCGGCCTATCTCTCCCGCCGCCTGCATTCGGTCGTTTCAGGCCGTTTCCCCACTCCAGGGAGGTCAATGGCAATGGTCAGGCGAAGGAATGAAATGAGGGCCAGGCTGGTGGTATTAGCAGCAGCTTAATACATGGAAGAAGTGTATGTCATAGAGGCCCCAGGATCTCTCAAGCACCTGCTCTCAAGCACATGCCCTCTGGTTCTCTCAGGCACGTGTTCCCCCGAGAGCCCTGAAATCTCCCTTATACAGATCATGGCACCCCTAAAGGGCACAATATAGTGATGTCATCAAAAGGAGTTACAGAAAGAACAATGAGATGGCAGAACATACGTTGTTTCTATACATCTGCAGGCCAGTAATCTTGGCCTCACTTTACACAAGCTACAAGCACATGGGTTAGCATATCGAAGACCAGCCTGCTAGAGCATGGAATCTACATCTCAAAGACTAGCCTACCTCTTACAGTAAGGTTTCTGTGAGATAAGGGAAGCTGCCTCTTCACAGTAAGGTCTCTGTGAGATAAGGGAAGCTGCCTCTTGCTTACTGAAGGCAGATGAAGGGGAGAAATGTTCAGTCTCATCCAAACTAGTCAGGACACATGGGAGACTGCTTCTAGGGCAGATTCTCATTTAGCAGATCAACCCACACTAGAACAGAATTCCATGGGTGTGTTTCTCTTCTCCTTGTGTGATCAACATATAAACAGATATAATATAAGTTATTTTGTACGGATACAGTAAGAAATACTTTAAGCTTATAGAATTGCTCTCCTAGGGCCATCTCAATCTCAGATTGCAGTTCTCAGGCCAGACACTTTTCCTATTCTTAGCAGCAGGGTCCTAGTCTCGTCGTTACTTTTGGGTCGCGACAGCATTTGCCTATGATCAAACTCTTAACTTATATAGTTAAGAATCATGGCACTTTGGCCTGGCCCATCTTGATGCCAGGGTAGCACATAACTTACCAGCTTGCCCTGGTCCATCCAGTCCCACGTCGTGACCCTGCTTTTGAGGTGCTAGGAAGTGAGGGCAACTGAGGCTTAAGTTGAGAAAGCAGATATCCAGGAGTGAATAATATTCAAGGCCAATTAAATCCTAAGTTATAAAGCATAGTATTGTCTTCCTGTATCTATACAAAAGGGACATTGCATTAAACTATTCAAAAGTCAAGGAGAGGAGAAAGGCAATATTAACTTGCAGTGCAAGTTCAGTCTCCTAGAAGGATGAGACCTTAGAAATTGGTTGGGGAGGAGAGCATAGAAGTGGTTACAGAACAAACAAAGTAATGGGACTGATTTGGGAGCACTGTGATGAGTGCAACCTGATAAACCTAAGCTCCTTGTACTCCAACACCTACCCATTCTGAGATCTAGAAAGCAGCTCTCATCACTGTTTCTGAAGATACCTCTATTGGTGAGTCATATCAGCTAAAGGTACTCAACATTTTATCTATTCTTAGATTATTTATGTGAAAACTCCCTCAAATTAGATAGTATTTATCCTATATATTTACATATAAACTTTATATTCATTGCTAACATTTACACATTTTTTTCTCTGCTCCATATGGGATTGTGCTAAGGATTCCATTGAATCCTTTGCTAAGGATTCCGTTGAATCCTTAGCACAATTCTGTGAGGTAAAATTTATTTTTATTTTTCAATTTTGCATTTTATTTCACTTTTATAATGAGGAATGTACAGCATAGAGTGTGAGTGGGCGAAAAAGAAAAACAAACAGCTATTGAGTGGAGGAGCTGGTATTTGAACCTAAGAGTAACTCCTGAGCTGTGTGGTTTATTACTTTTCCAGGTCAATCTACTGCATTATAGATAGAGGAATAGTAAATTTGCAAGATTAAAGCTTATCAAGATTGAAAGATCAGTGTGTATCAGGTTTATTGAAGGCAATTATGTTTGGCAGAAGTCTAGGATGAAAACTGTGTAAAGAATGATGGAGAACAATCAGAAATGGAGATATTGTAAACACTAGTTCATCAAGAGTTGTCTTGTCTTTTTGAAGACTTTTTATCAAAATAGTGCAAGCTATTAAAAGAGTATTTTAATGAGAAAACAATGTGATTGAATGTGTTCCAGAAAGGACCCTCAGACACAGGACATGACGTTGAACATGTCTGTGGAGGAAACTTGTTAGGAGTTTGACACTGAAACAGAACGTGCCAAAAGACATACAGGAAATGGCAAATAAATAGCAACATTAAGGAAGTGCATTTAGTCAGAATTAGTGCTAGATTGAAGATGGGTAAATTTCTGTATTTTCTCTTTGAGTGACTGGACGAATTAAACTTCACTTACTGGTGGGAATACCATGAATAAGAGCATTTTAGAGAAAAGGAGAATATAAGTTTGGTTTGAAAAATATCAATAATTTATGACCATAGGGAAAGTTCTAGATAGAAATTTGTAGTGAGAGTAAATTGAAAATGAGAAACATAGAAATGGTGTGGAGTGGGGGATGAATATGTGTAACCTATGAATTTTGGTCTGGGTTTCACCCATATAAATCTCACCTGCATGAATTGGACTGGGCTTTAATCATCCTAAGGACATCTATATACACTCGTATTTAGCAATACTTCAGAGAGTAATGTGTGATCACTTGAAAAAATGTAAATTAAGTGGTGAAGAGGGATTTGGTTGTAATCTGGAGGGAAAGTCTCATTTAAATAGTAGCTATAAATAAAGACATCAAAAGGAACTGAAGAAAAAACAAGTTTGGAGGGAAGCCAAAAATATGAGTTTTATGAAAATTAAGAATAGAGAATGTAGGATAAGGAGAGTATTAAAGAAAGAGTTATCAAGTTTCCCTATCTGACCACTAAGTCATTTGGCAATTAGGAAGCTATTGCTGACTTGATTTTGATTAGATTCTTTGAAATAGATGAGTTAAGAGCTGGCTTTCAGTCCTAGGATATAGATTAATAGGTGGGGGTTTATGCTTTGCATAAAGGAGATCTGGGTTCAGTCCCTAGCACCCACCACATGGTCCCTCAAACACCACTTGGAATAGCCCCAACCGCTGAGTGTGGCCTAAAAAACAAAACAAAGTAAACAAACAAAAAACCCAGTGAAGAAGAGCTGATTTTCAGTTTTTACATATACTGCTAAGTAAGGAAATAAATCAGATCATATGGACTAGACATTTCAGAAGCAATGGGAAAATAGAGTCAAGTTACCTTTTTTTCCCCTTTAAGATGATGAGACTCAATGGAAAGACTCAAGAAAAAAAATAAGATTGATTTGGAGATTTTGAGGAAAAAGGGTAACATGGAGTAACATTTCAACAGGAAAAGAGAGAATATATGATACCGATGGAGTCATTTGACTTTGAGCATATGAGACATTTCTTTGCTGTTTTTATGGATGAAAGTGAGAGCTGTTACAGAAAATATAGCAGTTTGCAAACTTGAGAGGCTGTGCTTGATCCTGTCCTTCAGGAACAAGTCTTTCTCTCTCTCTCTCTCTCTCTCTCTCTCTCTCTCTCTCTCTCTCTCTCTCTCTCTGGATTATTTCTGTATATATAGTCTTTTTTATTGCAGAGCTTTTTGTCTTCATGTTGATTGTGAACTTGGAAGCTCAGGTCATGCTCACTTGTCCCAGATTCTGTGTATGCAGGCCACGTGATATTATGTAAGGAAACTTTTGCTGATAGCTACAGCCTCACATGAGTAATACCTGGCATAGAATGAAACTGAGTTTTGAAGTATTGGCTGGTGACCCTTTGGATGTCAGAGTCACAGCAACTGAGTTTGAGGTTTTTGATTTACTTATTTGGATATAATTTTACAGCTTGAGCAGATGATCTACAACCTGGCCTCAAAGATTTGCCTGCAGTAAATTGTAAGATGTGCCATTTTTTAAACCCCCAAATGTGGAAGGGATGAGTCAGCCTATCTGGGATTTTAAACTGCCAATTCCAGGGACATAGCATAACCCCAAGCCATTGCCTCCAGCAAATTGCTATTAAAAATATTCTTTGCATGGCAAGATCGCCTAATGTGTCAATCTTGACCAGTTCCTTTATGTAAAAGGATACCTTAAGTAAAAGAAAGAAAAAGTAGCAAAATCACTGCTGAAGAGCAATAGTAAGGTCATTTTCATCATTTATCTGTAAGAATCTGATATTTTGAGTTTTTCTTTTTTCATGATAGCTTTATTTTTTTACAAGAACAGTCACATATAGCTAATTTCATAAAAATATGAAATTTAATTCATTTTTCTCTGAAGAAAATAATATGCAAATTAAAAAGGTAAAAGGTAAAGGCCCTCCCGTTGATCGTCGATTTGCTCGAGTGGGCCCAGTAACGTCTCCATTGGAGACTTTGTTGTTACTGTGTCTGGCATATCCAATACTCTCGGTAGTTTGCCGGGCTCTCCGAGAGGGGCAGAGGAATCGAACTCGGGTCGGCCATGTTGGCCGCTTGTAAGGCGAACGCCCTACCCGCTGTGCTATCGCTCCAGCAAATTAATATATAAAAATAATGAGTATGCTATATATGAAAAATTGAATGGACTTATAGGCCTTTTTCTGCAGTTATTAAGAACGTGGCATTATTTACTGGCTAAGATATTCTAAATAAAATGACAATTTATATGCCTTATGACAAAATATTTTTTATATGCCACTTTTTTATTTATTGGTTTTTATTGGTTGGAGGAGGACTCATAAGAAGAAGTGCTTCAAGGGCCTAGGGCCCCAGCTTTGTGAAATGGGTGCTTAAGGCTTCAACCTTCTCACATTCAGTTGTTGGGAAAATCCAGGGTTTCACCCGATGGTGCTTATGAGATCACCTCGGCTCTGCTAATAGTGCTTGGGAGATCAGGTGCCTGGAATTGAACTCGATACGTCATGCATGCCAGGCATGAGCTCCATCTCTTTGACCTATCTCCCTGGCCTCTGACCTTATCTTTTATAGCCTCATACATACTGAAAGTTAGTACACTGCTCTTTGTTCATATATTTAGCAATAAAGGTATTAGAAGTGGTATCTCCCTTTGGGTATGAATGGTGTAGTTGCTATTAAATAGATTTTTAATTTCAATAGAAGTATATATGTATAAAGGAAATTATTAATAAATTAACATAAAGAGTGCAGATATGTTTAGAGTGGGAGTTCAGCAATGGTTAGCTAAAGTTTCAAGATATAATAATAAAGGGTCCCTTGATCACTTGATCACTTGACATCCTGTTACTCACCCATTTGCTCGAGCGGGTGCCAGTAATGTCTCCATTCGTCCCTGTTGCATGCTATTGTAGCCCAATGGTGTCTGCTCACTCCAGGAACACAAAGAGCCTCAAACCATTCATTCAGGGTCTTGACAAAGAAGTCTGACCATCTCATAGGTGGGCGGCCATGCATTTTTTTAACGTCACATGGAATCCAGTCAGTAACAGCTGTAGTCCGACAGTTGTCTCCAAATCTCATTACATGTCCACCCTATCTGATTTTCAACGACTTGGCAATTGAGACAGCATCCCTGATTCTCTATTGTCGACTGAGGTCGGAATTCCAGATTCCTTCTCTCACTTGAGTGAAGTGTGATACTTCAAGCATAGCTCTTTCGATTCCTCTTTGGGAGACCCAAATAGCATTCTTGTCCTGTTTTCGTAGGACCCAGGTCTCCCAGGCAAATGTTAATGCAGGAAGAACAGTGGAGTCAAAGAGATGTGCCTGGAGCCAGAGGTTCTTTGTCCTCTTAGCTATTTCTTCTATGCTCTTGAAGGAGTTCCATGCTTCTCTCTTCCTCTTGCACAACTCAGGTGCCAGGTCGTTCGTCATGTTGAGTTCTTGACCTAGATGCACATAACTGTTGCATTTGGAAATGTTCATTCCTTTGAGAGCCAATGGAACATCAAGAATGAAACCGTTTCTCATGAACATTGTCTTTGTAAGATTCAGCTGCAATCTGACATTTCCACACTCACAGTAGAAGTGATGAGTCATTTTATCAAAACTCTTCTAATAAGGGGTAAAATGCTTATTTTTTTAATCTTAAATCTTACAAGGATAGATCCCCTATAAACAGAGCATAGCTTCTAGGAGCCAGAACAGTAGTGCAGTGAGTAGGGTGCTTGCATTGAATGCAGGCAACCTAGATTCCATCACCATCACCTCATATGTTCCCTTGAGCCTCACCAGGAGTGACACCTGAGCACAGAGTCCAGAATAAGGCCTGGGCACCACTGATGTGCACCCTCAATCCCACAAAATAAAGAAAAAGCGGAAGATGACTCCTGTCAAGAGTCTGTTTTTAGTTTGAATAAAGATTTCCTTAAAGGCTGGAGAGTTCATACAACAGGTATGGTGCTTGCTTTGCATGTGGAAACCTGGCTTCATCTGCAGCATCCCAAATGGTCCCTGAGCATCACCAGTAGTAATTCCTGAGTGCAGAGCCAGGAGTACTGCCTGAGCATCTCCAGATGTGACCCGAAAACCAGAAAATCAACAACAACATAGAACCATTTCTTAGTTTTTAGAATATTTTTCCTTGTATTTGTCAGTGTTCCTTCAGTTTTCTGATTTTTGGTATGGTTTTTATTATTTTATCATTATCATCAGAAAAATTATGTAATTTGATTTTATATGGGAAAATGATAAAAATCTGCTTCCTTGCATAGTAGTTTACTCTACTGTTTGGTTCCCCCTGGTGCAGAAAATACTCATCATTTGAATCTGCTGTTACAACTCCAAACATAATCTTTCAGAAAATGAATAAATTGTGGTATGCAATGAGTGCATACCACTACTCAAAAGCTTAAAAACGAAGCACAATCTTTGAAGAGTTATCAAGATCACAATAGAACATTTTTAACACCACAATTCTTTGGTTTAATGGTGTGCTTACATCCTTCTGATATCTAGACTTCCTATCTTCTTTCCCCCAAGTCTGTTTCTAAAATGCATTTACCAAGCTTGTTAGCAACTTAGCACTATGTCTTCTTGTAATGTATCTTCACTACAGTATTACAGTTTGCAAAAAGATTTTGAAAAAAAACTGTCGTTGCTGTTACAATCTATAGAATATACCTAAATCAACTTCTTTCATGACATGTGAATTAGAAGCTGCTTCTTTTAATTCCTTTTATAGCCACCCTCACCTTTCCCTTCATTTTGCAATGGTAATACACTTGTTGTCAGTGATTTTCAGAGATCCCACACTTGTATGCAGTGCTCACATACGTTCAGTTGTTCTTGCTTTGGATTGTATGCTCTAGTTATACTCAACCACAATCTAGTTGCCACACTCCCACTCTTTTAGTTGCTGTACATGGACGGATTCATGTACTTTGTTTTGGTACTGAAAATGGTATGTGGTGTGATACCAACGATAGAACTTGCCTCATGCCTACTGTGTGCAGGTACTCTACCAGTGGGTTCTCCCTGAATCCTTAAAAGCTATACTATTTTTTCCTTTGATCTTTTAGTTTGGGGACAGCACAAAGCAGTGCTCAGGACCACTCCCAATCCATTGCTTAAGTATCTCTTCAGTGTTCAGGGAATTATATAGCATCAGTGATTAAACCTGTAGGTTTCTGCATGCTCATTGTGCATATCAGCCACTTGAGCAGTCTCTTGTCCCCAACCCTTGAAGTTATTTATTTACAAAATAAATTACCTTTCTGTTCATTTCCCCAAATTCTTGATCAAATTATATAAACCAGTTTTTTTCTATGAAGGTTGATATATACAAATACTTATTTGAGCAGTAGTTTGAAAGGAGTCAGAAGCTAACTCTTTCAATGTTCTACTGTAATTTAAACACCATACAACTTAGCATCTTCAGAAAAACACTCATTTTATTGGATTGTTATTCTGTAACCTGAGCTAGATTCAGCTTATTATCTTTTCTGAAGGGTTGATGGTAGAAATTAATTTGATGGTTCCTATTGACAACTCGATGGGCATCTGGATTCCCCATGGCCCCTGAGACAGCATCATCACTTTCTTTTTCTGTGTAATCTCAAGACCTTTTTTTCCCAATGCACTCTATTGTACATGGTTCAGAGATCACAAGAGTTAAAAAAAAACATAGACATGGAACTGACATCAGTATAGGGTGAGAGTACCACAGTGAGATATAAAAAATGGAACCAGAGGGAGATGGTACGAGAGTTAAGGCCATTTGCCTTGCATGTGTCTTATTCTGGATTGATTCCAGGCACCACATAGTTGCCTGAGCACTGCTGGGTGTGGTCTCCCCCAAAAGAAAATACAATGCATAAATGGGAGCCTGGGTTTCACTGGGGGCCTCCAGTATCTTACTGTTTTAAAGAAGTTGCATTTAAGATGTAGTGTGTATTCTTCTCTGTCATACGTGAGAATTAAAGATATACTATGAGGTAGCAACAAAGGGTCAAAACAAAGGGACAACAGAGAGAGAACTTATCAACACATTTGAGTTGTTGTTGGCAGGGTCCATTGAAAGGGATGGGGGTTGGGTACTGTGGTGAGGGTATGGTATTGGAATTATGTGTGTGAGAAACAATTATTAATAGGATTGTAAATCACAGAATCTTAATAATGAATAAAATAAACTAGTATTGGAGACATCTAACAATCTGACATAGCAAATAAATATCTATAGTTTTTGTATATTCAGCCGAAATGAAGTTTTACTTATTTCTAAGGTATGGATCCTTTTCTTAATCACCCTGCAGAGAGTAAGGTTTTGTCCTTTGTTATTTGGACTGTGCATGATCAGAGTCTAGCAAGATGTCACATTTAAGGAAAGTGAAATCAGCATTTGTTGAGTGATACTGACTTTTAAAGTCATATTTCAAAGTATACTTTTGTTATTGGTATTTTTTAAATTTTTATTAGTGAGACATCATGAAGTACAGTTGCAGACTTACACATTTTTGTGCTTGGGTTTCAATTATATGATGATCAAATACCCATCCCTCCACCAGTGCCCATTTTCCACCACCACGGATCCCAGTATCCCTCCCACCTCCATCCCCCCCATCCCACCCTGCCTCTGTGGCAGGACATTCCCTTTTGTTCTCTCTCTCTTATTGGATGTTGTGGTTTGCAAAAGAGGCAATGGGTGACAATCATGTTTGGTCTATAGTCTACTTTCAGCATGCTTCTCCCATTCTGGGAGAATCCTCCCAACACCTTTATTTGGTGTTCCCTTCTCTATCTGAGCTCTCTTTTCCCCTAACATGTGTGGTTGGCCTCCACGCCATGGAGTAAAATTCCTAGTACTAATCTTGGCCATTCTTGGGTGTTAGTCTCCTATTTTGTTACTTTATGTTCCCCAGCTGAAAGCAATCTTTCTATGTTTATCCCTTTCTTTCTGAGTCATTTTGCTTAACATGATACTTTCCATGTAGTACCACTTGTATGTAAATTTCATGCCTTAGTCTTTTCTAACAGGTGATTGGTATTTTGATTTAGGGGAGTCACACTCAGTGGTGCTGTGATACTAGTCTCTGCTCAATATTCAGGGTTTACTTCTTGCAGTGCTTGCAAAGACCACCCAGTACCAGGAATTGAGTCCAAGCCTCCTCCACACACTACATGTGTTCCAGCCCTGTAAGCTGTTTCCCCAGCGAAGAGCATGATTTTTATTGGTGAAACTTTTTAGACTGAGTATTTCTAACTGGTGGTGAAAACTGTATCTTACTTATTTAAACAGATTTGCCCAAAGCATAACTGTTCCTTTAGCAGCAAGTTTTTAAATCATATAAAGATAAGTTTGTGAGAAGTAAACAAATTTTATTTTAACCACAACTATTCTACTCAACATTTTGTAGCCCAGAAAATTACTGTAATAATAAATTGGGATAATGTCAGATGATGGAAAATTCAGCTTCACATGGATAATTGCCTCATAAGTAGAGAGAGACTATAGTTCTTAATGTTTAAACATTTAAATATAAAAGACAAATGTTCAAGTATTTCATAAAGAGTCACACAATGACTTTTTCATTATAAATTTAAATTGTTTAAACCAATTTTAATACACAGTGTAAAATCTGTTTTATATGACCATCATTTATATAAATTAGAAGAATGTCTTAAAATCTTAAAAGAGAATTTGCAAGCTTTAATTTTTAAATTCAGTTATAATAAATTACCTATTAATAACATTCTTTCCCTTGTAAAGAAAAAAAGATTCTTTACAGTTCTTGAACTGAGAACAGATAATTGCATATTAGTGCATATCCAGTATTTTTCAGTTCCTATCCTAGTAGATTTTACAAATCTTCTTATGTTTAACTATTTGCAAAAATGTACTTTTACGGATCAGAGCAACAGTACAGCAGGTAGGACATTTGCCTTGCACATGGCCTGCCTGACTCGATCCCTGGCATCTCATATAGTCTCTGAGAGTGTCAGGAGTGATTCCTGACTACTGAGCCAGGAGTAAGTGCTGAGCACCACTGAGTGTGACAAAAGCACAGACATCCTGCCTTTTAAAATATGATTATTATCTCATGTAAACATGAGAGAGAAAATAATATAGCACTTAATTTATAGTTTAAATATGTTTTATTGAAAGTATGTGGAGGTTTTTTCTAATTCGTGTGTTAATTCTTATATGTGGGAAAACTAGTACCAAGTATCAACATTGTTTAAGGATTTCAAAATAGAATTATACAGTGATGTGTAGATTAGGAACAGTAATGCAATTAGAACCATGGTATAAGTCAAGAATATACATTATTAATCAGAGCAATTCTGACTGCAGCACAAAAAATGAAACTGCATAATGTGTATATAACAGGAATGGTATTAGTCTGTTATTAATTAACTTTGAACTAGTATGTCAAACAGTACAGTATGAAGGAAGAATGACAATGAAATTTAACTTACTCCTTATACGCTTATTTTAAATTAACATAAATTTGATCCCTGGCACCATGTGGTTCCACAACCAATACTTTTAACCTTGAGCATTTCCAGGTATGACTAGGGAGGGTGGGGGGGAGCAAGGGGGGAGTGAGGGAGGTAGGAGGGAGAGAGGGAGAATATGAATTGTCTTTGGTAGAATACTTGTTTTTCATGCACAAGTCCTTGGACTCTAATCCTTAGATTAGAATATCATTGAGCAGGGATGGAGGTGGAGGTGCAGTAATTTCACTCAGGATATTAAATCTATTTCTTGTGTGGAATTTTTTTAAGAAGACAAATGGAAAGCTAAGAAGTCTTTCATGGTTCCTAATGATTAAAAGCTACTGTGATATGCTATAAGAGAGGAAGTTTGCCAAGTGGCTACATGAAAGGAGATATAGAACAAATGGTTAAAAAAATGCAGAGGTGAACTATTATTCCTGGAAGAGAAGCATCTTTTCTCATTTGTATTATCCAACCAAAATTCCATCCTGTATTGGCACCTTGAAAAACGACCCTTCCCGTGCACCATAATGCTGGCAGTAGCATTGGGTACCATGAGAAGTTCCATCTATCCCTTCTAATATGAGTAAACACCTAAAGACTATAAGTGTGGCTCCAGAAATTGGGTCATCTTATGTAGGTTCTTATGACTAAGGATTTTTGCTTGGAAAAGGGAACAGAAAAAGTGGAGTTTACCCTAACTTTTCAGACAAAAAATGTGTTGAAGTTTGCTAGGTGATTATGTGTTATTTGATTCAGATAATTCAATATTTTTAAAGTTTGATTTATTGATAATCATTTTTATATTACATAGGAATATCATTAATATATGTACTCAAATGTTTTTTATTGTTACCAGTAAACATTTGTTATTTCAATTCTATAGCTTTCAAATTTTTTATACCACAGTATAGCTTTTATTTATTTTCTAGTTGTCACTGACAGTATTTTTTGGTCATCTCTTTCTTTTTCTAATTTTTTAATTTTAATTTATCTTTTAGAGCATTACAAAGCCATTCATGATTGGATTTCAGTCATATAGTATTTCAACATCCATCTCTCCACCAGTGTACATTTCCCAGCACCAGTGTCCCCGGATTCCCTCCCATTATCCACCTCATGCATGCACTTTGGCAGGTCCTCCTCCTCCTTCTCCCCCCTCCCCCTCCCCCTCCTCCTCCCCTCCCCCCCTCCTCTTCCTCCCCCTCCTCCTCCTCCTCCTCCTCCTCCTCCTCCCCCCTCCTCCTCCTCTTCCTCCCCCTCCTCCTCCTCCCCCTCCTCCTCCTCCTCCTCCCTGTCCTCCTCCTCCTCCTCCCCCTCCTCCTCCTCCTCTTCCTCCTCCTCCTTCTCCTCTCTTCTTTTGGGCATTGTGGTTTGCAATATTTGTCATTTCTTTCTTAATCAGGACCACTTAAATGAAATTCCTTATTCAGTTACCTGAAATGCATGTTGATAGAGCATAACAGATCACTTGAATCAGTAGATTACAACCTTTCTTTTATATGTGAATAAAATTTTACTAAATATTAAATAATATATTGGGTCAGTTACTTTTCTCTTTATATACAGTATTAAATATTTTTATAGATTTAATAAATGAAAATGATCATACAGGACCAGAGGTAGTAAAGGAGTTAAAGCATGTTCTTGCTTTGCTGTACCTGACTCCTGTTCAATCCCCAACACCACATAGTCCTCCAAGCACTGCCAGAGTGAGTCCTGAGTTCAAAGCAAGATATAAGCAGTGAATACCACTAGATATGACCCAGCAAAAAACAACAAAACGAACAGTGATCTTTTTCATCTTTACTGCACGAAAAAAACAATTTCTTTTGTTATTACCATTAACTCAGTGAATGTTGAAAATATTACTCCTTACTTTTCATATTTTGCTATTTTTATGTGTTTTTAAACTATGCTTGGCAACGTGCGGGGGTGTCTCACATCTTTACTCTGTAGTTGCTCATAGCAGTGTCTGGGGAACTATATGGTCACAGGACTTAACCCTGGCCTCCAGCCCGCAAAACTTGCTCTAAGACCATTGATCTGGTCTTGCTTCCTTTTCTTGATTCCTTACCTAGTACTCCAAAAATCCTTTTTTTTTTTTCCGGCAAGGGGATGATAGGGGGTGGGGTACACTTGGCTTTGCTAAGGTCTTATTCCTGGCTCTGCACTTAGGAATTATTCCTGGTTGGTTAGCTTGTGGGATCAAA
This sequence comes from Sorex fumeus, assembly GCF_029834395.1. Taxonomy (NCBI): domain Eukaryota; kingdom Metazoa; phylum Chordata; class Mammalia; order Eulipotyphla; family Soricidae; genus Sorex; species Sorex fumeus. Next base: position 24,433,284 of record NW_026606060.1, read on the forward strand.
TGGGACTCTGGGGATTGAACCTGAGTCAGCTGCATGCAAGGCAAATGTTCTTCTCACTGTACTGTTGCTCTGGCCCCAGTACTCCAAAATTCTTAGATTAATAATGTGTTCTGCTTTTTCTCTAAAAATTATATTTAAGTATACAGTTGTTCTCTTTATTCTCTTTTTATATTTCATGGAAGTTCTTTCAATTTGAATAGTATATTGATATTTTAACCATAGGGTCATTGTTTCTAATTCATCTCATATGATTTTAGTGTTTTTGCTTTCATTCCTTTTTTCTCTAATTTATCTCACTTTTTATTGACTTTATTAGTAATAATGTGATTCTGGTTCTACATGAGTATAAAATTTAGCACAAACCTCCCATTTAAAATTTATTCCAAGAAAAATTTGAGTGATCAGATGAGATAACAGGATAACAGCGCTCACTGACATATGTTAAGATGTTACTGGACTTGTTAAGATGTCAGTTTTATCAATCAAACTTCTGTATGTTAAAATCAATAATAATAAAGATTCCAACTTTATTTAGTAGATAACAACATGCATATGAAAATGTGAACTATTTAGAGTAGTCAAGCATTTTTTTAAAAGATAAAGCTATTGTACAATCTGGCAGGCTACTGAATGTAGCCTGCCCACACGGCAGAGTCTGGCAAACTCCCTGTGGCGTACCCAATATGCCAAATACCAGTAACAATGATGGGTCTCATTCTCCTAAAGAGCCTTGAATATAATCTCAGGGCTAGGATGAAGGAGACGTTACTGGGGCCTGCTCGAGGCAATCGACGATTAACAGGATGATTTGTGATTTTGTGATTTGTGAAAGCTATTGTATTATCTAATTTTAAGATTTCAATTAAAGCTGAGGTTAATAAAGCAGTGTGATAGAATAAGAAGACACTTATAGATCAATAGAAGTTATTAGCAAATATAGGATTAGGTTCACATACTGGTGGTCACTCCTGGTGGGCTCAGGGGACCATATGGGATGTCATGGGCTGAAAGGGTAAATTCTTTTTGACAACCATAACAAGACAATTCAAACAGGAGGTTGGTTGGGCAGGGTGTGGATGTGTAAGACTTCAACACATGGTTCTTTAACAATTTGATCATTTTTATTTCTTTTTTTTAAGTAATACTCTCGTACCCAGGTAGCAATTTTCCAATTTCCTTCCTTTATTCTGCATGGATTTTGAATGTAATATGAAAAGCAGAAGTAAAGGATAAACTAGAGAAAGACAGTACAAAAACCACATAACACAGAAATGACTAGTTGAGGACATTTTCAAGTCCTGGGTCTCTGAACAAATGGTACTGGATCTCATGTATTGTGAAACATCAGAGATTAAGTATTTCTCTGTTGAGAATAACTAGTGTCACTGATCATTTTCCCTCTGTCTAATTTCAGAGCACTTGTACAATGTGGACACATAGCTAAGACACTAGATAAACTCTTTGTTATCTTTTGTAGTGTATTTTCAGTATTTATTAAGCAACATATTAATGAAACACTGGGGGAGGTATAATCAGAAAACTAATAATACCTATGCTATTTGGGATATATAAATGTTTTATTTAAAATTCAATGTAATAATGGATATGCTTTTGAAAATATGGTCAAAAAGAGAGTCACAGTCTAAAATAAAATATAACAATATCCTTTGCTTATAACATCTTTCTAGATAATATTTCCATTCCATGCACTGAATATCTACCAAATCTCTATCTTATTTTGGATAAGAGATGATAATTGTGAAGATGAACTTTATCATAAAGCTTTTTTAAAAAATATAGCAAAAGAACTAGCTGTATTTTGGCTAAAATCTAATATTGCTGTAATATTTGTTAGATGTTGTCAAATTAAAACCAGAACTTTTTGCTAGTAAGTACTATCACATTAATTCCTCATGCAACTTAGACTGTTGTTCTGTTATTCTTCCAGTAATAATTTAGACCACTTGGCAAATGGCATTCATTGATTCTTTTGCAAATTAGACTATTTGAGTTATTGAACAGGTGAGAAGGACAGTGATAAAAAAAAACAAAGCACAGTTAATGGGATGCATCATGTTGAAGACTGAGGAAAGCCCAGGAACACAGATAAATAAAATTATTTTCTATCCAGTTGAGGCTGAGTAAAGAAGAAACCAGACATTTCTTTAAGTGGAGGAAGGAGAATATATAATGTTATCTCCAGTGGCCATAATGTCCTCTGTAAATTATAAAGCAGGGTCACCTGTTCAGCAAGACTCCATAAATTTGTTGAGAGCACTGAAGGAGGGAAGAAATACCAAATAGACTTGAAGATAATAATCTGGGGTCAGCTGTAGAAAGACTGCAATAAAGAATCAATAAAGACTGAATCAAAGCCATACTGAGCAATAGTGAGTACTGAGTGGGATTCTGTTTGTATTCAGAATCACCCAGGATTACTCTGTAACCTTTTATGTAGTCATTGACAGATAAGCATGATGAAAAATAAACTACCACAATAAATGGAAAGATAGTGAACTTTCAAGTATATAGGAAATTAGGAATTTATATGGAGAAATGAGACAGGAATCATGAAGGCCCAAATATGAAAACAGAGTGGAAATCCACCCAGGATCAGAAGACTGACTGAGAACATGATGTCCAAATGTAGGAATCATTGGCACTGTCACTGTCCTCCTGTTGTTCATGGATTTGCTCGAGAAGGCACCAGTAGCATCTCCATTGTGAGACTTGTTACTGTTTTTGGCATATCAAACACGGCACAGGTAGCTTGCCAGGCTTTGCCATCCAGGCGGAATACTCTCAGTAGCTTGCTTGGCTCTCCGAGAGGGAAATATAGGAATACATCCTAGAATCCATAGAAATGAGTGGCAACATGCTGGTGTCTAATTGACAAGCTAATAATAAGAATGCATTAGAAGACAAAAGGAAAAATATTGATCTAACACAGGAGTAAGTTTGAATCATTAATCCTGTTCAGAGCTACACTGAGCTGTATAATTTATATTTATATCCAGTATTGGAAAAAAATCTTGCAAGTCTAGATAGCACACTTTTCACTTTATGGAACATATTCTCACTTACAGCTATTCAAATCTCCCATCATAGCATGAATGTCCCTTTGGCAATGTAGAAATACATTTTTTTTTTGTGAAAACCATCACTGTAGTACTGTAGAACTGTCCTCCTGTTGTTCATTGATTTGCTCAAGCGGGCACCAGAAACATCTCCATTTTGAGCCTTGTTACATTTTTTGGCATATTGGATATGCCACGAAGAGCTTGCCAGGCTCTGCCATGCAAGCAGGATATTCTTGGTAGCTTGCTGGCTCTCCAAGAGGGACAGAGAATTGATCCCAGATCAGCTGCGTGCAAGGCAAACACCCTACCCGCTCCAGCAAAAACCGTAGGCCTTTTTATTGAAATGCTATTGTAAAAAAATTCTATTTGAAGACACATAAGTTTCTTAACTTTTTTTTAAGTTTGGGGGTCACAATTAGCAGTTCTCAGGTCATTATCCTGATTCTGTGCTCAGGAATTACTTCTGGTTGGCCTCAGGGGAATTATGTGATGCCAGGAATCAAAGATAGGTCAATGAGTGTTGATAAACTCTCTACCCATTGCAGTATGCTCAGAGCCCATCACAAAGGCATCTTGTCTAAGCAGTGATGAAGGAATTATAAAAGTTGACTTCTTGTCTAAAATTTATATATGTTTGTATATTATCTATATACCTAATATGGTGCTGGTCCTATGAGAAATTATAGAAATTAAATTATCTGCTTTCCTAGCAATGTCGATCTATTTGAAGAAGATTATAGGGAAAGGAAGACTGAATAAAAGAGAAAATAACAAAATATGATATAGTTGACACAAAATTACTATTAAAAACTTGACTTAATTGCCTTCAGTGCCAAATACCTGTCAACTAAGAAGAAATAATTCTCTACTTTATATCTGAAATTTGAAACACTAGCTAAGTGGGAACTTTATTTTCTATGTAAATTCAGTCATTCCTATACTTTGCAAATATTTAAGAATGACTCATTTTTCTGCTATTTTATAAAGCCAGATTATTTATTGAAAGTTGGTAAATTTACAAAAAAAAAATACTTCACTCGGTCACACTTTTATATGTATATTACATTGTTTCTTAAAAGATTTAATGCCATGATGTCTTGATATATTTGCATAGACTTTTTCCTGTTTTAAAAGTAAACATATCAAATTGTAGAATACATCTATTTATTATATTTTGTGAATATTTATCTAAAAATAAAGACTAGTGGGTAAATTTTATTTCATCTTTTCCAAATTAAATATATAAAATTTAGTATTATTGAGATAATGTGATTTATAATAGCGTTAATGTTTACAATTTTGTGTATAATTGTAAACCAGCACTAAAATGTAAAAAACCTCCACCACTCTCCTTAGATTAATTTTGGTCTTCTCTGTCTTCCCCATCCCATAAGTAATCTGCTTCTTTTGTCAGAACCCAAGTGTTTTAACTTTCCAAAGGTAGATGGATGAATGAATAAAGAAGTTGTGGTATATCCACAATGGAGTACTATGCAGCCACAGCAAAAGATGAAGTCATACAGTTTGAAGCAACATGGATGGAATGAGAGATTATCATATTAAGTGAAGTAAGCCAGAGAGGGAGAAGGAAAAATGCACGATGATCTTACTCATCTATGGTGTATAGCACAATAAAGCAAGCTTTGGGGGAATGGGTGAGGATGAATTATGAAATAGATTAGAAGGAACATTAGGAAATTCAGGAGGGTTTAACACTTTTATAAAGGTGAGTTCATTGTGTACATCAAAACTACAAACGTTAATACTATTGTAAATATATGATCTAATTTATAATAAGCTTAAAAAGAAAGAACCTGAGAATCGTCCATACTTTTTTCCAAAAGGGTTGGACCAGCCTGCATTCCCACCAGCAGTGAAGGAGGGTCCCTTTCTCGCCACATCCGCGCCAGCACCTGTTGCTTTTGTTCTTGTGGATGTGGGCCAGTCTCTGTGGTGTGAAATGATATCTCATTGTTGTTTTGATCTGCATCTCTCTGACGATGTGATGTAGAGCATTTTCTCATGTGCCTTTTTGCCATTCGGATTTCTTCTTTGCGAAAGTTTCTGTTCATTTCCTCGCCCCATTTTTTGATGGGGTTGGGTGATTTCTTCTTGTGTAGTTTAACCAGTACCTTGTATATCCTTGATATCAACCCCTTGTCGGATGTGTATTTGGTGAATATCCTTTCCCATTCTGTAGGCTGTCTTTGTATTTTGGTCACTGTTTCTTTTGAAGTGCAGAAGCTTCTTAGTTTAAGATAGTCCCATTTGTCTATCTCTGTTTTCACTTGCTCGGCCAGTGGCGTGACATCTTTGAAGATACCACTAACTTCAATATCGTGGAGAGTTTTGCCAACTTTGTCTTCAATAAACATTATGGATTCCGGTCTGATGTTGAGATCATAAATCCATTTCGATCTTACTATTGTGCATGGCGTTAGGCAGAGATCTGAGCCCACTTTTTTGCATGTAGCCGTCCAGTTTTGCCAGCACAATTTATTAAAGAGGCTTTCCCTGCTCCATTTCACTTTTCTTGCCCCCTTATCGAAGATTAGATGATTATATGTTTGGGAGGAGATGTCAGTATATTCAACTCTGTTCCATTGGTCTGCAACTCTGCCTTTGTTCCAGTTCCATGCTGTTTTGATTATTACTGCTTTGTAGTAGAGCTTGAAGTTAGGTAGGTTGATTCCTCTCATTTTCTTTTTCCCAAGAATTGCTTTAGCTATTCATGGGGACTTATTGTTCCATATAAATTTCAGGAGTGTTTGCTCCATTTCTTTGAAGAATGTCGTGGGTATCCTTATAGGGATTGCATTGAATTTGTACAGTGCCTTGGGAAGTATTGCCATTTTGACAATTTGATCTCCCATTTGACCCAGCTATAGCACTCCTGGGAATATATTCCAGAGAGGCAAAAAGGTATAGTCGAAATGACATCTGCAATTGTTTGTTCATTGCAGCACTCTTTACAATAGCCAGAATCTGGAAAAAACCTGAGTGCCCGAGAACAGATGACTGGTTAAAGAAACTTTGGTACATTTACACAATGGAGTACTATGTAGCTGTTAGAAAAGAAGAAGTTATGAAATTTACATACAAGTGGTACTACATGGAAAGTATCATGTTAAGCGAAATGAGTCAGAAAGAGCGGGATAGACACAGAAAGATTGCATTCATCTGGGGAACATAAAGCAACAAAACGGGAGACTAACACCCAGGAATGGCTCAGATTAGTACCAGGAATTTTGCTCCATGCCTTGAAGGCCAGCCACATGTGCTAGGTGAAAAGGAAGCTCAGATAGAGAAGAGAGCACCAAATAAAGGGTGTTGTGAAGACCCTCCCAGGGTGGGAGAGACATGCAAAAAGTAGTCTATAGACCAAACATGATTGCCACTCAATGCCTCTCTGGCAAAACACAGTACCCAAAAGAAGAGAGAGAGAACAAGGGGGAATGCCCTGCCACAGCGGCAGGGTGGGACGGGGGGGGGGGGGGGGGATGGGGGGGGGAGGGATGCTAGGACCCGTGGTGGGGGAGGATGGGCACTGGTGGAGGGATGGGTATGATGGGTATTTGATCACTGTATAACTGAAACCCAAGCACAAAAATTTATAAATCTATAAATGTACCTCATGGTGTTTCACTAATAAAAAAAAAGATTAAATATAAATAAATAAATAAATAAATAAGAAAGAACCTGGAGGTTTGTTTATAAATGGCTATATTTATGCCCTTTGCCCTTTCTATGTTGTTGTTGTTGTGTATGTGTATGTTTGTATTTAATAAAGGTGATGGGCATGCGAATGAAGTCAGCTAGTATTTTTTCTTATTCCCTTGACATTTCATTAACATCTCTCTGGTTTCATCCAAAAAAGGCAATTATACGTCTTTTCTTTTTACTGTGTACTCTTACCTTTATTTTATTAATCCACTCATCTGTTGTTGGAATTGTTTTCATTTATTGAGTATTATTAGTAGTGCTTCAATGAGCATAGATCTGAATATACTTTTATTTGGAGGAACAGGATAGGGACACACTTAGCACAGTACTCTAAACCCCTCTCAGAGGTATCCGGGCAGCCATGCAGTGCTGGGAACTAAACTTGGGATTCCTGCATGGAAAGTATGTGAGCCAAACCTTAAAGACAACCGGTCATCCCTATTTATATCTTTTCAGATCATTGGTTTTGTGCTTTTAGGTTAGACACCAGGGAGTAGAATTTCTGGTCCATATGGTAGTTCTATTTTTATTTTTAATTTTTGAGACATCTTTATACCATTTGTCATAGAAGCTGAACCAAATGACATTTTCACCAACAGTGAATGAGGTTTCCTTTCTTATTGTATTCCCACCAGCATATTTTCAAATTATATAAAACATTCTCACTGGTCCCAGGTGATACTCACTGCTATTCTGGTTGGCATTTCTGTAATAATCAGTGACAATGCACACTTTTTCATATAATTGTTGGCCATCTTCTTTGAGAAAATATCTGTTCATTTCCTTCTCTCCAGTTTTGTTTGATGGGATCATTTGATTTTTGTTATGAGAGTTTTACAAGTTCTTCACAGATCTTGAATATTAACCTTTTCTCAGACATATGGCAAATTGATATTTTCCCATTGAGTGGGTGTCTTTATTTTAGCTAATGTTTCTTTTGCGGTGGAGAACATTTTTGTTTGATCTAGTGGATTTTTGTTTTAACTTTTGCTTTGATTTTCTTTTCCAGCAGTCAAATAATTGAAGATTTTTCTGAACTCAGTATCATGGAGAATTATGTCTGATTTTTTCCGAATTTTTAAAATTTTTTTTTCTTTTTTGCATATAGCTAACCAGGTTTTCTACTAATAATTTGAGAGACTATCTTTGCTTCTTTGCTAGATATAATACGCCGTACTTCTTTGTCATAAATCAACTATCCATATAACTCAGGAATTAATTCTGGACTTTCATCTCTGTGCTAGTTATCTCCAATTTTAGTCCATTACCACACTATTTTAATTACTATAGCTATATAGTACAAACTCAGAGTTGCTATCCCTTACATGTTTTTTTCCTAATTTTATTTGACTATATGTTTTATGTTCTTGAAGAATGCCTTTAGAATTTTGCTAGTAAATGTTTTGAGTTTTTGTAATGTATTCTGTAGGATGGTTAGTTTAACAATGTTTTTCTTCCAATTCATTAAATATGGAATTTCTTTTATTTCCTAATATCTTTTTTTTTTTTTTTGCTTTTTGGGTCACACCCGGCGATGCTCAGGGGTTACTCCTGGCTCATGCACTCAGGAATTACTCCTGGCGGTGCTCGGGGACCATATGGGATGCTGGGAATCGAACCTGGGTCGGCCATGTTGGCTGCGTGCAAGGCAAATGCCCTACCGTCTGTGCTATCACTCCAGCCCCAATATCTTTTATTTCTTAAATAGCGACATAGTTTTTTTATACAAAACATTTTACATCCTTTGTTAATTTTATTTCTAGTTACTTTTTGTACACAATTATAAATGAAATTTTAAAAAAATATTTTCTAGTTTTTATCTGCATATCAAAATACCATAGCTTTTTGTAACCTGATATTTTACTGTTTTGTTAAACTATATCTTAGTGATCTGAAATAACATTAAATGAAATAAGTTTTGTCATGTCATATATTTAATCCAAGGCTTCATATGAAAAAGACATATCTGAACCAATATTTCTGACCAGCAAAAAATACATTTATAAAATATACCTACAAAGTGATGTTTAAGCTGTGCTAGAAACTATCCTACATTTTGACAGTAAATACAAAGAGTGTAAATTCTCCTTCCACAGTCTTACAGAAAAGACACAGAAATAATAACAGAAAAACTTATTTTAGTGTAAAGAAAAACTTGATATGAGAAGTTGTAAGTGGTGTTTTTGATTTCTAACAATTTTGATCAGATTCTTATTGTTTATCTCTGGCACACTGTTCTAATTTTTTAAAATTTCTTAATATTTAAATTAAGGTGAAGTCATTAAATAAATGTGATCAAGTTTTTCAGTGATATGGGAAAGGAATAATAATATAACTGAAAAGGTTATTGCATAGAGTTAATATTGCATTGAATTCTTGAACTGCATTAAATTATGGAATTAAAGTAAATTCTTTTTTAAATTCCTTTTGGACAAATTTAAGTAGTAAGACACAGTTTGATAGTAAAGTGTGTTTTTTCAAAAGGTTAAACTGGGGCTTTTTATATCACTGTAAAGTGAATATAAGTTGGTAATCATTAATAGCTGCTAAATAAAAATTTCTAAGCACAACAGAAATGTATCAAAGGTTGATAGAAATCATATCACTATCACTATCACTATCACCCCTTGTTCATCGATTTGCTCAAGTGGGTGCCAGTAACATCTCCATTCATGCCTGTCACGTGCTAGTGTAGCCCGATGTCATTTTGGGGGCTCTTTCAGGGTCAGGGGAAAGAGGACCATCATTGTTACTGTTTTTGGCATATCGAGTACACCACAGGTAGCTTGCCAGGATCTGCCATGAAGGTGGGATACTCTCGGTAGCTTGTCGGGCTCTCTGAGAGGGATAGAGGCTTTTGGGGCAGACTCTAATCACCTTTACAGGTGTTCCCAGTCAGGCATATATGCGGGCAGAATACTCTGGTTAACCTGCCAGCTTCTCTGAGAGTGAGAACTGACAATAAAAGGTCAGCTGCCGGGGCTCTGCTCAGGACTGAGAGGGAAACTCAGCCTGCCCCCCTCTAAGGGGCCCTGGTGAGGACAGCCAGGTGCCGGGTTAGGAGACTGTGTTGTTCTCTTCCGGGAGCTTGGTTTTATAGTTTCTGGACCTTGGCTGTTGATGGGGTTACACGGAAGTTGGTGGATGTAACTGTCTAGCTATTGAAAAATGGAGGATCTGGGTGGAGGAGGCCCTGTCTCGATCCTAGCAGGCTTGGAGATCTCAGCCCAGAGTCACGCGCACCTTGGTTCCTCTGCCGGTTCCTTCATGCGTGAGGCTCATCCTAGCATGTGGAGAGTGGTCTCAGCATAGCTGTAGCTGGATCCCAGATGTCTTCAGCTGCCGGGGCTCTGCTCAGGGTGAAGAGGGAAACTTAATCTGCCCCCCTCCTAGGGGCTTCGGCGAAGACAGCCAGGCACGGGGTCAGGAGACTCTGTGTTGTTCTCTTCCGAGAGCTTGGTTTTATCTTGACCATTGATGGGGTTACAGCCAGTTGGTGGATGTAACTATCTAGCTACTAAGAGATGGGGGATCTGGGTGGAGGAGGAGGAGAAATCATATAATGACCTATATTCAGGACTGTATATGACAGTTTTGGTGCTGTCTATAAGTCATGTTTTAATATTATTATTATTGTTATTATTATTTTGCTTTTTGGGTTACACCCAGCATTGCACAGGGGTTACTCCTGGTTCAAACACTCAGGAATTACTCCTGGTGGTGCTCAGGGAACCATATGGGATCCTGGGAATCGAACTTGGGTCAGCTGCATGCAAGGCAAATGCCCTACCCTCTGTGCTATCGCTCCAGTCCCAATAGGTCATATTTTTAAAGGAATACTTTATATAGCAGATTAGGTTCAAATGATGTGATCCAGCCTTATCCACATTTTTGAATTGTCAATGGAACAGGCCCTCCCGTTGATCATCGATTTGCTTGAGCGGGCCCAGTAACGTCTCCATTGGAGACTTTGTTGTTACTGTGTCTGGCATAGATGCTAGAAAAATATTTTCAAGTAAAAGATTTCAAGAAATGGATTCGATTACTGAGAAGTTGTGGACACCTGTTGCCAGGAACATATAGTAAAAGGATTATTATAATTAGTAAAGATTAAATAGAGTAATTTATGTTCTCCTTGTTAAGTAACAGTCAACAATTCTGGAATCGGTGATACAGCTCAAGTGGTAGAACATGCGTCTTGTATGTCTTAGTAACAGAGCTCCTGGTTAGACTCTCAGAGCACTATAGACTATGAACTATCTGCAAAAGACCCCATAATAATTTTAATATAAATGAAAAATTTGGCAAGTCAATGAGAAAGATAACTCAGAATAAGTGTTAAGATGAGGCATAACTGACTCTTGTTTTTGATTAGCTTTCTGGATCTGCTAAATCAGATTTTATGAGCCTCAAGTCTCCATTAAAACACTGAAGTGTACTTAAATAATTGTGATAAACAGTAGCAAGTGTTTTAGTTCCCTATTATAGGATTTTTGGTTAACCTATTAAAAATAAGGCTATAAATAATTTCACATATTTTCCCCAGATTATACAATTTTTTTGAAAAGAGAAAAATTTTTACAAGAAATGATGTTAGGGCCACTTTGAATATTTCCATGAACTTACCAAATCACGTTTTTAGCAATGTTTTGCACTTAGAATTGAAAACTTAGGTGTCTTTAGTTTACATTAATGTCTTCTATTTTTCTTAGTGATTCCTATCATCTCATGAATAACTATTAGAATTTCCTTTTTCTTCTTTCTATTTATTTTAAGAGAGATAACTAAGAAGTCTATTCTTTATAGTTTCCTAAGAGTGTAGACAGATTTTAAATAAATTCCTATTATTTCCTTAGAATTTGATAAGCACAAGAAAGTTGAATTTGGTGTGGGTTAGGGAAAAAATAATATAAGGACACTGAATAATTAAAAAGAGCTAAAAAGATAACTATTTCATTGTTGGATTTTTTGGAACTGAGCCCGGCAAGCTACCAAGCATATCTCACCTGTACGGCAATGCCTGGCAAACTTAACCATGACATATTAGATATGCCAAACAAAGTAACAATAAGTCTCATAATATATACACTACTTAACCCACTCGAGCAAATCAATGAACAATGGGAGAACAGTGACAGTGACATATGTTTTATAATTTAGATATTAATCAATGGATATATTCTGTTTTATCAAAATAGGGTACTTGTAATACACTGTTCAACTGAAACTTTATTTTCTTTTGAAACTGAATTTAAAATTAGTAGTTCTGTGCCATTAGCACATTGCAATTATTCTTAGTTTATTATTACAAAAAATATTGGAATATTAGACATCTTAGGGAATTTTTAAGAACATATTACCATATGGGTGAACATTTATCCTTTCCAAGAATATAAAATTGTGACTCATTTTTATCTTTGGTTTTCCACTGTGAAGAATGGGTGTCAGCTTCCTATGTAATTTTGATTTGTTTATCCAGCAGTTTTGTTTGTCCGTGCAGTTTTCTGTGTGCCAACTGTGGTCAATATTTGGTTTCCATAAAAGGTATGAGTTTTCTTTGAGGCTATCTTTTCTTGCCCTTGCCAAACCCACAACTGATGCACCATTACTTTAACTTTTGTTCTTAATTTAAACTTGGCATAGATCCTCTCTTTGGTGTAAAACATGAAACATACTTGATTCTGACATGGAATCTGGGGAGGCAACTATTTGCTTGACATTTTCTATAGGAATATAGAGACAGGATGTTCATGTTGATCCTGTAGACGCAGAACTACTCCCTGAATGTTCTAGTACATACATATTCATTGTTGGCATTCCCGTTTTTCAGTAATCTGGCCAAATTTAATTTCTCTTCATTTGTAGGTAAATGCAGATAAAGATACATCAAAATGTCTCAGTTTAAAGGAATGCAGAGAATTTTGTGAGATACTATCCTCAAGCCCAGTGGCTTTTCACTGGTAGCTTTTCAGGACTGACTCAATCCTGTATATAATTTAAATCCAGACTAAATCCTGAGTTTGAATCTCTAGTCTACCATGTGTGTTCTTAAGACAGCTATTAAACTACCTGAAGGCTTTGTGCTTTTAAAGTGAAAATGAGATATTAAGAATTTTGACCTTTTGGAAAAGTTTTAAGTATCAAACATGGCAAATGCCTTAGTACAGTGTTAGATAAAAGGCATCCTCCTCCTCCTCCTCTTGCTCATCTCTCAGTTGTATAAACAGATTTCAATCATTTCCTGTCAAGATGGGATTTAGGGTTTTTAAAGAGTTTGGTTTAGACTGTATGTTCTCATCACCCCCGATCTATCTTTCTAAAGAAATGACATAGTTTTATATTTTTTCTGTAGTAAGTTTAATGGGAACCTGTCACTTTATTTTACTAATTCACCCCTATAAGGGGGACTTTCAATTAACTCTTATGAATCATTTAGGTCTTAGAAGTTAACTTTGCCTATATTTAGTAAATATTAGATATTTAATTAAATATTAAATATATTTGATTAAATATTAAATATATTTATATAAAAGTTTTCACACTGTCTTAAAAATAAATACGTGAGGCTAGAAACTGAAAACAGAGAAATTGTTAAAAGGAAAGCACTGCCAATCTTTACCTATCAATTTAATCTACTTGTTCATATTTGTTTAGTATCCGAACCTAACCTCTAGGGATAACCTCTTATATTCTCTTGTCTTCCCAACTTTGCACATTATAAGCACCTACTAACTTTTTTATTGAATTGAATTTTATGACCAAAATTTTTACAACAAATGTTCCTTTTATCTTACTCTCTAAATTTATTATTTTAATAGTAGATAACCTAAATAAATAAATAAATAAAAGTACATAACCATTCAGAAATAGAGTAGTATCAATTGTTAAGCTCAGCAGTAGTCATGAGAAAATTTCATCACTTAGTCTAATGACGGCTTCTTGGACATAGATCATGTATTTTCTTTTCCCTTTTTTGTCTCCTCTGTTTAAAGATGATCTTTATGTCTGGATGCACTGCTGATTTTGCAGTATTTTCTAGTTATGTTATACTGAGATTGATGATAGTATTAAAATTTAAGTGTTTTATCCTTATTTTGTATTTTGCCACAGTTCAGTAGGAAAGAAAGAGAACATACATATATATAACATAAATATATATAACATAAAATCCTAATCATAAGCAAAATTGTTTTAGATATGAATATTGTATTCATCAGGTAATGAAATATTAAATTCCATCAAGTAAGAAAGAAAAATGCTTATGGTTCATTAACACAGATGTAAATTTCTTCATATTAGTCAGACTACTGTTTTGATCCCATTAATGGTGTAAAGTAAGCTGATTTTGAAAAATTAGGGACAAAATTAGGCAAGGTATAAAAGGTTGTTTCACAAACAATTAGTAGTTTTTGTTTTATCACTGAAATGATTAATGTTCCAGAATGAGATTTTCTAAAGTCATCTCTTAGGTATACCCTCAATTATCACCATTTCTGTCAGCTTTATCTATTTAGAACTACTTTTTTGACTATCTGCTCTGAAGTCCTTCACTTGCTATAAGCAGATATTGAAATAGACATAGAAATACCAGCATCTCCTGTCACAACAACAAATATCAGAGCACTGAATTCAGTTCTCCATTGTTGTAATTCTCCATTTATGTCCCCATGTGAAAGGGATAACACTATATGTAAAGGTTATTTTAAAAGCTATTCTCCAACAAGCTATGCATATTATCTTTGGGTTATTATGGTAGCATGCATTGTTTTCAAGTAATTACTTACTCTTTCTCTTCCATTTTTTAATGGACTCACTGTGAGATAGACCCTTACAAAGCTGTTCATGATTTGGTTTCAGTAAATGAGAATGAGAACACAAGCCACAAGAACTTGTGGGACACAGCTAACACAGTGTTAAGAGGAAAGTTTAAAGCGTTGTAAGCATTTTTCAAGAGGGAAGAAAGGCCCCACATAAATAACTTGACTTCACAGCTTAAGGGCTTTTTTTTTAGCTTTTTAGCACATAATTCTAGTTATCTGTGTCTTGATAGCTCAAATTTTGAAGTGAATTAAATATTTTAAGCCATTGAAAATTAATCTGCAAAAAGCGAGTTTCTTAACCACAATTTTGTGTTTATTGTTATAAAAACAGGCTGGAAGGCAATCCTGGTGTCTAGTATTCATGAAATCTTATGAAAAACCTAGGAAAATGTTAACATTTCTTTTGGCTGTGCTAATGCATTAGTTATTTATATGAAAAACGATTGGTTGTTGGTTAAACCAGTGAATCTATTTTTTCTCCAACCATTGAGAAAAGTGTTGCCAGAGTCTTTATAACAATATCATTTTGCTCTTGTTGCACTAAAGCCAAAGACATAGTTACTGATTGCTGAAAAATAAACTTGTAAGTGAAAATCATGTATATAGTTTCATCACTATTAGGGAGTATTTCTTTCCTGAATTGAGAAGCAAAGCCCTTGAGGACAAATAAGTAGTATAGCTGGTAGAATACTTGTCTTGAACACTGATGATCTGGGTTTGGTTGCTGGTATCCCATTATGGTAGTCCAAGTTGCAACAGGAACAATACCTACACTCTGTAGAGCCAGTAAGTCCTGAGCACCACTGGGACAGCCCCCCCTTCCAAAAAAAAAAGGCAGATTCTTGATAATATTTTTTAAATCCCCATGCTTCTTAACCAACCCTACAGGTAAAACCTTTGATATGGATCTAAGCATCACCCCCTTGATATTTCTAATCATTTGTTTAGAAATCTGTATACTCACAGACATATTCATAATTCTCTCTTTTATTTCTGAAGTTAATGAAAATATATCACAACTAATAATTTTCTTTTTTTTCTAAGATGACTTTCCTAAGATAAAATATATGACTTTAATATAAAGTACAGGTATTTTCACCACTTTATTCATTCAGAACTACCTCTTATCAATTCAGCACTAAGTAAAAAGTCCTTTGCTTATATCTAATTTGATTCCAGTCCCCTTTGGGGAAAACTATTTTCTAATAACATTTATAGGCTATACTTAAAAATCACATTAAGATATGGATTAAAGAATAATTTAAGAGGGACTGGAGAGATAACTCAATGGACTGGATCACTTGCTCTGCATACAGGAGCACCATATTTGATTCCCATCATTAAATGCTCCCTTAAAAACCACCAGCTAGATGTAGTCCTAAAACAGATAAAAGGAATTAAAGATAAACTATTTTAAATATGACATTTTTGTTTTATATTTATTATATTTTACTGCATTGTTTACAGATGTTAGTCTGTTTTTTTAGTATACAAAGTTACTGCATCACCACCAGTGCCAAAATGTCCTAATTCCTTGAGATACACTAGAAAAGTACCAAATGAATTTTGAAATATTAATATAAAATGAACTTTACACTAGAAATATCAACTTTTGACTCTAGTCCTAGCAACATTACTTAGAAGGCACCCTCCATTTGGTAGGTAAGTGGGGCGTGTGGTGGGTGGGGGGTGGCATGGAACACAGCTGTCATTACTCAGGGCTACTCTTGGTTCTGTACTTACAGGTCATTCCTGGCAGTGGTTGGTGATCATACGCAGTGCTGTGTAGCAAACCAGGGTCAGCTCCATGCAAACTAAACACCTCACTCCCTATACTATTCCCCCAATCCCAGCAGATACACTTCATATTTACTTTTGCATTCTCTGTTCCCTCTGAATAATAGGGAATGCTAGGGAATAAAAGTGTCATCCAGATAAGGATATTTGAGGACTGTGAATAAGGTAAAGGTAAAGGCCCTCCCGTTGATCGTCGATTTGCTCGAGTGGGCCCAGTAACATCTCCATTGGAGACTTTGTTGTTACTGTGTCTGGCATATCAAATACTCTTGGTAGCTTGCCGGGCTCTCCGAGAGGGGCGGAGGAATCGAACTCGGGTCGGCCATGTTGGCCGCGTGCAAGGCGAACGCCCTACCACTGTGCTATCGCTCTAGGACTGTGAATAGTGCCTGGCTTTTATCATCATTGTGAGTAGTTTTAAAAGTAAAAGTAAAAGCATATGGAAATTAAATAGAATTAGAAAAATGTGAAAATCATAGGATGCAATAGTCATTCAGAATGTTGGCTCAGTTGCTATTTGAGGTTTATGTATTTATGCTTACTTAACTGTCACGTTTATTTTTAAAATTTTAATTCCATTCCTATCTCTCCAGGAAGCAAGTATTTTTGTTTTCCCACTCAGTGTGCTGTCGTTCCCATTATTTTGAACATGGGAATAAAGAAGCTTTTGGAAGTGCCTAGATTAACTTTGCCATTCTCTTGTTACAGTCAGTGATGTCTAAGAGAAGCTCTTTTTTTTTTCTTTTTAAGTTTTTTAATTTTTATTGAGTCACCGTGAGATACAGTTACAAAGCTTTCATGTTTGAGTTTCAGTCATACAAATATCAAACACCTTCCCTCCACCAGTGCACATTTTTCACCACCAATGTGCCCAGTATTCCCCCCACCCCTGTCCCACCCCTTCCCCCTGCCTCTGTGGCAGACAATTTCCCCAATACTCTCTCTCTACTTTGGGGCATTATGGTTTGTAATTTAGGTTCTGAGAGGCTATCATGTTGGGCCTTTATCTACTTTCAGCACCCATCTCCCATCCTGAACGATCCTTCTAACCATCATTGACTTAGTGATCCCTTTTCTATTCCAGCTGCCTTTCCCCCCAATTCACAAGGTAGGCTACCAACCATGGCACAATATTCCCGACCCTGTCTCTACTGTCCTTGGGTGTCAGTCTTATGTTACTTTATATTCCACAAACAAGTGCAGTCATTCTATGTCTGTCCCTCTCTTTCTGAATCACTTCACTTATCATGATACTCTTCATGACCATCCACTTATGAGCTAATTTCATGACTTCATCTTTCCTAATAGCTGCATAGTATTCCATGGTATCGATGGACCAAAGTTTCTTTTACCAGTTGTCTGTTCTCTGAGGCCTTTTTTCTTGAATCCTTCCAGGCAACCCTCTCCTTTCACTGCCTCCCAACTTCACACAGCATTTCCTCTCTATGAAGGAATTTAATTTAATTTAATGCTTAAATTATTAAGCATTTCATTCTTAATAATCTCGTCATGGAAGGATACCACTTTTAGTAGGTAAGTACCCAGCTTTAGTGATCTAATTTAACCTTAAGTCATCTCTTCAAAGATTCTATCTGCAAAATACCCTCAAATTCTGAGGTGCTAGGGCTTAGAATTCAACATAATGAATTTTTTTTATTAGTGAAACACCACGAGGTATAGTTGTAGACTTACACGTTTTTGTGCTTGGGTTTCAGTTATACAATAATCAAGTACTCATCCCAACACCAGTGCCCATTCTCCACCCCTTCCAATCCCAGTATCCCTCCAACCCCCCCATCCCCCATCCCACCCTGCCTCTGTGGCAGGGTACTCCCTTTTATTCTCTCTCTCCTTTTGGGTGCTGTGGTTTGCAGAAGAGGCATTGGGTGGCAATCATGTTCAGTCTGTAGTCAACTTTCAGCTTAGTCAAAGTGACATCTGCACTTGTTTGTTCATTGCAGCACTGTTTATAATAGCTAGAATATGGAAAAAACCTGAGTTTCCGAGAACAGATGACTGGTTAAAGAAACTTTGGTACATCTACACAATGGAGTACTACGTAGCTGTTAGAAAAAATTTACATACATGTGGTACTACATGGAAGATATCATGCTAAGCGAAATGAGCTAGAGAGGAATAGACATAGAAAGATTGCCTTCATCTGGAAAACAAAGTAACAAAATAAGAGACTAATACCCAAGAACAGCTGTGATAAATACCAGGAGGTTCACTCCATGGCCGCACACTCTAAGGGTAAAGGCAGCTCAGATAGAGAAGGGAGCACCAAATAAAGGGTGCTGAAAGATAAGCTCTTTGAGGAAAGATGTAGTTTCTAAATCTGGAATGTCATATCATAGAAGACATACCCATAACTCTCCTATTTTATGACTGAAGTTTATGTAAAGATCCGTGATTGGCTTTCTTTTGCCATTAGATACTTCAATCGTGGTTTAAAATTGATAGCCTGAATTACTCTATGTCAAGTATTCTTTCTTATTTCTTGAGGTTTATTCGAATATATCCTATACCATTAGTTCATAATTTCTGCTAGTTTATCTAGAGTAAAAATAAAAACGCAAACCTCTGTGAAGTCAAAACCTTCGTCATTTCTCATGTTAAATATATTTGAAGCTCCCAGTCATGTCTCCTTAATCCTGGGACTCGAGATGAAGAACAGTCTGATCGGGCCTGTAGGAAGATTGTGAGGCTTCAGGCTGGCTCTTACAACTTCTGCACAGAGAGGAGACTCATCTCATTTCTTCCACTCACATTTGAATAAAACTGAAGTATGTCACATGACCAACCCTGAAAAGCTATGATACAAATCTTCCTTCAGTAACAAATTGGTGAGAGCTACAGAGCAAGGACAATATTCAGACAACATTGCATTCTACCATATTGCCTCAACATTGCTATTTTTACATATTGAAATTTAAATTTGAACTTTCTCTCTGATTCTGAAATATGTATGTTATGCTCATTGATTTCTTATTTTTTGTCTTCTCCTTTTAAAGGAAAAAAATTCTTTTTTCCCTTGCTATGCTCAGGGCCTACTCCTCACTGGGTTCTCAGAGACGCTCATGATGGTGCTCAGGGATCATTATATGTTGTTCTGAAATTGGACCCGGGCAGACCTTGTTCAAGGTCAGTTCCTCAACCCCTACTACTTCTCTGTTACTATACTCATTGCTTTAAATAGTTGTTTTTATTGAGACTTTAGTTTATGATACTGTTAATTATGGTTTGGGGCCCAGTTCCAACACTACACCCAGCATGTACACCAGTGTGTACCCTTCCCCTTTCGTAAAAATATTTTGAGGGTAGACAATTTACTCGTTTCACAAAGCTAAGGCCAGTAAATGTATATCCTTTATTACTAAGGCCATAATCTGTTAAAAACAAAAAAAACCCACGTTTTTAAAAATTATTTAAACTTATCTTTCTGTTATGTCTATTGATGCTGTATGATTTTCATACTGTCTTTCCATAATTCTTATCACCTTTTATGATGCAAAATTTCAGACACCTGGGATTTTCACAGTAAGAGAGAGAAAATTGCAATAGTATCTCTGAGATCCATTAGCTGTATGATTTGGGTTATTTATTCTATTTGATCTTTAGTTTCCTTGGAAATTAAAATGGAGATATTAGAACCTCTAGGATTGAATTGCATGATGAATGGTGCAATGCTGGATGCATTGTAAACCCTCACACAGATTGTTATCTCAGTACTTTCGAAACCCTCTAAGACTTCCTGCTTGTAACTTCTCTCAGAATTCAAACAGCAGTCTTTTTTTCTCCTCTCCTCAAAAATTCAAAGTATTCTACCATCAAGGCATACTTTACTTCATATATCTTGGGCTTCTTGATAATACTAAGCACAGAATGTCTACTCTTGACTTAATTTCTTTGACACTCTGTCCCCTCATTGCTTTTCACCAAGTGTACACTTTCCTAGTCTGAAACCATGTCCTTGACCCCTTCCTGAACTGTATCCCAATGGTTCCCTGGCATCTTGTCCTGGCTTTCCTGATTCTTCAGCATGCTGCCACAGGCCTTTAGCCCAGTCTTCGTGCCCTGTACTTGTCTCTGGGTCTTGCTCAGAGGTTTCCACTGCAGTTCCTGTTGTCTTGTCTGAGCTTTGCTATTGTTTGGCCATGGCTGCAGTGTGTGAGGGTGAGACTCCTGTGCTCAGTATCTGTCTCTGCTAAAATATGCCAGCTGTCCTAGGTGCATGAGCCCTATCTTATCTTCAGTCGTCCTTGGGTATGCAGAGAGGAGAAGGAGAAGATCTCTTGCTACCTGCTACCTCCAGCCATCATACTATCTGTCTTGACTGGCTACCTGTTAAGTGAGTGAGATTTAAAGTGATCAACTAAATTCACCTAGTGCTCCAATTTTTACCCCCGCTGAATCAATAGTGCAGGGAATAATATAAATGATTCATTTAAAATATAAGCTATACTGAGAGATAAAGTTTGCCTTCTTTCTTGGAAAATAAAAATCCAATACTGCTTAAATTTAGAACAGTGATTTAATAACAAAGCACTTAAATAATTTTGCAGTAATTGAAAAATGTAACAATTTAATGGGGTTTTGCTATTTTTATTTTGGAACTACTCATGGTCATATTCAAGGTCTTTTCCATATCCTGTGCCTGAGGGTGATCCGGAAGCTTCTTGGGGAACCATGTGGTGACTACTAAAAGCCCAGGGAGCTCTCAATTGAACTTTATCTGATAATAGTGAAACTATGTTGATTAAAAATAAATGTGAAGTTCTGTTTCATAGGTACTTGTCATAGGTACTTGATTCATAGGTACCTATGAACCAAATGATCCTCTGGTTCATAGGTACTTGTCAAATAAAAATTCATTCTAAATACCTAATATTGCTGAAGTTATGTTTTAAGTGAATTATATTTCATTATTTTACTTTGTGTTTATTGAATTGAAAAATATAAACTATGCTGTGGGCAGGAAGCTCTGTACTTAGAGCTGAGCAAGAGTTAAAATAAGGTTACTCATTGGTGCTAGAGAGATGATACAGGGGTTAAGATGCTTGTCTTGCATGTGGCTAACCCCAGTTTGACCCATGGCATCACAGATAGTCCCCAGAGCACAGAGCTAGGAGTGAATCCCAAGCAACACTAGGTGCAGCCCAAATCCACAAAAAATGAAAATAAAGTTTCTGATTAAGAGATAAAGGTATTCTGTTTTGAAATATAAAGCCTGGCAAGCTACCCATGGCATATTCAATATGCCAAACACAGTAACAACAAGTCTCACAATAGAGACGTTACTGGGCCTGCTCGAGCAAATGGATGAACAATGGGAAGACAGTGCTACAAGCATGCGCGCGCACACACACACACACACACACACACACACATACGTATATATGTATATATATACATGTACATACATATATTTATTTATTTATTCCTGGATTGGAGTTCTCAGCCCTGGGTCCTGCACACCTGGGTTCCTCTGCCGGTTCCTTTATTCGTGAGACTCATCCAAGCATGTGGAACTTCGTCTTGAGAATGGCTGTGGCTGGGTTCCGGAAGTCTTCAGCTGCAGGGCTCTGCTCGGATGGGACTGGGCCTCCTCCACCCAGATCCCCCATCTACTAGTAGCTAGACAGTTACAGCCACCAACTGCCCCTGGCGCTGTGTAATCCCCTGACCCTGAAAGAGTCTCCAATGTGGCACTTGCTAAAATCTCAGGGCTAGGATGAATGGAGACATTACTGGTGCCTGCTGGAGGAAGTCAATGAACAATGGGATGATAATGATACAGTGATTCCTGGATTTTGTTTCATTTTGATTCAAACAAAGGAGTTCAGTGACTTGTAGGTTTCCTCAGTACTGCTCTTTTTCTATATACTTAAACCCTGTCAGTGAACCAGCTTGAAGTAGTGGCTTAGTGTGTGGTAGGTTTTAGCATGCAGCAGATATCCAGAGTGTATCTTTTTGTATATGTTAATGTAAATGTGCTTCTTTCCTGGATCAGTTAGAAATTTGAGGGAGCTGGAATCTTTTTAATGGTAATTTGACTATCCTAGGATTTGAATGTTGTGAACATCAGAAGCTCTCTGCTGCAGACAATGTTTAATGTTTTGAATCTCAGAACCAATATTAAATCCAGATATGCAGGAAATATCCATGTGTATGAGGAAAACAGTGTTTTTGAAGGCACTGAGTAGCCATGTGAAAAACTTTTGAATCTCATTCCAAAATAATTTTCCTTTTGTCAGGATTTTAGTTACATTCAGGTGGAGATCATTTTTATGCTGAGGAAACAGCTTGGCTTTCCTAAATGGAGTAGGAGTAGGCAGAAAGCTCTCTGGGGAACCACAGAGAAGCCATGGAGTTTGCTTTGGAGACAGGGTTTCTTGCAGTACAAGAGAATTTCAAAGTGAAATGTTAATCTGCATTAGCATCTCTAAGCCTCCACTGTTGATTTTGGCTGTTGGTTAGTGTCACTTGTACTAGCAGCAGTTGGAGAGTTCAAAAAGGCTTCAATAGCCTTGTTTTAAATATGACTCTGGCTGTCTGTAAAACATCAAAGCTATCACTATGAAGAAATTTATTCAAAATGGACTCTATTTTACATGCAATCCTTGGAATAAGCAAAAGAAACACTATCAGTCACTTATGCTTTGCTATGTGAATTTTTTCAGGGTTAACTTGTGTGAAGTATTCAGTAGAACTCTAGGGCAAAATGGAACAAAGAGAGGGAGAGAGGTGGACCATCTCAGCCCTAGGACACCAGAACAGTTTGACAGAACATTTCTCAAACTCCAGTCTAATTCAAATAACTGAGTGTCCCAGGACATAGAAACATAACTGATTCCATATGAAGGCATTTTCCTAAGGAAGTTTGATTTTAGGAAATAAATGTGACATTAGGTCCTCAACATTTTAACGAAAAAAGAAAACCTATCCTCCTACTGTTGTCTCTCCCACCCAGGTCTTAAGATCACCCCTAGCTTTAGGTCTGGTTTCTTGGTACCAGTAGAGAAGGATAAAGCTGGATCCTTCAAGTCAGGAAGAAGCCATTTCTTCACAGACTCTCTGGATCCACCAGGAAGCCAGATCGCTAGTGATATTTCTGCTAGGAACTAAGCTTTTAGCCCAGCAGGTCAGCAAGAAATGCAGATATTTACTATGGCATTTATCAGTACCAAATGCTGATGAAGGTACTTTTAGAAACATGTGATCTTCCACAGAGAGAAGTTCTATAACCGAAGAGGGTTTCTTAGTATATCACTAAATGTATTTTTAATATGATTCCATGTTGGAGAATGGTTTAAAATCTTAGGCATGCCAGTAAATCAGGTGAACATTTGGGGGAATCAAGCAAAAACACAATTATTTTTACACAGGAGATCTCTCAATGCATGAATATTGAGGAATGGAAGAAAATCATAGTTCATTAAGTCCTGTGTATGAGGAGTATAA
Source organism: Sorex fumeus (assembly GCF_029834395.1). Lineage (NCBI taxonomy): Eukaryota > Metazoa > Chordata > Mammalia > Eulipotyphla > Soricidae > Sorex > Sorex fumeus. Next base: position 24,457,168 of record NW_026606060.1, read on the forward strand.
TATCCTGAAATACAGACCAAAGACCAAAGATCAGTATTAGACAAGAACAACTGTGCTTGTCCCAAAGTCAAAATATAAGGCAGTTATAGTCAAGGTGGTGGTAGATCAGTGGTTTTCAGTATTTCTACACCTGTAACCAGGCATTGGGTCATGGACACATGATTGAAGTCCAGTGACTTAGACTATCCTAAAAAAAAACCTGATATATTTACCCCATTAGTGGTTTACTCTTAATTATCCAGAACCCTAAATATACCATCAGTCTAACATTGAACATGTCACTCAGCAGTAGTTGACATGCTCTGTTAAAGGACCAAAGAAGAATTTAGACATTTTAAAGAATTGTTACATATTTTCACTTATGTAAGATGAATAAGTCCTAGAATCCACTACACAGAATAAAATTTATCATTAAAAGTATAGTATAGGGCATGAGAGATAGTACAGGGGTTAAGTGTTTGCCTTACATATAGATAACCCTGCTTCAATCTCTAACCCCAAATGTTTCCTGAGCACAGACAGATGGGGTTCAACTCTCACCTGTAGGAAAAAAAGTACTATATAAAATTTGGCAAGAGGATAGATCACGATCATGATCATCCTGTTGTTCATCGATTGCCTCGAGCAGGCACCAGTAATGTCTCCTTTGTCCTAGCCCTGAGATTTTAAAAAGTGCCATATTCAAGGCTGTTTCAGGATTAGGAGAATGAGACCCATCAATGTTACTGGTATTTGGCATATTGGGTACGCCACGGGGAGTTTGCCAGACTCTGCCGTGTGGGCAGTCTACATTCGGTAGTCTGCCAGGTTGTCCAAAGCAAGAATGAGATAATAAGATGTCAAATGCGTTTGTATGCTTCTGGGAGCTGTGTTTTATAGTCTCTGGGTCTTGGCCATTGATGGGATTACACGGCGCCAAGGGGCAATAGGTAGGTGTGACCTCTGCCTACTGGAAGATGGAGGATCTGGGTGGAGGATGGTCAGCCCCCATCTGAGCAGGCTTGGAGATCTCAGTCCCGGAACCCACATGCCTTTGTTCCTCTGCTGGTACCTTCATGTGTGTGGAGAGTGGTCTCAGCATGGTTGTGGCTGGTTCTGGAGGTCTTTGGCTGTCGGGGCTCTGCTCAGGGTGGGGAGGGAAACTCAACCCGCCCCCCTCCAAGGGGCCCTGGCGAGGATAGCCAGGCATGGGGCCTGGAGACTCTGCCTCTGGATAGCTGGCGCTCTCGCACAACCACCGACGCAGTTTTATCTTGTAAATCAAATGATTAGAGGTCTTGGGGCCAAAACGATCTCAACCTATTCTCAAAGAGGATAGATTTCACATTAAATTATTTTACCACAGAGACAAAGTAATGAGGGGAAGAGAAGACTTTTGGAGGTATGATTATATCTTTTAATTGTGGTAGTGATTTCATGGGTTTATGCTTATGTTCCGATCTTTCAAGCTGTGTACATTAAAAACTTAATTTTTATATACATTTTAGTTCAATAAAACTATTGCAAAAATAAGGTAGAATTTCTAGAAATATATTTCAACCATAGGAGCTCCTGAACATCTTGGACAGTGGTATCCCTTAGTTGTAAAAGGTGCACTATCTACAATTGCCCTTTATATATATGAAAAGTATTATTTTATGCATTTCTCCATATTTTCCAAACTCATCTCTGATTTATTTAACTAGTCTTGCAAGTTGAAATATAACATTTTAGAATCCACTCTATATGTGGGTACCATAAGCACTACCCTTTAATGTGTGTGTCACATCCAGTGTTTCTTGAGGCCCACTCCTGCTGCAGAGGAGAAATGGAGTTAAATCCCAGAGATACTTGGAGGAATCATGTGGTATCAGAGATCAAACCTGGTGCTCCAGCATGCAAAGAATACCCACTAGCTTAGTGAACTCCTTGGTTCATGCATTACTTTTTGTATTTTGGTTTTGGTATTTGGACCACACATGGTTCTTCTCAGGAGTTATTTCTGGCTCTTTCCTCATGGATCACTCCTACAAGGATGGAATGTATGCCATCCCCTCCACTCCTTTTATAATTAAGTTGGTCTTCATCATTTTTTTAAAAAACCTCTTTACATTTCTGTACACCACACACTAATTATTAATCTTGTTTTCACTCTGGTTAGCAGGTAGGGCGTTTACCCTGCATGTGGCCGACCCAGGTTTTATTCCTCCACCCCTCTTGGTGATCCCAGTAAGCTACTGAAAGTATCTCGCCCACATGGCAGAGCCTGGGAAGCTCCCCGTACTGTATTCTATATGCCAAAAACAGTAAAAACAAGTCTCACAATAGAGACATTACTGGTGCCCACTCGAGCAAATCAATGAACAACGGGAGAACAGTGCCACAGTGCTATAGGTTTTACTCTATTATATGCTCTTTCTTTCTTTCTTTCTTTCTTTCTGCAACACTAGTTTGGCAGGTTTGTATAGGCTTTAGGGATATACTATTACTGCACCACAATCACTTCCAGGCCATTGAACAGTTTTGGCCCAGTCCCTCTTCGATTTGTTATTGCACTTATGTGGCCAGTCTAGTGTTGTTTTATTAGAGATTATATATACCTTTCCTTCATTTTCTTATGTACTTATAATATATGAGTGAAATATACCATATAATGGTATGAGTTAAATCATCTGGAATTTATCTTCCTCCTTATTACATAATTTGCTCCATATGACTCTTTTCTAGTTCAACCCATGTTTTAGATAATGAAAAGACCTATATCTTTTCTAATAGCTGAGTAGTATTCCATTGTGTTTATATTTGGTGATATTTTTTAACTCCACACATATGTCCTTGTTCATTATATAATTGGTACAAATCAGTGATTTAGGGGTGGCAAATCGAGCAGTGACAGCAAGAAGGAAGTTCTCTGTACAGCCACCGGTGCCTAAATGACTGCTTAGATGAGAGGGACCCCCGTGAGCCTAGATGTGCACTGAGAGTGGAATTTGGAACTATAGTCCAGAACCTGCACTGTGTATATTAAAAAAAGTAAGTTCACGAAGGGGCCCATGGCAGCTCTCTCCCCCGCTGCCTGCTTTTGGTGGTTTTGCACTGCTTCCCCTTCCCCCAGAAACAAAAGCCCGGGTCCAGATGGATTCCCTAGTGAATTATTCCAAAACTTTAAAGAGAACTTATTACCAATCCTTTTCTAGCTTTTCCAGGAAACTGAAGAAAAAGAAACACTCCCAAACAGTTTTGATAGGGCACATATCGCCCTGATAACAAAAGCAGACAGAGACACCACAAAAAAGAAAAATTACAGGCCGATATCCCCAATGAACACAGATGCAAATATCCTTAACAAAATATTAGCAAATAGAATCCAACAATCCATCAAAAGGATTATATATGATGACGAACTGGGATTCATCCTGGGGATGCAAAGATGGTTTAACATTCACAAGTCAATCAACATAATTCATAATATCAATAAAAGGAAAGATAAAAAAGTATATGATCATATCAATAGATGCAGAGAAAGCATTTGACAAGATCCAGTACCCATTTATGATGGATTCCCAACAAAATGGGAATTCAAGGAACTTTGCTCAGTACAGTCAAAGCAATCTACCACAAGCCCGTGACAAACATTATTCTTAATGGGGGAAAAAACTAAAAGCCTTCCCTCTAAGATCAGGGACAAAGCAAGGATGTCCACTCTCACCATTTTTATTCAATATAGTACTGGAAGTACTTGTCATGGCAGTTAAGCAAGAAAAAAGGCATTAATAGCATCCAGATAGGAAAGTAAGAAGTCAGGCTCTCACTGCTTGCAGATGACATGATACTATACTTTGAAAACTCTAAAGCCTGTAGCAAAAAAATACCTCCTAGAAACAATAGATTTGTAAAGTAGAGTGGCAGTCTTCAAAATCAATGCACAAAAGTCCATGACTTTCCTATATAAAAATAACTGAAGAAAAGAAAGTGATATTTTAAAAAGTAACATTTACACTCATGCCTCAGAAAAATCAAGTACCTTGGGATCAGCTTAACTAAGGAGGTAAAGGGCATGTACAAAGAAAACTGAAAATCTTCGTGAAATAAATGAAAACATAAGGAAATGGGGACAACCCCCTGCTCATTGATTAGGAGAATTTATATTGTCAAAATTGCAATAATCCCCAAAGCATTATACAGATTCAATGTAGTCCCTATAAGGATACCCATGACATTCAAAGAAATAGACTATATACTCCTGAAATTCATAGGGAACAGTGACCCTCCCACAAATTGCTAAAGCAATCCTTTGGAAAAAGAATATGGGAGGCATCAACTTCCTCAACTTCAAACTGTACTACAAAGCAGTGGTAATTAAAACAGTATGGTATTGGAATAAAAACAGACTTGAAGACCAAGGAATATTGTTGAGTATCTGACACATACCCTCAAATATATGATCATTTTATCTTTGATAAGGAAGCAAGAAATGTGAAGTGGAGAAAGGAATGACTCTTTAACAAGTAGGGCTGTCAACACTGGACAGCTGCATGCAAAAACAATGGGCTGAGACCTCTATCTATTGCCATGTACAAACGTCATATCAAAATGGATTAAAGACCTCAACATTATAACTGAATCTAGATAGTATATGTAAGAAAAGGTAGGCAAAATGCTCCACAATACTGAAGGTAAAGGTATCTTCGAAGACAAAATGTCCTGACCAAGTAAGTAGAAACAGATATAAGCAAATGGGACTATATTAAACCAAGAAGCTTCTGCACCTCAAAAGAAACAGTGACCAAGATAGAAAGACAGCCTATGGAATGGAAAAAGTTACTTACTCAATGCCATTATGATAAAAGTTTTTAATATCAAGATATACAAGGCATGGTTGATCTCTACAAGAACAAAACATCTAACCCCATGAAAAATGGGGCAATGAAATAAATAGAAAATTTCTCAAAGAAGAGACTTGAATGGTTAAAAGGCACATGAAAGAATGCTCTTCATCATTAATCATCAGGTGATGCAAATCAAAACGACAATGAGATATCTCACACCACGGAGACTGGCACACATCCAGAAGAATAAGAGCTACTAGTGCTGGGATGGATTTGAAAGAAAGAAAGGAGCTTTCTCTTCATTGTTGGTGGGAATACCAACTGGTCCAGTCTGTTTGGAAAACAATATGGACATTCCTCAAAAAATTAGAAATTGAGCTCCCATTTGACCCTCCAATGCCACTTCTGGGCATATACCCTGGGGGCCCCCAAATTCTATCTAAACACCATCTTGCACCTTTATGCTTATTGCAGCACTATTCACATTAGCCAGAATCTGGAAACAACCTGAGTGCTGAAGAACATATGGATGGATAAAGAAACTATAGAACATCTACAGAATGGAATACTACTCAGCTGTTAGGAAAAATGAAGTCATGAAATTTGAAATTTGTCTATAAATGGATGGACTTGGAGAGTATCATGCTGAGTTAAATGAGTCAGAAAGACAGAGATAGATATAGAATGACTGCATTAGTTTGTAATATATATATATGTATCTTGCCCACACGGCAGAGCCTGGCAAGCTACCCGTGATGAATTCGATATGCCAAACACAGTAACAATAAAGTCTCCAATGGAGATGTTACTGGGTCCGCTCGAGCAAATTGATGAACAACGGGAGGACAGTGACAGTTCCAGAAAGATATATACATATGTGTGTATGTATACACACACACACATACACACACATATGAAGATTTATCCATGGTTAGGGAAAACAGGATCTAGGAGGACTGGTCAAGGTTAGAATCAACCACAAGTTTGTGTGTGATAGAGGGTAGGTAAGATAGAGAAGGGACCAAGATGACAATAATAGCTCAAAATGATCACACTAACAAGATTTGAATGTTAAAAGTCACTAAAGGGATATACTGGATAACCTTTCAATATCTATACTGCAAACCATAATGCCCAAGAGAAGAGGTGGGGAGAAGAGAGGAGAGGAGAGGAGAGGAGAGGGGAGGAGAGGGGAGGGGAGGGGAGGGGAAGGGAGGGGAAGGAGAAGAGTGCCCGCCTTAGAGTTGGGCTGGTAGCAGTAAGGCGAGGGGTGGGCGGTGATGAGAGGAAAAAGTGGGGATACTGGTATTCAGAAATGTACACTCAATATATTGAGTTCATTTATAGAAAGTGGTTAGGCACATAAATTTACCAATATCCATGATGATGTAGTGGTGACATTGATGCAAGTCTGGGTCATTGCTTTGAAAGCTATCTCAGTTCCTGTAACATCTATGAAGTTTATGGCCATTTATCAGCAAGTGGTTATCCTTACCCTTTCCTAAAACTCTGAATTGTAATGCAAGGTTAGGAAACCAGATTAAAATTTTTCAATAACATGAAAAATTATGAAGGGTATTCAATTTAAAAATAACTTTGGGAAAGGGAAAATCTCAAGAAATTTCTGTGTTCTAAACTTTCTTTTTAAGTCATATTGAAACATCTCTGGTGGTATTCACATGTTGATTCAGAAGGTTATTGAGGGATCAGAAGGTTACTGAGAGATCATTCAGTGCTGGGGTAAAACTTGGGGCTCTTGCATGTAAACATGGACTCCAAACCCCTTTGAATTACCTCCCTTGCCCCAAAAGAATATAATCTTTTTTCAGTAGCAGGGGCTAAAAGAAGACTTAAGACAATTACCATTGCTTTCAGCCATGAATTTCTAATGTCCCAAATTCTTCAATTTTTGTGAGACCTCAGTCACAATTTCTTTAATTTCACTTTGATCTCAACTCTGTATTCTTTATCAACTGCTTCTCTATACCCCCAAATTTGTTCATAGACAAAGTCTAGTTGTGGGGATATTTACTTAATTCTAAGTGTTATACATGTTAGACTAAGAAAATTAATTATCTATTTCAGAGAATACTCTGCTGCAGGAATAGTTCAATGTTAAAAGTGTACAAGGTGTTAGAGCAATTCCTGAGAATGCAGAAGCAATAGCTACAGCTATATTTTAGACAATGAAATGAGCAAAGGAATGCAGTTCTGAAAGAACAACTGTATTGGAAGAACTGTGTAACCAGAGCATAGAGGTACCTTGAAGATTGGTAAGAACTGAGACCAAAGAGGTAGAGAGCATACAGGTTTTATTTTTTCCTTTTTGGGTCACACACCCAGTCATGCACAGGGGTTACTCCTGGCTCATGCATGTAGGAATTACTCCTGACCATGCTCGTGGGACCATATGGGATGCTGGGAATCAAACCTAGGTCGGTCATGAGCAAGACAAATGCCCTCCCTGCTGTGCTATCACTCCAGCCCTGAGAGCATACAGTTTTTTAAAAGGAAATGAAAAGGGAAGCTGATGAGAAGAAACTTAAATGAGGCTTTTATAGAAGGCACAGACTGACATTTGAAGAAAGTTTGCTAAACTGAAGAAGATGCCATGATACAAGAAGGATAAAAAAGGAAGAGCCAATGGAAAATTATTCAACAAAACAAAAAGTAAAATGTAGTTTCTCCATGCTACCTGTGGGGGTATTGGTTCTAAGACCTTTATCATCTACACCTCTTCACTCTGTTGGTTTGAATCCTGAAACCACAATCAGAGGATGTACTAGTTCTTAGTATAAAAATGCAAAATATTTAATATATCACAGTTACATTATGTTAACGTATTTATTTTTGTGATATTTACACAATTATAATGTATATCATGTTAACTACATCACTGTCACTGTCACTGTCCTCCCATTGTTCATCGTTTATCCCGTTCATCGTTGTTCATCCCGTTACTCGAGCAGCCCAGTAATGTCTCCATTGGAGACTTTTGTTGTTACTGTGTTTGGCATATCGAATACATCACGGGCAGCTTGCCAGGCTCTGCCTTTTGGGTGAGATACTCTCGGTAGCTTGCCGGGCTCTCCGAGAGGGGCAGAGGAATCGAACTCCGGTCAGCCATGCTGGCTGTGTGCAAGGCAAACGCCCTAACATATATAATTATTTGCCTAGTCTCCTTTGTACATTAAAATACATCTGAATTGTGTGAAATACCTAATATAATACATGAAAAAGAAGATGTTAGGTAATCAAGCTTCTTTTTTTTTCTTTTTGTATTGAACCCCGCGATGCACAGGGTTTACTCCTGGCTCTGCACTCAGGAATTATTCCTGGTGGTGCTCGGAGGACCATATGGGATGCTGGGAATCAAACCCGGTTGGCTGCATGCAAGGCAAACATCCTACCCGCTGTGCTATAGCTCCAGCCTGGTAGTCAAGTTTCTTCAAGGAGAAAAGAGAAGGTAGCAACTGAAGATTTATCCAAGGCATTTTTTTTCTTTCTCTTTTTCTCAGAAAGAAAAACTTAGAATGCATTTCTTGCACAAGAGAAAAGAAGTAGCTAGACAAAAAGAGGAGGATGACACAGGAAGTAGAAGAAATTATCATTAATTTTAAATCAGTTAATCACTTAATCAGTTAACTTCCCGTTAATCGTCGATTTGCTTGAGTGGGCGCCAGTAACGTCTCCATTTGTCCCTGTCGCGTGCTAGTGTAGCCCAATGGCATCTGTTCACTTTAGGAACATGAAGAGTCTCAAACCGATCGTTCATGATCTTGATGAAGAAGTCTGACCATCTGGTAGGTGGGTGGCCACGCGGTCTTTTGACATCCCGTGGAATCCAGTCGGTAACAGCTCTAGTCCAGTGGTTGTCTTTAAATCTCATTACGTGACCAGCCCATCTGATTTTTGACACCTTGGCAAATGAGACAGCGTCCCTGATTCTTGATCGTTGATGGATGTCGGATGTCGGAACTCCGGATTCTTTCTCTCATTTGAGTGAAACGTGATATTCCAAGCATAGCTCTTTCAATTCTATTAACTATTCAGTAACTACAATGGGTCTCATTAATTTTAAAAGAGGTGTAAAAATCTGTTCCTTTTAAACATAAGCATGACTATTTTTACTATTTCCTCTTCAAGTGAAACAAAACACCCCCCTTTGGCACATTTGTAAATCACTAGCAGATTATCCTTTTTATCTCAGCTCCAAAATCTGGCTCACAATTTTCCCATTACAATTCAGAGTTATCATGCCTAAATATATGTTTATCAAATCACCATCCAATGTGAATAATTGCTGAGAGAACGTTTTTCATCATTCAATGATACTGAAACAAAATTAGAATCTCAGATCAATGGAACAGAATGGAGAGCCCAGAGATAATCCTTCAGATTTATGGTCAGTTAATCTATAACTTCAAGAACGTCGAAGAAATAGCTAAGAGGATGAAGATCCTCCGGCTCCGGGCACATCTCTTTGATTCCACTCTTATTCCTACATTAACATATGCCTCAGAGACCTGGGCCCTATGCAAACAGGATGAGAATGCTATTCAGGTCTCCCAAAGAATAGAAAGAGCTATGCTTGGAATATCACGTTTCACTCAAATGAGAGAAAGAATCCGGAGTTCTGACATCCATCGACAATCAAGAATCAGGGACACTGTCTCATTTGCCAAGGTGTCAAAAATCAGATGGGCTGGTCACGTAATGAGATTTAAAGACGACCGCTGGACTAGAGCTGTTACCGACTGGATTCCACGGGATGTCAAAAGACCGCGTGGCCACCCACCTACCAGATGGTCAGACTTCTTCGTGAAGATCATGAACGATCGGTTTGAGGCTTTTCATGTTCCCGGAGTGAACAGATGCCATTGGGCTATACTAGCACGCGACAGGGACAAATGGAGACGTTACTGGCGCCCGCTCGAGCAAATCGACGACTAACGGGGAGTTAAGTGATAAGTGATAATCTATAACTAAGGGTGGTAAATGTGTGACTTGGAACAAGGAAAACTTCAACAAATGGTGCTGGCAAAACTCTCACCATGTGTGAAAAAATGAAATTAGATCCCTATTCTCATACTATACACAAATCTTACTTTATAGAAACAGGGTTGTTTTGGCATCAGTGCACAAGGGAAAGAAGGAACAAGAGGAAAATAAGAAAGTGGAGATACAGGAAGTAGAAGAAAATATAATTGCTTTGAAAGGAGATGTGGAAAATCTGTTCCTTTCACAGATAAGTATCATGTTTTTTCTATTTTCAAATGAAACTTAACTCCCCCTTTAATAAATAAGAACAATCAATCTTATAGAAACAGATATGTTATTGGCAAATAACAATGTAAATAAAATACATTGAGTGAAACAAAAGGCAAGACTTGCCGCCATAGTGATGTCGAAGAAATCTTCAGTAATTTAATGTCATTGGCAAAGAAAATGAAAGCAAAAAGAAACAAATGGAGCTGCATCAAGTTAAAAAAGTAATAACTTCTATATTGCAAAAGCATTGAGACCTTTAAGGATACCACTGAGTGGAAGAAAATACTTTCTTTATTTTTTTGAATATAATATTTTCTTTTTTAAAATAAATTTTATTTTTATAAAGTTGTTCAAAGTAGTTTATTACAGGTAATATTCAAACACAAATCTTACCATTATGCACCTTACCACCTCTATCAGTGGAAAGTGTGTGAAGATTGTTGTTATTCATAATGGGGTCATTTAAGCCTTTATACAAGGGAGAGTACGAGCATGTATGTTAAACCCAAACAAATTTGTGCTACTTTTGGTACATCAGTGGGCTGGAGTATAAGAGGTTGTGCATCTGTGAATGTGGCCACATGCTCCAGGACATTCTGGGTTGCTCTCTTCTGGGAGCTTTATTTCATAGTCTCTGGATCTTGGCCATTGATAAGATTATATGGTGCCAGATTGTGTGTGTGACTTCCAAGCTACTGGAAAACAGGAGAGTTGGGGGGAGGAGGCCCAGTCCCGTTCTGAGTGAGCTTGGAGATCTTAGTCATGGGTCCTGCATACCTGGATTTTTCTGGAGGTTCACTCATAGGTGAGGCTGTTCTGAGTTTGTGGAGAGAAGCCTGGAGCATGGCTGTGGTTAGGTTTTCGGCTGCCAGAGTTCTCCTTGGGCTTAAGAGGGAAACCAACCCTCCCCCCTCCAAGTTGCCCAGATGAAGACAGCCTGGCATGGGCTCAGGACATTCTTGAGAAAATATTTTCACTTTATGCATCAGACCAAGTATTGAAGCACTTTCAAAATTCAACAACAGACAATATTTTTTTAATCCTCAGAAAATGAGAGAGAAGATGATCCAACACTTAAAGAAGACATAAATATGCCCAATAGGCATATGAAAAAGTGTGCATTATCACTATTATAAGGGGAATATAAATAGAATAACAATGAGGTATCATTTCAGTCTAGTAACAATGGCCTACAACAAGCATTGAAAGAACATCAGTGCTGGTAGAGATGGAGTGAAAAAGGAATCCTCAGTTACTATTGTTGGGAATGTTATATAGGGCAGACTTCATGGAAAACTGCTAGAAACTAAAACCAATAGGACTTCCAGATGATCCACTCCTGGGCAATTCCAATCCTGAGTTTCTACCCCATGAACATAAACATCATTGATTGGGAAATACATTGCAGCATTATTTACAACAATCACCATCTGGAAACTACCCAAGTGTTCAACAGTGGATGCATTGATAAAGAAATAGTGCTGTATATACAAGTATAATACTACTTAACTGTGGGAAAAGATGAGTTATTGCAGTTTTCTGTAACTTGGATGGAACTGGAGGGTGCATGCTAAGTGAAGAAAAAGACAAATATTGAATCTCACTTATATGAAATACAAGGAAATGAAGCAAGACATTGGGATAATTTCTAGGGAAAACAAATCCTGTGATAAGGCTAATAGAACTGTGAGCCAAGGAGATAAAGGAGTGGGGGGAAGGTACTAAGGACACTGGAATCTTGACATTATGTTATTATAGAGCTATAAAGTAAGTACTACTATACACTTTGCGTCTTCAATAAAAATGCAGTATCACGTGGAAGAAAAAGGAAGAGTATGATTTTAACATAGCATTTATGCTGCTGGCTAAAGAAAGAACTAAATAGATTAGTTGCCTAGTCTTAAAACAGGTCACTTAATTCTCCAAGCTTCATTTTTCTACGTTTTATTTATTTTTTTATTTTAGTAATCGTAAGATGCTCAGTTAAAAAGCTGTTCAGAACTGGGGTCTCAGTTACAAAGCTGTTCAGAACTGGGGTTTCAGTCATCCAACATTCCAATACCCGAGGGCTGGAGCGATAGCACAGCGGGTAGGGCGTTCACCTTACAAGCGGCCAACATGGCTGACCCGAGTTTGATTCCTCCGCCCCTCTCGGAGAGCCTGGCAAGCTACCGAGAGTATTCAATATGCCAGACACAGTAACAACAAAGTCTCCAATGGAGACGTTACTGGGCCCGCTCAAGCAAATCGACGATCAACGGGAGGGCCTTTACCTTTTTACCTTTATCCATCTACCAGTGTATATTTCCCACCAAAAATGACCCCAGTTTTCTGTTATTTTAAAGATGATCATCAGAACTTTTCAGGCTTATCATAAAACTTAGGTCTCTCATTCATTCTTTTTTTCCCTATACACATTTAAAACTTCCTTCATTATCACCATCGCTCACCTCTTTACTAAGTGGAAAGTTACGCTGACACACTATAATGGTTCAAAGTTTTATTCTTGTGTATTCACTGGGTTTGAAAGAATTTGTCGAAACAATAAGTAGCTCTCTCACTTTGACCTTTTCACTTAATAATGTACATTTAAGTTTTCTTTATGTCTTTTTAAGTCTTCTTATGTCTTCGTGACATTTCTTTGTTGCACTGAATAATATATTACTGTGTAGTAATAAATGTATGCTTGCTACTATAAGTAATTGCATGCAAATTTTTATGTGGGTATCTGGGGTTTTTTTGTTCTTATTTAATATTTTTGCTTTACAGTATTATCCACAAATGTTTCTCATGGACATAATTCCAATACCACAGCCATCACCAGTATACATGTCTCCTTGCCTGATGGACCCCAAATCCCCTATTTTTCAATCCCCACAATTCAGTTGTATGAATTGGTTCCTCCATTATGTTGCCTTTGGATCTTTGTTGCTATCTCACTGTGCATCTTTAAGACCCAGTGTGGTTATCAGTTCTCTTCTCTTTTTTTGAGAATAATTGCCTGGTGTATGATAATATGTGTAATTTTGTAAAGAATCACAAAAGTATCTTCAGTGACTATACTATTTTGCTCTTCACTAGCAATTTGGAATGCTTTTTTATTGAGTGGTGGAAAGATGAAGTTTGGGCTACACCTGGCAGAGCTCAGGGAATCCAGTGATGCAGGCGAACAGATCAGATTTCGCTGCATACAAGGCTCAGTCTCTGTACTACCTCTATACTATTTTTCCAGCCCTGTGTGAGACTTCTAGTTACTCCACCTTCTTGCAAACTTTTGGTAGTACTAGTGAAGAATAGAAAGAGCTCTGCTTGGAATATCACGTTTCACTCAAATGAGAGAACGAATCCGGAGTTCTGACATCCGTCGACGATCAAGGATCAGGGACGCTGTCTCATTTGCCAAGGTGTCGAAAATCAGATGGGCTGGTCACGTAATGAGATTTAAAGACGACCGTTGGACTAGAGCTGTTACTGATTGGATTCCACGGGATGTCAAGAGACCGCGTGGCCGCCCACCTACCAGATGGTCAGACTTCTTTGTCAAGGTCATGAACGATCGGTTTGAGGCCCTCCATGTTCCCAGAGCGAAGAGATGCCATTGGGCTACACTAGCACGCGACAGGGACAAATGGAGACGTTACTGGCGCCCGCTCGAGCAAATCGACGACTAACGGGAAGTTAAGTGATTAAGTGATTAAGTGTTTTTTCGTCATTCCAGTAGATGAGCAGTGGTGTCTTGTTTTACATTGAATTTTCCTAATGGCACATAATATGAGGAATGCTTTTGTATGTTTTTTGCCATGTGCATATCTGTTTTGGTAAAACACATGTTAAAATGTACCCCATTAAAAAAAACTGCATCAATTTATTAGTGTTGAGTTGTGAATGTTACTTCTTTTTTCCTTGAACAATCCAATATCGGATGTTTATGCTAGTGTTTTCTCCCACCCGTTCTTTTTTCCCCCCTTGTTGTTCTTGCTTTTTTTTTTCTTTTGAAGATGAAGAATTTTGAATTCTGTTTGTTTGCTTTAAGCTCACATGTAGTAGTGCTCAAGGCTTACACCCGTCTTTCTGCTCAGGGATCACTTTTGGCAGTGCTTAGGGGATCATATGTGGTGCTGGAGATTGAACTGGGAACAGCTGCATCAAGGCATGTGCCTTAAACTCTATATTATCTCTTAGGTTCCCATTTTTTAAATTTTCACAAGATACAACAATTAAGTGTTTCAATCATGAGCCACATCTTGATGTAAGAGCTAAAATGGCATCTTCTATGCCCAGTGTGATCTAAGTTCTCATCTTTATTATCTTCTGAAAGTTTTATAACTTTTTGTTTTATAAGTGTGAAACATTTTGAATTTTGAGCCAGTTTTAAATATTTTTGTGGGAGTAAATTCATTTTGGTTTAATTTTTATGGTATAAGATCTGTGGTTTGAAACTTTTAAGTAATTATTGTTTTTTCTCAATTAAAAATTATATTAAGATATAGTCAAGCTTAAAAATCCAAAGATTCTGGATCTGGAGAGACAGTGCAGCAGGTTGTACGCTTGCCTTGGTTTTCATTCCCTGCACCATATATGATCTCCCAGTCCACCAGGAGTGATCCCTAGCCTGAACATAGTCCCCAAAACAAACAAAACAATCCAAAATTTGTTATGAAGGTTTATTATGAATTTTATTTTTAAAAGTGAACAAATAGCATTTAAGAAATATGGTAGAAAATTAGGGAGTCAGAGATATAGATTACAGTATTGCTTCTAATGTGATATTCTTGTACCCTTACCCATAATATTTATAGTCACTAAGCTGTTGTTTTTACTTCCAGAAGGGAAGTCAAACTGTATATAAGTTAAATATACATTATGGTCTATTAATTTCCTGCATATCTGTTGTAAGTTTAATGGGAGCTGATTTATGTAGAATACCCAGCACACACATGGTAACTAATGGCGCTTAATGAATGTTGTGACTTCTTAATAAATTAATTTTTCTCCACAATTTTGATTTTCTGGAAGAATCTACTAATGGCAGATGGAGAGAATGCTTAAAGTGCTGAATTCATGCTTTACAAGGTGGAGTCCCAGGTTTGCTTGCTGGTAATGTGTATTCTCCCTGAGCATTTATAAGGTGACTCCCAGCACAGTCAGAAGAATCCACAGAGCACCAACAGTTGTGACCACCCCTACCTCCCAAAAGAATCTACTAATATAGACATTGAGTTAATCACTGAGCCAAAATGAATTATGACTTAAAAGTTATTTTTGACTTTTTTACACAAACACATGTATATGTATATATTATGAAATTATATTTATGTAATTCTGAGTTTTTATTTTCTCCATATAAAGAGTCAGAGTTTAAATCATTTTCTTAAGGCAATTCAAAATTAAGAAGCAAACTCAAGTTTAAATTCAAGTTCTTCAGTTCCAGATCCTGTGTTTTAAACTACTAAATATAGCTGCTGTACATTTATGAAATGACTTGTAGTCAAATAATGTTTGATATAAATTATATTTGATATCAACCATAGCAATATATGATGTCCAAGCTTTCAAGTATAATTTCCAGCATAACTCTAGACAAATGTTAAATGCCTAGTAATTCAGTAATAACTAACAGAAGAACACAACTCCCAGCATGGTCATGCCATCTGTCAGAAGCATTTTCTGATTATGAAGTCCTTACTGTATTTGAAAAGAAGAATGCTGATCTCCTTTGTATAGTTATTCAGATAACTACTTTTACATCTGAAATTTACTTTGCATATTTGCTTGCTCTCTAAGAGCAGGGAATAAATAGGAAAATCATCCATCCTGAAAAAAGAAAGCAGTGATGGGAATGTTTGAGAAGTCTGTCTCTTCTGATCATGATTAGTATATATGATTTATTGCATTCTTATAAGTTAAGTGAAAACACTTGAAGTATTATAATTTTATTATTTAAGTGGTTTACATTAATAAATAAATATTTTATTTTTTTAATTTTTATTAGTGAAACACCATGAGGTACAGTTGTAGACTTACAAATTTTTGTGCTTGGTTTTCAGTTATACAATAATTAAGTACCCATCCCTCCACCAGTGTCCATTTTCCACCATCATGGGTCCCAGTATCCCTCCTACCCCCCATCCCCCCATCCCCAACCCCCGCCTCTGTGGCAGGGCATTCTCTTTTGTTCTCTCTCTCCTTTTGGGTGTTGTGGTTTGCAAAAGAGGCATTGAGTGGCAATCATGTTTGGTCTATAGTCTACTTTCAGCATGATTCTCCCATCCTGGGAGGATCTTCCCCACACATTTATGTGGTTCTTCCTTCTCTATCTGAGCTCCCTTTTCCCCTAGCCGTGTGGCTGGCCTCCAAGCCATGGGGCAAAATTCCTGGTACTAATCTCGGCCATTCTTGGGTGTTAATCTCCTATTTTGTTACTTTATGTTCCCCAGATAAATGCAATCTTTCTATGTCTATCCCTCTCTTTCTGACTCGTTTTCCTTGACATGATACTTTCCATTAGTACCACTTCTATGTAAATTTCATGACTTCATCTGTTAACATCTTTTAACATCTTGTAACAGCTATATGGTATCCATTGTGTAAATGTACCATAAAATAAATGAATATTTTAGTTTTCAGTTTCTGAAATATAATGCCATTACTAGTCATATTTCTCCATATAGAAGTGATATTGAAAGTAATTGTGAACATTGCTATTAGATAATAATCATATTGATCACTTGATCACTTGACATCCCATTAATCATTGATTTGCTCGAGTGGGCACATGTAACATCTGCATTCGTTCCTGTTAAGTTGTAGTGTAGCCCGATGGTGTCTGCTTGCTCCAGGAACACAAAGAGCCACAAACCTATTGTTCAGGGTCTTGACAGAGAAAGCTAACCATCTTGTAGGTGGGAGGACATGAGATCTTTTGATGTCCTGTGGAATCCAGTCTGTAATGACTCTAGTCCAGCGGTCATCTCCAAATCTCATTACGTATCCAGCCCATCTGATTTTTGAGGCCTTGACAAATGAAACAGTTTCCCTGATTCTTGACCAACGATGGAGGTCAGACCTCTGGATTCCTTCTCTCACTTGAGCGAAGCATGATACTCCAAGCATAGCTCTTTCAGTTCCTCTTTGGGAGACCCAAATAGAGTTTTCATCCTGTTTTCGTAGGGGCCTGGTCTTTGAGACATATGTCAATGCAGCAAGAACAGTGGAATCCTATATGTGCCCAGAGCCTGAGGTTCTTTGACCTCTTAGCTATTTCTTTAACACTCTTGAAGGCATTCCAAGCCCCTCTCTTCTTTCTGCACAACTCAGGAGGTCAATTTTCATGTTGACTTCTCAACCTACATACACGTAACTGTTGCATTCGGGTATGTTCGTTCCCTTTAGAGTGAATGGAATGTCAAGAATGAGACTGTTTCTCATAAACATTGTATTTGTGAGATCCTGCTGTAGTCCCACCTTTCCACACTCACAGTCGAAGTTGGCCAATATTTGTGCCGCTTGGCTGATGTTTGGTGTCATCAGCAAAGTGGAGGTGGTGTAGTTGCTGACCAGCTATCTTCACTACCATTCCTTCCCATTCCAGTCATTGCATGATGTTCTCGAGGGTGACACTGAAGAGTTTTGATAAAATGGTATCATCCTGCTGAACCCCTCTCTTGACATGGACGATCACTTCCTTGTAGAATGGAGAGATCCTGGTAGTGAATCTGTAATGCAGATCACAGAGGATCCTGATGTATTGAATTTGAACACCCTGATTGGCTAGGGCTTCGATGATCACTTCTATCTCAACACAATCAAAGGCCTTCTTTAAATCAATGAACGTTAGACAGAGCGGCATCTTGAACTCCCGAGAAACCTCAATGAGCTTGGTTATCGTGTGAATATGGTCAGTCATGCTGAATCCTTTTCGGAACCCAGCTAGCTTGCATGGTTGTCCGTCATCTAGTGTTCTGCCAATCCTATTCAGGATGACTTGAATGAACAGCTTGTAGACAATAGACAACAGGCTGATCGGGCAATAGTTGCCAATGTCGTGGATGTCTCCCTTCTTGTACAGTAGTAAAGTCCTGCTGGTTTTCCACTGGGTCAAAATCTTGCATTCAGACAGGTAGTGTGTGAAGAGCCGAGCCTGTGTATTGATGAGAACTGACAGCAGGTTCTTCAGGTATTCAGGTCTGACCCTGTCTGGGCCGGGTGCTGTTTGCTTCTTTACCAACGAAATGGCGTGTCAGATTTCGGAAAGGAGAAAGTTGGGAATGACATATCCATCCTGTGGAATTTGGTATGTGGGCAGGTGGACGTGGCTATCGAAGAGATCCAAGTAAATGTCATGGATAATCTTCTCCGTTGCCCTCCTGGAGGATGTGCTAGATCCATCAGGACGTCAGAGGGCCGTCATCTTGGTCTTGGAGTTGGTGAAGTAAAGGTGTTAATACATGCAGGGAACTAAAGTTTAGTTAATATAAGATAAATAATTACTAATGGAATAATAAGCATGCAAAGATTGTTTTGGAAGAAAGACCCCACAAAAAAGGCTGCACTGAGTTTTGGAAATGCATGCACAATCGCTTTTACTTTTTTTCTCATTTTCCTACGTGTTTTCAGAAACTGTACACAGAAAGTTGTTTTAAGTGAGTAAATATCATGGATAATCTTCTCCATTGCCCTTCTGAAGGATGTGATAGATTCATCAGGACGTTGGAGGGCAGTTATCTTGGTCTTGTAGTTGGTGAAGGACAGGCGGGCGTTGCGAATGCTTTTCCCGGCTTCTGCCACATCTGCCAGCACTGCTGCTCTTCTCTCTTTGAGTTCTTCCTTTATTGCTTCTCTGCACTGCTTTGAGAGCTCAGATGTTCACTTGTGGTTGCCTGAGGCTTGCTCCAAGTCACATTGGCAAATGAGCTCAACTAACCTGGCAGGAGGAGACATCAGGATCACGTAACTGCCAGTACTGGCACGTTTAGGTACTCGTTTTACAGTTGAAGGTATAGGATAAGTTATTCTTTTTTTTTTCAAATATACCTTTTTTAAATTGAATCACCAAATACAGTTACTAAGTTGTTCATGATTGGATTTCAGTAATATACTGTGCCGACACCTGTCCCTTCACCAGTGTATTTTTCTCTTTTCTTTATGTGCATTATGGTTTGAAATACAGATACTGAAATGTTATCATGTATATTCCTTTACCTACTTCCAGCACCCAATTTTTTTCAGAGTGATCAAGGGGAAATTATTCTTTAGGAGAAAGAGTTGTTTTGGGGGGAGAATTCTATATTGTGTTTGAGATGTGTATAGATGTTGGAAACATGATGCAAGAGTATTGAGGTCAGAGTTCTATAAAGTTTTTTTGTTGCTTATTTCTGGGCCATACCTAGTGGTTTTCAGCGCTTATTCCTGGCTCTGTGCTCAGAGGCCACTTCTGGTAGCACTCAGGGAACCACATGGGTTGCTGAGAATTAGACACAGGTATCCAGTGTTGTCAGGCAAGCACCTGACCTACGATCTCTCAGGCTTTAGGTAGCTTTTTCCTTCGAACTGAAGATGTTACAAGGTTGGGGATTGGCAGCTTCCTCCATGGGAAAGAATAGTGGGTAGAAATAAGAACATTAGTAGGAAGAAATTAGAAATGAGGAAGCCAAAGTGTGAGAAAATGTAGGTTGTAGTCTTGGAGGGCAACATTTTTCTTTGGAGAAGTCTGAGAGACCTCCAAGAATTTTACTGCTGAATTAACTTTAGGGATATATATTAGTGGTATTTGAGTGTATCAATAAATTTGTCTCCCAAGTAACTTGAAGAATCTCTAGTATGATTTTTTTTGTCCTATTTGCTTTAGAGCTCTTAAGTATTTCATTAAGGGTCCAAAGAGATAGTCCAGTGGGTTGGGCATATAGGCAATTTAGCTTTGATATCCAGCACCCCACGTGGTCTTCTGAGTCCCCCAGATATGACTCCTGATCACAGGGCCAGGAATAATCCCTGAACACCACTTTGTGTGCTCCCCCAAACAAACAAAGAAATATATCCAGAGATATCTGGGGATGGTACAGGGCTTAATTCAGTTGCTTTGCATGCAACAGACCCCTACTTGGGTCTGGGACTTGACTGTGAGTGGTCCCTGAGCACAGCATCGAGTAGTCCCTAGCTTAATGTCTGAGTAGTTACTGATAGCCTGATTATCACAACTATATCACAGTTTTTGAAGCTTCTTTACTTATTCTGTGCCTTTTTCTGAACTCCATAACTTATCTAGATTATCTTAGCCCAGAATGTGATCAAAAAAGCATAATAAGTATATATTGAACATATTATCTGCTAATAATTCCAATTTTTTATCATCTTTTTGTGATGCGGTACATATCACACAAAGGATTTTTTATGATGATGTCATTTAGACCACTGTGCTGTCGGGAATTTGGGGGCTGGAGCGATAGCACCGTGGGTAAGACGTTTGCCTTGCATGCAGCCAACATGGCTGACCCAAGTTCGATTCCTCCGCCCCTCTCGGAGAGCCCGGCAAGCTGAGAGTATCTCGCTCGCACAGCAGAGCCTGGCAAGCTACCCGTGACATATTCGATATGCCAAACACAGTAACAATTAAGTCTGACAATGGAGACATTACTGGGCCCGCTTGAGCAAATCAATGAACAACGGGAGGACCGTGACCGTGACTGTGATGTCATTTAGACATGAATTGACTTCACTTAAATTTGATACATTCATTATCTCCATTTACAGAGAAGGATACTGGATGTAAGAGAGGTTGTGGAACTTCATTCTGACACTATGCTCAGGAAGGGCAAAACTAGTATTTTCAAATAGATTTCTTATCTGTGTGTTATACTGATTCTGGTAAGGCATTTTAAGAACTTTGTGTACTTTTCACTCTTTGACCAAGAGAAGGCAAAACATAAAGATAATTTTAAAATAAATACGAGATAATATTGCTTTTATTTTTAATATTTAATTTAAGAAAATGCAATGATTAATCATCAAACTTTTTTTCATTTTATTTTTGTTTGGAGGGTATATCTGTGGGTGCTGTGGACTACTCTTGGCTGAGACCACCAGGGTAGGTCCTGACAGTGCACATGAGACCATGCAGTGCCAGGAATGGAACCACTGTTACTCCTTCATGCAAAGTATATGCTCCAGCCCTTACAGCTGTCTGCCCAGCCCCAAACTAAATATTTTCATTCATGAACTTTGACTGACTCTTCTCTCCATTTATGAGTATTTGTCTTCTATAAAGAAAATCTTCAAATTATATCCTTGCTCTGGGTACTGATAAATAATGCTAACATTGACATTGACTTGTGGGAAAATTTAGTAAAGGGAAACTAGGTAACATCTGTGGATCTTCATACTACTTGAAAGATGAACAGAGGGATTTTTGGTTGGGTTGGTTGGTTATCTTTTTTAAAAATCTGAAACAACAAGTCTTGATTTGAGAGGTTCTGTTTCAATGGATAGATGCAAAGTCACACGAGAAGCTGTTTTGAAAGAAAAATCCTTCATGGTTCAGGCAGTTGGAACCTGGTGCATTTCTTCTGAGGTTTAGGATGACTGTTGATAGGCCAAATGTGCTTGTGGGACACACGTTACTTGATAGCACCCAGACCTGACTTAATGCGCTGAACAGATTGCTAGTGCTTCCTACCAGCTGTTTCTGCCTCCCTTCGTTGTTTGCATGATGACTTTTCATGAACAACAGATAAATCTGGACATTTCAGTGGCACATATATTATATGCACAAATGGTAATAGTGAAAACATAGGCTTGTTTCTGTGAGACCTATCATCTCAATGTTTTAATCATTCTAAATATTAGAAACAGATGGGTTTTCCTTCTAGCTGCAAAGGCATATAAAATCCACCACCACCCCAAGTGGTTTTACTGGATCATCTTATCAGAACCCTCTTTGCCAAAACTGTGTGTGTGTGTGTGTGTGTGTGTGTGTGTGTGTGTGTGTGTGTAAGATAATCCTTAGAGACATAAGTGCATTTAAATTCTTTCAGGTGAAAACAAAAGTCTATAATAGTACCTTGAAATTTTCAGAAGAAAATACCAAGAGACAACTTCCACTGGAAAACTTTATTTTTTGTTTTTAAATGATTTTTTACTCTAGTTTTTGCTAAGTCTCATGTTTTAAATAAAGTTGGTTTCAGATCATTTTGTAAAGATAAATATTTATAAATATTTATAGATACTTATTTATAAATATTTATCATGTACTTAGGAAATGCTAAGAAAATTTATGTACAATTAAGATAAACAGTACCTGTTTCCCAACAAAATGGAAAAATTAGTCTTATGGAATAGAAAACCTAGTTTTGAGGTCAAGACATCAAGGTAAATATATGCTGGATGCTCATAGGAACTTGGAGAAACAAGAAATGCACATAGATATTTTGGAGAAGATGAGAGGTGCAGTTTCAACAGAATTCACCTTAAAACTTAACTTTCAAATATATATTTTTTCAACTTTATTTGAATATTTTTCCAGTGTAGCCAGTATGTAGCTTTGGAATACATTCATAAACTTAATTGTGTAATTAAAATATTATCAAGTTTTAAATCTATGTCATCCATCCTCTGTTCTTGTGTTAATAAATCAGTGAATAGTAGGATTTGGTAGATTCGCAAGCTATATGTCTAAATCAGAAGCTAAAGCACATTGCATATTTTTCTTCTGTTGATCACTGTCATGTTTTTATATTGTTTCAAAATAATTATTAATATTTTATGTGCCCATGGCTTCCCATTAAACTCATGATTTCAAATTAGTAATGGCTATAAAAAATTGAGTTTATATATCATGTTGCATCATTTTTATGTTAATATTATAGAATCAATGTGAATGAAGTTGTGTTCTCTAGTACTAATAGCAGTTTTTATTTGTAATTTTCATGCTCTAGTAAACAACATTTGTAAGTTGTTCAGTTGTAAATACTGGAGGGAATTGTGAAACCATTTCAATATAAAATGACCTGGAAGATATAAAATAGCCAGTTACCTAAGTGTACTTTCTAAAAAAACAAAACCTAACAAACTAAAAGACTAATAGCCCATAAACATTTGATTTCAGGAAAGTAAAATTTCATAGTTTGATTATTGAACCCTCACTTTGAATTTTTTCCAACCTGGAGCCAGTTGACTTATGTTTGGACTCTGATATATTTTGTTCCTCTTATTTTCCTTACGCATAGTACAAACTCCTTGAAATGTTACAACATCCTGGACTTTTTCGTCTCTAGCATATTTTTACCAAATTTGTTTCTCTGTTGTTTCTCCCACCCCCGAAAAAACCCTCATTTTTTGACAATTCAAGCTTGCCTCAGTTTACTTCTTTATTTAGTGTAGAAATTAAAACATAGCTTCTCTTAAGATTCATGAGTGACAATGTTTTCATAAATAGAACCTAGCTAATAGGAATTTCTCTTACCCAGTCATTCTCTTCCTTGATTAACTTCCATGAAAAGGGTGCACTGTATCGGCCTTCATATACGGATGCTGCTTATATCCTTGCTTCTCTTTCATTGCATATAATTGTATCACTAGGGTACTTTTCAGGGAATATTGTTTTGATATCATTGTTTCAAAATGCTTATGGAAATCTGGAATGAGGAGTCTGAGAGATAGTATAGAGGAGTCTAAGAGATAGTATAGATTATAAGATGCTTTCTTTGCAGGTAAGCAAGGGGACCAATCCATGTAAGTTTGGTCCTTGTTATTTCAGATGGTCTTCTGAGCCCTCCAGGAATGATACCTGAACAAACAGCCAGGAATAAACCCTGGGTGTGACCTGAAAACCAAAGAAAACAGGGTGGAATGAGTGTTGGGAGCTCATTCAAAGATCTGGAGTACGTGTTCTGCAAGGGGTTGTACAAAATAAAAAGATTTTAGTTATCAAAAGAAAGAATATTTCCAGAAAGCCATCATTCCTCAGGGAGAAAGCAGGGATTTCTTGACATACATGTTACCTCCTAGTAGTGACCTGAAAACTCCAGATTGATTATGTTAGATTGGCACTTATAGGCAATTGCACTTTGGGGCCACCATGAAATTAGGTTTAAAGCCCTGGTAGAGCCAGTATGAAAGGTTCCATCATTTGGAGTCTGTTTATTCTTTTCTCCCCTCTCTTTTTTTTTCTCCTCTTATACCCTATGGAAACATCATTGAACGGTTCACAGAATTTTAAAGAAAAACAAAACCTTCAAGTTTCAGAAAAAATACCTTACAGGGAGGAAAAGATATCAATTATGAGAGTTAACCAGAAGTGGCTGAATCAGCATCTTGTTTCTTGATAAGAGTTTTTAGTGATTTTATTTTTTTCCACTTCTTGGTACAGAAAGAGAGGCAATCTTATAAAGGAAGCTTACTTTTACATTAGATTTACATTACATAAACATGTAAACATCTCTTACAAAAGAGCAATCTCTTCAGAGCTTCACCTGGCCAGCTATTTCTTAAAAAATTAAATAAATAAATAGAAAACAAAAAAAACCTGTTTGAAATAATCATTATCCTTAAATGGAAACTTGGGGAATGGATTACATTACCCTTTCAGTTCTTTTGATTAGCCTAGTCATAAATTCACAAGAAAGAGAATATCAAGAGTAAAAACAAGCTAATTAATTGTGCATCAGAGTCCTTGTTGGATGGAAATTGACATTAGTCAGTATGATGAGGTTATCTAGTTTTTAGAAAGAGTCAAAGAACAAAAGAAATTTGAGTTAACATAGCAGGTAGGGCTTTTGCCTTGCACATAGCCAACTCGGGTTCAATTCCTCCATCCCTCTCGGAGAACCTGGGAAGCTACCAAGAGGCAATCCTGCTATCCTGCCTGCACAGCAGAGCCTGGCAAACTCCCTGCGGCATATTAGATATGCCAAAAGCAGTAACAAGTCTCACAATGGAGAGTCTTACATTTTTTCATGTGCCTGTTGGCCATTTGTATTTCTTTTTTGAGGGAACTACTATTCATTTCTTCTCCCCATTTTATGATGAGGTTGGAGATTTTTTTTCTTATATAATTCTACTAGTGTCTTGTATATCCTGGATATTTATCCCTTATCAAATGGGTATTGGGAAAATATCCTTTTCCATCTTGTGGGCTCTCTCTGTATTTTGGTCACTGTTTCTTTTGAAGTGAAGACACTTCTTAGTTTGGTGTAGTACCATTTGTATATGTTTGTTTCCACTTGCTTGGTCAGTGGTGTTTCATACTTAAAGATGTTTTTAACTTCAAACACTAAGTCTAGTGTTTTTTGGTTGTCTTTGAAATAGGCAGGTATGGAGTTGAGGGAGCCCCTGGCAATGAATTCTTGGGACTTAATGAAGCCGAGTTGGGAGTTGAAAAAGTTACTCTCTCACTAGCCCAGAAGCATTATTGCAATGACCCACTTTGTGGACACAGGAAATAAGATCTGATAAGACTTTTATAGGCACATTCACAGTCCTAGAGAAGGATGGAGCTCAGAGAAGCTCTTCAAAACAAAAGGTTGTACCCATTTCCCACCACCACGGATCCCAGTATCCTTCCCACCCCCCATGCCCCCTATTCCACCCTGCCTCTGTGGCAGGGCATTCCCTTTTGTTCTCTCTCCTATTGGGTGTTGTGTTTTGCAAAAGAGGCAATGGGTGGCAATCATGTTTGGTCTATAGTCTACTTTCAGCATGCTTCTCCCATCCTGGGAGGATCTTTCCAACACCATTTATTTGGTGCTCCCTTCTCTATCTGAGCTCCCTTTTCCCCTAGCATGTGTGGCTGGCCTCCAAGCCATGGGGTAAAATTCCTGGTACTAATCTCAGCAGTTCTTGGGTGTTAGTCTCCTGTTTTGTTCCTTTATGTTCCCCAGATCATTGTATAATTGAAACTCAAGCACAAAAATTTGTAAGTCTACAACTGTACTTCATGGTGTCTCACTAATAAAAATTTTAAAAAAGGTTGTAATAAAGACATGAAAGACCATCAACTGCTCCTGGCTCTCCTTACTTGGCAACCACCCTAGCCTTGGGTAGGGGGGTAGTTTGGCAAAAGTATGTATAAACTTGGATAAAGGAAAGATGCACAAGTGTTGCTAGCTCATGATGCCTATACCCATGCTGCTGGGCACATGTTGCCCACACTCATCCTTCTGCATCTGCTCTCTTGAGATACATACTTTCTGCCTCTCTCTCACTCTCTCTCTCTCTCTATGTGTGTGTCTCTATGTCTATCTTTCTATGTGTGTGTATGTCTCTGTGTCTCTCTGTATCTGTCTCTGACTCTCCTTTTGGGCAGGGGTTATCTCCCATGCTGGACAGAACAAATGGACATCAGGTGCAGCTTGATGGTTGCCTGATGAGGACCGGTGAGCCATGGGAACATCTGTATCATGATGCAGGGGTGCAATGCAAACTTTTTCCAATCCTAAATCTCCCAGATACTTCTGGGATCACAGAGGTAGATAGAGAGAAAGTACAAGATTTTCTTTTCAAGGCTACCATCTCTCACCTCTCCATTTTATATAAGTCACCAAGGGATTCTCCACCAGCAGTAACTTCCACATAACATTATGTCACTTAGACACATTCTGGGTCAAGCTGTTCTTTGTTTCAGTCATTTCAAAGAGGTTTATTTAGGGACTGGTATATTTTAATCCTCAACAAAACTCCATCACATGAAAGGTCTTACAGTATATAATAAAAAATGGATTAGGTAAAATAATAACTGTTACATTGGCAGGGGAAGTTTTGATTCAAATATAATTTTAAATATTGACTTGTTTCTTGAATTAAATTTGAACATAGTTATGCTGTGAGTTATTCTGCAGTTCCATCCCTTTCTTGAGCTAACATCCTATAAAGCTGGTGGCTTAGTTAGTGCAAAGGAGCATAGACAACAATTCAAACTCTCCTAACAGTCTCATCCTCTGCATATTCTAGAGTCTTTCATAGCTATAACTTCTCCAAAGCATCACTCACTTGCATCAAGGACAACAATCTAGGAAAATCCTAGGTTTTCCTAGTTGTTAGAGGGAAAAAAAGATCTGTTATTCTAGAATATTTATTATTGTCTGAGCATTCTGCATTTTATAAGAGATTGAAATTTTTCTTCTTTTTATTTACAAAGTTTTAATTTCTATCCACTCAATGTAAAAAATGAACAGATGCTGATGTAATGTCCCAGGCTGAGTTAACAGACTCTCTGGAGTTGAGAGTGTCCAGAGGAGGAAGCTATTTAACAATTGTTTTTCTCATTATGTTATAAGGCAGTGTACCACGAGTCATCCTTGTGACTTATTTTTTTAGTATTCATTAATTAACTCTATCTCTGGCTGTCTATTTTTTGGGGGGTTGTAATATTAGTAGTACCACTTTAAAAGATGCTATATTAAGTTCAGGTGTTTTTTGCCATGGATTTCAGTTATTATTTAATGTTCAACTTATTATAAAACTTGAATCCATTCCTCTCCCTTTGTACTTCTAAAGTGTAAGCAGTACAGGACCTTGCCAGGTCTGGAGGAAGAACCTCCACATCTGGAGTACACAGGGTCTGTGATTGTGAAGGAAGCAACAAGGGCAAATTCAGAGATGTCTGATTGCCAGGCTCTGGCAGCCACATGACCTTCCTTCAAGGATGCTTTGGGAATCAGATCAGGCAGGAGTATGCTTAACTAAATCCAACCCCATAGAGAACCTTCTACAGGAGAGTTGCACTGGGAGCATGCAATCACAATGTTGCCTTCATGGAACTCGACTTCTAGCATAGACTTCAGGATCAGAATAATTTTCACTTTCATCTTGATTCTGTCATTCACTAGCTATATGAACTTATGTGGTGTATGATCTTCAGTTTTGTCATCCATAAATTAGGAATTACAATGTCTATTTAAGAGGTAAATTCCGAAGATTCGATGTTATGTCCCTGAACTATTTCAGTTGGCAATAGAATATATTGTGCAGAAAGTAAATAAAATTGTAGTGATTGTAAAATGGTTCCAGTCATTTCCTACGGGGAGAATGGAGTAGACTTCATGGGGAAAAGCATGTTGGATCCTGGTCCTGTGGAGTGAATAGGATCAAAGATGAAGTTCATAAAGGAAGATAATATTTTTATATCTCTATCCATAGAGAGCCCCATGCAAGGCATGTATCTTACCACCTGCACTATTTATCCAGCCTATATTGATATATTTTAACTTGCTTAGAGTTCAGATTTTATGTAGTTGCAAGTACTAGTCCCAAAGGAAAATATGTCTCTGGGAAGGCAAATAGAAGGAAATTAAGCTTCAGAATAATGTTCACTTTCATCTTGACTCTGTCATTCACTAGCTATATGAACTCATGTGGTGGCACATTTGCCTGTGATCTTCAGTTTTACCATCCATAAATTAGGAATTGCAGTGTCTACTTAAGAGATAAATTCTGAGGATCCAGTATTATGTCTCTGAACTATTTCGCTTGGTAGCTGTCACTCAATAATAGTCTATGAGCATGGTGAACTTGCAAAAGAGGGCAGCTATGTTATGGGCCTCAGAAAAAAATTGTTTCAATTGTGGACATGGATTTAATATTCTTAAACAGAGAGGTAGTAAGAGCCTGCAGACCTTTATTAATTGTCAGGGAAATAAGAACACTGGATTGAATGAGTCCAATGATTTAATGGAGAAAAATGCAATCCCCTTTATATATAATATGCTGCAGAATTATCAATATATAGAGGGGGAATTTAGTTTTCTCCCTCCCTCTCTCCGTCCGTCCCTCCCTCTAACTTTCTTCCTCCCTGCCTCTCCCTTTCTCTTCCTTCCTTCCTTCCTTCCTTCCTTCCTTCCTTCCTTCCTTCCTTCCTTCCTTCCTTCCTCTTTCTTTCTTTCTTTCTTTCTTTCTTTCTTTCTTTCTTTCTTTCTTTCTTTCTTTCTTTCTTTCTTTCTCATTCCTGGAAGTTCTCAGGCCTTAGTCCTGTTCTGCACACAGGGTTCACTCCTGGACAGAATCAGAGGATTATACATGGTGCAGGGAATTGAACCTGGGCCAGCCATGTGCAAAAGAAGTGCCAAATTCACTGAACTACCACTCCAGCCCAAAGATGGGTGATACAGAAACAGGACGACAAAAATCTAAAAGTTATCAAAGATAGAAGGTCTGTGTAATGAAGCTTAGAAATAATTTCTTGAAGTAACAAAATTGGGAGAGAATGTTTTGGAGCCTGCAACTCTCTTTTCATGAGGAAAGGTGTTAGGACACTTTAATAGTTTGGATAGAGAGAGATGATGGTTTATTATTCTATTAGTTCATAATTCTCATCCTGAGTACCATCAAAGATCAAAGATAATGAATTGGGCAAATTAATATATACATCATGAATGTAGGAATATGCATATCATGACTTCAAGTCAGCATCTGAAAGTGTTGTTAGCTAGACAGATAAAACTATCAAAAGTTAGGCAATGCAGGGAACATAAAACCAGGACAGTATACCCAAAGGAAGGGCTGTATGAGTAATATCCTATTATTCATAGCAGGAAGTTATCTGCTAATGGCATATTGAGGTTACAGAGTAGAGTCAGCAGTAGAAGTCACCCCATACCAGCAATTATTAAACTTGGTCCCTGAAGTAGTTCTTTGAACTAGTATCTTATTTTCTATGGTTTTTGAATTGGTGGAGGAAGAGAAAGTTAGAAGGGTCTGTCTGGGTGTAGTTGACATTGAATGATGCGTCATTCAAGGATCTTAGTATCATATCACAAGGCTGTCTTCCCAAAGTAGAGAATTAATGATACAAAAGATACCTTGGATTAGTGGGAGGCTAAATATCCAAACTTGAAAAATGGACAGAAGTCACAAACACAGCAGAAGGCTGATCAGTGGGAACCAAAGTAAAGGTCATATGGTTTCCATGCCTCTACTCTGACCCCCAGCTGCCCCATATTAATCATGATATCACTTGCTCAACATTTAGAAACTTCCAAGGCTCTCAGGTTGACCTCTGCCTGTAACTGGGCTTTGTGTCCTGAGTAGGGCAATGAGGGCATTACCCCTTTGTCTTTCTTAATAAATGATAGTCACTATTTCCCAAGACTATGTGCACTTGGTTGGAAATTCCCTAAACAGATTTGGATTTTAATTGAAAAATTGTTTGGATGTTAGAAAGATACTTAACTAGAACGAGTGAGTAGAGACCAAAAGCAAGTAAGGGAAAATCAAAGTAAGCTTTTGAAAAACAAGCCACAATACTGCTAACACATAGATATATTTAGATATATTTAGAGGAGCAGGTAAAACCAAGAGGATCCTTGGAAAAAAAATAAAGAAGGAAGAGGTTATTCCAGATAGTAAAATGCATATGAGTATAAGTCCAAAGACTCATGCCAGCTCCTACCTTTTTTATAAGTACGTCTTTTAATATGTTTTTTCCTGGAATGCTGGGTAAGAGTGGACTGCTTACCCCAAAATCTCATTCTTCATTTCCTTCCTTCCTTCCTTCCTTCCTTCCTTCCTTCCTTCCTTCCTTCCTTCCTTCCTTCCCTCCCTCCTTCCTTCCCTCCTTCCTTCCTTCCTCCCTCCTTTCCTCCCTCCTTTCCTCCCTCCCTCTTTTTATTGTCAAAACGAATAGCAGTGGAAGACAGTAGTAGCTCCAGCATATCCTTTATCAGGCAATTTATGAAAAACATACTTTTGAAACCCAAGAAACCTGTGGTCATCCTTCCCTCTATATTATTTCTGGTACAAATCCCTTAGTATTAGAGTCTATGTATACTGAGAAGAGATGTTTGTCATATTAAACCTTAAACAAGTAAAGGCTTAGTAGGAGCTGAGTGATTTTATTTGATGAGTGCAGATTTTTGAGCATTTTGACTTAAGGTTTAGTATCAAATTCTCTCACCTAAGCTGTGGGAGCCCATGGAAATGTTTCCAGTGAAAATCATTGCAGTAGAGATTGTGGCCAAATAGTACATCCTTATTTAAGCCATTTCTCAAAAATGACTGAAATTGTTGATTTTGTTCTGCTCCTTTTATGTGGAATTATATATTTATTTTTAAGAAGTATGATAGAAAATAATCCTGAGTCTAGTGAAATAAAATAACTTTTTATATTTCTTTTCTTTTCCCCTGGGTGTTAAAACTTTATGTTTTTGAATTGTTCATCATGTACTGCTTTGACTGCTTTTTTTTCCAAATGGGGACTATTGTATATGTATTTAATATTATCATATGTCATTTTAATATTGTTCATATGTTAACATTGAACTACAAACTGTAGTATAATTTAAAGTTTCTTTTTAAAGTATTGTTCTATTTAATTGTAAAGTGGGTCAAATAAAATATTTTTATTTATTTGGTAAACATGAAATAGTGATATATTTCGAGTAATAACTTTCTTTTCAAATTTTGAACCAGTTCCAATGGAAGCCGTGAATGGGCTAGGTTCTTGAAAAGGGGTCTATTAAACATAATATTGAGGGTTGAAGTCATAGATGGAAGTGTAAGACACAGAAAGTTCAAGTCCACTGCCACTTGGTCAGGCAAACAAGAGTCATAGTGACAGGTCGAGAAAAATCTTTGTTGGTAACAAGCCATCAATTTGAAAGATGACAGAATGGTGTCCTCAGAACAGCTGTCTTGTTTAAATAGTCACAGTAGGATGGCTATAGGGAAAGGAAAGAAACAAAAGGATGGTCTCCAGGCTATTGAGTGCTAGAATGAACAATAAAGTCCCTTCCAGGACAGGTCTCCTGAGGTACATTTCATCCTAACAACAAAGTAAGGCTGAGGCTTTTGGGAGAAAGGTTAAGCAAGGACCAACCCCTAATCGTTAGGTTTTCCAGTAAGGAGACTTGTCCTTGTCTAATATTTCTCTTTGGCCCAGTTTCAGAAGGATTATGTGGAAGAAGTTATTGAATCATGAATTCCTTTTCCTTATCTCCATATCCATATCCTTAGTATCTGTTATCTAGTAGATTGGGGTTTCTTTTTCTTAATTCAGGCTCCAGTCAAATTAAAGGCTAAAAGAGTCACATTGTTCTTCAAAAGAGTGTCAGTCTCTTAGACTCTTCATTCCACTTCTGTCCTGTCATTCTCTATCTCTGCCCTACCTATTATGTCAATATCCACTTACTATTCATCATTTCTTGAAAATATCCAAGAAAGCTTTTTTTATTTTTAAACCTCTTTGTTCCTCTAAGATATTTAAAATGTGCTACCTTAAACTTCCTGCATGCTCAGACAATGACATACTGAGACTGAAGAGCATATGCATACTTGTGGCAACTACAGAAATGTGAGAAGTTGCCAACTTGTGTGGCTGGCTGGCTCTGTAGCTCATCAGTTCATCTGAATTTTAAGGCTATTAGCACTTGTTTAGAGGCCCTGAAGACAATTTCAGTTGATTTCACTAGCATATTTTACTGCCCACTGCTAACTATTCATGATTTAATGCATCTAAATGCATCAGCCTCCATTAAAGTAGAATTTTCTGAGTTCAGATTTAAATAATATAATATTTTGCTATTTATAAAATAGTCTTAAACTTTATTTCATGTAAATGTAATTTACAATGCTTGTTTGGTAGACACAAAGTCAATATGTAGTATATAGTTGCACAAATCTATAAGCATAAACATGTAATTTATTCATAGAATTGTAGAATCTGTTACTATGTAGTAATGATACCTATTTTTTAGGTTCAGGTTTAAATGGCAAGATGTTTAAAGAGATTCTCAGTATTATTGCTATGTTTTATTAGGCCTGTTGTTTTAAGATTCCCCCTCCATCCTGCCTTTCTCCAAAATAGAGTGAGAGAAATGATTAATAGTGTGCTATTTTAGAGTTCAGGACATTTTCTCTTGATCTAGATTACCAGTGTTCAAGTCTGAACTCCACAGATTTTTAGCTTTTGACCTTAAGTCAGACATTCAATATCCCCATGTCTTGGAATCTTTATCTTTAAAATATACATAGGGGCCAGAGAAATAATACAGTAGTTAAGGTATTTTTCTTTCTTGTAGCCAATCTGGGTTCAGTGATCCATGAGAGCCACCAGGAGTGAGCCCTGAGCACAGCTGGGTATAACTCCAAAAATAAAACCAAAAATCAAAAATTAAATGTGAAATAAATCTGATGGGATTATAGTAAATATTAATAAACACAGATGTCTTAACTGTTTTAAGCTATATTGCATACTTATTTGTATTTCCTTTGTTATTTGAGATATTCAGAATGATGTTATAAGATGTTTAGAGTAAATTAAAAATCCTGAGTGTTGCGAAAATCACCATCCTTTATGATGAGAAACAAGTAAAAATGAGCTACATATAATTTTCGGTTTGTGATTGGTCTTAAGTCAGTGTTGAGCGTGGTCAGTATAGGTAGCAGCATAGCATGCTAGGAAGCAATCTAGTGGAGTGCTCCCTGGCGTGATCTTGGCGAAGATTCTTAACCCCTCTACACCCCTGCACCCCTGGTGGTTCATCTATAAAATTGCTAACTTGGATTACATGATCTCTAAGGTGTCTTTCAACTCTGGAAGTCTAGAGATCTTTCAGTGACCTCTTAATGAGTTTTGCACATGGAATGCTCTTAAAAAGATTTAGCTCTTTTCCTGAAACAAAGATTTTTCAGGTGTTTCCTTCTCCTCTTCCCCTCCCCCCTCACCCCCTTTCCTTCTTCCTTCTATTATATAGAATCTGTAGAGATTTAGCTTAAGAGTATTGATTTCAGATGGTGAAATAATAGGATTACCATTTCTGTGTCATAGTAGTGGAGATACTATCAGGTTAAATCCTCATAGTATGTTCAAAAATAACAAAGCAAAAAACAAAACAATGAAGTAATGTTTGTCTCCTAACTGAATCCATTCTCTGCTCCTGTTAGAATACAAAGGAAGTCACTCTGTAGCCCTCTGACTTCTTCAGAGTTTGGACAAATAAGTAAATAAACATCAGACAGATTGATGAGATAAAAAGTATAAACAAGTTTAATAATAACCCACACACCTCCTGTGTCCATGGGTGTGACCCAGAACTTCTGAGTAACACATTCAAGTGAATTCAGGTATCAGCTTAAAATTTTTTATTTAAGACAAAGATTGATGGGGGACGTTAGTAAGGGAAGTTACCAAGGCAAGAATAAAGAAAAGTAAAGATACGTAAAAAAAAAAAGGATGGAAAGAAAACTAGGTGTTCATTAGAGAAGCTGTAAATGACATGTTTCTATATGAGTGTTTTTTCCTAAAGGCACTCTCCACTCAGAACTAAGAGTCCTTATGAAAGAAACCTCTTGTCTAACGGACATCTTTAGCGGCATACTTTTGCTTTCCTTCAGTCTGCAAATACAAGCCTTCCTCATCTTTCTCTAACTTCATGAATATTATCCCCCTTCATTTCAATTTTTCCTGATGTTAAAGCCATCACATGAATTTCTTTTTTCCGCCTTTTCTGCAAAAAGACATTAACTGTCCCACCTCATTAATATATTCAGTAGTTTGTTCTAATTGTCTCTAGCTTGGCTTATTCTTATTTACTTATTTTCCTATTCTGCATCCAGATCCCTTCAATAAATTCTTCAATAAATTTTGCTAAGGTAGGATTTCATAGAATATGTGCCTGTTTGTCATATCCCCCTCCAAAACAAAAGTTCCAGTTCCTTACCAGCTTTACTTTGCCTTTTGCTCACTTGTCCCGCTCCTTAGTCCCTCCTTCCCCTGATCTTCTGCACTCCAGCTATTGCTGAACTCCAATATTTTCCTTATTTTTAAATACCTATGTCCTAGCTTTATCCCCCTATTCCATTTCTCTGGATTTCCTGTTTGGATAGTTTCCAAGACTCAGAGAGCATCTGTTTCACGTTCCCACTTCTGTGAAACTTCTCTTACTACCACACCAGGTCACACTCCCTGTGACGAACTTCTGTTTGGTAACCCTTTTGGCATAAATGACCTTAAAGGATACAATCACAAGTGTACCCAGCCTCTGATTGAGAGGCTTGCACACAGAGACTGACATTTTCTGACTCATCAGCAGTGACAGATCCAATATAGAACACAGGCTGGATATATTATTTTTCAGTATCTCTAGTACACAACATATAATCTTGCACTTCTTCCATTTGATCCCACTTTAGGCTTATTTTCTAGAATTACCTAGGTATGAGTTCTTGCACAGCAAGTTTGTTACAGAATCTTGGGGCTTGGAGTCTAAATTTTTAGAAACCAAAGGTTCTTGTTTCTTCTCCTTCTGAAATGATAAACCTTGTGCACCTGGTTGCTGTTCTTTGCTGGTGAAGACAAATGCTACAGTAATCAGGAGTCTTTGGGCTTGGGCAAAGTGTACTTGCCCTTCATAAACATGCATTGCTTGGATCTTTTTTTTTTCTTTTCTGAGTCATATCCACTGATATTCAGGGGTTACTCTTGGCTCTGCACTGAGGAATTACTCCTGGCGGTGCTTGGGGTACAATATGTGACCCCGGGGATCGAACCCAGATCAGCCGCATGCAGGGCAAAAGTCCTACCCACTGTACGATCACTCCGGCCCCAGGCCTTGCTTGGTTTAGAGGTCTGAAAACTTGTGAGGATGTGCAGATTCACCTGAGTCTGAAGTTCTTGGAAATGACTCCTGTGGACTTTACTATGGACTTTACTGCAAGGGCCTTCCCAAAATTCATTGTCTAGGAAATGGAATAAACCCTGTACTGCAAAAGAGAGACTTTTTCAGTTTGATGTTCCACTCTGTCAGCAACCTGTGCTGAACCTGTGAAATCCACATTTCTATATGCTTTTTTTCCACTTGCCTCACATTTTGAAAGGCATTCCTAGCTACAGATGACCCTTGAACAGTTTAAGGATTGGGGACGCTGAGCTAAGTGGAGATGAAAGCATCTGTATAATGTTTGATTCTACCAAGATTTAACTATTTGTGTCATCAGGGGTTTGGTTTCAGTACACCTACAAATTACTAAATAGTTAGATACACAAGTCATAGCCATCTCTACACATCAGTTACTTTTGTGTCTGGAAAGTCAACCAAACAACACCTTAGTATAAGTTTTGTGTTGCTCAGGTACAGTTGTAGCACCCCTTCTACGTACACACCCCATACTCACACTCACAACCTTACTTGTGGGGCCATACCCCAGTAATCTGAAGAGACATGTGGTGCCAAGAATCAAACTCAGATTCTTACACATTTAAGGCATATGCCATAACATTTGAGCTGCTTTTCAAATACCTGCATTGTATTTTCCCTCAAATAGGGAGGAAAAAATGGTTGGAGAAAATATCTTTTGGAAAATAAGAAGGTATATCTTACAGGTTGTGACTTCTTTTCTCATGACTTGTAGATAAACCAAAGTGATAGAGTAGGCACTTTCCCTTCCAAAATGGAACAGGGTCTCTGATAAAGTTTAAGAGGTTTATCTCTTAGAACTCTATAATGGGTATATAATTGTTTATCCCCACTAATTATATATAAATTAGAAATTTATAATGTGGATATAAATTTTCTGCTTTGCCTTTTAGCTATGTTTAGGAGTTACTCCTGACTGCATTTAGGTAGGGATCAGACCTCGGGGCTTGGGGACCGTACAATATGCCAGGTCTCAAATTTGGATCAGCAGTGTAGAAGACAAGCACCTTGCCTGCTGTACTCTCTCATCCCATAATTCTCACCCCTAAAGATTACTAAGTAGTTAGATACACACGTCATGGTCACTCCTCCACATCAGTTGATTTTGTGTCTGTTGAAGTCAATCAAACAACATCTATGTGCAATTACAGATTTCTATCTGACATAGGTGCTATCCCTGTATTCCTGCTCTTTCACAGAAGCTGTCCTGAGGCTGGTAAGGAGTAATAATAGTTATCCATACTTCACCTCAAACGTGTTCATCTCAAATGTGTGTCAGAACTTAACATCTACAATGTACCATTTAAAAGTCTCCAAAATAACAAACATCTTATTTCTTTAATCAAAATTCTCTAACCTTATTCTCACTTTCACTCTATATGCTGCTGCCAGACTTACTTTTTCTAATTTATTCAAATTGCTTTAAAAAATTATCTCGACCATCTGCTTTCCCCTCTGTTCGGAATTCTTTATCCACCTACATGCAGCTAGTATAAAGCTCAGTTCAGAATGTAGGCGGGCAATAAAACAATATTTAAATCCTCAATTTTATTTCATTTTAATTAAATTTGTAGCTCGTGACAAAAATAAAATTTAACCTTAAATATTTTTCAAGAGTCCCCTCATGCACCCACCTACTATGGCACTCAAATATTATATAGTCTGAGGCATTTCAGGTGTGTTGTGTATCTATGAAAAAATACTTATCACACCTCTCAGACAACATGCTATAGGAAGCATCATTAACCCATGTCCCCTGCTCTGAAGTCTGGCTCCAAATACAAACTTCCCAAAAAGCAAATCCTGTGCAGTCACGAAGTGTGGCAGAGATGTTAAAGAGACCTTTCTGAAAGACTCGGGACTCCTCTGTTGAACAATATCCTCCAATTCCATAGCAGCCAGAGGCATTTCCGCTGCCAGCCTGCCTTTCTCACTTTACCTCTGAGACCTGATGTGTGTTGTAATCTGAAAGTAGATACAACTCTGTAAGGTTCCTTCCTTATTTTCTCTTATAAAATAAGTGTTTTCTTTACTAGGATCTTGGGACATGTAATTCTCAGTTGGTATCTGGTTCTAATAAAACTCATTTTTAGCAGGGATTTTGTCATGAAATCATTTCTTCCCACGGCAACTATTAGGAGGCATGTCTCTCAGCAGACATGGTACCAAGGCTTGTTACATCAGCTGGTTCTCCACTGCATCATCTTTGCAGTGCTAAAATCTTTGAATATGCTACTTATGACTTACTATTATCAAACTGCCTCAATCCGTGCACCCTCTCTGAGTATACATTCTAGTAGGAAACACGGATAATAACAAAAAGTGAATAAGCTAGTAAATCATATAAAGAAAAAATAAGAGATGATAAGAACTAAATAATAACGTCCCTTTAAAAGCAGAAAACTTATTAAATCAGTAGTATAATGCCTAAAACCCAAAAGAGAAATAATACTTAAGAAGCATGTATTCTGTTTAATACACAATTATGTTCTAATTTATAAATTACTGTAATCTGGAAGAAAAAAATATACAGTAAGTAGTTCAGGAACCTGATCACAGCAACATTTTCTTGCTTATTAGTACAATCCTGACAAAATAAGTAACTTTTTTTAGGGGCTCCATTTTTCACTCGTTCTTTTTATGTTTGCTTGTTTAGTCTTTTGGGAGCCACACCTGGTGGTATTCAGGTCTTACTCCTGAATCTGTGCTCACAAATCACTTCTTGTGGGGCTCAAGGACCACGTATAGAACAAGGTGGGTCAGTTTCATACAAGGCAAGCACCCACTCTGCTGTTCTGTGACTCTGCCCCCGGCCCCACATTTCTTATTGCTGCTTAAGCTGATTGTTTTATTAAGATTCCTTTTAACAGTCAACAAGATTAATCTACTACCTACCTATTAATCTTTAAGATTAATCTTGCCTGCTGTCTCTTGGAGACTACATTATCTTGGCATTAACCTTTATATTTTTCATTGTGTAGTAAAGTTTAATCTATTTTAATTTGATATATAGTTTGCTTTAAGATACATGACCTTGTTATAAATGTTTGACGTTTTTCCTTGTAAAGTGAAAAATAGCATGGCTGGAGACATAGTACAGGGTTAAAGCATATACCTTTCACTCTGCTGATGCTAGTTTGAATCCCAGCAACACATATGGTCCCCCTGAAATCATCAGGTATCATTGCCGAGCAGAAAACCGGCAATGGTTTGTGGGTATGACCTGATTACTTTCTCCCAATGAATAGTGAAATCAAAATTAATAAAATGTAATAAAAATTATGGCTTCTTTTCAGTGAAAATGGAGAAATAAATGTATGGTGCTTAGCGATAACACAGCGGTAGGGCATTTGCCTTGCACACAGCCAGCCTGACCAAGTCAGGTTCAATTCCTCCGTCCCTCTTGGAGAACCTGGCAATCTACTGGAGAGTATCCTGCCTCCGTGGCAAAACCTGGCAAGCTACCCGTGGTGTATTCGATATGCCAAACACAGAAACAAGTGTCACATTGGAAATGTTACTGTGCCTGCTCCAGCAAATCGATGAACAATGGGAGGACAGTTCTACAGATGCTAAATAAACTTTCTCTTTTTTATTCACCTAAAAATCTTAATGCACCTTCACTTATAGCTTCGTGTTATGCATTCTAAACTTAAATGGGCCGGAGTAATAGCACAGCGGGTAGGGCATTTACCTTGCACGCTGCCGACCTGGGTTTGATTCCTCCACCCCTCTTGGAGAGCCCAGCAAGCTACCGAGAGTAGCCCACAGGGCAAAGCTGTGGCAAGCTCCCTGTGGCATGGTGTACTTGATAGGCCAAAAACAGTAACAACAAGTCTCACAATGGAGATGTTACTAGTGCCCGCTCAAGCAAATCAATGAACAATGGGAGCACAGTGCTACAGTGCTACGCTTAAACAGAAAGCTCAACTTGCTCAGTTAGCAAGTCCCTAAACTACTAACCATACAGATAGGATCTTAGGACTGTGGTTTGTATTTTAAACTATTTTATTTTATTTGCCTGAACTTCTATAAAAGTTATTCAGTGTTCTCTCTCTCTCTCTCGCTCTCTCTCTCTCTCTCTTTCTCTCTCTCTCTCCCCCCCCGTGTGTATGTATGTGTGTGTGTCCATGCACATACATGTATGTATATGTTTAGTTGATTAAAAACATCATCTGTGCTTAACCTCACACCAACAAAAAAAAACTCAAACAAACCCACTCCCCCCAAAAAATGGGGAGAGGAAGTAAACAGATACTTCTTCAAAAGAAGACTTAAAGGTGGCCACAAGCACATCTTCTGCTTCACTGATTACCAGTGAAATGCAAGTCGGAACAACAGGGACACATAACCTCATATCAGTGAAAATGTTCTATATTGAAGAATCTGAAAACAATAATTGCTGGTGGGAATGTGGTAATAAGAGGAACTCTTTCCACTACTGGTGGGATTGTTGGCCTGGCTTAACCTTTTTGAAAAACCATTTTGTGACATCTCAAAAATCTGAAAATGGGCTTTTCATAAACTCTGCAGTTCTACTCTTGTGCATCTTAACCAAAAATAAATCCAAGAGGACATATATGGACCCATATTCATTCTAACATAATTTATAATAGCCAAGATTTGGAAGCAACCCAAGTACCCTACAAGAGATGAGTAGGGCTGAAAATTTTGTGGTATAGAGGCCAGAGCAATAGTAAACGGGATAGGGCATTTGCCTTGCCCATGGCTGACCTGGGTTTGATTCCCAGCATCCCATATGATTCCCCAAGCACTGCCAGGAGTAATTCTTGAATGCAGACCCAGGAGTAAGTCCTGAGCATCTCCACGTATGACACAAAAGGAAAAATTAATAAAAAATTAAAAGTTTGTGATATATATGTATATATATAATGAAATACTATTCAGCTATGAAAAAAGATGAAATCTTAAAATTTTCTTGAACTTGTATAAATTTGATGGTTTATACTAAATGAAATGAAAAAGTAAAGTATAAATACTGGACGATGTTATTCATATATGCTGTATAAAGAAATAGATAAAGGGATGATATAATTCCAGTGGAAACCAATCTTGAGATGTGATCACTAACACACCAGATCACTGGCAATTGAAAATACTAAGGAGTTAGGAAAAAAGGAATTCTGGGACATCTAGGAGAGCTCCTGAACACTGGCAGGGGAATTGGTATACCAGCAATTATTAAATAATGATTTCAATATAATTGCAAAATATGATAGCATTGTAGCACTGTCCTCCCACTGTTCATCGATTTGCTCAAGCAGGCGCCAGTAATGTCTCCATTGTGAGACTTGGTGTTGTTTTTGGCACAATGAATATGCCAGGAGAGTTTGTCAGGCTCTGTCCTGTGGGCGGGGTACTCTCGGTAGCTTGCCAGGCTCTCCTAGAGGAACAGAGGAATTGAACCCAGGTTGGACACGTGCAAGGCTAACGCCTACACATTGTATTAACACTCCAGCTGTAAAATATGATATTGAATTAAAATAATAAAAACATAAAATTAACCATATTATATATTTGTGTATCAATAAAACATTACTTCACTAATTATTGTATCTAAATTATAAATATAACTTTCTTTAAAGTAGAAATTAGTTTAAATATCACTTATTCAAAAAGCTTATTTGTTGTTGAGTGAGAAAGAAACTAAGTTCAGGGTCACTAATATAAACTGCGTATTTAATAAATTTGCAAGCTGAATGAAGTAAAACATGTCCTTTGACCTTTCTTTTTAAAACTCACTGACATGTGAATATAGTTTGATACTGACTTGAATTTATTATCATAAAAAATAAGTAATCATGTAAATCTATAGTTGTAGTGCTATATGAAAAGTTATGGAACTAATTCCATTTAATAGGTGCTTGATATTAAATAAATTGACTTCTTGGTTTTCATCTGAGGAATAAGAGTAAAATAACCTGTTTTTATAGATTTTTGTTAGCATTCAATAATTTAAGGTACCTGAGTATGTAAATATTAGTTTATTTTATCACCTTAAGTTGAAATGTAATAACTGTTTTTATTAATTTTGGGGGAATTCCTTTCTGGTGACTTCATATTGCCATGAATAGGTTCTTCAGAGAAAAGCTCACTAGTATTTGACTTGTTTTTATAGCCAGTTTATCAAAGTTGATATGTAACAAATAAATGTGTTGATGAGTGAATTGAATAATGAGACGGAGTTTTCATCCAAATGAATAATTCAGAAACATTTTATTGGAAGAGAAATGCTGTATCAATTAGTGTTTGCTGCATAACAAAACACCTCCAAATTACCATTTATAAGCAGATTTTTCTGTGGTTTGGCAGTGATGATTTTTCTCAGCTCCATGTATTTTGGCTAGTTTCACGAATGGGGAAATGGTTGACTGCTCACTGATGGTCTCGTTCACATGTCTGGCATTTGGTGCTGGCTCTCAATCAAGCCAGATAACTACACCAGCCTTGCTTGGGCCTGAGCAGCCATAGAGAGGTCACTCCCCAAAATGTAAGTACCATTAAGGGATTTTTAAAGTGTTTGTGAATCTTTTATTGGCCAAAGTAAGTGAGGAATGAGTCAGTGGGAGAGGAGATAATAAAAGGGTTTAGATGCCAGGAGATGATTGATTGGGGCTCTTTATTGTAAGAGTCTATTCCAAATACAACATTTGCTCTTTTTGCTTTTGTGGATTTTTAATTCATGTTAAATGTTTTGATTGATTGTCCTGTTTAACAATTGAATATACTATTGAACTTGTTTTAAAGATCTTAACACAAACTTTGACTAAGAATTATTGTCCTTCTGAACATGTTTGCCACTCAATGCCTCTTTTGCAGACCACAACACCCAAAAGGAGAGAGAGAACACAGGGGATTGCCCTGCCACAGAGACAGGGGGCATGGGGGGATGGGGGTGGGAGGGATATTATCCATGGTGGTGGAAAATGGGCACTGGTGGAGGGATGGGTATCTGAACATTGTATAATTGAAACCAAAGCACAAAAAATTGTAAATCTACAACTG
The DNA here is from genome assembly GCF_029834395.1 of Sorex fumeus. Lineage (NCBI taxonomy): Eukaryota > Metazoa > Chordata > Mammalia > Eulipotyphla > Soricidae > Sorex > Sorex fumeus. The sequence goes on from NW_026606060.1 coordinate 24,499,892, forward strand.
TAAAAAAAAATAAAATAAAATAAAGGGAAAAAAATGAAAAAAAAAAGAATTATTGTCCTTTTATGATATCATATCGCAATTTCAATGGCAATAAATACTAATGTATGTTCCTCTCCCAACTATGACACTAATTGTGGTGGCATTATCTAACATTAAATGAATTTATTTGGCGAGAATTGTGGTGTCCACACGTCCAGTAGTGCTAATAGGATGGGGTGAAGGGTGACTACTCCCAGCTATATTCTTGGGCTTCCCTCCCCAGCAGTGCTCAGGAGACCATGCAGTGCCAAGGACTGAATCTGGATCTCTAAAATACAAAGCACACACTCAGCCCATTGAGCCATTTCTCTGGTCCCTAAATGGGGCCTTAAATTGTGTCACACGTTGTTCTAATTTTGATAAAAATAGTCTCTTATGCTCTCTGTAAGTCTATCCTTAAAAGAAATAGTGACATTTGTACTAAAAGACTAATAGATTTCTCAAGGATTCTGGCAAGCATCGAAGGTGATAATTTACATCTATTGATTTGACATCATAACACAGACTTTTGATTGCTATTACTGTAGTATATTATCAAACATGCTGTGTATGTATATAAGTATCAAGTGAATATATATAAAATTAATGATTTTCATTAGTTGTGCTTATTGGTTCTAGTGATATTTTATTTGATTCTCCTTGAATCTAGACAGCCATCACAGTGAAACTGGAAGTGAGTGTCACAGAAATATAATGACAGAGTTAGACTGATATGTACCAAAGGGCGTTATTCACACTATCACATCCACTTGCCTCTGAGAAGTGTAACTTATCTAAAACTAGTCCCACTATGGATGATACTAGGTTAGTAATAATAGACTAACATTCATGGGAATTAAACTTCCTAAGCCAGATACAGAATTAGATTTCAGCTAGCTGATAGTTAAGGTATGAAAATGACATCAACTACAGCTTAAAGTTTTTGTTTGGATTTTGTTTTGGTTTTCAAGTCACTCCTAGAGGTGTCCCTGTATTATTCTTGGCTCTGTGTTAAAGATCAAGCCTGAACACATATGGGATACTGGGAATTGAACCCAGGTTGTCCACATACAAAGCAAGTTTTCTGTCTGCTGTACTATCTTTCTTCCCATCCCACCCAAGTTCAGTCATTTTGGAAAGTACTTCTTAAGAAGTGAATGAGCCCTTGTGATTTTTCAATTGTCTGAAGCTCTTGGGACTCACAGTTCTGTCAAGGAAATGTGATAAGTTCAGTGGTTGCTAAATACTTATGGACTAACTAGAAAATTTTCCTCACAAAAGTCATGTTTTGGTAGTAATCTTAGTATTATAAATTTATAGGCCGAGAAGAAAAATCATTATTCCCCTTGTTTTGAGTATACTAGAAACTATGTCACCTATAAAATTTAGCAATTGTATTAGAAATTATATGTGTTTTTGAATTTGCATAAAACATACTGATATTTATAGATTTGTTCTAGATGTTTGAGTTTATCCAAGATTGAGTTATGAAGAATTAATTGGGAATATTTAAGATATAGTTTGTAATTGATATAGATTACTTCCTTTTTTCATGGAATGTATTAAATGAAAGCTATTACCTTTTTGGACTTCTTTTCTGTCCTATGGTTCTCATCACATCTTAGAAACATTGTAATAATTCAGAATTGGTTTATGAGTTTATTAAAAGACACGGGGGGGTAGACATTGCAACCAACAACTATTTATTTGCTTTACAACCTTACATATCTTACAGTCTCGGTTACGAAAACAACAACTGGTTGTAATGAGGTGTAAGAAAACTAAGTCAAAATGTAGTGATAAGAATTCAGGGTGCAATTTATGTGACAGCAACTGCTCAGTTTCTGCTTAGTCACATATACTTTAGTCAATGACTATTGTTTCTTTTCCTCAATCTATAATGTCGTAGGGTGTATTGCATATGTCACTGTCACTGTCACTGTCACTGTCCTGTCACTGTCCTCCCGCTGTTCTTCTATTTGCTTGAGCGGGCCCAGTAACGTCTCCATTGTGACAATCGTTACTGTGTTTGGCATATCGAAGTATCACGGGTATCTTGCCAGGATTTTCCGTGAAGGCGAGATACTCTCAGTAGCTTGTGCGGCTCTCCAAGAGGGGTAGAGGAATCAAACTTGGGTCGGCTGTATCAACCACATGCAAGGCAAATGCCCTACCTGCTGTGCTATCGCTCCAGCCCATTGCATATGTGTATGAAATAATTTTTGTGTCTTTTATATCATAACAGAGCATACATAAAAATTTTAATTGTGACCAAGTCTAAGATTTAACTGAACATGTTTTTAAATATTTTTAATTTAAAAAGTTTTATTTATTAATTTTTTGCTTCATGGGTTACACCCAGCAGTGCTCAGGGGTTACTCTTGGCTCTGACTCAGCAATCACTTCTAGCAGTTCTCAGGGACCATATGGGATGCCTGGAATTAAACCTAGGTCCACCATGTTTGCCCAACCCAAAGTACTATCACTCCAGCCCCTATACATGTTTTTTTTAATTTTTGAGGGAGTCAGACCCTGTGGCCATGGCCATGTTGATGGCTTATTCTAGTTCTATTCTCAGGGATCACTTTTAATACTGCTCTGAGGACCATATGCAGTGTTGGAGATCTAACTGAAGTCAACTGTGTGCAAATCAAGTGCCTTAACTTCCATACTTTCTCTCTGTCCTTTAAACATGGTTTTAGAAAGATAATGGATTAAAAACATAATTATCAAATATTTTTATTTTCTCTCTTGTTTTAAAAAATTACAGATTTACCATGTGTGTCTTAGAAAAATTTGCACTCAAAGGAAGAGCTGAGTACTTATTTTCCTGTGATTTCATGATTTCTATTTTGGTTGTGCATTGAAAGTACTGATATTCAGTGAATTAAAAAACTACTATTTTTTAAGTTCATTTTCTCTTTGGTATATAAACATCGAACCTTAGCTATTTTAGCTAAAGGAGCTAAAGGGTCGAAGAGATATCTCAACAGGCTGAGTGCAGGGTTTGCAAGCAGGGGTTCCTAAATTAATCCTAGCACTACGTGAACATCAAGCAGTGTCAGGAGTTACTTACCCCTGGGATAGAGTTGAGGGTAGTCCCCAGACACCACAAGGTGTCGTCCCAAAACAAGCAAGCAAAATTAAAAAAAAAAATTAAACTCTAAAATGTTTAAAATAAGTCGTATGCCCCATTCAAATTGGAAAAGTTATATGTTATCTAAATTGGTCTTATTTTTTGATCTTTTTATTTTTAACACAAAAGACTATAATGTTTGCTAGGGTTTCAGTTATTATGAGAAAAAGAAATCCTCTTTACTTTAGCCCCAGCCCTTTAATGGGATCCCTACGGCATATCAGAGACTTTCAAGGGGCTCTTTGGGGGCCAGAAGTGCTCAGGAACTATTCCTGACTCTGTGCTAAGGGAGCCATAATGTTATGCCAGGGATTGAACTGGGATCAGCTACCTTAACCCTGTACTATCTCCCTTGCGTTGGTCTTTAGTGTCTAAAGGAGAGAGCCTGGTCTTCCCTTTCAGTTTGTAAGCATGGAGTTACAGTCTGTGTCTCATATTCCCTCTTCTCTTTATAGCTTTTTCACTCATAGTGGCCACTAAATATTTGATACTTGAATATATGAATGACCATTTAGTTTCACAGGGACACATTTTGTACCTCTTTGAATTATACATAGAGATTAAGAAGTAAGTTAAACCAATATTTGAAAGAAACAATCTTTTAAGTAAAAGTTTGCTCTTAAAGCTTGTATTTAAATATAAGGCTATAAGAAATGATTGTAGGCTAGAGGGGTTGGCATGAATTTTAAAGCTACTTACATGACTGCTTCCTGCTATTCTCAATTTTGTCATCTGTGCCTAGCTATTCTGGGGTTACTGGATATGAATCAGTTAAAAATACTAATAATATTAGAAATTACTATTTCAGTTACATCAAAATATTAATAAATTTTGAAGAAAATACAATACTTCTTCCATAATAATAAAATCTAGGCATACCAAACATAAAAGGTAAAAGATGAAAATATTTGTATTTGTAGCTCAAGGTTATCAGTGATTTCTAAGAACTGAAGGTGAAAAAGTAGGGATTTCTGTTTCTTAGATGTTCAGAAGACCTTATCCCTGATTAACTCAAGTGAATATTTTCTAGAAATGGATACTAATGTGTTTCAAGTAAATTATGCTAATGAACACCCCCCCCCCCATAAACTGAAAAGCTACACTTTTTGTGTGCACCTAGTACTTTGTAAATTCTTCAAGGTTATTCAAAAGGTATATTTATTATATGACATCCAATACCCAGTGGCATTTAATAACAAATGTATTATTTGAATAATAAATATATATTTCTTGCTGTAATTATTGTTTGAAGCAATGAACCCAAGGAATAAGCTACTATCAGTTTTAAAATGGGTTAAATTGCTAATTTCCATTTCATAGTAAACCCTGTGTTGTGTGTGTGTGTTTTTTTTCAATGGTGAATTACAAATCAGTTTGACTTTAAAGTTTGGCTGATATATATTTTGTCTGCCTATCAGATCTGACTTTGGTTGAATTTCTGTTTGCTCCAATGCTACAAAAAAAATAATGAGTTGCCAAATATTTTTATTGGCTTGTCTCCTTTACTTGTAAAAATAGTAAATCAAGAATTTATTAAAACCATATTGTAAATGCTGATTATTTGAACAGTTTTGCTCAAGATTGATCCAGTGTTTGCCTTCTTTCTTCTGTTTTACATTAAATTCTCTTTCAAATTGTCAATTTTATGAACTTCTTAGTCTGTTTTATATCTTTTGCAGAAGATCACTTACGTGTTTTTGGATTTTCCTTGGTTCGGGGGCCACAGCTGACTGCGCTTTGGGACTGTCCCTGGCTTAGTGTTTGAAATGCAGTCCCGACTGCAGTGCTCAGGAGACCATTCAGTGCTGCAAGCTAGGCTTCATTTCATGCAAGGCATGTGCTGCAGCAAACTGACCTGTCTCTTTCTGGTTTTCATTACATGTTTTATGTCTATGAAGTACTCTTCAGCTGATGAATAGTTGATTTGAAGTGATATTGCAGGGTCTGGAAGAGAAGTCAAGTGGTAGAGTACATATCTGTCATGTAAGGAACCCCGGGTTTGGTCCCTGACATGATAAACTCCTCTAAACAAGACTGGGTGTGATGTGACACCCCAGAAACCACATTGCTCCTGGTCCCCTAAGTACCAAGGTGTAGAGTCCTCTCAACAGAATGGTGTTGTATTTCATTAATAGTCTGGTAATTGTTTAAAGGTAAAAGGTAAAGGCCCTCCCGTTGATCATCGATTTGCTCGAGCGAGCCCAGTAACGTCTCCATTGGAGACTTTGTTGTTACTGTGTCTGGCATATCGAATACTCTCGGTAGCTTGCCGGGCTCTCCGAGAAGGGCGGAGGAATCGAACTCGCTTCGGCCATGTTGGCCGCTTGTAAGGCGAGCGCCCTACCGCTGTGCTATCGCTCCAGCCCCTGGTAACATGGTAATTGTTTAAGAATCAGAAAAATATTTCAAATCTTAGGGTAGTGTTGTTTGCCAGTGAAATCAATCATATTTCAGCAGTAATTTTTTGAAAATGTTAATTAAAACAAAATACAAAAATTCTAGCCTTAGTGTCAACACATGCATTATGTAATGATGATTTTATTATTTTTCCTTATTTTTTTTGTGTGTGTCTGTTATGTTTTGTTTGGGGGCCTCACCTGGTGGTGCTCACAGACTATTCCCTACTTTCTGCTTAGGAGGAGACCATATGTGGAGCCAGAGATTGCACTTGGAAGGACTCACTCAGTAATCCCCCCAACCCCCCTGTGGAAAGTTGTTGGCTTCAAGGGTTACTTCCAGTTCTATGCTTGAGGGTTGCTCCTAGTGATGCCTGAAGACAATACAGTGCTAAGGACCAAACCAGTGTTGATTATATGCAAAGCAAATGTATTACCCCCATACTCTCTCTTGTTCTCTATCATTTATTATTGTTATTTTGTTTTGGGTGTCACAGTTGGCATTCCTCAAGACTTATTCCTGGCTCTGTAATCAGAGATCACTCTGAATATTGTTTGGGGGATCAATTGACATGTTGATGATGAAATCCAGGTCAGCCACATACTAGACAAATGCCCTTCCTGCTGTACTCTCTCCAGCCCAATTCCTTTATCTCTTAAAAAGTACTTATGCATTGTCATTGTGGAAAAAAAGGCCATTATTAAAATTTATGTTTTTTTAAAATCTTACATAGCAATTTTCTTTTTTTATTAATATTTTTATAGTTCCCACCACTTGCAGTCCTTACTTACAGGTTTCAGGCTGCTGGTGCAGTTCTCGGCCCCATTGGTGCTAGAGGGAGGGGCCACATTGGAGGTTCTCAGAGACATGTGGTTCTGGGACTAGATCTCAGGGCCATGAACATGCTAGGCATATGCTCTATAATCACTTATCTCCCTATTCCCAACAGTTTTTTTTAATTTTAAATCATTCTGATTTTACTTTAATTCAAAAATAATAGCTTACATTTTTAATTTCAGGGAGGGAGTGGGATGGAATTTGGGTTAAATCCAGTAACACAATTATTCCTGATTCTGTGCTGCCAGTGCTTTAGAGATCATTAGTAGTGCTGGAGATCAACCCAGGATCGGCTATATGTAAAGCAAGTATCATAACCTCTTGTCTATTTAGCATCTTTCCCCCACAGTGAGTGGCTAGTGATTAGATTCTCAGGCTCAGGGATACCACGCTGTGGGGTGTGAGACAGTGGACATTGATGCTGGCCATCAAATCTGGGACCCTATGTGCAAGTGTTGTGTAGAGCACTCTTTGAGCACTCTTCCCAAACATTTAGAGGTGATTCTTAATTAAACAAAAAAATCCTTCGACCACTAGCAAAAACTCACAAACACAGAGAGAGAATGCAAATCAGAAAAAAGGGGGGTACATCACACAGAAAATACAGAAATGCAGAGGATAATCAGAGATCACTTTGAGAATCTTTACTCCATGAAACAAGAGAACCTTGAATAAATAGATAAATTCCTGGATTCCTATAACCTCCCATGGCTGAACCAAGTAGATTTGGAATACCATAACACACTTATCACCATTGAGGAAATTGAAATGGTAATCAAAAGTCATATCCAAAACAAAAGTCCAGACCAAATGGATTCACTAGTGGATTCAAACCTTTAAAGAGGACCTGCTTCCAATCCTTTTCAAACACTTTCTGGAAATTGAAGAAACAGAAACACTCCCAAACAGTTTATTTTTATGTATTTATTTATTTGTTTTGCTTTTTTGGGGGTCACACCCGGCAATGCTCAGGGGTTACTCCTGGCTCTGCACTCAGGAATTACTCCTGGCAGTGCTCAAAGGACCATATGGGATGCTGGGAATCAAACCCAGGTCGGCCACATGCAAGGCAAACACCCTACCTGCTGTGCTATCACTCCAGCCCCCCAAACAGTTTCTATGAGGCACATATCACCCTGATTTCCAAAGCAGAGACAGATACAACAAAAAAATAATGTTAAATACAGATACAAAGATCCTCAACAAAAAAACTAGCAAATAGACTCACCAAAAAGATCATACACCATGACTAAGTAGGATTCATCCCAGGGATGCAAGGATGGTTTAACATCCACAAGTCAATCAACATAAGGTAAAGGTAAAAAGGTAAAGGCCCTCCCGTTGATCGTCGATTTGCTCGAGCGGGCCCAGTAACGTCTCCATTGGAGACTTTGTTGTTACTGTGTCTGGCATATTGAATACTCTCGGTAGCTTGCCGGGCTCTCCGAGAGGGGCGGAGGAATCGAACTCGGGTCGGCCATGTTGGCCGCTTGTAAGGCGAACGCCCTACCCGCTGTGCTATCGCTCCAGCCCTTAATACACATACACACATAACATAATACACAATATCAGTAAAAGAAAAGAAAAAAACATATAGTCATATCAATAGATGCAGAGAAAGCATTTGACAAGATCCTGCACCCATTTATTATAAAAACTCTGAACAAAATGGGAGTTGAAGAAACTTTTCTCAATATAGTCAAAGTTATCTACCTCAAGCCGACTGTCATTGTCACTGTCCTCCCGTTCATCGATTTACTCGAGCGGGCCCAGTAATGTCTCTATTGTGACACTTGTTACTGTGTTTGGCATATCGAATACATCATGAGTAGCTCACCAGGCTTTGCCTTGTGTGCGAGATACACTTGGTAGCTTGCCGAGCTCTCTAGAGGGGTGGAGGAATCAAACCTGGTTCGGCCAGGTTGGCCGCATGCAAGGCAAATATCCTACCCACTGTTCTATCACTCTAGCCCTACCTCAAGCCCACAGCAAACATTATTCTCAATGGGGGAAAAACAAAAGGCTTTCCCCCTAAGATCATGCACAAAGCAAGCTTGCCTCCTCTTGCCACTCCTATTCAATATGGTACTGAAAGTACTTGCCACAGCAGCTAGGAAAGAAAAAGACATCAAGGACATCCGGATAGGAAAGAAAGAAGTCAAGCTTTTATTATTTGCAGATGACATAAAACTATTGAAAATGGTTAGAAAATCTAACTTAGAAAATCCCAAAGAATCTATTAAAAAAGCTACTAGAAATAGTAGATTTGTATAGTAAAGTGGCAGGATACAAGATCAATAACCAAAAGTCCATGACTTCCCTGTATAGAAATAATGAAAGAAAAAAGAGGAGTATTAGAAAAATATTTTTTCCTCAATTTATTTAAACACCATGGTTAACAAAGTTGCTCATGACGATTTGTTGCAGACTGTCAATATTTCAACATCAATCCCACCACCACTGTCACCTTCCCTCCACCATTGTCTCCATTTTCCCAATCACCCCTCAAGCCTGCCCCTGTAGCAGGTCCACAACAATTTAATTTATATTGCTTGTTACCATTAAGTGGTTAATGTCACTGTCGCTGTCACTGTCCTCCCATTGTTCATCAATTTGCTCGAGTGGGCCCAGTAACATTATGAGACTTGTTGTTACTTTGTTTGGCATATCAAATATGTCATGGGTAGCTTGCCAGGCTTTGCTATGTGGGCGAGATACTCTCGGTAGCTTGCCGGGCTCTCCAAGAGGGGCGGAGGAAGCAAACTCGGGTTGGCCGGGTCGGCTACATGCAAGGCAAATGCCCTTTGGAATAACTAAAAAATATTTCCATAGAAGAAAATGTGTGAACATTGTTGCATCTCACCATAGGAACATTAAGTCCCTGTCTGAGGATTTACTAAGTCTTATTCACAATTGTAGCTCAGAAAATCAATTACCTCAGAATCTTTAACTAAGGAGATAAAGGATCTGTACTAAGAAAACTACAAAACTCAACTTCAAGAAATAAAAGAGGACATGAGAAAATGGAACACATCCTCTGCTCATGGATTAAGAGGATTAGTCATTATCAGAATAGGTGAAGTAATTCTTAGGAAAAAGATGGGAAGCATCACCTTCCCCAACTTTAAACCGTACTGCAAAGCGGTACTAATTAAAACATCATGGTATTGGAATAAAGACAGAACTGCAGGTCAGTGGAACAGAGTTGAATATCCTGAACTGACCCTCCAAATATGATCACTTTTTCTTTGATAAAGAAGCAAAATGTATGAAACAGAGCAAGAAAAGCCTCTTCAACAAGTGGTGCTTGGAAAACTGGGACGCTACATGCAAAAATAAAAGTGAATTCAGATCTCTTTCTAATGCCAGGAACAAAAGATAGATAAAAATGAATTAAAGACCTCATTATCAGATCTGAATCCATAAGGTACATGGAGAAAAATGTATGCAGAACCCTGCATGACATTGAAGCTAAAGGCATCTTCAGAGATGAAATACCATTGCTAATCAAGTAGAAGCAAATAAATGGGACTATGTTGAACTAAGAAGTTTGTGCACCTTAAAAGAAACAGCGACAAAATACCAAGACAGTTCAAAGACTGGGAAAAGTTATTTATCCAATACCTATCTGATAAGGGTTTATATCCAAAATATTTTATTTACTGGTAGAACTTTACAAGATGAAAAACCCAACTCCATCAAAAAATTGGGAGAACAAATGAACAGAAACCTCCTCAAAGAAGATATACAAGTCGCCAAAAGACACATGAAAATATGATCTACATAGCTAATCGTCAGGGAGATGCAAATCAAAACAACAATGAGTTATCATCTCATACCACAGACACTGGGACACATCAAAAAACAAACAACTGAACAAAAAACAAACAAACAAACGAACAAAAAACCAAGACCAACCAGTGTAGGCATGGATGCAGAAATAAAGAAACTCTCTCTCTCATTGTTGGTGTGAATGTTGACTGGTTCAGACATTTTGGAAAACAATATAGACATTCGTCAAAAATATGGAAGTTGAGCTCCCATATGACCCAGCAATACCACTTTTGGGGAATATAATCTAGGGGCACAAAAACATACAGCATACAACATACAACAAACATAAAACGTACAACAGAAATACCACCTGCACTTCTCTGCTTATTGCAGCATTATTCACAATAGCCAGAATCTGAAAACAACCCTGGTGCCCAAGAACAGATGAATGGTTAAAGAAACTATGGTATATATCTACACAATAAAATACTATGCAGCTGTAGGGAAAACGAAGTTATGAACTTTGCTTATAAATAAATGGATATGAAGAGTATCAAGCCGAGTGAAATGAGTCAATCAAGGGACAGGCACAGAATGATTGCAGTCATTTGTGAAATGTGAAAAAACATGATATGAGACTAATACCCAGGGACAATAGAAACAAGGGCCAGGAGGACTGGTCCATGGTTGGAAGCTTGTTTCAAGTGCTGAGTGAGAAGGTAGTTGAAATAGACAAGGGACCACTATGATAAAGATAGTGGACATGATCACTCTGGATAAGAACTGCGTGCTGAAAGTAGATAAACAACTGTGGTAACCTCTAGTAACTATATTGCAAATCATAATGCCGAAAAGAAAAGAGGAGAGAGGGAGAGAGAGAGAGAAGAGAGAGAGAGAGAGAGAGAGAGAGAGAGAGAGAGAGAGAGAGAGAGAGAGCCTGCCATAGAGACAGGCTTTGAGTGGGGGTGGTCGGGTGGGGATTGTGGTGGGAGGCAAACTTGGGAGATTGGTGGTGGAAATGTACACTGGTGGCAGGATAGGTGTTGGAATACTTTATGATTGAAACTGGTCATATAACTGTGTATCTCACAGTGATTCAGTTTTTTAAATAATAAAGGTGATTCTTGGCTTAGTTGAAATACTTTGTATCGTATTGAAAGACTTCATGACATTCAAATTCTTTCATTGGAATGAACTTCAATTATTTCTAACCCTTCAACTTTGCACCTTATGTCTGCTTGGATTGGTAATATCTGGAAATCCTATTTTGATAGGAGCACAGCCAGTTAAACAGATGAATAAATTAAATAATGAACTGTTCATTTTTTTTTTTTTGATTTTGGGTCACTCCTGGTGGTGGTTTAGGACTTCTCCAGGCTCAGCACTCAGTGTATAGTTCTTAGGGGGCCATATGGAGCTGGTATCTCACCTGTTTTTATTCCGTAAAGCTTGTGCACCAGTCCTATGAATTCTCTTCTGTCCAATGAAATGCTGTTTGGTATGTGATTTATTTCTTTTATACCTTTTTATTTCCTACTAAATTTATAGTAAATTAGTCAACTACCCATAAAATAGTGAGGAAATTTATTCTAATATAATGATCACATTTGATCATTGAACAATATTCAAATATTGACACAGGTGTCTTTGCAAATTTAAAGATGGAATTTTCTCACCATTAATGCATGGGCAGAGTTTACATTCAACCAAGTAGTATCTGTGAAGTGGATATCTCATAGTGGATATTGTAATGCTTGCCCAGTATTCACTACTCCATTGCTGGTAGCACTAATTTCACTTTGGGGAATCAGCCTGCATACTTGGATACTCTTTGATGCATGGTAAATCAAGGTACTCTACTTTTACTGGCCTAAGGGTAAAAGTTTCCTGAATCAATTTTTTCCCCTAGGAATATGATCTTTCAGCAGAATAACCAACAACTCTGGGATTGATCTTTGAAGTCATTGAAGAAAGCATGCATTAGTTCAGCCTCTCAGATAACCAGACCTGATTGGTTTAGCTTTTCCTTCTACACAACTTCCTTCCAATGATTGTATCCCTATGTTAAGAGCTGTCATAAATCCTAAACTTAATCCAGACAAAATACTCTGAGCAAAGCAGACCTAATCAAAATTATTTTTGCAGAAGAGTTTCAACAGATGTTTAAGAAAAGTTCTTAGGATGAAAGCTAGAACACACCAGCTATTACATATTCCACACAAGATTGTTTCATGTGAATCACAGAAGCACACAAAAGATTAGTCTGGAACTCAGTATTTTACTGACAGGAAACAAACTCTATGATTTAAATGCCCTCACCTCATTTAATATTTTCTTTGCATCTTGCATAAATACATTTATTTTTTTAAAAAAAAGTAAAATGAATTCTTTCTCTCACTCATTTTGGTTTGATATTTGGTAAATCCTGAAGTGCTTACCACTATAATCTGTGCCAAGAATCAAACCAGGTCTGCCACTTACAAAACAAGTACTTTATCCTCTGTCTATCTCAGTGAGTTTCTAAGTAGGATCTTGTTATAAAAACAGATTCTCAGACCCCACCCTCATCTTTCATTTCAGGAACTCTAGGAGTAAGGCCCACCCAGCTGGGTTTCTTCTTTTCTAGTGATTCAGAATCTGCTAATTGTATATCCTGTCAGGAGTTGCCAGACACATATTTAGTCTTCTCGGGAAGTAATGTATCAGTGCCCACAAAAAATTGTGGTTCTTCCTATATCCAGGAAAAACATTACTGGGCCTGCTCGAGCAAACTGATGAACAGCGGGAGGACAGTGACAATGACAGTAAGAACCGAGGACATTTAAAAAACTAAGAACATTCTAAAATCTAGTGCTATGGCCCTACATGAATTTCTTAAGAATCCTTTCAGTGGACCAGAGATAGTAGAGTGGGCAAGGCACTTGCCTTGCAGATGGAACAACCTTCATATGATTCACAGAACTGCATAAGGTTCACTGAGCACTGGCACTGCCAGGAGTGATTCCTAAACAGAGCCAGGAGTAATCCCTGAGCACTGCTGGGTGTAGTGACAAAACAAAAGAAAAAAGAAATATCCTCTGAGAAGCTACAGTTTCTAAATCAGAATAATATCTTATCTGCCTTGATCTTGCATTGAATTCTGCTTCTACCAAACTCTACATTATGTAATTAAAAGAGAAATAAAGATAAATAGAGGTATTTGTTTGAAATGGGATACCAAAGCATAACAAGAAAAGGGTAATTTTTAAAATTTTTTTATTATTAGTGAAACACCATGAGGTACAGTTGTAGATTTACAATTTTTTGTGCTTGGGTTTCGATTATACAATGATCAAATACCCATCCCTCCACCAGTGCCCATTTTATACCACCATGGATAATATCCTTCCCACCCCCATTCCTCCCATCCCACCCTGCCTCTGTGGCAGGGCAATCCTTTGTGTTCTCTCTCTCCTTTTGGGTGTTGTGGCCTGCAAAAGAGGTATTGAGTGGCAAACATGTTCAGTCCATAGTCTACTTTCGACATGCAAAAAGGGTAAATTTAAAGCAAATGGCCGGGCTAGAACCAGTGAAAACAACCAGTATGTGATAAGCAGTGAACCTTGTCACAGGGGAAAGATAGGTTAGCTTAGAAGAGACTATAACAGTAAAAAAAGCAGTTTATATGCTGAGAGTGTGAGTCCTAAAAGCTCAGGCCAACATTCTGCCTCAATTAGGTTGAAATTGCCCATTAGTGGGACTCATCTGTGATTCAGAAACAAGAGCAAAGTAGTCAAAACTGGATATGTGCATGTTAAAACTTTAATAGAACATATTTCTTGTTTCACCATGTTGATTCCAGTGTTGTAGATCAGAATCTGAGAGCTGAGCTTATAAAGGGCTAGGGTTAGGGGGTGGGTTCAAGATAATGGGAGGGTCTCTGGGACAGTACCTGAGACGGTAGTTGAGGGAAGAGGACTCAGGCAAAGGGTGTTATGTTGGAATGTTGTATGCTTGAAACCCTTATTGGACAGTATTGTAAATCATAGTACTTCCAATAAAACAATAATAAAATTGAAAGTGTGCTGCTGGTCGGTGTTGCTGTTCATCAATTAGGTTGGAAACCTTAAGGACGTGAGTGTGATATTGGCAAAGAAAGAGAGAGATTCTATTTTGTCAGAAAGCTAAGATGCATGCAGCAGTATGCAACAACTTTGCAATTATTTGCACTACAATATTTGAAAGTTTACAGAGAAGGACAGTCAGGAAATTAGAGAATAGCCATGCAATACATGAGACAGTGAGTCGTGATAGTGGAAGAGTTGCTTGAAATTTAATTCTGACTCTCTTCTCTCCCAGTTAGATGTTATTTATGTATCAAAGTAAAAACTTTAAACCAAATAAATCAATAAAGCCAAAAGTAATTTGCAGAAAGTAGTTTTTATTGTAACATACTGTGTAACTCAGTGCAACCTTTTTCATAGGGGTTGCAATTAGTTGTAATGCTTATAATGAAGCAAGTAAATATCTACCTTTAGATTTTGGGTATATTGGATTTTGCAATGAAGTTGTTGCTTTAAAAGTCCATGTAGTAAAACTTGAATGTCTTGTCCTATGAAGAAACTGTACTATTATACTTCTATTTTCTCTTTACCAGAATGATAGACTGTGTGTTTCAGAAGCACAGTAAATATTGACTTTTCCTTTTAATCGTTTGGGTAGTCTAAGGGCTTCCACTGTGGCTCAAATAGTTAAATATAACGTATTTAAAATTTTGATATATTTTTTGATGAATCACTCCCCAGATTACCATGTATATCATCTCCAGGAAGTTGCAACTTTGTAATTATATTATAATTTCATATAATTATCACTGTATAGTAGAACATGTTAGTTTAGAATAAAGTATCCATCATAGGTTACTGATTGTCATAATTCATCAAGTGATTTTTCCCTATATATCATCTCTGCATCCTCTCTCAGTTGTATGTTGTAATTTTTAAATGCCAAGTATGATCTATCGGAATAAGAACTTGGGTGTGGTACCATGCACTTTTTATATACTCATATAAAATAATAATCTAGTGTCTGAGGAAATTTGGATAATTTTCTATTACTATTTCATGGTATTTAAAAAACTCAGTATATGATTGTATGCCAAAGGAGGATAGAATTTGAAAAACATTTTGTTCTTTGTCGAGCTGACTTAATTTATCAAATGATTGTAGAGCACAAGGAAGCAAGAAAAAGAAGATTTAGGAAACGTAAGTTAGAATTTCAAAGGCAGGAAAAATCTGTATTATAGAATAGCTAAGGATAAACAATAGATCTGTGGATATTTGTAAAGTGTATAAAATGGGAAAAAATGTAGCATTCATTGGAAGAGGTTAAGAATGAATCCTGGAATGGAGAGATAGCACAGAAGTCAGGCACTTGCCTTGCAGTGCACATAATCCAGTTCACATCCAGAGCACCACACATGGTCCTATGAGCACTGTCACATCACTTCTGATCCCAGAGGCAAGAACAGCCCCTGAGTCCCAGAGGGTATACTTCAAGCCCCTCCAGCACAAAAAATAAGAATTAAGATTTGAAGTACTGAAAGTAGAATATCTGGGAACAGTGTATGTTTTGTACTGTAAGTGAATAGATTATCTGATGCAGTCATCTATTTTAAGATCTTTATCACCCAATATGGAGAGCCTGGCAAACTACTGAGAGTAGTATATCACCCACATGGCAAAGCCTGGCAAGCTACCCATGACATATTCGATATGCCAAACACAGTAACAACAAGTCTCACAGTTTGTTGTGAGACATTACTGGTGCCCGCTCAAGCAAATTGATGAACAATGGGAGGATAGTGCTACAGTGCTATCAATATATCAATATATCAATAAACCTTTCAGTATATTTTGGACAGAGATTGCATTTTTCAGAGAAGGAATTTGATAGCCACCTGCAAAATAAAAATGGAGCAGTATACAACTAGTTTTGTAGTTTATTTCCCTGTGCTCCTGTTCCATTTGGTTTACCATTCCAGACTACTGAAAGATTTTTCTCCAAACTTAGTGCTCAAGACTAGGAACATGGGAGGTAAAATTACCAGGAAATCTCCAACATGTTTCAGTCTTTCATGACAACCCTCTATAGGCCCTTCCTGTTTCCAACTATCATCTTCCTGTATCCTCTGTACCTCATTCACTTAGTACATCACACACACACACACACACACACACACACACACACACACACACAGTTGCTTGCTCTATTTAGTTTCATTTGTGCCTTTTATTTTATGCTTCCCTTCCACACCCTTTCTTAAGCCAGTGTTGGAGATAAAAAAACAATATGTCAATAGGATGATAGGCAAACAGTATTTTGGGATAAAGTAATTGGGTAATGGGCTTTCTACTTCAATTGAAGGCTGCGTCCTTGGATGCTTAACTATGGAGAGGATGTTTAGTGTTTCCTATTTGACATATAAAACTAAGGTTCAGAGAGCATAATAAAGTATCATTTATATGCTAAGCAACTCTATAAAGTCTTATTACTTGATAAGCTGAATTGGCAGAACATGTGCCTGCACAGCTAGTATTGTACCTACCACTCCTATCCTATAGTTACTCCTTTCGATCTCAGTATATTTTTATTCTTTTCCTATCTGTTACACTCTTCCCATGTTGCTCTTAATAGTTAGTGACCTTTGATCAGATGCTGAAAAAGTGAATGGCCCTAATAGAATGGAAGTAAGGAACTCAAGGTAAAGGGTGGGGGAGAGAACTTCTAAACTTATCTAAATGGGGCTCCCTAATTTAAGATTGCTGGGAATTGCTGTACCCTCTTAAAAACACACATGTAAGTTTGAACTTTTATTGAGTGTCCTGTGAAGGAATAGTAAGTCCCATACTTTGCCAGAGATGCTTGGCTTAAATCAGAACCCCTGGAGACATATTCAAGAGGAAACACTGCTGAGTTTACTTAATGGAAGAACTTTTTCTCTTTAACGTTTCCTTGACAGAGTTGCTTGTTGATTAAAATGCTCTGCAGAGCGCTACAGAGATTTTGTAAAGACCATGCTATCCTTTTTAGTGCCACAAAGGCATATGGGAACCTCTCCCTAGGTTTCTTTAGTGATTTCTCCATTTTAGCTCTTAGCATTGCCAGATGTGCAATAAAATGGTCACTTCACCTTTATTACAGTTTTTGTCGCACATTATTTTCATGATGTTTCTTGTTTATGTACACCGTGGCAGTAATGGTCTCCATATGCTTATTAAATAAAACAGCTCTTAAAGCCCAGTTGAGTGATATAACTTGGTGTCCACTGGTGTCCCATTCATCTCATTTTTCATCTTTGAAAATAAATTCAGATTGGAAAAAGAATTTCCAAGCACTTTTCAATGATCAGGCAGTATTTTATATAGTGCCTAAGGAGAATGAAGAAGAAACCTACATCTATAGAATCTGATCTTATCACTGATAGTTTGGGGATTTTGAGATAATATTGTAAGATAAGGAAATTAAAAGTGGATACAGTGAAGTATATATATATATACATATATATATGTGTGTGTGTGTGTGTGTGTGTGATGTTGGGGAGTAAGGAGAGAATGATAAAGATCCTAGTTTTTTTTTCAATAAATATAAACACAGCAATGGCTGGCAAGCTACTCATGACATATTCGATTTGCCAAACACAGTAACAACAAGTCTCAAAATGGAGACGTTACTGGGCCCACTCGAGTAAATTAGACAGTGAATATAAACACAGATTTTTAAATAGGGGTTTAAAGATTTAAGTGTTTTAATGATTTAAATTAATCCTAATAAGGTAAAGGTAAAGGTAAAGGCCCTCCCGTTGATCGTCGATTTGCTCGAGTGGGCCCAGTAACGTCTCCATAGTGAGACTTTGTTGTGAACATAAAGTAAGTAAAAAGTAGAGTAAAGGCCCTCCCGTTGATCATCGATTTGCTCGAGCGGGCCCAGTAACGTCTCCATTGGAGACTTTGTTGTTACTGTGTCTGGCATATCGAATACGTCACGGGGAGCTTGCCAGGCTCTGCCGTGCGGGCGAGATACTCTCGGTAGCTTGCCGGGCTTTCCGAGAGGGGCGGAGGAATCGAACTCGGGTCGGCCATGTTGGCCGCTTGAAATTAATCCTAATAAACCATCAAATTCAATTAATTTCTTCCATGTTACTCTTAGAGAAAACTCAAATACTTTAGGGCCTTTAAGATAGTTTAGTGGTTAAAGCACATGTCTTCTACTCAGCTGCCCCTGGTTCAATCCCCGGCACCACATTTGTTCCCCCCAAACACTTCCAGAAGTAATCCCTGAGCATAGCTATATGTGGGCCTACACCAACCCTCCCTCAACCCACCCTCAAGAAAACCCTCAAATAGAGAATCATGGATGCTGTATAAAATGCAAATATTTATGTTATTAATGTCAATATTACAGGCAAAATGTAGAAATAAAACATCTAGAACATGTAGCATGCACATGTTTCAGGGCATGGTTTTTTAAAACTGTCCATGAAAATGATATATTTCTAATGAGCATTTTTAAAGTTTAATAGAAAACAGAAAATTTGGCTTATGGGAAAAGAATCTATCCCAGCCAATGAGAATTATAAACTTTCCATCTTTATTTGTTCAAAATGTTTTGTTTGCCTGCTGTTGTGTCAGAAAGTATGGAAAGTTGGAAAGCTGGCAGTGTTTTCCCAGGTCTAAGAGTATTGAACACTAACACTCTTTGTATTTAATGCACTCAGATGAAAGCTAACACTTCTATTAGGAAAGTCTGGAGTCCATCAGCCTAGTTTTAAGAATCTTGATTAGTATCTAATAGCGTGGAGAGACCACACATCACCTTTCATCTCTAGCTTCTTGTCTCTCGTCCTATCAGAGAGAACACAAGCATCTTTATTTCTCCTTTTTAGAAAGATATGGGAGATATGTTATTTTACTTATGAAGAATAATATGGAAAGAAATGTATTAGTTGGCCAAATTTAATTAAGAAAATGTCAGCTTCTTTTCTTGCCCATTTCCTTTTCTTTGTTCCTTTGTTGTTTTCTGCAGGGGGGGGGGCAGAGGGGGAAGGGGGAACTAAGTCAGAAGTTCAATGCAAAGGAAAATAGATGTTATGCTCCTTTGCCCTGTGCCACTGGGGATTCCCAGGCCCCTCATGTAGTGCTCAGGGGACCATGTGCTACCAAGGATCCAGGTCGGGTTGTGTCATGTCTAAAATATGCCCTAACTTCTATACCACTTTTCAGGCCTACTATTATTGTTTGTTGTTGTTGTTATAATTTGAGTATCAAACATGCTTGGTCCTGGTACTCATCCACTGGGAGTGACATTGAGACACTTGGTCTTTGTGGTCAAACACTTGGTAGTAGGACTTGCAAGGGTACTGAGCAGAGTATGTGGGTACACAAGGGACTAAACTCACTGCTGCATGCGTACAGTTTAGGCTTGGGCCATTGATCCATCCCTGGCCCTAAAATGTCAGATTCTTTAAAAAGTTTGCAAATAATCAGTTTTCTTGATGCCCTACTCCAGTTTCACATGTAATACATGTTAAACTTGGTGTTGATAGATTTCAGCCCATCCTTTTTTCAGCAAATCGAATGGTATTTTATTCCATTTTATGTTGGCTGTGTAAATTTCCTTCATATTCTTAAAATCCATTTTAGGCATTTCCAGTGTCTAAGGAGATTTCTGCCAGTGATAGTGAGATTTATTGATTTCAATGCTTCTTGTTTCTATTACAGAATTTGGCAAAGAGCAAATTTATGGCAACAATAGATATTTCTGTGAAGTTTTATGGGACTAGTGGGAACCCTGTAAAGATTTTGCATGGATTGCCTTCACCTCACTCTCTTTTTCCTTTATACCTGAAATGAATACTAATTGTAACTATGGAATAAATGTGTTTCTTAATCCCAAAATACAAGAGTTGACTAAAACAAATATTTTACCTGAGATTCTTAAGAGTAAAACTTCCTTGTCCTTTCACCTGAATCACTTAATCACTTAACTTCCCGTTAGTTGTCGATTTGCTTGAGCGGGCACCAGTAACGTCTCCATTTGTCCCTGTCGCGTGCTGGTGTAGCCCAATGGCATCTGTTCGCTCTGGGAACATGAAGAGCCTCAAACCTATCCTTCATGATCTTGACGAAGAAGTCTGACCATCTGGTAGGTGGGCAGCCACGCGGTCTTTTGACATCCCGTGGAATCCAGTCAGTAACAGCTCTAGTCCAGCGGTCGTCTTTAAATCTCATTACGTGACCAGTCCATCTGATTTTTGACACCTTGGCAAATGAGACAGCGTCCCTGATTCTTGATCGTCGACGGATGTCGGAACTCCGGAACTCCGGATTTTTTCTCTCACTTGAGTGAAACGTGATATTCCAAGCATAGCTCTTTCTATTCTTCTTTGGGAGACCTGAATAGCGTTCTCATCCTGTTTGCATAGGGTCCAGGTCTCTGAGGCATATGTTAATGCAGGAAGAACAGTGGAATCAAAGAGATGTGCCCGGAGCCGGAGGTTCTTCGTCCTCTTAGCTATTTCTTCAACTTTCTTGAAGGCGTTCCAAGCCGCTCTCTTCCTCCTGCGCAGCTCAGGTGCCAGGTCATTTGTCATGTTAATTTCTCGACCTAGGTACACATAGCTGTTGCATTCGGAGATGGTCGTTCCTTTGAGAGCGAATGGGGCATCAGGAACGAGGCTTTTTCTCATAAACATTGTAAGATTCAGCTTTAGTCCTACCTTTCCATACTCACGGTCAAAGTTTGGTTTTAATAACACCAAACATCAGCCAAGCGGCACAAATGCTGGCCAACTTCACCTGAATATTGGTTATCAAAAGCTACTTAATAGCAGATCATAAGCAAAATTTTCTTTGTGGGATGTCTTCAACTTCATTTTAAATGGAGTTACTGAATAAATGAAAAGGGGAGATGGGGGTGGGAGGGATACTGGGATCCGTGGTGGTGGGAAATGGGCACTGGTGGAGGGATGGGTATTTGATCATTGTATAATTGAAACCCAAGCACAAAAATTTGTAAGTCTACAACTGTACCTCATGATGTCTCACTAATAAAAATTAACTGTCACTGTCACTGTCCTCCCGTTGTTCATCGATTTGCTCGAGCAGGCCCAGTAACATCTCCATCGGAGACTTTGTTGTTATTGTGTTTGGCATATCGAATACATCACGGGGAGCTTGCCAGGCTCTGCCGTGCGGGCGAGATACTCTCGGTAGCTTGCCGAGCTCTCCGAGAGGGGCAGAGGAATCGAACTCGGGTCGGCCATGTTGGCTGTGTGCAAGGCAAACGCCCTACCTCTGTGCTATAAAAATAAATAAATTAAAAAAAAATTTAAAAAAATAGGCTGAAGCTTTAGAAATCATAGCTTAGATTTTCTTTTTTTTTTTCTTTTTGGGTTTGGCACATCGAATACGTCACGGGTAGTTTGCCAGTCTTTGGCGTGCAGGCAAGATGCTCTCTGTAGCTTGCCGGGCATACAGTGGAGACGTTACTGGGCCCGCTCGAGCAAATCAATGAATAATGGGAGGACAGTGCTGACAGTGCTGATAGTGCTGCATTTTTGGGTCACACCTGGCAATGCAAAGGGATTAGTCCTGGCTTCTGCACTCAGGAATTACTCCTGGCGGTGCTCTGGGGACTATATGGGATGCTGAGAATAGAACCTAGGTCGTCTGCATGCAAGGCAAATACCCAACCTGCTGTGCTATCCCTCCAGTCCGGTTTTGTTCTATTCTTATCTTTATCCATCTTCTAAACTTTATAAATATGTTATGGAAACATTATTGAGAATGTTTTCATTTGTTTGGGTTTGTTTGGTTTGTTTGTTTGTTTTGGTTTTGGGTTCAGACCTGATGGTGTTTGGGGCTTACTCCTGGCTCTGTGCTAAGGGATCTCTACTGGTGGGCTTGGCAAACCATATGGCGCACTGGAATTTGATCCAATGACCCATATGTATTGTATACTGACCCTCTGCAGATCTGAAAAGCTAATACTGGTGGTGGCGCTGAATCACTCCTTTTCAGTGCATTCAGAGAATACTCATAGTGTTAATGTGATTTTTTTTTTCTGCTTACCTGAGAGCAAGACAAAAATAATACTACAAATACCTGGAGATTGTTTCTTCAACCTGGGTTGTCAATCTGAAATTTTATAATTCTCTACTCATTTTCATTTTCTTATTTTTGCTGAAGAGGCAATATTATTGACAATCTCATTTCAGTGTGTCACAACATTCCTGTCTCTCTTAGGATCCCTACACATCTGTTTTTAAATATTTCCTGTGTTGCTATTAAGATATTACATGATCTGATAAAGACCACCTTTGTGAAGTTATTGTTTGGGGTGGCTTTTTCTGTGTGGTCCTAAAATTAATATGAGTTAGTTACATCTAAATTTTAAAATCTTTGCTGAAAATTCTTTGCTGTGGCCTAGCCTCACAGGCAGCAGTTAGTTGAACTTATTGCATTGGTTAAACATCACTGGTTATCACAGTGCAACTCTGTGTTGAATTATAGAAACATGAAAAAAACAATTAAATTTTAGCAAATATTTGTTCTCAATTTCCAAAAGAAACTTCATAGTTCAATATATCTGAAATAAAGGAGACCCCTTGGAGGGGAGCGGGTTGAGCTTTCCTCCCCGCCCCGACCAGGGCTCCGGCAGCTTAAGACCTCCAGGACCAGCCACCACCATGCTGAGACCACTCTCCGCACACATGAAGGTACTGGCAGAGGGACAAAGCCACGCGGGTTCCGGGGCCGAGACCTCCAAGCCTACTTGGATTGGAGTCGAGCATCTTCCATCCAGATCCTCCAAATTCCAGCAGGCGGGGGTCACACCCACCACCTGGCCCCCTGGCGCCGTGTAATCCCATCAGCGGCCAAGACTCAGAGTCTATAAAATGCAGATCCCAGAACCGCGTGGCCGCATTTGCAGCCGCGCGACATCTTATCAAAACTTTTTTTTATGACATCTTATTATCTCATTCCTGTTGGATAACATTGCTTTGTCCTTCAAGAAGCTTAGGTTTTATCTGGTTACACCCACCACAGTGCTCCAGAAGCACTTCCACTTCCATTGTGTTTATCTGTAAACAATCTTCCCTATGCTCTCCCACCCAGTTAATCAGCTTTCCCCTTAATCAGACTTTGTTAATTTGTAAGATCAGTTTCCCAGAAATCTATGATTTTATATATATGAGTGAAATATTGCCTTTTTCCTCTCCTTATGCCTTATGAATAGTTTACCTTAAAGTAATATCCTTTTTGTATAGATACAGGAAGACCGTTAACATTATGCTTTGTAATTTAGGATTTGATTGGCCTTGAATATTATTCACTCCCGGGCATCTTTCTCGACTTAAGCCTCAGTTGCCCTTAGTTCCTAACACCCCAAAAGCAGGGTCCCGACGAGGGACTGAATGGACCCAGGGCAAGCAGTGAGCTACCCTGGCAGCGAAATGGGCCAGGCCAAAGTGCCACGATTCTTAACTATAAGTTAAGAGTTTGATCATAGACAAATGCTGTCATGATCCAAAGGTAACGACAAGACTAGGATCCTGCTAGGGGTGGGAAAGACTATCTGGCCTGAGCACCGTAGTCTGAGATCGAGATGGCCCTAGGAGAGCAATTCTATAAGTTTAAGATATTTCTTACTGTATCCATACAAAATGACTTATATTATATTCTTGTACGCTTGTCGGTCAAGGAGAGGAGAGGCACGCCCATGGAATTCTGCTCTAGGGTGGGTCCTCCTGCTAAGGAAGGATCTGTCCTAGGAGCGGTCTTCCCTGAGGCTAAGATTTCTACCCCTGTTGATCTCCACCCCTATTGATTGTGACCACACCTATGTCATTGTCTGCCCGAATTGCTCTTGGAGGGGGATATAGGGACAGTAGATTGGGCAAAAGGGAGAGATAGAGAGACGGAGGAGAAGAGGAAGGAATCCGAATAAACTACGACTAATACCAACCAGCCTGGCCCTCGTTCCTTCCCCCGCCTGACCATCGCCATCGACCTCTCCGGGGTGGTAGAAGGGTGAGACTACCGAACGCGGGTGGCGGGAGAGATAGAGCCGCCGCCGTGTGGGTGTCGTGCCCCCCAATTTGAGTGAGTTTACACAATTCCTACTTTGGACAAACTTGCAGGCTATCGAATGTAGCCTGCCCACAGGGCAGAGTCTGGCAAACTCCCCGTGGCGTACCAAATATGCCAAATACCAGTAACAATGATGGGTCTCATTCTCCTAAAGAGCCGTGAATATAATCTCAGGGCTAGGATGAAAGAGATGTTACTGGGGCCTGCTCGAGGCAATCGACGATTAACAGGATGATGAAATGATGAAATGAAATGAAAGGAGAGAATAGGTAATATGTTTATTCTAAATGAGTGAGAATAATGCTATATGTCATATTCTAGCTTTTGTAGCATGTGAGAGCATGTAATATTTCAGGTGATAATACTTCAAATTCATGATAACCATAGGGTGTGACTTTTACATGCACATGCAAAAGAGAATGTTTAAACAGATACATTAAAAATATTAGGCTTTGGATTTATTGCCATTTAAATTTCAACCACTTCTCACTTATATGTAGTATTTTAAAGTGGCTCGAAATAATCAAAGTAGCAATGTAATAGTAATCTAGTAGGGTTTTAAAAAAAAACTGGTTTTATATTTTGCTGCACTTAAAAAAGTTTGGCTGCCTTTCCTAGGACCAGCTATCATATCTTAATTTAAGGTATCTACCTTTATAATGTAGTATTTGCATACATGTATGGCAACAGAATAGCTCTTTCCAGTGTATTTTCTTTGGTAAGTTAACCTTTGCCAGTGTTTATTTAGATTTGTGAGGCTTATTTTCCTGCCGGGGCCCTGAATTTTATCTGGCAAGTCTATCAAAGTAATTTTGTTTTAATGAAATTGTTCTCCTTTCTTCAGATGGGAATATTTTTTATTCTGGCACTTGATATCCTAAAGGGGAGCATATCTGCATGCAGTGCTTTTTCAAAGCCACCCCATTTGCTTTTCATTATACTTTATGGCTAAGGCGACTTCTGAATCTGCTGAATTTTATTTTCTCAATTAATTGCGTCAGTAGCATTTTATAAGGAGCCTGTAAGATGGTGAATGTGGGCCATCAAGCAAATGCCACCAATTTCTGCCTCTCCTGAGTTCTCTGTTTTAGTGGAAATAATGTACATTTCTAAACTTTCATTAATTGCTTTACATCAGTCCCTCTGTAAGCATCACACACCCCTGGTGCTTAGCAGAAAACATATGAACATATGAACAAAAACCAGCAAAAGCCTAAGAAGTAAGCATTAGAAAAGAATATGATAATATCTAGGATTCACACAGGGTTAGAAATACTTTCTATTTTCCCTGTCAGAGTGAAGACACCTTTTCATATATGAAATATTCCTTAAAATTCAAATGAGTGTTTTTTTACCTCTATATATTTTTAGCATCATTGAGACAAAGTATTAAAAGTGGACTAATTATGTATCATTTGACAATTAAACACTAGTTGAAATACAACTTACACAAGATATAATTTTAAATATCTACCATCTTATAAGAAATTAACAGATGTAGAAGTCAGAAAGATAGTAGAGTGGGCAGGGTCCTTGCCTTGCTTGAACACACCTGACACAAGTTTGATCCCCACTTATGGCCCCATGAACCCTGCCAAGAATTATCCTTGAGCACAGAGCCAGGAGTAACATTAGAGTACTGCCAAGTATGACCCCAAACCAAAATTAAATAAATAAATTTTTACAAATGTTACAAAGCATGTCTTTCTTCAGTTAGACTGTTAATAATAAAAATACAATGCTCACAGTCTGGTTTTAATGAACAGTAGAATTTATTAATCAATTATGTTTTATCTTTTTTTGCAATTATGTATTTTGTCTTGTTATTTCAACTATTATAATAAGATAATAAGATATCCTGCTCGCTTCTGGGAGCTGGGTTTTATAGTCTCTGGGTCTTGGCCGCTGATGGGATTACACGGAGCCAGGGCGCCAGTTGGTGGGTGTGACCCCTGCCTACTAGAAGATGGAGGATCTGGATGGAGGATGCTCAACCCTGATTCGAGCAGGCTTGGAGTTCTCAGCCCCGAGACCCTCAAGCCTTTGTTCCTCTGCCAGTACCTTCATGTGTGTGGAGAGTGGTCTCAGCATGGTTGTGGCTGGTTCTGGAGGTCTTCAGCTGCTGGAGATCTTCTCGGGGCGGGGAGGGAAACTCAACCCGCCCCTCTCCAAGGGGCCCCCAGCGAGGACAGCCAGGCACGGGGACAGGAGACTGCCTGGCAGGCTACCTAATGTAACCTCCCCACACGTCAGAGTCTGGCAAACTCCCCATGGTATACCCAATATGCCAAATACCAGTAACAATGATGGATCTCATTCTCCTAACCCTGAAGGAGCCTTGAATATGGCACTTCTTAAAATCTCAGGGCTAGGATGAAGGAGACATTATTGGTTCCTGCTCGAGGCAATCACGAACAACAGGATGATCGTGATTGTGATTTCAACTATTGGCTGTTTTCTCCCTTTCTTTACGTATTGTTATTTATTTTTTAAATCACCAATATTGAAAATTATCTAGATTAGTGTTCTCTTTTTCCCTGGAACTCTAGTGTAGTTTTACAAGTCTGCTACTTACTCTGTTGGCAAAAATAAAAAACAGGTAATTTATACCTTTTTAATTTTTAGATTTCCCCCCTGAGTTAATTTTTTGCTAGTCTTTACGATACTGACCAAACTCTTCAATGGCAGTTTCTGACTTTATCTCAGTAATTCTTGAGGCTATTATATCTCTTAAAGTATAATTAATGTTTAGCAAATACTAAGTGGGGGGCTGTTTTATATTGACAACCTGTCTTTATTTTCTTTTTTTTATCCCAACTACACAGTGAAGGGAATAAAAATATTTTTTTCACATTTTATGAACGTGAATTTATGAAGCTGCAGCATGACAACTTCAAAATTCACACAGCCAGTTAAACAGAGATTTACCTATAGGTAGCCTTAGTGTTACAATCTTTACTCCAAACAGTTAAACTACAAATACTGTAACATATGGGTCTTACAGTGTATAGAAGAGCTGTCTTATTTAAATGTGATCCTTAGTACCACATGAGTCTGATTTCATAGGATTGGGATGAGTCAACTGATCTATGTATTTAGCCAGAACTCCAGGTGGTAAGTTGTTGAATGGCCTTTGGGAAATGTCATTTTCTGTGCCTTAAGCTAATTGCTTTACTTCTCTGAATCCTTATCTGCTATTCAAAGATGATGTTTCAGAGTGAAATAGAATGGCCATTCCTGGCACACTTAGCATAGTAAGACCCCTAAGGTAAGGAGTAAGTTAACCCTTTGCTTAACCCTATATTTCAGTCTGAGTAAAATGGCACTGTTTAATAGCAAAAGGTCTTTTAAAATAAAAAAGGCATTTTTTGTGATTTTTCAAAAATTTCATTGGATCAAGTATTATAATGTGTTCAGTTTCATTTGTTTTGACATGCACTTTAGCTAAATTCCAGGTGCTATGATTTAGAAGTAGTATAACTTTATTTGTGATTTATTAGTCAAGAGAAATTAAACATATAGGAATTATAAACTTGGGTAAGAGGAGAAGCCTTCAACTTTTATTTCTTATGTCAACAGGAGCTATTTGGCATATTCCTAGGAATTTGGGTTTTTTTTGTTTGTTTGTTTTTTGGGTCCACACCTGTCATTACTCCAGGCTCAGGGATCACTCATGCATGGTTGGGGGACCAGTCTGTGTTCTGGGGATTGAACCCCAGTCAGTCAAATGCAAGAGAAGCACCTGTACTATTGTTATGGCCCTGGTTCTAAGAAATTTTTAAAAAGAAGCATTTGTACCTGGTACAGACCTCTTGTCTTTATGACTGAAATATTTGTAGATTGCTTTTTCCACTGTATTCATTTCAAAATCAAGCCTACCTGCTAAGAGTTTCCCTTCCTGACTAGATTTTTCTCACCTATTCTAATGGAGGTACTGCACAACTTCAGGTTTTTATGGTTGTTGTTGTTGTTCTGTTTTTGTTGTTGCCATCCTTGATAACTTTAAACTGAGTTGCCTGTTCATGTGGTTGAAATAATTTCTGGGGGCTTATTTCTGCCAGTGCTCTGCTCCCAGGGTTACATATATTTTGAATGGCTTCCATGTGTCTATTTCCTCTCAAGTTCTGTTATTCAAAGGCTGCCGTTTAGCTTGCAGTGTAAGAATTACAAGATGCGTGTGTTTTTTGTCTCCTTTAAAATACCTTTTAGGGATTTGCACATCTCTAGTTATGTAATATCTTTTAGTTGCAGGAAAATATAGTGTCTGTAAACCAGTTTGAAATCATATAGTAGCTAACTTTCTCAAAATGATAGTTTCTTTATAATCACCAGTTGTTCTTTCTGTCTCTCAATATCTGATTGTTTAAAGGTTTGCAAGGGGTAGGGCAGAGATATTGCAGGACTTAAGGCACTTGCCTTGCATACAGCCACTTCTGCAGACTCAGATCAATACTAGCCCCGCATATGGTTCTCTAGCTACCACCAGGGGTCACTCTTGAGCTCAGAGCCAGGAACAGGCTCAGAGCCAGGAACAGCCCCTGAGCATTGTGGTGTGTGCAGGAGCTAGAAAGATAGCAAAATGTGTTGAAAGCACACTTGGCCTGTAGGGGGCCTGTACTTCAGCATCTGCCACCTGGAGCAAAACTCAAGCAGAGTATGAAAGCGATTTTCCATTGTTAAGTCGGAAATTGCTATTGATATCTCAGTACTGTCATGTAAATATAACATTTAGTAAATTTAGGTAAATGACAGTAATTTCTCTGTGTACCCGTTACCTAAGTACCACTACTCCAAAAACAATGATACATGTAAATCACGTGTTTTCTTAAGTACCCCCATAGATAATATAATCTTTGACTATTATCAGATCTGGTTATAATAAAATAATTCTAAAACTAGAAACAGCAGTGTGATAATCATGGAATATACATTTGGAAACTGTTTACAACTCTAAGATTTCATGGGGTCAGGGAAGATGGCTCAAAGGTTAGCTCATACTTGCACGCTGGGCCCCAAGTCAAGTCCTTGGCATTGTACGGCCCTCTGAGCACCTCTAAGTGTAGCCAGGAGGACTCTGCACATTTAGGGCCCCTCTAGCGGCCCTCAGCACCACAGGATGTAAGTGCTGAATGGACAGGCCAGCACAGTAGGTCTGAGTATTCCCCAGTGACCCTCATGTCCACTGAGCATTTCTTAGGACTGTAGCACTGTAGCACTGTCCTGTTCATCGATTTGATTGAGTGGGTACCAGTAATGTCTCCATTGTGAGATTTGTTGTTACTATTTTTGGCATATCAAATATGCCACTCGGAGCTTGCCAGGCTCTGCTGTGCTGGCGGGTTGCTCTCGGTATCTTCCCAAGCTCTCCGAGAGGGATGGAGGAATCGAACCCGGGTCAGCCGCGTGCAAGGCAAATGCCCTACCCGCTGTGCTATTGCCCCAGCCCATGGCTTAGGACATTAAAGCAAAAAACAAACCAAACAGGATTTTAAGTTGTTTTAGGGAACATAAATAATGCTTTTTTAGATAATTTTCACATTAAATAGTACAGTGTGCTCCCTTTTCTTCCTTTGATCTTATTACTCAAATGCATTTGAATCTTTGTCGTCATTTCTGTCAAAGAGCAAAGATGAATGTGCCTTTTTATTCCATTGATTAAATGGGAGAATGCAGGAGTTTAGCTACTTAGCTTAGTACTACTGCTATGTATTGTATTCCACGGACAGATTAGCAGTGGATATTTTTATCATTGTTAAATTTAGAAACCATAATTAGTATCTATCTGTGTCCTGCTCCCTGTATTTACTATATTTTCATAATCTAAACAAGCACGGTCTGCTGAATGATTTAGCAGCTTTAGCTAGTTTCATTACTGCATGAATTTAGCCTGATTTCATGGAATGAAACAGAGTGAACACCACGGTTCATGGTTGTCAGTAGTGAAAAATAGCTGGAAATCAGACAAACAGCTTCATTGCTGAGATTGTTTCCGGGCTAAAAGTTCTTCCAACAGCTGTTTGTTTTGGCCATTAATTGTGTCGATTCTTTCCCCCCACCCCCGCTCCCCCCAATTAGGGGAAATACAATTTTCTTTAAAAAGAGAATGCAGGCTGGTTATTTCTGAAGTCAGGAAGAACGTCTGTCCCTCCACTATTGTGGTCTTTTGGCTGCCTGGACAGTAAGAGACCTTCCCGTTGGTTTTCTTTTTTCTTTACTTTTTTTTTTTTAACTTCCAGTGCTCAAATTCAGACTGCAGTTGTGAGAAGATAAAGTAGTATTAGGAGCTCTATAATTCTGGAGAAGAAAGTTTGTAACAGTTACCTTAAAGAAAAGTTTCTCCTGGAAGGAGTATTTAATATTACTTAGACAATGACTCACTGAGAGAGGAAGAGAGAGAGAGAGAGAGAGAGAGAGAGAGAGAGAGAGAGAGAGAGAGAGAGAGAGAGAGAGAGAGAGAGATTTAACTAGCAAGAAAGAAAAGTCAAGATGAAGGGAAGTTTTGCCTCTTTCTAAGTTATTTTATTAGTTTTTTCCCCTAATATTATGATGACTTAGTTTTATTTAAATTATTTGTTCTGGAAATACTAAAGTTGGAGTCTACAAGACTGAGGTTAAAAGAATTTTCTTTGGCAGCAAGAAAATACTTTTATAGAAGCCATGCCTGTTCTTGGGGTTGCCTCAAAATTGAGGCAGCCAGCTGTTGGGTCAAAGCCTGTTCACACTGCTCTTCCTATACCAAATCTTGGCACTACTGGGTCGCAGCAGTATTCTTCAAGACCTGTGGAACTTACTGAAACAGAGAAGTCAATGCTTTCCTGTCAAATCAAGTTGCAGCCAACCTGTGAAATTGAAGAGAAGAATCCTTTCCGAGGTAAAGACCAGGAGACAGAAGACAGCAAGGTTAGTGGTTGAAGGTTACCTGAAGCTTTAAGAGAAGGATGAAAATTTCCTTCTAGGGAAAATCTAAGGCATGTTGTGATTATGGGGATGAATATAGGAGCATTCATGCACAAAAGTAAGTAGTGTGCATAGAAAAAACCTGAATGTTTAGCCTATGTAAAATTATATTTTGAGTTGCAAAAGCTGTGCACAAAATTCTCTCAATTTGAAAATTTTGTTATCAGTACTTATTTAATGAAGAAGTGCCTATTTATTCCTAATCATTGCTCTTTAATATAATTATAAGCAATTCCTGATATGAGAAAAACAGGGGGCCTTTTTTAAATGAATATTATAAAATTATATTTTTTAAAAAATCCATATAGACATGGTCACTTTTCTGAGTGTCAGTTGCATTTTAAAAACTTTTGCGGGGTTACTGGGTGGTTGGGCTGTGCTCAGGGTTTATCCCAGACTCTGGACTTGGGGATTGTTCCTGGCATGCTTTGGAGTCCATATGTGGTACTGGGAGTTGAACTCGTCTGCCATATGAAAGACAAGCATCCTACTCCTGTACCATCTCTGGGGTCCCATTTTACATGTTTTCTGTTTGAATATTTATATATAAGACTGTTTAATTCGTATGCAATATGAAAGAAGATGAGATATTATCTTCTTAATGCTGCAGATAAATGTATCTGTTATTAAGTGACACCTTACTGTTTTACTTATTACTAAGATCATTTCAGTTATTAAATTAATGAAATTTTGTGAGCAGTGACTTCTACTTCTTGGTGTCAGAATTGTTTTGAAATTGTTTTCTCCAGTTGCTGAGGGCTAGTAGGGTCCTGGTTAACAAACTTCATCAAGATATGTTTGTACTTTTGATAAACATCACTTCCACTTAAAGTAGGGGCCATACCCAGCATGTTAGGGTTTTGGGTGGGAGGGGTACTAACTCATGGCTGGCAATCTTCAGGGTAGTGGTACTCAGCCACTGGTAATCTGGAGCATCAGTGCCCCTATCCATTCAAATGTCTTTCATAGACACTGGTGATATTGCTGAGTGTGCTGGGGAACCCCAGAACCATGCCTGGAACTGTCCTGGACGTAATGTAGAGATGTACTGGAAATGGAATTTAGGGCCACACACTTGCATTCGGCCACCTGAATTATGTTCCCATTCCCATAAATGCCACCTTTCAATGATGCTAACCTTTTTAAATCACCTTTCTGGATTTGAGAATTGTTTGACTTCACTTTTCCTACCAAAGTATAACTTGAAAATAATCTAAAAGCAAAAATTCCCATAAAAACCAACTCTACTAACTTAAAAGAGAGCTATGTCCTTTGTCTAAAATGTTTATTCAATCTTCACTTGCCCTAATCTTGTAACCTGAACCCCAGACAAAACTTTCTTTATAAAATTCTTGGTAGTTAACTACCAGGTTCTCTCATTTCCTGTGAGTCCTCATAGTTAGATACACATGAAACACCTTTCTTTTGCATGTTTCAATTATGTGGATCATTTATTTCCATTTCCACTAAACTGAAAATGTGTAGAACTCAGAACCTCATTCTATGGTACAGCTCCCAGGCCTTTTTTGTAAAAATTAAATAGAAACTGAAGGAATTAATTTCATGAATGAATGAAAAAATAAAAGTATACTAACAGTTACACTGAAAAAGATTTTGTTAAGTTCATTAGTCTCTTTGAATTATTTAATCTATAAAAATTGATATCTAAGACATTTATAGCAATATCATGATGCTGTTCTTTGTGTTTTAAGAAATGCATTGTCTATGTAAGAAAACAACAGTTAAAAGAAAAATGTTATAGGTTTATTATTTTCAGTTCAGATTTTAGCAAAGACTGATGCATTAAACTTAATGCAAATAGCTTAAAGTGAATGCCCTATAATTCTGTTTTAATGTTCAGTTTACCCTCAGTGGCTTGCCTGGATTAGATGGGAAAAAATTAAAATACCCAGTTTCTCTGCTGACCATTATCATCATGTCTAAACCTATTATTTCTGCAGACTTAGACAAGCTTCTACTTAGTTAAATGTCCTTGGCCTAAAACTTGACCACTACTAGTACTATTTTTAATAGAAATTTTGGTCTATCATTTTGTTTGGCAAATATATCAGGCACTCATACATCCAATAGACTTGGTGTTAAGCACTGTTGTATTTAATAGTTATATTTTTCACCATGCCACTTGCCAAATTAGAAATTTTTCAAATACATAAAGGATTCTTGGTTAACATTTTAGAATATTTCTAAATATCGAAAACTACATTTAAAGATTTTTATAAGCTTAATAAACATTAAAACTCATGGAAATAGAATGTATTTTTAGGTAGTAAAGAACTAGATTTATCTATAAACAACAGAAAATGCAACACAGCAATTACACAGTAAAGATTGTTGTTTATCTCTTTTTCATGGAAATAAGCAATCTGTTGCTGATAGGGTTATTTCATAAAAACTGAGGGGAACTACACTTTCTCCTTTTGTTCACTGTGTTCAGTTTCTGGCATCTGTCTTTAGGTCCTGAGTGGATAATTGATTTCTACTCAATTAAAAAGACACATCCTGTTTTCTTAAGAATTTTCTGCGTGCCACTGAACTGTTTATATTTCCAAGGTCTTATCTAGCTTCTGTGGAGACTGGAAAGTGTAGTATTTATTCTAGGAAACCATGTGCCCAGCTAAAAATTATGGGGTTTATTTCTAAGGAAAAAGAGACCATAGATAGTACCCACAATACATGACTGTCATTAAGAAACATTTATGTGGAGTTCTCTGCTAGTCTTAGCCTTTCAGTCCAGTTAGAGAGAATAAACCTATATCTGACCATGTCAGAAACATACTTCTCCTATCCTTGTTTTTGTCTAGAAGAAAACCATAATTCCTGTCATCTAGTCCTGAATGTCTCTTCTCATATCTGAAGGAAAAGATTGCTATCTCACATTCCATGATTTTCTAGAAACTAGAGATTTGTGTTCCTAAATTATGCCTTTGATTTGCCACTTATGCATATCCTTTAGTTTTGACACATTTTCTGTCAGTGATTACAACAGTTCCAGAGTTGTCTGCATTTCTTCTAAAACTCTCCACAATAGCCATCTAAGACATTCTCTGACTTTCTTAGCCAAAAATCTTTAATTACTTCATATGTTTCACAATTTCTTCATTCAGCAATTCTAGTCTCCCAACTGTTGTCATCTCTTCTTCTGTCATAGCATCATCTTTCTAGTCTATTCCAGATGTCTCTTTGTGTTCTTTAGACTGCTTGGTTTTACTGTCTTGTAACTATAGACACCTTTA
Source organism: Sorex fumeus (assembly GCF_029834395.1). NCBI lineage: Eukaryota > Metazoa > Chordata > Mammalia > Eulipotyphla > Soricidae > Sorex > Sorex fumeus. Next base: position 24,534,397 of record NW_026606060.1, read on the forward strand.
GTTCCAGATTCCATGTCATGTATATTTGAAAATTCCACTGTCACCTTTTCAGGACTTACTTTGTGTGAGAAGGAGACCCCCCCCCCCCAGTGGTGCTGGGGAGCCCCAGGCCCACTCTCAGCAATTCTTGACTAAAGAGGCCAGACTGTTCAATGCGAAGGCACAGAGCCATTGTGATGGTCAGGTCCTACAGTGGCAGGGAGCACACAGGCTACGCCTGGCAATATTCAGAAACTCCAAGAATACACCTGGTGAAGCTTACGAGCCTGTGTCCTGCCAGTAATCAAAGTGGAGTCTGACTCATGCTAGAATCTGTGCTCAGTCCCTGTACCAGTACTTTCTTACCTTTCCCAACTCTATCTCCCTTTCTGACTTGGTTTCCTTCTCAGGGACCCCCTGCCAAACTGGTTTGATCTCCAATCTCATGTCCTGGTGCTCCAATTGTTACAGTTTTTACTTGTGACATTCCAACAGGGAGACCATATAGAGGAATAATGCACTATTACTATCTCTCTAGTCCAGCATTTAACATTTTCTTTGTTTTTCTCTATTTAATTTTTGAATCACACCAAGCAGTGCTCAGGGATTACTCCTGCAGATTCTGGCAGGCTTGGGGGACTGTAAAGGGTGCCAGGGATTCAACTCAGGTCAGCCACAAGAAACTCAAGTGCCCTACCCACTGTTCTATTGCTCTCTCATCAACATTCTCTTTACTAACTCTCATTTTAATTTCTGAATTTCCTTGAATTTTCTAATGTCTCTACTCATATGGATTAGCCTCTTAATTCTTTCTGAATGTTTATTTAAATAAGAAAGATAGTGACATTGGAAAATTTCTTAAAAATCTGGAGATTAAGGTTAATAAAGAAGTTTTTTACTACTTGGCTCTACAAATAACATACAAGTGAGCATTAGACATCCCTGATTATGAAAGTTTGTTGGCGATATCTACCACTAAAAACTTCTCTGGGCTTAACTTTTCAATCAGTAGTCTCTTCTAACTTAATATGATATCTCTTTTTTACTTCAGCTCCTGTTTCTAACTTCTTTCCAGTCTTGACTCTTCTGTCCCTCTTAGATTTTCTCTGTAAACTCAAGCACAGAAACTCAATATCATTACAGAAAACAAAAGTTTAAGCACCTGCTTTGTAGGATAGTTCTTACTTTATTCCTATGACATTCAAGAAGTCCATTGTTATTCATAGTCACAGAGAAATAAAAATGGGCTTAGTATGGGATCTTCTTAAAATCACTGTTACAAAGATCAGACTGCTAACTGTCCCAAAATATAACATTGAATTTAGAGTTGTCACTGCAAAGCATGTTTCAGCTATGATAGTACACTTACTGCATGATACAATTGAAATATTTTTTTAGGTATCCTCTTTCCTTCAAATACTATTGAAGATTTAATTAAATTCATTTCATTTCATTTCATCATTTCATCATCCCGTTATTCGTCGATTGCCTCGAGCAGGCCCCAGTAACGTCTCTTTCATCCTAACCCTGAGATTATATTCAAGGCTCTTTAGGAGAATGAGACCCATCATTGTTACTGGTATTTGGCATATTTGGTACGCCACGGGGAGTTTGCCAGACTCTGCCCTGTGGGCAGGCTACATTCGATAGCCTGCAAGTTTGTCCAAAGTAGGAATGAGATAATAAGATGTCATAAAAAGATGTCCTGATAAGATGTTCCGGGAGCTGGATTTTATAGTCTCTGAGTCTTGGCCGTTGATGGGATTACACGGCACCAGGGGGCCAGGTGGTGGGTGTGACCCCCGCCTACTGGAATTTGGAGGATCTGGGTGGAGGATGCTCGACTCCAATCCGAGTAGGCTGGGAGATCTCGGCCCCGGAACCCGCGTGGATTTGTCCCTCTGCCAGTACCTTCATGTGTGCGGAGAGTGGTCTCAGCATGGTGGTGGCTGGTCCTGGAGGTCTTCGGCTGCCGGAGCCCTGGTCGGGGCGGGGAGGAAAGCTCAACCCGCTCCCCTCCAAAATTAATTAATTAATTAATTTTTTGAAAGTGTGCCCAGTATTGCTCAGAAGGTTGTTTCTAACTTGGTGCTTGGGGAGACCATATGCAGCCAGTGATTTGAACAAGGGTCTGTGGGATGCAAGACAAGTGCTTTTACCTCTATTCTCTCTGACCTTGAAGACTGAATTTCAAAGTCAAAGAAAAGAACTGTGGAGCTTAAAAGTATGTGAATATTGTGTCCAGTTGGGGAAATGTTTTTAAAAAGTATTTGAATGATTTTTAGTGTCATTGATGCACATGGTATTATGGATATTGTTTTAATTTGATTACTCAGTTAGTTGTCAGGACAACCAAAAGGCAGAGGTTATTATTCCATTAGCATAGCAATATCACTAATAATTTAAAAAATAAAAAATAATAATTTAATGAAATATTTTTAAAACAAATAGTAATACATATCATCAAATATATCCCTATCAATAATTTAACTTAGGAAGACAATCTTTTTGTAGGATTTTCTAGGTAAGAAAAATGCATTTGGAACTTTCAGAAAAGAATCAAATATTTAAACCTTAGTGAACACACTGGACTAAAATATAGAGAACAGTTGGTTTTCTTTATTTGTATATAATAATCATTCTTAGGAGAGAATTGCATAGAAAAACACAAGGTGAATAGAATATTTTAATATGTGGTACCATAAATGTAAACATTATATTTTAAAAAAGACTGCTTATGGAAGGACCAGATTTTGGTTAGATTATGGGAGCAGGCTTATTCAGGTCAATATCAGGGAAGCCTTCTAGCATTTCTAATGCCCACATTACAGATAAGAAACTAAGGTGGATAAGAATATGATTTACTAATATCTCCTTGGTAGAGTGTAGGAGAATAGGGCTTAATACCAAGCTGGTGTCATAACATTATTCTTAACCTATAAATAATATTGCACCAACAAAGACATATGCTATTTGCAGGGAAGAAAAAGGCTGTTGATAAACTTGATTTCTGTATAGACAAGTTAGATATGTTGTTGGAATTTAATAAGCCTTACTTGCAGATAACCATTGTGAATACCCATGTGTCCAAGTTATCAGAAGATAACTGATTCAATTTGAATAAAAGAAACAAGTTGTTTTTTTAAATCACAATAGAAATATAATAGCAGATGTCTGTAGGCTCTGGCCTCCATCTGTTTCCTTCTTGGAGAAGATGCTTGGTTGCTGAGGACTGTGGACACTCCTATTGGCTTGCAACTTCCAGCTCTGGCCTGGCCTACAGCTGCATAGGTCAGCCCTCAGGTCCCTAGATGATTTTCAGTTATATGCCAGTTTCTGCTGTGCTTGCACATTTAGTTGTTTTGTTGTTGTTGTTTTAATTAAAGGAACATGATCTATAATTTCTCTATTTATAGCTGATGTACATGGTAAACTGTTAATGGGCTTTTGTGATAATAATAGAATGAAAACTATTGTAATGATCCTTGAATCTTAACTTTTTTTATATTAGAATGGTGTTCTATGTTTTATTATCATACATATATTTCCCTTTACTAACAATTTGTAGAAATATGACAATCAGATGAAGTAAGAGTAAACTTTTTCTAAGGGTAATAATTTTATGATGTATTCCTTTCCCCTTTCTTGATTTTGTCCTATTAGTTATCCCATTTCTCTTAATTTTTTCATCTTTACTCTCTAGTGGATCCTTTGGACTAAGAGTTTTGTACCATGGCCTTTTCTCTTTTTTTTTGGCGGGGGGGGGGGTCACACCTAACGATGCATAGGGGTTATTCCTGGCTCTGCACTCAAGAATTACTCCTGGTGGTGTTCAGGGGACGATATGGGATGCTGGGAATCGAACCCAGCATCGAACCATGTGCAAGGCAAATGCCCTACCTGCTGTGCTATATCGCTCCAGCCCCTACCATGGCATTTTAGAGCAAATATTTCTATGTTGTGCATGTAAGAGCCAATCTTATTCTTGTAGACTACTTAGTTGTATTTCTACCAGTATGCTCTATATATCAACTACAATATTCAACTGAAATAGTGAAAACTGTCTGTACATGTTATAAAAGGTAACTGAGGTGAAGGAAATATAAATTCAGTTGAGAAATAATGCTTTTTAATTAATTTCAAAAAATGTTCAGGTTTCCACTGTTTTTAACATGTGATTATTGCTTCTTTCACCTTCTTGCATATAATTGATCCTTTTCCATATTATATATATATGCATATATATATACACACTAAATAGTAATCTGTGTTCATTGCCTCTTCACCCATCTTGAATTTATTGACCTTTTCAGATCTTTGATTTCTACTTTGTTTTCCTAAAAGTTATGAATGGCACTAAAATATTTTTCTTGGTTTTAATCAACATGTGTCATCTGTTAATCATAGTTCACTCCTTGGACTATTCTAAAATTTTCTTATAAAATGAACTTGAAGAATCAATTAGCATTTAAGTTTCAGTTTTTCATACATAAAATTACAAAGATGATAGCAACCACCTCTTCAAATTTTTATGAAAAGTAAATGAAATAGTGCATATAAACTGGTTGTCAACAGAATGCCTAGAACAGTTATCATTGACACTGATTATTGTTATGTTCTAATAAAAAAGTTATGGTTTAACACAAATTAATATTGTTAAGAATTGGATTTGAACAGAGAAGATAATGCTTTATTCTCCTTCTGATTTCCTTGCCACTATAGGAAACAACCATTTCAACCATGTTTAGAAGAATAGATTTAGCTAAATATCTATGAAAAAGAGAACACTGTAGATAGAATAGCACTTAGCAAGTTGTGGAATTCTGTGTTAGGTTTTAAAAACTGCATTTTATTCCTCAACTTTAGAATATAAAATGAAAGCAAGATAAATGAAATTGAGTTGAGTCAGTAGCATAATAGATACTGGATGAGTAAGGAGTTTGGAATTTGTCAAAGATAAGGGTAAGATGTCAGCATGACATGTGTGCATGAAAAGATTCATAAATGGGTGCGAAGCCCCAAATTTAGCAGTGATGAAAATGAAGAGTGAAATTTGGCCTCAAAAAGCTATATAAACTTCTAGAAATAGAGGAGGAACAAATCCAGTAAAATTAACTATAAATATTTAGATTTTTATTAGTGTTTTTTGTGTATGTGTGTGTGTTTGTGTGTTGGGGGGGTACGCCTAGTGGTGCTCAGGGACTGCATTTGGTTCTGTGATCAGAGATTGCTCTTCGTAATACTTGGGAGATCCTGTAATGCCTGAGACAGAACTTGAGTGTTCCACATGGAGAGCCTGCTCCCCGGCCCGTTGAATAGTATCTCTTCTCTCTCTGCATTTGGATTAATTACCAACAACGTACAAACTTCAAAGTCTGGGAGAATGAGTTTAGTTTTCTTCAAAATCTTTAGTTGGAAGATAACAAATATTCGTAACAGCTAAACTAATAGTTAATACTTCTTGAGTTTCTATAACTTATTGGGTGCCATATCTAATTCTTATCAGATGTGGAAATTGATCTGAGGGAAAATGAGGATTTCAGTCTAGGTTTATTTGGCCCCTTGGCCCTTACTCCTCTCTTTGTCTCCCTTTCAACAGTGTGTAAACCCCAAGAAACATCAATTCTATTCTTTTCCCTCTTTTGTGGACATTGAGTCATATAATGGGAAAACTAAGGGGACTCTGAATTGTCAGGAGAATTAAATTAATCTTTCGCAGATTTAACTTTGAACTATTTCTCTTCCCCAACTCTCATTGTTGCTTTAATTTTTGCTTGAAAATTTGCTTCACTTTGGATTCCTGGTCACATGAGCCAATAGAGAAATTCGATATCTGTGGGAGATTTCATTAAATGGATACACTGAAGGATTTCTTCACTGTTCCCAGTTAATTAAATGATTTTTTTTAAAAAAAATAGGTCTACCTAGAGATAGTCACCAATTGAGATGACAGTAGCAAAATTTATCATTTCCCAAAAAAATAAAATGATGTGATTCCCATAGAAGAAAAGAACATGCTATCTCACTGCACTATATTTTAATGTCATGAAGAAATCTTTTAGAACTGAAAATTTAGTGTGCACATGTTTGCCAGTTATGAAACCATTAAACTTGGATCAGCTGTATGGAAGACAAATGTCTTAACCCTTTTTCTATCTTCCTGACCAGGTTTAATTTTTTTTATCATGAAACATGTTAGAAATTTTTCCAAAAAAATTGGTATTGGTAAAGGTAATGCTAAATTTCATAATGGTTATATTCACTGTTAGGGTGTCTTAATGCAGTAGCAGTTTAATTTGTATTGCTTTTGTTGTTCCATTTAGAAAATGCTTGGCTAACAGTGGTTTGTAGGTAAGCAGTATTATCAATTTTATTAGGAACATTTTTGGAAGACATTGGCAATATTGGGTAGAGTGTTGTATGTGACTGCTTTTGTGCAATACTGGTAGATTGAGTAATTGTAATAGAGGCATGGTTTGCAAAGTTTAAAATGTTTATTCTTTTGATCTTTATTATTTAGTAAGTTTTGGGACCATACCCAAGTTTGCTTAGTGTTTTCTTCTGTGCCCAGAAATCACTCCTGGAAGGCCCAGGGGACCATATGAGGTGCTGGGAATCAACCTCAGGTCAACTACATGTAAGGCAAGAGTCTGATCCACTGTACTATCTTTCTGGTCCCAGAATATTTACTCTTTAGACCTTTATGGGTTTTCTTATTGCTGGCATATACATAAGATCTTATGGAAACACATTCTTCCAACTTGTGTTCCTGTCCTCTAGTCATTCGTCAGTATAAGAGTGAAAATGGACAATTTAGCCACACATCGTACAGATCTATAGTGCGGAACTCAGTTATGTGATATTAACTAATATTGTAATCCAGGCTTAGAAATAGAGTCTACCTGCCCCAAATTAATGTAAATATTTAACAGATAAGTTGGCAGCATTTCATTAGCCAGACACAATCTGATTAGCCATATGCTCAAGATTATGACAATCTTTTTCACATTCAGTAAATTGTAGGGCCAAAGATATAGTGCAGAGGTTGAGGGCCTGTCTTGCATGCTGCTGACACCAATTTAATTTCCAGCACCACAGATGGTCCTGTGAACACTAGCAAGGGTCTCATCTGAGCACAGAGCTAGGAACAGACCCTGAGTCCCGCTGAATATGTCCCATACACTTACCCTTCCAATATTCTATGGTGCCTGGAACTGTTTTCCAGATTGTTGATAAATTGCCCTAAATTAAGGCAGCATTGTCTTTAAGAGAAAAATGTTGTATACCTGGAGTTTCATTTTAATACTAATTATTAATGTACAGAATACAATTAGAAGATTATCTGATTGTTAACACTGATTTTAAGAAAAAATTGACAAGTCCCTTCTATAAAAAAGCATCAGATAAAAAGCACATTTGTGGTTTTCTGACTCCTTCAGCTTCTCCCCACCTAAAGATCTTATTTATCAATCTCTGCTTCTCCTGTTCCAACCTGTTAAACCATAGTTACATCCTTAGAGCAACTTTCGGTCTAGCACCTTCGTTCCTACATGCTTTGTTTCTAGCATTCTTCCTTTATTGGACCTAGAAACTATCCATTTTAACGTAGAACAGGATAAGTCTAGCCAGTGTAAGATATGAATTCTAGAAGTAAAATTTAGACAACCTGCAAATATGCAATATAACAATGCACACCTGAAATTCATATAATTTTATAAATTAACAATTTTTTTAAGGAATCAGGGTTGAGTTAGTGATAATAGAATAGTGGAATGATGGTACTTACCAGCTTATAGATGTCTTTAAATGGGTATTTCAATAGTTGTATGAGGGATTTTCCACTCTCTTGGCCTGTAGACAAAATTAGCTTCTCTCAGCACATTGCGAATTACTTCCAAAATTTACCTAATAAGAATGGGTGACAGACTCACCAGCAGTATTGATGGAAGTGACTTTATCAGAATCCTTTCACACCTTAGTAAGCAGATATAAGGGATAGTAAATAGAACAGCATCTTGGAACAATTCATGCTAAATTTGTAAATTATTTAGTTGGTATAAGATTTAGTTGCACAATGAGTCTACTTCTGATCTTGCCTCTTTTTCTTTTGTTTTGTTTTCATAAAGCAATATAGTTTTTACCCAGTGAAATTAATTAGAACGATATGAGAGGAGAGAAAGAGAGGAATACATATTCAAGAGAGAATATGGGCTTCATCAACATAGGACATAGCAGAGAGAGATATAGCTATAGGGAGGAACGTGGACTTAAAGTAGTAAGCCTGGTTTCCACTTCACTTTGACGTTGCCTATTGTTTTGTTTAGTTTGGATGAATTTAAATTGTTCAGTTTTCAGACTCTAACCAGGTATGTATTTTTTTTATTTCTCTACATGCTTACATTTTAAATATTATCTTTCTGTGCTTGAATTCTACAAAGAAATATTTTTGCCAGATCCATTTTTATTATTATTTTGACCCATATATTTTTTTGGATTCTGCCTCACATTTCCTTTCTCTTCAAACCATCTGCTTTTTATAGCTGTTTCTTCCTTCCTTTGCCTGGTGTTTTGATATCCACATTTGTATGTTGCCTTCATGCATTGAACACTGGGTTTATCAACTACAACAATATGTTCTCTCTGTTCTTTTTTGCTGATTCCGCTGATAGGTTAGATACAATAGGTCTGACCTCTTGTTTTCTAAAATAAGGCTGCTTTTTCACAGGCTGCTTTTTCACAAATGTAAATCCTACCACATGGTATACATTATGGATCCTAGGTGACTATTTTTATCTGTAATACGCACTCATCCAGCCAGTCATCAAATTCTTCCTGCATATTTTGCATATACACGGATATTTAAATATATTTGCATTTATGCATATACATATGGCTTTTTCTTGATAGACTTTGTAGAAAATATACTTATAGCAAAACCATGACTTGCGCTCTTTTAGGTATTAGGTATTTAGGTATATTAATTTGTGGGCAACAGTAAATTCCTATTTATTGAATACATCTTTTTAATAATAATAAATGTTTTACACATTTATGATATGCCTGTTTAATTTAGAAACACGTTTACCTCTTACAGTGTTTCTAGGTACTTATTTTTAGTTTAGAAACAGGACCTTGGATAAATTGTTTTGTTTGAAAAAATGATTTAGCATACTTAAAAGTTGACAGTGAAGTAGTGAAGGATATGAAAACAAAATGAAATTCCAAGAAGAAACAAACAACTGATGAAGATGAAACTAGAGAAAAGGCTGGTATATAAAATTTGTGCTGAGGGCCAGAGAAAGATAGCTCAAAAAGATGAGGGCAGGACTTATCATACATGGGAGGGGCTGAACACAAGACTAGTTTGAGTTGGTTGTTTATTTGAGGGTCATACCAGCTGGTTTTCAGGACTTACTTCTGGCTCTGTGATCAGGGATCACTCCTGATGGGGCTCAGGAAATCATATATGGTGTTGAGGATTGAACCTATGTCCACAGCATACATTTCACAGTCCGTGCTACCTCTGACCCTGGATTGAAATAGCTGGAAGCCTGCCTCATGAGCAAAGGGGAGAAGGCAGCTGGAATAGAGAAGGGATCACTAAGAAAATGATGGCTTGAGGAACCGGTAGGGATGGGAGTTGTGTGCTGAAAGTAGATAATGGACCAAACATGATGGCCTCTCAGTTTCTGCATTGCCAACCATAATGCCCAAAAGGAGAGAGAGAGAGAGAGAGAGAGAGAGAGAGAGAGAGAGAGAGAGAGAGAGAGAGAGAGAGAGAGAGAGAGAATGGGGAATATTTCTGCCATGGAGGCAGGGACAGGGTGGGAAAGGTGGGGTAAAATATTATTGGTGGGGAATGTGCACTGGTGGAGGGATGGTTGTTTGATCATTGTGTGATTGTAACTCAAACACGAAAGCTTGTAACTATTTCACGGTGATTCAATAAAATTTAAAAAAAAAGAAAGAAATTTGTTCTTTTGCAATATGTGGTCCTGCTTAATATGGCTAGGAGCAAACTCTGAGCAAAGAGTAGGGATTAGCCCCAGATCTGCTCGGTTGACCAGAAAGGAACAAAGAAACACAATAGTTGTACTGGGAAATTTTGCATTATGACAGAGATCAGTTACACAGTTGAATCTGAGCTTACAAATTACTTTAACGTAAAGGTTAAGTAAATTATATTTTAATGAGTGCCCAAAGCAGGAGAATGTTGCTCAGGAGAGTTACATCCTTGTTTTGGGATATGCAGAAAATATTTCCTTTGGGCATATATATTCCATATATATGGGATATTACATTTTGTACTTTAAATGACATTCTTAATTTTTATTCCAGCCTTTACTATTTATCCCTTTAGCTCCCCTGCCTCCTTTAATGAAATCTTTAAAATAGAAAATTCAACAAGTCTGTGTTACTTGACCAACTCTGCTGTTTTTCCCAGAATTGTTCTGATTTTAACACTGAAAGTCTCTTGTTTAGGGAATTTCTTTGTCCACCACAAAGTGGGATGGTAGATCACCCAATTTTGAATAAAGTTGTCTGGTTCTTTTCTTTCATGCTGTTGTTTTATCTCTAATTCTCTAATTATTATCATTTTGAAACAATTATCAATTGAAATTATCAGTTGAAACACATTTATAGTTATCAATTTTTAAATAAATATTGCCTTATTTAATAAAATTTTATTGTAAGACAAGTCAGTTCTTTATTCAGATTTAATAGAACATGTCATTTCCTTAACCTCAATTTTTCAAATTAGAGGTAATTATTATGGAAGTTTAGTTATTCAAAGAATAATCTTTTTTAAAAAATAAATTTTCAGCATTTACATGTATTCTTTATAACAAGTATCCTACTCTTTAATTTTTTGTGAAAGGGCTTGGAATTACCCATTAAACAAATAAAACTCAGTTCATTGGGCCTGAGGTGAATGTAGTGATATCTGGAGGTATTGCGATTAGTAATGTTTTTCTCCACCTTAAATACTTCACACAAGGTACTTCATTTTGCTTCAATAGCAAGCATCTCTTCTAGCAGTCAGACAGGATGTGGTCTGGGAGAAAGTACACACTTCAACAATAGACCATTGACAGAATGTTTGGGAAGTCCAAGAGGAAGAAAGCATCTGTCTGCTCCCTAAATTATCAGACATTTAATGTGTGAGAATCTTCAGTTTCAGTGTTATGTTTTTTAAGGCCACCTATTATTCCTTTCATGTTTCTACTGGATGAGAAAAATTCCTTCAAAATAATAAATCAGTTTAAATTCAGGGAGGAATTGCATCACATTTTGTCCGGTTATCCCATGGAGGAAATTAATTCTCTCAGGCACTGGGCATATTTTATTTAGTCCATTTTGGTACCTAGAATGTTGAAAACATAGAAAGAATCATAATACAAATTCTCCAGATAGAAAACCCTACAGAGGACTCATTAAGAAATAGATCTTTCGAGGAGATTTTAAGCTTCTTATACTGGCACACCAACACCTATTTGCAGACGGGTGAAAACCAATATCCCAAGGAGAGAATGGCCCGTTTCTGACTTTATCTGTTCTTCTACACAAAATATGAGAAAAGATACTGCATAGAAAGCATGGGTACGTAGACCCTGATATATTCCTTTCTCCTTTTTAGTTTTGCTCAGATAGTAATTTTAATTAAACCTACTCATATAATAATTTGTAAGAAATTCTAGATGTTCTTATCCCTGTGTTCCTTCAGCTGCATTTGTAATATGTTTACCCTTTCAGAGGAAGGTCCTCATATCTACCACCCTCTGTATATATTTTTAGGAGCAGGGTCTGTTCAAATACATTTAATTAAAAGAAGAATTTGGGGCTGGAGCAATAGCACAGTGGGTAGGGCATTTGCCTTGCATGCGGCTGACCCAGGTTCAATTCCCAGCCACCCATATGGTCCCCTGAGCATCGCCAGAGGTAATTCTTGAGTGCAGAGCCAGGAATAACCCCTATGCATTGCCTGGTGTGACCCAAAAAGCCAAAAAAAAAAAAGAAGAAGAATTGGACTTAATCTCAGTGTCCTCCATGACCTTCACTGTATTCCCTTTCAATGTGGTTGTTTTCCCACCTGGATTTTCTTGTGAAAGTGTTGTTCCTCTTTCAAGGGCTTGTTCAGTAGGCTTTCATTTATAGGACATCTGTAAAACCACAGTAGGAACAGTCAACAGAGCAAACACAGTCTTCAATTGGTTACAGGAAAATTTTAAAGCACTTTCTTGACACAGCAGTACGTGCCCCAAAGAGCATGTGTGTTTTAGGATGCACAAGAAGTAAGTCAAGGTGCTAGTTTTTCACTCTTCACCAGGAAACAACACTTGGATTTCCTGGCAGTTGCCATTATGTAATGATTGTGGTTTCTTTTTGTAAACTGTGCCTCAGACAGGGAGGAAGAAGAAACCAACTGGATTGTGTAACTTTATAAATAGAAACAGCCATGTTAAAATAACAAAACTGCACTGAGTTAAGTCCATGAATTTTGCTACTTGCTGCAGTGCTGGGCTGCTGAATGAGTGGAAGATCCCTCCTGTGGAGTAATTTCTCAGGTTCACCCAAGAATTCTTACTAGGAAAAATCAGTGAGAAGTTCTTACCCTCCTTCCATTGGACCCCAGTACAAATAAATCAAATCCTTTTCTCTGCTGGAAAGAGTCAAGTTGGAGGCACACAGGAACTTTGTCCTCCACTACAAATAATGAATAATGAGCCCATACCATTTTTAATACAGCACATAATTTACTAAGCACTTGGAACAGTTTATGCTGGCAGTGGCATAAAGGATAAAGAGACACCTACCTCATTATCTATTGAACAAAATGTGTTCTACATTTGCCATATGTTCTGGAACACTGGATGATTTAAATTTCATTGCTGTTCTTTATTTAAAAGGCAGAACCCAGGTAAATAGAGATAAATCTCCTTAATAAAGACCAAAAGCATCAGTCTTCTCAGTGTGATTCCATTCAATTTGACATGTACACCAAAAGAGAGATTGTGCTGTGTTTGCCAGTTAGCTGAGGTTTAAAGATTATAAAGTTTGAATCTCTCAGGGATGATTAAATAACAGTAGTGTTTTCTTTGATTTTTTCCACTATAAAAATTAAAATACTCGTCCTTTCTAGACACTTTTGACAAACAACTTTTCCCTTGTATGCCATAATCTTGACAGTTATTCAAAGTTCTCCTTATTCTGAGAGAAATAGTTTGATTTCTTTTAGTAAACAGTTTTGATAAACTCTTCCTTTTATTTTTTATAACTCTTTTGGGTTTGGAGGTTAGGAACATGTCTGGCTATTCTCAGGGATTACTCCTGGCACTCTGATCAGGTATTACTCCTATGTTCAGGGTATCATATATGTTCATGATGATATGTTCATGAACCAAATGCCAGGCATTGGTTCAAGATTATATGCATGGCAGTTAAGGCAATTGTTTTACCGACTGTACTATCTCTCTAATCCCTTTTTCTACTTTTAAAAGATAGGCCTACTTGTAGCACGGTAGCACTGTTCTCCCATTGTTCATCGATTTGCTCGAGCGGGCCCAGTAACATCTCCATTGTGAGACTTGTTGTTACTGTTTTGGCATATCAAATATGTCATGGGTAGCTTGCTGGGCTCTCTGAGAGGGGCAGAGGAATTATCTGAAAGAGGTGTGTACTAAACAAGAAATATAGAGTGTCAGTCGGGGGCAAGCGCCACTCAGCTGGAAAACACTTATGTGCCTTCATATGTGAGACCCTCGATGTGATCACCACCAACAACAAAGACGGACAATAGTCATGGTCAGGGAATGACCGACAGGATGCAGGGGAAAAGTTCAGGAGTTCAGGAGGGTTCCTGACACAACATGGGCCCCCCAGCACAAGATGGGAGGGATGGAGTGCCAGTGGGTGTATGTGGCTAAAAAAAGAACCGTACTAGGAGGCTGGAGGATGGTACAACCTTGCCTTGCACACGGCCTACCTGGCTTCAATCCCCAGGACCCCACAGAAGCCCCCCAGAGGCATACCATCATTCTTCGAGGAGTGATCCCTGTGTACTGCTGCAGACCTTATTTGAATCATGTGTATATCTGCTGAGATCCTTTATAATTTTTTGCAATAGTTGCTATGTAAACATAGTTTTTGAGTAATAAATTAATAATGGCTTTCAGGGAGAGAACAATATTACAGCCCATAGGTCATTTGCCTTGCTTGCGGTTGACTTGAGTTCAATCCCCAGAATCCTGTGTGGTCACCTGAGCTAAGAGTGATCTCTGAACACAGAATCAGAAATGAGCCTTGAGCAAGGCTGAGTGTGGTCCAAAAATGAAAACAAATAGAAAAATGTATGACTCATAACTTTATTATGTTGACAATTTTGTCTTATACCATATTCTAAAAAATTGCTAAGCACTTTCAATATTTGGGGTTAGAAATACTTGCCTCATTTTTGTCTATTTCTTTTGCTGCATAAAATAAAATAAAATATTCATAATTTATATACTATAAACTAGTTCATCTTGGGAAACCTTCAATTTTTGAGCAAGTTTTTGTGCATATGTAAGATTATAATTTAGTAAATTGAAATTAGAACTGTTAAGATCATGTCACTGGAAAGTTATTTGAATGTAACTTTTGCTTACTTAACTTTGTTCCATCACCTGGCTTTAGAAAAATGAAAATGGCTTTAGTATCAAATGCAAGACTCCTACTCTCATAGAAATGCAGCCATTTATTTGTGCTAAGCAATCAGTAATGAGATGGGACATGTTTGACTTATGCTCCTACATCTAAAAGTTTCTTGGCTTCCTTTATTTTTTCTTTGTCAGTTTGAACATAGCTGGTGAGATCACTCAATTTAATAAGAGCGTCCATGTTCTAGTGCATAGATTTATGGATGTTAATAGAGTTTTACCTGTCTGGCTGATATATGATCTACATCTTCCTCTAAATTTTCCAGGTTCACTATAGCATGGTAAATTCAGCCAAGAGCACTATAATTTATATGCATAACATAACTTCATATTTTCTTTAATATATCTCTTCTAATTCTCATTCTTTCATTTCTGCTAATGGTGGTAGAAAAGGTCATTAATGATAATTATATAACAAAATAGATTCTTTTTAGAGCTTGTTATAGTAAATATTGATTAATTTGAAAGTCAAAAATTTTATCAGTGCTTTTTTCTCTTTTATCATTTATAAAATTTCCTTTAAAAGGGTTGATGCACTGGTTTTTAGGGAATTATGTTTGTCCCCTGGATAATAGGATGGAGTGATAATGTGCCTCTAGTTGGTTTGTTCTGGATCCTTACTGTTCTGGACTGTACTGGATCCTTACTGTTCTGTTCTACCATAGTTTCATGCAGCCTGACACTGGCTATGTGTGCTACCATCTGCTGAGACTTGGAGTTGGAAAAATGAACAGACTTGGGTGCTGTTTGGAAAACCACTGCAGGAAGCCATTGAACAAATTCTGTTGCTGTCTTGTCCTAAAGTATACTCTCTTTTAGTTCTCTGTTGTTCTCGTCAAATGAATTTCGGGGTTGGTCAACATTATGAATGATAACCTACCTGCCTAACCATATCCACTTTCCAATCCCCCTATGTTTTTATTATTCTGTTTTATTTAGGAGCACCATATCTTGTGCCTCTCCCAACTACCAATGGGATTTGGCATTCCTTGGTTTCTGTCCGCATATTATTTTTTTTTAATCCAGTTGATTAATTTGATTGATCCTGAACTTCTGAGGTATGCAAGCAATAGATCGCATTGCTGATGCAATGGTGTCTTATTTTAGATATAGCACTCCTGAATCTCCTTGCTTTCTTCCTATTATTTGAAGTTTTAAATATTCCACCATAACAATTAGCTTCCCTGAGAAAATCTACCGTATCCTCCACACTATACTGTATTTTATAATTCTCAGTTCTCGTTCTGAATTTTTTTTCACTTGCTTAAGAAAAGGGAAAGTTTTACAATTAGAAAATGCTTCATCATTTTTCAGTGAATCTTCCCAATACAAATTCACCTCTATGGACCTATAAAATATTTAAAAGGAAGTTGAGCAAATGGGTTTCTGGGGATTTTAAAAAATAGATTAAATGCTACATTTTTAATGAATGGACAAATCAGGGGACAACTGAAATAGAGACAAAAGTGCTATTTTAATATCTCACAATTTATTACCTCCTAAATAAGTTTAATAAAATTATATATCATGATGGGCTGGAGCGATAGCACAGCGGGTAGGGCGTTCGCCTTACAAGCGGCCAACATGGCCGACCCGAGTTCAATTCCTCCGCCCCTCTCCGAGAGCCCGGCAAGCTACCGAGAGTATTCGATATGCCAGACACAGTAACAACAAAGTCTCCAATGGAGACGTTACTGGGCCCGCTCGAGCAAATCGACGATCAACGGGAGGGCCTTTACCTTTTACCTATATCATGATGTGGTAAAATTCACAATTTATATTTTCTTTCCGAACATGCTGAAAACATTTTCTAATATGACCCCAAGGACTATAAAATACTTTGTGAAATACTAGCTAAAACTAATTGTTCTAATAATTACTGGTAATAATTCATATAATTTAATAATAATAATTACTAATAATAATGCCTATCATTTATTAAGTAATGCTTGTCTGACAGATGGAGATGAAGGTGCTTTACATATAGTCTCATCTAGTCTTCCTTTAATGGTACTATTATTCTTAATATATATATATATATATATATATATATGGAAATCAAGGTATACAAAAGAGGCATGGATAATTTGACCCAGCTATTGCCTCTCATGTAATTTCTAGAGATTCAATGTGGCGGAAAAAGATTTCTTAATACAGAAGCAGTACCGGAGCACCAACTTCTGGGAAATAGGCCCAAGACTATGAAAGAAAGGATATACCCTTTAGGAAATATAAAAAGGCCCTCCCGTTGATCGTCGATTTGCTCGAGCGGGCCCAGTAACGTCTCCATTGGAGACTTTGTTGTTACTGTGTCTGGCATATCGAATACTCTCGGTAGCTTGCCGGGCTCTCCGAGAGGGGCGGAGGAATCGAACTCGGGTCGGCCATGTTGGCCGCTTGTAAGGCGAACGCCCTACCGCTGTGCTATCGCTCCAGCCCTAGGAAATATAATGTTATTATAAGTTAAATTTTTTGTAGGGGAGCCTTACCTTGTAGTGCTCGGGATTATTTCTGGCTCTGTGTTAAGGAATGTCATCTGGTGGCACTCAGACTACCAGTACAAGGCTGGGGATGAAACTCAGATTGGTTCTGTATCAGCCAAATCTCTTACCACTCACCTTTCTCTCCTGCCTTATATAATATGATTTTTCAAAAAGTATGATGAGATGTGTACACTCATTACAAAATCCTGGTATGATGATGTAGTAGCAGATCTTCATTCAAGAGAAGTTTAAATTCTAAGATGTCTATTATACTTAAGAAATACATAGTGTGAAATTATTCACTATACATTTAAAAAATACTTAGTGAATTATTTAGTGAAGTGTGCTAACAAACATTCTTAAGTTTTACTTTTTTTAACTCTTGAAATAAGACAGAAAAGTACACATTATAAACACCTTGTTCATGTTTTAGAAAATGAGTGCACTCGTATGCTAGCATACGAGGTGAGAAACAAGTATTACTAAGATACTGGAAGTCCCTTCTCTTAAGTTTTAGTGATTTAAAAAACTGTTTTGATTTCTAAAAAAAAATTAATTTTAGCCTGTTCTGTATGTTATGTACAGATAGAATTACAAAATATGTACCCCTTTAGTCTTGCTTCCTTTATCCATCATTGTCTTTGTGAAATAGTCCTATATTGTTACATGTGTTTTCACATTGTTTACTCTTTTTTTGTCCTGAGTTGTTTGTTAAATACACATTCCCACCATCTGCTTTCCTTTTTGTGAGTTACCTTTATTTTATCTCCCCGGGGACAGTTTCTATTCACGAATATAAAGCCCTGATTGAGTATAATCTATTCTGTGATTTATTTTAAGACTGTCTATTCAGAAACCATAATTTCTTCTCTGTAAACCGTATTATTTGAGAAATAAAATATAACAGGTATATAAGTCACAACTTTTTAATATAATAGACCACTGTCCTCCCGTTGTTCATCGATTTGCTCAACCAGCCCAGTAACATCTCCATTTTTTGAGACTTGTTGTTACTGTGTTTGGCATATTGAATATGTCACGGGTAGCTTGCCAGGGTGTGGGCGAGATACTCTTGGTAGCTTGCCGGGCTCTTGGAGAGGGGCGGAGGAATTGAACCCGGCTCGGCCGGCTGGCTGTGCGCAAGGCAAACACCCAACCGCTGTGCTATCGCTCCAGGGCTAACTTTTTAATATATATATACTAAAACATAAAACTATTATTTCTAATAGAGATCATGTATTTAAAAAACAGTAATGTTTTTGTGTCAGATTGTTTCTGAATTCATGGAGTAATCCAGTGAAACATACCGTTTTATTTTTTTCGCCATTTAATTTTATTTCATTTCTTTTTTGTTCATTTCTGGGCCACACACCTGGCAGTTCTCAGGTCTTATTCCTGACTCTGCGTTCAGGGATCACCTGTGGTAGTGCTAGGGGACAGTCTGGGAGTCTGCGAATGAAACCAGGTTTTGCCATGTACAAGGGAAATGCTTTACCCTCTGAACTATTTCTCTGGTGCAGAAACATCCTATTTTAATGTGGGGCTCTTCTATAGTAAATTCAACAGTAGTTAAATCAACAGCCTCATTTAATTCATAGGATTTAGGCTCTCATAAGGTAGACGTCATTTCTTTTTTTTTCTTTTTATTTGGGTAATTTTATTTTATTTTTTATTTTTATTAGTGAAACACCATGAGGCACAGTTGTAGACTTACAGATTATTATGCTTGGGTTTCAGTTATACAATGATCTAGTACCCATCCCTCCACCAGTGCCCATTAGGTAAACATTGTTTCTTATAAATTCCCATCGCCATTTTCATTTATTGTTCTTGTTCACTATTCTCTCCTTTACTTCTTCCCATTCTTTCAACACACATTATATGTTCTATTACAACCCAGACTGGTAAAGATTTCAGATATACAAAGATGAATAAAACTTCAAGGTCTCATGGTAAATATTTGGAAGCAAGTATATTAAATGGAGTATTACATTTAGAGCTTATAAACAAGGTGGTTAAAAATCGAAAAACTCTCACCCTCCCTCCCTTCCTCCCTTCCTTCTTTTTTTGTTGTTGTTATTGCTGGTTTTGAGCCACACCTGGTGTTGTGCAGGGCTTACTCCTCGCTCTGTACTCAGGAATTACTCCCTTCAGTGCTTGGGTGCCCATATAGGATGCAGGGGAATCCTATATGTAGACTGTGTGCAAGGTAAACACTATACTCTGGCCCCCTCACTGTTCTTTCTGAGCAGAGATCTTCAGCTATTCCTTATGTGATACAGTTTTTTAACTCCTTATCCACCTGATTATCTACCAATATACAAATTAATTAGTATTAAAACTTTGATAACCTATGTGAGGCTTACCTGAAGGAGGTTGTGGAACATGGTTCTATTTGTTTCTACAGCCAGGACAATTTTATTTCTATTGATAAAGCCTAAAGACACCATTTATCCTATTCGGGGCTGTTCTTCAGACTACTTGCACTATTTGCATTTGTACAGTCAAACTTCAAGTGTTCCAAAGTCTTCTCAGTTAGTTCTGGATATACAAAAATTGCTTATTAGGAATCTTGTTTTCCAAGAATAGTTAATAATAATGACTTTGTTTTTTTATATATAAAGATAAGTGAAAAGAATAGGATATAAAGTTTGGCGATCACTATATCTCTATATTGTGTATGTGTGTCATGTGTGTTAAATATTGAAAAAATACCAGTGTTTATAGCATTTATCTTTTATAACAGCAAATAATTTCATAACATGTAATTTTAAATCCAACAATGCTAATTTGTGGCTTAAATTTCTTATCAATCTTGATGTTATCTCTACTATCTTTTCTAAACATTGAAATTGTAAAGGATGCTGTCTAAGATTTTAAATCTAAGCACATTTTAAAATGCTGATTTATATATCCTGTTCAGTGTTCCAAAAAAAAAAAGTATTCAGGTGTAAGGAGATAGTAGAGCACTTGCCTTGCACACAAATGACCTGGGTTTGATCCTTGACTCCATGTTTTTTGTCCCCCTCCACCTATCCCCCGCAGACCCCAGATCATCAGAAGTAATCCATGAGCGCAGAAGAAGAG
Source organism: Sorex fumeus (assembly GCF_029834395.1). NCBI lineage: Eukaryota > Metazoa > Chordata > Mammalia > Eulipotyphla > Soricidae > Sorex > Sorex fumeus. Next base: position 24,554,642 of record NW_026606060.1, read on the forward strand.
TTAGCACTGAGCACTACTAGGTGTCCCACCAACCCCTCAAAAGACTAGGCTTGACACGCAGCCCCGGGATCACTAAGAAAAAGATGGCTGGAGGAATCGGTCAGGATGGGAGATGTTTGCAGACCCAAACATGATAGCCTCTTAGGGTCTGTATTGCAAACCATAATGCCCAAAACTAGAGGGAGATTATGGGGAATCATGTCTGCCATGGAGGCAGGGGGAGGATGGGAAAGTGGGGTATGCCTGGGATATTGGTTGTGGGGAATGTGCACTGGTGGAGGGTGGGTGTTTGATCATTGTGTGATTGTAACCCAAACATTAAAGCTTATAACTATCTCATGGTGATGCAATAAAATTTAAAAAATAAATAAATGTGATTGAATCAAGCTATCATATAGTCTAAATTCTAGTGTATATTTTTGCAAGATACCATGAGTATCTTGCCCACATGGCAAAACCTGGCAAGCCACCCGTGATGTATTCAATATGCCAAACACAGTAACAACAAGTCTCACAATGGAGACACTACTGGGCCCACTCAAGCAAATTGATGAACAACAGGAGGACGGTGCTACAGTGCTATTTTTGCAGAATAAGCAGTGAATGGTTTTGCAAAGCAAGTGCAATAATTATCCAAAAAATTAATGGAATAAAATAGCTATGCTATTGTTATTTCCTTGATTGCCAGCTTACTTACACAACCCCAAATGAAATATGGTTGGTAGACTGTACTAGTGAATTTGCGATATTGATAAAGGACATAATATTTTATTTCTCATTCTTTTTTAATAATGCTGTGGTGATGTTATAAAAATTCTACACTTCTTTGTAGCACTTCACTGCCTGTTAAGTATTTATCCTCATCTAGAATATGTAGTAGTGTTGGGATTTACACTGGGCAATGGATGCGGTTGAAGAGGTTGTGAAAATTCTTAATCAAGGTTCAAGTAACCTGTAGTTTTTCTAGTTGCTTTGCTTGGGAGCCCTATGTGAATTAGCCTGGTCTAGTCTGCTGAGTCTCTGATAGAACATAATGCAGGACTCCAGCCAGCAAGTAGGATACATGGAAAGTCACCAGCTGCCACCAACCCAGAATGGACACCTGAAAGAGCACAGCCAAACTTGGGTAATGAACTCTGCATTTGAGCTTAGCTCAAATTGTTAACCCATAGCCAAAAAGTCAGTGTTGCCTGAATTTATTAAAGTCATGATAATATACTGTCCAGCAAATCAAACTGATATAAACTAGGTTTTAATAGTAAAGCTAAAAAGCTTATTTGCACATAAATTTCATTATTAGCATTTATTCTTCTGTAAATTTTGGAATGCTGTTACTTTTTGGAATGCATTTTATCCGTGTATGTAAACTTTATAGGGAAAGGTATACTACTTTTCTTTAAGCAATGGAATTATACTAAAAACTTTCAAGTCCTTGCTGTACTGTGATTGTAAAGTTTCAGAAAAAAGTAAGACTTTCTTGTCTTGTTCTTCTATTGGTTATGGACTTCTCGTTTATTTTTTTTGTCCTTATAACATGTTGCTGTTTAAGTCTGAATATAAAATCTACTTTATAGATAAGTTGAAATTATAAGGAATTAATCACCTTGTTCTAATCCTGGGGTTGGAGCTATAGCACAGGGGGTAAGACGTTTGCCTTGCATGTGGCCGACCTGGCCAACCCAAGTTCGATTTCTCCACCCCTCTCAGAGAGGCCGGCAAGCTATCGAGAGGATCTCACCCACACGGCAAAGCCTGGCAAACTACCCCTGACGTATTCGATATGCCAAACACAGTAACAAGTGTCACAATGGAGATGTTACTGGGCCTGCTCAAGCAAATCGATGAGCAATGGGAGGACAGTGACAGTGACCGTGACAGTTCTAATTCTGAATTTTGGCTATTGACATAATTCTAGTTAACAAGGGTAATTTCTTAACACAAACTATCTGCCTGGAACATGTGCCTTTGTTCCATGCTATAAAGATACACATTGGAAATTGCAGATTAATTTAACTTCACACTTTATTTGGTGGATTTGGTGTTTGAATTAAGTTTATACTTCTAAAAATAACTGGAAAATATTTCTGAATACTTTCTAGTTGATAAATATTAATTATTGTGTGTTAACATAGTAAAAAGGCAAAATAATAAGAGTTAAATTCTCTAGCTTTGTGCCCAGTAGATAAGTACATGTCTTGCAAGTGGGAATTCCCAGGTTCAATCTCAGAATAAACAAAATTTAGGAAATGTAATTCTCAATGTTTAAACATTTTAAATCTATGGGAGTACTTAGAATTAAAATATTACATTGAAAGGGGAGATAAAATTATTGCCTGCATCTCTTTTGAAAATGCTATTAGATATTTAATATTAAATAATACTATTTTAAATTATTCTCCAAAATATTGTATATTATGTATTTTGTCAGGCTGGTCATGTAACTCAGTAGTAGAGCACTTGCCTTGCATGTTTGAAACCCTGCATTGGATTCCTGGAACTGCAAAAAAAAAAATTAATAAGAAGTGATGTTAAATGATATTTTCAGAAAATGAGCTCTATAGATCTTAAATGTCTCTAAAATTTATGCTGACCTCACAATGAAATGATAAGAATAAGTATTCTTTTTCTTTGAATTTTGTTTAATATATAGAAGTTTTTAAGTGCTTGACTTTGCAGTGAATAAAGCTTTGCAATTTTTTTTTCAAACAAATAGACTCATTTTGATCATCTCAAAATGTAAAATTCAGTAAAGGGATATTCATGCTTGCATTAATTTGCAGAGGAATTCAAGCATGAAAGTTGGAATCAGTTTCACAAAATTATAGGTCTCACCACATACTGAACAAATAATCTCCCCTCGCCCTATTTTTTATTTTTAAAGTAAAGGGTATAATATGACAATGGGATTTTAATAAGGTTAGTTATCTTTTTATAAAACTTGGAATAAAGTAATTTATGTTTTAATATTTTTGTAAAATAATATGGCAATTGTGGAGTTACTTTTTTGCTTCATTTTGTTTGGTGGCCCCACCCAGCAGTGATCTGGGGTTGCTTTTGGCTCTGCACTTAGAATTTATCCCTGGAGTACTTGGGGATATTTGGGATCCTGGGGATCGAACTAGGTTCAGCCACTTGCAAGGCAAACTCCGTAGCCACTGCATTATCTCCCCACCGCCAAGTTATTTGTTCTAAGTAGTGATAGTTGCAGGGAATTGGAAGGTTATTCTTAAAAAGTTAAAGGTCTAATTCAAGACAGAGACCAATAGTACAGCAATTAGGCCATTTGCCTTGTACATGAGTGACACAGGTTGATTCTCTGTACCTCAGATGGTCACCTAAGCCCATCTATGAGTGATCTCCAAGTACTGAGCCAGGACTTCACCTTCGGGACTGCTGGATATGGCCCAAAACCAAATAAAAAAGTAATTTTATGATTAAAAATTGATTAAATATGATTTAAAAATGATTAAATATAATCGCTCAATTTATTTCAAACATTCAAGAATACATGTATTAATGGTGAATGGAAAGATATCTTTACTTTGATAATGAATTGTAAGCCATTATTATTAGATACAATTCACATTTCTTGAAATTTTTTAAGAGAAGGGAAAACATTTTGAAAGAAATCTAACTTGGAAGATTTTTTTACAAAGAAATTAGTCTTATTTTAATATTCTTTCAAAACTATATGTTTAAATATAAAACTAGGTCTGGAATATTGAGATTATAAAAATCGTAGTATATAGATAGATGAAAAACATCATTTTATATCTAACACCAGAGCATTAATTATGTTTTCTGATAGAGTTACTTTGATGTTATTTTGTTTATTTGTTTTCAGTTTGTTTCTATGGTCAGAGATTACTAAGTAAAAGAAAATTTATATTAAATACAAAATAACTTGCCAAGATAAAGCTCACTTTTTGAATTTGAAGCAAAATACAATTTGTATTTATTTAATATGTTTAAGAATTTCAAGGGGTGACTTCTATAAGAGGGTTCCAAGGGAGATAGAAATCTGGCTTGTAATTTTTACTTTTGGCAGTGGCTTTTGAAATAAAACACAATAGCTTATAATATTTCAAAAAGTTATTCATCATCCACATTGTAAAGTAAATTGCAGTTCTGGAGTATGACTTGAAAAAAATCACTATTCATGGGAGGTGGAAAACATGAAAAGAAAATAAAAATGGGAGACAGGGGGTTTAGGGAGAATTGGGTTCCATGTGTATGAAGAATTTGACTCAAAATACATATGTTCCAGGAAATGTTTCATAAGGACTGTGTTGTTAATTAAGATTTCCAAAGATTCAGCAATAACCTTAGGTTCTCAGGAAGTATGAGTATAGCCACCATATTAAAGTTAATATCCAAGACTCCAGCTGCTTATGTATACAATTTGAATGGAGATTTACCAGAAGAATTGGTGAGAAAGTAACTGCGTTAAAGACAGATTGGGAACTCAAAGCAATATTTTATTACCAGTATCTCATTGTGGTTTTTCACACTGTGGGAATTTGACTTCTAAAAGTAGGGGATACTCTCCATTCTCATTTTAGTCTGACCACTTTTCTTCATGGAAAGCAAAGTTCACAAACATTTGCTCATGCTAAACCTTAGGAAAATATTTAAAAGGGAAATCCTGATACATAAACAGCTTGTCCCCATAGTAATAGATATTCTATCAAAACCTCAATCAATCTAAATAAAAGCTTACAAAATCTCAATAAACATAGGACTGTATGTGCAATGCTAAGCGAAGGAAAACTTGATCTAGATAATTTTACTGTTTTCCAATGAGAGAGATACAAGTTTATGTAACCAACCTAAAATTTTATCTTTTGTGTAGAGTGACTGGTGGGTATTTATCTAAGCTTTTTTTGTTCAATTTATAGAAAGTGTGGGCACTAATTTATAAATATATATCACTCACAATGAGATAACCACCTCATCAAAGAATAAGAAGTAGAAGTTAATTTCATAATTAGTTGAGATGTCTCCTCAGTCTTTTAAAAAGAGTAAAATTTCATGTTGTTTTTATTTTCTCACCTTTTTTTTTTGTTTTGGGGCCACACCCTGGCACTGTGCACAGGAATCACTCTTGGTAAGGCTCAGGGAACTATATGAAATTCTGGTGGTCAAGCTCAGATGGGTGAAACACAAAGAAAGTACCATATCCGCTGTACTATTTCCCCAGTCACCTAATTTTTGAAACACTTAGCATTCCAGGTTAACTCTTTTTTTCCTCCCTTTTATTTATCAAACTCTTAACATATTGTATTCATAAAACTTTCTTAGGAATCAGTGTTGTTCTCAGCCTGTCACCTTAAACATTGTATGCCCATGAAAACTTTTATTGCTAATGTGTCTCAGAAACTATCTAAAATAGGGGCTAGAGAAAGAGTACAGAAGGTTGAGGGTACTTACCTTGCATGGTGTGACTGAAACTTGATCCCCAGCACTACATATTATCCTCCAAATTCTGCCAGGAGTGTGACCCCTGAGCTTAGAACCAAGAGTAAACCCTAAGAACTTCTGGGTGTGACCCAAAAACAAAATCTAAAATATAATACCAGTTTTAAAATCAAAAGTACTCAGTTTTGCCTAAGAGAAGTCTATAATTTCCTAAAATCTAGTTCTTGACTCCTAGGGCAAAGCTTTTATGATAAGAATTAGTAATTTTTTACACTTAAAAGGAAAAGCAAATATGATTCATTCACAAGAATATTTTTGCATGTGATAGAAAAGACTAAATTGATAACTATTTTGCTTTATCTTCTATTGAAGAAAGTTGTTAAGATGAAAACTTAAGCCTGAATTTGAACACTGGCACTGTCTCATAATTCTTGTTCTTCTCTTCTTTTTATTGCTCACCATAACCATTTAAATGGTTTTATTCTTAATTCTATTCACTTTGAGCTGAATCAATTTTCTACTAATAAGGAAAGTATTTAAATCAATTTTCCCTAGTCATTAGAAAAATTATGCTTGTATTGATAATGAATTATGTTCAGAGGAATTAAAATGAAAACGTAGCATATAAGACATGGTATATTTTAGGCTTACATTTTATTTCAATCAAATATAAAAACTGGGCTGGAGCGATAGCACAGCAGTAGGGCGTTCGCCTTACAAGCGGCCAACATGGCTGACCCGAGTTCGATTCCTCTGCCCCTCTCGGAGAGCCCGGCAAGCTACCGAGAGTATTCGATATGCCAAACACAGTAACAACAAAGTCTCCAATGGAGACGTTACTGGGCCCGCTCGAGCAAATCGACAATCAACGGGAGGGCCTTTACTTTTACTTTATAAAAACTGTGTATGTGTACTTTATATGCTTCATATATATATACTTTATATATGTGTGTAATTTACATGCTTACTCCAAGGTGTATGCATTATTTATAGTTCATTCATATGCACATATAAAATGTCTATGCTTTTTACCTTTACATGACAGTGTAAGGTTTATATATTTTTGCTATAAAATGTAAAATAACATAAATATACATATTTTATATATCTTACACTTTTGTTATTTACAAATTAATAATCTATTAAATGTTGCTGAGTTTTTAACTGTGAAGAGTCATATTCTTCTCATATTTTAATCAGAGATAACCATTTTGGAAGTAGTACAGCATGAAAGCATAAATACTTGAGTGCTTCCTGTATAAGGACAATGCTTAGAATGATTTTTCTAGTTGCTGAACTTTATTGCTCTTTGGTTAAGTGTTTTCTGTATACAGGATATACATTTTGATTATTCAATAAAATATTACCTTGGGATTAGGATAAATTGGCATCACTTTGTTTGAATAAAATATAATATTCCCAAGTCTGTACTTGACATTCAGATAGGATGAAGTTAGCTTTTACTGTCAAAATATTAGATGCATATGTGACTGCCTAAAGTCAGGTTTAAATTGTTAAATAGAGTTGCAGATGGTTTTAAAACCAAATGTGAAGGATTCTGGCTGTAACTTGTACAGTTCTAAATAACAATGAACTCAGCCTTTCAGTAATTCTTAGTAAAGCTGATTTAATTGGACTATAAAAGGGAAATAAAGGACTCAAATTTCAAAACTAAGTGGATAGACTTGATCATTTTACTGAATTATCTTACTCTTCTATGCAATAGTCAATATATGTTTGTCTATGAAGAAAAGATGGGGAGCCATTTAAAAGAATAGAATAGACAATCCCATCAATTCCTTTATTTATCATGGAGGTGTTTGTCCTGAGTGTTCATGGGCTTTTGCTGAGAATTCAGCTAGACATCATAATTATGCTTTTTCTCTTATGCAATTTAGATAGTGAGATAACTTAGATAATGACTATAATTTCCTAAATGCCTATTGCTTGATACCATTTATTTATGTATTTATTTATTTATTTATTTATTGGAGTGGGGGGGTCCAACATGGGTCAAGATGTGCAAGACAATCTCCCTACCCACCAAACTACCACTCCAGCTCCTACTCCCCTACTGTTTAAGATATTCTGCTTGATTTAAAAGTGAATCCAAAGTCAGAGAAATAGTATTGGAATAAGGCATTTGCCTTGCATGTGGCTGACCTCATTTTGTTCCCTGACACTGTGTATATTCCTCCAAGCACTGACTAGAATAGACCCTGAGCATTTCCAGATGTGTACACAAAGTCTAAAACAAAACAAACAGACAAACAAAAACAAAACAAAAAACCACCAAACTAACAAATAGGAGGAGCTTTGCATAATTTTTAATGTTTCCCTTTTGTTTATGGAGATGATTTTATGTATCTGTATTCATGAAACTCTCTTAAAACAAATCTCTGTTGTTCAATCTTTCTATTATAAGGTATCATTAATAGAGAGGGCAGTTATCCGGCCAGATCCTATCCATGCTTATTTGGTTTTTAGTTTTGAGGATCAGAGAGAGGGTAGATTATGAGGGAAAGAAACATTAAAGATCTTTAAGAAAGGAGGCTGTAAGCAACTTCCTGAAATCTTAACTTTCCTGAAAGTTATTTACTGTTCTGTATTCTATTATATGCCATGTTTAAACTCATTATTGTAAAACTGAATTTTATTCACTTGAGCAAATAAAACACTCTTTCCTTTGCCAGTACAATATTAATGTGAATAAGCTTAAGTTTTCAACTATTTCTATCCTAGTACGATAAAATTTGTATCCTTTAAAATATAAAATCAGGGACCAGAGTGATAGTACAGCAGATAGGGCATTTGTCTTGCATGTGGCCCACCCCGGTTCAATCCCTGGCATTCCAAGCACTGCCAAGAGTACTTCCTGAGTGCAGAATCAGGAGTAACCCCTGAGCATCGCTGGGTGTAACCCAAAAAGTTAAAAAAGAAAATATATATAAAACAAGGTGCTGGAGCAATAGTCAGTGGATAGGGCATGTGCTTTGCATGCAACCAACCTGTGTTCAATTCCAGGCACCTGTGTTCAATTCCAGGCACTCTGATTCCTGAGTACTTCCAGGACTGATCCCTGAGCACAGAGCCAGGAGTGATCCCTAAGCACACCACTGTCTTTCCAGACTGGTATATGCATATAAAATAAACTTGTACATATACATACAACTTTTATATATGATTGAAATAAAATTTAAGTTTACTATATACAATATTTTGCACTCTACTTTTCCAACTTAATCCCAATTCTTCTAAACCTAATTGCAAAAACAAATCAAAATAATAATGATGACAAATGAAATACATAATCAAAGTTAAAAAGGAATTCCACAGGATAAAGTATTTTTCTGCAGTCTCATATTTATGCTTTCTAATTTTTCTAATGGCTAATATTGTGACAATTGTTATTTTAAGTAACAGATAAATACCACTTTTCTGAGGTTTCCGTAGATGTGGAACACATTAATATGAATTATATGTCTGTTCATGAGTCTTTGGGGGAATCCTGAATAAAGGAACGTTTTATTAATTTTCTTATTTTTGTATTATTAAAATAGTCTTTTAAAAATTGCTTTTAAGTGTCTACAAAATAAGCAGTTCATTAGTGTCTGAAGGGAAAATTTGTCCAAAGAAAAATTTGGTGTGATACTTTAATTATCTAAAGTTTAAACACAGAAATGATGAGATATCTAGCCTTCCTTGAATCAGTTAAGCTTGTCAGCAAGATGGATCTGTTTCATGGTGTAAAGGCCCTCCTGTTGATCATTGATTTGCTCGAGCGGGCCCAGTAACGTCTCCATTGGAGACTTTGTTGTTACTGTGTCTGGCATATCGAATACTCTCGGTAGCTTGCCGGGCTCTCTGAGAGGGGCGGAGGAATCGAACTCGGGTCGGCCATGTTGGCTGCATGCAAGGCAGACACCCTACCCGCTGTGCTATCGCTCCAGCCCCTTCATGGTGTATAATCTCTAATGAATTGGGAGTGACAGGGAAGGTCATCTACAGCTGATGCTGGATACTCTGGTCTTCTGTAGAATCTGCTGAATGATTTCACTGTTTACTTTGGCTTGATACTCTATTTTAAGATAGAACAAAATATTTATTAAATTAATAATACTTCCCATAATCCTTCTTAGCAAAATTCAATAAACTTACCAAGCATAACAAAAATATTTTTTACAAGCCTAAAACATTATCCTATTTTTATTTGAATTCATTTATAGGAAAGTGTAAAAGGAAAACATTTTATTGCTGGTGATATGTGACTTTAAAAAAACAACATTATTTTGATTAAACAATAGCTCATTTAATGTTTCCATATTAATCAGGCAGAAGTTTCTTGGATGAAACAGCTATTTATTTTAGAACTTGAATGGAGACGGGATGAAGGAGGATACTGTCACACTCAATTTTAGAAGGTCATGAAAATGTTGCTTTCCTTTTTCTCTCATCTCAGAAAAAAAGGAAGTAAAGCATTCCATTTCTTTATTCCTGTCATATTAAACACCGCATGTTATCATTTTGAATTTCCTTTCTTCTTTGTTAATGAAAAATTATTTTTCGCAGTGACTTGATAGGCTGTATGCATATATTTAAAAAATTGACATCTTGAAAATCTTTCTTAAATCATTTGCAGCTGCTTACACCAAACACAACAGGTTTATATTTAAAATGGAAGGGCTCAGAGTGCCAACTGTCCAAATACTAGAGAAAAGAAATGCAAGGTATAAACAAATAAAAATTCTTCTAAAGATAGGTAGGTTAGAATATACACTTGCTTGACAAATCTAACCTTTAACTTATTTATCTAAGAATTTTTAAAGGCATATCTATATATTTAAAGTAAAAGGAACTCTGGTCTCTTTCAAAGGCAGATGATTCAGTATATACGTCCCAGTATATGCTGGAAAGACCTTGACTCTTGGATGCATTTTTATATGTCATCCAGGATTTTTTGTATTTCCTTTCTTAAGTTCACTATTTTGTATGCTACTTAGATTATTTATATAAAACTTACTAGTTTACTTATAGTTTTAGGACATTTTAAAATTCAATTAGCAGGGGACATGACTGCCACTCATTCCTCTTCTGTATTAGTATTTTTCTTTTCTTTGCTCAGTGATGTAAATATTTGTGGGCTTTACCCTATATATAGACATATGTAGAATAGGAGGATATATAAGAACACAAGTTATATTTTATCTTCTATAAAGTATCCTTTTGGATGAAAAATTTTAATTGACTAATGAAAAAATTAAAACATGAAACAGCCAAGAATCACATCTTTAGGCTACACTGCATAAGTGGCCGACCTTTGAAGAAAAAAAAAAATCCAGAACTACTTTGAAAACTGTTACTTATAATTTTCTCACAATTATGTTTTTCTGTATTTGTGATTCATGAAATCATAATCTAAGAATAGAAAACAAAGCTTTTTTGAGGAAGTCATGAAACAACATTAAGTTAATAGTTATAGGTTCCAGTTCTCAAATATCTCTATTTTAATTCATGGGAAACTAAAAATTTGTCTCAAATGGGCTCTACTATAATATAAATAAAACATAACTAATACACTTTTGGTACATGTTCTGAGTTTCTATTTTAGGCAAGTTTTTTTGAATACTAAAATTAAGGCACCTCTAATTAACTTTGAAATTTTCATTTTGTTCCTTCTTATCCTTTATATGTTCTGTTCCTTTCCACAGTTAGTCCTATGCTGAGTTATACCATTCCTAGCAATTCCTTATCTTACCAGATGTTGGGCCCAATGGTTTTCAAATGCATCTAAGTATTGTAGTGCGGAAATTTGTTTACTCATATCTTGTTGTGGCATTGATTCCTTTTCATTTTACCTAATTCTTAGTTTCTTTTGAGATATTATAATTTACTAGTTGATGTCCATTCTATGAAGTTTTCCACTGCAAGAATAAATAGTTGTTTTATCCAAGAAACTTATTAATATGGACACATTAAATAGGCTGGCCTGGAGCAATAGCACAGCAATAGGGCCTTTGCCTTGTGCACAGCCAACCCGACCAATGGGTTCAATTCCTCTGCCCCTCTCAGACAACCTGGCAAGCTATCAAGAGTATCTTGCCCGTATGGCAAAGCCTGGCAAGCCATCTGTGACTTATTCAATATGCCAAACATAGTAACAACAAGTCTTACAATGGAGATGTTACTGAGTTCACTCAAGCAAATCGATGAACAATGGGAGGACAGTGACAGTGACAGACAGGCTATTGTTCAATCAGAATAATGTTGTTTTTTTAAAGTCACTTATCGCCATCAATAAAATATTTTATTTTTACACTTTCCTATATTTGATGAATTCAAACAAAAAAGAATAATATTGTAGACTTAAAAATAATTTTATTATAATTTACTTAGAGCGATAGCATAGCAGTAGGGTGTTTGCCTTGTGCTCAGCCGCCCAGCTGAGCCGGGTTCAATTCCTCCGCCCCTCTCAGAGAGTCTAGCAAGCTACCAAGAGTATCTCGCCCCTATAGCAAAGCCTGGCAAGCTACCCGTGACGTATTCAATATTGCCAAACATAGTAACAACAAGTCTCACGATGGAGACATTACTGGGTCCACTTAAGCAAAAATCGATTAACAATGGGAGGACAGTGACAGATAATTTACTTATATGCTTATTAAATTTTGCTGAGGAGAATTATGGGGAGTATTATTAATTTAGTAAATGTTTCCTTATTTCAAGATTCTTTGCAACTGTGATTGTCTTAGAAATATAGCTGTATTCATTAATGTATCTTCCTTAAATATTTTTGATATTTTTATTTATTTACTTTTTTGCTTTTTGGGTCACATCCAGCGATGCTCAGGGGTTATTCCTGGCTCTACACTCAGGAATTACTCCTGGTGGTGCTTGGGGTACCATATGGGATGCCGGGGATGGAACTCAGGTTGGCCATGTGCAAGGCAAATGCCCTACCCGCTGTTCTATCACTCCAGTCCTTATTTTTATATTATTCATAGTAATAATAAAATATTAGTCCTTAATTATATACTTTAAATAGTACTGTTCAAAGTAATAATAAAAATATATATGTATTTTAGTGTACAGTATGTCTCAGCACTCAAAAGTTCTCGGAAATGACTTTAAATATTTTGGATCGTACCCAGTGGCACTCAGGGATTATTCCTGGCTCTGTGCTCAAGGATCCCTCTTCACAGTTCTCAGGGGATGTTATGGGGTGCTGGGGATTGAGCAGGTCAACTGAGTTAAGGCCAAGTGTTTTGCACACTATTCTATGGTTCCAGACCCTAAGTGAATCAATCTTATGCAGATGTCATTTTGTTCAATCACAGAAGTTTTGTTTACTTATTGATGCTATTACTAAAAACTCCTGGGTGAAGGGAAGCTCTTCAGAAAACTCTTGGATTTTTATTTAAGATATGAAATCAAATAATATTTATAAATTTTATAAGTTATAAAACAAGATATTCAATATAGATAAATAAGAAAAAACTAAATAACTAGATTAAAACAGCTATTTGCATATCTTCTATGCATATATGTGGTCATTCTAATCTGTTTGCCTAGTCATTTCTATAAAATAAATTTTTCTATTTCTCTTTTCCTTAAACTTTAAGATCCTTTTGTGAATTATATATTTTTGTAAAAGCATGAAAAGATGACATACTCTTAGGAATGTTGTCTGTTGATATTAAATTATTGGAGTTTGTCAGGCTGTCACTAAAACAATATGTAATAATGATTCTTTTGGGTTTTGTACCATACCCAGCTATGCTGAGGGCTTCCTCCTATCTCTGCACTCAGAAGTCACTCCTGGAGGGGCTTGGAGAACCATATGGGATAACAGGGATCAGACCTGAATTAGACAAATGAAAGGCAAGCACCTTATCCACTATATTATTACTTCAGCTCCAATTCATTTCATTTCATTTCATCATCCCGTTATTCATCGATTGCCTCGAGCAGGCCCCAGTAACGTCTCTTTCATCCTAACCCTGAGATTATATTCAAGGCTCTTTAGGAGAATGAGACCCATCATTGTTACTGGTATTTGGCATATTTGCTACGCCACGGGGAGTTTGCCAGACTCTGCCCTGTGGGCAGGCTACATTCGATAGCCTGCAAGTTTGTCCAAAGTAGGAATGAGACAATAAGATGTCATAAAAAAAAGTTCTGATAAGATGTCCCTCGGCCGCGGTTCCGGGATCTGGATTTTATAGTCTCTGAGTCTTGGCTGCTGATGGGATTACAGGGCGCCAGGGGGCCAGGTAGTGGGTGTGACCCCTGCCTACTGGAATTTGGAGGATCTGGGTGGAAGATGCTCGACTCCAATCCGAGTAGGCTTGGAGGTCTCGGCCCCGGAACCCGCGTGGCTTTGTCCCTCTGCCAGTACCTTCATGTATGCGGAGAGTGGTCTCAGCATGGTGGTGGCTGGTCCTGGAGGTCTTCGGCTGCCGGAGCCCTGGTCGGGGCGGGGAGGGAAGCTCAACCCGCTCCCCTCCAAGGGGCCCTGGGAAGGAACACCCAGGCACGGGGGCAGAAGACTGCACTGTTCTCGTCCGGGATCTGGATTTTATAGTCTCTGAGTCTTGGCCGCTGATGGGATTACACGGCGCCAGGGGGCCAGGTGGTGGGTGTGACCCCCGCCTACTGGAATTTGGAGGATCTGGGTGGAAGATGCTCGACTCCAATCCAAGTAGGCTTGGAGGTCTCGGCCTCGGAACCCGCGTGGCTTTGTCCCTCTGCCAGTACCTTCATGTATGCGGAGAGTGGTCTCAGCATGGTGGTGGCTGGTCCTGGAGGTCTTCGACTGCCGGAGACCTGGTCAGGGCGGGGAGGAAAGCTCAACCCGCTCCCCTCCAAGGGGCCCCGGGAAGGAACACCCAGGCGCGGGGGCAGAAGACTGCTCCAATATGTGAAAATATTTTGTCAGTACTGGGGAATAATCCTGGGGGTGGCCAAGCACCTTAATTCCTGTTATCTCTCAGTCCTTAAAGTCATGTCATTTTTATTTTTATTTTTTTCATAAAACCAGCTCTTGTTTTTATTGATCTTTTGGACTTTTAAAAAAATTCATATTACTCTATTTCTGCTCTACATTTTATTATTCCCTTCCTCCTACCTATATGTGCTCCCTTTGTTGGTCTTTTCCAGTTTCTTAAGCTAAGCAGTTAGATTCTTCAGGAAAAAAATTAAGATTGATAAACTACTAGTAAGACTCATAAAGAAAGAACTTGAATACATTGAATTATGAAATGGCGACATCAGTGATGCCACAGGAATTCAAAGGATCATTACAGATTACTTTGAAAATCTATATCCCATGAAATGGGAGAAAGCAGAAGAAATGGACAGATTCTTAGGCTCCTATAATCTCCCAAGGCTGCACCAAGAAGATACAGAACATTGAACAAACCAATTGCTTTTGAGGAAATCGCAATTGTAATTAAAAGCTTCTCTAAAAACCAAAGCCCAGGCCTAGATGAGTTCAATAATGAATTTTTCCAAACCTTTCAAAAAGAGCTACTACAAGTTCTTTACAAGCCTTTTCAACTGAAGGAACAGAAACACTTCCAATTTTTACAAGGCAAGCATTACCTGCTGAAATCCAAATCAGATAAAGACAGCACAAAAAGGAAGAACACAGAGGAGTACCTTTCTTCCTTTCTCCCCACATACATGCTAGCACTGGTTGTTCTTTGTGTGTGTGTGTGTGTGTGTGTGTGTGTGTGTGTGTGTGTGATGTAATCAAGGGCAAGGAGGACTGGTAGATGCTTGCCACAAGAGCCAGTGAGGGAGGGCATTTAGGATAGAGAAGAGACTACTATGACAAAAATAGTTGGAAATGTTAACTCTGGATAAAAATTGCCTGCTGAAAATAGGTAAAGGGACAAGCATAACAAACAAAACTTCTCGACAAAATACTTGCCAATTCAATCCAACATCACATCATACACTTTGACCAATGGAATTTATCCCACAAATGCAAAGATGTTTCAATACACATTAGTCAATCAATTTTAAGGAAAAAAATCAGAAAGTATTCTTAGAAATGCGAAGAAAGCATTTGACAAGATCTAGCACTCATTTTTGTGATTAAAAAAATAACTTTCAGTAAAATGGGAGGTGAAAAAACTTTCCTCAGCAGGCTCAGAGTGATTGAGCAATAGAGTGATTGCTTTATTAGTTGATGCATGATGCATATGTCCAAGTTTGGTTTCGCAAACTTTTTATTTATCAGATAATAAGTTACATATTTGTAGTCTTTTGTTATTATTCAACTCAAATTTTATAGCTTTGACAATTTACCAAAATAAAATTATTTTACTGTTAAAAACTACATAAATGATATGTATAGTATTTTCTAATAGTTATCAAATCTTTTTAACTAAGGCTATGCATATTGAGTGATGTAGTCTTACATAATCAAATAAGTCAAAATAAAGCCTCAACTATTGGAAAATTTTCTTTTTATTAGTGAAACAATTAAAAATCAATCCTGGAGAAACACTGACGCTGAAAACAAGATTTTAATAAGTTGATGAGTCAGTTAGTCATAGTGCTTCTGTTGCAGATGCTAGAAAATGTGTGGACAGGGAATTTACCACATGCTGGGGAACGGAAAGGAAGTGAGTAGAGAAGCAAGAAATGACCAGTGTTTAAGGGGGATTGGGAAGAGGAAGAAAGGCAGTGGGAGACTTGGCAAGATGAAGCTTGGCAGAAGGACATCCATTAGGATCAGAGAAACCCAGAGAGGGAGCGGATGACAGTTCCATTGCATTCTTAAAAACATCAGTCATTTTTCATAAAATACTAAGGTATTCATCATCCTTAAAAGCAAGATGAGTATCTATGTAACTACCCTTCATTTGGTTCAAGGAATATTTTCTGTCCTTGGGCTTCTTAGAGACAACCGCCATTAAAAAATAATGCAATGGATGATCAATCTCATACATCAAAGTAAAAAGCTCGTGAAAAGTGGCCTGCTCATAATAGATTTAGCACCTGATGCTAAGCTTTCACAGGGGACTTAAAACATATATGCCCAACTTTCCGGTTGCTGGTAGTCTACTTAAGTACATAAAATACAGACCTACGTACATAGACTCTATGTGAGAAATAGCACCAGTGAGTCAACATATAACTCAAAGTAAATTTTAGTAAATAATTTTATCTGGAATTTCCTTAAAGAAAGAGTAGCATGCATGATAGTTTTGTGTCTTGTCTTAGCTTTACAACTTTAAAGCTGCCTAAATAGAGTGACATTTATGTTAGTTTTTCATGCATTCTAACTTCAAGAGAGCGCTTAAGTCCTGAAAGATTTTGAAAGAAAGAGACAAATATGGATAGTTTTTGTTGGAAATACAAA
Organism: Sorex fumeus; assembly: GCF_029834395.1. Classification (NCBI taxonomy): domain Eukaryota; kingdom Metazoa; phylum Chordata; class Mammalia; order Eulipotyphla; family Soricidae; genus Sorex; species Sorex fumeus. The sequence goes on from NW_026606060.1 coordinate 24,571,431, forward strand.
TATAGGGCAGAGGATGTATATTGAAATGCCAGTGTTTGGGGTAGGGTGGAGGGCTAATGAGGAAAAATCACAGTCTAAAGAAAGCTCTGGCTGGAGACCCTAGAACCCTCATCCAAATTTCAGGAAAGAACCACTAGTTCTGACATTAGTGGGAACAAAGAAAATTATAATAGTGGTGGCCATACTGAGGAAACTAAATTAAAACCTTTCATTTCCTTCTAGCTAAGTCGTTAGACACTACATTATTTTCTTTAAATCATATTTACCAAAAATTTTATGTCTCTTTTATCGACTTTTTAAAAGATGGAACCCTCTAGATATGTGATTATAGCCTGGTTTTAACCAGTATGGGACATTATATATATATATATATATATATATATATGTATATATATATAATTTTTCTTTTTTTGTTAAATTGACTAAGTTGAATTTGAAAAATAAAGAAGTTAAAAACTTTTAAATAATATCTATTTTCACTTTACTCTTGAAAATGTTACTGTATTTACTTAGTACACTTTGATTTATATAAAAATATACATTTTATACATATCTTTATTTTTTTGCTTTTTGCTTTTTGCTTTTTGTACATGCTGCAGTGCTCTGGGGTCATTCCTGGATCTGCACTCAGGAATTCTTCCTGGCAGTGCTCAGGGGACCATATGGGATGCTGGGGATCGAACCCAGGTCGGACGCGTGCAAGGCAAACGCCCTACCTGCTGTACTATTGCACCAGCCCCTTTACATATCATTTTTAAGGAAATACTTCGTAAATATGTTTCTATACTATATACATATATGTGTGTATATATTTGCATGTATCACTTTTATAAATACATTGATTTTCATTTAAATGGATACCCATTTTTAGCTTTTCTATCACATGCAATTTTTATAATTGCTATACTTTAGTAAAGAAGCATGCATTTTATGGCAAATTATATTGTAAATACTAATAAAAAGTTTCTCATGATGAGTTAAAAATCTACCTTCTGGGCTGGAGCTATAGCACAGCAGTAGGGCATTTGCCTTGCACGCAGCCAACATGGCCGACCCGAGTTCGATTCTTCCACCCCTCTCGGAGAGCCTGGCAAGCTACCGAGAGTATCTCGCCCACACGGCAGAGCCTGGCAAGCCACCCGTGATGTATTCGATATGCCAAACACAGTAACAACAAAGTCTCCAATGGAGATGTTACTGGGCCCACTTGAGCAAATCGATGAACAACGGGAGGACGGTGACAGTGACAGTAGTTTTAGTGAATGCTTGTATATGTGTATGGTATTAACTTTCAAATTCTCTCAAAATAGGATTATACACTATTATCACTTGAAAGCAACTCTGAAGCAAAATACACAAGCCTGTGGTGCTTTCTCTTTGCTTTTTTTTTCTTTTATAAAATAGGGTTCATGTTAACTATACTGCTAGGTTATATTAATAAATGAATTAATTATTCATATTAGATAATCTTATTTGATAAATGACTATTTTATAATCCTTGTTCTGTATTCATTTTCGTACTATTTGAAGTTAACAATTTTCTTGACAAGTACACAAAAATATATACATTAGAGAAATTAACAAAAGTAGTAGCACACTGAAATTTTCTCTCTCTGCAAGAAAATGAATATAGTTTTTAGTTTTTACAGATATTAGTCATTTGGCAAGAGCAGAGTTTTATGTTACAAGAATTTGCTGCCACCAGTTGAGATGAAAGAGAGTGAGGTCTCTGGTTTTTTGAATGACGGAAAAAGTTTTATATTATTTTTCTCCAAAATTAATTTTCTAATTACCATAAACATTGTACAATGTTTATGGAGTGGACTGTTTATGGGCTGGAGTGATAGCACAGTGGTAGGGCATTTGCCTGCGCACAGCCAGCCCGGCTGAGCCGGGTTTAATTCCTCAGCCCCTCTCAGAGAGCCTGGCAAGCTACCGAGAGTATTCAATATGCCAAACACAGTAACAAGAAGTCTCACAATGGAGATGTTACTGGGCCCGCTTGAACAAATCAATGAACAACAGGAGGACAGACAGACAGACATTGTACAAAGTGTTCAAAACTAAGTTTGTACAGGATAATATGGTAGATTTTATTATAAATCATTGTATAAATATTTATGTTCATATTAATATTGATATTAAGAATTTAATAAATAAATCAGGCAAAATAGATAGTTTTTCATGTAGAAAAACTCCAAATGCTCTATCCTCCCTAAAGTGAGGAATATAACTTTAAGTGTAGACTACAGGGATTGACTGCCTTCCTTGGAGAGGCAAATAGGTACTGGCAAACACTACCTCACCAATGATCAAGGTCAGTATCTGCATATTGACCTCATTTATGTTTGCTATAATATAAGGATCAAGGCAATTTACCTCTCTTCTCCCAAAAGCTGTATTTTGAATATAATCATCATTAAAACCTTAAGACAAATTCCATCAGACAAATGAATCAGTATCCTACATGATATCTTACTGCTGCTTTTCCAAGCTATCGGGATCTTCAAAGTCCAATGGAGTGTGAGAAATTCACCTAATCCTAATTAATATGCTGAATAAATGTACTGCAGTATTCTATTGATTTCAAATAATATAACTTCATTGACTCTAATTTTAACAAGTGTAACAATGATAAAATATGTTAATGATGGAGAAAATTGTATTATATGGGAACTGTATTATCTTCATCATTTTCTGCAAATATAAAACTCTAAAATGAATTAATTAAAAATAAAATTAGTAATCTGCATAATCTGGTGAGTGCTACTTTTGCATGCTGATGGCATTTGCATTATTTGTATGATTTTATTTATTTGCTGTCAGTTTGCTATGTTATATACATTTTGAGAGTACAGTTTCACTCTGTGTATAAGCCTCACTTCAGTTTTCAACTCTTGTTTCTTGCCTAATATTGCCAATAAATTAGACACATGCTTAATATCATCTTATTTATCTGGACTTGGGGATATTTAAATAAACATTTTTTTCTTGAATAAATATCTAGAACATCACCTTCCACATGGCTAGCTTTCCATAAATAATTATTAAACTGCAGCAAGTGCTATAATTCTGTTGGTATTCTGCTGTTTCCTTTTGAACTAAGTTGTAAATCATCACATGACTCCGAGCCAACTGATATCTTTGTTGGAATATTTTCGTTTAAGGCTTTCATTTAGGACATACTGTTGACTCTGTGTAACTTGAGAAAGGAAATATCTAGGCTAATGGAGTTTTGACAGCATTTTTCATGTTAATGAACCAAACATTTATTGGATTCAAGTACACTGATAGATGTTATTAAAAATAAATGATGGTTTTCTTTAAAGATGATCCAATTTTCATTTACACCCTGACAATGGTGTCTCATTTAGTTTTTGAAACTTTGTTTATAGGAGCTGATGTGAGACATAAATAATTAAGCTATATATTGGGGGGGGGATGATTTTATTCAGTACTGCTTTTAACAGTGAAGATAAGGAAGTAAATCAAATGTTCAATGACAGATGAGTGTTATTAGTATATGAATATAATAAAATGCTACTCAGCTATAAGAAAAAATTAATTGGGTGATGCAATTAAGGGCACACTTATCTGTACATAGGGCTTATCAGAGCTCACTCTTTGTGGGATTTGAGGTCCAAATGTGTGTGGTGCTTGGCACAGAACAGGGGTCAACTACATGCGAAGCTTGCACTGTAAATCCAGTACTATCTCTCTGTCCCAGAAAAGATGAAATATTATCAACCATATGTGAACAACATAGAGTTAGTGTATGTTAAGCTAAGCAAAGTAAGTCAGAAATGAATGACAAGGCTTTGATGAAGGTTAGAAAAAATACATTGCTTTGGGGTTGTATAATGACTAATTTTTATGGTGAGATAGTATTAAATATATAGGCTAGTACTGCCCTCCTTATCATGGATGAGTCTCTGTGAATTGAGCATTAAGACTGGATAAGATAGCATTTCCCTATCTAAGTGCATGATCTAAGGCATCAGATAGAGCTGCCCTCGGGCTGAAACTTACACCAGCAGTTCTTCAGGTCGGTATGCCATTAGACTAGTTTGTAACTATACAACCATCAGTGTTCAGATTTTTAACAATACAACTTGGATAACTCTTCAATATTAATTAACATATGGGACACTTTCAATTGCCTACCTCTAGATCTACCCTATATAGACATGCATGTGATAATCATGCAGAATATAGTTGAATTAACTTAGAATTGAAACATTAATTTTGTCATCAAGAGGAGTTATCATAATTAAGCCTCTGTCCTTACCCTATGCCTGGTATTATTGAGTGAGGTCTTCATAAATACTTTGATTATGGGGAACTGAGAGATAGTACAGTGGGGAAAGTGCTTGCCTTACACACAGCCAACTTGGGTTCAATGCCCAGCATCCTAAAGTCCCTTAAGCCCCACCAGGAGTGTTCCCTTAGAGCAGAGTGAGGAGTAATCCCTGAGCACAACATCCATGTGTGGAATAAGAACAAAACAAAAAAAGTTTAGTATCTGGACAGTGGGCTGGAGCGATAGCACAGCCGTAGGGTGTTCGCCTTACAAGCGGCCAACATGGCCGACCCGAGTTCGATTCCTCCACCCCTCTCGGAGAGCCCGGCAAGCTACCGAGAGTATTCGATATGCCAGACACAGTAACAACAAAGTCTCCAATGGAGACGTTACTGGGCCCGCTCGAGCAAATCGACGATCAACGGGAGTGCCTTTACCTTTACCTTTACCATGATAAATGCAACTCTTTTAGATATTTTAAATTATTTTAATTGTGATAGTATATATTATTGTCTGTGATGATTAATATTATTCTTTTTTTCTCTTTTTTTCATTTTTTATAATTTTATCTACTGAATCACCATGAAAGCAGTTACAAAGCTTTCGGGTCTAAGTTTCGGTCATACAATGAAACACCCATACCTTCATCAGTGCACATTCTCCACCACCAAAAACCGCAGTATACCCCCATCCCACACTCTCCCCCTACCTGTGGGGTAGATGATTTCCACATTGCTCTCTCTCTACTTTGATCACATTCAATATATTGACACCAGACCCACCATTATTATTTGAGATTTTACCCCAACACTCAGATCTGCTGAGAAGGCAACAGTAGATAATTTGCTCTCTATTGCTGGTTATGAATAACATATGATGTCACGTGGCTGCAGTAGGGCCATGTGATTTTGAAATTCCGAAATTTTAAAACTTAAATCTGGAGGGATTTCTGCCAAAAGCCACTGGGTTTTGAGATTTGTTTCTGAGTCTCTGGGATCATGGCCGTTGAGCTGCTTGATCAGGAGCCAGAGAGGTCATTCATGGGTGATGACTTGGGGTCTCAATGGGGTGGGGAGGACAGGCCCGGCTCCCCCCACCCCATCCTGTGAGGCCCAACAAGTTTCGTCACTGAGGGCCCAGACCTGACTGTCCAGTGGCCTCTGGAGGATGACGGCCACCAAGCCGCCAGGGAGGAGCTGATGGAGAGACAACACCCTTTCCCCCCTGGGGTGGCCCGGCGACAGTAATACGTACTGTGGGTTCCAGATGCATTTCTGCCAAAAGCAACTGGGTTTCAAGATTTGTTTCTGAGTCTCTGGAATCATGGCTGTTAAGCAGCTTGATCAGGAGCCAGAGAGGCCGTTTGTGGGCGATGACTTGGTGTCTCTTTGGGGTGGGGAGGACAGGACCGGCTCCACCCCCACGCTGTGAGGCCCTGTGTGTCTCCTCACTGGGGGCCCAAACCTGACTGTCCAGTGGCCTCTGAAGGATGGTGGCCACTGGGCCGCGGGAGGGAACAGGCCAAGGCATGAAACCTATTCCCATCAGGGTTGGCCCAGCACCGGTAAACTACTGCAGGGACCGGACGCATTTCTGCCAAAAGCCGCTGGGTTTCAAGATTTGTTTCTGAGTCGCTAGGATCATGGCCATTAAGCAGTTCAATCAGGAACCAGAGAGGCCATGCTTCCAATTATATAGCTGAGCTGAAGGTGATTTGTGCGTATGTTTCCCACATACCTAACTTTTGGCAGTTTACTTTCTTGGTAAACTTTGCCCCAAGTTTTTGGGGTCTGGCCAAAGGCACAGCAGCAATCTTGGGGTATCTGGAAGTCTGAAGGCGCCATCAGGCTGCTGATGTACTCACCTCGAAGGAAAGATTGATCTGCTGGCGGCACCATACCCCCAATTAATATTATTCTTAACTCAGCAACAACATTATGTTGAACTCAAGGTACCATGTCAATAAATTTTGTATCAACTTAGGAGTAAAGACTTGTTGAAACAGACACTATTAGTGATATCCATTGACTGATAACCAAAATCTATTTTTAAATGTTGTCCCTGCATGTGCTTATTATCTTCAGAAAGAAGACAATTGTAAACTTCATATGAATTAATAAAATATATCCAGTAGTTATGACTTTCATATTCATCTGCTATTTTCTTTGACTATACAAAGAATAACTGCTATAAATTTGAATTCATACATGCAGCCCTTGGGCTGAAGTGATAGCACAGCGGGTAAAGCGTTTGCCTTGTATGCAGCCGACATGGCTGACCCAGGTTCAATTCTTCCGCACCTCTCGGAGAGCCCAGCAAGCTACCGAGAGTATTTCATCCACACGGAAAAGCCTGGCAAGCTATCTGTGACATATTCAATATGCCATAAACAGTAACAAGAAGTCTCACAATTTGTTGTGAGATGTCACTGGCCTCCACTCGAGCAAATCGATGAAGAATGGGAGGACTGTGCTCCAGTGCTACATGCAATCCTTATCCTTGACGTCTGGAGTCTGGCTTAAGCAGCTATTAAAAACTAAAAGCTAACCCAGTGATTTAAAAAAATCTAACAGAAATAACTAAGAATTGGGACTGAATCTGTAAATTAAATATATATTGTTCTCATAAGGCCTCATTTAATAAGGTTATCAAAATAAAGTGTAATTCACATTTAATCAGATCTTTGTTGAATTTTGCTATCTCAATTATATTTTTATTTTCAGGAAATTATGAAACATAGTAAATAGGACTTATATTCTAGCTCATAAGTACTTCATATCTGGTTATCCATGTTTGAAATTAGAAACATGTCTATTTCTTACCTTTCAAATTTTGAGAGCATCTGATATTGTTTGGTATTTATAAAATACTTCATAGGGTAAATAGCCTATTTTACTTTGCGAAAAATTGTGAAGTTTCAGTATAACATTTGTAAGTTTTAAATTTGAAGTATTTAAAAGAGTTTTTTGTAGAAAGTAGTTGCTTCACATGAGTTTGTTGGGTATGTCCCAAAATGTTTTAAACAGCTTTCCATGAATGTTATAGAAAAGCTGTGGACTGGAGTGATAGCACAGCAGGTAAAGCATTTCCCTTGCACGTGGCCAACCCGGGTTTTCATTCCCAGCATCCCGTTTGGACCCCTGAGCACTGCCAGGAGGAATTCCTGAGTGTATGAGTCAGGAGTAATCCCTGTGCATCACCGGGTGTGACCCAAAGTGTAAAAATAAAAAAAAAAAGCTGCAAGTTGTTTTTAAAGTACTTTCACATAATGTTGACATCTGAATTCCCATAATTTTTAACAAATGAATATCCTTAGAATTATGTTTAATGTTTTAATATGAAACATAATTTCATAATATAGACCCAAGATGGGCTGGAGAGATAGCACAGCAGGTAGGGCGTTTGCCTTGCACGCGGCCAACCTGGCCTACCCTGGTTCGATTTCTCGACCTCTCTCGAGAGCCTATCAAGCTACCGAAAGTGTCTTGCCAGTACAGCAAAGCCCGGCAAGCTAGCCGTGATGTATTCAATATGCCAAACACAGTAACAAGTCTCACAATGAAGATGTTACTGGGCTCACTCGAGCAAATCGATGAACAACGGGAGAACAGTAACAGTGACAGGTCACACCAGCTATGCTCAGGGGTTACTCCTGGCTCTGCACTCAGGAACCACTCCAGGCAGTGCCTAGGGGACCATGTGGGATGCTGGGAATCGAACCTGGGTCAGCTGCATGCAAGGCAAATGCCCCACCTGCTGTGCTATCGCTCCAGCCCCTACCTGTTCTTCTTTTAATCAACATTAAAAAAAAAAACTTGAATGAAGTTCTAATATCTGCATTCCTGTTAATGATGTTTTCTCATTCATATAATTTTAAGACCACTGGGATACGATAGGATCATATATCCACTTCCCTACCCCAAGGATACCTAAGTCTTTCCTTTAGTTGCCCCAAACTCACCCTAATTCAAAGTGTGGGTCAGTTCTCCTGTTGCATTACCTGTTCTTATGTTTTGTTTTTATCCTGTTACTTTTTATCCTTTGTTACTACTTTCCTGTGCATCTTTAAGGTCTTCATATGAAAGAGATATTTATTCTTTTCCTTTCTGACTTCATTCAATATGATTACTCTAATTCCATCATGATTACTCTAATTGTATCCATATTGTTGCAAATGATATGATTTCGTTCTTATAACTTTATAGTATCCCATTCTGTATATATGTAACATAATTTCTTGATCCATTTATCTGTATTTAGGAATTTGAGTTGTTTCCATATCTTGACTGCTGTCTAAGTGTGACAATGAATGTAAGTGTGTGTGTGTGCATATTATTTCAAATTAATGTTTTTCATATTTGGGGCATAGGTGCCAAGAAGTGGTATCACTGGGTTATATGGTAATTCAAGTTCTAATTTTGGATATTTTCCATATTAAGAAAGACTTATTAAGGAGGATTGTACATTAGTTTAGTGCTCGTGAAGAAATGTTAGAACTGTTTCTTGGTTTTTATGCTTTAAAATTGGTAAGTAAAACAAAAGGATATAACAGAGCAACTTAAGTATATTCCCCTGTGATTCTAATATGGTCATATATATTTATATATATGCTCTGATTCAGTGATTCAGTGTACATTTAACAATAAAGATTATTTTTGTGATAACCCTGTAATATTCTCATGGCCATTATTGTTTTTATGTTACATTCAACTCAAAAGATTCCATGAAGCACTTTATATTTTCATATTGCATTCAATTCAAAGGATCCCATGGAATACTTTATCTCTCATTTCTTTGTTTATTTTCTTGGCAGATAAATGTATGTTACCTATTTGGAATACTGATAGATTTCTCTTTGTATCAAATATACATGTCTTTGCTTTCAAACTCACATAGGTTTTTTAGTTCTGTTATTTATTGCTTGTTACAGTTTTAGAAATGGTGTCAATCTACGTTAGTGGAACTTTATTTGATGCTCTCTAGCATATAAACCACACAATAATATAAAAAATCACTGGGAATTCTTTACTTTGTGAAGGGCAGGGTCATGTGAAATGGGTTTGCCCTAAGAATGGGACCTATGGGGAGAACAAAAATAGCATAATGAAAAGTAAAAAAAAAAAGTGCTTGTTCTTCAGTGACACAGTTTAAATGTATATCATCCCTAAGTCCAAGATATCAATTGGTGGCATAGTGCCCTTCTTTCAATTTATTGCATGTCCTTTAATACCACCCTTCTTTCCAGAGACAAACATTCATCATAAGTGTGTTTGTCTTCCCTTAGTGCATTTAAATCCTTTTTATTAAGAAAAAATGGATCCATTCTTTTATTTGCTTTGCTTCTCTGTGATCAATACTCTTGTAGGTGTGACTCGTCTATTTTTCTTGTACATATTACTGAGAAGACAAGCTATTTAGCCATTCTGTTTTGTGGGTTGGAGGAATTGCTACACACAAAACATTTTCAAATTTATTTGATGATGCGATACATTTATAAATTAAGTTTCGGTTAAATTATTTTATTAACAAGATGCTCAAAAATGGCCACAAGAAATAAAGCAAATATGCATTGGTGTAGATTACAAATACAGTCTCATAAATAGCATGATAGATTTAGAAAGGCATGATTTATAGAATAAGGATGTTGAAGTTGTAAGCCATGGCATCCTATCATCAATGAGTAAAATTAATCATAGTAAAGATAACTCAGAAAATATTCTGGGACATCTTACATGTTATCTTAAACATATTTATTTGTGCATCATATGACTACCAGAAGTTTCTAGAATTAGACTTTCTGAACTAAGTTTTATCATTATCATTTATATCAACATTACTTTGTAAAAACCATTTAGAAATATCAGGGCCAATTTTCTTTTTTTTCAAGATGGGAATAATAATAAAGGTAAAATAGTGTTTATTAGGGCCAGGGTGATGGTACAATGGGTATGATGTTTGCCTTCCATGTGGCCAACCAGGATTTGATTCTCAGTATCCCATGTGGTCCCCCAAGCACTGCCAGGAGTAATTCCTGAGTGCAGAGCCAGGAATAACCCCTGAGCATCGCCAGGTATGATGCAACAAGCAAAAAAAAAAGTTGATTATTTCTGGCAAATTTGAATAAAATATTTTAGCTATGATAAGAAAATGAAGAGAAATAAAGAATACTAAATTACTGAGTAGGTGCTAACATTGATATGCATTAAGTAAAGTAGCAATAACTGTAAGTAATGAGTCACATGTTTATCTTTTGTTATTATTTACTATTATTCTCTGGATACTAGTTTTCTGAACAGCTCTTGAAGTTACCAATATAGCTATTAAAATTGCCTCTCTATGTAACTATTGAATTTATCCTTATGAGGTCTGGGAAAATATTTATAGATATTCAATACAATTCAAAGAAATGTAAATTTAAAATGTCCTAATTTAAAGTTTATGGAACTTTTGTTTTATCAATAGGGGGCTTAAATTGTAAGTTTCTCAAATTTTCAATATATTCTTATTTTTTCAAGTACAAAAATAGGAAAGCAAGATTACTTTAAATGAGAGAGAGAGAGAGAACACGTTTTTTTCTCTTTTTTTAAATTTTTATTAGTGAAACACCATGAGGTACAGTTGTAGACTTACATATTTTTGTACTTGGGTTTCAATTATACAATGATCACATACCCATCCCTCACCAGTGCCCATTTTCCACCACCACAGATCCCAGTATCCCTCCCACCCCCCATCCACCCCGTCCGACCCTGCCTCTGTGGCAGGGCATTCCCTTTTGTTCTCTCTCTCCTTTTGGTTGCTGTGGTTTGCAAAAGAGACATTGAGTGGCAATCATGTTCAGTCTATAGTCTACTTTCAGCATGCATCTCCCATCCTGGGAGGATCCTCCCAACACCCTTTACTTGGTGCTCCCTTCTCTATCTGAGCTTCCTTTTCCCCTAGCATGTGCAGCTGGCCTCCAAGCCATGGAGTAAACCTCCTGGTACTTATCTTGGCTGTTCTTGGGTGTTAGTCTCCTATTTTGGAGAACAGGCTTTAAGGCATGTGATTCACATGCAGCCAACCCTAGTCCAATTCGCAGTGCTGTATATGGTCCCCTGAGCACCTCCAGGAGTGAGCTCTGAGCAATGAATGATCCAGTAATAAGTCCTGAGCACAGCTGGTATGCTCATACAAAATATCCAAAACTAAAAAGAATAAAAAAGGGGGGAGAGAGTGAAGACCCATTTGAAGTTCATAATATCAAAATACCTAGAGTTGAACTACATTGAGTATTTTTATTGACAAGCACCAATAGGTACTTGTATTTATAGATAGAACACCTTATAACACTGATGTAAAAGTTAAATGGCCAATCAATTTTTATATAGGAAAGGAATTGAAATCAAACATATGTTTACATTCAAAGATCAAGGTTTACTCAAAGACAAAAGGGTTCAGTATCATAAGAGTTAGATCATAAGATGGATACTATGCTCATTAAAAACAAATGACAAATGAAAACAAATGACACAGTGACTAGCAATTTCAAGAAGTTTTTCAGTGGTCTTGAAGAGTTGGAGAGGCAGCTTTTAGGCACTCTGAGAAATTCCTTTAAATTCTTGATGTTTCTAAAGTAACAAAATAGGAGACTAACACCCAAGAATAGCCAAGATAAGTACCAGGAGGTTTACTCCCTGGCTTGGAGGCCAGCCACACATGCTAGGGGAAATGGCAGCTTAGATAGAGAAGGGAGCACCAAATAAAAGATGTTGGGAGGATCCTCCCAGGATGGGAAATGCATGATGAAATTAGACTATAGACCGAATATGATTGCCACTCAATGCCTCCTTTGCAAACCACAGCACCCAAAAGGAGAGAGAGAACAAAAGGGAATGTCCTGCCACAGAGGCAGGGTGTTATGGGGGAAGGGAGATGGGTGGGAGGGATACTGGGATCAGTGATGGTGGAGAATGGGCACTGGTGGAGGGATGTGCATTCAAGCATTGTATAATTGAAACCCAAGCACAAAAACTTGCTAAGTCTACAACTGTACCTCATGGTGTTTCACTAATAAAAATTTAAAAATAAATAAATAATTTTTTAAAAATAATAAATTCTTGATGTTTCAATGAAAATGCTGTTGGGCTAGCATTGTTCTCCTCTAGTTAGACTTATTTATTATTAGAAACACACACACACACGCCCAACAACCTTTAACACAAAATTACACATGTCCACACAGTTTACAAAGGATGACAATTTATTGTTGTCCAGCAGTACTGCTGCCTTCCTCTACCATACTCCTTGACACTTGCTCCTTTCTTCAAATGTGTGATTTGATCTCCTGGCTCCCAGAACCACAGCCTCCAGACCTCCTGACTTCCAGAGAACATTGCAGCTATACTTTGTCATGTTGACTTTGGACCTTTGCCCAGCACTTCCATGGATATTTGTCTAATTCATTAACAAGATGGTGCTACCATTGTTCTCTCAGCATGGCAGCTGTGAATCAAACCTAGAAAGCTTTCCTTCCCTAAAATAAAATTTAAAACAGGGTTTCAAAGCCAAGATGTAAACCTAGAAAAACATATGCATCTATCATATATGTATATACACATATATACATGTATACATATATATATATTGTGTGTGGAGGTAGAAAGGTGATAGCAGATGGTAGAGGGCATTACTTTCAAAACAGTGGTTATTTCATGTTTAACAATAAAGAGTACAAATTTTAAAGGTCTAGACATACCCCCGTCTCTACAGAGATAAGTGTTATTATTAGTACCAGCCTTGATATTATTTTCACTTTGGTCTTCTGGTCTTATGGTTCTTGGGCGTTTACTTCAGAGTGAAAACTTTACTCCTGATCTTGGGAATAGCTCAAGCCCTGGTAGTCCCCACACACTGCTGGGAAAGGGCTGGATGACCCCCCCGGCACCACTAGACTCAGCAGCTCCCATCACTAGGTCTGAGCACTGACCTGTTTGTACATGAGGTCCTCACTGCCAGGTTGAGGAGTGCTGGGAGTGGCCCCTGAAAAATGCTGATGTTCCTCCACCCCAATTTTATTTCTGAATGTTGTATGGAATATGATAGCAGTTTTATGGGAGACCACACCTTTCAGTGCTCAGGACTTATTCCTGGTTCATTGCTCATCCATCACCCCAGGAGGGCTTCAGGTCACCTTATGTGCTGCCAAGGATCTAATAGGGGTCAACTACATACAAGACAAGGATGATCTCTCCACACCCTGTTAACATTTATTTTCTAAATGTTAAAAAACTTATTTTAATTAAGCATGATGATTCTGTTTCACATCTGCATTTTTACCCTGGTTTCCAACCTATACCGCCCCATATTTCCTTTCAAAACAAATTTTGTCTGGAAGCATTTACCCAATGTTCCTTTTTAAACAAAATCTACACATCAGATAAGAGGAGTCATGTTTCTTACTCTTCTGCAAAGAACTCACAGAAAAGTATAAATTATGATTACCACCACTGAAAGTGGGTTTTGATTTTATTCTGACCTTTTGTGGCCATTTAATTTGCCTTTTGATCTCAATTTCCAGTAAAAAAGGAAGAAAAAATAGTTCATGCTATTTTCAGTTCACTGATAAGTTCACTGGGTGGAGCGATAGAACAACGGGTAGGGCATTAGCCTTGCACGCGGTGGAGGCACCCAACGAGTTCAATTTCTCCGCCCCTCTTGGAGAGCCTGGCAAGCTACCGAGAGTATCTTGCCTGTATGGCAAACCCTGGCAAGCTACCCATGACATATTTGATATCCCAAACACAGTGACAAGTGTCACAATGGAGATATTACTGGGCCCACTCGATCAAATCGATGAACAATGGGAGGACAGTGCTACAGTGCTATTTTCAGTTCAGTGGAAGTTTGTCACAGGACAGAGAAAATGCCAATGCTAGAAAATCAACAAGTTAAGGAATACATTGTAGGTATTCACATTTAATTCTCATAATTTCTGATAGCAGTAACCAAGATCTTCTAGAAGAAACTTATTATAAAAGCTTCATCTTCTAGTGTCAGACCACAAAACCCATCTAAAAGATTGATTGTGAATCTATGGGTTAACTGAACATAGATATAGACTGGTCGTGGATCTTCCTGAACATAAAAAAACAGTTTCAGAGTAGAAATATTAATGTCACAAAATAGTGTACTGCCAAAAGAATCCAAATGCAGTCTTTTGGACTCTGTTTTCCATTAGAAATTCAATTCATAGTATGATTTGCCAGACTCTGTCTGAGGTACTGGAAATGAATAAAACCAGGTATTACAAAGTCAAAAATCTAAAAGGGGTGGCACATACTATAAATGATTGATACAGAAAACTTGCAGCATGTTTATCTTGCTCTGTCTTCCCAACAGTGACCATAGTATAAACAAAAGTTTCCTTTAAAAAGTAAGCATAAAAATTGTTCTATGAATAGCAATCCAGCTCTTGCTTCTCTGATGTACTTGGTAATGAATGGGACTTGTGGAGATATGCATCCTCTAAAGGGGCAACTTGTCCTTAACTCTCTTAGCTGATATTTAAAAGTTCAAGTCAGGAAACTGGAGTGATAGTATAGTGGGTAAGGTCTTTGTATACAACCTACATGGGTTCTGTCCCCAGCACCCCATATGATCTTTAAAGCTCACTACCAGTGATCTCTGAGTGCAGAGCCATGAGTGAGCTCTGAGCACAGTTGGGTTTTGCGAAAAGGAAAAAAAAAAGAAACATATCATATGAGTGTAAAAAAAAGATAATACAGAGGGTATTGTGCTTACTTTGTGCACAATTGAACCAGGTAAGGACCCTACACCACACATGACCCTGGATCACAGAATTAGAAGGGAACCCTGAGCACATCCAGGTGTGGCTCTCAAAAAAGAGAGTAAGAAAACAAACTTCAGGCTATTGATAAGACTAGACTATCATGATCTTTCAGGAGAAACAGGAATACCAAGCTTTGTGTAAAATCTCAGAGTTTTTCCATTGTGTAAGCCAGAGTAAAGAAACAAGGCATACTGTGGGAGACCAGTGAATAACCACATAAGGTCCATTTCAGAGTCAGCTACTCACATTGATAAAAGCATGTGATTTTTAGCTTCATTTCTAAAATTAACCACACTCTCTTTTATGAAATGACACCTAATCAGAAAATATATATATATATATATATATATATATATATATATATTTGCTTTTTGGGTCACACCCTGCAATAGGAGTTAACCCCTGGCTCTTCACTCAGGAATTATCCCTGGTGGTGCTCAGGGGACCATATGGAATGCTGGAATCAAACTTGGGTCAGCTGCATGCAAGGCAAATGCTCTGCCTGCTGTGTTATTGCTCCAGCCCCAAATCCTTAATTCTTATATTAACAAATGGAATATAATTTCAAAGGCAATGAAATTCAGAGTAAAAATAGTTTTGTGCAATATGAATTACTGATGCACTAAAGCACTCCAGGAAGAAGACACTGAAATGTTGACCACTTAAAAAATAAAGTCATTGAAGACACAAGGAAATTGAAAGATGATTCTACTCCATTACAGAAAACTCCACAGCACTTCAGAGTTTTTCATAGCAAAATGTCTGTATATTTAAGATTTAATTCTTTTTTTTTAATTGATAAAAATCGGTGGACCACACTTAGCCATGTACTAGGTACCATACAGTGCAAGGGACTGAGCCTGGGACTAGGGCATGCTTTGATTTTCACTGTTTGATTTAAAACACTTCCATCGCCATTGCGGTTTTATAATTACCAACTGGAAACCAGAACTAAGAGAAAAAATGTATTACAATCTATAGAAATTAATTTTGGAAATAATATTTTGCTTTCCTTAGCTTATGGAGAAAAATGTGTCATGTAATTTTAAAAGTAGAAAAACCGGGGTTTGGAGCATATAGTACAACAGGTCAGGCTTTTGCTTTGCATGGGTTAGATCCCCAGAACCCCATGTGGCCCCCTGAGCAACACCTGGAGTAATTCCTGAATGCAGAGCCAGGAGGAACTTCTGAGCACCGCTGGATGTGACCCAAAACAAACAAACAAAAAGTAGAAATACCTTTAAAATACCTCACAGTGGGTCCCCGAAGTCTCCACACCTGTCCTGCATCATATTACTGGGCCACATCACAGCTCCATTCTCTGCTTGCGGCACCCAGGGGAGCTTGGCACTGACTGAAATCACTGGGCTTATTCTAGACAGGAGGCAGAGATCAAATGTAAGGCAAAACTCTCCCTCCTGGGTGGGTCCCGGCAGCCTCAGTACCCAACACCCGGCACCCACAGCTCCCAATGCAGAAGCAGCTGAATTACAGATGTACTCAATAAATCACATGCTGCACAAAGTTATTCTTATGTCATGCTGTGAGGATGGGAGGAGAAAACAGAAAACAAGCTCTAGCCTAATCCCTCAGCATCTTCCAGGGTTAACTGCAATGACTCACCTCTAGCACAGAATGAACAACTTGAAGACCAATAGGGAAAACATGTAGAAACCCATCCTGGAAGTAGAAAAGATATCCTTGAAGACATAAAAACCACCAATATATCCTCAGTGTCTTTAGTAACACTGTGATGAGGATGTTCAATGAGTTCAAAAAAGCTTTAGCAAAGTACAAATTAGTCTGAGAAAAAATGGACAGCATGTCAGAGAACTATGGAATGAGATCAGAAAGAAAATAAAAGACTCACTGTATCCATAAAGAACAGGAAGACAGATGTGATGAAGAAACAGTAGTTAAATCATTGATAAGAATTCCCCAGAGTTGAGGATTACAGGCACCAAACTCCAAGCAGTCCAAAGGTCCAATGAGAATAGACCAAATATGGAAAATCCTAAGACACTATGCTCAAAATGAAAAAATCCAGGGTCCCTCTGGCTACTCAACAAGCTGCTTAAGCCATGATCCCAGAGACTCAGAAACAAATCTCAGAACCCAGTGGCTTTTGACAAAAATGTGTCTGGACTCCGCATTAGGTTACCAGCCCCAGGCCACCACAGATGGGAAAAGGTGTCGATCCACCACCTGTTTCCCCTGGTGGCTTGGGGTCTGCCATCCCCCAGAGGCCAATGGCAGCCAGATAGGGCCTGCAGTGACGAGACACGTGGGATCTCATGGGATGCGGATGGAACCGGCCCTTTCTGCCCCCGCCCCAATGAGACCCTGAGTCACTGCCCACAAATGGGCCCTCTGGTTACTCAGCAAGCTACTTAAGACATGACTTAGAAACAAATCTCGAAGCCCAGCGGCTTTTGGCAAAAATCCCTCCAGATATATTTATTAAGATTTCAGAATTCAAAATCATGCGGCCACAGTAGTGGCTACACAACATCATATCCTATTGATAATCAGTAATAGAAAACAAACTAATGTTACCTTTTTGGCAGATCTGAGTGTTGGGGTAAAATTCCAAATAATAATGGTGGGTCCGGTGTTGAAATATTGAATGTAATCTAAGTAGAGAGAGGTAATTTGGAAATCATCTGCCACACTGGTAAGGGAAGGGTGTGGGATGAGGGCTATACTGTGGTTTTTGGTGGTGGAAAATGTGCACTGGTGAAGGGACAGATGTTTCTTCATTGTGTGACCGAGACTTAAACCCAAAAGCTTTTTAACTGTTTTCACGATGATTCAATAAATATTTTTTTTAAAAAAAGACAAAATCCAAAGTTAGAGACAGAATATTGAAAGAAGCAATTCAAATAAAGGAACTTATATACAAAGGAAAGCCCCTAAGATGTACAACAAACCTAGCAAGTAAGACTTTACAAGACAGAAGAATATGGAATAATGTAGTACAAAAACTCATCGAAATAAACACCTCATCAAGAATACTCTATTCAATGAGATTATCATTTAGATTTGAAAGAATTGTACAGAGCTTGATGGACAGACAACAGCTCTAGGGAATTCATAGCATTGAAACCAGTTTTGCAAGAAGCATTAAATAAAAGACCCCTTTAAAGGACAGGAGAAAAATTGTATTGTGTGACAGTGAGTACAGTACTTAGTAAGGTTGCATATAGTTATCCTCTAAAAGATTGCATATAGCAATTATTCATCACAAAATTCCTTTTATGGATTTATTTTGCCAATTCTATTTTCCATTATTTTTAAGTTTTTGGGTATAATTAAATATAATGAAATATACTTTAGATGCCAGAGTTGAAAATTTATTTATGTAAATTAGAATAGACAGTATAACAGATTATATTAAATGATTTGAATTGCTTTATTTACATAAAATCATATAGCAATCAATTACTACACATTGAGTTTTATTGATTTATTTTCTGATAATTCCATTTGCCGTTTCTTTGAGTTGTATTGAAGCAAGAGATATGAAATAAGTTTATTATGTGCCTGCCACGGGCACAAAATTTTGTCAGTTCACTCCAAAGAAGTTATCTTATTTGTTACTCATATATACCCGATACTATAATCAATTATAAAGTATGTTTTCCAGCTTTCTGGTTCTTTTTGCTTTCCAAATTTTGTTGACCATTATTTTTGTCTCCCTGGAGCCCTTTTCTTTCCTGCTCTCAGGCACATGACTTTTATAAACTTATTTTAAGTTTTCTAGGTGCCAGGATTTTTCTGTCTTCTAGATAAACAAATTTAAAGCACAGTCTTTTACATAATAGACCTCTGAGAAGTGAGATGCCATGCCCTTGCAATTATTGCCATATTTACAAGCAGTGACATGGACCCTAGGAACAGTATGAGGTGGGTGAATAAGGTGGCTCAGTAACATGAAAATCTTGCCAGATTAGATATTATTTTTAATAATGAATCAACACATAGCCAGGAATAATCTTGAAACACTTTTGGATGTGATACTTAATTTCCCACCAATACCCCCTCATCTCCAAATCAGACCAACCCCCACCTCAACACTTGTCTGCACAAAAGCATAAAGGGGCATTAAAAGCAGTAGGAACAGCAATAACAAAAGCCTGGATTCATAAGAAATGAGTTTATTTAGATGACATATATTTATTTCCACTGTGGGTCTGAGAGTTTTATTCACCTATTTGGAAAGCCCTTCCTCCTTGTCTTTCTACGGACTGAACTTTTTGGAACCATTTCAACTAGCTCTCAATATGAGCTGGCAAGATTCTCGGCAGACCTAGAGCACATGCTTTGAGTGCAGGAGCCATGGGCTCCATCCCCAGCACCATGTGGTCCCCAAGCACTACGGAGTGTGGCCTCAAAACAAACAAAATCAATTTATCCCCATCTCATATATGAAATCTTCTCTCACTCACTCTAAACACTATTGTTCTTCTTTTAGATACATCCTAACATAAGTCTAATGTGCATTTATACAGTATTCAGTCATTTCCACTCAGATGTTTTATGTTTGAGTCCTTAATCATTATACTGACAAGTACTATCACACCTGATTTTCAGGGAAGAAATCTAAACTCTAACACCATTTTTTTAAAGACAGTGAGCTCCTAAAAAACAGCTACTATTTCCATTATACTGAACATGCATTATTTTGAGATAGTTAACAACTCACTAAAATTTAACTGGCTGCAGTATTTCTTCACTAAAAACAATCTGGATATCACATACTTGTTAATAGATGTGTATGTTTGTGTGTGTGTGTGTAGCGTATTTATGAACTCTTCTATATACCTTTGAGTTAGTGACCTGTGTATTAAGCCATAGTCATTGCCACATAAGTTTCTTCCATAAAATTCTGAAAAGCCAGAGAAAAACCACTCACATGTAGATGCTATGGAATTATGGTTAACAGTGGGTTTAGCATATTTTCTTATTTTTTAAAAAATATAAGGTCTTTTTATACAAGTAGCAATCACAAATTATATGTTCATTTGTCAGGAGGCTGTTCCAAAATGACTTGTATTCCAACTGCTTGTTTCTACATAGGTTACCCATTGCATATTGGAAAATACACATAAATATTAAAATTACCATGTTGTAAATATAATGTAAAACCAACAGCATATGCCTCTAAAGAGAATTGAAGCTGACATATTGTTTATGACTTTTTTATGTACTAAATATATTGTGTTTCACTGAAAGGGTTGGAAGTCATTTATTTGTTTTAGAAATATAAAATGGTTTCCAAATGGGCTTCACTTACTGAAATGTGAAGAAGTGTGTATTTTAGAAGAAAAAGACACACAGATACAAATATTTTCAGATGAAGAAAATGCAACTGAAAAATAATATGTGCTTGTTATTCTTTAGCTTCTGGTGTCTAAGCAGTTTTTGGTGAACAGATCAATTTCATTTTATAATATTTGGATTTTCCACAGTATTTTCTTTAAATGATACTTATCCAAGAATTCATGCTTGGGCCAGAGAGAGTCAGAGAGCATGGTTTGCATGTAGGAGTCTTGGGTTTAATCCCTAGCACTGCTTGCTCTCTCTACCACTGTAAAATATGAGTCAAGCACCACATAGAAGTAACTCCTGAAGAATATTGGGTATGGCTAAATAAACAAAAACAAAACATGCCTTTTTAAAAGTAACTGGCTTGAGTATGGTTAAAAGATCTTAATGGCTAGATATTTCCCACTGCTTCACTATTAACAGTATTTCAGAGAAACTTTTAGCGTACCATTCTAGACTTTTTCCTTTGCATAATCTATAGGCCAGACTGTTCTTTCTTTATTCTTGCATGGAAAAAGAGATCCTACATTTTTTTTTTATTAAAAACTAAGTAAAAAATAAACATGAAGTTTGTAATTCAGTTCAGGAACATAGAACACACTGGATTCAAATCATGATACTTCCAGTTGTGAATTGACACTTCTCAAGCTTCATTTCTCTCAGCCTTAGTTTCCTTATCTGTAAAATAGGTATAAAAATTTTTGCTTTAGGGGATGGCGCAATAGCACAGCAGGGAGGGTGTTTGCCTTGCATGCGGCCAACCCGGGTTTGATTCCCAGCATCCCCTATGGTCCCCTGAGGACCGCCAGGAGTGATTCCTGAGTGTAGAGCCAGTACTAACCCCTGAGCATCTCTGGGTGTGACCACCCCCCAAAAAATCCTTTTTTCTTTACACTTTTATTGTGAGAATTATATTAGAGACTAAGGTAGCAGGTGTTTGATGAGATCTATATTTATAAGTCTAGGGTTTTATAACATGTTGGTAAAAATAATTTAGATCAAGAAATAAAAATCGACGTACTTTGCTGGATGTAGTGGAGAAGTTTGAGGGGACATTTTTCTGAAAAAAATAAAGAAAGAAAATCTCACTAACTCACCAAATAAATTTATAGTGCCTTGTTTCTATCCAATAATGACTCTATTCTATCACAGTTAAAAATGATCACAGGGAACACTGATATAGATTAGAAAGCACAGAGATTCCAACTCAAAAATAATGGGACTGTGTCCCTACTTGCTTGTATCGGGCACCAGTAATGCCTCCATTCATCCCAACCCTGAGATTTTAGCACCTTCTGAAATGGCAGCATTAGGAAAGACAAGTAAGGAGAGTCTGCTAATGACCATTAGTCAAGTAAATAAGATATCAATTTATTTCTTTTTAAATTGAATGTCTGTGAGATACACAGTTACAAAGTTGTTCATGATTGGGTTTCAGTCATACAATGTCCCAACACCCATCTCTCCACCAGAGTACATTTCCCACCACCAATGTCCCCATTTTCCCTCCCACATGCCCCTCCCACCCAGACCACCCTCCACCCCTACCAGTCTGTATCTGTGGTGGACACTTTTCTTCTCTCTCTGTCTTTCATTCTGGGCATTATGGTTTGTAATACAGGTACCAAAAGGTTATTCTGTATATCTCTTTAACTACTTTTGGCATTCAGTTGTTGAATAGAATAATCATTTTCAACTGTCATTGTCATAGTGGTCTTTTCTCTGTCCTGACTGCCCTCTCCACCCACCATTTGTGGCAAGTTTCCAACGGTGGACCAGTCCTCTTGGCCTTAATTTCTACTTTCTTTGGATATTGGTCTCCTAGTATATTTTTTCATATCCAACAAATGAATGCAATTTGTCTATGCTGGCCTCTCCCATTAACTCATTTCACTCAGCATGATATGCTCCATGATCAAATATTTATAAACAAATGTCATGACTTCAGTTTTCCTGGTGGCTGCATACTATTCCATTGAGTAGATGTATCATAGATTTTATACCCAGTCATTTGTTCTCAGGCACTTAGTTTTTTTCCAAATTATGGATACTGTAAAGAGTTTTGCAATGTCAATTTTCTGACCTTGGAGTTTTGGAGATTGAAAATATAGTTCAAGTCTAAACTTAATATTTGTTGTATGTATGAATGTAATAGTTTTTACCAACATATCCAAGTCAAAATGATATCATACTGAGTTGGGGTGGGTCATAATTGCATGATTGATATTCTCATAAGAATTAGAATGTACACACAGAGGGAAACTGCAATATAGACACATAGAAAACACATTATTAGACTATGGAAGTAGAGACTAGAATAGTAGTCTCAGGACTATGAAATGCCTGGTAACCATATTACCATGATGAAATGTTAATTTTAATTGTCTTGTCCCTAATAAACAAGGTTTGGTACAAATTATCATTTTTTATGTAAAAATCTCACAAGTCAGTAATCCACATTCTAAAATTGCAATAAATCAGCATCAATAATCAGCAAGTGCATGTTTCCCAAGTTTAAAAATTGGTACACTTTGTTTCTTTATGATATATTATCATTATATTATTTTATTTGTGATTCTTAAAATATCTGTCACTGCCGTCCTATTGTTCATTGATTTGCTCAAGCAGGCACCAGTAATGTCTTCATTCATCCCAGTCCTGAATTTTAACAGAATCTCTTAGAATATAGATTTTTTAAAAAATCTTTGGGAAATAGTTTGTATGTAAGATTGTTTAAATACATTTTATTTTTCTTTGGCTATCTCTTGTCTGAATTTTCAAATTATGCTATATTAAACTTCTTATTTACTATAACTTCCACAGGCATGAGAGTATATAGAATGAAAAAATAGCATAATATTTCCACAAGAATAATATAAATTAATTAAATTTATATATATATATACATATGTACACAGTACAGATAAATTTTTATTTCATGTGTCAGGTGTAAAGAAATTATTATACTTAAAAGAGATCCTCTTAGACTGAAGGAGGTAACACAAAGTCAAAATGTGTGTGTGCAATAGCATATATCACTAGTGGGGATTGAGCTGTACAGGAAATTCTGAATGTGTGCCTTCAGCTTGTGTGCATTACAGCTCTTGCAGTTTTGCTTCATTTGATAACTTACTTAATCACTTAATCACTTAACTTCCCGTTAGTCATCGATTTGCTCGAGCAGGCGCCAGTAACGTCTCCATTTGTCCCTGTCACGTGCTAGTGTAGCCCAATGGCATCTGTTCGCTCCGGAAACACGAAGGGCCTCAAGCCGATCATTCATGATCTTGACGAAGAAGTCTGACCATCTGGAAGGTGGGCGGCCACACGGTCTTTTGACATCCCGTGAAATCCAGTCGGTAACAGCTCTAGTCCAGCGGTCGTCTTTAAATCTCATTACGTGACCAGCCCATCTGATTTTCGACACCTTGGCAAATGAGACAGCGTCCCTGATTCTTGATCGTCGACAGATGTCAGAACTCCGGATTCTCTCTCTCATTTGAGTGAAACGTGATAGTCCAAGCATAGCTCTTTCTATTCTTCTTTGGGAGACCTGAATAGCGTTCTCATCCTGTTTGCATAGGGTCCAGGTCTCTGAGGCATATGTTAATGCAGGAAGAAGAGTGGAATCAAAGAGATGTGCCCGGAGCCGGAGGTTCTTCGTCCTCTTAGCTATTTCTTCAACGTTCTTGAAGGTGTTCCAAGCCACTCTCTTCCTCCTGCGCAGCTCGGGTGCCAGGTCATTTGTCATGTTGACCTCTCGACCTAGGTACACATAGCTGTTGCATTCGGAGATGGTCGTTCCATTGAGAGCGAATGGGGCGTCAGGAACAAGCTGTTTCTCATAAACATTGTCTTCGTAAGATTCAGCTATAGTCCTATCTTTCCACACTCACGGTCAAAGTCGGCCAGCATTTGTGCCGCTTGGCTGATGTTTGGTGTTATTAAAACAATGTCATCAGCAAAGCGGAGGTGGTGTAGTTGCCGACCATTTATCTTCACTCCCATTCCTTCCCATTCCAGTCGTCGCATGATGTTCTTGAGGGTGGCACTGAAGAGTTTTGGTGAAATGGTATCACCCTGCCGCACCCCTCTCTTGACATCAACGATCACTTCTTTGTAGAATGGTGAGATCCTGGTAGTGAATCCGCAATACAGCTCACGGAAGATCCTGATGTATTGGGCTTGAATGCCCTGATTGGCTAGGGCTTCAGTGACCACTTCCGTCTCAACAGAATCAAAGGCCTTCTTTAAATCAATGAACGTTAAACAGAGCGGCATCTTGAACTCCCGAGAAACCTCAGTGAGCTTGGTTATCGTGTGGATATGGTCGATGGTGCTGAATCCTTTGCGGAACCCGGCTTTCTCGCATGGTTTTCCTTCATCTAGTGTTCTGCCAATCCTATTTAGGATGACCCGAGTGATAACTTACAATAAGATAAAAAAAAATATTCTGTTTTTTAATTTGTTTGGTTTTGGGGCCATACCCAGCAGTCCCAGTTTTGAGCTCAGGAGCTATTCTTGAAGTGATAAAGGGACCATGTGGGAGGATAGGAATTGAACTTGTGTGGACCATGTGCAAGGCAAGCACTGTACCTGGTGTACTAGAATAATGAAGATAATAGTCTATCATCACTGTCACTGTCACTGTCCTCCCATTGTTCATCAATTTGCTCAAGAGGGCCCAGTAATGTCTCCATTGTGACAATTGTTATTGTGTTTGACATGTTGAATACATCATGGGTAGCTTGCCAGGCTTTGCCATGAGGGCGAGATACTCTTGGTAGCTTGCCGGGCTCTCCTAGAGGGACGCAAGAATCGAACTAGGATCAGCCATGTTGTTTGCTTGCAAGGCAAACGCCCTACCCACTGTGCTATCACTCCAGCTCAGTCTATCATAATTTATATATTTATATTATATGTCTGTATTGACTGTTAAGTTGATATTTTTATTATAATTTGTTGGGAATTGCTCCCAGTGATATTGGGGAAACTCAGTAAACAGTGACTGGTAGGACTCAGGAACAGAGTGTTATGCTCAGGAGACCTCACAAGAGTCAGAGCTGTGAAAGAGTGAGAGTCTCTATAAGCACCTCCCAGAGCTGCCTAAGAGGCCATGTGGTGCTGAGGATCATGCCAGGTACTTTTATTATCTCCCATATACTTTTACTATCCACTGAAAATTGGCACTTTTAGTTATAGAGATGATTTGACTTGCGGTGAAATTTTCCAATAAATTACATCAACTTTAAACTCAGAGAGTATGTGTATGAATAGTAAGTAACTATACCAATTTAGGTTGAGAGACCAGAAGCAAAACATGCCTTGTGTTTTTACTCTCTTATTTAAGTTTTATCTTTAGAACAGAGTTAATTAAAATGTTTACACAATTCTTGTTGAATGCTGGACTCCAGACTTCCTATTAGAAAGGACTTTGTAGAGCGTGTTTCCTGAGTCATGTGCTTCTTCTTTCTGTGTCTTGCACAGATCCTGTTTCAGCCTGATGTGTATCTTGGATTTCTCAGACAGCTTTTTTTAGCACTATGCCTAGAATATAAATATAATATAGATTCATTGAATGCTGACTTTCTTTCTTTTTTCCCCCTTTAATTCTTTGTGAGACTTAATCAAATCCAGAGCAGAAGTCCCCCTTCGCCCCTGAGCCATGACATTTTAAGGAAGCCAAGAGAAGTTTTATGATGCTCTGCTTTTAATTGAATGAAAATTTCAGCAGATGTTTAGCTGTTAATGCTTACCATAATTTTTGCATTTTGTATCTATGCCAGCTTTTTTAACTGCTCCAAGAGAGAATCATCTAACAATCTCTTCTGCAAGTTAATACTCACTGGTCTTATTGACATGTAAAGAGATGGTGCTTTTGACTATGAGGAGTTTCAGTCATTTATTCATTCATCAAGATGTAAATCCTTCAATTTTGGAGAAGGTGTAAGACTTTTTTGGTGGTATGCAGACGATTCATATAGCTTGCCCTTCATTTAGCTCTGAATCAAGCAGTTATATTGATATCTTAGTGAGGGGTGCACTCTAGTGTTTTTGCTGCAGATGTTTCTGTGTCCTAAAATTGTAAGATAAATGATTTTGCTTTTATCTAAAAATCATACTTGAAGGGAAGCTTTTCTTATGGGAATTCCATTAAAATTAATTATGGTCATAGGCATGGATTAAATTCCCTCAAAAGGTTAGCTTGTGCCCTGTGGGATAACCTGCACGTCCTGCTCTCCCGACCTCTCCTGCTTGCCCTTGCATAAATATGAAGTGATAATCCATGGGGTTTTGCAGAATGTGTTATAAGCTACAGTGAATGCTGAACAACTTATAAAGAGCAGTTTCCAGAGATCTGTTCTCATTCAGAAAACAGACATTTTAAACTCAAAGTGTAAACTAAAACTCTTACTGGGTTAAGAAAAACATAGGTGCTTTGTCTGTCTTTTATGATCCAGTGTTTTTCATTTTATGTGTTAATGCCTATGTTGTAGTACATTACAGACAAAATAAATCATTCTGAATGGATTAGCCGGCCTTTATGAATTCTGGCCAACATTGTTCATTAATTTCTAAAGATTATACATTTTTGTTATATAACATATGTTTAAGTGATGTTGCATTTTTTTTAAATTCATGATGTCAAAATCTTAAAAACACCATAACAAAATCTAAGTGTCTTTCTTCATGCCTGACACTCCTCCCTTCCTAAGCACTGCAAAAATGTCTCCACCCTGATTTTCTTTCTAACCATCTGCAAGTTTTCTTTAACTTTTGTCTCCTCCCATAGTCAAATGAATTAATATGAATGTGCATTTTGTGTTTTAGATGAACTTGTGAACACATTACAGAATTTTTGTTACATTTTTTCTATAAAATAATTCATCAGAAGGTAACCAATTTGTGTGAATGATTATATTAAACCTAACATTTACATAAAGGTTAGACTTTTTTTTTTCTGGCATTGCAGAGAGCTGCAGAGTTTGTTTAGGGCTTCTCTGAAATTTCCACTTGTATGGTCCTCTGGAGATTTGTCAAATAAATAACAGATGTTGAGATTATCAGTTGCTGTTGAATGTTTGACAAAAACAGATATGTAAGCCAGGGATTTCCCACTGGGTCTCTTTATGTTAAAAAGTAAGAAAAGGTCTTCCGGACAGAATCAAGTCATTCAACTAGATGTGTACTTTTCTCAGCTTTTAATGTAATTTTGCCATTTTATATCTGCAAGATTTTGTCAGAATTGAAGGGGCAAATTTTCTGTGATCTTTGAAAACAATCACTTTCATCTCTGAGAAATACTTAAACCAACTACAATACTATCTCCTCTAGTAAAGGTGAAAGACAAAGAAATTTGGAAATTGGTAATATCTTTGATAAGTGTACTTTGTGGCCTCATGAATTCTTTATTCATTCATTTTTTCTATCACTATTTATTGAGCATTTACTAGGGACTAAACCTTTTCCAAACCAGTGGGGAAATGTTAATGAACAAGACAGAGTACTGACTGTCATGTGCTTACATGCTTTTCCTAAGGGATGAGTTTTTTATTTTGGGTCTCACAATGATAACAAACTCTATCACAGAATGAACAATTTAAGAAACATGAAAATGTTCTTTTGAGGGAACAGAGGACCTATTTGGGAGACTTTTATACTATATCAGGTGGTAATACACAATTATGATAAAGCGACATACATAGTGATATAATTACAGTCTGGGGAATGATTTATCAAGACATATAAGGATTCCATCTCTGAGAAAGTGATAGTCAAATAGAGAGGCAAGTGATTGTTAAGTGAAAAAATTAATAATGATGTAAATCATACTTTGATAGAAGAATATTAGGAGAAAGAATAGTGAATCAACCTATGCCTTGACGTCTCAAGTGACTTGAGATATAGATTGCATGTATTTTTGTAGCGCTGACACTAAATGACTATTTGGAAATCCACTGAAACTATTTACAACTGGTTCAATGTTTTATGCAGAGGAGACTAAACCATAGATCTAAAGGATTGTTTTGAAGGTGAACACTATAGCACCTGGTGCAGGTGAGGTGATTCAAAGTGCTGGAGTTCATGACTCCTATGGATTAGGCCCCCAATTCAATCCCTGGCATTGCATGTCTTCTCTATCAGCCCAGGGGATCAGAGTGTTACATTCTCAGACCATGAAATGCCAGAGATTGAATCCAGGACCTTATACATGCCAGTCATGCACTCCATCAAAGTATAGGGCCCCAGACTGAAGGGATAGCACAGTGGGTAGGGCGTTTGCCTTGCACATGGCTGACCCAAGTTGAATTCCCATTATCCCATATATTCCTCTGAGCACTTCCAGGAGTAATTCCTGGGTGCAGAGCCAGGAGTAACCCTTGTGCATTGTCGGGTGTGACCCAAAAAGAAAAAAAAGTATAGGGCCCCTTTCTGATTTCATCTTGTGATTTCAGCCCCATCTCATAAAAAGCACAGAGGCAAAAAAGGAATGATTGATTGATCTTGCTTGGAGAGGGGTTTTGAGCATAGAATCTGCCAAGCATTGACTCAGAGAAGAAAATGCAGGTTTCTCAATGGATATTGATGGACATTTCTATGAATATTCAGAAAAAGAATACATAACTAAAATCACATATTCTGTTGTATTAAAAGGTATTTTAATCTGCAAATGCTTTAGAGCAGTGCATTGGCATTTGGTTCAGTATATGTGTGTTCTCCTCTACAATTCTGCTCCCATCACTCCTATGCTGGTCTAGGTTTCCTCATACCGTGCTCCTCTTCCGTCTTGGTAAAGATGAGAGCAAATTTCCCTCTTGCTAAAATCTAGGTAATGCTACATTTCTCCATGACGGACTCATCATTTAATTCAATGACCATAGATTAAAAAGTCCTCATATAAAATTCATACTTTGGTTTTTATTTCATTATCTGAATTCTAGAACATACAGTGACTGTACGCATCTGGTGACCAGATTCAAACTTTTAATTCATTGGGGTTTTTCTTAATGATGGAAAGTATGACATGTCATTTCATAGTTTGATTCACCTAAACTCTTGGCAGCATTGTTTCTGACAGGAAGAACAACAAACTTGATAAATCCACGGGGCCAGAGAGATACATAAAGCACTTCCCTGGCACCCCAGATGGTCCCTGAAGCACCCCCAGGAGTGATCCCTGGGCCAGAGTCTGTAGTAATCCCTGAGAATCACAATGTCTGGACCCCAAACAAAAGCAAAAAAACCAACAATCTTAATAAAAATTTAAGATTTTGCCAAAATCCAAGCATTATTACTTTAATTTGACCTAAAGTCCACATTCTGTCATTTTCACTTCATTTTGAATGGTAATTATTATATTATCTGAATGCTGGAATTCTCTTTGGTGTCAATATTAAGTCTTTTCTCAAAAAAAAAAGAAAACACCCAACTTCATAATATTGTGACACATCATTTGTCCAACTTTTATGGTTAAGGAAGTGTACTGGCTCACTTATTGCACTTATAAGTTACTGGTTAGTGATCTATAGACAAAAACCATTTTGCTCATTAGGTTTCAAGTTTATTATGTGAACCGTTATGCTAGTCCTGAGCTGTTATCAGATAACTTTTTTGGGGGGGGCACACCCAGTGATGCACAGGGGTTACTCCTGGCTTTGCACTCAGGAGTTACTCCTGGCGGTGCTTGGGGGACCATGTGGGATGCTGCGAATCGAACCCAGGTTGACCGTGTGCAAGGCAAACACTCTACCCACTGTATTGTCTCTCCAGCCCCACATTAGATAACCTTTGCTCTCTGATCAGGAGCCAATCCAAAACTCTCTAATCTTCAGACAATAACAATTTATTTTACAACTTTGTGGTTTGACTGATTTAACTGACCTGGCATTTCATCCCTGC
Organism: Sorex fumeus; assembly: GCF_029834395.1. Classification (NCBI taxonomy): domain Eukaryota; kingdom Metazoa; phylum Chordata; class Mammalia; order Eulipotyphla; family Soricidae; genus Sorex; species Sorex fumeus. The sequence continues at coordinate 24,601,790 of NW_026606060.1, forward strand.
CCTCTAGATGCAGTCATGTTCATGTCAACTTGTTGATTGTTTTAGAGGGTTATATGTCTCTTACCAAACTGGACTCTGAAAGCCTCTTCTGATACAGAGGTGTTAAAGAAGTCCACTCCACATGGTTTTTTCTCATCAAATGGAACAATCAAGGTCCAATAATATGGGAGCTATTGTGTATTTAATGAGAATTGTCAGAGAATCAAAACCAATATGTGACCAATAATTTTTTTACATAGGAAAATAAATAAATGCTTCAGAAGCACACTGAATCATAAATTCTGAGGCAAATATCAATGCTTATTCAAAGATATCTTTAGTAAATTAAGTTTTTTATCAGGCTATCTGCAAGAATTGAAACATTGATCATATCAAATGAAAGTAAATGCTTATTAATCAGAGTTTTTAGGAGTTCATTTTCATATGGTTCATATTAATGTGATTAATTTTGACTTTAAATCTTGGGGTACAGGGAGCTGGAGGATAGTACAGTAGGTAGGGCATTTGCCTTGTATGCAGTCGACCAGGGTTTGATCCCAGGCATTCCATATGATCCTCCAGCACTGCCAGGAATAACCCCTCAGCATTGCCAGGTGTGACCCCCCAAAAAAGGAAAAAAATAAATAAATCTTGGGGTACAGGATTTCCATTATTGAAGATACAACTTTTGATAATGCATGCAGAGTATCATTCCAACTTTTCTTAAAGCATTAGCAAGGTTTGTTTTATATAAAGTGAAGTCATCAACTTATGCCTTAACTTTGATCCACTCTTTTAGAAAGTACATGATTTAAAAATTATTGCAATAAACATAATCTAGTTTTCTTCTTAGACTAAAATGTTACCTAGCATCCATTAAAGAATATCTTTATATCTTTTAAGGCAAATTTTATCACTTATTTAACAAGCACCTGTTTTCTTATGAGAATAGGTGTGTTTTCATCAGGACAGGTTTGCATGTGTATTATTCTCTGTGGCAATTACATTTCATTGACTTTGTATTCAAACTCTCACTATCTGTTGAGGTTTAACAAATTTTCCAGTATTTCTAAATGTTAGTTTCTTCATTTGTAAGGACACAGTGATAATACTTTATTCAGTATATATTTTTAATAATCACATTAATTATACCTGTGTAGAAGATTGCACAGTGCTTTGCACACTTTTTCTATTCTTATTGCTATTAACTACATGCAGTGAGCATATGAAAGCTTCCAAACCACATTTGAATAATAATATAATGCTAAATATCATGCTCATATTTCCTCAGTTATTTCACCTACCTCACACTATTTTGTTTTGCTTGGAAATTAATGTTATATTAGGAATAGTCTAATATTAGATAAAAAAGGAAATGGAAAAGGGATTGAAATGATAGTACAGTAGGTAGAGTGTTTGCCTTGCACCAACCTGGGTTCATTCCCCTGTGTCCAATATGGTCCCCTGAGTACCACTACGAGTAAGTTCTGAGTGTTAGCCTGAAGTAATCCTTGAGCATTGGTGGCGTTGGCTCCCAAACCAGAAACAAACAAAAAGGAAACTGGGAAAGCAAGATTTAACAAACACACAGCAATAAAAAATCCAAAGAATTAAAATGAATTATGTCTTAATTGATCTTCTTCCTTATAGAATTTTTAGAACAAATATCTCAAAGTATTTTTCTAAATGATTAATTTGATATCAGGAAGGTTCAAATTTTAGTCCCTCTCTCCATCCCTTCTTTCCTTCCTCCCTTCCTTCCTCTCTTCCTTCTTTCTTTCCTTCTTTCCTTTTCTGGGCCAAACCTGGCAGTCCTCAAGACTTACTCCTGACTGCATCCAGTGTTCATTCCTGCTGGAACACAACTCCATTCATTGCAGTATATAGTACAGTCGTACAATAGCCAAGATGTGGAAACAATCCAAATGTCCTGTGACAGATGAATATATAAAGAAGATGTATATATACACAATGGATGACTATGAAGCTGCAATATAAAATAAAACCTTGGACTTTGCTACAACAGTGGCTGAAATTGGAGTATATCATGTTAATTAAAGTGAATCAGAGGAAAACAAAGTAATAGGTGATCTTGCTCTTCTGTGAAATGTAGAGAGACAAAACAGGAATAGACAATATCAAAAAATGGAAAACCCTTGTATTTTAATTAAAAAATTACCTAGCAGACTGGGGAGTCAGAGGGAAGGAAAATGGACTGAAGATGGCATAGGGACAATGGTGGAGGGTCATTAGTTACATTATTGATGGGGTACTTCCTCCCTCTATTTTAATTCTATTGTAACCATGTTACCTAAACTATAATGAAATAAAAAGACAAATAGTGCATGATGCTCCTTGTTTGTGAAAGATAAACCAAACCAATGAACAAATGTACATTAATTTGTTCTTTAACAAAACAAGAATTCTTTAGACTCTAGCAACAAATTGTTGTTATAGAGTTTTCCAGAAGAGAGGGTGCTAGAGAAGGGAGGGTAAATGTGAATGATTTTTTTATAAACTCGCCTTGAAATTTCTATACTGTTAACCGTTGTTACTTTAATAAACATATTTTTACAATTCATTTTATATTTTGTGTATATAGTTTATTCAACTAATTGACTCTTAACATTTTTGCTTCCCTTTTCTTTGTTAATTTTGTTTTTGTGATGGCTGTGGATCAAAATAATGTTCAGTTCTGTTGATCATATGTTTTGAGTATAGTGCTAACCAGTATCAAAGAAACAATCACACATGTGTGCTGGGGTTAAATTCCTGACTTCAGATTCCTGACTTCAGAGCTCACACATCATTTTAGTTGGAGATGCTCACCACGATCTCACACTCTTATTGCACATAGTTGTGCACATCTGACTGTAGAATGACCAGAAATTGCTTGTGAGGGACCTCAGGTAGCCAAGTTGCACATTCGAAAGCAGAACAGCCAGGATCACACATGCAGGAGGCACTAGGGATTACACTCATAACCTCATGCTGTAAGGCTTGCAAGAGTTATCTCAGTCCACTGGGTTTTCTCAACTCCAGTTAAAAGGACTTTCAAAAATGCATTTGAAATGCAATAGTACAAAGAGACATGTAACATCACAGATATATACAGATCTATATAAATATGTGAATATTGTAAATACTCTTAATTATCTTCCTTTAGTTCTGGTGGGGTTTGGAGGACAATATAGGATACCAGGGATTGAACATAAATGTGCTGCTTGCAAGTCAAGTGCCTTATCTGCTGTAGTCACTATCCAGTCTCAGTTCTAGTGTTTTTGTATGTACATTTTATGATTGTGCTCAAGCAAATCGATGAACAATGGGAGGACAGTGACAGTGACAGTATATATTTTAGCATACCTTTCCATATTTCTATACACATATCATGACTTTTTACCCTTTAATATTTAATATGATGCATTTAATATGGTGAATAAACCATTCTCAGTAAAATATTGTTCTTAGTAGGACTTATTATTCTTAAGTATAGTTATTAATATTATATATTAAGCTTCTTGGGGCATATATAGACTTACTGAAGAGAATAGAGAGCAAAGAAATAGCATGAGTATATGGCAAGCCTAAAGATTGGAAGAAAAATATTTCTATCACTTCAGAGTTCTGTGAATTAGAATAAGGTTCTATAGATTTTGGAATTAAAACATCTGGAGCGATAGCACAGCGGTAGGGCGTTTGCCTTGCACGCAGCCAACATGGCCGACCCGAGTTCGATTCCTCCGCCCCTCTCGGAGAGCCCGGCAAGCTACCGAGAGTATCTCGCCCGCACGGCAGAGCCTGGCAAGCTCCCCGTGACGTATTCGATATGCCAGACACAGTAACAACAAAGTCTCCAATGGAGACGTTACTGGGCCCGCTCGAGCAAATCGATGAACAACGGGAGGGCCTTTACTTACTTTAAAACACCTATTGCTATAATTATACATAGATTTGTTTGAAGGCCACACCACACTACTCAGGACTTACTCCTGGCTCCGTGCTCGGTGATAATTCTGGCAGTGCTCATGGAACCATATTTGCTGTGGCGAATCTTGGTTGCCTCTGCACAAAGAAAGCACCTTATCCACTGTTCTATCTTTCCAGATGCTATATTCTTTTTTTAAAATATATTTTTGAGGGGGTGTTTGAGCCGCCCAGGTAATTCTCTGGGCTTATTCTTGGCTCTACACTCAGGAAATACTCCTAGCAAGTGCAGGGAACTATATGGGATGCCAGTCAACCACATGCAAGACAAATGCCTTGCCTGCTGTGCTTTAGCTCTGACCCCCTTCTCTTTTATTTAATGTTGGGCCACACCCAGCTGTGCTCAGCACTTCCTCCTAACTATGTTCAGGGGTCACTCCTGGCAGGTGTTGGGGATCATACGTGGTGCTGGATATTGAACACAGGTAGGCTACATGCAAGACAAGTGCCATTAATGCTGTTCTATCTCTCTGGCCTCTCTACATATATTTCAAAACCCTTGAATTTAATTTCACACACACAAAAAATGTCAGAACTGGAATAGAAGAGAAACAGTTACGGTTTAAGAAAGCAATTCTTTGTGTTTTTTTTGGGGGGGTAGTCTAAAGTTTATATTTGGCCACACACACATAACTGTCCTCCCGTTGTTCATCGATTTGCTCTAGTGGGCCCAGTAACATCTACATTTTGAGACTTGTTGTTACTGTGTTTGGCATATCGAATACATCACTGGTAGTTTGCCAGACTCTGCAGCGCAGATGAGATACTCTCGGTAGCTTGCTGGGCTCTCCGAGAGGGGCGGAAGAATCGAACCCGGCTCGGTCGGGTTGGCTGGGCGCAAGGCAAATGCCCTACCACTGTTCTATCGCTCCAGCCCATTACACATAACTCATAGTCTTATTCCTGACTCATCACCTAGGGAACACTCCTGATATGACACCAGGAGCCATAGGGAGTGTCAAGGATTGAATTTCTATCAGCAATGTGGAAGCATTTGCCTTATCTGTTGGACTTTTGCTCTGGCTCCCTAAATTTTGAAAGGCATATTCTCTTGACATTGAAACCATCATTGCCCCAGAAATGATGTCATTTATGTTAGTTTTCCTGTTTAATGCAGCTAAGTCCATTTTAGTGCTGAAAAGCAGGATGCTGATAATAGCACCTACTTGTCAACTCAAGGAGTATTTTGAGAAATCAGTGAAATGACTGAATTTATAAAGAAAAATGAGATGTGTTAAAGTAAGATTTGATTAATGCTTAGTCATATTTCATCATTATTCATTGAGAAAATAAGCTCAAAAGTGTTTGCACTCATTTCAGAAGATAGCAACTATAAAAATATAACCAAACTACACCTATACCATTCTTCATAAGACTAATAATAGTAGTAACTAACTGTGATCCTGGAAGGAAGAGATAGGAGTTCTGAGTTATGAAGCCCTAGAATAAGGTGAAGAGAAAGTTTTCAGTAAGGGTTGTGGATACAGGGTATTGGTCTTTGGAAGGAAAATGAAAGTACTCCGTCATATTCTTATGTAGGAGTCTTAAAAAAATGTTCTGGACATGGGAGTTCTGCAAAGAATCTTTGGTTTGAAAGAATACCTCTGTAATTTACAACCAGACTGTAACATATCCGTGACACCAGTGTCTCAGAAGTTACTCTTTTCCAGGTAGTCCAAGGCATTTCCTGTTTGTTGGGCATGGAGTTAGGGTGCTGCTTTTGAACTTTCAGGACTTTACAGTTATATGTCATCCTTTTTATGTTTCTCTTAGATATATACATGTAACTCCTAGTTGCAAAACTTCACAGTGTGCCTGTTTGCTTATATTAGAAAGACCTACATTGTATGAAGAAAAACCTGCATTAGTAGATGGTTTTACTACGATCTGGAAGTGCTGCTTCTATCTAGATGCCCAAGAGGATTTTCATATTTATGATGAAAGGGCTGGAGCCATAGCACAGCGGGTAGGGCGTTCGCCTTACAAGCGGCCAACATGGCCGACCCGAGTTCGATTCCTCCGCCCCTCTCGGAGAGCCCGGCAAGCTACCGAGAGTATTCGATATGCCAGACACAGTAACAACAAAGTCTCCAATGGAGACGTTACTGGGCCCGCTCGAGCAAATCGAGCAAATCCTTTGGGCTGGAGCGATAGCACAGCAGGTAGGGCGTTCGCCTTAGAAGCAGCCAACATGGCCGACCCGAGTTCGATTCCTCCACCCCTCTCGGAGAGCCTGGCAAGTTACCGAGAGTATTCGATATGCCAGACACAGTAACAACAAAGTCTCCAATGGAGACGTTACTGGGCCCGCTCGAGCAAATCGACGATCAACGGGAGGGCCTTTACTTACTTTACTTTACTTACTTACTATGATGAAAGGGAATGCCCCCCCCCCCCCCTTCATAAAATGACATTCTGTGTTTCTGTGCAGCAACTTATCTAAAGCAGCATGTCCTTGAAGCAGTACTCCTTTCCTGGGTACTAGTTGTCTTGTCATTTCTGTTTTTACTACATGTTAGTGTTATTTTTAGTTTTTTTTTTTCTTTCTAGCTGATGTTGATTTTTATTTATTTATTTATTTACTCAATCACAGTGAGATACACAGTTACAAAGTTGTTCATGATTCATTTTCAGTCATATTATGTTCTGAAATCTGTCCCTTCACCAGTCTACACCCACCACTACCAATGTCTCCAGTTTCCTTTCCACTTCCCACATCCACCCACCTGCCTCTATGAGAAACACTTCCTTCCTTCCTTCCTTCCTTCCTCCCTTCCTTCCTTCCTTCCTTCCTTCCTTCCTTCCTCCCTCCCTTTCTCCCTTCCTCCCTCCCTCCCTCCCTCCCTCCCTCCCTTCTTCCTTCCTTCCTTCCTTCCTTCCTTCCTTCCTTCCTTTCTTTCTTCCTTTCTTTCTCTCTCTTCTTCCCTCTCTCCCTCTCCCATCTCTGTTTCCTTTTGGGCATTATGGTTTGCAAACCATACAGATACATACAGATACTGAAAGGTTATCACATATATCCATTTACCCACTTTCAACACTCAGTTCTTGTTCAGAGTGATCATTTCTAAATATTATTGTCATATTGGTTTCTTCTCTATCCTAACTGCCCTTTCCCCCCACACACACACTGGGCAAGCTGCCAATCATTGACCAGCCCTTCTGACATCTGTTTTACCTGGCCTTGAATATTAGTCGCATACTATTTATTTTTAATAAGCCATAAGTGAGTGTAGTCATTCTATGTCTGTCCCTCTCCTTCTGAATCATTTCACTCAGCATGATAAGCTCCATGTCCATTCATTTATAAACAACTTCCATGGCCTTATTTTTCCTAACACCTGCATAGTATTTCATTTTGTAGATGTACCATGGTTTCTTTATCCATTTGTCTGTTCTCAGACACTCAGGTTTTTTCCAGATTCTGACTATGTGAATAGTGCTGCAATGAATATAGAATTGCTGATGGTGTTTCTGCTGTGTGTTTTTTGTCCCCCTGGTTATATTCCCAGAAGTGGTGTTGCTTTAGTTTGTTTTATTTGATATTATTTGATAGGTATTCAGAAAACCTTATAAAACTCAAAAATATTTTATGTAAATTGACTTTAAAAAAAGAAATGCTACTTCATCAATGCCATTTCAGTTAACCAAAGTTTTTAGAGAAATATTCTACTTCCTGATAGGGGGGAAATCCTGTTTTATGGGTTTTTTTTTAAGTTTGCCTAAAAGCAAAATGGGCAGAGGGCATGTGATATTTCTATGAACCATTTTTGTTAAAAGATGCAGATACCTTCAGCTCATATTGCATTGGTGAAAACTAGTTCATGTTTCCTACCTAGAAACTAGAAGAAGAAAGTTTGAAGTGAAAATCTATGTGAGAAATCTTTGGGACTTTTTATGCTATGGAAGTTGGAGAAGAATAGGTAAAATATAACAGGTTTTCTATCAGGGGGTAAAAATGAGGTGACTACCAGTCATCAAGCAGTTGGAAATGAACCCTGGTTGAGTCACCTCCTCATAAAAAGTCAGGAATCAACCTGAAAACTAATAAAAACAAATATAGTCAAACACTGTCAAGATATATATCTGAGATATATTCTGTCATATAATAGACTAATACATTATATAGAGGTCATTAAAAATAAGGAATTTACCTATTTATTTTGGTTTTGAAGCAACACTCAACGATGCTCAGGGCTCATCCCTCACTCTATATTCAGATATTTTCCGTGGTTCTGTGCTCAGGAATCACTCTTGACTGTGCCTGGGAAGCACATGAGATGCCAGGAATTAAACATAGGTGGGCCTCATGCAAGACAAGTGCTTTATTTGCCGTATTATCTCACCACTCTTAATTATAAGTAAAAGCAAACATTTATTTATCTCATTTTGTTTGTGTAATAGCTACTTGATATTATTGTATGTTTTCTTTGGATAAATATGGATTAAATGCAATCCGTGGGTAATATGTACCATTGGTTATATCAAAGATACCTTATTTTGTATGACATTTTGTTTTTGCAAATGTTTTCTATTAGCGTTAATCTTCACAGTAGTCCTCTAAAACAGGCAGGATAAATAAGATTACAATCTCTGCATTAAAGAAGAGAAAGCTAAAAATTCAGTAGTAAGTGGTAGGATTGGGAAAGTAGCCCAGAATTTCTAACTTCAGGCTCCTCTTCTGAAATCCTTCACAGTTTAACTTCTTTTATTTTTTTTTTCTCCTTCCATGTAGATCTTGGGATTGGAGAACATGAACTAAGATTAGCCTCCATGCCAAGTGGAAATTTTATTTCCTCCACCTTCCATGTGGGTTGGATGTTTTAGACTGTGTATCACAAAGCCCTTGAGCAACTGCTTCAATTACAAAAATAGGTTTACAAGGAAAAAGACACTTAAAAAATTGGCTTGTGGGGCTTGAGCGATAGTACAGAAGGTAGGGTATTTGCTTTGCACGCAGCCGACCCAGGTTCTATTCCTAGCATCCCTTATGGTCCCCTGAGCATTGCCAGGAGTAATTCCTGACAGTGGAGTAACCCCTGGAGCATTTCTGGGTGTGACCAAAAAAAAAGTAAAAAAAGAAAAAAGATGTGCAGTCTTAAATAGACAGAAACAAAAACTGACCCCTTTTAGAATCTTTAAATTTTGATACATTTTATAACAATATAAAGTAAACTTAAATGGTGAGAAGTCTGCTCTTTCACATTGTCATTTTCTTTTTCCGTTTTAATTTTTGATAACTTGAAAGGGTTTTAAATGAATTCTTAGGAATTTAGTAAGTGGAGCACATTTCACGCAAATACATTTCAGGATGAATATTTTGGGGTTTTATTTGTTTGTTTGTTTGTTCGGCCAAACCTGGCAGCAGCACTGGGGCCCACTTCAGTGTAGGCCTCAAGGGGATCCACGCAGAACCTGGATTCAACCCAGGCCTCCCACACGCAGAGGAAGCACTCCAGCCTCTGAGCTTCTCCCTGGCTCAAAACTCCAGAGACTTTTTAAGGTGACTGTTAATGTGATGACTTTTTAAGTCTTAATTCCTTTCAGGAGTTTTCACCACTTGGTGATAGTGTCATTCTGTGAGCAGTTTCACTTTGCAGTGAATGAAACTATTCAGTCGCAACTACTTTTGGCTGATGAGCTTAGAATTATGTATCTCTAGCCCCTACCCGTGGTGATTTAGAGTTATAGCAAGCCCGTGGAGAGAAGCCACCTGCAGAAAACTAATAAATAATTCCTTGTGAATGGAATACAAATTGGACCCTTCACAGTGTCCTTAAGCAACATATGAGATGAGAGATATAACTGCATGTTGTGTATGTAGATATATGTGCACTGTTTTATAATTTACAATAATATAATCTCTTCAAATCATTGTGAAAACGTGTTGTGCTCTATTGGGGAATTAACAAAATCTTCCATATTCGCCTAGGGATTATGTTTATTAAAAATTAAAAGGAGGACAAAAACTAGCCAAAAAATGGAATTTTTGTAAGTCTCCTTTTATCCCAGACATTTGGTCCCTGCTCCCTGTCAGTGACAGGGTTTGTCCATTACTTCCCTCAGGGTAGAACATCTTTATTTCCATTACTTTGCATGATGACCGTCAGGGCTGTGTGCTTTTATTCGAATATCTTTGCATGGTGACTTCTTAGCACTGTAGAACACGTGTTATCTCAGCTGCCCAATTCTATATTTTTAGCCCAACCGTCCCTTATTTACCTCTTTCCAAATAAATAACAATTTTCTATTCTGAATATACTTAGAAATTAATGCTTACCTCTATCATCAATAATTCAAGAAATTTAAAACAAAGAAACTGTTTTCAAATACCATTTACAATCAGTCACATCTAGTATCTTTTTGTCTTTATTGTGAGAGATTTAGGAGAGAAGGGAAAATACTATACATATTTTTCTTATGTTCCCCTTTATATTGAAATAGCATTTTCTTTACATTGAAATCTTTTGAAGTACTAGGAATAAAACCCTATTGTTTGGGAAAGCATAAGCTCATGCCAGTAGTTTTCATACATTAGAATATGTTAGAATCACTCAGAGCCTTGTAAAATCTCAGATAATTGGCCCAACTTTTAAGTTTCTGAGTCTTGGGGGCTGGAGAGATAGTCCAAGATGAAGGTACTTGTCTTGTGTATAACTGACCTCAGGGTGAGCCCTGGCACAGGAGAAAGCTCTGAACACTGCTAGGTGTGTTCCCCTTGGCCCACGCTAAAACCAGAGAATTTGATTCTATGCAATTGGTGTAATGACTAATAATTTCTATCAATAAGTTCTGTGATGTTTTTGGTTCAGGGACTATATTTTAAGAACTACTGATCTTTGTAATAATGTCTTTAGTCAGCTTACCAATGCCTTTATTGAAATGTTTGTAAAATATCCAGATATGAGTGCTAAAATTTATACATGTATGTACTTCTTAACTTTGCGTTTCCTTAGTATTGTTTTCTCATGTATATTCTGCCTAAGTTTTTGTATTGTGAGGGATGGCTGCTAATCCTTAGCCTGAAATTCATTTGCGATTGCTGTTGGGTCTCAATATTGAGCTTTCCTCCTTAAGAAAGTGTGGAAATTTAAGTTCTGTTAACTGTTTTCTTTAGTACTCTATGGCAGGATTTCACACACAGATCTTAGTGCATGTTCCCACCTGCATTACTAGAATTTTGCAAGCTGTTAGGATGGATTCCCCAGAGAGTATTCAATAAATGCCAGATGTTGCAGCAGTCAAGTGCAGGAGAATTTTTCTCTGTATTTTGAGATGGATGTCAGATGCAATGAAACTAGCTGTAGGAGGCTGGAATTATGGAAGGCTCATAGATGAAATATTTCCCTTTGTGTGGGCTCAGAGTGCATATTCTTATCCAGGTTCTGTGCTACACTTACTGTTGTGAACTGGAGAATAGGCTTCATCTTTCTGTTTTAGAAACTTCATCTCTAAAAACATAATAATATCTCCCTCTTGGGGACTTTTGAAGGTGAACTGAATTAAGATCATTAAAGTGTTTAAGACAGTATCTTACTCTTGGCCCCATTACTAGTGGACACTGCCTCCTACATAATTCATACTACATAGCCCCATTTGTGGAGTAACACAACTGAAAGTGAGAATGCAGTAGAAGTTCAGGGAAATAAAATATAAATGAAACTCAGAAATGTGCTGCATAATTATAATTTCTCCCCTCCTAAATGTCCCTCTTCTCTTCCCTCCCCTCTGTTGATATTGTGGTGATCCAAAGCCACACATACTTGGTTGTGGCACTTGCATATTTAACTGTGATGCTGATTGGGGATCATGCTTCTTTAGTTGAGGTGCTCGAACACCTACTTGCAGAGACATGAATCTGTTAACTGTGGTGTTCCTGAACTTTGTGATTGTAGTTTTCACTGATGGTGGTTACAGCATTCACACCCCTTCTTGCTGGGGCTCACACTTCTGACCTCACGGTTTGCACATCTCTTTTCTGAGCAGTTCTCCTAAGAGATCACACCTTTGCAGTTGTGGTGCTCAAACACACCTCGTTACGGGGGCAGGAGAAACCTCTTGTGTAATTGGAGATTTCAGATAGGAGGGCAGTCAGACATGGGGGTGAGCAGAAGGTCAGTGTTGCCCTTGGCCCAGTGGCAGTACTGGGGATTGAATTTTTGGTCTTATGATAGAAGGCAGGTGTCTCACCCAATGGGCTTTCTCCTGGCCTCTCTAACTTCTTTGTAACATTTACAAAATAGAACCTAGATAATCACTCAGCATGGTAGAATTCATCCCTTGCTTGTGAGAGGCCCTCAGTTTAGTTCCTAGTACCATATGACCCCAAAGTACCAGTAGGTGACCTAGTAACCTCCAGAACCATCAGGCTGAGAAGAACCATATTTCATGGTCTGAAGACTAAATAACTAGGCCCAAAATTCCAGGCTAGCATCAGCAGGATTGACCTTTGAATCCCGGAAGACCACGGTGAGGCTCCCCAAAGATATGTGACAAAAGGGTATATTCTCCAGTACGGAAAGATCATTAATCAGGCACTATGCTTTTAAGACAGAGTAGATGGTTCTTCATTATATATTTGATTTCTGCCAGAGTGATGGATTGTCCACTCCAACAATGAAATTGCCAGGAGACGATTGTAAAAGTTAAGGTCAAAAGAGAAAATAATGACTCAGGAACCAAAGTATTCAGTAACTTTTGGAGTTATAAGAAGGATTAGAAAAAGAGATCCATATGACATCAAGTGAATGCAGAGGAGTTTTCAGAAGAAGATGGAGAGAATGATGATTCGGTGACTAGATTGCAACCACCGAAGGGAAGAGAATAGGAAAAACCAGGCAGGCTTCACTGCAAAGAGCACTCCCCCAGCAATGTGTTCTATCATTTTCCCTACCCCTGCTGCTATCCATCCCCACAGGTAATCTAGGTGACATACTTTTTGACATTATTCATAGTAACCAACACAACACACTGCTCAGTATTGACTCATTTTATTTAATTATGAATATCATGGTTTTATATGGTAGTCTCAGGTATTTTCTCCCTAAGAAATTCTAACTGAGGGCTGGAACAATAGTACATTAGGTCGGGAACTTGTCTTTTATGTGACCCACCTGGCTCCCATGAGTATTTTCTGACACTTGTGAGAATGAGGAGAAAGAAGTTCATGTAAAGCTTAACTCTAGTTCACTGCACCTTTTGTTTGGTGTGATGTCTTTTAGCTTTCTAGCCTCGGCCTGATTTCTACCCTTTTCTTTCTAGACTTTTTTTCTAGTGTGCTTTCCCCAAGCTCTGAAAAAATTAATTTCTTCAATGCATATGTTATTTCATACCTTCATTCATTTATAGGTTTCTTCATCTCTGTACCTCTTGCATGGAGTATGTTTTTCCCTTCTCTCCAGTTGTGAGAGCTTATTCTTTGGGGTGGATTCCTTAGTCTTTCGTCAGTTTTTCTGAAGTTATCTTAATTGTGGCATTTTTGGCATTCTTCTTTAAATCAACTTACTTTAAAAAAAAAACAGGAGTAAATTGGTTTCCTGAAGTTAAATAAAAGCTACTATATAATATTCTGGGTAGAAATTACTTCATCAGCATTGCATTTTAGAGTAAAACTAGCTGTAGTGTAAAAGTTTGCACTTAAATAAAATAAAAATAAAAATACTTAACATTTAGCTTGCCTGCACTCACAGATTGTTTATTAATGATTAAAGCCATTTGGATGAGCGATGATGAGGAGTTAAACCAAGGTATTAATGACAGTGATAGAACTGAAGAGTCAAGTGGTTTTTAAGGAGATACAGTTAACTGAACTAGCACAGCGACTGAGGAAATGTACTAAAAGTAAATTTTCTGAGTTTATTATATGTGTGTGTGGTGTTTTTTTTTTTATTTCTTTATTGAATCACTGTGGGAAAGGTTACAAAGCTTTCAGGTTTAGGTCTCAGTCATGCAAATATCAAACACATTTCCCTTTACCAAAACTTATTTTTTACCATGAAGAACCCCAATAAAACCCCACCCCCCACCCCTCCCAGTCCCTGTGGGGCAGATGAATTCTAGTTAACACTCTATCTGCTTTGATTAGATTCATTGTTTCAATAAAAGATTCACCACTATTATTTAGAGTTTACCCCCCCCCCCCCAAATCAGACATGCTGAAAAAGCATTGTGAAGTGATTTGCTTTCTACAGCTGGGTTCAAGAATTAAATGTTGGTTTTGGATTTCTGCTATTTTACTTATTGAACCTGGAAGTATTTCTACTGAAAGTCAGATAGTTAAGAAATTGATTTCTGTGCACTGGAGACGTGGCCGTGCTGGAGAGCCGCTAGTGGGGGGCAACTGGTGGCCTCGGTAGGGCGTGAAGGGCGGACCAAAACGCCCCCCTTCCCATGAGGTTTTAGTCGCCCCCACTACCCTGGCTCATACCTGCTGTCCACAAGGCTCCCATGCGGCCGCCATCTTTCTTTCCAGAGAGGAGAAGGCGACTGGGGCAACACCCTTTCCCCTCTGGACAGACCTGATGGCCTGGATTAACGCATAGTCCATTCACTTTTCTGCTCCAAGCTGCCGGGTTCTGCATTAAGTCCTTGTGTTTCTGGGGCCGTGGCCGAGCTGGAGAGCCACTCGCGGGGGGCAACTGGTGACCTCGGTAGGGCGTGAAGGACGGACCGGAACGCCCCCCTTCCCATGAGGTTTTAGTCGCCCCCACATCCCCGGCTCATACCTGCTGTCCACAAGGCTCCCATGTGGCCGCCATCTTTCTTTCCAGAGGGAGGAGGGCAGAAGGGACCAACACCCTTTCCCCTCTGGGCAGACATGATGGCCTGGATTAACGCATAGTCCTTTCACTTTTCTGCTCCAAGCTGCTGGGTTCTGCATTAAGTCCTTGTGCTTCTGGGGCTGTGGCCGTGCTGGAGAGCCGCTCATAGGGGGGCAACTGGTGACCTCGGTAGGGCGTGAAGGGCGGACCGGAACGCCCCCCTTCCCATGAGGTTTTAGTCGCCCCCACACCCCCGGCTCATGCCTGCTGTCCACAAGGCTCCCATGCGGCCGCCATCTTTCTTTCCAGAGAGGAGAGGGCGACTGGGGCAGCGTTGATCCAGGCCATCAGGTCTGTCCGGAGGGGAAAGGTTGTTGCCCCAGTCGCCCTCTCCTCTCTGGAAAGAAAGATGGCGGCCGCATGGGAGCCTTGTGGACAGCAGGCATGAGCCGGGGGAGTGGGGGCGACTAAAACCTCATGGGAAGGGGGACGTTCCGGTCCGTCCTTCACGTCCTACTGAGGTCACCAGTTGCCCCCCGAGAGCAGCTCTCCAGCATGGCCACAGCCCCATAAGCACAAGGACTTAATGCAGAACCCGGCAGCTTGGAGCAGAAAAGTGAACGGACTATGTGTGTGTGTTTTTTTAATTACCTCTTTAGAGAATAGAAATAATAACAGGAGTTAAGGCCCTTGCCTTATATGTGGTCACTTCAGCAGACCCTGGTTCTATCCCAGATACTACATATGGTCTGCTGAATGCTGTTAGGGGTCACTCCTGAGAAAGAAGACTGAAATAGCCCTGGAAGTGGTTCCCCAGCTCCCCAAACCCCCTGCCCTCATTTTCTTGTCTTTTAAATAAACCATCCACTGATTTTCTTGGGCATTGTTTGCCTCATTCGTTATTTGCTTTCAAGTCAACCTTCGAACTTGAAGATAGTAAAACACTTAATAAGCCATAAGTATCTTCATTGATGTAAAAAACAATGTTGAACCATTTACTTGGTGTGTTATATGGTGATGTTATTTAATATCACAAACTATTTCAAAGGTTTAAATTTGTAAGAAGTACTATGGGGCTCCCAGTAATGAGATTTCTACAAATCTAGAAGAATTAACAGATTGGAGTTTAGGATCCCTTGATATCAGTTCTGTAGCAACACCTGACAATCCAGTCTCTGATCAACTTTCCAAAGGGATTTTATGAATCACTCTCACTGTCCTCCCATTGTTCATCAGTTTGCTTGAGCGGGCCCAGTAACATTGTGAAATTTGTTGTTACTGTGTTTGGCATATCGGATATGTCATGGGTAGCTTGCCAGGCTTTGCCCTGCAGATGAGATACTCTCAGAAGCTTGCTGGGCTCTCCGAGAGGGGCAGAGGAATCAAACTCGGGTTGGCCGCGTGCAAGGCAAACACCCTACCGGCTCTGCTATCACTCCAGTCCTTTTTATTTCAGGTATTAATTTTACTTGGTAATTTTCTGACATTCTGTGCATACCATTCATAAATTTTTGAGTCATAGAATTGAGGTGCATTTGAAAGCATATATACGTAAGCTTTTGAAAGCATATATATGTGTAAATTTATCTTTCAAACTTCTATTTATGCACAGTTGAATAAAATTTTTCTCTACCAATTCAAAAAAGTTCATGCACTCTGACTTAAAACTCAGTCTTTGAGAAAGGCTCATTCGGTTCCAGATTTTTCCCTCTCCCCTTTGATCTTTCTTCCTGAGTTAACAGTAAGGGGAGAGTTGGGGAGCATGATTACCTTTTCTCATAGAACCAGGATGACACATCTTCACTGCCGTTAGTGCCCACCAGCAGTGCTGTCTGCTAAGTGCCGAAATTGTTGATGTCTCACCTTTCTGAGGAGTATATTCTGACACTGAGAGAAAATAAATGTTCAATCAGTGTCACATTGATATTACAAGACAGCAAAAATCGCAACCATTCAGAATATTTCTCAAAACATATATCTCATTGTATAATAGTCACTAAAATGTATACTCTATATGAAATACACAATTTTTCATTTTTTATTATTTTGAATTATTATAAATGAGTTATTATACATGACTGTGCTAAGCTTTCAGAGGATTTCTTTGGTAAATGCCATCCTCATTAATTCTGATCATCCTGAAATGTAACTATTGCATGAGAAGGCATTTGTATTTATAAAGTAGTGCTAAGACAGTTGATAAAAATTAGCTTCATATATTAAAATGTGAATCAAATTTTGAGCTCTGGCCATCATATTATGACTAGTAGACTCAGTTAACCCATTGAAGAAAATACAAATGTTAAGTTATATTAACTTGATAGTTTACATAATTATAGAAATATACTTACTAAAATATATAGTTAATTCATGTCATAATTCTGAAAAATATATTACCACCTATTTTATTATTTTTTTAAAAAATTTTATTAGTGAAGCACCATGAGGTACAGTTGTAGACTTACAAATTTTTGTGCTTGGGTTTCATTTATACAGTGATCAAGTACCCATCCCTCCACCAGTGCCCATTTTCTACCACCAAGGGTCCCAGTATCTCTCCCATCCCCTATTCTCCCCATTCCACCCTTCTTTGTGGCAGGGCATTCCCCTCTGTTCTCTCTCTCCTTTTGGGTGTTATGGTTTGCAAAAGAGGCATTGAGTGGCAATCATGTCTGGTCTATAGTCTACTCTCAGCATGCTTCTCCCTTACCACCTATTTTATAGCTCAGTCAAGGTGCTGATATTAAATAGTTTGATTATTTTCTCTTCTCTTTTTTTTCTAATTATTTTTCCACTACTTTTTTTTTTTTTTTTGCTTTTTGCTTTTTGGGCCACTCCTGGCAGTGCTCAGGATTTACTCCTGGCTCCTGCTGGTGCTCAGGGGACCATATGGGGTGCTGGGAATCAAACCCCGGTCGGCCACATGCAAGTTAAAAGCCCTACCCCTGTGCTATCACTCCAGCCCCTCCAATTAACTTTTCATAGAAATAAATCCATCACAACTTTGGAGTTCAGGTCCAAAACCTGAACATGAGTTCACCGTTTAATTGTATTTATTTGAACAATGAATTCTAATGACAGTTGGCAAGATTGTTTATATAATAATATTATTATCATAATATACTATCATTTTGGGGCTGGAGTGATAGCACAGTGGTAGGGAGTTTACCTTGCACGAGCCAACCTGGCTGACCCAAGTTCAATTCCTCCACCCCTCTCGGAGAGCCTGGCAATCTACCGAGAGTATCTCACTGGCACAGCAAAGCCTGGCAAGCGACCCATGACATATTCAATATGCCAAACACAGTAACAACAAAGTCTCACGATGGAGACGTTACTGGGCCCGCTCAAGAAAATCGATGAACAACGGGAGGACAGTGATACAGTGATACTATAATTTTAATGGAATTTAAATTTCATTATTTAATGGCTTGTCCTTGCTTCTTTGCTTAAATACCCTCACTCCTGGCTCTCCATGGTCTTCCATTTTTTGCCGTCAGCTTATATAGAAAATTTTAGATAGAAAAATATGTTTATATGTGGTTCATGCAGTAGTTTAAGTATACATATTTTATTTTATTTTATTTTTGCTTTTTGAGTCACACCCAGTGATGCACAGGGTTACTCCTGACTCATGCACTCAAGAATTACTCCTGGCTGTGCTTGGGGGACCATATGGGATGCTAGGTATTGAACCTAGGTCATCTGCATGCAAGCAAGTACCCTACCCTCTGTACATTGCTCCAGCCCCAGTATATATATTTTAATATTTCCTCACATAAATTACAAACTTTGTCCTATGTTTTGGTTTGGTCTGAATTTTAGGCTAAAGCAAAAAAAAAAAAAAAACCTAAACTAAACCAAACCTGTCTCTGAATTCAGGGGTCACTCCTGGTGGGCTCAAGGGGGTCAGGCAGGGATCAAACCCAGATCAGCCTCATGCAAGGCTCATCCTACCTCTTCTATTATCTCTCCAGCTCCAAGATTACAACTTTTTGAAAGACACTGATTTGTTTTAAGAGTTAATAGCCTGCCAAGCTACCTATGATGTATTCAATATGCTAAAAGCAGTAACAACAAGTCTCACAATAGAGACATTACTAGTGCCCACTCAAGCTAATCAATGAACAATGGTAGGACAGTGATACAGTTCTACATTGTCTTTTACATATACTCATTAATGAAAGTAAAGTATATAGGGTAAAATAAAGTGTACAGGGATTATTTTTCATGGATATTAACTTGAGGTTCATTTGTATATTAGTACAATTTGATTATACTTATTCCCACTCATATCAGAACTATCCTCTAAGCCAATCTTCACATGTAAGAGATGCTGGATAACTCATAGTACCTAGACATCCTATGATTTCTGGAACCAGTTCTCTTCTTACAAGAAATATTTTTGAACTAAATCTAAGATATTCCTAGCAAAGTCTTGAAAGAAACCTGCTGAACTTCCATGTTTTCACACTTAAGTCCCAGGAGGCATCTAACTAGAAACTGTGACACAGTGCTCATGCATTTGAAGAATGAAAACATTCTTGCTTTCATTTTTGACACATCCTATTCTATGAGTTTAAGTAATTACTTTATTTTGATAAAATCCAGGAAACCAGTGGCTTATGGGGATTCTTTCATAAAGGAGGATTGGAAGATATGGCTAAGAAGATGGTGGGCAGCCTTAGAGTTAGTTGCTTTCCTCTGAATTTGGAAGGCAGGCGAAATTTTCTAGTGGACTGGAAAGAAAGAGATGAAGGCAGCTCAGAAACTGAGCATATAACTTCATCCTTTATTGCCAAACCTCTCAAGTTCTTTAGGCTACACCCAGTAGTGTTTCAGGCTTACTCCTGGCTCTATGCTTAAGGAAGGCAATCCTGGCTGGACTCATATGTGGTGCTGGGGATCCAAGATTTGTCAGCTGCATGCAAGACAAATGCCTCTGTACTATCTCTCTGGCCCCTTGACCAATAAATTTTTGAAAGCCATCTTGTCAAAATGATGATAATAGTAAACATTTTTTCAGGCAGTTCTGACACAATTGTGTAAGTTAAGAATTATTATTGTTATGCTTAATTTTGATAAGAATAATCAGTGGTTTAAAAGGATTAGCACAGGCTCCAGTTTCTTTGGAGGAAGGTGTTCCCTAGGCCTTCAAATCATCCTGACTGTAGAACTCATGTTCATGATCTTTGTGGAATCTCAGACTGGTCCTTATAAGTAGCTGCCTTTGGATATTAAAAAAAAAAAAAAGTACAGGGTGCTGGGAGATACTACAGTGGTTAAGACACTTATTTTGCATGTAGTAGGTGACCCAGTTCAATCCCCAGCACAGCATATGGTCTCCAGAGCAGCACCGGAAGTAATCCCTGAGCACAGAGCCAGGAGTAAACCCTGAGCACTGCCAGTGAGGTCCTAAAACCATAACAAATGAGCAAAAGAACAAAGTTCATTTCTGATCCAACTTGAAATTCCTACTAAAAGGCTTCTAAATCATAGTATACTTTCAATTGTTTTTGGATAAGGAGAAATGTTCAGTGTTTTAGACTTGAAAAGCATGAAACCTTATAAAATAAAAATTTATAATAATACAATTAGGATGAATCTTAATTGAGAGAAATTACTGTAAGTAGGAAAAAAGTTGCATGTTTAGAAATCACATGCTTGTTTTCTAATTCAGAAAATTATTGTTCAGATTTGTTAAAGTCACACATTGATATTTTCAACATCATAGACACAGTGAATAACATAGTAGCAAGACATTGTATAGTGGTTTTGGTGTGCATGTGTGTATTTGTGTGTGTGTGTGTGTGTGTGTGTGTGTGTGTGTCTGGGCCACACATGGCAGTTCCCAGCACTTACTCCTTGCTGTGTGTTCAGGAAAAATTCCTTGCAGTGCTCTGGGGACCATAGATGATACCACAGATTGAATCTGGGTTGACCACTTGAAAAGAGCAGTGCCTTATCAGCTGTATTAGCTCTCTGCCTTTTATTACATAACAGGATGCTCTAGATTATTTGTGCATATCACCTCTATATTATTATGCCACTTTGTATTTTTGAAAATACTCTTTCCCTTACGTATTTCATTTTGGAAAGTTTGCACGTAATATTCATTTAAAAAAAAGTAGCAGCTGGGGCTGGAGCAATAGCACAGCCAGTAGGGTATTTGTCTTGCACATGGCCAACCCAGGTTCGATTCCCACCATCCCATATGGTCCCCTGAGCACCACCAGGAGTAATTCCTGAGTGCAGAACCAGGAATAACCCCTGTGTATTGCCGGATGTGACCCAAAAAGCAAATAAATAAACAAATAAAATTTAAAACGCGAGCAGCCTTGAACAGATAAAGAGAATCCAAAGAGGAAACTTGTTGAGAGTGTAGCTGGGACCATGACTCCAGTTCAAATATCCACAGCACATGTGATCCCCTGAACAAAGCTAGGCATGGTCCCTGAGGAAACCATGTGCTCCCCCAATAAAAAAGCTAATATCTTCAGTTTTAGTTTTCTTTTTCAGTTGTGCGTGGGTCTCGGCCGGAGCTGCCGCGCGGGTCCGGAAAGCGTCCTGGAGTGTGGCAACGGCTGGGTAGTGGAAGTAGTGTCGAGAGTGGAAATCTGCCAGTGGGGTATTTATCTGGGTAGGGTGGGTCTCCTGTGCACAATTCGATCCCTGGGTGGTTGATGGAAGCAGACAGGGCAGGGTAGGGTGGGGCTCCTGATTAGAATCCCTTTGTCACCTGTGGTGGTGGGAGCAAGCAGAGAAGCTCTGTCCCTGGGTCCGCCGAGCCTGGAGTCCAAGGTCTCAGAGAGTTCCACTTATCTTGTTCTGTGGGTCTTCAGTTTTGCGTGGGTCTCGGACACTACTTCCACTACCCAGCCTTCGCCACACTCCAGGACGCTTTCCGGACCCGCGCGGCAGCTCCGGCCGAGACCCAAAAGTATATATTGATTTTGTTTACTGATTTTGTTTATATAATTTGTTTGTGTGGCTGACCCAGGTTCAGTCCCTGATACCACATATGGTCCCCTTATCCTTACCAGGAGTGATCCCTGAACACAGAGTCAGGACTAA
The DNA here is from genome assembly GCF_029834395.1 of Sorex fumeus. Taxonomy (NCBI): domain Eukaryota; kingdom Metazoa; phylum Chordata; class Mammalia; order Eulipotyphla; family Soricidae; genus Sorex; species Sorex fumeus. The sequence continues at coordinate 24,623,587 of NW_026606060.1, forward strand.
ATTCTGATCAAAAATGGGCTAGGTCCTCAAGCAGTACATTCTTTGCAGTGCCTGGGGGACCATAGGTGATACCAGGAATTGAATCTGGGTTGACCACTTGAAAGACCAACACCTTATCAGCTGTACTAATGCTCTGTCTTTTATTATATAGCAGGATGCTTTAGATTACTTCTAAATATTTGTTACCCTTTTGGTATTTATTATTCACAACTTGTATGCACAACATACCTTTTTAGTCTAATTTGTCCAAATTTCAGGCATCCCGCTATAAATATTTTATTTTGTTTTTTGTGGGTCACACCTAGTGGTACTCAGGGGTTACTCCTGGCTCTGCACTCAGAAGTCATTCCTGGCTAGCTTGGGGGACCATATTGGATGCCAGGGATTGAATTGGATAGGCCATATGCAAGACAACTGCCCTACATGCTACACTATCTCTCCAGCCCAGAATTTCCATTTTTTGTTTTATTACATCATCTATCATATTTTGTCTGGTAATAAACTTCTTATTATATTAATGTGAGCCACCCAGAAAACCAGAAAGTCTAAATACTTTCTTATTTTCTTATAATTAGATTACATTAGTTTCTATTAGCAGAAACCCAATAACATTTGAAAAAGTGTTAACATTTTATTTTTGTGGAATGTTTTCATCATTTTGCGTCTCTTTTTAATCATAATCCATTATGGAAGTCTCTTCTCTCTGCCAGATTTCCCACCTGTGGTTTATAATTTACTACTCCTTTATCTATTGCAACATCTGAGATATAGCTGCATTTTCTTTCTCTATTCTTTTATGTAAACACACTTCAAGTGTCTTATAAATGGGAGATGGTAGTTGGCAAGTAAGTAACTTACAAGTTGCAATTAGTTCATAAATTAATGCCAACATATATCAATACAGTATATCACACAACAAATTTAATGAAATCCTCTCAGAGAGATAGACACAACATTTTAGAGAAAGATTCTGTATAAATCAGCCCAGGTGGCTTCCTTTCACGAGGACAGGCAGGATTATTTTCAGTGCAGTTGAAGCAGGGGAGAGAAAAGCCCAGACTGATTTGCAAGCAGTTTCCTCAATACTCATTGGAAAGGGAGTTTTGCTTTGTCACAAGTGAGCAGTCCCTGATTTTGAAAGAGAATGAATCATTCTCCTTTGAAACAGGAGATAAGTGGAAGAAAGCTGTTTAAAAATTATTTTTACAACTATTTCCTTTTGAGCTATGACTTCTTAAACTGGAATGTGATCCAGAATAGCTTTGCTTTGAATCCAACATTTGTCTTAAGCATTTTCACTGTCTCTCTCTTCACTCGCCTCATCTCACTTATTTCCTCCCTCTCTGTTCAATAGATTTACACTGACTGGGCCAACCACTATCTAGCAAAATCGGGCCACAAGCGGCTGATCAAGGACTTGCAACAGGACATTGCAGATGGAGTACTGCTAGCCGAAATCATCCAGATCATTGGTAAGAACTGCCCTCTGAGAAAACCAAAGAAAGTTTCTGCTTCTTTGCTCTTTGATAAAAACGCAAGTTCATTACAAACTAACTTGCTCCATGTGTCTTTGAGATTAATGTAGTACTCTTGTGATTTAATTAAACATGTTTATGTGAGAATGTTTGAAAAAAAATGGCAGTTTGGCCCTACTTTTAAATGTCTTGAACTGTATCTTTACATACATTGGATTGTCAGAAATGAAAGCTTCATTAAACCATATGTCTCCCATGTGTGCATTTTGTTAGCTGGAGCAACTCATACACTCTGAGATTCCTTGAAACTGTATCCTGATCTAGCAGGGACAATTGTGAAAGGTTTCATGTCAGCAGTCATTTGGCACCAGCTTAAGAATTAGCAGCAACTTCCTTCTCACTCACTTTTTTTTTTCATTTTTGCCTGATTTGTACATATGAAATTGGCGGCTGTTAACAAGTGTGCCCTCTTGTACACTGCGTGGGAGACAGAGTGAATGTAGCAGCAGCATTTTGCTTGGTGGTTTTTTTTGTTTTGTTTTTTGCTTTAGGCTCCTTTTTTGTATGTGTTTCACTTCATGGCTTAAGCATGTCGTTCTTTTTTTCTCTCTTTTATTTTATGTCTTGGCTTTAGCAAATGAAAAAGTTGAAGATATCAATGGATGTCCTAGGAGTCAATCTCAGATGGTAAGAATCACATTTATTCTAAATGAATGCTTATCTGCACTTCCTGATTTAACTGCATTAATAAATGGAATTGAAAGTTTTTGCAATTTTGCAATTGAAAGTCTCTCTGCTTAAGAAATCATTTGATGACAATAATATATATTTCTTTGGATATAATTTATGAACAGTTGAGTGTGTATGACTACTAAATAACATGTTTCAGGTGTTTTATCAGATCTCTGACTTGTTTCTGTTGTTCAGATGTCTGAATATTTTAACTTAATACTGTCTGAGTGTTAATAAATCAAATTTCCAAATGGAGGCTTTTTGAAGAACAGAATTTGAGAATTGGTTTGAAGAAGTGAGCTTGCATGTGTGTTTTAAAAATATAGAAATAGTGTTTTCTTTGTTCATGACAAAGTCCAATGTAAACACATAGATCTTCAACACTTTGGGAAATAGGCACACTGTTGGAAGTTTTCTGAGTACTGACTGAATGTGAGATATGATTATTAGCCTTTCCAGAAAGCAGTTAAGCTAAAGTACCAGACCTCTCTTAACTTTACCAAATGATAAAGCTCAGAGTTTTATAAGAAAATAATGAATTGATAAATGGCTGGAATACAAACTCAACACTCAGTAAAATAGCAAAAACTTAATTTTATATAACAGCCTAAAACACTATGTGTCTCAACCGAAGACACATCAGCAAGTATCAGAAATGACAGCCAAGTCGGCCAAAGGAGGCCTCTTTCCCAAAACTCTCTTTAACACTGAATGGAAATTTTAAATAAAATTAATGAGAAATTAATTTAATTTAATTGTCAGATACTGGAAGAATGAAAAACAATGTCAACCATCTTTGTGTCAGAAAACAAATCCATACTTCTAGAAGAATTTTTTTTTCAATTTATTAACTTGCTTTTCTGGTGGGGGGTGTGTGTGTGTGTGTGTGTGTGTGTGTGTGTGTGTGTATGTGTGTGAGTGTCTATCAACACTCTTGGACTCTTATGAACTTATTATAATGATATGAACTCTATGTAAGCAATGTGAAAAATAATCACTGTAAAGAGAAATTCACTGTAAAAATGCTTAGATTTTAGGAAATTTGCTCTTCTAATTGCATGAATTGAAAACACATGTGACTATACGGGGATTATTTATAATTGTTTTCTGAAGTTTTACTGAAAGCTATTATAATACCTTCAGGACCCTGCTACAGTAATATATGATATTAGGAAATATATAAGTTAACTGTGTTGAAGAATTTTCATGTATATTATGAAACTAACTAGTCGATCAGAATGACAGTAATTGTGTATATTTTACTAATACCTAAAGTGATATGAATATGCATAACATTGTTGCTACAAACTGTCAAGAATTATACCTGCTAAAAGATTTTTAATATTTTACATTTAAGAGATCTAAAGTCCGCAAATATAATGTAACATTTTAATGTTTTTTAACCGATAACTATTGGCTTATACTTATGTTGGATACTATAACCCTTTCCTTATTGGCTTTAATTACAGAAATTCTGATAAAGAATCAAATTAATACTTCATGAGGGGAAAAAAAAACCTCTAAATCACTTAACAATAGCTAGAGATATAGTTAGATATTTATCTGAAACTCTGTACCGAAGATTTAAAACTCTGTTCAGATATCATCAGACTCTAAGTTTTGTATTGCTTTCTACTCCTTATTATCCATAAAATATCATGTAACATTTATGATACATGCTTTGTCAAAATTTCTGCTTCAGATAAAATGTAAAAAAAAAACTTAAAAGTCTAATAAGTGGAAATGGAAAAAAAATTAATTTTTGCAGTTAGAAAAATGCCAGAGTCACCTTGAATTTTGAGTGAAAATTACTAGGATTCTATTTTTTTGAATGGGTTAAATTTTGAATCTGAAATGGACATATCCTCAGTTTGCTCACAAGAGATAAGTATATAACATTTTGGATGAATTTTTCTTGCCTCTGTTTTTAAAAATTGACGTTAGTACTATTATTAATGAGTAAAAATTCCAGATTTTAACTGAGGCAAGAAAGTAGAGGAAAGAGAATTACGATAGTATGACTAGGTTTATGAATTTCATATATCCAGTCCAAACAGGATGTTGCCAGTTTTTTATTGCATAGGAAGCAAGAAGAACAGCATTAGTAATATTGAGTGCTAGCCTTACTCATACAACTACTGTGACACATCTTTTTGATATTTGATCTTTTTTTGGCATTTTGTTACTGCTTGTGGTTAATGACAAAAGTAAGGTAAATCTAGGTTTACAAATATTTCTAGTCACCATTTGTCATTATTCAAGTTTAAAACTTGATAAACTTTGTTGGAACATTTTAAATGCTTAAAAACAAAAGCTTTGGAGCCAGAAAGATAATACAGTAGGTAGGGCACTTACCATGCTTGCAGCTAACCTGTGTTCAATTCCTAGCACATGGTTACCCAAACACCACTAGGATGATCCTTGAGGCAGATCTAGGAGTAAGTCCTGAGTACCACCTGGATGCCTCACACCCCCACCCCAAGAAAATAGAAGTTCTATAGTATGAATCTACTATGTAGTAATGAGTCCCCATAATGACCAGGCAGTTCATAATTAGCACAATGAACTGAGTTTCAAGTTGACTTGGAGGGAATGAACTTAGTGTATCCCAGAAACTGACAGATGACTGCTATATAGACACGTAGTTCCTAAACACAATATCATTTTACAGAAGGTGCCAACCTAAAGGTCATATAGTTATAGTTGAACACAGCAAGAACTTTGGAAGCGATATGGGAGCCTGAATCTGTAGGCCAAGTTAAGAAGGTACTGTGTTGAGCCATGGATATTAAGTTATCAGTAGATACTTGCTTAGCATGTGTGAAGTCTCAATTTTGATCCTCAGCACAGAAAAAATATACATATATAGAGAAGAAAAATAAGAAAATGCTTTTGTTATTTTAAGACTGTCAAGGAGACTTTGAAAGATTTTCAAAGTTTGAAAGATGAACAATCTGATATAAATATTTAAAAATAGTACTATGGGAAAAAATCAAACTTATGTTTCAGTAAGTCAAACTTGATACATCCACTGGAATTTTGAGTAAGGGGTGATTTTAGCCAATCAGCACATGTTACTGATGTACTAGTAAAAAGTAAGATATTAGGTATAATATTTCTAGTGCATAGGTAAGACTGAAGTCATGGACAGGGATGAAATCACATATCTGTATAAAGGCAAAAAGGAAGAAGACTGAAGTTCTCCCATTGGAAATCATCAACATGTGATACACAGAGGTTTTCAAGTTACAGGGGAGAGTAAATAGAGCAATTTATCATTGAAAGAATGGATCAGTAGTGGGGATGTGCATTATTATCCTTAGAGAGCTATGGTAGCTTTAGCTACTAGGACTAATCATGTGACACAGGACAAAGTGAGATAAGCAGAATGTGTCAGGTACTGCTAAGTGCTCTGTAACCAACTAATCATGTTTCTGCAAGAGGTAGTTAGTTCTGGTAATTAGAATAGCCTCACTGACCTTTAGCTTGGCATCTTCTGTAAAATGATCTTGGTGTTTAGGAACTATGTGTCTAGAGGCACAGATATACACATATGTATATCCTGAGTTTGATTGGAAGCTAGTTTCTGATAGAAAGGTAGCATAAAAAGATAGTTTGATAGGAAGCCAGTGTAAAGAGAAGTAGGCAGGGAATGTGGTAGCAATGAGAGGAGGATTTGGGAACTTGGGGAAACAAGAGATAACACAAAATTTGAAAGCAATTGGCAGAGAAGTCCAGAAACTTTAATATTGGAAAATAGTGGGGAGTGGGGATGCATTTCCCTTTTTATCTTGTTGCACTGACTTACGATTGTCTGAAGATGTGGTTATTTAAACTGTGTTATGTATGGGGCCAGAGCGATAACACAGTGGGTAGGGTGTTTGCCTTGCACGCGGCTGACCCAGGTTTGATCCCCAGCATCCCATGTGGTCCCCTAAGCACTGCCAGGAGTAATTCCTGAGTGCAGAGCCAGAAGTAACCCCTGAGCATTGCTGAGTGTGTCCCCAAAAATCAATAAATAAATAAACTTTGTTATATAGACAATGAAGAAAAGAAATAACTTCAGAATATTATATGATAGTTATATGCTCTTTCCAATATGTTTTCCTGTTATCTGATAAGGAAAATGCTAGTTCTATTCACAGAATGAGTAAAGAAAACCACTAATAATCTTTTCAAATAACATGGGACAAGAATCACATATTTAAGCAAAATGTAAATGTATTGTATCATTAATTTTTAGCATGATTCTTGAGAGATTTTTATACCTGTTTATTGTTTTCAAAGTTATATTTTGAAATAAGTTTGAAACTCAGTCCTTTTCCTGAAAAACAGAACTTCTCAGAGCTTATTCTAAGCTATATTTAACCTCACCCAGAGAAGTTACAAATTTGGATGACACCTGTTGAGTAATTTTGGGGTGGGTGGCATCAGGATTCAAAATATATGCTACATGCCACAACTTTGGTGAGATTACATGAGGAAATAAATGAGTAAACTATAAATACCAAGAATTTCCAGAATGCCCAACAGATTAAATATAGCAGGAAAGAAATGCCCAACATTTATTTGAAATGTAGAGACACAAGTGCATGGCTCTTAAGACAAAAATGTAAGATATGTAAGGGAAAAGTTGTTTTGAATACCAATTTTTATTTATTTAAAATAGACCATTATATTTATACTTAAAGATCTTCACAACAGCATACTCTCTAGGAAATTTGATTCTGTGAAATAGTGCAAACACAGAATTGGATTTTATCTCATACCTAAGGATATCACAGTTCCTTTGCCCTATCTCTTTGCTCCCTTTGCCTTACCTTAGAAACTCAGTTGTTTTTCCAGGGTTGGTACAGAGAGTAGGGTGACTGCCTTGTACCTGGCTGAACACATGTGGTTGGTCCTCCAAGCCGTCCCTAAACACAGAGCCAGGACCAAGTCCTGAGTAACATGGATATGACCCTAGAACAAAAACAAAACAATACAAAATAGAAGTGGAGTTGTTTTTCTATAAACATTTTTAACCTATCATATTGTATTATTTAATATTTTCTTATAAGAAGATATTTGGAATATGTCTTCCCTATTTTTATTCATATAAGATAAAAATTTGGGTTTCACTCTTCTCAGTTCTCTGATTTTAAGTCTTAGGGTTAAGACTTACAGAAAATTCACTTTCATGGATTTCACAGGCCTCTTATTTCATTTTTATACTTTACAGGTGTTTCTGGACACAGAAAATATCCCTATAGTAAAAGCACCCTGTGCTTTTATCAGCATTTTGTTCTTTATGCTTTCACTTCTAAGTCTCACAGTTTCTAATTGCTGCTCTTCTTAAGGATCTATTTAGGTGAAATAAGAAGATGAGGTCCCTAACCAAGTAGGGAAAGATAAAATGCTGGAATGCTCTTAAAGGTTTAATAAAATCTTATAAATGGCGCCTTGAAGGATTCTAGCACTATGACTCACAGTAGTGTAATATTGCTAAGTTAGTCCACTCACATGATCCCTTGCCATTTTTGAAACTGTTCATCTTCTAGAATGGATAATAAAATATAGCTTCAAGAAGACAAATGCTTTACTATAAATATAGCTCTGATCTCAAGTGAAATACTATATAAGTATCTTTATTTTGCAATTTCTTTAGTGACATGATTTTTTTTCATATAGGTTTAGAATTCAGAGGGTTAGGCATTTACTACTAACCGTAGGAACTTATACTTAAACTATTAATATATTACACTAATGATTTTTAAAAGTAAGTACCTCTCTGATATTTTTTGCTAGTAATTTGAAGGTCAGATGAAAAAATTAAAGTAACATGGGGGAGGTAATAAGAGGAAGCATGTCATGTAGACATGACAAAGGACATTGGTATTCTAATTTTGAATGTGGCCCAGGATAAAAAATTCAATAAACAATTAGTCTCTGCTCGTTGTTGTACTAAGGAAATAAACTGATGAACGCTAAAGTCCAATGTAAATGACTTCAACAGTATTATAAACTCGAATACCTCAATACAAATCATTTTAAAATGTCAATCTTAATATTGACTTGCTGAATTGATTTGACAATAATTAATGACCAAACATCAAGATTTCTGTTCACTATTTTTATTTTATTAGAGATATATTTGGATTTTTCCATCATAAACAACATTTATAGTAACATAAGAAAAATATTTTGTAAACTACACATTAGATTTCAAAGAAAAAGAGCAGCAATGTGGAAATCATATTTTATAGGAATAAACTGGGATACCAGTTTATTTATTTAGAAATAAAATTATTATTGCAAGAATGTTTTTAAGCATGTAATTCACATTATAGAGTAGTTTAATTTTTTCTTATTTGTACCAAAGTAAATTGATCTCTGTTATTAATGGGATGGATAGTAATAACTGAATAATTTTGGACTGAGTCCCAGATTTCATGTATTTCATTGACTTTATTTTTAGAAGAAAGTTATAATTGTTTGTGAAGAAAATTATTAAGCTTTGGTTATTTGTGTGTAACTGTTACCAAATTTAATTATTAATTATGATATATTTAAATTTTTACTACTTTAAATAATTAAGAATCATTTCACCTCATACTTTATCTTTTATTTATTTGGGGGAGGAATTGGGTGGTGGTGGTGCTCAAGGTCCACTCCTAGCTCTGTGTTCAGGGATCATTTATGGGGCCATATGCAGTGCCAGTGATCAAACTGGGGTCAACTACATTCAAGCACCTTACCCTCTGTAACAGTTCTCTGGCCCCACTATTTTTTTTTTTTTTTGGCTCCCAAGCTGTTCTTAGGGGCCTAGGGACCTACCTGCTTGTCTTTCAGTGTAAGGACCTGATGACAGTATGCTACTGAGGTCCTGGGAACCTCAAGGGCCACTCCTAGAGGTGCTCTGGGAACCACACGGTGCCAGGAATCATCACTCCTGGCACGTTGTAGTATCTCATGACCCCATCCTATAAGTTGTTTCCCACTGACAGACCAGAATCCTAGTTAACACAGATTATAGTGTACCTAACTATATCAGGTATGTCGTGTACATTATGCTAAACAAGAAAATGTTTTGTAGCAATATCAAAATTTTAGTTTATATCACTTCTACTAACACTGCTTTGTTGTTGTTGTTATTATATGGAAGCCAGACTCTAATGGGTGTTGCTCAGAGTGTGGAGCTCACTTCAGGCAGTGTGCAGGGACTATGAGGGCTGCACCAGATTGTGCTTAGAAGCCAAGTGGTGCTTGGACTGAAACTTTGGTCTCCATATTCAAAGCAAGTACTCCTGCCCTTTGAACCCTTTCTCTGGTCTCCTCATTTATCTTTTCTGGAAAAAAAAATTACTATTTCTTTGGAAATTAGAAGTTTTGTAAAGCAAATATTTATTTAAAATGCACTGACTGTACATCAGCAGCCTGATGGCGCCTATAGACTTCCAGATACCCCAAAATTGCTGCTGTGCCTTTGGCCAGACCCCAAAAACTTGGGGCAAAGTTTACCAAGAAAGTAAATCCCCAAAAGTTAGGTATGTGGGAGACACACCCATAAACCACTTCCGGCTCAGCTATATAATTGGAGGCATGGCCTCTCTGGTTCCTGGTCAAACTGCTTAACGGCCATGATCCCAGAGACTAAAGACTGCTCTCATGGTGATACAATAAATAAAATTATAAAAACTGGGAAAAAAAAGTAAGGTGGAGTTCATGCCCAATTCAATCAGCTAATCAGTGGCTGAATAAATAGCAGTAAGTACGCCTACATTAAAAAAAAAACTATATCCCTTCAGGTCTATACATATTAATGTAGTTTTAAATTATTTTATATTTGTACATCAATAATCAAAGAAATCACTGTATCACTGTCCTCCCATTGTTCCTTGATTTGCTTGAGTGGGCACTAGTAACATCTCCATTGTGAGACTTGCTGTTACTGTTTTTGGCATATCGAATACGCCATGGGGAGCTTACATATCCAGTCTTCATATACTATATTAATCTAGGTTCTGTTTTGATACCCATGTCACAAGGAATACTCAGGTTAATTAAAACGTTTTCTCAACTTCTTATAATGGCAAGTTGCAATCTTAAGATGCCAACACAGTTTAATTTTACTGCAGGGTTTTATTTCTTTAATTTATTTAGTGTACTTTAATTTATATTTTACTGGGTGACTCCCAAGTCATATTCATGAGGCCGAGGGGAATTTCCTGGCAGTTCTTCTACCCCAAGCCAGTGATTCAGTATTTCCTGAGAATGATACGCTACATGCTTGTGGTGCAGAAATTATCCATGTCACCCACAGGAGGAGCTTGGTGTCCTCTTGGGCCACAATAGATAGGCCTTTCTTCCGATCCTATAACACAAACTGACATGAGATGAAGAAGGAAAATTTCAGTTTAGCATTACATTAATGTGAAGCACTTTGAAAAATAAATATTTTTATCCTTACTGTAAATAATTTTAAAAAATCTTTCATTTTTATTTGGGTATCATAATTTTCAATATTATTGTTTTATACTTATAACAATGTGCCCTCCCCCTGCCCCCAGTGGTAATATCTATCCACCATACAAAGACCCTTCTCTTTTCCACATAGTATCCTCACATCACAATTCTGTTGACAATATCTCAGCATTTGTTTTCATCCAGAGCTGTCTGATTTCTGCTTTGTATCTTTATATTCCGCAAATGTGGAAGATCATCTGGTTTTCCTTTTTTCCTTCTGACTTATTTCGCTTAGCGTGATGCTTTCCAACTCCATTCAAGTTGCTATGAACTGCAAAATTTTACTCATTTCTCATAGATAAATAGTATTCCACTGGGCATATACACCACAGTTTCATTATCTAGCCATCTTTTGGGGGCACTTTGTTTCTAATTCTTAGCTATTATTGTAATGCTGCAGTGAACATTGGAGTGCTTGTAATTTAGCGAATTAATATTATGCTGTTTTGGCACTGAGTTCAGGAGCTAGATTGCTAAATAATGTGGAAGTTCTGTTCTTCATTTTTAAGTCTCCACACTATTTTTGCAAAGGTGAGTCCAGACAACAGTTCAATCCCACTAGCAATGGATGAAAATTCCTTTTCCAGCAGTCCCTGACAGAACTGATTGTTTCCAGATTTTCTGATATAGGACATTCTCACTCTGTGAGGTGATAATATTATTTTTGTTTTGGTTTGTTCCCCTGATAATCAGTGAATACTTTTTGACAATTTGCATGCTTTATTTTAAGGAAGTGTCTGTTCATCTCTTCTCATTAATTAATGAAGCCTGTGTTACTCTGTTTTTGAGCTTTGTGAATATAAAAAAAAAAAGATTTAAATGAGGTTTAACACTCAATATTCTGGCTCTTCTGAATTCCTCAAGGCTCTCTTAACCTTTGGTGTTCTTAAACCATGATCAGTTACATACTGTTCTTTCCGTGGGCTTTTTCATATTTTATTGTTCCATTTGATTAACCCTATTTTTTTTCAATATTTCATTTAGGCTTAGTTTAAGCAGGTAAGTGTGAGAGTTGATGTGAGATCTTGCTTTGACATTTTCTCCCACTCTATCTTAAGCAAAATAATTTAAGTAACTGTTAAAGATTTCAGCATTGATAAATATTATAGTACTAGTATTTTCAGAAGAAATATTCATAAACATATTCAGTTCCAGAATAACTTTCTCTTTTCTTAGTTCCTTAGTCTCTGATCAAATATAGACCGTTCTACATGTTTTTCTAGGCATCAGTTTCTCTAACCATAACATTTGTTACTCTATATTGGAATTATCTCTTTCTTAAAAAACTCGATTTTCAAGAACTGTACCCAAGCTTTACCAGATGTAGTCCTGGGGCCTCTGAGCACCAAAAGATGCAAGGAGTACTGCAGTGTTCATGAACTCTAACGTTGAACAATCTGGCCCTGTTGGCTGAGAATCATTGGAAGTGGCCCCCAAACCCCCTCAGCAACTTGGGGAGCTCAGGAGAAAAGGAAAAAGAACCTGGGCATGTCTCAGTGAATGACTGTAAAGTGAATGAATAAAAACATGTATCTTAAAAATTTTCCCCAGTGCATAATAAAAGGTAAAGGTAAAGGCCCTCCCGTTGATCGTCGATTTGCTCGAGCGGGCCCAGTAACGTCTCCATTGGAGACTTTGTTGTTACTGTGTCTGGCATATCGAATACTCTCGGTAGCTTGCCGGGCTCTCCGAGAGGGGCGGAGGAATCGAATTCGGGTCGGCCATGTTGGCCGCTTGTAAGGCGAACGCCCTACCCGCTGTGCTATCGCTCCAGCCCCAGTGCATAATACAACCACATTTTGTTTTAAAACTCCACACAAGTTTCTACTTGACTTACTCTTTGTCTAAAATCTATATAACTGTGTGATAGAATTAGTGTTTTCAGAAAATGGGTCATATCTATATTTTGGTTGAGATCATATTTGTTAATTATAATAATTAAATACAATGACACTATCAATATGCATTTATCATAAAAAAACTGAATGTATAAAATCCTATAGGCTATATAAAATCTATTGTCTAGGATGAAATAAGTTAAGATTATTTTATATTTCTCTAAATATTTACTATGTATGATTCATAATAGCTATATACTCTACTTCAGACATGTCATAATAAGATTCATTGAGTCTATAAGGAAAACGCAATCTTTGAAGAATTATGTTTGCTATTTGATTTGGAATGATAAAGTTTAAACACAGTGCTTTAGAATCTAAGTAACAAGAAAGCTTTTTCAATTGTTGAAAAAAAATTCAACTTTACAAACAGAATTGCAAAAAGCAAAGACTGACATTATCAACTGAGAGGTAGTTCTCTTGGTTCTTCGGATGGGAGTGTTTCATTCCTTCAGATACCTAAACAATGTATCAAAATGCAACTTAGTCTTCTAGTCCAAATGCTGCTGCTCTGTGAAGCTTTCATTGTACCTGTAATGAAAATTGATAAATATATTCTCTTCATTGCCAAACAGGGTCGTTTATTCTCTTTTGGAATTTATCTCACATACCCAGTGTTATGAAGATTTATGAATATTTTCTGTCTCTTCAGCTATTTTACAGTACACAAAGGCAAAGACCTTACAATTCATTTTTATGTCCCTTCAAAATTTAGCAGCACTTTTGCCTATAATAAATAGTAGTTGCTGAATGAATTTGTCACACGTTGCTAAACAGAGTTGCATAGTTTCAATTTAATCACAAACTACAAAGTTGATATTAATCAAATCCAGACATTTAATACCTAACTCTAATTTTAAAATGTAAGTAAAATTTTAAAAAAATCTGTGAGATGGCATTGGTCTAACATTATACATAATGTGAAAGGTGTCTTTACTTATATATCCCAAAGAAGGTTTTATCATTTTTCTACTAAAAATTCTTAAATATTGGGGACAGGAGGGAGAAATAGTACAAGGTACAGGGTATTTGCCTTGCATTAAACTGACTCCAGTTCTCTACTGGCACCACACTACATATGGTCCCTTGAACACTGACAGGAGTGATCTCTAAGAACAGAGCCAGGAGTAAACCCTGAGCACCAAGAAACAAGAAACAAAGAAAAGGAAAAAAAAAAGCTATTGAATAACAACAGTACTTTTCTCTTAGAATATTCTAACATTGAAATGAATAAATACAATTATTTCCAATACATCCTTATATTTAATATATTAGGAACATACATTGATTCTTACATTTAAGAAATTTTTGAGTTACAAACACAAACATCATTTTAAATTTTGGTAAGTAAATTCTTTTTTCCCTCATTTGAAACACAGCAATGTAATTTGGCAATTAGATAGGCTCATATATAGCAATTCCCTGCCTCAGATAAATATAGTTATGAAGTTAAGCAAAGGCATTTCTGGTTTGAAAAATCATGTCATTTTTCAAAGAAGTAGTGAGGATGCTGGAAATTAGATAATACCCATTAGAAATTGAGTAGAGTGGCTTTGTCTTGAAAGTTATATCTGCAATATTGATCACAATTTCAAGCATAAAGTAAATATACTGCTTGACAAATGAGTAAGAAAAGTATTTGTTTGTTTTAGAACAAAACAAAATGAAAGTGTAATGCTCTAAGATACTAATATTTAATTACATTAGCATAAATTCTTCAGGTCTAAAAATATGTACCAGTTTCTATTGAATTTAGTACCTTTACACAGAAAGTACACAGAATAGTCTATTTCCAAGTTAACTGAAACAAAACTGTGAATGGGGGTTTTATTTTATATTTTATTTTCCGGGTATAGGTCACACAGCTGAGGGGTTACAGCTCAGGGATTACAGCTCAGGGATTACTCCTATCTTTGGTTCAGGGATTACTCATGTGGTACTCAGGGGACTATATTCAGTGCTGGGGTTTGAACTAGGTTTGGTTGCATGTAAGATAAGTGCTTTTAACCCCCCAATTATGTTCTTTTTTTAATTTTTTTTTAGGATTTTGTCATTATGAGGATTACATTTTGTTGCTCAAGCTGAGCGGGCCCAGTAACGTCTCCATTGGAGATTTTGTTGTTACTGTGTTTGGCATATCGAATACATCACGGGTGGCTTGCCAGCCTCTGCCGTGTGGGCAAGATACTCTCGGTAGCTTGCCAGGCTCTCCGAGAAGGGCGGAGGAATCGAACTCCGGTCAGCCATGTTGGCTGCGTGCAAGGCAAACGCCCTACCCCTGAGCGATAGGACAGCGGGTAGAGCGTTTGCCTTACATTTTGTTATGGACTCAAAAAGTACAAAACTTCAGTGTATCTTTTAAAACAGTGTATATTTTAAAACTTCTTAAAATGTAAATTATATACATTTTTATAAGATCAATATTTTTGTAGTGATTCATACATTCTTAATTTAAAAAAATTAGAGAGACATTGTGGATATCAGTGCTAGTAAAATGTAAGTTACACGTAGACAGACCCAAGAAATTGTGCATGACATATCATAGACCATAAAAAGTCCTGGGTATAACTTTTCATGAGCTACAGATGATTATTACAAAAAACAAATGAGTAATATGATTATTGCTGAAACCAAATGGGTAAGAATTAACTTTTTCTGCATTATGTCTTTAAAACATATATGTTTAATACTGCATGGTATAGTATAAAACACAGGAATTAAATAGTCTTATGGTGCAAATAAACAAGACAGTGTTCAGTGTAATTATAATTCACATGGATAGAGTTGAATCATCATACTCTTTTCTTCTTTGAATAAACTAGATTAAAACTGCAATTCTGAAGTGTTAGTGTGGTTTGAAATCGCTTAGGTTTTTAAAAAGTTCTGACAGCTATCTCCTATGCATCAATATTCTGATTTAACTGATGTAGTATATATTTGGCGTGTTTGGCTTTTAAAATTCCCCAGGTGATTCTACTTTGTAGCAAAGTCTAAAAAAACTTTCAATTAAAAGATTATAAAACATAGTTAATGTGACATAAATAATTATCAGAAAAGTTGCAATTAATAGCAAAACAAAAAGTTAAGATGCTAGTTTATTTATTTTTGGATTGGTTTGGGGCCTTACCCAGTGGTGTTCAGGGCTTACACCTGGCTCAGTGCTCAGAGATCACTTTTGATGGTGCTTAAGGAACCAATTCTAAGGATTCAACCACAGATTGACTGCATGTAAGTCAAATGCTTTAGCCTTTGTACTATTTTGCAGGCTCCTAAGATGTTATTTTACACTATTGCCATTAAGTTTTTAATATTTTAAGACTGTTATACTAACCATAGGTACATTTTTCTATCATTTTGAGTTTTTCCTATGTGCAGTTCATTGTTCTAAGTACTTATTTGAACGATTTTCCAGAGTCCTCTAACTCATGCTATATAATATATAGATTCTACTTCATTTGTTAAATAAAATGATCAAAGGAAAATGGTTTCAATGGGCTTGAAGTCAAGGAATTCTCTTAATTATATTTTCTATTAAAACTAAAATATAATGGTATTTCCTTTAACTCATTTCAATATGCATGTTTGCAGTCACTGAAGAGCTCAGGATTTAACAGTTCCTCTCACAATTCTATTTCTCACAATTCTACTTCTCACCAGCATGCTTATCAGCAGGATTTGGTTTATCAACTGCTATAATTATCTTTTTCTCATGATAAAAACATTTTCTACTTTGTTCTTATTAAGAAAAGTGACCAGAATACTGGGCCAAATTCAGTTAAGGTATACAATTTACATTTTGTCAACAAAATGTACTATCTACTCAGAAAAAAATGCATTAATCGTCTTTACTGTGTATCATACATGGTCTGAACTATAAAGTAAATGTGAGACGTGGGGTACATTATCCCTTCTATGAGAGATGAGTGTGATCAGTATCCTAGAGTGCTTTATACAAAACTTTTTTTTTATTTTTTATGATTTTGATCTTTCTTACCTGAGAATATTTTTTGAGATTCCAGGTTTAAAAGTATATAAAATAGATACATATTTGGTTAATATATTATTAGATAGACAATATAGTAGAAAGCCTCATAGTGACTTCATTTATTAGCTGAAAGCTTTGTTCCATAGAGTATTTTTCCCCATTATATTTTCTAAAGTCTATACTGGGTGATATGCTTCAAGGCCATTCTAAAGTGATTAAGTGATTAGTTAAAATTTTAGAAAATATACAAGTATTAAATTCTAACTAAATTGATGTCCAATTGCTAGTTACAAAATATCAATAGTATGTTTTGTATTATATTCATGTAATATTTAAAAATTGACTCAAATTATTTTTATGGAAAAACATACAATTTCATCTGTGCCTATGACCATAAAAGTTTACAAGTTTGTGATTAAAGAAAAATTGTCATTTACTTTTCAGAATAAAAACAATTGCTAACTAAAATAGCCGTTATAGGACTGTTTAACTTGAAGATGTTTAAGGACAATGTATTCCTTTTATAAAGTAGGAATTACTAGGGATGAAGAGACAGTACAGTGGGTAAGGCTCTTGACTTGCGCGTAGCCAATCCAGGTTTGATCCCTGGTACCATATATGCCCCCTGTGTCTCACCAAGAGTGATTGCTGAATGGAGAGGCAGGAATAAGCCCTAAGCACTGTTGGGTGTGACTCCCCAATCCAATAAAAACAAAAAAAACTTTTAAAAAGCAGGAATTATGAGAAACTAATCTCTAGAAATAAATAATAATCATTAACGAAATAATTATTAAATATTTTTAAAGTCGTCTCAAATTATTTAACATATTCCTCTGGGTGGGGTTAATAGTCAAAGCCGTTTAATTGTAACGGTTTTGCTTTGTACAAAGTACAGCATAGATACTAACAGCTATGATTGAATCTAAATAGGGAAAGCCTATTATTTTCTTAAGTTATATTACTTTGGTTTTCTATTAATACTGTCAAAACATTAGTTTTGTGGGGCTGGAGCAATAGCACAGCAGGTAGGGCATTTGCCTTGCACGTGGCCTACCCGGGTTCGATTCCCAGCAACCCATATGGTCCCCTAAGCACTGCCAGGAGTAATTCCTGAGTGCAGAGCCAGGAGTAAACCTCTGAGCATCATGGGGTGTGACCCCCCCAAAAAAATTAGTTTTGTCAAATAGCAAATCTTGAGTAAATAAATATTTTGAGTAAATAAAGTAGTATTATTATAGTAATAACAGGTAAGTAAATTATCTCAAACAGTTGGTACTCATAATAAATGAGTATAAAGAAACATAACATAGGAATATAAAGAAACATAACAAAAAGTGGAATACTTCTGACATATAAAAATATAGAATATGTTTTTCCTATGTTTATTCTCTCTGCTGGGAGAAACCTGTTTTTCTCCTCTCCAACTTATGGTGCATATTGAAAGAAAATCTGTTCTTCTTTAATACCCAATCTAAGAATCATTTTGTTTTGTTTTATTTGTAGCCTAAAATTCTTCAAACATAGACTCTGTTTATTAACCATTTATATGTCATCTAATGAAATATCCTGTTCATGAATTATAAGAGTAAAAGCAAGGCTTTAGTGGGCTATTGCTATTTTGCAGTTTCAGTAAAGGCAAAACAATAACTATGAAATTAACTTCAAGGCATGGAAGACACTTAGAAATATTGAATTCAGTCAAGCTAAAATAAACAGAAAACCGACAAACCTTTGCCACCTGACTGAAGACTTAAAATTTTAGTTTTTGGATGCACTATGACTAAAGATTTAAAATTTGAGTTTTAGGATGGAGATACGCCTTCAGTAGTTCTTTTCTTTTTTTCAACCATTTGTCTATATAGTTCTTATTTGGCATACTTACAAAGTCATACTGTTTGAATTTTAATCATTCACACTTTAACATTTTAAGGCTTACAGAATCACACAAGCAACAGTCTTCTTTATGGATGCTTTTGTTGAGACATATCTGTAAAGCACAAAATATTGTTTTATAGATTGGTGGGTTGCTAATCTGCAAGAATGCCATTCTTGACCAGGCCTTTATGAATTGTCTGTTAGTACCAAATTTAACAATGAGGGCCTTGTATTCTAGTCTACAATTAGCTGAAATAATTCTAGTTAAACTCTGGTAAAGATCTCTAGTATGAAATGAATGTAAAGCATTCATTCTTTATCATATTTTTCTTTGATTTTACTCTTGCTCATTTACTGAATTTTAAATGACCAAGTTTCATTTTCACTGCTTTTCGTGTTACAGATTGAAAATGTTGATGTCTGCCTTAGTTTTCTAGCAGCCAGAGGAGTCAATGTCCAAGGTCTATCTGCTGAAGGTAAGAAAAAGCAGTTGTCACAAATGGCATCCATGTTTGTGAAAGATTTTTCTTAATGTCAGAAATGTAAAGTGGGAGTATATAGCTACTAAATGCAACATAGGGGACTCTTAATATTTCTAAGAGAAAAGTAATGTATGTGCAGTGGTTTGAAGTTTAAATATTTTAATGTCTTTTTCTATTTTACTAAAACGGATATTCCATGATTAAGTACATATAAGAAGTGAAGTTCAACAAAATATCTTTGATTTATTACAAGTATATTTTCAAAGTCTTAAGTAGATGGAGGAATGCATATATACTGCTGGATAATAGGTAACAAAAGTACAGGTAAAATCTAAAATTGATGTGTAAGTATTTTCTATTTGGTAGAAACAATCTAAATATACTTGAGTGTCGATAATAACTATTTATTCTTAGTTCATTATCTTTATCAAAATTAATGACAATTTGTAAAAAGGCTTTACAATCATTAAATGTTTAAAAGATTATCACTAAAATTGAACAACAGGGAAAAAAGAAAAAAATGTCAAACTACTTTTGTCATAGAGTTTTCTGAATTTCTTCTCTGCCACACATAACTTGCTCAGAAGTTTGTAAAACCTACCATACCTTGATAAACACACCATATTAAAAAAAAAGAAGAAGAAGAACAAAACAAAAATATAGGGGCCAGGGTGATTGTAGAGTGACAGGAGCTTAGAAGTTTGTTTTGCACGCAGCTGGAGCACCATGTATAATCCCCACCACCAGGAGGTGATTCCTGTGTGCAGAGCCAGGGTAAGCCCTGAGCACAGCTGGCTATATCCCCAAAACAAACAAACAAAAATAACAAATTTTAAAAAATTTTGCTCTTTTCTCTTATCCATCATCTATAGTCCTATTATTTTTCCTTCCATCTGTTTAATTTTTCATTCTAAATTTAAAAAATTAGATATAATATAAATATTTTGATGATTTCAATTTTAATAATATAATTACTTAGAAAGTTGAGTTTAGCATATTTTTAGGAAACCTCTACAGGTGTTTCAACTATTCGCAACAAAAACATTAGGAAACTGAAAATTATAAGGACCTGGTTTCAGCAACTATATTTAGCTTGAAAACTGTAAATGGATATGGGTTTATTCCTGGTAATGCTCAGAGCTTATTTCTGACTCTGTGCTCAGGAATCACTTCTGGTAGTGCTTGGGGACCATTTGCTGTGGCAGGAATTCAACTATAGAAGCCAAATGTAAGGCCACCCCTATGCTAAGTCTCTGCCCAAAAATTGGTTTTGTTTTTAAAAGTTTGCTAGACATCATTAAATATACCAACAGTATATTTCTACTACAGTAGTCTGCTATGAAAAAACTTTCTCCCACAGAAATTAGAAATACTGGCCAACTTTATATTTTAAAATTTTTCTATTATTACAGAAAAAAATACTGTGACTTCTGTAATGTATTGGGCACTTAATAGAATTATGTATTCTCCCCTAATTTTTCTATAGTAAAATTTCCTTTACTTAAAAGTTTCTTGACTCTTGTTATATATAATAACAAATTCTATATTTTATGACTAAAATGTCTAGGTCCCACCTAACTGGTGTTTCTCATTATCTTGAACAACATGAAATAAATTTCCCAAGGATGTCTTTCAAATGATTAAAAAAAGGTCAAAAACATTACCTACTAATTATTCCTTTTTATCTCTTCTTTCTTATTTTAATTCTATAATAGAAACATATTTCTTTTTATTACTTTCTAAAATCGTATGAAGACTGAAGATATTTCCAATTTATTTGAGCACTGAATGGGTATAGCAAATGTGACCAACTTAAAATAAAAACAAACAAGACTGATTAAATAAAAAATTTTAAGATACTGCTCAGGGTTTTTATGCTGGTTTGAGTTTGGGGCCTCAACCAGTGGTACCCAGGTCTTAATCCAGACGCTGCATTCAAAAATCATTGTGAGCAGGGATTGGTACCTGGGATTAAACCTGTTTCTCTGGCCCCAATACTATTCAGATTTACAGGAGAAAATGAATATTTTACAATGTTGCATTAAATTGGTCAAGTCACTCATTTATAGTGTAATATATACTATAGTTATAGTCTATAATTGTACTGTAGGTGTTAAAAGAATTAAAAACAGCAACACAAAGACATATTTCATATTCTAATTTCTTTGCATAATTGGGGGTCATCAGCAAAGATCCTTAGCAGAGAAAGCTTACAATCCATCGGGGCTAACAAGAAATCTGAATAATTAATTAATGTTTCTAAACTTAATAAAGAAGATATGGAATATTGACTTCACAGGAAGATGAATTTTATTACTAATAGAAAGGTATATTAAAATGATTATCGGTTACAGTTCAAATTTTATTTCTATATTGCTAACTTTTAAATTATAACCACAAATAAAGCTAGACTCATGTTGGAGCTGACTTTCTGCATCTAATTTTTACATTTTTTTATTACATGATAGATAAAATCAAATAATTTTAGATTTTAGATAACTGAGTACCTGATATTAGGTAATATGTTAGATAATACATTGTTTGGTGTATGCTTTAGAAGGAACATTAACCTTAATTAAATCCAGTTGTTATTATGAGGTAAACCCACACTGCCAGTATTTATAATGTTGAACATCCAACATGTAAGTGACTTTCTGCAGTACATAGTCACTGCTATGTTGGTCACAGCTGTGTGTATTTGTGTTGGAAGCAGAGTACTAAATAAAACGATTAGCATACGCCTCATAGCCCATCCACTTCCAAGAATAAGCTAACTCTAGAAAAATTGTAGTAGAGAATCAGCAAAGATCATCTGTTGAGTAAGCTTTGTTCTCTCTGCCCTCCCTCCCTTCACTTTGTCCCCAAAATTCCAAGCTACTTAGATATATTAACATGTATCAGAAATTCAGATATGCTTGAATCTGCAATTGAATCAAGTCTCTGAATGCAGAGATTCAGTCTTAAAGAACTGCATCTAGAGTTTGTTTAAAAAAAATTTGTTTCATATGATCCTGTTTTTGTATTTCCCATTTGATACAGAAATAAGAAATGGAAACTTAAAAGCCATTCTAGGGCTGTTTTTCAGTTTGTCTCGCTACAAGCAGCAGCAACATCACCAGCAGCAGTATTATCAGTCCTTGGTGGAGCTTCAGCAGAGGGCCCCTCAAGCTCCCCCTCAGGCAGAAGCCAGTCAGAACAAAACCCAGCAAGATATGCAGTCCAGGTAAGGAAGGGGAATGGGAGAAGTGTTTCAGATAAACCTGTCTAGATACAATTTGTTTTTGTTTTATTTTGTTTAAAACAACTGCCTATGGGAGTTGGAGAAAACATGTCTATGTAGTTCTATCAATGTGATCAAACTATGGAATTATTTAGTATTGCAAAACTTTTATCACTTTCCCTTTTGGGGACTGGCGATGGTGATCAAATTGTAGGTGAAACACTTTAATTTGTTTCCAAAAGATAACTGTGTTTTGTGTTAATGTGGATGAAAAGTCTCTGTTTAAGTTGTTGGGTTGTGTTATGGTTTGTTCCTTCTCCAAATGAGTTTTATGAAATGACCTTGATAGAATGTGCTATTGAGTCCTAGTCTCTGTATTTTTATCCTGAGTTGATGCTTGATGGATAAATAAAATCATGGAATCTATCAAATATTGTAAGTTTGTAAAACAGGATCTTGTGTGTTTGCAGAACATAACAAGTTGCAGGTTTTGGTGTGAAATTGTATGTTTTTCTGTGCACCCATGTTTGTCTTTACCTGATTTGAGTCAGTCAGCCTACGTAGACACAACCTGGGGCAATGACAAATCTTGGCACCTTCTTCTTTCTTGCATCACTTGCTTTTTCTCTTATTTATTTCGAATAGAATTGCACCAGAGAAGAACAGTAGAAAATATACACTGAAATTTACTGTGGAAATAACAAATGGTTTAATGAGATTGCAAAGATAAGTTTTGAAGTCGGTAGACCCCCCACAGGTGACTTACGTGAAGCCGAGAAAAGAGAGAAATTGTCACATTCAGGAGATCTGCCTCTGCCACCCCAGGACTGGCTGGGAAGACTAGGAATGATAAAGTCTGCAATGAGGCCTTGTCCAGCACAGGTCAGAGCCCTGGCCAGAGCCACCATGTGGCCGTCAAGCCACACTTGACATCTGCTTGATTGTCTAGACACTAGAGTTGATCCCCACCACACAGTTTCTCGGGAGTCGTGAGCTCAGGCTGGAGAGACAATTTGTTCTTTGCAGAAAAAAAAAGTAGTCCTAGGTCTTTTCACAGGGTTTCAGGATTCTTGTCTCATCTTGCAGAAGAAAATTTCAGGAGTAGGCAAGCAATGAAGTAAAACAGATTTTATTTGGAGGTTTTAGGAAGGAGAAGGAGGAAGAGAAAGTGAGAGTAATGCACTCAAGAGAGTCTTCTCCAAAGGTGGAGAGAGCCCCTACTCACATCTCAGCATTGGATACGGAAGCATGAAAGTACACATCTCAGGAGGGGAGATGGGCCACATAGGCACAAGCAGGACATGGGCTTGGGCAGCATATGCGAGTCTTTTCTTGGCTCAAGGAAGGTGACTTTTATAGGATTTTTCTAGCTACCTAGAAAAATCTTATCTAAGAGTCTTATCTTAGATAAGATTTATCTAAAAGTCAGTTGCTAGGTTTGTTACTAAGGGTAGTGGAGTTGGGAGTGGTCAAGATCCTCTTTGAATACTCCTTTTCTTGACCTTTGTTCCTGATGCATCTCTCTCAGAGGGTGGTTCAAGCTTTGTTGGTCTGGGCTGCACTGTGGCACTGCCCCCCTGTTGTTCATCGATTTGCTCGAGCAGGCACCAGTAACATCTCCATTGAGAGACTTGTTTCTGTTTTTTGGCATACTGAATATGTCACAGGTAGCTTGCCAGGCTTTGCCCTGCGGGCGGGATACTCTCAATACTCTCAGTAGCTTTCAGAGAGGGATGGAGGAATCAAACCCCGGTTGGCTGCCTGTAAGGCAACAGCCCTACCTGCTGTGCTATCTCTGAGCTAGCTGAGGTTAATCAGATTAAAGGAAGAAATTCAAAGTTCTTGAGTAATTTCCTTCAGAACCTTTCTGTAGGGAGGTGTCCAGTATCCTCAGGTTCAACTGCTGGAGAAGATTTTATCAGGTCTTGCTTTCTGTATTCACAAGGTGGGTCAGATTTAAGACTGGTGGTTTTATTCACTGTATCATTGTCATCCTGTTGTTCATTGATTTTCTCGAGCGGGCACCGTAAAGTCTCCTTCCTCCTAACCCTGAGATGAAGCTTTTTCAGGGTCAGGAGAACGAGACCCATCATTGTTACTGGTTTTGGCATATTGAATAAGCCCCGGGGAGTTTGCCAGACTATGCCGTGCGGGCAAGATACTTTTGGTAGCCTGCTAGGTTCTCCAGAGTAAGAACCGGGAGCTGGGTTTTATAGTTTCTGGGTCTTGGCCGTTGATGGGAATACATCCTGGGGGCAATTGGTGGTAATGCCTACAGACTGGAAGATGGGGGATCTGGGTGGAGAAGGCCCAGTCACTATCCGAGCAGGCTTGGAGATCTAAGTCCCGGGTCCCGCACACCTGGGGTCCTCTGCCGGTTCCTTCATGCGTGAGGCTCGTCTGAACATGGGGGGAGTGGTCTTAAGCATTGCTGTGGCTGGAACTGGAGGTCTTCAGCTGCAGGGGCTCTCCTCGGGGCGGGGAGGGAAACTCAACCCATCTTCCTCCAAGGGGCCCCGGTGAGGACAGCCAGGCACAGAGGCAGGAGACTGCGCTTTTCTCTTCTGGGAGCTCGTTTTTATTACTTTCCCGAAACCCATGATGCCGAAGGTGGGGGTGAGGGTGGCTTCCTTAATCTACCTGCCTATATCAGTTTCACCTCCTGAAATCCTAAAAGAAACCCTCTTGGAAGGATAGGCTCACATAACGGAAACTGAATGGCCAAAGGTGAAACTTCAGTTTTCTATAGAACCACCTTCGAAGTGCTTTTTACATCTTTGAACTGGTTGTAACCTACCCCCCCCCCCCTTATCTAAGAGATCATCTCCATTACTTAAAGTCAATTGTTACATATAGACTCTCCTCTCCTCTCCTCTCCTCTCCTCTCCTCTCCTCTCCTCTCCTCTCCTCTCCTCTCCTCTCCTCCCCTCCCCTCCCCTCCCCTCCCCTCCTCCCCTCCCTTCCCCTCCCCTCCCCCCCTCCCCCCCCCTCCCCTCCCCTCCCCTCCCCTCTCCTCTCTCTCTCCTATCTCTCTCTCAGGCACTTTTCTCTCTCTCTCTCTCTCTCTCTCTCTCTCTCTCTCTCTCTCTCTCTCTCTCTCTTCTCTTTCCCCCTCCCCTTTTGGGCAATATAGATACTGAGAGGCCATCGTATTTGGTCCTTTGCCCACTTTCAGTACACATCTCCCATCCACAGTGATCCCTTCCAACCTTCATGATGGTCCCTTCGTCATCCCAACTGCCTTCTCCCCAGTCTTTGTGGCAGGCTTCCAACCCTGGACCATTCATCCTAGCACTTGTTTCTACTGTCCATAGATGTTAGTTGACAGTTTGTTATATTTTACATTCCATAAATGAGTGCGACCATTCTGTGTTTGTCCTCCTTCTAACTTATTTCACTCATCATGATCCTCTCCATGTCGATCCATTTATAAGGGAATTTCATGACAACCAGTGCTGGAAAAGATGTGAGGAGAAAGGGATTCTCATTCATTGTTGTTTGGAATGCCAATTTGTCCAGCCTTTTTGGAAAACAAGAGGGCATTCCTCAAAATATAGAAATTGAGCTTCCATATGACTTGGCAATGGCACTACTGGGAATATATCCCCAGGGTGCAAAGACTCAACAGCAAAAATGACATCTGCACTTCTATGTTCATTATAGCACTGTTCTCAATAGCCAGAATCTGGAAACAACCCTAGTGCCCAATAACAGATGATTGGTTAAAGAAACGATGGTATATTAACACAATGGAATACTATACAGCTGTTAGAAAAATGAAGTCATGAAATTCACTTATATAGAGATTTTAATTAGACACCCAAATGTTTTTGTAGCATCACCCAGCATATATCTGATTTTATCCTTCCCAAAAAATGACACATTCAAAATATGATCTCAAGATGAAATGAATTGAACACCTTTTGCAAACTACTATGTTTGTTCCCAACAAATGACCAGAGTTCCTTATATTGGTAAGTATCTATAATTGATTTTCCTAAGGAGAGAAGTTGCCCAAAATTAACATATTCTTCAAAAATTATTACCTATACATATAAAATACATAGAAACATTAACTTTTATCTAAAAACCTTAGAGGCCAAACCTGTAAATGAATAAACTTACCTTGGTAAGTTGTTATTGATAGTATTGCCTCCAAAGGTTAAAAAAAATACATTTAAAACTATACATTCACAGACTACACACTTAATGTTAGCTGTTTGGCTCATCAAGAAACTCAGTTATTACCCATCATCTGTTACCCAGTCTTCAAATAGACATTGTTACACTTTTCATTTTAAGCAATAGTTCCTTCTTTATACAATCATTCAAATTCTATTTCCTTTGAAATGTTTTTTATTCACTAGTGAATCACTAAATCAATGAAGAAAAATGCAATAAAGAATACTAGTTATACTTTAAAAACTACAAAGTACCTATAGAGCCCATGACCTCTGCTCTGCTCTTTAATCTTGACTGTGTGTGTGCATGTGTGTGAGTGTGTGTGTGTGTGTGTGTGTGTGTGTGTGTGTGTGTGTGATGCCAAGTTGAAATCAAGTAAGAATTAAAGTGTTTTCTACGGTGTCATTTTCTTAATAAGGAAACATTTTCTACATTGCCATTTGGCTGAGGACAGTATGGGAAGAAATATAATTTATTTGTATATGCGGGGCATGGTGATAGTTTATAGAAAGGAATCTAGTGTTTGAGAGCCTTTCAGAAATATTCATTCCTAGAGATTTGACCACTTGCCTGCCTGCTTCACTTTGATTTAAGCATTTGAATTGATAAGAAATAAGAATATAGCTAAGAAATATAGGCAGGGAAGTAATATTGTAGAGGAATGTTGATTCTGGAAGTCATATGAAGTTTCATTTGTTAGTTTTTCTTATCACTCTTATTCTATATCTACCCTATATTATGTCTTGCCTAGAATTTTTCAGTAGTTATAATCCTTTGAGGGAAATGTTTTTGCATATTCTTCTTCTTTGATATGCTTTGCTGGCTGCTATTTTAAATATACAGTTGCTTTATTTTAAAGTATAGTCACATATAACAAATATGGTAATTTTATACCATTATGGAAGGATCATTTCATTTTTTTTCAGTTAAAAGTTTATGGAAGTATTCTTTTCATCAGTGTTCTTTAAAACTGAGATAGACTTCTCAATATTTTTCTTCTTATAAATTGCTTTTAATTTCTTTGGGAAATTATCATTAAGTGTATACATCTTATAGAAATTATACTCTGGTATAATGAATACAGTGAATTCAAAATATTCATTTTAATATAATTTTTTAGTAAATATAGACAACATATTATTTATTTATGTTTTGGTGCTGCATAGCTCAGCATTACTCCTGGCTCTGTGCTGGGGGTCACCCCCAACAGTAACCAAGGAACTATGTGGTGAAAGGTACTGAACCCTGGCATCCTGTATCCAAAGTATGCACTCTGATCACTGAGCTCTTTATTTCTCTGGCCTGAGAATACTATATTCAGATGTCAATACTTACATCTATATGCATAGATTATGGTAAAATAGTCTATTGCACTGTAGTACTCTCCTCCCGTTGTTCATTGGTTTGCTCGAGCTGATACCAGTAATGTCTCCATTGTGAGACTTGTTGTTACTGTTCTTGGCATATCAAATACATCATGGGTAGCTTGCCAGGCTTTGCTGTGGAGGCAGGATACTCTTCTTGCCTGACTCTCAGAGAAGGGCGGAGGAATTGAACCTGGGTCTGCCGCATGCAAGTCAAACACCCTATCTGCTTTGCTATCGCTACAGCCTGGTAAAATAGTCTGTGAATTAGAATGTATGTTCAGTTGAATATAATAAATATTTAAGCAGTTTTATGAAGTGATAAAATGCATAAAGAGGAAGATAGTATCTATACAGAAGAATGAGATAATGCAGGAAAAGTTCCTAGTGACTAATTTTTATTTGCTTGAGAAGTGAGTTAGAAATTTTATCTATGAAGCCGTTCTATTAATTTCAAAGACTTTTTTTCCCACACCTGGTGATCAGGACTTACTCCTGGCTCTGTGCTCAGGAATCTCTTCTGATGGGGAGTTGGGAACCTTATGAGACTCTGGGAGGCAAACCTGGGTCAGCCACGTGTGAGGAAAGATCCCTACCTAGTATACTCTCTCTCCAGCCTGACTGCAGACTTACAAAAGTTTAAATGAGAAGTTGCTTTATTATGTTGCATATTTCATTAAAAAATGTTTCATTTATGTCTGTAGACAAATGAAAAAATTGGGTTGAATGAGTTTTATTTAAAATAAACTGGTATAAGTATATTCTCCTGCCATGTTTATTTTATATTTAAGCGTTACTACTGTGGTTTTGCTTTTTTTAAACTAACTCTGAATGTTTTCAGTCACTTAGAACATGTTTTATTAAAACTGACATATTGACCCAAAGATTAACCTGTATGTAAGACATGACTGTAGCACTGTAGCACTGTCCTCCTGTTGTTCATTGATTTGCTTGAGCGGGCACCAGTAATGTCTTCATTGTGAGACTTCTTGTTATTGTTTTTGACTGGAGCAATAGCACAACAGGTAGGGAGTTTGCCTTGCACACGGCCGACCCGGATTTAATTCCTCAATCCCTCTCAGAGCCCGGCAAGCTACTGAGAGCATTCCGCCTGCATGGCAAAGCCTGGCAAGCTCCCCGTGGCTTATCTGATATGCCAAAAACAGTAACAACAAGTCTCACAATGGAGACATTAC